>NW_025764284.1:0-1200000 GCF_021365285.1 Talaromyces proteolyticus | reverse complement strand
AGTACAGAGCCGACGCATTCGGGCTGACTAGTTGGTACAAGGACGAGCCTGACCGCACTGACCATGCGAGATAGAGATACCCAGATGCTGTCAAAACGGAGATTGGTGGATTTTGTGTTTTCCCGTGGTTGTATAATGTTGCCCATAGTTTGGTTGCTTGTGATGTCGACAATTGACCATCTTTGTGGTGTTGGCTGAGAGATGGAACAACGCTTAGGCTGTATGATGCAATGTTACCTATATATAAAATTAGTTGGATATGGAAATTAAATATGGATCTAATGCTCACCAGCTAGCCAGGCAGAGCCCGCCAGGCCAACTGCCTGTGCAACACGATAATCCACTGGGAGCTCGCTCATTATTTTTGTATTCCTGGTATAAAGTGATATACGAAAGCATACAGAATTCGAAGGTCGAGGTGTATGTTATAAGTATCAACGTGTGATATGAAAATGTTACACCGAATTGCAGATTTCAAGGCCCAGACAATCTAATATATAATCGGCTGTTGATATTATTGAGTGACCCGTCGGCCTCGTGCTTGTTGGGATGCCGATAAAAGTCGTAAAAAATTAGGGGATGGATCCTCAGCTCCATACGGCATACGCTAAAGTTTTGCACATGTTTGAGCCCATCATTGAAGCACACCTCGTCGCTAGACACCAACCTTATTAGAGCTTGCGCCCCCTAGCCTCACCCTAAAGGCCTTGAAAGCGCCGGCATTACGGTGCCTCGCAAGGCCGAGGATTACACAACCATAGATCATACAAGTACGACCAACATCTTCAAGCATAGTTGGAATTAAACAATAGGTCTGGAGAATTTCGAATTTCGACTCAGCATTAATACGTAATAATATGCAAGATCCCCGAAAAATTTCGAAGCATCTACGTCCAGCAACTCTCTAGACAACTAAGATCGGCGTCGGAGCCTAAGGCATGCCGACCGACGCTCGCGCTTTAACTGTGTACTTGTTAGAAGTCACAATGCTTATCTAGAAATTTAATTCTTTAAATAGAAAAAAAAATTTACTTAATTCCATCGACACCGAGCCAGCCACGTATGCATATCCTGAGCTTTCAATCTCGTTTCTTTAAGTCGGGTGTCATTATTCATCGCCCTTGCGGTTGGGATGAAACAAGGCCCGTACTTTGGCGAGCTTCCAGTTCTGTGAGAGAAGAAGTTTGAATGAAATGACTATCGAGCTACAGTGGAACTACGTGGAAATATTCTCTTTTTCGTATTGGAGTGAGATCTCCTTTTGTAGACATAAGCATAATTTCGTCTGCTTCAGAACTTACTAGAAGATGTATTTACTAGTGTTGGAAATCGTACGCATTAAACGTCTAGATAGCCTTAAGAGGGACGAATGCGAAATATGAAATGACACTGGGTTAACCTGATATAGTTGGGGCGTAGCGTCTCATTACTAGTGATGCAGTCCCCGCCGCCCCGCATGTTAAAGAACGATTGCGCTGCAGGCTGCAGCAAATATCAGTTCTGTCAACTAAAAAAATCGATTAACATCAATCTTTGCAGCAACAGCAAGTCCAATACAGTAAAAAAGATTTCAAAATTTAGCAGCATCGAACATCTTCTGAGACAAAGGCATTGCATGATATATTAAATTGAGGCGAGCCACAGCCTCTACTACGGATTATCATTTTGCAATCTATAGCAACTGAGCACGTTTTATTTCTCGGTGTCGATATACTGGTCTTTCTTTCTTTTTATAAAACGTTGCGCGCACCCGAAGCATTTACTCGGAAATGGAGTTTATCCACTCCCTACTCTCAACATGGTCTTCAACCGCTCCTTCACCAACCTCCTTCCCCCAATTCGCTCGTCTCCCGCCTGAAGTACGGACGATAATTTGGGAATATGCCATGGAATCGCGAATCATCCCCATAGAATGGCACTGTAGAAGACTCGATACACCTGCAGCCTCGTCCGAAGGTATACAGGATGGTGGTGTGAACCAAAGAATGGCGATCACTACCTGTACATTGGGACCGAAATTTTGCCAATGTAGGAGTTTTCCACCCAGCTCGCCACACACTGTGGCACTTCCTTCTGTTTTTTTCGTCTGTCGAGAAAGCAGAAATGTTACCCGGAGACATTACTCAGCACATTTTGATAAGTATTACGATGTACATGGCCGTCCTCTAGTAAGCCCTTCAGCTGACAGAGAGACTACGGAGGAAGATGGTGATGAAACAACTCCCCAACCGAAAATAGGAGCTTTTATCAATCCCGCCGTGGACGGCATTTATCTGAAGTTTAAAGTGACGTCAGTAAGCGAGATTGTCAACTTGCATCAGTTTGTTGAAATCATGGTGAAAGAAGCGGCCTGTATAACAAAGATTGTGGTTAAGCCTACCATTATTCTACGCCCATATATGTGGTGGCAGAAGGAAAGATTCCAGAAGTGGAGAAATTGGGGTCCGGATGGGCACTGGGTTCCTCCGGGGTTGCACAGACTCAAGAAGCTCAGAGAAGTAGTGGTGCTAATAGATGGAAGTGTTTCTTCCAAGATGCTTCCAACGGAGTGGCGAGAGAGGACTGCGTCAATTTGGAGTGAAGAATTGGAGAAGACGAGGCTAGATTGGCCAATTGAGTGGGAAGGTAATATGCCTCCATTGAGATTTCAGTCACATTTGTAAAAAACGGCTAGAAATTACCATTTTTAATACTTGAATACTTTCCAAAATGCAGCTACTATATCTCCCAAGTAACTGGCAGTCTGGACCGGTTGAACAATACCATTAGAATTTTAGCATGATGACTATTAGGTGTTGAAAATCACTCTGTAAGAGCAAGTAGCCTTCGTTTTAGGTGTTAAAAGCATTTACAATTACATATACCAAGTTAATTAATCAATACATTCTCTTAATATAATTTACATCATGAATGAAGATAAAGTAAGCCTAGAAAGTAATTTAGTAAAAATCGATAAAAATTTCTTTGGATAGCGTACCTGTCAAATGGCCTCTTGCAAGTCGTTAAAAGGGCTCTACAGGTATATCGCTGTACAAAAAAGGTTTCTCGCCCCTCAACTGTCTCCATCTGTTTGTGGATTCTATCAACTCATTACACCCTGTAAGCACCCAACCCCATTTCTTTAAGAAGCCCTCCATAACCTCCCACGACTTTATATCCCATGGTTCTCCCCAGACAACGAGGCCATTCCTCTCGTCATGGGGTTCGAGTTGATCATCCCACATGGCACCTACTACATCATCGCACAGGTCACAGAAATCAAATCTCCCTTGAAGACATATCAAGTTATCACGTAACGCCGGCAACGGAAATATATCCATCCACGAGTGATGGAAGACTGAGCGTTGCAAGGCAGTTGGCATTAGGGCCGGTGGGATGTGGTTGGGGAGAGGCAAAGCCGATACTTTAATATTCGGCTCATCGCAAATAAAAACATCTGGCAGAGAGAGAATGGTCATGTTGGTGACAAGGGCACGAAAGACATTGAATTGCACCAGGGATAGAAGGTGATCAACCGATAGAGGAAGCGCGAATGGAAGGATTTCCGCATTCGTAATTATCGGGCTTCGGGATAACATGCCTGCCGGTATGTGATTGCCCCGAGATTGCATCAAGAAAGTAGAAGCCACATATTGCTCCTTACGACGTCCTACGCCAGTGATCAGTAAAAAGATCGGACCACCAACCGGTGGCTTCCTTGTCGGATATATGGCTTACGCCTTGCCCTTTGATTGAGGCGGTTCTGAAGGCGACGCCGCACTTTTGCGTCCGTCATGCCCGTCCAATTCTCATCATGAATCACGGCCTTGGCGGAAGTTGTTAGAAGATGCTGATCTACGACGAGACAAGTCTAGCTTACATCATACATAGGCTTCATCGGCTGCAGCCTGACGGTACTCTCCATGGTCTCCCCTGATTCACGGCCTCGTACTATGCTTCTGGCTCGAATGGAAGTCCAGCAAGCGCTTTTGCTGTGCAGACTGCTGACAGTAGCTCGAAAGCTCCAAGGCGGACACAGATGACGAAGCGAGTAAGTCACATGACTGAAGCCGTTTGGTCTGTATACGGTTAGAGTGGCGCTAGTACACACTTTAATGCAGGTTGCTGACAGCCACCGCTAAACCCATTCTGGTCATCATCAATCGTTTGCAGGGCAACTTGAATAATGTGATTATTTGGTGCCTCTGTGAAGATGTACCGAACTCCGACTTTCTATGCAAAACCGAGAGACCGAGATAATTCGGCAGGAATATAAATATGGTCTTCTCAACCCTTGCTTGGCCTTGGCTACGATTACTTCAATATTAACTTCAACTACTATCAACTTCTCAGCATCAACGCACATGCACTAGTCACAACATATCCACATACGCTCTCAATAATGTCAGAAAAACCGCTTGTCCTGGTAACCGGAGGAACTGGTTTTCTCGCCATCTGGGTTATTGTCCATCTCTATAAAAAAGACTATCGCGTCCGTACAACTGTTCGGTCGCTATCGCGTGCCGATGGCATCAAGGCTCAGCTACGCGAAGCAGGAATTGAGGAATCGAAGATATCGTCACTAGAAGTCTACGAAGCTGATCTGCTCAAAGACGGTGGATGGACTGAGGCCATGAAAGGTGTCATGTTTGTTCAACACGTTGCGTCTCCGTTCCCGTCGAGCCTGCCAAAACATGAAAATGATCTCATAATCCCTGCACGTGATGGAACTCTCCGTGTACTTCGGGCTGCTCGTGATGCCAAGTCTGTTCATCGGGTTGTGGTAACTAGCAGCTTTGCAGCCATCGCATACGGCCATGATAACGAATACCCCGAATTGTATAAGTACACGGAGAAAGAATGGAGTAATCTTGAGTCCAAGGATACCTCCGCATATCCAAAATCCAAAACTCTAGCTGAACAAGCTGCGTGGAACTTTATCGAAAAGGAGGGTGGCAGTCTCGAGCTTACCGTCATAAACCCAGTTGGTATCTTTGGCCCCGTACTGGGAAAAGACGTGGGTACTAGTGCTCGGGCAGTCACTGAGCTTTTGGAAGGCAGTGTACCAGGGATTCCTCAGTTAAGCTTTCAGGTAGTCGATGTTCGTGATTGCGCCGACCTCCATCTCCGAGCGATGAAGAATCCTAACGCGAAGGGAGAGAGATTCATAGGGGTCGGAGAAGGAACTATCTGGATGGCGGATATTGCAAAATTGCTGAGGAAAAATCTAGGTGATAAAGCTCAGAAAGTACCCAAGTTTGTTTTTCCCAATTCTTTCGTCCGCATACTCAGCCTTTTTATGCCTGTTGTCCGTTTGATTGTTAAAGAACTAGGAAAAGAAAAGTTGGCCAGCAATGCTAAAGCTAAGGAGATTTTGGGATGGCAATGGCAATATAACAACGAGGAAGCTATTATGGCATTAGCAAACAGTCTCATCAAACTGGGAGCTGTCAAAATCTGACAAATTTTTGTTCTTCTTGTTTTTTAAACATCCCCCTGCCCTTGATTATATGCATAAAACCATCTACTATTCAATGATGAATGCTTAATTACAGTTAATTTACTATTAACTATGTACCAAAATTGTCAATAATGCTATCAATATGCCTTTCTACAAAGAAGAATCAAAACAGAACAAGTGAAATTAAACCTTTATATATGGATACCTTCGACACATGTTTTCTAAATGACAGTGGGTGAACATCGTGAGAGGAACAAACCTGGTATGTAGAGACTGCATTTGAAGTCTGGGGAAACTAACAACTGGAAAACGAATTTGCCGTCTGGAAGGAGAAAGCATCATGCCTGGGCAGTTTCTAGTTTGGCCAGATTTCTTTTGTAAATACGAAACGATTATTGATCCAGATCCAGTGTAAAATCTAATTTTCAGAGACGGATATCGATGTCGATCAGGTCGTAATCATGATGAAAACAGCTGAGAGGCCCAGTGCACCTGAATTCCAGATGAAAAGGGGAGCAAGTATAGACCGACGAACTCATTGAGGAGGGGAAGGCTACTTATATCTTCATTAAGTTCCCTGTGATATTGCTCGAACCAGGACAGTTTCGGTATGACCAGCTCCTCCAATTGAAAATCCAGGTGGTGGTAAATATCATCCAATTCGCGAGAACGGTAGGAGCTTCCCGGATTTACGTCATCTTCAGGCTCGACACGAATCATTAGAGAATACATGTTATACCATCGACGTTCGATCCGAATTGATGCAAACTCTGATATAGCATGCAGCGCCTGCTTGGCATCTTCCGAGAGACGACCTTCATCAAGAGGAATGTCTGTTTCTCTCGCCCATTGCGCAGTGTTCTAGTAGATATATACGTAATTGATAGATATGTTATCAGAGGACGTGGTGTTGGTTGGCAAAGTTGTCGTCGATGGATGTGTTATCAGTAGACGTATTGGGCACTAGAATAATATTCAAAAGACTCTAGCAAATTGGGTAGACTTATGATATGTTTAAATTTTGCTATTGGAGATATTCTGCTTCAATATGTCTGAATTAAGCAAGAGGAGTTTATGAATTTACGTTCTATCAAAAGTAGATATACTCGAGGAAGACTTTTGCACTTATACATTTAAAAGGGACTTAAAAATCGTTAAACGTATTTTGGGTTAGAACAATCCTTTCGGACATGTTCGATTTCTCCTTTTCATACATACAAAACACCCCATATTGATTATATAAAGCTGGGATGCTATCTTTTATCATAGCTGAAGATGTTTTTTGTTGAATCCATTCGTTCATTCCTTTAGGCTCAAATTGGAACACATGTTGAAAATTCAGCCTTTCACTAACATCATTGTCGCAGACAATGGGCTCTAGACACAATAGCTATGTATTAATAGAAGAAAACAAAACAATGACACATAAGGAGTGAATTATTGCTCACTTCCTTTTAGAAATGGAATGTCCCTACTGAAATAGCAAAAAGAAAAGACTGCATAGTCTCCTTTCACTTAGAAACCATTATGACTGTCCTTTTCATGTGGGATCATACAATGAATTTTATAGCCAACCTCCACATTCTTACCATATATTGTTTGGAAGCTATCGTTAGAGTATAGATTCAATAGTATATTAGAAAGGTAAATTAATTGAAAAGAAAAAAGCAGAACTCTATTGGAGGGACGGATATTGATCCACTGATTGCTACGGGAGACAGCACAAGATTTCTTAACGTATTGAATAATGCACCTTCTACAATACTACCTTTTGAGAAGCCAGCTTGTGTAGTCAGAAAATATATTATAAAGAATCAGATAAAGGAGACTGAAGTATGATAGGGAGCTCCTATTGGTTGGAAAAAGAAGGCTACCTTATTGGTTGAAAGTATCTTGTGGTGTGACCCTAGGATAAACTATGCTATACCGCTTTGAGGAAATCGCGCGAGCCATCTTAACCCTTTCCGCTTTGGGTAAAGAGCCATCATTATTTACTACCACCTGACCAATGAGAGAGTGCTATGTTTGATAGATTCAAAAGAAACGGGGGATGTTAAAGGAGATAACATGTACATCCGAGCAGGCCCATGAATATTGCTATGAATTCATGGACCAGTTCGTCCGCGAATAGTTTTGGGGGGTGCCTGTGCATGGCCGGATTCAAGATATAAAGGAGAGGAAATGTCCGCATAGGTTTTGCTAGCATTCCATTAAACCATCCTCAAGAACTACAGCAGTTTGGCAGTTACAGTATCGATAAAACAACTGACAGTAATCAATTTTAAGAAGTTTTATTCAGACTTGCCACTTGATAGACTATACATTATGTTTCGCTTTCCTATCCCCCCTTCTCTCCAAAAGTCCCTCAGCGCTACAAAGGTGGAATATGTCAAACTAGGCAATTCCGGCTTAAGAGTCTCATGGCCAATTCTGGGAGCAATGTCATTTGGTGCTTCTCCAATGGCTGCATGGCTTTTAGATGAAGAGGCAGCCTTCAAGGTCCTAGAAGCCGCTTATGACTGCGGAATTAATACGTGGGACACAGCTAATGCATACTCTAATGGCCTGAGCGAGGAAATTATTGGAAATTTCATTAAGAAGTTTGAGATTCCGAGAGAAAGGGTCGTCATCATGACCAAGTGCGCTTTCCACGTTGGTGAAGAGCAGGATGTGATTGGGGCAGTGTTTTCAGAGCAGTTGAACCAGAGCAAGGACTATGTGAACCAGGGAGGTGAGCTCTTGCTTGAGACATAATACATATAGTCCATTAAAAGTCTGACAGATAAGCAGGGTTGACACGCATGGCAATTTTCAAGGCAGTCGACGATTCACTCGAACGACTCGGCACGAAATATATCGATCTCCTACAAATTCAGCGCTACGATGCCTCAACTCCCCCGGAAGAAACAATGAAAGCCTTGCATGACCTTGTCCAGGCCGGCAAAGTGCGCTACCTTGGTGCAAGCTCGATGTGGGCAACGCAATTCGCCCAGCTGCAGTTTATCGCTGAAAGGAACAACTGGACAAAATTTATCAGCATGCAGAATTACTATAACCTCTGCTATCGTGAGGAAGAGCGTGAGATGAATCGTTTTTGCAAAGAGACTGGTGTTGGTCTTATTCCATGGTCTCCCCTGTATGCAGGGCGTCTGGCACGTCCAGTAGGATATGACAAGTCAGCTCGTTCAAAAAGACCATCACCACACCATCCTAGTATCACATCTAATGATGAAGAGATCATTAATCGAGTAGAGAAAATAGCTACCAAAAATGGATGGAAAATGAGCGAAGTTGCTTTGGTATGGCATAAGCGCAAGGGAACAGTGCCTATTGTGGGATTTAATTCGATCGAGAGAATCGAGGAAGCTGCCGGTTTGCGCGGTAAACTGTTAACAGATGAGGATATTGCCTATCTGGAAGAGCCCTATATAGCTAGACCAGTAGCCGGGCATTCTTGAGCGGTGCTTAGACTGAGAAAAAACCCCAATCACGGGACTTGTCTGCTAGAAACCGCAATCCAAAATCTCCTCGAACGACTCAAGTATCGCTGTCCC
The DNA here is from genome assembly GCF_021365285.1 of Talaromyces proteolyticus. Classification (NCBI taxonomy): domain Eukaryota; kingdom Fungi; phylum Ascomycota; class Eurotiomycetes; order Eurotiales; family Trichocomaceae; genus Talaromyces; species Talaromyces proteolyticus. The sequence continues at coordinate 1,191,006 of NW_025764284.1, read as the reverse complement.
TATAATGCCGGATATCGTAGCTAAAACGTTTCGTAGCCATTTCTTTTGAGCTAGAGGCACCATCTCAGTATGGACAACCACAGCCAATGGCCAAGCAAGAATGGTGGCCATCTTAGACATAATGCCGGGGTCTAGTTCTGAAAAGGCCGTTGTTCCTCGCTCGGTAATATCTCTTTCATGCTTGTCACGGTAAAGATAGTAAGGAGACAAAAAGAACCCAACACTGTAACAAATATCTGCAGTGAGATACTTGATAGTCTCACAACATATCCCTAGTTGCACATCTAAAAATGGGTCACAAAAAAATTGGCCAGAAGAAAGGAGTCGTGCGCGAATGCTATTTACAATAACACGAATTGCTCGATAGCGATTCCACATGACCGCATGGCCATGAGTTGTGTAGCTATCATTTCGGCCATTATAGCAGAACCTGTCTAGCTCTGCTTGATTTAGGCGATTTATGGTATGAGCTGCGAAATTCCACTGCCCCGAAAGATTGTGAGACCATGCCGCAAGCGCAGCATCCAAACTCCCCGCCTCTATGAGTAAATTATTGACTATAGTTGCATCTGTTGTAATTCCATAGCTAAAGTCTCGAGAAAGACTTTTAAACCTAGATCGAAGGGAGGTAACAGATATCATGAGCATGTCAAGCTTAAGTTTGGGGTCTTCCGAATTATGTAATTCCTCGTCTTCGAGCCATTTATCGACAGCCACCCCTCCAACTATGTAAGCGCGGATCTAGATATAAGATTAGAACTTCTCAGATGGGTGGTCATGACCATGCCAGAGATGCTTACCACAGGCCGTCGAAGAGCCACATCGAGAGGAGTATGTTGATGATATCCTCGTTGTTTGCGTGCTAGCAGTAGAGCTGCTGTTCCTCTATGATGGCCTGCTTTCTTTCCGACATAATGCGATGAATTTGACGGAGATCGCACCCATTCCCTAGGGATGACATTCTATATGCGTGGTTAAGGCCATGATATTATAGGACCTAGCAGAAGGAAATTAGACATACGTCATATGTGTCCAGTAGCATAGTCGCCATAAGAAGTTGGTCAATAGTCTTATCCGATAGATCTTGAATATCCCTCCGAATATGCGTACAGCTCTGGGAGTAATATTTACGCGAAGACTCAACGATTTCACTTGATCGTTGAACTTGCCCAAACATCGCCAGGGAGAATGACATGACCGCCGAATGAAGGCTCGAGTCTGGTCGCAAACTGTCCCAATTGTAGATTGCGTAGGCTCCATACTCGAGAGATATATCAAGTAAATCGTCAGGCCATTTTGTAAAAGTCTTTATCCAATAGTGCAAGGCATAGTGCTCTACAGGAAGTGATAAAGTACGTGATAATACCGAGCATCTTATAAGGTTCCGTGAATTATTATCAGTCCCATTTCGTAACTTGCGCGGCCGCCGTGGCTTGCCCTGAGCAAAGGCATTTTCGCTTCTAAAATGCAAACCAGGCTCCGAATATGGGCCCCAAATGCAGACCCTACTTGCTTTATGGCATTGGCCACAGCTTGGCTGAGCGAAATCGCACTAGTATAGGTATTATCGGCTTAGCAACCTCTTTATGGATAAGGAAATTATTGGAAAATGGAGACTGCACTAACCTTTACCCGTCGCTTCTTGCATGTGAGACACCGTGAGCTTGGAAATACCATTTTATTGTCTCATTCGTTCCAATTTCTAGAATATGGCCTGCTGAAGCAATTCAAAATTTCAAAAAGTGGTCACGTTAAGCTACCGCCCGGCGATAGTGTTATCGCCGAGAGCCCCGAATTATCCTACCAAAGGCCTTTTCTACGGACGAGTAGGAACCTGATAATTAAGGAAATGGTAACCCATTATCACGTGAGAATGACTAGAAAAATGATATTTAGAGCACGTGACAGGGCGAGACTTTATTAACGAATACTATGGTGAAGATGGGCCAATTCATCTCACTACGGGGAGCAAATCAAAGCGAGGCGGGCGAATCGACATCGGAATTGTCTGCTCTCTGTTCTCGAGAGACGCCTTCCAGCCTATACAAAGCTCCAATTTGCGACGTCGCTGCCCTAGAATCCACTTGCGTACAAACCAAGGTTGCCATGTCCGAAGTTGATAAGCAGCATATCTTCCTGTGATATAGTCCAATTCCTTCAATGTACGTTCTTTTGTTTCTGGCAAGAAGAGATATAGGACAACGAAAGTGAAAGTTAATTTGCTGATATTAACTGTTGACTTTCGTAAGAATTTTGACAACATAGAAACAGTATGGATAAAAACATCAAAGTGGTCACACCAACTGGTATGAGCACTAGACCTTGTCGAAGAAGGAATATGATGTTTGTAAGCTCGGTGACATAATTGCAGAATGAAATCAAACTTCACTTTTTCAATAAAATAATTCAAATAGAACCGAAAATTTATATATTCTTCTTGCGCCAGGCCGCCTCGGTTATAGGTAGACTTCATCGGGCTTTCTCAAAATCGACTCGTACAGATTTTGCGAATTCAGAGTCAGCCAAAATTCGGCATGCCACTGCAGCCATTCCAGTGGCACATACAAGACTTCGTTTGTGACCCTCTGTAGACCCTGCACCAGAGGTAAAGCCATGCGTATGGTTTCCGGCCCCGCCTTCGGTTGGAATTGGGAATAGGGCATGGAGCCCGGGTACAACGTGCATGACATTTCCTGTGCACATGATAAGAGTTGACAAATCTTGGAGGAATTTCAATAGTACTTACCCATGTCGGTCGAAGCGCCATCAAGAGACCCCTTTACTCCACGATCGTCAAGCGCACACTCTTGACCAATGGCATTCAAAGTTGCCGCATAAGTTTCGCAAATAGGCTGATTATTTTTCAACTCCATGTAATTGTTGATCCTACAATACCCCCAGTCACTTCAATTCAACGTCAAATCATGAAAAGCAACAATGTCAACTCACCATTCATAATCGACCTTACACCCAGTTGCCTTCGCAGCTCCTTCAAAGCAGTTAATCACTCGATCAGTCAATGGCTTCAACGTTTTCGTATCTGGCGACCGAATATAGTACTCTAGCACTGCTTCATTCGGGATCACGTTTGGACGATGGCCACCATTTGAGATAATTCCGTGGACCCGTTGTGTGGGAAGAATTTGCTGTCGCAACATTGAGACATTCACATAGGAGGACACCACAGCATCAAGGGCATTGACTCCCTCCCACGGGGTGCCGGCCGCGTGCGCAGTCGTTCCACTGAATTTCACTCTGACCTTGTTGTTAGCTAGAAAGCCTTCCGGTCCTGCTGTCTGTAGACCCTGAACGGAAGCATCGTTGTGACCTAGTGTGACAGGGTGGACCATGAGACAAGCATCAACTGCGTTGTATGCTCCGGCATCGATGAGCTTCAATTTACCGCCACCACCTTCTTCTGCTGGTGTGCCGAGTAGTCTGACCGTATACCCCGGTAGGTCCGAAAAGCTTTTCTGCATCGCCTCTACAGTAGCAATAAAGGCAGCGATGGAGCTTGTCGCGATCAGGTTGTGACCACAGGCATGGCCGACTCCAGGTAAAGCGTCGTACTCCGCATTAAAGACTATCACTCGCCCGCCATTTCCATGTTTATACTCTATTTCAAAAGATGTATCGAGGCCATACGTTTTTCGACGAACCCCATAGTTTGGTGAAAGTGTCTGTTTAGATAGACTATCGAAAAGCGCGCAAATATTGTCATGCGCGCTGAATTCATTGTAAGCAAGCTCTGGATTTGACCATATCTAAAAATAATGATAGAAGTCAACATTTGAGAATCAATATATGCCCACTACGCTCATTCTTATTGTTACCGTACTTTTTGGTTGATCTCCTGAAGCTGGTTACCGTGATTTTGAAGGGATGCTTGGATTGCCCTGATCAACTGTTTGCTGACGAAATCGGTCATGCTGTTTCTTCTGGTTTTATTCAATCATCGGCATAATACCATTGAAAAAATTGAGTTGGGAAGATAAGCATGGGTCATCAGTTGCTGTATCAATCTGACGTATGGTTTCCCCGCATTGAACTTTCCCCTCCACCCAATCACACATGATCGTGAATCTCATGTCGGAGCTATTCCATTTTATCCCAATTTAGTCTGAGGAGTTCGGGAGGGATGAAGGAGAAAAATATATCGACCAGTGTCAAACGCATGTATTTTTCATTGCTGTATGACATTCGTTGCTACCTAGGGCTCTTGTAATCTCTTGTAATCAATTTCAGATAAATTTTCTTTTGTAGTGTTCTTTTAAGGTAACGAATAACGCACTTTGTCAAAAGCAATCAGTTGTGCAAATGTATATTAGAGTACCATCTCAGCAACAGAAACGCGTTGAAATGTGTAACATGAATCCAATACGCGCTTCGACGCGGTTTAGTTCGAGTTGGGAGAAATAGGGATCACATTTGGTGCGTGGGTGCAAGATTTATTTCCTGGCAATAATATATATAGAATAAGGACCAATAAGAATTCAAACTAAAAATCACCAGCCAGTCTACTTTAATTCCAGCACCCGCACCCTAAATTCCACACCCCGGCTAGCTGTACTCATAAGAAGAAGATTTAAGACTGTAGCGAGACGGCAGACGAACATAAAGCTGCTGTAAGCTGATTAGCGTCCTTTAGTCAACCAATTAATGATAAACACTAAATTACGAAAGTGGCCCCGCGTCGGGTCTACGAGTCAGTCAGCCATTAAGCGCTAAACCCCCATACAGGCAGCCGTCCGGATTTCAATAGAAGACGTTATCTTTCATGAACTACAATATTGTCCTATAATGGGCTAGGTTGGCCTTTGTCGCATTTCACCATCTCGACGGACTGCAAAAATGAAGCCCTGTGCCCATTCGCGTCTGCAGTTCGAATCATCTCCCTGGGCTGCAGAGGTGGGTTTTAAGCGCGTATCTCCAGATCGGAGACTCGGTGCTGCGACAAGGTCCGGACGAAATCCACTTGCTGGGAAAGGGCAGCAGCCCAAAGAAGTGGAAATTCAGGTTTGCAAAGTTACAGAGGAGCTTTCAGCTGCGTTTCCTGGGCCTCTAGTTCTCCCACATGACGACCTAACCTGGGATCCAAAAAGCCCACCACAAAGCTTTCGTTCGTGGTTAAACCTGCCACAACGTAACAGACCTACGTCAAAACGGAAAACTATATATGTGGCAACAGCACCGGAGATTTCATCTGGTGTGGATTTCATGCACTCGTGGATTTCGCCACAGATTAGGGCTACCAAGCGGTCGAGTAAGAATAAAGGCCAGGTAACAAGTGAACTTAAAGCGCCTGAAAGTAGTGAACTCATCGACTATATTGCCTCTTTCTACCACGGTTTTGTTGTCAAGACATTCCCCACCCCACTGCGTTTTATTGCATGGGACGAGACCGAATATGGAAAGCATACCAGCACCCCGGAATTTGTTGGTCTTGCAGCAGATGATATGTCAGTGCGGATTAGGGCTCGTCCGTCACCGGATGGTGTGTTTAAGGGCCAGCTTAACTTGGATGACTTGTTGGATGCTGCGAGGGATATACTGCCTAGCGATGCTTATTCAATTGTTCTAATCATGAATCACGATATGTACGAAAGTCAGGAGGACGACTTTTGCTGTGGCCGCGCGTACGGTGGTAGTCGAATTTCGGTTATTTCAATGGCAAGATATCATCCTATACTAGATGACTACTGGAGTATTGACCCTGCACATGTTTGGCCAGCCTCGCACTGCGAGGAATATGTCAATAATCTCTGCGGGGAATCAAAAAAGTCAACCCTTAGAGAGAAGGGTGCAATGTCCCCGACAGCTCCATTCCGGCGAGCAGTTGATGCAGCCGCTCGTATAAAGAACAATTCTTCGGTTGAATATTATCGAGGTATTTGGTTTTCTCGAGTCGCTCGAACTGCAGTCCACGAGCTTGGGCACTGCTTTGGCATTGCTCATTGCGTATATTACGCTTGCAGTATGCAAGGCACTGCTGGGATAGCCGAAGATTTACGTCAACCACCGTATCTATGTCCAATATGCTTAAGCAAGATTACACACGCCGCTGTAATTGAGCTGCTGGGGCGGACGGATAGCAAAAAGGAGGATTACGTGAGAGAGAGATATGAAGCTCTCGCTCAAGTATGTGATACACGGAAGCATATCGGTTTATTCGCTGGGTATGGAGCGTGGCTAAGAGCGAGAATCGAAAACCTCAATGAGAGCCAAACGGTTTAGATCAAAAACATAGAATAATTCCTTTTTCAGATAAAAGCGCTTAATAAATGTAAATCCTTGAGTGGTTGGTTCATGAGTCCGAATTTCTTGGTATAGAGTATAGAATCGAAGTTTAAATGCCCAGCATCTTTCCAGAGATTTCATTTCCTGTTCTAAGTATTTATCTCGACTAACTCACTATTTTAAAACACAGGGAAATTTTACCAGGAAGCGGCCGCAGATACTCAATTATTCAATCTTTAATCTTTAAATCATTCATGCTCAAGAAGCTCGGCTGCAGTAGGTCGCTCCAATGGTTCATAGCGTAAAATCTTGAGAATCCGGTCTGTGATGACTTTTGATTCTTCGGTGTCTGTCGTCTAGTTTATTCTTAGCCAAAAGAATCTCCAGTGAGTCATTTATTATCATTCGGTTGGTCAAAAGTAGCGCCTAGTCCGATTGAATTAATATTCTGGGTTGTTATGCATGCGCGTCAGAGGCCGAGAAGTGTAGCATAGGCCAGAATCGTGTAAGTGATGAGATCTTGTCCGCTAATTTCTCGAGTCTAATTTTCTCAAGGAATGGTTCTCATACAAGTCGAAGTGATAGTAGATCAAATATTACTGTGGACTATTTTGACACATATAACCGATTCATTGTCAGAAGCCATGTTCTTTGCAGACCATGGATAAAATTCAGAGAAATATGGTCTGGACTCAACAATAAACACTCGTATCTCAGTTGAGGTATATATACATGAATTATTATTTTGCTTCATGTATTCTCAGCGAACAGATGCTGGTCATTTGGCAAGGGAGATATGCATATTTCGAATTCATCCCTCTCATGTTGTAGTTTTTTATCAATTTGTATTGAAATTTTTGGCGTTCGCGGTATCTTGGTTTTCATCGTTTTCTCTACTATTGTGGTCAACACCTTTCGTACTTTAGATATGTTTGAAGTTCAATTCTGTCTATTGGCTCCTTTTAGTTTGGTAGGTAAAACTGTTAAGAAAGATGAATGTGTAGATTGAATCTAGTCACCCAAACAATGAGAAATAGAGTTCTCAGTCACTACATGCTTCAGCGTTATAGACGTATAAGAACAGCATATAAAGACATGCGGCGATATGATTTTTAACCGTTATGATAATGATTTCAGGTATGAATACGTTTGAAACACAATAAATGATCATATTATTAGCAGTTGTCCGATAAAGGAATTAGTAATCTCGGCATTTTCAGTCAGGCGAGAAAGAGATTGAGCTTACAAACCACCATAATATTAACTAGGTAAGTTAAGCCGGAAAAAACAGCTATTCTGCAGCAGCCAATAGAATCTCGGGATAATGTTGGCAATTCCAAACTATCTACACTTTTCGTCGCCTTATGAATGTCCACGTGTCCACTTTGGATAAATATTGAGGGAAAGGAAAATTTGAAGACATATAAATTAGCATGAGGAGACCTCCATGATGTCGGTGTTTCATCTTTCAGTAGCGATACGCAGTCGACGTTGGCAGAATCCGAACTACTAAATAGAAAATTGATATCGGGTTAATTTTGTGCATATATCAAAGACAAAAATGACGAGCACAACTGAATGGCCATCTACGGAAGTTCCTCAACCTGTAAAAGATCTCATTGCAAAGTTTATGGAAGTTGGCGATACCAAATCTGATGAGGCCGGTCATCAACTTGGTTACGAAGTCTTTGTTCCAAATGGAAAGATTAAAGTCAATAAACGGGTTATCGACGGTGCAGAAGGTAGGCATTAATGTCTTTTCGCTATATACAGCATAGGAGGATATTGACATTTGAAAAATGAAACCGACTGATGCCTCATGTGATAGCAATCGCAGCAACGCATCGAGACCAGATGGCCTCCATAAAAGGCCGCCGTCATCAAGTTCATAAAGTATACACTTGTAATGAGGCAACTGATGACCTGATCTTGATTGGAAGTGTGGAACGGTATTTGCATGATGGGCGAACTCTTGAGACAGACTTCGCCGCAAGACTCGTTATTGAGAATGCTAGTTCGGAAAACCCTCAGCTGAGTCTTTTTAATGCTTGGTCGGTAAGTGTATCATATTCTCATTAAGTTACAAAATGCTAATCCTTCCACCTCGGTCAGGATTTCTCAGAATTCCTTGCAGTATTGAGCGACAAATGAGCCTTTTATCATAGATTGTAATCCATAGTCAGATTGTTGAATTCATCAATCTTGGTATTTCAGAGCTTGAATGACAGATTGACGCTCAAGCAATGCGTTCCATAGTTCCGTATACTTTTCATAAACACTCATTTTAAACCCTAGACCACAACCCCATCGGTAGAAGACTGCCAAAAAGGCATCGACAACGGTCATAGAACTTCCAACTGAAAAAGGTGATTTCGACTTTGAAAGCTTGGCCTCGATCATTTCATAACAACCTTGAATGGTTTTATAAGCCTTTCTCTTTAGCTTCTCTTTGTCTTCGTCGGTAGGGTCTTCGATAAATCGGTCGGCTCGCCACCAACCTGCAAATGCCTGGCCGTGTAAAGTTCCGGAGAGCCAGTTTAACCACTCGTATACTCGGACAGTTTCGAGAATTGTCAATCCCAGAAGCTTCCTCTCAGGAACGTGAAGTGCGATTGCGGTTAGAATGGCGGGAACCTCGGTGATGACATGTTCGTTGTCAAGGACTAATACAGGTACTCGACCCTTTGGGTTGATCGAAAGTATTGTCTTAGATGAATTCCTTCGCTCAACTAGTATCGGTTCAAAATTAAGACCTGCCTCGAAGAGTAATATATGCGGTGCGAAAGAGCATGAGCCAGGAGTGTAATAGAGCTTTATTTTCGGGGGTTTGTTGGAGTCGCCATTCTGTGTGGAATGTATGATTAACACAAGTTAAAGAATGAACACCCCGGAAATTCGTCGTCTTTATACTCTTTCTCGATTGTAAACCTCTGCCATAAATGCTGTTACCCCGCAATTAATGAATAATCATGCTGTGTCTAGGCGCATTGGTTACGATCCAAGTGGAGTGTATCGATGTCAGCAAGCCGGTGGGAGAGACTGAGGATTGGCAAAATAGGACCAAAAAACGGGTAATAGGTTGAATTCAAACCTGGGGCTGTATATAGATCATCAAGTAAAACCACACCAATATCTAAGAGTACAAAACAGGGTATGCTACAGTGAACCCCCTTCATAAGCAAATGGACAATGTCCGAATTGATTTCTCATATAAATTCCCTAAACCCCTCTTTACAAGATTATTTCTTAATTTTTCTCATCTCCCATACAAATTCCTTATAAAAAGAGAATACAAAAAGGATTATTACCTAATCACCCCTTACTCATCCATTCAAAATAGAGTCCGTCTCTATTTTAAAAAAAAAATCGGAAAGCTATTTCTAATACCCAAAAAGCAGCTTTCTGAGTCAAAGCTTAGTCAAATCCTCACTTGACTTACAATTCGCTTATTCGATGATTTAAATCGACATATAATCAATAAATCACGAAATCTTTAATCACCCGGTTATCTTATATCACCTCCCCTCTAAGACCTTGGATGAGCTTGACTTCAAATATTGCGAAATCATCGTATATTACATATAATATAGCGACAGCAAGCTAGATGAAGCTTAATCAACTATGCCGCCGGGCGCTATTATTAGATAGGTAGAGGTTGGAGTGATTTATATAGCCTAAAGATGGATTTGACGACCCATAGAGTGTATTTATAGAAATTGATGTTGATTTTCTATATAAAATCCATATAAATTGAGTGTGCTCCCTTACAAGCAACTCTTTATACCCGCTGCGCAATTTGGTTGCTTATAAAGGGGGTTGACTGTATTGTTATTTTGTTTGAAATGGCGAGACTCGGCAAAATCCCGGTAAGACGGCGAGTACGTCATACCCGGAAAAGCGCTATACCTAATAAGGACTAGTGGAAACTTCCCCACGCCGATTTCGCATGACTCACCGCCAACAAAAAATGTTGATATTTTTTTCATTTAATTCTCAATTGCCACGTCCATCTCTGCATTACACCGGTTGTTCCTCTTTACGGCGAGGTCTTTTGTCAAGCTCTCGAAACCGGGAAAATGGCTCAATTGCCAGATCCCAAGATCGACCTCGATTGGTCTGGTTATGTACGTTCATCCTCCAGGGCGGTGATACCATAGCTAACCTGGACATTGCGCTGCTAGGTTGGATCAATTCAGGAGATTTTTGGTCGAAATGGTAGGTATCCGGCCTAGAAACGAAATTACTTCTTCTGTTCAAACCGTAATTCTTAGGTTCCGCCTCCTGGCTGTTCCTTGATAAAGTAAAATGTCTTAATCTCCGGCTAATTGAAATGAAATAGTCAACAGTCATCCTGATCGCACATGCGTCGTCGAGACAGCGTCATCCGAGGGCCCTGAACGCCGATACACCTACAAGCAGATATATGAAGCTTCAAATACATTGGCACATTACCTGCACGATGCTGGAATTACAAACGACGATGTTGTGATGATTTTTGCCCACCGTTCTGTGGATCTAGTTGTCGCGATCATGGGAACCTTAGCTTCAGCTGCAACCTTCACCGTACTAGACCCCGCATATCCCCCAGCGAGACAAAAGGTTTATCTTGAGGTAGCCCAGCCTCGTGCCTTGATTAATATTGGGAGGGCGACAGAAGAAGCCGGACCGCTCGCTCCCGTTGTTCGGAGCTATATTAATGAGGAACTTCATCTTAAGGCTGAGATACCTTCACTACGTATCGGAGACAACGGAACGCTCTCCGGCGGGGAGGTTGACGGAAATGATATTTTTAGAGAAGTACGGGCTAAAGCATCTACTCCTCCGGATGCTGAGGTCGGACCAGACAGCAACCCTACACTGTCATTCACATCGGGGTCTGAAGGACGGCCCAAGGGCGTATTAGGTCGACATTATAGTCTGTGCAGGTACTTTGCCTGGATGGCGGAAAGGTTTCAACTGAGCGCCGAGAGCAAATTCACCATGCTAAGTGGAAGTGAGTAGTACCTGTTTTACGATAATGGTGGCAGAGTTTGTTATATTAATTCGTTTTTCTAGTTGCTCACGATCCTATTCAGCGTGACGGTGAGTGCAAAAGATGTATGAAACCTAACGGAGATAGCTGATCATTTGGAACCTAGTTTTCACCCCGTTGTTCTTGGGTGCCCAATTATTGGTACCTTCGCGATCAGACATTGCGCATGAGAGATTGGCAGAGTGGATGGCAAAATATGAACCTACAGTTACACATCTAACGCCAGCTAGTATGTCGCTAACTTTGTTGTTGCTGGAATTGAGGGTACTAATTTTGCCTTAGTGGGTCAGATCCTGGTCGGCGGTGCTACCACATCGTTTCCAAGCCTCAAAAATGCATTTTTTGTTGGAGATGTACTCACGACACGTGACTGTAAGGCGCTCCGGAACCTGGCAGAAAATGTTAACATTATCAATATGTACGGAACCACGGAGACCCAACGTTCAGTAAGTTATTACCATATCAAAAGTAGGGCGGAGGATCCAAATTCTATGGATCATCTCAAGGACACTGTGCCCGCTGGAAGGGGCATGCAAAACGTTCAGCTTTTGGTTGTCAATAGGGAGGACCGTACAAAGATGTGTGGTGTTGGGGAGACTGGAGAAATCTACGTCCGCGCGGCGGGTCTAGCCGAAGGATATAGAGGAGACCAAGCACTGAACGAGCAGAAGTTTGTTATGAACTGGTTTGTTGATAACAACACTTGGGTTGAAGAAGACCAGAAAAAAAGTAAAGGCGAAAAATGGAGAAAGTACTACAAGGGTCCACGTGATCGACTTTATAGAACTGGCGATCTTGGTCGCTATTTGGAATCAGGAGACGTGGAGTGTACCGGTAGAGCGGATGACCAAGTCAAAATTCGGGGTTTCCGAATTGAGCTCAACGATATCGACAGTAATCTGAGCCAGAACCCGCTGATCCGAGATTGCAAGACCCTCGTCCGACGAGATAAGAACGAAGAGCCGATTTTAGTCAGTTATATTGTTCCTGAGATCAAATTATGGCCACAGTGGCTGCAGGCTCGTGGTTTGGAAGAGGTCGAAGATGACGGGACCGATTTTGGCGTCACCAAGGTGTATCTCAAGCGGTTCCGGCCAATGCAGACCGAAGTCCGCGACCACTTGAAAGGCCGATTGCCTAGTTATGCAGTCCCGAGTTTGTACATCTTTCTGAAGGCGTTGCCTCTCAATCCGAACGGAAAAGTGGATAAGCCCAACTTGCCATTCCCAGATATTGCTGAACAAACTGAAGCTGCTTCCGATGATGATGTCAAGAGGTGGCAGTCAATGACAGAAACCGAGCGAACTGTTGCCACTAAGTGGGCGGCTCTTATTCGCGGCCTGAACGAAAAGACAGTTAACCCCGAGAACGACTTCTTCACTCTTGGTGGCCACAGCCTTTTGGCACAGCAGATGCTTTTGGATATTCGTAAATCAACCGGTGCCAATGTCTCCATCAACACCCTATACGAGTTTCCGACCCTTAGTGCATTTAGTGCACAAGTTGATAAACAGCTCAAAGGCACTCAGAGTCAGGTTGAGGTTGACGAAGAACCAGCCTACGCAAAGTCTCTAGATGAACTTCTAACCCAGCTCCCAGCGAAATTCCAGACGGCTGAACCGTCTACAATTCGTGCCTCCGCTCAGCCGACGGTGTTCATTACTGGTACAACTGGGTTTTTGGGCGGTTTTATTATCAAGGATATCCTGGAGCGTACCAGCCGGCAGCTCCGTGTCATTGCACATGTTCGCGCTAAAGACTCAGAAGCAGGATTGGAACGCCTTACACGTTCTCTCAAGGGCTACGGCCTTTGGCGGGAGGAGTGGAAAAGTCGATTAAGCTGTGTTGCGGGTGATCTAGCCAAGCCGCAGCTCGGAGTTAGCAATGAGGAATGGCAGAAACTTGCCCAAGAGGTCTCTATCATTATTGCCAATGGTGCTACAGTTCATTGGGTTAAAAGATACCAAGAAATGATGGCCGCGAACGTCCTTTCAACCATGGAAGCTATGAGTCTTGCCAATATTGGAAAGCCTAAGGTTTTCACATTTGTGTCATCAACAAGCGTGCTCGACACAGACCACTATGTCTCGCTTTCGGAGAAGCAGCTTAGTACAGGAGAAAGCGCCATTTCTGAAGACGATGACTTATTAGGCAGTCGACGTAAGCTTGGCACTGGATATGGACAGACAAAGGTAAGTGCTGTTTTGCAATTTATTTATAGCTACTGACGGATGGGAATAGTGGGTTTCAGAGCAACTGGTGAGAGAAGCTGGTAGAAGAGGTCTACGAGGGTCTGTCATACGACCCGGATATATTCTTGGGTCATCTGAGACAGGAGTGTGCAAGTGAGTACCAACATTATCGAAATCTATAAAAATATCTTGCTCATAAATGCCATAGTACGGATGATTTCTTGATCCGACTTTTGAAAGGTTCAATCCAACTTCACTCACGCCCTCGAATTATCAACACTGTGAACTCCGTTCCTGTAGATCACGTTGCTCGTGTCGTCGTTGCTGCAGCACTAAACCCACTGGAGACCGTAAAGGTTATTCACGTCACTGGCCATCCACGACTACGCATGAATGAGTATCTCTCTCTACTCGAGTACTACGGCTACGAAGTTCCTGAGATAAGCTACGACTCATGGAAGCAAGACCTAGAACGCTATGTGTCCGCTGGCGGTCAAGAGAAGGATCAAGAACAGCATGCACTCATGCCACTATTCCATTTCTGCGTCAACGACCTTCCTGGAAATACTAAAGCACCGGAACTTGACGACCAAAATGCTGTGAAGATTCTCAAAGCTGATGCCCACCACTGGACAGGTATCGACGAGAGCGCGGGTTACGGGATTGGCCGGGAGGATGTCGGTCGCTATTTGCGGTATTTAGCTGAGACTGGGTTTATACCCTGGCCCACAGGCAAAGGACGACCATTGCCGGAAGTTCATTTGACTGCAGATCAGCTTCAGTCGGCTGGAGCCGTTGGTGGTCGCGGTGGTGTTTCCAGCTAATCACGCAAAAAAAAGTTTTTGTATATATATTTACGTGTCAAAAATTCAAATACAATCAACATGACATAAATTTCATTTGACTCATTTAATGGCCATGTTGACACGAATTACTTCAAAAGTTTTGACTGGTCGTACACCAGACGCTAGCCATCATTTTCAATACTTTCGACCATTAGTGGCAATGTTCGTTCTAATTGAGGATCACACAAATTTTACCAAATTTGAAGCTCTATATCAACAAGAACGACTATTCAGACTCGATTCAATCCCTCAATTCACTGCAAGTGGCACATTCCTAACAGATAGTTGCGATCAGATGCACTCCGGAAGATGGTGATAGGGGAATGTGCGTCTTCTAGATACTAAGATCCCAAATATTGGACAAGAAGGACTTGTGCTCTTTGTGTATGAAACAGCTTTGACTATTTTATTCCGCCATCGAGAATGAAATCGAGGCGTCCTGTAATCCTTTAAGACTTGGTGAGTCACACGACCTGAAGGGTAGTTAGAAAGAGTTTCTCGGAATAATTAAATAAATTTTGCGACCTCCTTTTGAATGCATTCTTATGCTGAGCTTTCGCCTTAAAAATTTGTTTTGTTTCATTTTAACCCTTTTGCTACATATAAGACGTTGATTTACTCTGCTCGGTAATCCCTGCGACTTACAAATTGAATATATGACTTGTAAGGGCTAGTTCACCATTTCATCTCTCTAAATAGTCAGATATGACGATGTCTTGATCGTAAAATGACCCCTCTTGCCCGAATAGGCTACCGATACTGTGACTACTGTGACCCTCGGCCATGAAAGAAAGGTTTCGGCATTTTGACTCAGTCCCCCAATTTCCTTGCTCCTCAACCTCCCCAACTTGTTCTATCTACCTCTTCACACTCTTATATCTATTACATCGACTCTATCGTTAGTAATTGAAAATGTCTATGAAAGCTGGCGAAGTTGTCCGCGTATCCAAGAACGGAAAATGCACGCTTGAATTCCAACATATTTACGGCGAATGCCGCATTGTCGATGTCTGTGAGGAGATCGAAGGTTTCAAAAAGTTGAAGACTTTCTCCACTGAGCCGAGTGATCGGATGCAGGGCAATCAAGGCATTGGTGAATATATTATAGCCTTCACAAGTGAAAAGAAAGAGAAGATAAATCCTCTCCGGAGCTTTGTGAATGGTTTACTCAACTTGCCTGGGTCTAACAAGGTGCTTGTCAAGGAGTTTCGGATAAAGGTTCCTAACACCGGCGTTGGTGAGCAGCCATACTCGCCTTATGGACTCCTCGGAGCCCGTAATAGAATCGAGTATGTGATCGGCGAGCTCGACAAAAAACACCAAAATAAAGAGATTGACCTTAAGCACTACAAAGGTGTTCTCATTGTCTCTTTGGAAAGCGACATATGCGAAGATTGCCAGAAAGGTTCCGAAAAGGTCCCATATGACCAGCCAAATCTAATTCTCTATGATTATCTCTCTGGGAGAATGATTGCTGCCACTGGCAAAGGACCTGGAGTTCAAAAGGACATATTGGACAATGCGAAGCGTTTTGGCTTCGAAGATGGAAAGGGCCTTGCTGGAATCATGACCTACGGCAATACGGTAGCGAAATTGTTCTCTACTGATAACGAAGAGATTGAGCCTTCCGACTGGCATTCAGTCGTTTGTTCCTTCAACCGTGAAGACTTCATCGCAGAGTTATGTCTGTTTGTGATGCCGGATGCTCAAGCCACTATTATTAGACAATAATTCCGATTGTAAGTCTGATTCCGAATTTCCTGTCAATCATAGTTAATATCAATTACAGGACTATGGTTAGTCCTGACGGACACTTATGCCATTTGGAGTTAAGTAGTTAATGTGATACCCATCTGATAGATATACCAATCTCAAACATTCTACAGAATTTTCATCTCATTATTGACTCTGTAGCTCAGTTATTGGGGAATGTCAAATCGCTTTTTAAATGAAGAGTCTATGAAAATTAGGCGAGTCCCTTGTGACTCAATTTTGAATATCAATTCATATTCTTCATGGATGACAACAAAACAACCAAATTCTTGTGGATATTCAGTGTTGTTATATCAATTTAAAGTAAGTTATTGGTAGAAAAATTTTCTTAATGGAATTCAAACACGTATAAATTCATAAATTTGTTGTTGAGAAAGCCGTACTCTCTTCCAAATTTCATAACGCAGTGTCGGGTTTCACTCGGTATGTTACCCCGCACACGCCGTTATCATGTAATCTCCAGCTCGAAGGACGTAGCATGCATTCAACCTTTCTACAAATGCAACGGATGTCCGATGTTACATATTGCTCGAAACTAGACGCATACTTTAAGGATTGAGCGAGATAATAATAGCAAGCACCAAAATGTCCTCTTCTAGGCATTACGTGGATTCAGCCTTGCAAAAAGCCCACCAAACGTATCAATCCCGCAACCCCAACTCAGCCAAAATCCACCAGGATGCTTCTCAGTACCTACCGGGTGGAAACACTCGCACTTCTCTATATACGCAGCCCTTCCCTCTTATCATCACATCGGCGAGAGGTAGCAAACTTACTTCTGCGGATGGACACTCATACACGGACTTCCTAAGTGAATACAGTGCCGGTGTCTTTGGGCATTCTAACGCCGAAATCGCCCAGGCAGTCAAAGATACCTTGCAGAGAGGATGGAACTATGGAGCTGAGAATGTGTACGAGAAACAACTTGCTCGTAAGATCGTTGACCGTTTCGGTCCCAGCGGCGTGGAGCTAGTGCGATTCACGAATTCGGGGACAGAGGCTAATACAGTGGCTATTGGTGCGGCGATCGCCTGGACAGGGAGAAAGAAGGTTCTTGTGTTTAGTGGAGCATATCATGGATCTACCTTTGAGTTTCCAATGGATTTTTGTCGCCGGTGGTGGCAGCGTCATGGGTTCGGTTCTAACAAGGACGGCCAGCAGGTATACGAAATGAAGACTCTCAACCTCCCCCACGAGTTTGTGGTGGCGCCATTTAACAATATTGCTAAAACAGAGCATATTATCAAAGAAGTGGCTGCGCATGATAATCTGGCTGCTATTTTGATCGAGCCAGTCCAGGGGTCCGGGGGATGTCGGCCTGCCTCAGTTGAGTTTTTGCGATTCCTCCGCGACACTGCCGATCGACTAGGTGCATTACTCGTTGTTGACGAGGTTATGACTTCGCGGCTGTCTTTCTCGGGGTACATCTCGTCTTTGGGCATCAAAGCTGACTTAATCACTTTCGGCAAGTGGATTGGGGGAGGCATGTCATTTGGGGCATTTGGGGGAAGGCGAGACATTATGGAGATGTTCAACCCTGCACGCAATGCCGAAGAAGACAAGTTGATTCATCCAGGTACTTACAACAATAACATTTTCACTATGTCTGCAGGTGTTGTCGGATTGGACATATTCGATGCGGAGAAGGTTCGAAATCTCAATTTGAAAGGGGATACAATCAAGGATGGCGTCACAAGAATTTTACAGGATACCGACATATATCCTCGTAGACAAGACCGCTTTTTGGAAGATGTTATTGAGTTTGACGACTTCGACGGAGATACACACCTCTACAAAGGCACCAACAGTCAGTCAAGGTTGGCGGAAGGTGAGCCATTGCCTCGTATGTTGATTTCGAGTAGCGGAAGTCTCTTGAATGTGAAATTCACTGGCCCGAATGCGGAGATATGGCAGGGGTTGTACTTTCATCATATGCTAGAGAGGGGAGTATATATTGCTAGTCGGGGGTTCACACCTTTGAACATCGAATTGACCGACGCTGATGTCGAAATATACATCTCGGCTGCGCGTGACTTTATTCTCCAGCACCAATTTGAATTGACGAGGTAGCGAATGTGACCGTTTCCAGAAGAAGGAACTTCTAATGATAGAAATCACCAAGAAAATGAATATGGGAAAACACTGTATTCCTAGACTACAAGATTATAGGCGCAGTAAAAGGCTAGAAAGTTACATGCATCGTTTGATGCACAGGTAAGTTTGCGACATCTACTCACACATATTCGGCCTATACGTATATCAGCTAAAGAAAAATAGAAGAATATATTCGGTATTCTAACAATGGGAAAAATGCTGCATCGAGTTAGATGCGAGCCGATTTCGTATGTCGAATTTCTCAATGATAATATTGATATCCGGAAAGGTCTCCAATTGTTCAAGTCAGTCGTAGTTTGCGTAAAGATAATTATCCTAGATAAATGGGAACTCTCACGGAGAATTACACTACCTAAAATTCAAACATAGTTACATGTAGATATGTTTGAGGGTTGTTCTGTATATATGCAGAGTGATTGACCCAAATTCCATGGTATGGTTTCGAGATTTGGACTACAAAATTGGACGAATTTTGGGAGCGTTATTTCTAGAACAAAATGACGACAGTGAAAATAAGAATTTGTAGGCAGCAATAAAACTAAATTCGCATATTCAGCTCATCGAACGAAAAATACAGACTAAACGAGTGAGGGGAAGTGGAATACATCATAATTCCTTGGGACAAGGCTGTCGTCAATTCAACCCGCACGGACTAACACGGGTCATTAAGACATAGGTAGTCATTGTTCAAGCCAATACTTAAAAGCTATGCAAATTAGAGTAAAGATTGGCCCGAAGAGAAAACACATAGGAGTCATTTTAGCAAATTCGCCCAAGGTATTAGCTGGTTTTCGAAACATAAAGGCATGTACAATATATTTGGAAGTTGCTGCTTCATACAATAGAGCAGATACAAAATGAAAATAATCATGACGTATATTTAGTCACATCTATATTTGGAATTATTGGTGCATACGAATTTTAACGACTTATGCTAGTTCCGGCATTTCCCGACCCAGAAGTGGGTGAGAATCGACGAGGTACTGCGTAATAATGGGCGTAGAATGGGTCACAGCCTGAAAAAAAAGAATTATATTCCATAGAAAAGGGGCAATTTCGGACCTAGTAGAAACAGCTAATGCAGTAGCTGTGATCTAGCCATTGGCTAAATTGAGGAGTATGCAGCGGCGCATATACAACAGCCAATCACCAGCTGTCTTCCGGGCTTTCAGACTAGGGTCTACACACGATGAAACACAAAATGAGACTAATTCTATAAAATACTTCTAGAGCTCATGGCTGTGCACTGGACGCGTGGTGCGTATTTCGGTGTATTTCGAGCACTAGACAGCGCCACGACCTAAAAGCCACAATGGTGGTGCCTGAGGTCACAGGAGGTATTTTTATAACAATTAAAGTGCTGAGACAGAACTATATAATCTTTGCTGTCTCCTCGCGATTAACGTTCGGTTGACATCAGACATTCCATTTCGCTTCCATATACAGGATTCATCCACACACCTACTGCAATGGCTCAAACATCACAATCATGCAGTCTATCACACATCCTAGAAGTTTGGCCTAATGAAGACCTTGAATGTGTTGGATTTGCAACTTCGAAGGGCCGCCGGTGCACAGTCCACACAAATCCGAGAAATCGCCGCAACGCCCAGATACTCATGAGAGAAGGAACTGATCGGTTATCCAACGGAGAAGAGTGCATAGATGAAATTTTGAATCAGCTAGCACCTCTGACACTTTGTGTGAGGTTTCATCAGAAGGATGCCCCTGACAAGGCTAGGGAATGGGCAGAAAAAGTACGGAAATTTGTACAAAGACGATCGACTGCTTCTACGACGCGTCCCCGAGAACATAGTTCAACGACTAGACAGTCTACCCCAACTGCGGAAAGACAAAACCAGAGCAACCAAATTATTCAAGTAAACATTCAGCAAAATTACTACAACTTATATACTTGCTCTGGGCGCGAAACCGAGTCTGGAACGCAAAGCCGAAGGACTACAACATCACATTACTCTCCTGCTTCTATATCACTCACAACACCGAGCACAGCATCATCAGCCGTAAGCACTCAGTATGTTCGCCCGGGCAGGTTGACACAAAATCGAAATGTCATTACACCAGTGCATAGCGAACGAACGATAACGCCAATAAGACTGGCATTACCAACATCGTCACCAACACCGGGAAGAGCAACAACACCAACGCAGCAGAGCTCGACTTTTCCAAGAAGACGGACTACCAACATCAGACAGCCTGTCGAAGGGGAATGTGGAATATGTTATAACTCGTTACTCGGTGATAATGAGAGCGAAGAGGATGATGGCTTGTCTGACGATCTTGATTCAGAATCGGTAGCTAGCACACCAACGGGTAACAGAAAAGAATCATTGGTTTGGTGCAGAGCGCAATGTGGACAAAATTATCATAAAGAATGCATGGATTTGTGGGCTGCGTCTTGTACAAACAACTTGCGGCCGGCTACTTGTCCGATGTGCAGGGCGCAATGGAGGCAGTAAGGATGCTCTGTTTTTGAATTGATGTCATGTGTCATTAGATGTTATACAGTTGGCGTTTGGTTATTCAAGTTAAGGTATTGGGGTTCTGTATTTGATGCCATGTTTGTTGCTCTTCTCACACGCACTTTTTACGACATTCAATGAAATCATTATTATTAAAAAATGTTCCTTAGTTTGTACACAAGATAACTGACCACTAAAATACAGGAATCAGAAAAGAAAGGTTTCACTCCTATCGTGAACGGAATTAACAAACATCACCAGTGCGGCTCTCTTCCTTCTAGCTCTTGTGATGGTGTCCCAACAAGTCTGAGTGACAATTATTAGCTCCTCATAAAACCAGTTTTCTATAATGGAAGAACTTACTTTCTGCCTTCTCCTTGAACTTCTGTCCCAGTCCCTCTTTATGACTATGATCAGAGGATTTACCGGATTCGTGGCTGTTATTGCTGCTACCGGTCTCTCCAGATGCGATAGTATCGGTAGTATTGTCACTTCGGTTGCCATATTCTTGGCGGTCGGCATTGTCGTAGCCACTGCCCCCGGCAGCAGCACCTCTCTCAGTCTCATTCTCGCGACGGTGGTGCCCATCTCGACCCTGGCCGCCTAGTTCCTGCTCAAACTTGTTTCCACTCTGGTCAAAGCCCTCGCCATATCTTCTGCCTTGCGACTTCTCGAAAGTCGAAGTAGAAGTATGATCTGCACCAAAGGTTGCTCCCATCACACCAGCATGACCCGCCGTGGCTTCACGAGGCTCGACACTCGGGCCATCCGTAATACTGCCTCCACGGCCTTTATCAGTGGTGCTTTGGAGGTTGTTGCTTTGGAGGTTGCTCTCGCGATCACTGAAACCCGAGGTCGCGGTGTTGGTATCACGGGAGAAGTTATCATTGTTGCCCCTGCCGAAGGAGCCATCAGCACGGCCATCAGTGAATCCACCGGCAGTATTAGTGTTTCTGTTGTTCAATCCACCCTCATATGATCCTCCAGTGCGGTCATTAGATAAATTTCCGGCTCGATCATTGCTACCAAAGCCACTGTTGTAGGAACCCTGGGTACGGTCACTGGTGAGATTGTCAACTTGGTTGAAACTGCGGCCGGCAGAGGCATCATTCGAGCGATCAAAGGTACCAGGAATGTTGCCAGTGGTACCGCCAGTCTCGTGTTCGTTCTGGAAGTTGGTATCGTTAAAACTCATCTTGGGTGGTGATGGAGTATGATGTGCTTGTCCTCGGAATGTGACTTTGAAGATACGATAGTATGTTGTGTGGTTTGTCTGTGAATAGGAACGCAAGATCGATCTAGAGAATCGAAAGTCCTTATAAGCCCCAGGATGTATGACGTAGGCCACTTTGAAGCTCATCTCGAGATTCTGGAATGGCCAAGCGCGCTGTGATTGGCCGCTGTATTCAATGCTGCGGGGGCGGTCCGCGATGGAGTATGACGTATTGTCTGTTTGTTATTCTAATCGAGACATATACACAGCCAATAGAAACCATCGGGTCATTTTAGTAACAGGATTTGGCACTCTATCATTCGCTGGGATTACATCAAAGGCGCCTGAGAACAAGGGAAATGACGCAACGCAGAGAAAAGGAAATGGAAACCTTGGCCTATTGCATATCCACTGCTAGTGGCGTCCATATGTCAGGTGACTATTGCATATTCTTATTTCTTATTAGATTGCACGTGCTGTCATGTGTCGTAGAATTGCAGGAAGTTACTATATGTAGTTGGCGTCGTTGCGTCGAGGATAGCCTAGGATGGTTGTATACGCTAGGCTTCCATGTTCTTTGGTTAATCGCTCCAGCGAGAATGCGGGGTATCTTTATTCAATTGATTTGTAAACATTTGAAAATTTATGCGAATTGCGAGTATCGCATAAAGCAACTTCTTCTAATCTATAGTTATGTTCTTTATTTCACTCCTGCAAGAGCAAGATATAAGTATTTTCTACAGCTCATAGGGCGTGGGATTTCCAGAGCATCCTAATCATGGCATCGTACGATCAACTACCGCACGGTTCTTCTCTAGATATATCCAGGTTCTCGGTAAAAGTACCAGAAATTGACTTGAACGATCTTCGTACCTTACTACGACTTTCTAAACTGGGACCTAAAACATACGAAAATATGCGCTCAGATGGCAAATATGGTGTTTCTTATGAATGGATGTCCAATGCAAAGGCGTACTGGCAAAATAGTTTCAACTGGTCTGTATCACTTGTTGTAGGCTAAAATGTATCAAACAGCTTAAATGTGGCATTACCAGGCATTCAGTAGAAGACCGAATCAACAGTCTTCCTAATTTTATCGTGCAAGTGGTTGACGACGATGGCGAAACCTATCCTATTCACTTTCTTGGGCTGTTTTCAAATAAGCCAAATGCAACCCCGTTGATGTGTATTCACGGTTGGCCAGGTACGTTTCAATTTACACTGATGGGTGTGGGGCTAACTCATCGGCGCACTGGTGTAGGCAGCTTTCTGGAATTCATAGATGTTCTGTTAACACTGCGAGGAAAGTATACCCCCGACGAGCTCCCGTATCATGTTGTTGTCCCTTCTCTCCCTGGATATGCCTTCTCAGCTACACCACCGCTAGATCGTAACTGGAAGCTGGAGGATTCAGCACGTTTGTTGCACAAGCTCATGGTTGGACTCGGGTTTGAGGCTGGCTACGTCCTTCAAGGAGGGGATATTGGAAGCTATACCGCAAGAATCATGGCTAGCTTCTATGATTCCTGTAAAGGTCTGGTATTTTCATTTTACGAGTCGAAAATGTGCTAATATATACTTACAGCACTGCATCGTAAGACTCCCAAAAATGAATTTCTAACGCAAGCCCGAATTTTAATGCAAATGTTTAGTTAATTTCTGCGTTATACCGTGTCCCAACAGGGGTGTACATGGTGATCTACCTATTGAAGATTTTGAAAAAGAAGGTCTCCAACGAGGTAATGACTTTGCGCAGTTTGGCACCGCCTACGCTGTTGAACATGCAACCCGTACTGCCACTATTGGATTCACCCTATCATCAAGCCCTTTGGCCTTGCTAGCATGGTATATATCAGTATTCCTCGCTTCGAACATTAGTGCTGACAGTGCTTCAAGGATTGGGGAGAAATTCCTCGCCTGGACGGATGAAACCCCATCCCTAGACCAAATTCTAGAGTCTGTCACTCTTTATTGGCTAACAGAGACTTTCGCGCGCGCTATATATCCATATCGTCAAGTATGTCAAATCCTTTCGACTGATATCACTGCACTTCTGAGAAGTGACTGACTCAAATAGGAACTTGTCGAAAGTTCGTCGAAAGAGTGGACTGATGAGGATTATTTCTCGGTTTTCCAACAGGGCCCAGAGCGTTATATGACGCACAATGATCACAACTATTACTGCCGCAAGCCGATGGGTTACTCTTGGTTTCCGAAAGAAATTGCCCCAGTACCGAAGAGCTGGGCGGCTACAACTGGGAATTTGAGATGGTTTAGAAGGCATGACAAGGTGTGTTGACACACAGCTGATGCTGACACGACTTGATAACTAATCTGGTATGCAAAGGGAGGTCATTTCGCTGCTATGGAACAGCCACATGCCTTGCTTCAGGACATTGAGGATTTCATTAGCGAAATACCGTTTGAGAATCGTTAATTGGCTCATCCTGTTACATTGGCGGAGAGAAATTTCCAATTCAATGTCATTTAAAGCCTAGATTTCCTCAACAGGTTGATCTGAAAAAGTGGTCTCCCCATGTTTGTATAACTTGGGGTAGTTTTGAATAGCTTGAAAAATAGGATCGTCTATCTTTATAAGCTCAGTTAAGTCGGATTAAGCATAGATAATATACCTAAAAAAATTTTCAGATCAATAATTAAAGATAGATCTAGATAAGAGGCAAGCAGAGAAAAAACAACAGTAATCAATCCATCATTATTATCCAACCAAGAGTTTTCAAATTAGAGATTAATATCACCCTTATTAAGGTCTTTTAAAGGAAGCTACCAATGAACATTATCCAACTATATTGCTAACTAGATAATGCTTTATTCAAATTTACCTATTGGACATATATAAAATCCGTGTAGAAAATACCGCAGCGTACTCCGGCAAAATTCAATGAACAGCTGCAAGAAACTGCGACACAGAATTTGAACATCATATGACCGATATCTTGTCCTAGCGGAAACTTTCAGCATGAATGTTGCGTAGCTAGGCTTGGATTTTGGATGCTCCCATCAAGAGGTATCATCCGAGGGTATCCCCAAGAGCGCTAAACTGCCTTAATGCAGCTCAAAAATGATAGACTAACATTCATTTTCAGCTTTCTAATCGTCAATATAACAGGATAAACCCATTAACTGGTTCAAAAACATCTTTCAGTCCAACATCAGAAGTCAACGACTGTTCTATGGAGCCTAAAAAATAGCCCAAAAACTGCTAGATGTTAGACCACGATCAATACAGGCAGATGCGGAACACAGAAACCGTCAAGACACCATTATCAACTAAATGAAAGTTATTGCGGAACAGGTTCCAAAGAATTCTATCTAACTGGATTTGATACTTTTCTTGATAGAAATACTATAATTATAGCTATAATAATAACGAATCTAGCTTTAGATATGATAAAAAATAAATCAAATACTTTAATTTAATAATAGATTTTTTTTAAACTTCTCTTTTAATCGGCTCGTCCCTTCCACACTCTTCTTCCTTCACTTAAAAGGCACAATTCTCACCAACAGAAATGAATCCCTTGTAGGATCGGTATGGCGAACAGCTGGCCAGAACCATATAGGCGCTAGCACAGTAAAATACAAGACCACCCATAGAAAACAGATTACATATTCCCACGTTCTTAATCTTCCATATATACCACCCTCCCTTCGAAAATATCTGAAATAAAGACTCTCAAACGCATCTTCAAATACGATGGCTAATGGCTGGAGCATAAAGAAATAAAACCCATTGGCTTCGAACTGTGGAATTCCGATGGCCAGGTCACTAAGTTGATGAATGCATCCGGATATCGCAAAGACAATCAACAGGCTGGTGACTCGATACAAGTTGGACTGGCGCGGAATCGACAGCGACGTGGTTACGGATGCTGCAATACCAGTCAGGCTTCGGCGAAGCCACTGATGCCAGAGAAGGCTATCATGCTTCTATGTTAGCAAACAACTTGATATGATAGATGATGGTACGTACCCCCAGAACCTGCGCACGGAATAGCATTCTAACAAAGGACCATATAAAGGAGGAAGCTCGGCTGGTGTGTTCAAACCTGTAGCCACAAGAATAATTGAAGCGACGTAATACGTGATCATAATCGGCAGTGCGGCATTAAGCGTAATTGTCATCGTGAGAATAACCCTTGTGATGAGCTCTTCCAGATCTACCTGGCTTAATCTCGCGAAATTCAGGTACTGCTTTTCCTCCGAGAACATTTCCATGTCCGGCGGCGGCCCAGAAGTTATTGCATCGAGAAATAACGACGCGAGTACAACAATGAGGAGTCTTTTGCGAATAAATTGTGTCGCCGAAGGTACTTCTTTCGACTTGGTTCGGCCACCACTGAACGAAGGTATGTTTTTAACTTCCCATTTCGTGCCAACCCTGCGCATATTCCATGAAAGGAAAATTGCCCATTTTATGTTTCTCCATGATAGCAGCCCATTACTGGGTTCGGGGGCATCTTTAAACCCAACATCAGAAATCAACAACAGCTCTGTGGAGCTTAATAAGTAAGCCCAGAAAATGCTAGCTGCTAGGCCGCGATGCATCCGATTTTGATACCATGTCGTAAAAGTATATTGAAAGACTGAGGTAAGACCAAGCAAGATGGTGGAAATAAGAATTCGCGTAAATTTTGTTCGAGCAGTCAGAAGGCCAAGTGTAGACAACACATTTAAGCCGATGATGCAGGCAGCTGATATACTCAGCAAGTGGTCTATCATTGTGCTTGCTTAGCTATGAACTCGCAGTTTGGTATAATGGGAGTTTTTAAATCTCAATGATAAATTCTTTCTTCAATTGCCCCATTTTTCTCTTTCGTTTTTCACCTCATTGTTTGTGTATTTGTTTTTTCTGTCCGACTAAATTTCGAGCGCGTTGTTCACGTTATTCCCTTTTCGGAGAGCCAAGCCCGCGTAGTCTTGCCGTTTTTGGATTGTCAACCTTGACATGTCATGCTTGTCAGACTGTCATGCACCAGCATTTTGTCAAGTAAACTGTCAAAGCTTTGGTGCCTAATAGAAAGACGCCCAATATCACTGTTGGACAAAGAGTTTTAATGAAAATCAGATGTCTGACATGGTTTGACAAGCGTTGAACTTTCTGATCGTCAGGCCTGACGGTCACTGACAGCGACCCACTCATTACGGTTAGAATTGCCCTGGATGTGCTAATTGTAATTTCGTAGATCATCAAGTACGGAGAGATTCCCTTGGATCGTCTATTAAAGGACTGAATAGAGAAAAGGTTCTGTATAATATCTTCATTTTCTGTGTGTTTTTTTCCCATTACCCTCGTCTCATACATGGAATTCGTCGTTTCATTACAAAATTCTCAACACAAACTATTTGACAACAGCTTAGCTGGAACTAGGAGCGTTCGCAGCAATCAAGTCCAGCCATGCTGCCAATCGGTATCCAGCTCGGGCAATTAGTTCCTCAAAGACGGGCTGGCTGGTGGCGTAGTAGTTACCGGACAAATCATTGTTCTCGATGTAGGATAGGCCAGGCTCCAACACTGTGCTGCAGACGTAGGTGTTGGCATCAGAAGCCCAGATCATCGAAGAGGATTCAGGGTCGGTGATGTCCATTCCGTCCAGCCAGGAGGAGCTGTTGGATGCGTACTGGCCGCTCTTGATACGCTCGGTCAACATAGAAGCATATGCCTTGGCGTCACTAAGAGAGTAGCCGCCGGCGTCTTCCTCGGGCATGTTGGTGTCCCAGATGTGGTGGAGGTTGGTGGATTCACCGTTGTACGTCACATCGATCGTATTACCACCGACGTCCAGGTTCTCGTCATGGAGAGGCTGGTGGATGTCGCCGACGAACTGCATACATGATTAGTTTACTATACACTTGTATTGTGCGACAAGATAGGTAATACGAAAACTTACGTGAACGATGAACATCAGTGCATCGAGTGACTCCTTCTTGGAAGTCGAGCTGTCCAAAAGTTGATTTGTCTATGGCCTTGTTAATATAGTCCATCGAAGAACGAACAGATTGACTAACGTAGTTCTTAATAGCGCTGATACTGCAACCGCTGTCACCACAGTCACGGGAATAGTCAACATTGCAAGTCTGAGGTGGTTTATCCTGGGCGTCAATGAAATGATAAGGCTTGGAGTATTCTCCAGCAGAAGTGTACTTGTAAGTATCGGCCCATGTGGCGACAGAGGCGAGGTAAGACGAGTTGGTGATACCAAGGATGCCTTGGCAATAGCTCTCGGTTGTGGAGTTGACAAAGTTCTGCGCGATATATCCAATGGTCTGGTGGCCAAGGTCCCCCCAGGCATTGCTGCCCTGGAACTGCGCGGCGATAGCCAAAGTAGCGGGGAGGACGAATCGGAATGACGAAGACATGTTAAGCTTTTGTACTTTTTTCAACTGTGATGCCAGGTACCTTGCGAGAAGACAAATAGGAACCGGACAGCCAAGCCCTTTAAGTATACACCATCTGGTCACCGTGCGGAGGATCGACAGCACAAAAGCGGGAGGAGATTAAAACCGCGATCGTGATGTCCTGCGTAGATCATGGTACATACATGCATTGTGCGACATATGAGATCACGAGCCTTTCTCGTATACCATGACTGGGTCTTGATAAGATGTTTTCCGCACGGGTTGACTGGATCGGCTTTCATTCGTTGCGGGCTTTGGATATCCAATGTAACAGTCCAAGTTATTGTTCCTGCAGATCAATCCCATCTTTATGCCATGCAGCAGACATGCGCAATAAACCACGGGTTGTCACGGCATTCACAAACTAACTGATTTAACGGAACAAGCTTTCTGATCTGCGGAAAGAGTTACATTAGTCTTATCGGTGCTCGCCTAAGGCTTGTCTCGGAGCCAATTGAGCCTCTGTCACGCTGTCTCTGCTGCCGTGTTTGTTTTTCTGCCATGTAACATCGGGTCCCGCCTGGCCAACCAAGGAGGGAGAAAGGATCGCTAAGATGCCATCCTCTTGGCACGTGTGGTCTTATCTGGATATAATTTAACTGGCGTGTTTCCGGGGAGGTCCGGCTGGCTGGGTTAATTTTCAGGATCGAGGAGTAAATATTACTCTACAAGATACGATGTCAGTGTACTGGATTTGTCTATTCAAGAGTGAATAATGCGGTGCCTTGGTCGAGGCTCTGCGGGAAACAAAAGACGGAGCCCAGTCCCATTGAGGAAGTTGAATAAACAACACAGGCAAATGATAACACAGGCAAATGACCTATTCTACTTCTCGAGTCGGTCAAACTAGGCGTTGTTTAATTGCATTCACTAAAGCCCAGTAAAATGCAGCTAGGGAGTGATAACTTAGCATTCACTTTCACCTTTCTAATCGACGGAATTACTTTGCTTATGCAGAGCAAATTCGTGAATCTGATCTAGCCTGACTAGAAGAATTCTTTGGATACCACAGCAACGGTGTGTGCCTAAAGTTGCAGGTTAATTGATTGGCTTGATATTTGGGACTCTAATGATCCTTGCTAAGATTAAACTTTTTTGTATTTAGCAAATAGTCTTATTGTTTAAGTTAGTAGGTAGATTCATTGTTACTAACACATTATGATAAGTGTTAGTAGCTCTAACAATCCTTGCCAACCTTAGACTTTTTTGTATTTACAGTACCAAATGATCGATTGCAACAGTCTTAGATTACATATATGGTTTATTCTATTCGGACTGGTTGGTATGGCATATAGTACATGGAATCACTAACTTGATCATCACTCTATTCCCAACTTCACACGGTGACATAACTTACCATCATCCTTTTTACATTGTATCGAGGAGTTCAGCTATTTCCTCCGCACCTTTCTTCAATGCGTAGGCTGTAGGCAAATACTGAATCTTCCTTAGATGTCCAGAGGCATCTCTCCTGAAATAGCACAGCATGCACAGCTCGGCGCCATATTCCAGCAGCAGCCTCACCATAGCTAGATTGCCTTTCGCAATCACAGTCATCCATAGCGTGCGCAGCATATGCTCCGTCAGAAGCTTGCTTTTATGGGTGAAGCCACGAGGCACACTCCAAGATTTAAGCATATGCTGTACAAGATCTATATTATCCTTCCGCACTACGCGATACAAAGGATTAATTTCGGCGGAGTCGCCTAGGTCAAAATGGGCGCCGTAATCTATCAGAGATCTGATAATGGTATCTTTGCCCTTTGTAATAGCCATAGTTAGGAGTATTCCAACTTTTCTTCCCCTTGAGGTACAAATACCCCAATTAATAAAAACGTTAGCATTTGCCCCTTTTGCAAGTAGCCTCTGCACAAGTTTCTCGTTGCCCTGCTCTACGGCTAGCCATAAAGGGGTCTTCAAGTGGAAGTACGGATTGTCTATTTCCGAAGGTCTCTCTGGATCCACTGGGCAGTCTCCTATGAGAAGCCTATCGACCAGGTCGTCTTGTTTGTATTTTATTGCAGCATACAGTGCATCGTAAAATACCATTGATCCGTATCCACATGTCCCAGATGGACCTAAGTCCAAGAGCCAACAAAGGCTGTTCATGTAACCAGATTTAGAAACGGCATCAACAAGCCAGTAGTATTTCCCATGCGCCAGTTCAGCTCCGCGGCCGGAGTAGAGAGTTATCAGCTCTCCAATGCCCAGCTTGATGGCGTAGAAAAGAGGCGCATTGTCCAAATTATCGGTTGCGTTTATATCTGCCCCGGCTTGGACTAAGCATTTTGCGATTTCGACGTGTCTGGCCAGAGTAGCCAAAATAAGCGGTGTCCGACCAGTCGCATTTCGTGCATTCATATTTGCACCACATTCAACAAGCATCTCTACTGCATCAAAATGGCCATTTTTGGTGGCCAATGCAAGTGGCGTGTGATTTGCCACATTCGGATTGTCCAGCATCGACATGTCGTAAGTCATTATTACCTGCAGAACATCAATACAACCATGCTCTGCAGCCACGCCCTCTACGTAGGAGCCTTTGAAATCTCCTACTGTGCGATCGGCTCCTTTGGATAGTAGAAGATCGACAATATCCGCCCAGCCCCAGCGAGCTGCATAGAACAAAGGTGTGCGGCCCGTATAATCAACTCTGTCCAAGTCGAAGAGCGGCCTCTTCTCGAGCATAAGCTCGACGACGTCTTTATGGCCTTCGATCACAGCAAAGAATAGCGGGCTTTGTGCCAGATCATTGCCTAGATTAATATCCGCATCATGGTCTAAAAGCAATTTGACAATTTCTATATGTCCTGCCGTAGCTGCGTTGGATAATGCAGATCTATAAATATTATCCACTGAATTAGGACTAGCATCGAATTCAAGTGCTTTGAGGGCCGTTGCTTTCTGGCCATTAGTAGCAGCCCATAGTAGGGACGAACTCCCGCAGTATCTAACATCCAAGGCATATAGACTGCGTTCAATGAGGACCCAAATTCGGGGGTGGACCAGCCCAAAAGCATGCAGGATTTTGATGATGATGTCTACTCGATTTTTTGATGCTAGTATCCATGACACTATTTCGAGAAGCAGTTCAGTGGGAAGGCGAAGCAGGCTGCCCATTCTTGACAACTGGAAATTCGATGCTCACAACAATTCAACAATTCCCAGCATCGGTCATCGTACGAGTATATATGGTGAGACGATACCTGCAAATCACTTGCAAATCATGGGGTGTCGAAAGCAACGCTTTTATTGTGCGTTCTAACCATCTAGGAAACAACTTTAGATGATAAAAGCAAAGTGTTTCTCATGTCGCGTGTCCTGAGAAAGAATTTTGCGGCGTTGAACTCGTGGAGGCAACGGAGGCCAACCACGGACCACGCCTCACGTGGCTGGTGCTTCCCCGCCCGTCATGATTCATGGCTCTGTTGAATTGGCAGTTTTGGCCATCTGTGCAGACTCAAACAGATCAAGTATGAGGCGATGTCTAGATACGACACAGGCGGTTCAATGAAGATAGAATGAGATTCCTATATAGTATATTTAAGAATATAAAGAAGGGTTAATTTCTCTCTATCGCTTTACTCCCTCCAAGTCGGTTCGGGTCGGTCTCCTAGGCCTCTACCAACCTGACAGGCCCCCAACTCCACACACCTCATCGTCAGTACACCTTACAAATACACTAAATGTGATATCATCACCAGTATTTATCCGGGTTTTATTATTATTTATGAGATTACTAATTATTAAATCGTAGTGGATCCGATCGAGGGTATGCAAAGAATTTATAATAGGTCACTGTCCAGTAATAACAGTATCCAGACTCGATTCCAACAACCGGGATTCTTACTGTTACCATATATCAAGCACGAGGATTAATCGCATTCGCTACTTCCTTATTAATGGTAGTCTGACCGAAAAAGATGAACCCATTTTTCCACCGGATCTATATTGTACACTAATCTCCATCCACGCTATCACAACCCACTAGAGTCGGGTCTCGCATATTTTATCCTTCATTGCTTTGTGCTATTCCGTATAACATCATCTACATAGGTTCGTGTAGACATAGATATCCACGAGGCTTTAGATCAGTAAGTATACACATCAATTGATACCTCAAGTGAAAACCATAATACCCATATAAACTACAGAAATAAAACAACTAGCTCGCTGTAGGATGATTATCACCACTTATGCCTGGGAAAAATGCTCCGAATTGCTCGAACATCCGCTGCCTAAGTGCCTCTATATCAATCCTGGTGTATTATCCTCTGGCTGATCGGCAAGGTGACAAGTCTCATATACGACCGGCACCAGCGTAATAGGGGTGGTCGGAAACAAGGCACATATTCCTTTCGCAGGAGCTTCATCGAACTACTCCGTTATAACAAACTATCGTCTTTTGTTTAAAGTGTCATTTGAAAGAATTCATTATTCAAATCTGGAAATAATCCGAAAACAAACAAGCTGTTCACAAGTGTCGATCTTACTAGATACAAACATTTCCCCCATCAATTCATTCTCGTCACATTAGTCTTTTTACATTCTATCACGCTCTCAGAAATTCCCTTTTTTGCTCATTGTCCCTTGAATTAATTCTAATGGAGAATGTTCCACTTTTATAACATTCGTACAAGCAGGGAAAGGTTTCGCCAAAGTTGTCACAGTCATATCACCTAAAAGACCAAAATGCATAGATATATATAAACCTTGGAGTTCATGGTTCTCAATCAGAAGATTCTTCGGATGGCATGTCAGGGCCCAATGGTATCTCCATCTCAGTATCCAAGAGGGTGCGCGAGGGCAAGCCTCGATTCAATAGAACGGACATGGCGAGGGCTTGGTTTATTCCCATACTATAGCCAATCCTATCCATGTACATGATGGCCCATCGTTTCAAAGAAGGAGGAGATATGGCACGGTCCGCAGCAAGATACAAAGGCCAAATGAGCGCATAACCACCGAGGGCTCCATGCGGGGAGTTCCGAGGATCAATGTGTGTGTTATTTTGAACCGCATTGCCCACAGCGCCTAGGTGGTAAGGCACGCTGGCACAGATTCCAGCCACGAGGTGTTTGGCGATTTCATCGCTTTGGCTCTTCAGTTTCGAGTACTCATTTGTTGGTAACATGGCTGCGCCGAGAAACTGATGTTTCAGTTGTTGGATCTCTCCAGCATACCCAGAAATGTACTCGTGAACGACCATTCGCAGAGCGCGGTAATTATTTAGGACCATAGCCGCACTCAAGTTATTATAAATGTGGTAATGATCTCCATACACAACCCGTGCCTGCACTTGCACTTGAGTGTCGAGGTCTCTATCTACGGGAACTGTCCTGTATGAAAAGAAGGAAGGAAGCGTAGACGACCATCTAATAAGATCATTATCTACCGATAGAGCAGCCTCAAGTATGGACCATGGCTCTGTAAGCTCGCCGTTCTTTACAGCAGCACAGAAGTTGCTGAATCTGACGGCAATGTTGCTGAATTTATCGATGAATCTTGTTTCGCTTGTCTCGATCTCTGAAGCGACCTGACATAGGTGCGTCAGAAATGATGAGGTAGGCTTTCCTGTGTATATATTGTTCGTTATCTGTTAATACGTCACATCTTTAGTTATCTAATTATCCACAGCTAATTTTGGCGGGTTGAGATTTATGTCGGGAGTACATACTATTGAGATCTTCAGGTGTCTAAACATGGAAAGACCACGTAGATTGCGCAGCTGCTCTTCTCCACGCCATTCAATCAACTTGCCTGCGCCTTCAACATGATTTCTCCATCGTTGCATTGATCCGGAGCCGTTACATGTCATAATCTGGATTCATCATTAGTTAAAATCACGGTTGGACGTTTCTAATTAGGTTCTAGGTTTACCTCAAACATGCCCAGCAAAATCACTGCTCCTAAAGTTGAGTCCTCTTTGGAGAGTGATTGATCTCTAAGGGCTTGGTTTGTATGAGCCAAAGCAGTTGTGTACTCTTCTCGCGCGGCTCGCATTAGGTTTGGGGCCGTCTTGATGTTCGCTAATGCCGCAAGTCCTACTGCTTTCATAGCTGATCGTATTGCAGAGTCACCATTCGAAGGCAGTAACTGTTCGATAAAGCTATAGTGATTTGCTGACTTTCCATCGAGAATATAATTGCCATAGACAAAGCATGCTGCTTCGTCATCTATTGGCGTTGTCAGTTGCTGCGATTGCGGACTTTGCTGTAAACGACGGTATCTCTGCTCGCTTTCGTATAGTTTCTGTCGAGATAGAGCGGCCTTGATGTGAATCCGCTTGGCTTTGCGGATCACATCATCGCTCTGGTTTTCAAACATTAATGCTGTTAGGTCGCGATACCCCGTGCATTTCTGGTCGGCACGGATGCATTGTGAACAAGATGGGGTTTTTTGGTCACACTGTCGATATATATCAGCAATGTATCCACCAAGTAATTACTCGTGACCGCAAATCTGGCAGTGGGGCCATTGAATATCGAGGCAAAAAAAGACTCATGTCCTATTTCATACCTTCAGTCTTCGGGACCTGCAACGGCTGCAGCCACCACTTGGTTTACCACGAAACACCATGGTTTAATCGGGCCAGACACCTTTGCCACACGTAGTGCAGAAAAATTATGAAAAAGGTAGGAGAAGCAATTGCCTGAAGGAGTATGCATGGCGATAGCTTTAAAGCTGTGAGTATAAACCCTGAAGAATGATGGACATTCTCGAGCTGAAAGTTCGATTGAGGCTATACCTATTTGGGTAACCTCCTCGTACAGCTCTAGCGCCATGTGTATTTACACTCCGCCAATAAACACGCATTATTCTCCCAGTGGCTTCAGTTAGCGCCAACGTTAAAGAATAGGCTTTCTTTTCTGTGTAGGCGAATGCCTTTAATTCTTTTTTTAGAAGAGCCTCGCTCATTAATGGAGAAACCGCTCAAAATGACATAGTCGAAGATGATAGGATGTAATTTTGCTTTTTTCTTGGAGGGCAAATTCGATTGCAGGGATCAAAGCCATGGCTGCAAATATATTCTCTAAATACGCCAAAGTCCAAATTGACCACATAGATCAACTTATTTCGAGACTCCCGAATGAGTCGGATGACGCTCTGAAGAAGGCATCGTATTCCAACGTTGCTGACTTTGAATAATGCTACTCGAGCCATAGCAATCCATAGAGTGCTGCTCAATCGGGTCACAACTTCAAATTTCTTCACACATCCGAGCTATCGTAGATTCACGACATTGAATCTTGTGTCTTCATAATCACGACGCATCCTTCATTTAGAAATTAGGTATTCATTCGTCGGTATTCGGAAGACGACACAGGATAACTAATCAACTTATTACCAACACTAACTATACTTGATTAACATTAATGTAGTCCGCCGTATGGCATGTGGCGTCAGTTGAGCAACTTGTAAATACCAAGGTAGCATCATAACATCAGCTCACAGCATTGGACATCAACCATTGCGCTAAGCGGACTCAGTACACGTATCTCCATATTCGCCGTACACTAGTATACACCAATAGTGTCTGTGTGGAGCATATCACGGAAGAAGTTCAGCTTAATAAAACATGTCGAATAGTAGATTACTTTGATACGTCCACTGGAAGTGCCAAGATTGAGATCGAAATGGATTCCGTTTTCAATGCCTGGCCCGCGGTGGCACTTGATGCATGACTTTAATGATTGATAGAGGATTTGTTTCAGATATTTACAACCTATTGCTAGCTGTGAGAATTCATAAAAGTTACATTGCCTGCTTTTTTTTTCGTTCCGTGCTGACTTGCTGAACGAACGGTTTGGTAATCTGTCAGTCGATTACATCCCCAGCCACCGGTATAGATGCGGCCATCGACAACAAAATCGGCTGGCGGCGCAGTATCACAACAGATCAAAGGTGAGGTGGACACGATATCGGGTCCCGCAGGGAGATCACCGGGCCGGACAGGCGATGCGCCCAGGAGCTTGTTTTCTGGGTTCCACTTGCCATTCTCAAGTCTCCCGTGGCGCTGAACCCCACTGAGTTTTGTAGTTTATAAGCTTCGCTTGTGTCGAGGTTTTAGAATCCAGGTACTGACCGTTTATTTGACGCTCAGCCTATTGTAAAGCCTCTGTTAATGTCATTTGGCCTTCTGTTGACATCACGTGCCATCATGCCCACTTTCACGTGCGGGTCAGTCAGGGCCGGCGGAGATCATGCCTGAACCAGGCCAACTCCAGCGGTTGGACACCACAGTTACATATGCCTACTGGTCGATCATACGTTGCTCTTCCCTTTTTTCCATTTTTTTAAGAGCCTCGTCTGACTTTTCTGCAATGACGATAAATTGCCTCTAGCCTAGCAGTCGACCGTTTTATACAGGAAATTCTTTCTTCAACTGATTGATTAATTCGACATCAAACAAACAGATACAGCGCGCTACTGTCGAATCCCGGACGTACTTGACACAAACAAAGCTTTGAATATAGTGGTCTGGGAAAAAAGAAGAAATGAAACTGACATTTGCCGGACTCTTGTTGCAAATCACCATAACCCTTGCGCAACCCGAGAACACCCTTTTCAACCGGCAGACAAGCATCGCCAGCAACACCACCGAATGTAGCAACCCGCAGCCCAACGAATGCTCATTTTATGCGCAATGTCTACAAACCCGCTACAATTGTAGCCCGAGCGACTATCCGCTCGCCGACGGGCAAAAATACTGTGAAAAATTCCAAGCCGACGCCTCTGACCTATCGAGCGCGGGCCAGAAGTGGATGGAGACAGTCATGCTCTGCTTGCAACGGGCCTTGGTACCGTACGCACTGGGTGGGAATCAATCCTTTGCAAGTTGCTCAGCTCTAAATGACTATGCGTTTGGTACGCATCCGAAGTGTTATGTGCAAAGTGGGTTGTGCACCTTGCCGCCTTCAGATTGGGAGGCTATTGTGTTTAAAATTGTCGGCTTGAATACTTTATTTGGTAGTTGGGACGCTCTCAAGGCCACCGTCGAGACTGCAGTGGGTTGTGAGGAGTTTTATTTATGGGCGATTGAGCAAAAAGTCTTTTGACCGATCGATCAATCGATTGTTTTCTGTCTCGCGGTCTCTGATTTAGCGCCCGGGAAATTTTGGGGGCGAGAGTGCATTGAGGAAGAGTTTATTTGATCACTTACCTTGTATAGAACTTGAAATTGCATGAGCGGTTGTTTAGATGAGCGATGTGGTTAAGACAAGCAACTGAGCCTCACCTGTCTAAGATTATTGTTATTTAATATAAGCGTACGTAATGCCTAATGGGTGCTCCAACACGTCTTTCTTCACCGCGCGGGGTAGTCTATGTGTATTACATCGAGGATTATCAATCCCCCAAAATCGATTAAATTGGAATCCAGCAACAACATAGGGCTTGGAGGATTTGCAAAAGATTAATTTGTTACTTCGGTGATACTTTGTCCGAATCCCTGCTGAGTGAGATTGATAAATATGGGGTCAAATATGGTTAAGATCCGGTGCCACGTCAAACTAGGCACATTTTCACTGCGGGGTCTCTAGGGTTTCTCTCCGACACTCTACATTGCCAAGGTTGATAGGGTTTCGGGAATGGATTTCGGTAGTGCTTGTTCTGATAATATCATCGGTTGACAGTCAGATTCATCTCTACAAGAGGCAAAAAAGGTAAAGAAGAGTGGATGTCGGTAGCTAGGCACGGCAATGTATCTGACGGTGATTGAGCTTATGAGAGGGCGACTGTTCTGTTGTTGAATATGAAAAATCTACCTCTATGAGTTGCTTCTGAAACCGTACCATATTGCTCTGTTAATACTGGGGGATCAAGATGCTCTTGCGCCTTTGCTTTGTGTACCTATTGCCGGCTCTTTTGTTCTACTTCCTGAGCCTGGCAACATCAACAACATTGACAACAGTGAGTAGTAGCGAAAAGTTTGTTCCAACAGTCAGTTAGCCTCGCTCACTCTCACGAATATCGATGTCATCTCCATTGATGCCACCACTGGACGAGCTCCGTGGCCAGACCCTAGCGATTTATTCAATGGTTTTCCTAGTGCGGAGAACCGGACCACAGAGATCTGCATTGTAACTATTAAATACACTCATCCAGGCCGGAACGACACAATAACTACTTAGGTATAGCTTCTGCTCCATTCTTGGAATGGCAGATTCGTTGGCGTGGGTGGTGGGGGTTAGAGCGCTCGCCCAGCCATTAATTTAGGATTTCAGTGCTGTCGCTCTTGATGAGGCTACTTCTTTAGGCAAACTGGCTACGCAGCTGTTTTACGGGTCCCTTCTCCAGTATTCGTATTGGAATGGCTGTTCAACTGGAGGACGACAAGGACATATGATGGCCCAACTGTTTCCACCTCAGCACGATGGGATATTAGCAAAATCACCCGCAATCAATTGAGACAAGTTTCTACAAGCCGAGAACTGTCCGCAACTTGTTATGAGGTTTCTTGGTAAGACTATGGAGGATCGTATTTGCGTGAAGTCTAAAGATACGAATTTACTAATGGGACTGTTTCCTTAGACTATTATTCATCAATTTGTCAGCTGAACGCCATCACAGGCGTGGCAATAAGCGGTTGCGATGAGCTAGATGGAGTAAAAGACGGTATCATTGCTATGTCAGGACTATGCAAATTCGACCCTTTCTCCGTTGTCTGAAAGACTGTGCAGTGTACACCGCCTAATGGAGCCGTCACAATATCCCATCAAGCTGCTCAGATAGTAGCAGTTATATGGGCAGGTCCAAAAAGCTCTAAAGGGTCTTTTCTGGTACGGTCTGGCCCACGAAGCTCCGATGACGGGTCTTGCAGGGACGATCTGTAGGTCGCTTCATAGCTGTAGGCCCTCTCCTTCCTTGATATTAACAGACTAGGTTACAACGATTTTATCAAAAGATTCTTCACTGGATCTATCCACCATTAATCTCGACGTGTTTAGCCAATTATTCCGAACTTCGATAAACGAGTTCCAGTCGATTCTTGGTACTTGAGATCCAAACCTGACAGGTTTCAATACTGCGGGTAGAAAAATAATTACCTACCTTGAAATAAAGGATCAACTAATTTTTTACAATCGCACAGGAGACTATTACTGTCGCGTATTGGACTCCGATCCAGAAGTTCACGATTACTACCGTTTCGTTTCGGCTCCTGGTGTGAAGCATTGCGGCGATGGGCCGGGATGGTTTCCAGGCGATAGTTTCAGACTTTGGTCAATTGGGTAGAAATAGATATAGCGCCTGATACTCCTTTTTGTCTCTCTATGCCAACAGCAACTGGAAGCGCAACTTCGCCAACAAGGAACGCATATTTGTGTGCTAATCCTAGGATCCTGACTTCATAGGCGAAAACCCTGACGATTAATCGTCTTT
This sequence comes from Talaromyces proteolyticus, assembly GCF_021365285.1. Classification (NCBI taxonomy): domain Eukaryota; kingdom Fungi; phylum Ascomycota; class Eurotiomycetes; order Eurotiales; family Trichocomaceae; genus Talaromyces; species Talaromyces proteolyticus. The sequence goes on along the minus strand of NW_025764284.1, from coordinate 1,151,314 downwards.
TCGTTATCAATAATAGTATTTTGGTAGTCATTTAATCACATTATGGGTATTCTTAACTTTTAGTCTATCTAAACTGCGGAGAGTATGCGCAAGATAAAATTTAGTAAGGAAGGAAGGGAAAACAAGAAGAGTTCTCTATTCAAGCTTGCATGGTCTTTACAAACTTTCAATTCAACTTCATGTTTTATACCAACAATTTTTGTGAACAGGGAGGTATTAAACTTGGCAGGCACGGCTCTGAAATTTCTGCTTCAGCCAATCCATCACAATCTGGTTCTGCAAGGAATAAGCCCCAACTCCAGCATGCGAGCCATCACCATAAGCCGTCTTAAATTGATAGTAATAAGCACGATCCCCAAGATGCTTCGCCAGCACTTCCCCAGAGTTCGAGAAAAACAGGTCATTTTGCGCATCACCAACAAACACAGGTCCCTTGATCTTATCAATCACTGGCGCAAGAGTGTAGTTCTGAAGAGCCGTCATCCACTCAAAAGGGGATGTAGTATCCCAAGACCAAAGCCCTTGGTCGATAGACCACCGGAACTTCGAGGAAACGGAAGGAGTTTCACGGACTTTGTTGATGAGTGCATTGAATAACGTAGCATTTCCCGCTTTGAAAGCCACCTGGAATTCCGACGGTAATGACTGCAATGTTGACGGACCAAAGTCATAAATACCATCAAGAGCGACCACTGCAGTGAAACGGTGCTCGAAGGCTGCTGCACGGGGAGCCAACCAACCACCAAAGGAAACACCGACCAACGCCAGGGCATCCAGATCCACTTCCGGAAGTGTTGTAATGTAGTCGACGACGGGTGTTACGACTTTCTCCCATTCAGGAATGAATGAGAGACTCTGATAACGGCGAGGGCTTGCCTGACCGGGTCCTTCGTAGCTAATGACGTTCCAGCCTCGCTGCAGGGCTGCGTATCCCACTTGATGGTATACTTCTTCTTGTCCACCATCGTAACCTCCACCAATGACTAGTGTTGGACGAGGAGTATTATCGGCCGCAGCTTTGTAGTAGATACATGGCACGTAGAAGCCGTCAGCTTGAATGTTGACTCGTCTACCGGGAACTGGGAGCAGGGACAAGCTGACGTTGAATGCACCCTGAAGCTTTTCCCAGAGCGACAGAATTCGGGGATCCGACTGGTTTCCGTGAAGGTAGAAATCGGCGGACTGATAGTACATTGCCGCTCGGAACATTGTATCACGAACAGAGACCGGGTATTTGCGAGCATCGAGAGCTTTTCCTTGTGCCAGAACATGATCAGCTAATTCAGTGTAAGCGGCCGTGTAGCTTTCGAAATCTCCAGGTGTTATTTTGTAAGCAGCCGTCAGCACTTCGCCGATGTCTGAACCACCGGAGGATGCAGTAGCCAAGCTTCGAAGAATTTCGAAATGGAAGCCTTCATCACAACTCAATTGCACCATGGTCGTTGTGTTAGATGGACTGCATGTTGTAGCTGTCTAGAATCTTTATCAGCATGACATTTTCCATCACAGCACCGGATGGAACATGAACTCACGGCTCCTATATACAGACCAACCAAATGGAGAAAGACTTTACTCAGAAGCTTCATTATTCTAAATTATAGAATGCTGATCCCGATCTTTATTCTCAATAAAAATGATGGTAAAATTATCCCCTCCGCGCAAGATGTCAATTGAGAGTTCCAGTGAATCCTGGAGCAGTTGCCACTTGATGCAAGGAAACATGAGCTATTTAAGCTCTACTTCAACGCACTAATATCAAATTATGCAGCCACATATTCCCCTGGCAGAAGTCCACATGGCCAAAAGACGTCATGCAGGCTGAATCTAAATGACTGAGTGCCTTAGCGCAAATCTTAAATCATTGGGCACGCGGTAAATAAACCTCAAATTCCCAAAATAGACAAGGTTCTTCATGGTAAAGCCCTTTATTGGTGGAGCTGGAACTATTTTGTCCCCTTGAATTACTATGCACGCTCGACCTGAGAGGCTGCGAGCAACGGCCCCCATTCACGGCCCTCGTCTTTTTAGGCATACATCTCGATTGTTTTTAAAGCTGGATCCATGCTTAAGAATTATCCATCGCGTAAGCTTAATTGACGTCCGCCAACTAAACAAAATTTTTGGCCAAACGACAAACACTCTTTCCACGTTGGATGTTGAGATACACCAAGATTCACCAAGGCTCACCGATATGGTTAGTACGTGCTCCGAGAAGGTTACCTAAGATGGTAAGGATCTCGATGTCTCCTCCCAACAACAATACTTCTTCCATTACCGACTCGATCGCCGTTTACCGAAGCGTATCCTAGCAGAAAGAAAAATTCCACGCACTTCTAGACTCTATAGCAGCAACCAATATAGTTTGCTTTGGTGACAAAATATTAGGCGTTTCGAATGCCAAGCGAGAAGGGCTGTAAAGACAGCGCCGCCAGAAAACCTTTAGCGTATGCTTATTTAGGCGCGATAAACCTTGACGCTTCTTTATTTAGAGCTGATGCCTATTTGTTTTATTTTTTCCTGTTGAAACTGTTAACGACGTGAAATTATGACTTACCCTAGGGTAATTTAGGACGGTAACTGGTCAAGGGTCTATGTCCTAGAAACGACATCTGGACGAAAATGGACTATTACTGTGCCCCGGCGAAATCACGGTCCTTTTCTGATACGAATACCGTTCACGTTATGTCTCGCAAAATTTAGCACAGTTTAGAGTATGTATGAGACACCCACTATATTATCCAATAAAACCACTCAACTTTAAGTAAACTATTCCCAAGCCGCTTGGCACCAAAAACTTTTCTTTAGCGTTCAGTTGATTAAATTTGCGGAGTCTTTCATTTCGAGAGTGATTACTTCTACAGCCCTTGAGGTCGCTGCCCACATTCGCTTGACAGGTATGTGGACGAACGAATTGAATGTGAGACCGCTTGGTATATGTCTTAAACGCGTAATCACCGCGGATATCAGAATCGATACGGTATAAAAGCCCTAGACTACGGTAATATCCGTCCTATAAGCTGCTAAGAATGAAGACCCTCGGGTGAGCCAGTCTGAGACTCACGATTTCAAAGGCTGAGTCGCTTCATCACTCGTTACATGGCCGTATTCGGTTCAACTCTTGGGAATTGAGGTTATCTAAAAACGTTGATAAAACGAACAATAATCTCTACATGTCCACATAGATCCAACATTATCAAGTATGTGCAAGATCTGGCGCTTCTTCTTCGTCGCAGAATGATACGTATCATCCGCTCAACTAATATAAACGCTCAAAATATAAGCCAAAAAAATTTAAAATTAAAGTACAAACCACGTACTGATAACAGAAAGTAGGGGTATACACATTTTCAAAGTGTACAGAGAAAGGACCCGAAACAAAGAGAGACGTTACAAAGGCCGAGAGCACTACTTTTCACCTAAACAGTCACAGTCGTGGAGTTCCGCACAACACCGCTTCCAGAGCTTTGCACAGCACCGACCTGCACGGCCTTAAAATCATACGTGATAGCGAATGCTGTCTTGAATCCTTGTTTGGAGATAGCACCTATCTCTTGAAGGCTGTTGCCGCTTGACACACCGTAGATAATATATGAGGTCGACTTGGTAGCGCCATCCCAGCCCATATAACCAATTAGATTAGAAGTATATGCGCTAGCGCAGTCGGCCAAGGCATCTGGGACTTCAGTTTCGGCCGCGACGAGACTTAATTGAGTGTATAGTGTGGCGTGCCGTCTTGCTTGAAGGCGCGGTAGTTGTAGTCAGAGTTCAGATTAGTCAATTAAGCGTTCCAAAAGGTGTATCTTTCAACAGTTAGGTTTGATCCATACTTCTTCGTGATGGGATAGATATTGTAGCCCATAAAATAGTTGCCGATATCAAGCTGGGAAAAGGATTTCTTGCTCAAGTGTAAACTCTACTATTGATATCCTATATACTTGTAATAAGTTCTGGAGGGTTTGACAGATTCAGAGGCAGAGTCAATCAAAGAGAAACCCCCTTTGAGGTGATTTTGAGTGATAGGTTGCTGTTACTGTTGCTAAAACATGAAAATATCACTTTATCTGATTCTCTTTAAACCACCCTGAGGGCGGTTGACAAGCACGGTGAAAAATTGTTGGGAGCTAGACAACCCATAGCAAAGTTCGGGCTCGCCCTCGAAGTCTACTGACATCTTATATCCAAAATACATCGACGGAGTTTATCTCAGCGTGATTGCAAAACCGCCAATAAGTGGAGTATGAAACACGAGACGAATAGGCTATTTAATTATGTACATAGTCATCCTGCAGGGTAAGGAGACATACGGATGCGGACGTCACCGAGTCATTAGGAAGTGGCTGATGAAGATGTGAGTCGAGTAAAAGCGGCATTCGGAAATGTTGAAGTGGTGTTCGCTTTCTAGACGCTGGGATACTTGGTTGTCGGAAACGAAAACACAAGGAAATCTGTCCCCCTTTCGGCGATGTTCGAAATAAAAATTTAGCGGGGAGATGAAGGGTTGTCAATCTGCGCAGTGACTGGCCGCATGATAATTTTAGCATTCTTGGTCTTTGAGTACGGTGGCCTGAGTATCGCATAATACTGCTGGGTATTTTCCCTTCTGTGGAGATGTTTTGGTGGACGTCACGCCATTCTCAACTTATATCAAATACAATTCATCATAGTAACGTAATCGGACACCCACCCGCCAGTCTGTGTATTCCATATAAAATGGACATTCTTAATATTAAAATATCTCAACTAAATGGTATATAATCTTATTGGGTATTTGATATAAAAAATGTCCATTTTATATGCAATAAAGTGTCAGTGGCGGGTGGGTGTCCGATTATGTTATCGCATAACTATACAGCTCTGTCATCCAGCTGGCTGCTGTGGAATTCAGCTCAACAATTCGCTCCGCCACATCGGAATAAGCCCGGGAGCCTGCAAAAAGAGCTTAATGTTTCAAACCTCATGTTTTTCGCTTCTATTCAGCTGAAAAAATGGTCGACTGAAATCGATCGACCACTTAAAGCTGAAAGATGACGCCACTTGAGGCAGTGCACCATCCGAGTGATCAGGATGGTGTAAGGAACAGGGATCCGCATCCTAGCTGCATGGATAGTAGTGGCTAGCGAAGCCTCGCCGAACAGCTAAAATAATACATAGTGCCAAGGCAGAACCTGTGCCATTCCCAACACTCTTCTCAACACACCTGGCGATGTATTTGCAAAATGAAAATACTAGCATGGAGCACTCCTCCGGTGATGAAATCTCACTGAAAGGGGAGCGAATACTCAAAAAGCGGGCACAGGCGCAAGAAACCACAACACGAGACCCGAAATATGAGACTTTAGAATATGCTCTGTTTCTCTGCCGAGGGTACTGTGCTTCTCCAAAGGTAGATCATAAGCGAAATAATAAACGGGGGACCAGGCTGTTAGTTCTCGATGAGGCTGGTCGGTAATTATTTATCGATGCGAAAATTCATTACTTGCTAAAGCATTGGAGTCAACAGAGACACCGGATTTTGAATATCAAATACAGGGCGCTGCTTCAAGGATCCCAACGGATGGTGGAGCTCATATCCGTGTTGTGTATGTTAAATGAATGTCTTTGTGCTGGTGCATTTCCTCATTTCTCTTCTACATATAGGATGATGAACTCGGATGCTGGCATTTTCATCGAGGATCGAAATCGAACCTATTCGCTTTTTGAAAAGCATTGGGCATTTAATATGAGAAATATTACATTGTTATCTTCACAACTCGTGTCGAGCTATCATAGCCGAATGGCCAGTTTTGGTGGCCAACCTTGCTTAGGTATGCAAAGCTTGCATGGTTTAAGTCCTTATCACTAATGAATCCAGAGATTTGCTACAATATTAGCGAGTATCTTTCATATGACGAAGATAATATCTCATCATTGGAGAGCAATCTGACTTTAAACGCCAGCAAGCCAGCAGATATGTGGCTTGAGCATCAGTATGAACCTCTTTATTTCAGATATAATTCTGTAACGGGCCAGTCAACATACATGTTATCGAATGCAACACGCGAAAACAGAGATCTACTTAATAGTGTTGGGCTACACCTTGCTGAGTCACCACCAAAAATGCATCCTTTCACACTTCACACGGTTATTTTATCACAAACTTTGGCAACACGAACGTCGGAAATCGATGATTTGTATCGACGACTATTGTGGATTGAAACACAAATATATCGTGGTTCTATATTTCAGGATACAAACTCTGAGAGGTTCACACGGTATATACAACTGTCACATAAATTATCCCGGAACCTCATCACACTTGAACATCGGAATCAGCGCGACACTTGTCATATTGACCGATTATTGCAAGATCACGCCCGCCTGTGGAAGATGACAACAAGACAACGTCCTAAAGGATCCGATGAGTGCTACATAGATGCGCCGGGTCATGAACGTGTACGAGATAGCCTCTTGTGCTTAAAAGACTTTGCTGCCGACCGAGAGCGGCAAATTATCAATTTGCAACGAAAGACACAAATCTTCATCACACTATTATATAACTTAATCACAGGTCATGACAGTGCGATCAATCTCCGCATTGCTTCCGAGACCGCAAATGTCTCGCACGAGGCAAAAAAAGACAGCACATCAATGAAAATTATTGCAGGTGTCACTATGTTTTATCTACCTGCCACATTTGTTTGTAGTTTGTTCGGCACCAATTTTGTCGCCTTGGACACAAGTGGCACATCTGAACCGAATTTTGTGATTTCTAAATTATGGTGGCTGTATTTTGCCTTTGCTATTCCCCTGACTGGGCTTACGGTGGTATGTTTCGTTGTCTGGCGTCGTTGGCGTGGAGTGCATCGTTTCCGAGCCGAGCAAGATAAATATTTGGTTTGATGTTGCCTCAATTTTGTCGGATGTCAACTGTATGTATATATATCCATCAATTGATGCTCAACTTTCAGGACAACGTCATGAATTGAGTCACTTGATCCCTGGCCTGCTGAAAAAGCTGCATAACGTCTAATTCACATAGCACCTCAGAATCCACTGGCTATTGAACACTGCTTAATCCAACAATAACACCAACCCTTCAGAGTCGCAGAAATAACACCCATCTCAGAATTGTGAGAGCTGATCTAGATGTTGACAGCGTGGGGCAATGCGACATGCACAAGACCTAGTAATGGTGGCAAATTGAAAAATAAGATTATATATTTACGTTTGAGAAAGGAAAATCACGAATTCGATCTACTTCCTGGATGAAACTGTTGTGACTTGTAATACCAAATATAACGTGCAGGTTTACGATGGTCAAGGGACCCATGAAGCATCCATACTTATGGCAACTTCCCCATCCTTACACGCATATCCTCCGATTTAGTCAATCATTTATATACGTATGATCTACGTATGAAATAATGCCTCTAAGTGGTTCTTGTAAAAAAATTCTAATTCCCTTGTTTGTGAAGACAGAAAGCGCATTGCGGGCTATCGAAATTGATCTCTAGTATTATTGGAGCTTGGGGCCTGCAATTAAGACATTGATGTGAAGAAAGCTTGCATGGTACTTTAATCGTAGTAGTCGAGTGATGTAATCGTGTTTTACCCTTAAATTCGTTTTCCCTTGATTTTCTTTTGAAGTTCACAGTCGTATCTAATAATTTGAAGGAACGGAAAGATGGAGAGGAGTTTGTCTCGTTTGCACCTGCGAGAGATAAGATAAATCACGTGCCGGATATAGGGGATCACCTCACAATCGAGAGAACCAACTGTGAATTTGCATTTCAAGTCACTCAGCGATGGTCTACGAAATTGTTCAATAATATGCCATGATTCATAGCGTTGAGATTTATTTGCATATTACTTATCACCGCTATATCTGTCCACATGCATAAAGTGACAGGTTCCGCGTCTTCCTTACGCAGGAAAGTCTCCTTCGATCTCGAAAATCTGACCGATGATTCAGACATTGAAGACTATCGGGACCGCAATATACCAGATTGGACATTTCGGAGTTCGATATCCAGCCTACCACCACGAAAACGCCGGAACTATGCTGTTATTACGATTCTCATACTACTCGTGCTGTACTGGACCTACAGCCGCCCGCAGCCCCCAAAGGCCTATCGCCGTACCTAAACTACGATGCCATTGACTGGTCACGATATGCTTATACACAATATGTCACCGATGAGCAATTCCTTTGCAACTCAGTTATGGTTTTTGAGGCCTTGCATCGGCTAGGCAGCCGAGCCGATCGAATTCTGTTCTATCCGAACCATTGGGACACGTACGTCTCGGGAATCAACGATCGCGTGAGCCAGCTTCTTGTCCTGGCTCGCGATAAATATAAAGTCCAGCTTGAGCCGATTGCCATTGATAGGCTTCACGAATCCCTAGGTATGCTTATCAGCTGCTAAACCGTGGTGTACACATCTAACATGTCTCGCTCATAAGAGGATCAATCTACGTGGGACAGCAGTATCACCAAACTTTGGGCCTTCCGAGAAACAACCTACCGCCGAATCTTGCAAATAGACTCGGATGTATTGATACTACAGAATCTGGACGAGTTGTTTTTCCTACCATCCGCGCCGGTGGCGATGCCGCGAGCATACTGGGATTATTCGAACAACCATCAACTTACCTCTCTTATGCTACTTGTCGAACCATCCTACATCGAGTATAAGTCTATGATGGACAAAGTTCAAGCCGTCGAGGCTGGTCAGCTTAGCAAAGATCAAAACGAAGGACATGCGCTATACGATATGGAGTTGCTCAACGATCGGTTCGGCAACTCCGCTCTCATTCTTCCGCACCGACAATATGGCCTTGTCACGGGTGAGTTTCGCACTAAGGATCACAGAAACTTTCTCGGGAATGACTACGAGACTTGGAACCCAGACAAAGTGTTGAGTGAAGCCAAGCTTGTTCATTTTTCAGATTGGCCATTGCCAAAACCATGGATTATGTGGCCGCAAAAACTACTTGCTGAGATTCTCCCCAAGTGTGACAACAATCCGGGCACGCCACAGGAGAGCGGCTGTCGTGACCGCGAAGTATGGAAACAGTTGTATGAGACTTTCCGCCTGACACGCAGAGATGTGTGCCAGCTCCTCAGCTTTCCTGCTCCGGAGTGGCCTCCGAAACCACGAGATGGATCGAACAAGCCAACCAAACAAAATAAAAGCAAGGGCAAGCCCGTGGAGAAAGATGACAAAGATGTCACAGATACCATAGATGCCACATTGTCAGATTAAATTTTGTATATCATGTCTATATATAGCATTGGCACGGATGGCGCTGGGTTTTTTTTTCTTTTCTTTTTTCAGTCTTTTTACATAGAGTCAAAGACCAAATTACGCTGAGTTGAGAGGATCTGCATTCGTAAACAATATTATTGTTGGCCTCTGCCCTGACCCATAGAGCCAGTCCCTCATGACGTCATAAGGCAACACACCATTTGATCATCCTAGCCCTAAAGCCCTTCGTCACCCCAGGAGAATATTCCAAAAGAAAAGGTGAAATACATCTTTAGAAGTTCTTCCCGTCGCTCTACTTCTCCTAAATGAATATATACCATTTAATTACTGTACGAAACAGCCTCGCCTAAGAAGCTTCTCGGAGATTTTCTGGCTCTCTGTCGCCTTTTAACTTGCTTACGAGACAATAAATGGGGATGACATTACTGTGATTGGATGAGCGAAATAGCACTATTGACGGTGATCCGATCTCCCATGACGCAGTTCTGTGTATGTCACACCTTCTCTTACGTGGGCCAGGGTTTCTTCGGCGTTTCTAACGTTTCCGCGGTCTATATGGAAAATTGTAGAAAATGGACAAATTAGACGAGTCTTATAATCAATCTGTATTTCTCTGTTATCTCAGCATCTTGTAGATATGTCGAATCTCATCCCCCATGGTGAATCTTGGATGCAGAGTGGGCCTGTCAGTCAGACACCCCACACGCCACAACGGCTGCTAACGTCATGGGCTGGATGCTAATTTCTTCGTGGCCTGGCACCGAGAGGAGCATGGCGTGAGTGGCTTCGATATGCCATGTCGCTGGTTATATTAAGAATATGGCGTGTGACGTCAATAGGTGCATGCCGATGATAAACAGCCTGTATCGCCGAAATTCGCTCACTGTTGCATTATACCCATTTGTATACTGGAAAGAATCAACCGAGAACGATACATCTGACTGCTTGAAGAGACAGCAGGTTCGTATGTCGATGAAATTCTAACCCCTATGGCGTATTCCTCTAACCTATCATGCCAGGCACGCTATTACAAACTGATCCAAAGCGAAAATAAAAACGGAAATTAAAGACAACAGAAACAATGCCCCCCATGCACGAGCGCATCATAAACGACTTGATCCTCAAAGAGCGCCAACTATGGACCGCTCTCACTTCCGCAGACCCTGCCCACGCTGTCAACAAGCTCTGTAGCCCGACAGCCAACTTCCTCTTCCCCAACAAAGACATCCTAGCGCTGAACGGAGATGAGAGTGGGAAGGCAGATAAGAAGAACGAGGAGAAGCTGCAAGAAGTCTTGGCGCCGCCGTTCCATCGATTCGACGATTTCTCGCTAATGGATGTCCGGACGATGGTTATTGATTTGATGGCTGGTTCGTTGACCTATAGGGTTAGTGCGTATAGAGGGAAGAAGGAGTATAATGCCACGGGTAGCACGACGTGGGCGCAGGGAAGTGATGGGGAGTGGAGGGTAGTCGTACACCAGGAAACCCTTCTATGATTTTACAATGGCCTTTTGAATCGGAGAAGTGGGGAACACTGGATTGGAAATGGAGAGGTTCTGCTTTCTTATTGTATTGGCTGCGAAGTTTGTTTGAATAGCCTATTTAATGAAGTAATTTGAAATTTGCTTGCCCCATACCTGGCTCTGTATTCAGCATCAGAGATTTAAATTTCCTGCATATCAATATCTCCTTTTTTGCCAAGTTGGCATACAACATAGCCAAATCACCGAGACGCCGCTTCCATATCTTCGCCTTTACAAATGACATTGAAATAACCTCCAAGCTGTGTTGATTTGCGATGTGTCGAAAGTGAAGAAGATATTATCACGACATTAGCTCACTAGGCGTACACATCAAACCCAAATTTCTGACGGTGCTCTTCAACGCCCGATCACTCTGTTGCGAAAGGAGACCCGACATCAATTCACGATAGGCATTCATTTCGGCGAGCTTATACCTCTGAATCTTGCCGCTCGGAGTCCGTGGAATTTCCTGGACAAACACTATTCCACCGGTAATAGATTTGTAGCTAACGAGCTGGCTGCGTGCAAACTGATAAATCGAATCGGCGCTGATGTTTTCAGCAGATGTAGCACCGTTAACGGTACGACGCACTACGAAAGCGCGGACTAGTTCGTCTTCTAAATGGCCTTGCGAATTTCTCCGTTGAATACCAATCACGGCAGCATCGTCGACGAAAGGGTGTTTTAGCAGAACTCCTTCAATTTCGGCCGGCGAGACCTGCCATCTGAATAAGGCGTTAGCTTCGGGGTAATTACAAGCGATTATGCGGTCCAAACATACCCTCTGACTTTGATCAACTCTTTAGACCGCCCCAGAATATAATATTTCCCCTCATTAACAGAAACAATGTCCCCGGTACGGAACCAACCATCCTCCTCTTTCGCCATGGGAATGCCCTTGTAGCTGGTCAGAAGTCCAGGTCCACGGATATACATCTCGCCCGGCAGGTCGTCTGTAGTTATTCTATTGCCATTGGTATCTATCAGTTTAACTTCGTAATTTGATAGAAGGCGACCGATGCTTCCTGTGTTGTCACGTTCACCGTATCTCATTTGAAATGCAACACCAGTTTCGGTCATACCCCACAGCTGCGAGACCTGCGCATCTCTATGAAGCTTGGCTTGGAAATGCGTTGCAGAATGTGCATCTAGCGCAGCACCTGCAGTACCGACATACCGTAGCGAGCGCAGGAATTCCGAAAGTTCCAAGTCTTGGAATTTATTCAGTGCCTGGACCATAGCAGGAACCATAAAGGTCTCGGTAATTTTGTAAAAGTAAACCGTATGCAAAAATTGTGCGACGTCGAACCGCGGTAGGATGTAACAGGTTTCACCGTAGCGCGTAGGGAAGAGGTGAGTAAACAACGCGCCAAATAGATGAAACATGGGTATAGATAGGAGTCGGGATGTTTCGTATGGTGTCTCATAGTGGAGGCTCAGATGATGCATAATGATTGAGTGATGCGAAAGAATTGCCCCTTTGGGAAGACCTCCGGTGCCACTCGTGGTGAACATTGCCGCAGCGGTGTTGACTGAGCGTTCCTTGTCATCGAATCTAACCCAGTCCTCTTCGCCATAATCCAAGAGGCTGGAGAAGTTCATATGAGAGGGCCTCTGGATGAAAAGTCGTTCCTCATTGTCTGGTTTGTTGATAGGCGTAGACGGCCGTGAAGACATAAACGACGAAATACGGGATATAGCAAAGTCATCTAAGACACAGATACGACTCTCTGGGATCCCTTTTGCCCGTGCCGTCTCTGTGAGCAAAGCCAGTCCCTTTTGCGTCGTGATGATCAGCTTTGGATTGGCGAGACCCAGAAAGTGGTCTAGCTCGGCACGTTGGCTTGATGGATTGATTCCCATGTAGACGCCGCCTGCTCCAATAATGCTATAAAAGATGGCCGAATAGAGCACCTAAGAGTGTGTGAGTCACAATTCGTGAAAACTGGTTATCATCAAGCAATGGAGGAGGGAAGGTACGTTATTTGGCAAGTTAACCAAAACACAGTCTCCAGATTCAACATTACCGGCATGTCTCAGCCCGGCAATTAAGGAACGCACAAGCAGTCGGACTTGGCGACCATTCAAAGCCCACGCTGGGTTTTCGGCATCGACATACAGAGGACGCTGGTTGTCATATGCCACTGGTCGGTCATCCAGAGCGAATGTTACCAAATCCTTGTACACTGGTGGCGTGAAAGTCGGGGCGATATTCAGGTGAGAGACTTTACCTCCCATCGTGGATGTCTGCGCCTCGACAAGGCCCAAACTCGCCACCACAACAGGACCGGTATCTAGTATCAATGAACAATGGACCAGATAACTGAGTTGAGTCACCGAGAAAAGTGCAAAGTTGTGCCTTGTTGTTATTTATGCTATGTGAAACCTGCTTCCCTCCTTAATGTGGTGTAGATTCAGCTGCACAAGGAAAAAAGGGGAATGAAAAGAACAAGATCATCAAGAAAGAAGGTTCCACTGCTGCAAGATGAGTCAAGGGATAACTGCCTGTAATTGGAAGGAACTATGTGGGTTTCAGCCAAGAGTTGGGATAAAGGGACGGCAACAACCGTACTTCCAAAGTAGAAAGTGAATTGCACCATGTGATTGTGGCATTGTTAAAGATTCGCAGTGACAAAGGTGGCGGCTGGGCCCATGCAGCTACGTTACAACCGTTCCGAGTATGAGCTGGTGGTTGTTTTCGATGAGCTCGCAAGGCCAGCTTAGTCCCTTTCCGGACAGCCCCGCCACAAGATACTTGAAGAGAATCCGTGCGCGCATTATTGGAAGGCTTCGGGTTAATCGGAGTGGAACCACGGGAAGAGACTGCGAGAGACAAGGATTACATTGTACTTTTTATCGCAAACGACAGGCGACGGCTGGGGAGAGGCGCAGAATGAGGAGGATGGAGGATGGCCGATGGCCCAACGAGGAAGCACTTCCCGTAAGCGGCATGGCGCTTGCCCCGATTGGGAACCCAGCATCCATTGGCAATCGACCTACACCCACCGACATTGCTCACTATCAGGTATCCACGACGATGCCTTGACTGCGGCACCAAATAACCGTCGGCCAATCCTTCTCAGGCCAACAGACTGGCCAAATATGGAGTCGGTATGGCGTCCCCGTCAGCCTCGTGCCATGTCCCACGCCGGAACCGCTCCCGCTACATTATATTGGTGCCCCGAACAATGCTGAGGCTATCCTTTGAATTATGAAGGATTCGACCTACCACGTTTGCATCGGAATCGAAAATGTTAAAGATCAGCTACCTAGTGAGGATACAATCAAATGGGTTACAATCAAGTGGCTATCACGCGCAAAACTAACCTCTTGAGCGGGGAACCCAAACACCTTCGGTCTAGGGGCCCCAGCATGATGCATAGAGGGACAAAAGCTGAATCATCTATGACGAGCCATCCAGTCGCGGAAGAAGGAGTTAGCCGAGGAAATTAAGTAAAAAACCACTGGACATGCAACATACAGCTATGGGGCACACCGGGGACCCGCCAGTGTGGCTCTGGTGCTGGCCTCCGGTGTGGATGGATCTCTGGTGCTTTTATTCTTGGCTTCATCCTCTTAGGATCTAAAGACACGGTTTTTGCAGGAAAATGCTATCAATAACATAGTGAGTGGTCTGCGAATCTCAGTTTGAAGGAGGCATGCCGATAATTGCTCTCGAGAAGTTCGTGGCAGATGCCATGATCTGCGAATCTCAGTTTAAAGAAAGCATGCCGACAATAGCAGTCGAGAAGTTCGTGGCAGATGCCATGGTCTGCCAATCTCACCTTAAAGGAAGCATCTTGACACAGTCTGTCGCAGATGCCACCATCGATGATACATCATTTTTTACATCTACGATAAAGGATAAGTACGCTTCGGCAGTCGGCTCATTGTCTAGAGATCTTCAGCAGAAAGACGGAATACACGAGGCGTCCAAGGAACAGCCAGTAGACCTGGAAGCTCAGCAAGAGTCACCCCATCGAAAGCCAACATATTACGATTTCTTCCGTTATACGGCCCTTAACGTCTATCGACGTCTCTTCTCAATTGTCTTTCTCGTCAATCTGAGCATCTTCATTGCTATTATGGTCAAGGATCGCTCTCTTCTCGTTTTTGTCAATGCGACGGCAGCCAACTTGACGGTGTGTGGGCTGGTGCGACAGCCTCTCGTGGTGAATTGCATTTATCGGGTAGTATGCTCTGTTCCTCGTTCCGCTCCATTGCGGCTCCGTCGAATCGCTGCAAAGGCATTTCATTTGGGGGGCGTGCATAGTGGCTGCGGGGTTGCATCATTCGTTTGGTATATTGGACTAGTTGTCCTGGTTTCGATCCAGTACTACCATCCAGATAGCAACGGCGAGGGGTCGGTCCAAATTCCTATCGCCGTGGTTGTCCTAGCGTACGCTATCTTGGCTCTACTTTTGTCCATAATTGTGGTTGCTTATCCGGCCTTCCGCTTCAAAAGTCACGATCATTTCGAGCTCACTCACCGCTTCTCCGGGTGGCTGGTCGTGATTCTATTCGTGGCTTTACTACTGACGTTTGCTAACGACGCGCGGCATGCTGAAGGGCTTAGCCTCGGTCAGTATGTCATTCGCCTTCCTGCCTTCTGGCTGCTTCTTGTTGTTATTGCAGCCATAGTCCATCCTTATTTGTTACTTCGGAGAGTGCGAGTGCGGCCGGAGTCACTGTCAAAACATGCAATCAGGCTCCACATGAATCATACTACTACGACCTTTGGGAAGGGTATTCAGCTCTCCAAGCATCCGCTGCGGGACTGGCATTCCTTTGCGACTTTTCCAGACCTCCCGACAGGCGATTCATTTTCTTGCCTTGTATCCAAGGCAGGTGACTGGACGGCAGACACCATCAACAATCCACCAACCCATCTGTGGAAACGCGGCACGCTGTTGTACGGATTTGCGTACGTGATGCGGATGTTTAGCAGGATCATAGTTGTGACGACCGGCTCGGGTATTGGGCCATGTCTATCATTCATTGGCGACAGCAATAGACCCGCTATGCGAGTAGTGTGGCAAACACGATCCCCGCTCAAGACGTATGGACAGGGTGTTCTCGATCTAGTCAAGGAAATGGATCCCGATCCATTGGTCCTGGATACAGATAAGACGGGGCGACGGGTCGATATGGTGTCGGTCGTTGAGCAGCTAGCTCGTGAATTCGACGCCGAGGCCATCTGCGTGATTAGCAATCCCAAGGTGACCAAGGAGCTGGTATTTACTCTCGAATCGCGCGGCCTGGTGGCTATGGGACCCATTTTTGATTCTTAGCGTGCTGGAGACAAACCGAACTTCTCATTTGAATCTCGATGATCATTAGCCTGGGCTTTCAATATCCTAAATAGGGTTAGATCTGGCGTAATCTGGACCATGAACAACTCAACAACTGGTTCAGGGCCCTTAAGGCAACATGCAACCCCACCTGTCACTCTGTATACAGTTAAGCGCATGTCAGCACGTCAAGAAAAAGCACGGAAAACAAAGAACATCTGCATCGTTGCTTTGATCCCCTTGATCGGCCCCTCATTAATTTAGCGTCGCTTCGATCTAAACATAAAAGCTCGGTACTATTAAGCTAGCCACAGACAAAGTCACTACTACCAGATCATGAGTTGTACCGTGACCTGTGGTTACATCTCTCACCCTCTCAGCTCGCTCGCCCTTCGTCCCTAGCTAGTGAAATGACTATGAAGCTTGTCACTATTTGATCAACAAAGTTTGCGAATCTCGCTCAAAATGTGAAGAATGTTAGTTTTATCGGAACAATGTTCTCTCGGAATTACAGTGTGGGTGATTCGTCAGGGTCCTGGCTGGTCGGCATGTATTCCCTTTTTTTTTTGGTTGTAATTGTAATAATAGAGATAGAGATAGAAATAATAAACGATTCAGTCGTACAAAGTTTCAGCGGATAATTTCGTGGGCCTTCACCGCGTTACAAAACAAATACCGGTCATACAGCATTCGGATACTTGCAGCGGATTAGGCTGATTGGATTGAACGAAAACCGACAAAAGAAGCCATCAACCAGCTTACTAAATTCAAAATTCATATGATGAGTGACGACACATCTAATGCCTTGTCTATTTTCATTCCGATCTCAGCCCGGTCCCACTGCGGTCTTTTTACGATCAGCCCTCTTTTCTAATGTCCAATTCGGTTGACATTAGAGCTGATTCCCAGCAAAGTACGAAAACGAAGTGGGGAAGAGCAAGGGAAAAATAGAATCGAGAGCACGGTCCATCGGATATCGAACCAATACTCGGTCGGCGGAATCATTAGATGTGGCTAAGTTTTAGCTGCAGATGCCAGCTAAGTTAGTGTGTTATTAGTGCTGTCGCATAGTGGAAGTTCCGGGCTACGAACTGTTGGGGAACGAGGGTGTGCGTTAGTCAAGTATGTAATTATATCGATTGGTTCTCTTTGGTTTTTTGGGCTGTGCTATGTAATTAGCGAACCTATAATGAATATCTGGTAAGTACCATGACTCTCTTGCCCCTCTGTGTCGTGGCATTGGCAATAAATACTCGTTTATTAGTCAATTAAATGAGTCAACCCTCCAAAAATATACGTCAGACGCAAAGTCAAATTTAGGCCTATGATTTTACCGATACTATCTGGACTCATGAGGGGACAGCCTACGGGATGCCGTTGTAATATATTAGTCAGGAATGGAAATGAAATATCGGAGAAGACAGAGAGAAGCCTCGTAGTTATGAAACGCTATATATTAGTACAACAAGAACAAGTATTTGGGACTGTGCTCTACCTACGTGGACTGACTATATTGGTCACCTTTATGCTTAAAGCCTCACTAGCGTCGCATTGATAACCGATTTGTTTTAGTTGACAACTTAGCATCCATTTCCGTTATTGATTGGAGGGGGTGTGGGTTTAATATATCAAGTCTTCTTTTTCTCGTTCTAGCGAGGGTCTACAGGCTAGATAATGTAACTAAAGGTATTTTATGAGACATTTTTTGGGTTCCCTGTCTTTCTCGTTCTAGCGAGGGTCTACAGATTAGCTGATGTAACTAAAGGTGTTTTACGAGACATTTTTTGGGTTCCTTGTCTCGATGTCGCAAGTATAGGTTATTGCGCCCTTTTCTTCTTTTTCCAGGTGGCTCATTCATTAGCAGAATTAGAAGACCCATTATCTTATGTACCTTACACGCTAAATACTCTTCTAGCTAGGAGTACCCCCTGTCAACTGGTGTAGATCCCGAGAGGTATACGATGCTTGGATTCCTTTGAAGGTAGTGCGAAGCAAACACACTTTGATTTCTATGTTCAATCATCAGACAGATAGAGAAATTGAGGCTCGAATATTATCTAAAACATTCTGATCAGTCTGAATTTTTTTTTTTTTTTTTTTTATTGCTGCCGAATCTACATATCGATTTCAACGCTATGAGGAGGTGAGCCGGGAATTCTTACTAGATTATTTTTTTCGGTCAACTTTCTAACCAATACAAGATTATCAATAAAAGAAGTCGGTCTTCATTAATTGTTCATTTTCTTTTGCTATCCGATAACACCGACGAATGTTGTACTATACAGTACCACTTAGCAATGCTGGACTGTGACACCAATTCCGCATGCGGCGCTGCACGGTTCTACGTATCGCCTATGTGTACCATACAACAGATGTGAGACCGATCTCGATGAAGCACAATATCTAAAGACATAGTGCACTTCTATTGCCCGTGCTACCTTAAGAAACTCTACAACAACAAAAGAGTGGAACAAGAGATCGGAAATGGAAAGTATCCACAGGGGATGATAGTTTCGATCCGATCTGGCAGATTTACTTTCACCGGAACATTGGTAAAAAGTAAAAGTCCCACAATCCTTCGGCTTCTTTTTTATTTTATTCCATTCAGCCGGTTCGAGTACTTGGCAATTTCTGCGATAGATTTGACGTTTGTTTCCACAAGAAAAGACAAGGACGAATGCAGCTAGAGATGCTCCAACTAAGGAATGCGGGTCCGTCGCTGATACTATTAGCAAAAGTATACTCTTTTATTCCAACTTGCCTTTTTTAATCTAGGTTCATATTATATCGACCGCTGTTGGACTTGCGATATTTGAAGATCTAGCCCATCGGCGGCCCACACGGTGTTGGCTTACAGGGCGAATGATAAATTACGTTCCTTTTTGGTCAACCCTATTTCACTTAGTGATATTAGTGGTAGTACTTACTTATTTGATTTAGGCGCAGCTGTAGTAAAGGGAAAAAACCAACTGGGGATCATAGAAACGTACTGATTGGCCTTGATTGGCATGTAACTAGAACACTCGCAAACCTTTGGATAGTGTATCATGTATGGTATCAACTTGATGAGCGTAGAGTAACGGTTCATTCCATTGGTTCGCAAATAAATTGGTTGGTATCAGAATACCAATTTGTCTGCATGATAATCATGTCACCGAGTCATACGAAAATTCTTAGCATCTCTTTTCACCATTTATTACATGTATATGTAGATAGGATTAATAGCACGTAAATCACATGATGTTCCGATTCTAATCATATTGTAAATTAATTTTATGAGATTAACAGAATTTAAATTATTTTCCCCTTAAGCATGGGTCTGCAAGTCGGTTCTTTGATACTTCATTCGCTTTAGTATTCATATTTATACACCATGCCTAAACAGTGTTCAAAATTAATCGATTGCTCCTTCAAACCGTCATCCTACAGCCAACGCTGCGGAAGAGAGGCTTTTAAATGTTGGCATCAATGCTATGAGGAAAGAGATAGCACACTCAAGATTCAGTAATAAACACCCATGTCAACTGGCCAGCTCCACCGGAATCAGAGGGTTTGGAAAGGCTTCAAGATATCTATCGGTAAGTATGCCATCTATGGTGTAATGATGCCAGGGTGACAGGACTAAAATATGGAATTAGGCTATTACTTCGTCGAGATATGTGAACGTTCAATCTAGAGAAAGTTAGGAATAACAGTGGCCGTGGGCCATCGAGAATTGATCTGCTACGCGGTCTCCCGGCTGTCATCATCAAAAGTAATAATTAATGGCATTAGACTTACATGGTCCTAGTTATCGAATTACCAACCGATAGGCAAGTTTCAACGGCTTGATGATGCTAAATTTGCAGTACACTGCCACATATTCTATTTTGGGTATCGGGATAGCAGACCAACACACCAACTAGGATTTTTATATATCGGTTGATCTCAAGATGGGATTTCAGCTCTACCACATCATCTAACATCTTAAACTTTTTGGTAGCAACTGATAGTGGGTTGGGTGTCGTTTGTTAGATGGCGAGGCTCTGGCTCTCCACAGTGGTGAATCCTAGGAAGGATCCAGATATCTTTGCTGGTATGTTGATCTTTGGATTCCAAATTCTCATGTTTTTAGAATATACTACTATTTTATGTATTCTTACGAGTGCTGGGAACCTCTCTAATGAACATGATAGAAGCCCGAAAAATGATTAAATTGAAGTTAGAGCTAATATTACTATTGACACCACCAACACCTTCGCATACTTCCTTTCATAAATCCCATACCAACTCCTGGAATCTCAAAATAGCAATCGTATACATAATAAGATACAAGACTCATAGCTTCCAAATCAGGTGAATGGCTGGGTGCGAGCCGGACGGTCAAAATCAAAGTAAAACGTCCCTGTGCTTGAATGCGATTGCGGAGATCGTGGCTGACGCTCAACTTTGCCTTCGAAATCATCGTCATCATCGGCATTATCGCGGGGTGAGTTGACTGCTTCGATATGGCATTGATAAGTCGGAGTGGGAGACTTTTGTTCACTATATCGACTCCTTCCGGACCAGGGGCGCGGCCGCACGGCGTGTGATGGTGGCTCTGGGACAAAATAATGCGAATTCCACGCCTTGTTGATGGAACCATAGAGCTCGTCAACTTGCTCAAGAGACAGACCCTTCGTTTCGTAGACGAGAGACCAAACTACAACACATGCTACCGCACAGCAGCCAGCCCAGATATAAAAGATTTTTGATTGGAGATTGAGATTACCTTTGCCGGAATCGATCATGTACGGTATCGCGTATGCCAGGCCCCAATTTACTAGCCAGTTGGTAGCAGTTGAGATAGACATGGCTTTGGCGCGGATCTTCAAGGTGAAAATTTCTCCAGGAACTACCCAAACCGTTGGGCCCCAGGAGCAAGCGAAGAAGAAGATGTATATGCATACAAATGCCAGTGATGCTTTATCGGCGGAATCGCGACCAGACAAGGTTGTGCCAATAGTAGCGACGATGATTTGTGAAATGGCCATACCGATGGCACCAAATAGCAGCAGTGGTCGGCGTCCCCATTTTTCTACCATCCATAAACCGGGAATTGTTGACACAACGTTCACAATATTTGTCAGAAGAGTAACAGTGAATGCGTTACCCATGTCATTGTTTTCAAAGAAAGACGATGAGTAGTAGAAAATAAAATTTACTCCTGTCAGTTGTTGCAGTGCTTGGAGAAGACAGCCGGTCAGCAGACGCTTGCCGATATTCCCTTTAAAGCAGTCGAGATAAGACGTGCCGCCTAGGTTAAGCTCGCGTTCATGGTGTTGGGCTATTTCTGCAATTTCAGCCAAATGAGGACTGTTCAAAGGGAGTCTCCGAAGTTTGGCCAAAGATCGGGCGGCGGCTTGTGGTCGGTTGCGCTTGATGAGATATCGTGGCGTTTCTGGAAGAGCCAGCATCCCGAGAATGAGGCCCAGGGACCAACCCACTTGGACACTAAGGGGAATGCGATATGAGCCTGAATCGGCCCGGTTCTTGGTTGCATTGTCCACAATCGCGGCAAGAAGTAGGCCGATAGTTATTGAGAGTTGATATGCGCCTATGATGAAACCACGAATCCATTTCGGAGCTCTATAAAACCAGTTAGCATGAACCAATATATGTCCGCTACAAGGTCTTATGTGTTCAAAACTAACGTTTCGGATTGGTAGAGTGGAATCAGTGTCGATAGCATCCCAACGCCAAAGCCAGCCACAGCCCGACCGACAACGAACAACGCCATGGACTCAGAAGCGACCTGCAGTACAACACCTACAATAAAGACGTTGCACGAGGCAATGAGCCCCCATCGACGGCCAATCTTATCAGCGGCTGGGGCGGCGATCAGAGCGCCAAAGAAAGTACCGGCAGAGAGAATAGACACTACCAAAGCCTTTTGTGAGGCGGTGATGTCGGGTTTTCCAGTTGTCGCGTTGGTGTAGCCGGTCGAGTAATGGTTTTTCCATTGCTGCATCGCAACGATGCCATTGATGTTGCCGGTGTCATATCTGTCTGTGTCAGCTCATTCGCTTGAAGGGCGGAATGATGATCCCTACCCGAAAAGAACTCCTCCCAAAGAAACGAAAAGCCCAACTAGAATGGCGGGAATAGCCGAGCCAGGCACCCCGACTGGCTTTCGAAGCGGTAACCTGTCAAGAATCGCGGCCAGCTGCATCATATCTCACATGGTCCCGCCGACCGTGAGAACGAGATGACAGTTTGACTGCACAGTCAACAGCCGTTCTACGAGAAGGGACTCACACGAGGAGCACGGTATGGTGTTAGCAGACCAACAGCGGTTGGGGTAGGCGGTAGGTATGAGAAACTGGCGTCCGGTAGGTGTTTATAATAAAACAGGTGCAGGGTTGCCACTAGCTGGGACTCCACGGCCGAGTCTGCTTCCACTGCACGGAGACCATGTATAATCCCTGTATTAGAAGGAGGCATAAGGTTTTCTCCGGGGCTGGCTAATCCAACCTGGGGACCAACATGGATCGGCTGAAGCCGGTAACCCTCCGTTGGAGGGCAGAAAGCTTGTTGGTGGAGCTTTAAATTACTTTCACCATTCACTCCTCTCCGCGGCGTGATTCGTTGGTACCGACCACGCGAGCAGAAAATTCCGCCGCATCTCTGTTCCTCGAGTGGCTTACATGTGTTAGCTGCCTCCACTCCGCGATCTCTAGCGCAACCCTCCCGGACTTGGGCCTCGAGCAGGAGTAGTACTTTTCCGGGGTAAAATCGGCGCCTTTCTTACACGGGGCGTCGTCCGTCCTTGGTCTTCTTCCGCACGAAGACCAATAAGAGGAAACTTCGTCTACTAATAGACACAACGAACCAGCAACCTAGATGAGACTACACTGCGAGTTGGCAATCGCCAAAGGGCAATTCATGAGAGCGCCGAGAAATGCAGTTTGGGGTCGAGGGTCGGTAGTTAGCAGCACCAAGCACTAAGTCGTAACTAGTTACTAAGGAAGACTGTCATCTCTGTAAGGACGCTAATAGGCCCAAGCCTCCGCGCCCTGCGCGATGTTGAGTTAATTCCCCTTGTCGGACCATCTCATTGGATGATGCTGAGTCAGGCCAAATGACGGCGAAATAGAGAGCAGTCCACCCTTATGAGAACGGCGCAACGGCACCCAGATCCCCCGGAAGGCTGGCGCTGCTCAGCGGGGGCCCGGGGATTTCACTACGAAGACGTACCATCAACCTGCGTCTTCTCGGTTCGTGCCAGGTTCTCCGCGCTGTGGGGTAGCAGCGCCGAGCAGCAGTAGCCCTTAGGATATAGAATTATGGATGGCGATGCAATGGAGAATCGATGATGGATGATAGATAATACGTACTGGATACAACAGAAGCGATCCTTAATAAGAACAGGCGAAGGTTCTTAGTAGCACGTGCCCTGCCCCGCTCTGACGTGTTGCAAAGTGCTGCCATTGGCCGGTGTCTTCGCCACTACGCGTGACATGTTTATGACTAAGCCGGCCGCCAATCACTGCTTCTCCTGCTGTCTCCGAGATACAACATTATCCTCTCAACATTACTCTCTCTCTCTCTCGCTCTCTCTCTCGCTTTGTCTCTCTCTCTAACACTTCAGTCTCTGTCCTCGTCTCGCTTTGTCTTCTCCTGGGGAAATTGGCGCGCCCTGCCATGAAAGGCATAGACTCACGTGAGAGTCGTCGCTCGACGAAAGTCAAATTCGCGCTGCGAAATTCGACCAGCGCGAGGAACACGAGGCCCCCGCCATCCATGTACTGCTCTGATTGGGCCACGCTTTGCTTGGACCCTGGCCATCTTTGACTACCCTGCCAACCTGCTGAGTCCTGAGTCCTAAGTTCCTGATCACTCTCACCAACGAGGAGACGAGGCATAGCCAGCCTTGTGGCCCTGCCTCTGCCGACTCGGAAAATCCAAACCGCGGTCGCTGGTGGCTTGTTGGCTGTTCTGGAGCACTAGTCGTGTAAGTCGGTCGGCCATTGCATGATGCCCCTGATCTCCTGCGGGTGCCTGTCGGTCGACAGCCTCTTAAAAGTGTTGGGTATGGAGTACGCAATTGTTCCCCAGAGTCGGACGAGGCATTTCCTGAAATTACACACCCATCCATCTCAGAGGCGAGAACCACTGTTGGTTGGGGGGATAGTCGAAGGCACAGAGTCCAGGCCATTTACTAGGGTGTTTTTGACATAGTAGTAATAATAATGCCGCAGGGTTTTCTTTGTCTGACATGCGTTCGAAATGAAGCATTACGAATCGCGGACTAGGATCCTAGCCAACAAATATTTCATCGACAAATTGCCGCGATGAACTTACCCTATATGAGTTATTCTTTACAAGCTCTTGGATAAAATGCCAACGATGCCCCGCCCGCACTGACCGTAGAGCCAAAGATCCGCCGAAACTAATAATATCCCTTCGAGAAATCGCCAAGGCTTCCACCGCCTGACATTTGTGTCAGTAATCTTATGAAGCATGGAAGTGGCGGCGTTCTAAATAAGGAATCTCATCTAAGCTCTGTTATTGTCCCGACTCAGCCCTCGCGGCGTCAATTCATTATTATTTCTTTACATCATCCCATTGGCCGCCAAGAAATAGCGCTTGCAAATCACCCTGCCTCCAAGATCATCGATACATAGCAGGGCAAATCAAGCGGACACATATCCCCCGTATCACCAATCCTGTCGATCTGTTCGTCTACGGATCTGAGTTTCGACGACACGCGGACTTTGTAAGTCCATACGTAATCTAACGTGGATAATATCTACAGATTTCTTTTCACTACCACATCTATTTGTCGATATATTCTTTTGGGGGTGGGCTATAGACACCTGACTGTCGATCTGTTCAGAATTCAAATGCTGAAAGCTGCCAACTTTCGCATATTCATCCGATTGGAGGTTCTGCGAGCTCTTGGCGTTCTGTTTGTCGAGATTGCAGCGAGGGTGTAACCATCTTGAGCTACCCCTCACCCTAGTGTCCGAAATTCCGCCTGCTGCATGCTCTGTTAATATCATACTGACTCGAGCAATAATCAAGTCAGAGGCTCGCGTTTTTACAATGTACAAACTGTAAAATGCAGAATCATTCGCAATGATTGAGTACGCTACGCGTATGTGGATTCTACAGTGTCTAGTCCTTGAAGTCCTGTCTTTTACACGATCGAGGAGTATTTTATTTGGATCTTATCCAACAACCTTGGATACAGTTATATAATAAAGTTAACCATGTTAGCCTAATACTAAGTTTTATTCTCGGTGTTGAAATCTAGTCACCACGTGTCTGAAGCTCTTCTAGCTAGCCTGTTCCCAGAATGAGCGTCATCACCTAAACCCACTCTTGGGGCCAAAAGATCGATGAAACAGGCACAATATCTGTGCGATGGTTCATTTTCTATGTAGACTAAGCAACTACACAGGTGAGAATAAAGGATCCAGTCATGGTCAGCATATATTCACTAGTCAGTGCAGGTAGTTGGCGTAATAGCTCCAGGAGTGCTTAGTATCGTTACTGAAGACTTGGAAGTTTGATATTCAACCTAGTTTTACATGTATTTCCAGCCCTACCATAACACTTGAAGGATTCGAAGTTGTTTTATGTTTACTGTCTTTCAATATATGTGCATCCGTAAGAGGCTAACTCTCGTGTTCGCAGGTGTGACAAGTTTACGGTATCGACGAGACTCGTCAACGCTTAGAGTTAACACCATTTAATTTGGTGATAGAGTATGTCAGATAGACACCTTCTTGTCCCAACTAGCATTTCATGGCACAATTAAAGTCTTACGGCAAACAAATAAGATACCACAAGCGCCCCGAAGGCCTCCAAGCGGTAAGAAATAAATATAAAGGAAATTCTTAGGCAGTTAGGACAGGTTGTCCCATATTTTTAACGGACGTGATCGTGATGAAGCCCTGCTTCATCCTGCGGCATTGAATCTAGGTATGCCGAATGCATTGTGTAGATATGCAGAGTGGCAATTCGAGAAACAGATTACTATATTAGACTGGAGATTTGTCGCGATGGAAGTAATCCGATGTAATATGATACTATCGGTCAGCTTTCCTGAAATTAATCGCCGCTCTAATATCATTGATAAACCGAAAGCGAGACAGCGATGTACAAATATGACATTGAACTTTAAGAAATTAGATATTGTTGCTAATGAACTAGTATCCTCGTTTATCGTGTCCATTAAACCCAAAAATGACAATACCAAATAACGCTGAGTCTTTTCATACGGATCACTCAAAGAAGAACAGCTAAACCGCCAATAGCACCCGCAATTCCAAGGATTCCAGCAACACCAGCACCACTGACTCCCAACCCCCAAGTCCCAGTTGAGGCTATCAAGTTGGCGGCCCCAGCAGTACTTGCTGACACCGATACGGTGCGCGTTTGTGTCTGTGTTCCAGTGAGCGTTGTTACGCCGACAGATCCGTCATCTCCCGTTGTTGTGCTAGTAGTTGTACTAGTCGTAGTCCATGCTGAGCTGGTGGTAGATGAGGCTGTAGATGAACTCGTAGTGGAGCCGGTAGTAGTAGTAGTGGTGGTGGTAGAACCACTACCGCCGTATTCGCTTTCGTACGAACTGGCAATGCTCTCGCCGTAGCTGGCGTAAGACGAGGCAAGTGACTCGGCAGCACTGACCTGTGAAGCTGCGTCTGGTGGTATTGTGGAATATTCTGAGGCATATGAGTTTGCGATATTGATGGCTGATGTAGCGATGGGAGGGATGTCAAATTGTTGGTTGGCGAGGGCAGATTGAGATAGAGCAATAGAGAGAATGATTGGGGTTGCTGACGAGAAATGCATCTTTATAAATATGAGATTTTTGGATAAATTCAATAAAATGCTAGCAGACTTTTGCTTAAGACTTGAGAGTCGCTTCGTTATCTGTGACTGTTCGAGCGGAGGTTTAGCTGAACAAGCTCCGAAGAAAGGGAGCCCGGAGTTACATATAGAAAAATCTCAATGAAATCATTGTCTAAACTATCAATTAACTGCATCAGTAAGCAAGCTGCAAGGAGTAAATGGTGGCCAACCTTTTGCTATGACGCAGCCCCCGTAGGATTCCCAATCGGGTATGCAAGTAGTAGAATCTTACAGCTCAAGAAAGTCATAACTGGGTACTTGACATTTGCACCTTAAGTAACATGTAATAATAACTACTCATTAACAGTACGATTTTTTCTTTGTTTTAATAAAAAAGGGTCAAAATACTTTCCTCTGGTTCATGCAGCAATAACCGTTCTTCCTGTTCTGTTATGCCGTTTGAGCAAATTTCGAAACGTCATTGATAGTTCCCCTTGCCGGTATAATTAGAATTGGCTCTAACTTAAATTTCTCAAGTGGCTACTAGTTGCTTTCCTTGATTGTCCACTGGCTAGTTCGACGATTGTCTGCACCGGAACGCAAGGGGTAGAACTAGTGTTTGGTGTCTGACAAAGTGACAAGGCGTGTCATTGTAAAACCTAATATGCCAAGGCTTTATCAGGTCAAATCGATAATTTACGTAATTTAAAAGTGGGTCTATACTTATCACTCTATCTAATTAATTCTCCTTAAAAACTGTTTAAAATTTACAAATGTTTTCAGTGATAGTCTGATGGCCACTAACTTCAAATATAATCTTTAAAAAATAGCTATATTAATGATATATATTTCAATTTTTACATAAGGAGGTATAGTTTATAATATAATTTGTTAGCAAAGAGGATTCAATATTTCAAATCTGTCAAAAATCTGTCAACTATCTTGTCAAAAGTGGCCCCTAAGGAAGGACCATGAAACGTCGACAGGGCAACTTCATGAAATGAGTCAAACACCACCCCCAGGTCGGTGTATGTATCAGCTCCGGATTTGCTACAGCAGGAGTGCTTAGTCACTCATATATTCATTGTTGTCGCAGAATGGAGTGATTCGTAATCCCATCCATCACCGTACTCAAAATATATTGACGCCTTAAATAATATCCAACCATTAGAACTGCATATATATTCCAAATCTAAAGGGCAATTTCAGATAGGTCAAGCCTCTATAAAATTTTGAATAGCAATTTCGCGATTTAAATGCACGCTTTGTTTGTATTCTTGATCTAACAAGGTTCTTGAAGAATCTAGGATTTCCAAGTTCTAAACTCAGGGTTGGGCGAAATATCGAACTGTGTTAATACAAAAAGCACTTTACCATCGTATTTCGTTAGGTAACGCTGTTCGAATCGCTACCAGCTGAAGATCTTTGGTTTCGCCGCAGTAGTTTGACTCTACCTAGCGTAAGAAGACATGCGGAAACTAGATATGATAATAGATCAACATAGGTATCTGCTTTCTAACAGTAGAGAAATAGGAAATCGACTCTAAGCACAGTTTGAATTCCCGAATAGTTTTAGCATGCTAGCAAGCGTGTGACAGGTTTACTTAGCATACATATAATATAACTCCAATGTATGATCCAAACAGGAGGATCATGCACCCATTTTCTTGCCTGACCTCTTGTCTGACCTCTTGTCCGACACAGCCACTAATACATTTAATGTGACAATTATAAAAGTACCCGCTACTCAAACAACAGTCGTCTCCCTTTTCTAGATTCTAACCTCCGCTACGTGTTTTCTCTTTCGACACATGCACCCGCATGATCGCTATAGTCATGGATTTGTCTCTTCTTAGCTTGAAGATTTATGAAAATGAGGTAAGAAATATTGGGATTTAGTCTGAAATCTTACTCAACTTATTCTGAGTTCGATTATCCACTTGAGAGAGACTCTTCAATTATATATATGGAACAGAGAAGATTGAGAGTCTAATGAAGTTATTATATAGCGCTAAAAGACATGGGTGAGTATTACATAGCGACACTAAATATCGCTGGTTTAACATCTGTATTGTGAATTTATCAATTGGTCTTGTCTGGCATTTCTTCCTCTAAGGCTCAGTCCCCAGCTTAATTTTCATAGAAGTAGCTTTGTAGGAAAATTTCATGTTCCAACTACACCAGTTGACACAATGAACCGGATAGCAGATGCGTGCCAACCTTAACCCTAGGGGTGTACTCAACCAACACACGGCCGAAATCGACCGAACATGGTACATTCAACAACACACCTAGGGATAGTGGATATTTGTGGATTGTTCGGCTAGATACACGTCCGATCGATCCATGGGAGAAAGGGGCATTCCGCTTTTGAGCGAAATATAGATTTCTACATCTTGCAAACCCGAGTCCCGAGATAAGTGGCTCCGTGTAAGAAAAGTTACTCTTGGCTATAACTACTAATTACGTATACGATGATGCTGTGCACACCGCATTACGTTAAATATTGCAATTTCCACCTCAATTATTGGATTAGAAAGTAAGTACAGATTTTTATTAAATCTAAAACATTGCGAGGTTTGAGAAGTAAATGTCATATACACACTAGTGCAATGTAAAAATAGGCCATCTCATGGAAACAAACATAGATTTAGAGTACGAAACTAGTCTGTACTATGTGTGCTGTGATGGTGTTGTTTGGGGCTACTAGAATTCTGGCCTTGACGCCCAAAAATGAGCTCAAGTCGCGACGCTAACATTCCATGAAAATATTGGGTTTAGTGAAGTATAAGGAGAACCCAAAAGACTGCACGGTTTTAATTGTGCTGAGACATTGGTGCAGCATGATAGCATCTTCAACAGCTGTTTATGAGCCTAACAAGTAGGATAATACAAACATGAAAGTCATAACGTTCATAACGTTCATATTTTCATATTCCTAAGAATAAGGAAAATTGAAGCCGCAAAGTTTAATAGTGGTATGGTGGAGATCCTCTAGACCCGACGTGGCTAGCGCGAGCCAATCGCGGAACCAATGCGTTCCGAGCTTGGACGGACAAAATTGTGGTTGCGTAACGGAACGGAAATGCAAGCAAGGCCGGTGGAAGGGTTGCCTTTCGAAGCCGGACCGGAGACGGAAAGAGTGACCAAAAGCATTCAGAGCCCCGCTGAACTTGCCGCATACGGGTAGCACCTGCGGTATTGTGACGGTAATTACGCAGGGGCGATCCCCCGTGGCTTGTAATAAGGTTCGTACGAAAACGTCACCACTCTCAACCGCCGCCACTGATTGGACCGCGCTGGCAGAGCTTCAAGGCTGTCCTCCTCTCGTTTGCCGTTCTAGGATCAAGGTAGCTGCCCTTTCGCATCACATAGGCTGGCCAAGACTAACCAGAGATCGGCGGGGCATCGTTATGTATTGTTACACAAGGCGTCGTTTTTGTCTCGCTTTCTGTTTCGTTTTGTTGATCTGCAGAGAACACCGTTACGCTGGGTATATCACCTAGCTCGCTCCTTATATTCACTCTGGCTCCTGCACATCGTTTCGGTTGGTGCTTCTCAGGTTGACCTCGGGCTGTACACAGGCGCCTTGCATAGCTACACTCCTCAATGGCTTCTGAAAAGTTTGAGGCCGGCGATGCGCCGCCAGACCCCCATAGCATTTCCCACCTTTCGTCTGCGTCGACAACCGAGGAGGACAAGCGTCCAAATCAGGACGATGAGATAACAGACGTCAATCGGTCGAGCGACGATGACTTGCCCGGAACATTTGAGCCAGTGCGACCGGGAGACCGCGAAGAGCTGACCCGGATCGCGTCGTCGCTCTCGTCGCGACGTGCCAGCACCCTGGGTCGTCGCGAAAGCAACGCCATAACCCGCCTGGATACTGTCGACGAACTCGCTCTGGAGGATCCTCGACTCGAACCCGCCAATACGAAATTCGACGCCTATCTGTGGGCTCGAAAGAGACTACGCATGCTGCAGCAGGAAGGAATCCGCCCGCAAAGAGCCAGTATCACCTTTAAAAATCTAAACGTGTCGGGTTCAGGAGCTGCCTTGCAATTACAAAATACAGTCGGCTCGGTCTTGTTGGGCCCATTGCGGCCAGGGGACTTCTTCAGTTTCTCCAAATCAAAAACCCACAAAAAGATTTTGTCTAATTTCGATGGCGTCCTCAAAAGCGGTGAATTGTTGATGGTTCTCGGGCGACCAGGCAGTGGATGTTCCACATTCTTGAAAACTCTGTCTGGTGAATTGCATGGACTTGATCTGGACAAGGAGTCTGTCATACACTACAGTGGTGTTCCAATGAACAAGATGCATGCTGAGTTCAAAGGCGAGGTCCTGTATAACCAGGAAGTCGACAAGCACTTCCCTCATTTGACTGTTGGCGAAACATTGGAATTTGCCGCGAGAGCAAGGGCCCCAGCTCATCGCTTTCAGGGTCAGACCCGGGATGATTATGTCAACGAAACCACCCAAGTGGTCATGGGTGTCTTCGGACTATCGCATACCTACAATACCATTGTTGGCAATGACTACGTGCGTGGTGTGTCCGGTGGTGAACGAAAGCGGGTTAGTATTGCTGAAATGGCTCTCTCTAGGGCACCCATTGCGGCATGGGATAATAGCACTCGCGGATTAGATGCAGCAAGTGCTTTAGAATTCGTTAAAGCACTTCGTATGTCTGCCGATTTATCTGGAAGCTGTCAGAGTGTGGCCATCTATCAAGCGTCTCAAGCCATTTATGATGTTTTTGACAAGGTCATTGTCCTGTACCAAGGTCGCCAAATTTATTTCGGCCCGTGTAGCCAGGCAGAGCAGTACTTTTTTGACATGGGATGGTCGAAACCTTCTAGACAGACTACCGGTGATTTCCTCACCTCGGTCACTAACCCACAGGAGCGTCAACCTCGAGAAGGAATGGAGAACAAGGTTCCGCGCACTCCGGATGAATTCGAAACATATTGGAGGAACAGTTCTCATTATCAGGCTTTGATGCGAGAAATCGAGGAGCATGAAGCCACCCATCCCGTGGGTGGTGGCGCAGAAAAGGATTTGGCAGACAAAAAACACGCTCAGCAGGCCAAACACGTCAACCCGAAGAGTCCTTACTTGATGTCCATACCCATGCAGGTTCGGCTTTGTACCAAACGGGCCTATCAAAGGTAGTTATTTTCGCTTTTCTTCGCAATCTGAACATATATACTAAGAGCAAAATGCAGATTATGGAACGACAAGGCTACCACATTGACGACGGTGATTGGTCGTGTATTCATGGCTTTGATTATTGGTTCCATCTATTTCGGGTATGTGGTTTTAATTCTGCAAGTATATATCGAAACTAACAAAACTCAGTACACCGAATGCAACGGCAGGATTTCAAAGCAAAGGCGCCGCCATATTTTTTGCAGTTTTGTGAGATCATACAA
The DNA here is from genome assembly GCF_021365285.1 of Talaromyces proteolyticus. Taxonomy (NCBI): domain Eukaryota; kingdom Fungi; phylum Ascomycota; class Eurotiomycetes; order Eurotiales; family Trichocomaceae; genus Talaromyces; species Talaromyces proteolyticus. The sequence goes on along the minus strand of NW_025764284.1, from coordinate 1,118,997 downwards.
ACGTGATGACATTTAATTTGGGACTGACAGTTAGCAGACTGAATGCGCTCATCAGTATAACGGAGATCAACTCATTGTATGATCAGCGTCCCATTATCGAAAAACAAGCGTCATACGCCTTCGTCCACCCCTTCACTGAAGCACTAGGTAGTATAGTGGCAGATCTTCCTATCAAATTTGTTGCTTCAGCGGCCTTCAATATTGTACTCTACTTCCTTGCTAGTCTGGTAAGTCAAAATGTCCTCTGTCTTGAAGAAGATCAATATATTGACTTCCAATAGCGCTCTGAGCCATCTCAATTTTTTATCTTCTTTCTATTTACATTCATCGCCACTTTATCCATGTCTTCGATCTTTCGAACGCTGGCCGCCGCAACGAAAAGTCTGGCCCAAGCCATGGCTTTGGCTGGTGTCATGGTCTTAGCCATCGTTATATACACCGGCTTCGTTATACCTGGCCCCCAGATGCACCCTTGGTTTTCGTGGATTCGCTGGATCAACCCCGTATTTTATGCTTTCGAGGCTCTTGTAGCGAATGAATTCCATGGGCGTGAATTTGGTTGCTCGAGCTTCGTTCCTGCGTATCCCAACCTGTCTGGCAACACCTTCATCTGCTCTTCACGCGGTTCAATCACTGGTCGAATGACTGTATCTGGTGATGACTTTATTGCAAGCCAGTACGATTATTCCTACTCACACGTATGGAGGAACCTAGGAATTTTGATAGCCTTTTGGATATTTTTCATGTTTACCTATCTCATTTTCACTGAATTCAATTCGGCAACCTCTTCAACTGCCGAATTTCTTGTCTTCCGCCGCGGTCGAGTTCCTGCATATATGACGAAGTCTGACAATGATGCCAAGAACGAAGCTGTCGAAGCACCCTCATCGCGCGGTAAAGATGGGGAGGAGAAGCAACAATTGCAGGTTCTTCCCGAACAACATGATGTATTCACATGGCAAAACGTGTGCTACGATATTCCTGTTAAAGGCGGCCACCGGCGGCTTTTGGATAACGTCTCCGGCTGGGTCAAACCAGGAACACTTACAGCACTTATGGGAGTATCCGGGGCCGGTAAAACCACGCTTCTTGACGTTCTTGCGCAACGTGTTTCTATTGGGGTGGTAACGGGAGATATGTTTGTTAATGGCAAGCCGTTGGATCCTAGCTTTCAACGCAAAACTGGATACGTTCAACAACAAGATCTTCACTTGGAGACCAGCACTGTCCGAGAGGCATTACGATTTAGTGCCGCCCTACGCCAGCCTAAGAGCACACCCATGTCTGAGAAGTATGCCTATGTGGAAGAAGTAATCAAAATGCTTAATATGGAAGACTTCGCTGAGGCTGTGGTTGGAACACCTGGCGAAGGTTTGAACGTTGAGCAGCGCAAGCTTTTGACTATAGGCGTGGAATTGGCTGCTAAACCCGCTTTACTGTTGTTTCTGGACGAGCCCACTAGCGGTCTCGATTCCCAAAGCTCTTGGTCTATTTGTGCTTTTTTGCGCAAGTTGGCAGATAACGGTCAGGCTGTTTTATCGACTATCCATCAACCTAGTGCCATTCTTTTCCAACAGTTTGACAGACTTCTGTTCTTGGCGAAGGGAGGTAAGACGGTGTATTTCGGCGATATTGGCAAGGATTCCACAACTTTATTGGACTATTTTGAGGGCAATGGCGCACGGAAATGTGACGCTGCTGAGAATGTAAGTTGACTTCACTTTTCAATACTTGTCAAGACCGATAATCTGATAATATCAAGCCTGCGGAATATATGCTCGAGATCATTGGCGCAGGTGCGTCTGGTAAATCAACTCAAGATTGGCCCTCCATTTGGCAAGAATCCAAAGAGTCAAACGATATCCAAGCTGAACTCGGCCGAATTCATCAAGAACGATCTGCTGCACACTCTCAGCCCAATGGCGATAATAGCACTTCCGAAAACCAGTCTACTCTGGCTGCTTCCAATTCTTCAGAATTTGCAATGCCGTTCAAAGACCAACTTTGGCTCGTTACTGTTCGCGTGTTCCAGCAGTACTGGCGTGATCCCCAGTATATCTTTGCCAAGTTGCTCTTAGGTCTGGCATCTGCATTGTTTATTGGGTTTTCATTCTTCAAGCCAAACAGCAGCTTGCAAGGATTCCAAGATGTTATATTTAGCACGTTTATGATGACGTCTATTTTCTCCACACTTGTCCAACAGTAAGTCTACCCTTTTATTCAATCTCTTTATTTCCAACTTATGTCTCACCGAAATCAAGGATTATGCCTCGATTTGTCCAACAACGATCGCTGTATGAGGTTCGAGAACGCCCCTCCAAAGCATATTCATGGGCCGCCTTCCTCGTCGCCAACGTCGTTGTCGAAATTCCGTACCAGATAATCTTGGGTGTAATTGTGTGGGCAAGCTACTACTACCCCATCTATGGAGCAAATCAAACATCAGAACAACAGGGTTTGATGCTGCTTTTCGTCGTCCAATTTTTCATCTTCACGTCTACCTTTGCCGACCTAGTTATTTCCTCAATGCCTAATGCTGAAATGGCTGGTACAATTGCCACATTCGCATTCGCATTGACCCTAACTTTCAACGGTGTTATGCAGCCACCTAATGCATTGCCCGGATTCTGGATCTTTATGTACCGCGTCTCGCCTCTAACATACCTTGTCTCTGGTATGACTGGAACCGGTCTGGATGATCGACCTATCGTTTGCTCGAGTCCTGAGAGAAGCGTCTTTGATCCTCCCACTGGCCTTACCTGCGGCGCATACATGAAACAATATCTTGCAGTAGCTCCCGGTGTTCTTTACAACCAGGACGCGACGAGTAATTGTCAATACTGCTCTCTGACTAACGCAAACCAGTTCTTGGCTGGTAGCAGTATCTGTACGTCCACATACTCCCCCAACCTAAACGTAACTTACTGATGGAATTAGACCCCGATCAAAAATGGCGCAACTGGGGAATCGGATGGGCTTACATCGGTTTTAACATCTTCGGCGCCTTAGCATTGTACTATGCATTCCGTGTGCAGCATTACAGCCCTACATCCCTGATTAGAGGAGTGCGTGACTGCGGAAGCGTTGTCGGACGCATGTTCAAGAGAAGCTCCGAGGCACCAAAGGGTACAAAACCGCAAGATGGAAGAGTTTTCTAGCCGTTCTTTACTTTTCTATATTTTTGTCTGACAACCATCTATCTGTTTTTAATTTGTTTGCTTTTTTGTCCACCTATATAATTACTTCTAGTAACTTTCTCTACGATGTAGATAGTCACTACACCTTTAAAAATACATTTTCTTAAGTTTTATACTCAATTTAATGTTGTTTTTATGTGATTCTGAAGACCCACAAGGCGTTGAACTTAAATATCATACTCGCTCTTTATTAGTTTATAAATATCCTGCTAATATGTACATGACAATATTTGAAATGCTCATTTAATGTATCAACATCCCATTCTCTTCTCAAAAGTCAAACGCAAACCGAACAACTGCAATTCCTGTCGCAGAATAATGACAAACAAGAGTAGACTTATCATTCCAACCGTTCTTCAAATCCACACTTATTTGAACATTTCGAGGAATACTGGAAACCGGAGAAGAGTCTTGTCCTAAAGACTCTTGCTTTATACCCTCGTCTTCAAACTCGGCTTTTGTAGATGGGGAGGGATCACGGCCACTCGGGTTCAAGCGAAGAGTCATGTTACTTGCCAGAGTGTAGATCTCTTGTACACAGCGATTCTGTATTTCCCTGTATGTAGCACGCTGATCGGGAGTACAACTCGGTGCCTTTACGGCACTGTGTAGCAATTTGAGCGCATGATATGAGAGTCTCATTCTGAAGTTGCTTTGCTGGATTTTGCAGGCCAGATGATGCAGATGATGCACATTGTCAAATCGGTTGATGTAATCTTGGCATTCGTTATACGGGGTTAATGGCGGGTCAATACCATAGTCAGCCATCATCACGGTTACTTCAGGATCGGATGGTTGTAATGGGTATATCGTCTTCTCTACGTCAGCAATATCGTGGAGAATGGATGGCACGCTGTGCTGCAATTCGTCGAGGTCTTCGGCGTCAAGCAGGCTCTGGATGCGACCGCATATTCGACTGCAGTGGTGACAGAATATAACTGTACGGAGGATAGGGTATTCCGAAGGGTTGCAATATTTATAAAAGAAAAGAATATATGTGATTGCGTCCTTCCATTCCTGACCGTTCATGAAGGATTGCATCTCCTAGAGCCGAATGAGTCAGAACTATTATTGAGTAAAGAATAGGGGAAGGGTGTGTAGATGAGCTACATGATGATCAATGAGCGTACCATGTTGGTGAAAAAGATGACAAAGAGATTTCTTCCGTCCAGGGTAGAAAATTGCTCTGGTCCCCTTTGGCGCATCAGTTCTGTGATTATGCGGTTGTGGATTCGCCATCCAAAAGATGCGGTGGCCGAGTTGACGTTGTCCTTCAAGCTGAGAAGAAGCTTTCAATATTTGCAATTAGTTTTATTCGACGTTGATAAATCATAAGAAAAGCGAATATTCAATCTCCCTACCTCGTATATCCCCAATAACCATATGGCTAACAAGGTTTCGTCGCTCTTATACTGTCGAGAGTCATGCAGAGCAGAACTTACAGCAGCAATTGCAGTTCCATATGTTTTCGTTCGCCGAGATAGAGTTATAGGAGAGCATATTTTGTGGGCCATATATGCACATGCAACAGCATTACAGGCGTGAAGTACGGCGGACGAAGAGCTGGCTCTGGAAAGGATACGTGGGATAACTGCAAAGTTTCCTCTGCCCAACTGGTACGCAGATTTGATGCTATGCATGAAAAATGGAATATAGTGAGTATCCCAAGATGGAGATATCTGTTGGTTATATGGTAAGGGTAATAATAATTTATAACGATTGCCATTCTCGCTCTTGTAACCCTGGTCAACTCGTTCACGCAGGGTTGGATATTTTCGTTCGTTTCGGCCTTTAGTCGAGACAGACGAGTCAACGTGGGTTTGGTCTTGCTCACTACGCCGTCTCCGCCGATCCATGCTCGTGCCTGATGAAAACGAAGAGGCATTTTCCACTCGAAAGTGTATCTGCGATTCATCTCGATATCCGGAGCATGGCTGTCTCTTTCTCAGACACTGGCCGCACTCTGGACGCCTAAGATCACACTATAGAAATTAAGTTATATTTAGATCCAATCTCATTTTGGCTTAATCAAGCTTTTTTGAAAGGCGGATTGGGAAAAGATGTCTCAAGTCCCACTTACTCTGATACGTCTTTGCCGGCAATTATAGCAGTCACGGCTTGGTCTGCCAACGTTAGGCATGGTATTTCTCAAAAATGGAAAGTATCTGTGAAAAGCAGTTTCACATAGTTATGTAAAGAAATTGCAGTGAGTTTAATGAATTGACGCCGTGCGCTATGCTTTGGAGAATTCCAAATATACATACAATATACAGGACTAACCTTTAAGGCGCCACCGAGACTTCGCTGATGTTCTAGTTTGGCTACGCTAACTTGTTTAAGAAATTGTTTCGCGCCTAACTTTCATGAGCCAATAAGAAATTGCTGTTCGGTACGTATTCTTTTCTTCAGCGTGCGTGAGCCTCGGATTGCTCTTTTGTTAGCTTGATGTTGCAAAAGGGATTATTGGGCAAAATCCGATTTACCTAGGTCAGGTTGCACGGTTTCCCTTAGCTTTTGAACTATTCATGGCCTTTTTATAAATTCTGGATTACGTATAAAGTTCATCGTAAGAAAGATATATTTTTTTCTTGTCAATTTGGCCATTTTTTGATATTATTTGACGAAAGACCTGCAATATTACCTTCTTGTATCCGATTCGACAGAAATATGATGGCATTTTCAAAAATTTCGAACATGATTCGTCTTTGTGAACCTGCTCAACATATGGAAGGTCCGTTGAGCGTACACCTTGACCTCTGACAGTGGACGTTCACCGCCTTCACGTTACCCCAATTATTCTGCCGCCACAAACAACATAGCACAAGTATTGAGTTTCCTAAACCAATCTCAATCCCGACAAGATCCAACTCAATATTTCCTTTCCCCGCTATAGCATCGATATGCCTCCCAAACCTGCGAAAGGCGAATACATTGAAACCGTCAGCTGACTACGCTAAACCCAACTGCCGCCTCGAATCCAAAAGCTAACCCCGTGTAGGACACTGGCAACAAAATATCTCGACGCTCGCTCATCCACGGCACCCAACACATCATCCTCGGCGGAAAAACCGTCATTCAGGCCGATGCAGTCATTCGCGGTGATCTATTCCGCGTACATACGGCCTCTTCACAATCCACTGGCGAAGACGGGACTCCTGCACCAGCACCAAGTAACGCACCGTCCATTGCGATAACCGTCGGGCGATACACGTACATCTCGCGCTCAGCGATTCTGCACCCTCCCTCGCGTTTACATCGTGGCATACACTCGTACTATCCGCTGAAAATGGGGGATCATGTGTTTGTCGGAGAGAGGTCGGTTGTCGAGGCCGCGCAAGTGGGGAATCATGTACACATTGGTAATGATGTGGTTGTCGGAAATATGGTGATTATTAAAGACTTTGCATATGTTTTGGACGGTGCTGTTGTGCCGGCTGGAATGGTTGTGCCGAGTTTTTGTGTTGTTGGCGGGAGTCCGGCGAGGATTGTTGGGGAGGTGGGTGAGGGGTATGGAGTTGAAGGGGCTGAGGGTGGGATGGCGAGGGAGAGATATAAGCTGGTTGGAAGATAATCAGTTAGGTCCTTTTTTTATTACGTCTTTATTTGATACCCAATGTCGTTTACTTGATGGAAGACGAGGCGTTTGGAAAGTTTGAATTACATACAGCAAAACAAAACGATTGTATGTGCTAATACCACGCTACTTACCTATTTCATATTTTCAACTTTCACAGCACGCTTCAGTCTGTTCTCCTCTGGTCGATACGGTTGACCAGCCTCTTCTCTGGCCATATCATTAATCCATCTCCCGTTGGGCTTGAGAGTCTTGCCTTTCGTGAGTTCCGACGCGAGATATAGCCAAGTCAACGCACTGCCTACAGTGCTAACTTCATCACTGACCGTATTCAGTGCCGTATGACTCATGCGATTGTACAGATCATGGTCCGTCCAGAGATCATACAGATGTTTTGCAACAGCATCTGTGTCGCCAACCTCGACTAGGAATCCGTTTACTCCATCCTGCACTTGCAAGGGAATACCGCCAGCCATACTCGCAATTACGGGCTTTCCTTTATGAATAGCCTCCGAAACTTTTACTTCAAACCCTTCTCTAGTGGACAGCTGTAGAGCGATCTTCGCCTTTGAAAGAAGCGCGTTGAGCACTTGGTCGGCCGGGCCGAGCCGTATGATACAGACATGATCCACTAGGTTAGAGAGTTCTTCTCTCAGGTGATCCCGTACCTCATCATAGATCAAGCTGCCATCGGGATCGTCTATGGAACCGTGGCCGCAAATAAGAAGTTTTGGTGGCTTGATATTGGGAGACTTCTTAGTAAGGAGATCGAAGAACTTTGCGTATGAGTCCAGGACATCGATAATGCCCTTTGATGGGTCGAAGCGGGCAACCTGAATAATGTATTGGTCTATATTCTCATTTAGCGCATTTCTTTGACTAGTGGAAGGAAATTAGAATTACCGTCGGGGTATTCGATCGTTGTGACCTGGCTATTTCGGCACAAGGTGTTGAAAAACCGGCCGTAAAAGGCGATATCCCAATCACGCATTGTTTTGTTAAGTCCATCAAGCCTAGTAAGTTAGATTTATATTACACATCTGCAGTATTTCGGAAATGAACACACCAATCAGTTGAAGCCGGCATATAGCCGACTATTTCGTGAGGGATGTCGGCTGGAACAAATGATTCAACAGGTTGGCTGATGAACAAGTCCGCCATCTTGATACGCTCCCAAAGCCATTCCCATGCCTCAGCCTGTGGGGTACCAGGTGTGTTGACGAGATCACTTCGAATCTGAATATGGCTACGAAAAATGACGGGCCGGTTGGGTGCTATTTTCTTTGCTATTGGTATAAGGGATGGCATCTGGGGATCGTCTACGATTATGATATCAGCTCCTCCTTCAGATGGTGGACTTAATGGGCCTCCGGAAGAGACCCAGTATCTATTCGCATTGTCGCATAACCAATCACTCATTTCTTTTTGCTGTTGGGGGCCGAAGCGTTCTTCTGGAGCCGCAACCCCTTGGAGGATGTTGTGGTTTGTCTTGGTGATACGAAAAACACCTGGACGAGGCTTGGGCACATACCTAATAGAAAATTATCAACTGCGACAAAGTAATTGGTGAGCCTGCGGAGGTTATAAATTGTCATACCATTTAAGGTCCACGTCCATATTTACGGCGCATCGCACCAGCGCGTGACGCATAAGAGCAACGCCACCACCCTGGGGAGTTGCGCTGAAAAACGCAATTTTTACCTTGCGATGCTTCAAATCGGCAGCATAATGCTGTACAGCCGCCCAGGTAGTAGGCCCAACTGTACCCTTGTAGTCATCTAGACTGGCAATGCGGATGCGGAATGCAGAGTCCACTTCGACGCGGCCTTGTAAGCCAACCTCCGTTATGGGATTATTACCCGGGCCGAAGAATCTAGCTTCATCAGTACTATTACTACAAGGATTTAGGAGACCATGTACATACCTTAGGCATCTTCTGGCCATTGACTCGGCCATTTCATCGAGACTTTTAGCTTCCCATTTCGTGCTTCTATGTTTAGACCAGAATGTCGAGACTGGTGCACCTTCTCGGAAGACTATTGGAACGATATCCAGCGCGTGCCAGAGACGTGAGCATAATGTTGGAATGCGAACTGCGATATCTTCCGGCATGGCCAAACCCATGATACGCTCCATGTGCTCCTGGCTGTATTCGGACAGGTTCATGAGAATAAATTCTGCTATCTCTTCTTTAGAGATGTGTTTGCCGCCAGATTTCTCAAATTTGTGTTCGTAAAAGTCCAGGAGATAGGTGGTGTCGCGAATCGCAATTGCGACAATGGTGTTCTCATGATTGAACTTTACTGAAAGACCTGCGTATAGAGTCTACTATATGATCAGCAAGCTAGCTACATGAATGATGTTTGCACGCACATCTAACGGCGGGCCGGACCAGGAGTTTTTCTGCGCATGCTGGCGCAGGAGGTCTAACTGGTAAGCCGATCCACGACGCTGAAAGGCGTGGTGAGGTTCGTGCGAAGACATCATTCCTAGGCGAGCAGAAACTGAGCCTTCAAAGTCGTATGCGATTTGAAAACTCACATGGTGGCAGTACCAACTATCACTGAACCATGAGAGTGAGTTTTGTATCCCCGGCCGCGCCGGATGACACGTCGATGACGTATACTAATCAGAGTAACCCATCATCACGAGACAGCTGGAGGAAGAAAGTTGCTCCATAGGAGAGAGAGAGAGACTCTGATTGCCTGATCAATCTGCAGACATGCATGAAGTGTGTTTCCTCGACTCTGTAGATATAGTAGAAGTATAGAGATTGACTAGTAGATAGTAGATCATAGATGGACACGGGCCACGCCTTAGGGTTAGGTAACCCTGCAGATAGCCATCCCGAGCTAGGCCACTCTCGGCCTGGCTTGAAACAAAGTGGTCCATCGCGGGGTGTTAGTCAGCGGCTTGGCGCCAAATGCCCCTTTTCCCTTTCTCGCTGTTTGTGTGGACGGTGTGTGCATACCATACACATCCAAACCCTGCGTGCGCCCTCGTCCACGTCGCATCCTAGTGTCATTCCAGGATTATTTCCCCCTGTCTCTCACGAACCTCTCTGCTGTTGATCTTGTGAGTTGCCAGAGATCGTGTTCTGCAAATTTCCCAGCTATTGTGCGACATTGTTCAGCGTTGATTGTTTGTTCATGTGACCAACGGAGTCTAACAAAGAATCACGACCAGGTTCCAGAGACACACGTGGAAAGCCAATTGCTGTCAGCCCTCGATTGCCGAACCATAACCTTTACTTCTCGGGCGCCATCGCCGAAACAATCCAAGATGGGTGGTTCCGTGTCCAAGTTGATGGGGAAGATCTTCGGATCTAAGGAAATGCGCATTCTGATGCTGGGTCTTGATGCTGCCGGAAAGACCAGTATGTACCTGATATCCCGATAGTCAATTGCCGGCCCGGAAGCGCTGACAATCCCCGGTACAGCCATTCTATACAAATTGAAGCTCAACCAGGATGTCACCACCATCCCCACCGTGGGCTTCAACGTCGAGAGTGTGACTTATAAAAATGTCAAATTCAATGTCTGGGACGTCGGTGGACAGGACAAGATTCGTCCTCTGTGGAGACACTACTATTCTGGTATGTGTACAGCCGTTTGACAGCTTGGAGTCTTCTGCCAAAGTTGGACAGCCTGAGCTAATGATCTGCAGGCACCCAGGGACTCATCTTCGTTGTGGACTCCAGCGACACTGCCCGTCTGGAGGAGGCCAAGTCTGAATTGCACAAGATCATCAACGATCGTGAAATGAAGGATGCATTGTTGCTAGTGTTCGCCAACAAGCAAGACATCGAAGGCCGTAAGTAGCCGTGCTTAACTGCGATGTTGGGTGTATAGCTGTTAACTTTGCCGCAGGTCTTGCGCCTTCGGAAATCACCGAGAAACTGGCCTTGAACAAGCTCAAAGACCGATTATGGAATGTGGTGCCTAGTGTAGCGACGGACGGCAGTGGTATCTTTGAAGGATTGGTAAGCGGTCTATTGAAATACAAGCTTAGTCGGGCATTTCATTTATACTGACAACTGTAGGCCTGGTTGTCCAACAACGTCAAAACTCCTGCACCTGCAAAATAATTCTTCCTATCGGGAATTTCTCTCACGGTCAATCATTGGCACACCGGATTTGTATAACGCCTTTATTAATCACTTGACAGAGATATATATACCATCACGATCACGCAGCATTCCGAGATTTGTTTCCTATTCAGTGTGCCGGTTTTGTATGCATGTCGCCTCTGGCTCTCATGATATCCCTTCTGTATTCCATTATGTATTTCGTTCTGTATTTCCTGGACTTCTCCATTCCCTTTCTAATCTATCGTCATTTCATCATTTTTACTGCCATTTTGAATTGTCATTCGACCTGTTTCTTTCCCTTCACTCATGAAGATATAATACGCAGCGAATTATTGTATAGACAAATGTGAAGATTAAACTAAGTTTCGGACTGCAATCTAGAATCACAACCTTGCACCGCCAACGACGTCACATCCTGCATTTCGGACCTCGAATCCACCGTATCCAGGCCTCACGGAACTCGATGCCGTCAACTGCACCACACATCTTTCTTCTGTTTGGCAGACTATCTAGACCGTGATTACGATAGAATACGTAGGTGGTGGTGGCACAACCATTTTTGCCTCATCTCATACCCTTGTCTCAATATCAATATTCCATTTTTGTTCAGTATTTATGATATCAATCGATTCCTCGCCACTGCCACCGGACGACACTTTAAAAAGATTCCCTCCGATAGTCCCATTCCACATAAGAATCTGTCTACTTTTGCCCAAGTCCATCATACCGCTTTAAATCTCGCCTCACCTTCATATTCATACAAAGGAAACCCTATATCCGAAACCCACGATATGCCTCAGTATAAGGTTAACCAACAAGTTCGCTATAAACCTGTCGGCGGTATGTTCCTCTCCCTACTTACATCGAACCTTGTCTGACAGAAATTAAGGCCCTGAGAGCCACACATCCGAAACAGTCGGTAAAATCCAAAAAGTCATTACCGAACCCGGAAATCTGACAGGCCGCGAAGTAGCAGCCTCAGCTGAAGTTCCACGCTATGAGGTAACCACTTCATATATACATCTAAGTACTAACTCGTAAAACGAGTTGCTGAATTTTTTTTTTAAAGATTGAAAACAGCAATACCGGCAAACGGACCGCGATCAAGGAACCCAACATCCTTGGACCTGCCTAATCTGTTGAAACCACAGGCCGTGCATTACTATGGATGCACGTGGACGACGTGGGTTCAGCCGGTGCGCGGTGAAGAAGAGACGTATGATCATGAGGCGAAGGACCTGTTTCTGAGTATGGAGAATAATGAGTTGACCGCGATGGAGACGGAGATGGGCGTTGTATGTGCGGATAGTGAGTGTGCCGGCATGGGGATTGATGTTTAGAAGTCTATACGAGTAGAGAATAGAGTAGTCGATTATGTATTGCGTTGTAAGCTGCAACCTATTAATCCAGTTCATAACCGTCGACTATATTTTAATTATTGAATACACTTGAATGCCTATTTGCATCCCCCAAATGTCATTGCAAGAAAGTCATATCAAATAAGTAATATCAGAGAAAGAATTGAATCAAGGCTCATTGGGCCAAATCTCGTTTGCAATCTCACGCACCAACTTCAACTTGTCAAACATCCCCTCACGGCTGATAGCATTACCACCGTGGTGACTTGCAAATCCACATTGCGGGCTAACACCGCACTGCTTCAACGCCTCCTGCACAGAGATATTATTGCCCACTGCGATAAACCCGGCAGCCTGCACAATCCTGTTCTTCATCTCCACCTTATCCTCCAGAGTATCGAACTTGGAAGTGACGACACCCAGGATCACGTTCTTGGTTGCCGGCAGTTCTTTCAGCGGCTCAAAGCCGCCGGCGCGAGGAGTGTCGTACTCGAGATAGTACGTGTCGACATCCAGCTCCTTAAAAAGCTTGGCTGCAATTCGCTCATATCCGCCTTCAGAGAAGTGTCGGGATTTGTGGAAGTTGCCGCGGCAGAGATGCACGCCGACGTGCATGTCCGCTGGCCGCTTGGCGATGCAGTCGTTGTATAGTTTGATGTATTTGTCGAGAAGCTGCTCGGTGGTGCCGATATTGAGGGAATCTGCATTCCAGCCTTCGATCATCTTCTCGGAACAGAAATCTGGCGGGGGGTTAGTATAAATATACACGTATTCATCAGTGGGGATAATACATGGACTTACAAGCAAGATTGGGGTCATCGTATTGCACATTTCGGCACCCTGCCTCGTACAGAATGCGCAGTTCCTCCTGGTACGCCTTGGCGATGTCGCCGAAGTATTCCTCGTCGGAACTGTATACATCCTTGGGGTATGCGACACCTTCCTTGTACCGCATATGGTACCAGTTCGGTGCAGCCAATGTGATTTTGAGATTCTTAACCTCTTCAGGCTTGACGAGTTTGGCGAGGTACTTGAAGTCGTCGACATAGGTACTGCCCTTGTGCTTGATCTTGCCCGTGCAGACGACCGTCTCTCCAGGCTCAACTTTTTCCTCCACAAAAGCTGCGATGTCCGGCATGTAAAGGCGGAACATGCCTGGGTCGGGCTTGAAGATTTGCGTGAAGCCTTCCAGACCAGGGAAAAACGAGCCCCAGAACACTATCTCAATTAATACATGTATCTGTGATGCTCAAAGTGTCAAGTTTAAACCCACTGTGTCGACGGTACTCGCCATCAGTGATGGCATGATATCCGAGCTGTTCCTGCTTAGCGACAATATCATTAATATCCTGATCCTCGATGGGAACGAGCTCCTCTCTAGAGACTGTGCCCACAGTCAGGCCGTTACGCTTTGCGACCAAGATGTCGGTGCGAAGCAAAGAACCCAGGTGTTCAGCACGAAAGGGGGGATTCTGATGCCGAGACATTTCGTCTTCCGTTTAGGTATCCGTTTATCTTTGGATATATTCGCCACGTAGGCGTATGTCTCACTGAGCACTAGTGGTGACACAGACTACAATCGAAGAGAAACCCAGCGAGGAAATGAGGAGAAGCCAAATTGCGGTGCTGCAATGAAAAAGAAATAAAAAAGAGGGGCTTTGGTATCTCCAAAGCGGGGAATTACCCATTTGGGATGGATAGGTCTGCCTGAATCTTTTTCTAATAATAATACCAGCGATAATTGGAGCACAGCAGCGTCGTTTTCATTTTAACCGGAGGGGATTGATCTGCATCGGAAATCCCCCATAAAACCAACATACAACCAATACGGTGACGTTATTGGATGGCCCAAGAGAATTTCCTTAGCTTGATGCGACTTGTCGTTATGATTGGAGTAGTTATTATTAGTGAGGGTAAGTGTGCTGGGCTGATGTAGACAGATGTGGAGCAAATCGTGGCTGACTTAGGGTTTGTTCCACGAAGTATAATACTACATAACTTTAACCAGAGCCTTTTATTCACTTTACCGAATTCAATAACAAAACACTTGAAATATATAAATGCCAAACAGAACCATTCCGAGCGTTCCCACACCGGAAAAATAATAAGCGCTCGAGCCATCTAGATAGCTCCACATCAATTGATACACTCAAATTGCATCTCCACATGAAGTCATTCGTAAACAAGACTTATAAATCGGATATTTCTTCCACCTGATGAGAGTATACAGATTTTCTTTCCTTCCTTTATATATAAATAATTTCACTTATTTGACCGAACTCGGGGAATTCATTTCGTTATACCAATTGATAGAATCCAGGATTTGAGGACCCCACATATTAGTGGGGCTGCTATACTTGATATTTGTAGATAAAGATATAACATTTTGAAGCATTGAAGATTGAATGGATGGAAAGAAATGTATTATGCCCGTCAATCAATTCGATACCATGCTAGATACACACGATTACATGAGAATCAATTGATTTCTATACCTCACCACACCTTTCATATGTATGTGGGGCTCAGATACTACCAGGTGACAATGATCGAATTGATCGGCAAGATGGCTACGGACTTTTGCGGAATACATTTACTAGAGTAAAAAAAAAATATGAACCCAACTCCTAATAATTGACATGTAAAGAACTACCCGGCTAGCAACATGAATATACAGATTCCATCGTCAAAACAGACATCAGACATGATATGTATGCATCAGCAAAGAATATAATTTTGTTTACAACTTGGCAGCAGTGCCCGGCGCCGAAATTTCGTTGTACAGCAACGACGTCAAGAAATCGGCGTAGTCCTCGCCAGTGACCTGGGTGGCAAAGTATCGCGCTGCCAGCTGGTATTTGTTGCCCTTCGGAGCCTTTTGCGCCAGCGACTCGGTTTGTTCTTGCAACAGGCGCAGCGCATACGCCTTGTCGATGCGCTTGCCCTCTGCCGTCGTCACGTTGTGTTTGACCCATTGCCACAGCTGGCTGCGGGACACTTCGGCCGTAGCGGCGTCCTCCTGTATGCAGTTAGAAGAAAACTCATTTGATAAAGCGTATATGATAAATGGGGACGAACCATCAGGTAGTTGATAGGAATGCAGCCGACTCCGCGCAGCCATCCCTCCATATAGCCCAGTCCAATGTTGAGGTTCTTGCGGATGCCTTCTTCGGTGATGGAGCCCGGAACGTTGGTGTTCAAGAGGTCGTTGGCGGTGACGTGCACGTCTTCGCGACGGTTGAATAACTGGTTGGGCGTGGGCATGTACTTGTTGAAGACATCAAGAGCAATGCTAGCAAGAGCCGGGTGAGCGACCCAGGTGCCGTCGTGGCCGGCACGCACTTCGCGGAGCTTGTCCTTGCGCACGTTCTCCATGGCGACGTCGTTGGCCTTGGGGTCGTCCTTGATGGGGATCTGAGCGGCCATACCGCCCTGTTTCACATTAGCGTAAGATGTCAATTAGATGGGGAAATGGTCATACCATAGCGTGGACGCCGCGGCGATGGCAGGTCTTGATGAGAAGACGGACATAGGCGTCCATGAAGGGAACGGTCATGGTAACAGCTGAGCGGTCAGGGAGGACAAAGTTGGGGTTCTGGCGGAACTTCTTGATGAAGGAGAAGATGTAGTCCCAGCGACCGCAGTTGAGACCGGAGCTGTGATCGCGGAGCTCATAGATGATCTCGTCCATTTCAAAGGCAGCATTGATGGTCTCAATCAGGACTGTGGCGCGGATGGTGCCGCGGGGGAGACCGATGTAGTCCTGGCCGAGGTTGAAGGCGTCGTTCCAGAGACGGGCCTCGAGGTGAGACTCCATCTTGGGGAGGTAGAAGTACGGGCCGGTGCCACGGCTGATGAGTTCGCGGGCGTTGTGGAAGAAGTAGAGGCCAAAGTCGAACAGAGAGCCGGAAATGGGCTCGCCGTCAACGGTGAAGTGCTTCTCCTCAAGATGCCAGCCTCGGGCGCGGGCGATCAGGGTGGGCAGGGTTCGGTCGGTGCGCAGCTTGTACTCTTTGTTGCCCTGCTTGAAGTCGACTTGACGGCGGATAGCGTCATACAGGTTGACCTGGCCGTTGATCATGTTCTCCCATGTTGGGGCCGATGAATCTGTTTCCGTCAGACATGCTGATACAATGATCAGGTTACTCGAACATACCTTCGAAATCGGCCATGTAAGTGAAGACATCCGAGTTCAAGGCATTGACAACCATCTTGCGGTCGGTTGGGCCAGTGATTTCCACACGACGATCGACCAAACCGGGGGCAGGGGGGGCACCCTTCCAGGCGTCATTTTCTCGGATATGCTTGGTCTCTGGCAAGAAGTCCAGCAGCTGGCCGCGATCGATCTCGGCCTGGCGAGTCTTTCGTCGCTCGAGCAGCGCCTTGCGTCTGTCGTTGAAAGTGCGGTGCAAGAGGGCCAGGAAGGCGACGGCTTCCTTGGTGAGGATCTTGCGGTGCTCGCTGTTGACAGTGCCCAGGATAGACACTCCTTGGAGTTGAGCCTCGACGGTAGTCATTGTGACTTCCCTTTTTATTGTTTTATTAATTGCGGTCAGAATATCGATTGATACAATATCTCAATTATTTCAATTATTTCAATCGTATGTTCTATGTAGGAGGTTGCTGCACCTCGGGCGACAGGAGAGCAACCGATATATAGCTAGCTACGTCAGAATAGCCGCGGCCCATGGACCCGGACTGAGTAGGGCGAATCCCGACAGCCGTGACGCCCTCTGCCAGCTGCTGGCCCAATTACCTGCCCTGCTTGCTCTCTCTCGGCCTGCTTAGATATGCATACTTCCTCTCGGCCGACACTTGTGGTTACGCAGTTCCCCGCTTTGTCTGATCTGTGTCGAGTATATCGAGTGTATCGAGTACATCGAGTACATCCTCAATTGATACTGGCACTGATACTGACAGCACCACTGCTCCAATGCACACTTATTTCTATGCCCAGCTGCAATTCCACAAAGCCATCTTCATCATCCTGCTGGTTTCTGTATATACAATTGATAAATATCTTATCGTCATGGAGGGACAATGGAGACAATAGCCGCGGCAAAAACGATGGCGTGTCGACATCATCTCTCCAGACCCGCGGGAAAGTCATGTGATGCTGCTACGAGCCCTACGCTGAGCCCGGCTGGGCCCGATGTCGGTAATACCCGGTTGATCTCTATTCTTATCATTCATTACTCGATTGCATGTGAATATTAAATAAATAACCACATGCAGACAGTTCTTCTGCGATGTTTGCCGGACGAGTTAATAATTGTAGATAGAGAATGGGTGCTGCCCTAGTCTCAGAGATTGAAGAATACATCACTATTCATGACGTTCAAACATTGCCTGTACTAATGTGGCAAGTATCAATGGCTGTCACATGCAGATGCACGACAATATATATCAGCCAATCAGATGCAACCAAAGCATGTGATTGTGATATTATCATAAAGAAAGCCTTGATGTATTAATAAAACTGACGAGGCATTGATATATACTAAAAACAGTACGACGAATACCCATCCAACAACAAACACGGTATGGAAAAGCGAGTTAAATGTCTCATATCATACAGTTTCAATATACCGCCTCACCTCCCTGTAAACCCGTTAGCATCACTTCGTGTGCAAAGAGTACGCACTAACCAGTCAGTAACAGCCTCCTGCCACAGAATAACTTCATGCTCTCTCGTTCCGCTATAATGGTCGACAAACTCATCGCCAAACACTTCCCGCGCAATACTGCCTGGCCGACGGAAGATCTCGTTGGCTTCTTTGAGTGTTTTTGCGAGTCGCGCCCCCTTGTCGTTGGCGCCGCCGGTGTCCTCTCCCTTACCTAATGGAGGGACAGAAATTTCGAGCTTCTTCGCAACACCTCGCCATCCGATCGCGAGAATTGCCGCGAGCACATAGTGTGGGTTGGCGTCTGCCCCCGGAACGCGCACTTCGAAACGGGTCGCTTTCGCACTGGCAGTTGGTGGAGAGATTAGTCTGATAGATGCAGCTCGGTGTTCTAGACCCCAAGATACCGTGACCGGGGCCCAAAAGTTCTCAACCAGTCGTTTGTAGGAGTTCACAGTAGGCGCCAACAGAGGCATGATATCTGGTAGCCCTTCAAGCAGGCCAGCCAGGAAGTGTCTTCCCATGTCAGACAAATGCGCAATCTCGGGATACGGTGGGGAGGCGTCTGGCGTGTCTCGGACAAACAGGTTCTTGCCATCCTTTGAAACAATAGACACATGCATATGGCCGCTGTTACCTGGCAACCCTTCACGAGGCTTGGCCATGAAGGCTGGCGTGATGCCGAACTTGCTCCCAAGCGACTTGACGACATACCTACACATCTGCATCAGCACGAATCTTCGAAATATAAAACCAGGATACCCACTTGAATAAGCCAGCGCGATCCGCCATGTCTTTGATTTCGCCGAACTGTAAAGCCTTGAAATACCGGTCAGGTCAAGGCCCCTAATGACAGAATCTCAAGAACCCACAGCCTCAAATACCCCCGGTCCGCTCTCTGTATGCCATCCTTCAATATCACACTGAAACTTTTCGCAGGCGTCGAAAATGCCGTAGTAATACTCCTGGTTATGTACCGGCCGCGTAATGCTATATCCAAACATTCCTTCCGTTAACGAGGGAAGCGATTCGACGGGATTGTTCTTCAAAAAGGACGCTGTCGCTGATGAATTTCGCTCGCCGCTGGAGTCGTTCTGCGGGGCTCGGAACTGATAGAACTCATACTCGGCTGTAACACTCAGTACGGATCATCACCTCTATTAATCGGACCTAACATACCACCCGCCATTGCCTTGTAGCCCTCCTTTGCCAGCTTATCGACCGCTGTCTGGAGCAGGCCACGTGGACACGCACATATTGGCTCGCGCGTCTCTGGGTCGAAAAAGCTTACAAGGAAAAAGGGCACATCGTCCTCCCACGGAATGCGCCTAAAGCTGCTGAGGTCAGGAATCGCTAGTAGATCACGGTATCCATTCTCCTTGTTGCTAATCGCAAGCTCCTTGAAGTATGTGCGGTCGTGCATATCCCAGCCGAAAATCACAGAGCAAAAACCGAAGCCATCGGTGGCAATGGATAGAAACTTTTTCTTCGACACCAGTTTCCCACGCAGAATGCCGTCTGCGTCGACCCCAGCGAGTTTGACCTTGCTGTCGTTCTTCAGGATGTCGGCGACGTTGTCGCGTGTGACGACCAGCTCAGCCATGGCGGTCGCGTGCGTTCTCGGCTGGCTCGAGCAACGAACAGAAAAATCAATCGGCGAAAGCTGCAAGAGACCCAACGATCGACGGATTATGGCAGCGACTCGGAAGCTCCTGCTGTGTGTAGAAAACAGGGCTGCTCGATCGAACGAGCATCAGCGGTCACTTATCGCCGAAGCCGAGAGAAGGCTAGCCGTACACAGCCAAGCTCGGCCAGCAGGGATTGTGATAGATCCACGCCGCGACTCACCGCAACAGCCAGTGCTTACCTTCTTTGCTGCCGATGAGATGAATCACAGTCCTGCGCGGTATCGGCAGCCTAGCGATGCCACGATTTGCTCTCGAGCGACCGACAGTGCGGTGTGGGATGCGGGCATTCTCGTCTCGCCGAACCGTGGGATTAGATAAGAGAAACCAGTGGTCCCCACCATAATCTTAGTGATGGTCGCTGCTGCTTGATACCCCGCCATGCCTGGGCCTTTTTCCAGTCCATCGCATCCCAACTTGCCAGCAGGCCGTTCAGGGTTGCTGCCAAACTCGAGAGTCCATATCCCAGCCAGACCTGGCGAACAGAACCTCCTATCGTGAGTTGGATCGCTCAAGAACTGCTTATCAGTAACCTATCTCTGCCGAGATCGCTAACTTTGTCGGTAGCTACAAACATGGCAACAGCTCCAAGAGGTCGGCTTCAGGGCAAGAATGCCATCGTGACTGGTGCCGCAGGGTAAATGCTTCTGTCCACGCCTTCAACCATGCACGTTCAAGCTGACAGGCTTCAGTGGAATCGGCCTTGAAACCTCGATTCTCTTCGCCAGGGAAGGCGCCTCCGTGCTCATGGCAGACATCTCCGAGCCCGCCCTTGCCAAAGCCCTAGCGAAGCTCAAAGAAGTAGTGCCTACCGCTGGTCGTGTCGAAACGATCAAATGCGATGTCTCCAAAGAAGCCGATGTCCAGGCCATGGTCGAGTCGCAAGATAGCTGGGGCGGCACCGACGTCATCTTCAACAACGCTGGAATTATGCACGCCGACGATGCCGATGCTATCGATACGCCGGAGAAGATCTGGGATTTGACGCACAATATCAATGTCAAGGGTGTGTGGTTTGGCTCGAAGCATGCGGTGTTGAGTCTACGACGGCACAAGAAGAACAAGGGAAGCATCATCAACACTGCCAGTGTGGTGGCTCTGGTTGGCAGTGCTACGCCCCAGCTGGCATATACGGCGAGCAAGGGCGCCGTATTGGCTATGACCCGGGAACTGGCAATTGTGCATGCGCGCGAGGGATTCAGATTCAACTCTCTGTGTCCAGCTCCGTTGAAGTAAGCTACCAGTATGGGAAGAAATGAAAGCGAGACTAATGATTTCCCAGCACGCCGCTGCTCCAAGACTGGCTTGGTGATGACAAACCTAAGCGCCATCGTCGTGAGGTGCACTTCCCTACTGGTAGATTTGGCGAGGCCATCGAGCAGGCCAATGCAGTGGTGTTCTTGGCTAGTGATGAGTCTAGCTTCGTAAATGGCACTGACTTTGTTGTTGATGGAGGAATGACCAAGGTATGATTTATTCATTCTCTGTATGACGACTCGTCACTCACGATCGTTTAGGCATATGTCACCCCCGAAGGACCGGCTACAACTCCTCCTCAAAACCTCGGTAAATAAATGATATCCATAGATGACAATGCACTATTTAGGCAGGGACCTAGGTGTTTGTCTGCTCGTATTCAATTTGGTACTAGGATAGTAAGAACCGATTATGAAATTGCATCATCTATATTTTTTCATTCCTTCCAACATATAGTATAGCGTATGATTTCATCATTATAGATCTTGCGGAATATCGTTGACTAGGTGGACATTACACTAGCAGAACATGATGCTTCATTGATTCCCTTAGTCAAAGTGAGAGACCGAAAAATGTGCTACCTTGGTCTGTTCTTAGGTATTATTTCAAATGTTCCATTCTGAAGCACTAAAGCTCAGGTACTGCGTGATTGACATTCTGGATACATACATTCAAAGGAGTGTGTTTAGAGGTAATATCAGTCCAAGGCTTATCTTAAATTCACCCGGTTATTCTCGGTTATTCTTAGGATACTCAGTGCAGCCCTTTTAACTCCTCCTGAGTATACTCATCCTTACGTCGAAACCCGAGACCATTAACTCCACTTTCTCCATCCTGTCTGCCGAGGGGCGTCAAGTCCAACCAGCCGAACGTATTAATTAAATGCTCTCCACCTCGTGCATAGGTAGAGTAAGTGTGGTAAATCTTTCCCTCCTCGCCAATTCTGCCATCACCTCTGTAGAAGACGCTATTCCCAGGCTGTTCTCCCTCGGTAAAGTAGTGTTGGCCAACCTTGAGCAGCTCGTCCTTGTTCTTGAAGTTGTACTCAACCGGTCGAACAGCCTCGTCTTGCGTTACATGGACGTCGTAATTAAAGTCGCTGTCGTAGGACGATACCCAAGGGAACGTCCAGCCCATGCGCTTCTTGTACGCCTCGATCTTCTCGATCGGGGCACGCGACACGGCGACGAGGCTGGTGGAACGAGAGTGTAGGTGTTCTAGAGCAGGGAACGTATCGCCCATTACGCTGCAGCTAGGACAGCCGGCTTCCCAAGAGGGGTCGAACATGAAGTGATAAATAATCAACTGGCGGCGGCCGAAGAACAGGTCAGAAAACCCGATGCTTTTCTTCTCACCATCCTTAGGGCAGATAATGGTAAAGGTGTAGGCCTTGGTGAATTCGACGATTGGGAGCTTGCGTCGCTCGGCAGCAAGGGCGTCCCGAACACGTGTTGCTTCCTTTTCTTTCGCCAGGAGGCTCAGACGCGCTGCGCGATATTCGGCCGGAGACACAACCTGTTGTGATACAGTGAGAAGAGAGCTCGTGAAGTGACAGCAAGGAAAGGGACTTTCTATACTTGAACGGTAGTCATTGTGAAAGAATGTTGAATGAGGTATTGGAATCTCCAAATCAATCTTGACTTTGAAATTTTGTTTTGATCAGATGAGGGCAATCTTAGCTATAGTGACTTACAAGATTAACTGTAGGAAGGGAGGGAATTCAGCGCCCTTTATCTCTTCTCCCCCCAAACTTTATAACTGAAGTGCAGCCATATTCCATGCATCCCTCCTCAGACTCAATGAGTAATTGACCTGCAGAGTCGGGAGTCGGGAGAACGTTTCGCATTCGAAAGCATCCTGTTTACTCGGATTCAGGTGAGACACGCGTCATTTCAACGCGATTGTGCCGGCGCGAGAGTGACGCGGTGTCATATGATTTGCTTACCAGACTACCGACCTCGTATTGAAACTCAGTTTGGATAGGAGCCTTGGCCTGCAATTTGCTAAGGCCTTCATTTTGTGATCAGTAATCACAAATACATGAAGCTCCTGTCAAGTTATCTTCTACAAGCTCATCATGTATTTATCAGCAACCTACGAAGTAATTTGGGTTTGGTTGCCTGGAGGCGGCGCAACTTCAAGCCGAATATGATTTATTCTTTTCAGCAATAGAAATATGTCATGTTGAAGGCCGAAGGCATATCTTCTTGGTAAGGGACCCGTGCGCTATATACTGGGTTCTTGATCTGGGGAAGGGTTTCACGTGACGATGGCTAGCATCACGCGAGGATGAAAATTAAGCGGGTGGCATAATAATGAAAAAGTAGCATTCGGCGAGTGCTGGACATTCTAGCATATGTCTATCCTTTTTCCGGTTCAGGAGTAGTATGGTGGGGTCAACCTTTCTATCGCCTTGATCTAACCATCGACCTTCCTATTCATCTCAAGTATTGGATAACCTTCTCTAAACTACAACAAGCATTATGAAATTTATACAGTTGTATCCGTTATTGTGGGTAAATCTCACTCCCCTCTTACTTCCACATGTCGCCGGAAGCCAGACGCTCTGTGGGGAATGTAGACCTATTAAAATGAAGAATGCACCAGGTATGACTAGAGTTTTGAAATAAGATTCATGGCCACCGAAGTGGATATGGCTAAAGAGTTCTAGGAGTGGGTATCGATCTAACTATGGCATATGGGTAAATCCACCTATTCAATATTTAAGAAATAATGAACCAAGTGTCACTGATAATATTTTGATAGGACGGTCGCAATCCATTTCAAAAATGGCACCACGCGAGACCTTGGGAGGTTTGATGGGACGCCAGAATATCTATTAGCTATGAGAACCCTTGCTGAAGATGCTCAAAATGTGCGAAATGGCATGAAGTCATCAGTGTGAGATTCATTCCTTATATAGACTTTATATCTTGGACTAACTATCTCTCTCTATTTAGCAAAAAAATCGATTTCTTAACACCTCACAAGCCATTAAATCCTCCCAGAGAATACTGGTGGTCTCCTTATACATGGTATAGATCGGCTCAAAGAATGCCTCAACTATCCGAAGAGCAGTCTAGATTGAAAGATGTCGGACATTTGGCTGACAATTCCTTTAAAGCTATCGCTGATATGCTATCTAGAATCAAGAGCTCTGCAATGAACATGATTGATCCACCACTCGACTATAATTATGTTCTTGTTACCCGGCCTGACTTTGAGCAAGGATATATGCATAATGATGGATTCCGCCTGGCATGTTATTTGGCAGGATTAGACAATTTACCTTGGGGTAATATCGTGTCGGGTTACGCTTTACGATATGAAGGAGTATATGACGCCTGTGATGATGAGGGGTGGGAGAAATATTGCGACTTATCGAAGCCAAATCTACCCTCTCTTCTTGTGATAAGCTACAATGCAGCCAGTCTTGGTGTGACTCTGAATATCAGACCTTGGGGCTTGATGCCATCACCTGAACGTCTTATCGAAAGTCCAACACTTGGTGCTGTTCAAGCAAATACCACTAACCCAGAAGCTTTAGCAAAATATTGGACAGAGGTCAGAAAATCTATTGAATCTGTGATTAAAAACGAGACTATTCATTATCTTCTTCTTCTTGGCTCACATGCGCTCGACCCAGAGTTGCTTCGGGTGCTCAAAGATGTGATTGATAGCCGTGATGATATCGATCAATCCATACTAGACCGGTATATGAAGCCTTCTTCTCGCCAAGACGATGAAGCGAGGGCACTATTTGCAGGGGCAAGAAAAGCAGCGATGGATGCTAAATTCGGCCTGGAATTTGGATTTACGGCATGCGACGAACCTTCATGGTGTGGGACATGGTGGGCTGAATTATAGATCTAGGTTATCAATTGGTAGCATTGACTTTATAGCAAGAAATATATCCTGATAGCTGTCTTAATGGCCATTTTTTATTAATTTTTAAGAATGACATCTTGCTAGCTAGTTATAACAATCCGAGACTTCTCTTAGTCAATTTGAGGTTGCCTTGGAAGCGGCCTCCTCGTAGGTGGATCCTTTTCATCTTTCTCGCCAGTTGACGGCAGTGCCACTGGTTCCCTTCTTATTGTCTAATATGGATAATACCTATTTCTTCATAAAGAATAATTCATGACATGCCGCAGCTTCCCCCTTGGTATAGTATCCGGGTATTAGTGCATATCACAGGCAAAACCACCTCTTGGGTAGAAAGCAGATCTCAAGTAGATTCATCATCCCCCATCTATCTAGCTAGACATTATTGCTCATCGCAGCCTTTTTACGGATCTTAGAAAATCTCAAACTCTGCAAAAATCTCCTGCTCACACAAAGGCTGCTCCGCTAATCCACCGATTCATAAGGTCGAAGGCCACATCTGGGCGATCTTGTGGCAGCTAAAAATATGAAGTTAGCGTCTGTTTATTTCACCTTCATGAAAATTGAGATGACTCACAAAGTGACCGGCATTATTCACAGTCACGATAGCAAATCGTGATTCAATTTCTGCGGTATCGCTTGCCCGGACTCGGACCTCTTTCATCGTTCCAACAGTCTCGTTTTTGCCGGTTGCTGCGACTACAGATTTCCAGGGTTGCAAAGACTTAGAGGCAAATTCGGGCTGTCCTTTCCAGGCAAGCGAGTTCGCCCAGCGAAGATTTCCCGCTGTATTGCAAGCAAGATCAAGGTTTCCTTGGTAAGCTAGATAATGCACATTATTCTGAAGTAGGTATGCAACTTGGTCAGACGTAGATGTCTCTAGGTCTGATGACCTTAGGAATGATTCATAAACTGCATCAGAGGTAATATTATACCTTTTGACCTGTTTCGGGGGCGAGAGTGCACTCCAGACTGTTGGAGTGTTAAGGTAGCTCTCGATACGGGCAGCTTCAATATAGCATACGCCATCTATTTCACAAGGGGCTGTGACTATTATAGCATGTGAGAAACTCTGCATACTTTCATCTAGTGGTTATTCTGAACTTACTGTCGTATCTGTTACGGCCACCTGCCCCTGACTCGTCATCGTACCATCCAATAATACCCTCATAGCAAACAGATACCGCGGCATTGCACACGGCTGGGTCTGGGTTCTTGTTGCAAATATCCATAACTTCCATGCAACGAGGCATGTTGGCAGCCATTATGTCGCATCTGGTCTTGTTGAATACCGGTTCTGCAACACCAGGATTTGTGGTGCACAGTGTCTCCCAGTATCCGAAAATTGAGTCTTTAGGTGACATGAAGCCGTCTCCCACCAAGCAAGACCGGAGTTGTATCTGGGTCTCATGGGGGTACAGCTTGTTCTGCTTTACTATCTGTGAACCAAGAGCCGGAACATATTTACCCTGCAGAGATTAGTCTGTTGTACCATGTAGAGAGGGGGCGGCTCTTACAGCATATGATTCCCCGGACAGATGAAACGGGCTATCTAAGTGATGTGGAAACACTTCCGAAATGAAGAGCTGCAGGAATCGGTGCATATCCACAGCAGCCCCTGGTGAGTCGCTAGGTAGATCATAGCCTTCATCGAGATAGGAGAAACCAACCCCAACAGGTTGATCAACAAACAGCAAAGACGAGTTTCGGGACCAACCCCATGGGTTGTAGTTGGTGCCATTTCCGTGCTCGTTAATCAGACAAGGACCAACCTCTTCGAAGAGACCGATCATACTAGAACCACCGGGGCCACCAGTCATCCATAGAGTTAATGGGTCCTTGGCAGGGTCGTTCTGGCTTTCAAAGTACCAAAAAAACAAATGAGTCGGGCCAACATCAAGCCATCCCGTGTACTGTGCTGAGCCAGCTGCGCAGAGTGATTCATTTTGCTTTCGAATACGAATTGAGTGCTCTGGTGAGCTTTGGCTTTGAAATACTTGGAAGCCGCCAGAACTCTCAGTCTCAGGTCGCAGGACCTGCTGGGTTGCAGCGTAACCTAGGCCCAGAAGGCCAGTAAAAGGTAGGAGCAGCATTGGATATACAGCAGATACACAGAGTGGGATGTGCCACGGTATAGTATGTAATATAGCGTTAAGGAGAGCGAAGAAGTCGTCTTGACATCTGAGATTTATAAATTTGTGGTTGTGAATTGAAGAGTGGGGCAAGCTTCCAATGTTGGTTGCCTAGCCTAGTCTAGGTGTTGCCAGCGGTGTTGGCTTTGTTTCTTGGTGGTTGGTAGTCGCGGAGTTGGAAAAGCTGTGTCGAACTCCGTACAACCCGCGAAGGTTTTTAGCTTGAGAATGATATATTATTTAGTGGACAGTTGATATGAATTACTGTTGCCTATCATTCGGACAAGGAGTCTCGGAAATTTTACCAGGATTCACGCCCATTGATGGCATTAAACGTTTGATAGTTTGCAACTATTCACGTAGAAGGTCTTTTTTTCCTCTTTTCTTGGTTAGGTGTCCTAACAAATAGACTGTGTTTTGATCTTCATTTTCTGCTTGTATTTGCTGTTTTACACCCATGTGGAAAATAAAGCTTGTAAGATTCGTATTGAATACGAGTCGTTAACATCGAAGACTCCCACATCTATTTCGAATACCATATTAGTCCTGCAAATTTTGCTAGTGGTAGTATTCCAAATATTACTTTAGTTCTACTCTAGCCAAGTATTTGATATAAATTGGAACCTCGCGGTCTTCTTTGCCTATATAGAGAGACGTTCTACCGTTCTAGCCAGCGTAATATTACTATTCGGATGTGCCCCGCAAGCTAACTCCACCAACATCATTATCCATTTTCGGGGATAAACAAGAAGTTGATATGCTGCATTTTATAGAGCCTCTCACAAGAACGAAGCCTTCAAATGTCTCAGAGGAGGAGGCTTTCACACACCGACTACACGATAGGATGGATATGTGCGCTTTCACTAGAAACGGCCGCTGCAAAGGCCATGTTGGATGAGATTCATCCCCCGCTACCGCAGCCTGCCGATGACCACAATAGTTATACTCTAGGCGAAGTTGTAGGACACCATGTTGTGATAGCTTGCCTGCCGGCAGGGGTTTATGGAACAACTTCTACAACCGCAGCGGCACTGAGAATGAAGTCTACTTACCCGGCTCTTCATTGTGGACTTTTGGTCGGTATTGGAGGCGGTGTTCCAAGCAGTGAAAATGACATTAGGCTGGGAGATGTGGTTGTGAGCAAGCCGTTTGGTTCTTCCAGTGGTGTTATTCAGTATGATTATGGCAAAACAACGGCCAACAGCAAGTTTCAGGTCCACGGGACGCTCAACAAGCCTCCACCTATTCTATTGACGGCAATGAGTAATCTTCAGGCAGACGAAATCATGGGGGAAAATAGGATGGATAGTTATTTGGCGGAGATAGTTACAAAGTACCCATCAATGTCAAATTTTACACACCAAGGAGAGCAGCATGATATTTTGTTCAAAGCGGACTATGACGATTCTTCTTTGAATGAGGCTGGTCAGTGTGACGACACTGTGATTATTAAGAGACCACGTCGGAATACGCAGAGCCCAAAGGTGTTCTACGGATTGGTCGCCTCTGGAAACCAGGTCATGAAAGACGGAAGGACCAGGGATGAGATAGCAAAGAAGCATGGTATTATTTGTTTCGAAATGGAGGCCGCAGGCCTGATGGACTACTTTCCGTGTCTTGTCGTTCGAGGCATCTGTGATTATGCCGACTCTCACAAAAACAAACGGTGGCAGGAGTATGCAGCAGCTACTGCGGCCGCCTACGCAAAGGCATTATTGTCAAAAGTCAATATTATTTCCACTCAACAGCCTGAGAAAAATGGCATTGGAAATGGTGTGTGTTTTAATCGTTTCTTTCATCATAAATAACTGTTACTGACAAAACCACTAGACACTTACGAAATGACACCTGAACACAGAGAATGTCTACGAAAGCTTTTTTTAACCAACCCCACCGAAGACAAGGACAATATGAAACGTAGAAAGGGGGACCGCGCTCCAGGGACTTGTGCGTGGATTATGTGCACAGAAGAAATTGAGCAGTGGATGGGTGACTCCCAATACGAAGAGGACCATCACTCAACTGTGTTGTGGCTGTACGGTAACCCTGGAACCGGAAAGACAACAATGAGCATGTTCCTCACGGAAGAAATTCCCAAATGTGATGATTTTGAACGAGGTGAAAAATCACTTGCATATTTCTTTTGCGACGCTAGTTCCGAAAGCCACAGAACAGTGACCGCTATACTTCGGGGGCTCTTATACCAGATGGTACGACAAAATAATCGTCTCATAGAATATTTACAGGTCAAATTCGAAGAGCTCCAGGAGAAACTTTTTAACTCATTTAGTGCCTTATGGTCTTGCTTATTGCGTATTTCTTGTGATGAAAAGAACGGTCAAAGATACTACATCATTGATGCTTTGGATGAGTGCGAGCCAGAGTCCCAGCAAATACTCCTAAGGTTATTCAATGAGATTCCTAAAACGGGAGTAAAGCCTCATTTCCTCATCACAAGCAGGCCCTATCCCGAAATCGCCAGCGAACTTTGTGAATTTGACCAAAGAGACTTGGCTTCCTATATAGAGACCTTGAACGACACAAGTATATTCATCTCCAGCAAAGTGGAGCAGCTGAAAAGGAAAAGGGGATACACAAGTAATGTTGAGAGGGAGATCACCAAGATACTAAATGATAAGGCGGAAGGTACCTTTCTATGGGCTGGCATTGCGTTGAAAGAGATAGAATCCGTTCGGTCAAGAGACGTAGTCAAGGTCCTCCAAAGGCTACCTCGTGGACTCGACTCTACATATCAACAACTCCTTGATACAGCCCTAGAAAACGCTGAGGATGAGACAGATCAGAACACAATCATGCGAATTCTCAGTTATGTCGCCGTATCACGTCGCCCGCTGACCTTATCGGAGCTTGCCGTGGCATGTGAGCTATACCTAGAAGAGGAAGAAGAGGACCGAATTGCATTCATTCGCGAGGATATTGAGTTATGCCGTCTGATTATTGTCATCCAGGATGACATTGTTCGCTTACTACATCAATCCGTAAAGGACTTCCTTTTTGGAAAGGAAAACCAGAGTGCAATCAACCAGTTAAAGGCACATGCTAGCCTAGCCTATCGATCCATCAATTATCTGCTTGAAATTTCTAAACCAGCCGTTACTGAAAATGTCAGGTATCGGTTATTATTCTTGGATTACGCCAGAATGTTCTGGCCTGAGCATGTTCGCTTGGCCGAAACTGAATTTATCATTGTGGAAGAGCATGCTGCCTTCTTTCAAATCTGGTCGGATGAGCGTGACCGCTGCTTCGACGATAGCAATTATTTTGACAACCATATCCCACTCGATTTCGGCAAAAGAAAATCCTATTTTATTGGCTCGTCGTTTATTGGCTCGTCATTATTTCACTTTGCTGCACATTGGGGTATTACACTACTTGTAATACATGGGTTTGCATTGCTGCTCGACAACAAACCTTCAAGTGATACGTCCGGTGCAATGCATCAATATGATGACAGTGAATTTGTGAATATGTATGGAGTTACTCCTTTAGAGGAAGCTGCTTGGATGGGCCATCTTGATGTCATGAAGTTGTTGTTAAACAACGCAATCCCTAATATGATAATCCGAGAAAAAGTCATTGAAAAAGCTGCAAGTCATCGAACCAATGCGGGAGCCGTGTTAGAGCTTCTCTTTGATAAAGCAGGATCACGTATCCTTGTGTCAGAGAAAGTAATGACAAATGCAATCCGGAACTCACACTGTGGGAAAGAAGCAGTCACCGTGATTCTTCAACGATGGACAGATGAAATTCAAATCAAAGAAAAAGTGATTTCCAGTGCATTATTATCTCTGTCTGGCCCAGGGCTAGACAAATGGTCGGACTTGCAGGTACGCAAAGAAGGCTTCTCAGATACAATTGATCCTCAAATTCTGTCATCAATCGATGTCGGAGTCTTGAAACTTCTGTTCAATGGAATGGGAAAACGTATCCGCATTACAACGGACTTATTGGTTGCTGCTGCCAAAAATAGCAACCTTGAGGTCTTGGCTACAGTGGTAAAAGAATTACCAACCGATGTATCGGTTGTTGATGAAGTCTTCGAACTGGCCATTCTTCATAAAAGAGAGTGGAAAGAACGCCTATCTATACTGCTAAACCATAAGAGTAATAATATACCACTAACAGGACGACTGATAATGGCAGTAGCGTCAAGCGGACCGCATCGCAAGAACATAATGAGGACGATCTTGAACAAAAAGAGACAATATACTTTAGGTCCCGGGGTAATGGAGTTGATTGCCGGTAAATTTGACGTTCAAGTAATGAAGAAAGCTTTGGATTGCATTGGTCGTCAGTTCATAGTTACCGATCAGGCTCTAGAGGCTGTTGATCAGAATGAAAATATTGAGCAGAGAGAAGGCCTTCGAACGTTATTGTTAAATCAGCGTCTACTTATTCAATCAATTCCAGCGGAAGAATCTATGGAATACTCGCATGTCTCTTCTGGATACCTCTCCAATATTCCGGCATATCTGAACTTGGAAATCACACAGAAGCTGGTTGTCAAGGGACATTCTGATGAGGTATGGGTTTCATGCTTTTCTCCCGACGGTTCCAGACTGTCGACTGGTGGTCGGGACTGTCTAATCATCATTTACAATACTCCCAACTATGACGTACACGGTACGCTATCAGGCCATGAAAACCATGTTACCAGCATCACGTGGAGTCCGAAAGATATGAAGCTCCTTAGCGGTTCAGCGGATGGGCAACTTCGCATATGGGATACGGATGTAAGTAAATATCTCTATATTATTGATTTTCACCTACATACATGTAAGGATATTCATAGATTGATATATTAAACCAGGATTGCACTTGTATACGTGTATTGCAACGGCACCAAGAGCAAATCAGTAGAGTTTTTTGGACAACAAGCTGCAACGAATTCATTAGCTCCTCCCTTGACAACCGAAGGCCACTTATTTTATGGAGCGACAAAGGGGAGGTTCTTCATGAATGGAACGAAGAATATCGAGCCCAGGCCAGTACCATAACACCCGATGGTAGCAGAATTATTGTTGCCGACACAACTCGGCAGCTTCATATCTATGCCTTTCCTAAGCGTGAAAAAGAGTTCTCTATCCCTTGCGACTCCAAAGCTTCCTCTATTTCCGTCGATGCAGATTCAAAAAGTATTCTCCTTAGCTTCACCTCAGGCGAAGTAAAGATCATTAGTTTAGAGAGCAGAAAAGTCACATGCTCCTTTAGAGGGCACGAACAACAGGACTTTGTCTTGACATCTCAGTTCTTCGGTAAGCAGGAAGACTTAATTGTGACAGGAAGTGAAGACAATTGCATATATGTATGGGATAGGGCGACAGGCAGCATTCTATATGTTTTAAAAGAACACAAGCGAGGTACTGTCAACTCGATATCGGTTCATCCTAAGAACCCAAACATGTTTGTTTCCACCGGCGATGATTGCACCACACGGGTCTGGCTGCTTTCTCCTAAAACTAGACAGTCATGAATTCCTCCAGAATATATCGAGTCAGTGTGATTTCTATGTCTATTCGATTTATAGAACTAATATTGTGTTAGAAGGAAAAGAAATCTAAAATATGATAGAATAACAAATTTTGAGTATAGTTTACAGACGGGTTGAACTTGAGCTATGCCATGGGAACAACCCAGGGGCCTGAATAATAACAGCAGCGGTCCATTGACAAAGGCTCAAACATTAGCATATGTATCCTCAAGCTGAAAGGAGATGCTCTTCCAATTTTCTCTCCAGTGAGTCGTTTATTATTGTGTTGAGTTTGAAAAGGATCTTTGGTACCCATGTATATTCCAGGTTCAGCAACGGATAGTGTGGCGAACAAAATGGAGGACTTGAGAACAGTCATATTGTAGAAGCTGTCAATCGGTTTTGATCGCCAGGACTGAAATTCTAATGATCTTGCTACTACGATTGTGTGTGATTCGACATCTAAGATACATGGTGACTAGGTGACATGTGTATCATAACTTTTGTTGAAGCTTGTCGCTTTCCACATCAACGTGAATTTATGGCCACCATTTGATGTCACATTTATACACCAAAAGAGATATCTATTCCCAAAAATGGCACCTTCTAGTTAAATAGAAAATAAATAAACAGGAAAGAAAAATTCATGATCCCAAGATGATATCCGGACTCTCAGAATTGTAAATGGCATAAAGAATAATCGGTCAACTCGTAGATTATGTATGAATTGTCGCTTATACATGAACGTGATTTCTTAACAAGGGTAAGTTGAAATCTGGAGCTAGGATGTAATGTAATATATAGTATTTGAGATGAAGTACGTGGATGATTCTCTTAATAGACAATCATAACTTTGTCAAGAAGGTGGCTGAAAACTACACCGCAGAACAGTAGATGTTATGGTAGTTAATATTATCTGATCTTTGTAACGTTCTTCATTTCCCGAGGATAAGGCATCGGATAAGTCACAAAAGAGCATCTAATACTTTATTCTCAGGAGTGAACAGAAGTGAACATGGAAAATGACCGGAAACCTTGCCCGAATCCCCGGAATTGAGTAAACATATAGTAAAAGAAGGCAACAGTAAATAGGAAAAACCGTGCCAGATAATCCTTTTATGTCGTCTGGATCTAGGTAGGGGGCTCACTAACTCTATCATTAAATGCTATCATTAAAATAATCAAATATTCGATCCTTTGTCTCAGCCTCCGATAAGAATTCAAAAATTTCAGAAAATCTGTAAAGCAAATGCGTAGAGCATGCGTTAGTCTAAGCCATTCAAAGTTTTACGAAAATCATGAGCCTTTACATTATCTTTCTCCATTTGTCAATAGGCAGACTCGTATCAAAGGGGGGTATGAGGAACTCTTTTGCCGCATCTGGCTCGTCTGTCGAATCGTGATATTTTTCAAGATATGGATGTTGTAAAATCTGACTAGCAGATAATCTCTTTTCGCTAGAATAGACAAGGACACGTTCCAAAAGGTCAGTTGCTTAGAGGTATCAGTATGTGTCTTACCCTACAGCTAATAGATAGTCGGCCTTACCTAACGAATCCTCTATATCCAACGCTTTGGAAAACGGTACCCGCGAGCGAGGTTGTAGTTGCCGGACAAATCGCTTCGTCTGTTTCATACCTCAGACATTAGACTTCTTCCTTTCTTATTATCAGAAGCGCAGTTGAGGTTAAGTGACCTTTTCTCCAGCTTCTTCCAAGATTTCCTCATCCGGAGTGCCAAGTAATTCCGTGATAACGGAGAATTGATGAATATGACTTTTTCCTTCAAACAATACTCTTCCCAGGAGCATCTCAGCGAGAATACAGCCAGCACTCCAAATATCTGCGCTGGTGTTGTAATGACACCATGCAAGCATGACGTCGGGGGCACGATAGTACCTCGTTGAAATGTAGCCGGTCATTGATCTAGTACTATTGATCCGTGCTAAGCCAAAATCGCAAAGTTTGACATCACATTGCGAATTGATCAGGATGTTATTTGGTTTTAGATCGCGATGAATGACACCAGCGGAATGAATGTATTTTAACCCGCGCTGTAATTCGTGATTAGCGTAGTGCAAAATCATTTGACTAGATTTACAAACCGCAATCTGGTAAAAGAAGTAAAGAGCGTATTCATCTTGAACTTTGCCTTGGCGAAGAACTTGTTGAAGATCTGCATCGAGAAGCTCGGTAACTAGGTATCTAATTATTTTCACTGATCAGCAATATTATTTAATTACTGCGAGAAAGAGAGTATCAACAGCCGGGGTGCAATATGTACAAGTCTTCCGACGGAGAAATGAAAACGTTTCTCAGATTGATAACCTGGTAGACTGTCAATTTTGGGAGTTAAAGTCACAGAAAATGAAAGAGCGACTCACGTTTCCATGTTGCATAGAGTTTAAAAGCTTCATTTCTCGGTACGATCGTTTTGATGTTTCCTTTGAACGAAATGGCTGCGCGATTTTTTTGATTGCAACTTTGCTGCGTTCCACCTTATCGTTGGCAGAGCTGGAGTACATAGATCATTAGCGTATGTCATGTTAAGGCGACACAAGTTGCAATGTGATAACTTACCAGACTAACCCAAACGTCCCAAATCCGATTGGCTTTAGATCGGTATATCTGTAGCACATTACCTTTTGAAGCTGCATTTTACGATTGACTAAACATGTAGATCAGATTGTACCTACCTGTCTAATATATCGAACTTGGAGCCCAAAATATCCGTTGACGTTAATTCAATCATATTTACACTGTCATTGAAATGAAGGTACCGTAGTTTGTTTTGGTTTCCTGCGCAACATTATTTCTTATTTGCTCGAGGATATATATGATATATAGGAAATGTAGGTGGCAACTTACAGGGCTGATTGGTCAATCTCTGATTACATCAACAACCAAGTGCGGATTTTGTATACACTTAATTGGTCGGGTATCAGATCCGCAGAACGATCTACAAAATGTCTTCTCCATGTAGCTACTAACAAATTACTTCTCAGTCATCATTCTAGAAATCTTGATCCGATGACCAATTTCGCTTTCACGCTGATGTCAATTGACACCGACCCACTGTTTACAGTGCATATCATTACCAGAACGATCGCGGAAACAGAACCCGACGTACAAAAAGCCTGTCATACTACCCCTATCCATAATGAACACATGCTAGTTTGTTATAGCATAAGTGGCTTGAATACTTCCAATTTGGTCTCTCTAAGTGATCATTTAGTAAGGATCAGACCTGCACAAGGGCCGATCCATTGCTCTAAATCCAATGAAAAATTTCTTGACTTCATGTACTAAGAAAATTCTGTCGTACACGAAAAGGTTTAGATGACTAGGTGTCATGACTATCTACATGTATTCACTATCATCTGATTCTAACTTCTAGTGTCTCATCTCATGTAATATAAAATATATGCCCGAAATCACCTATTCCCAATGCGATACTTCAAAACACGTGGACTTAAATAGGAATACCCAACCTCGCCAGGTATTTGGCATTCCCAAACTCTTCCCACTTCTTTCGGTCACGCTGGTCTCTGATTCCCGGCATTCCTAGCATTCCCACCGTGCTCGTGCCAAACGGACCATCTTCCGGTCCTACAGTAGTTCGAGGAATTAATGCAATCCATTGCTTTGTCATGGCTACATTATAGTCACCGTTTGCGTCACCCCCAGCAGCAACGTGAGCTTCGCGTGTCAGGTGCAGCAGTCGTTGATGCATTCTTATCAGTTCTCGTGCCGTAGTTCCTGGCTGTATCCGCAAGACAAAATGTTTGAATGGGACACCAAGTATCCTGTCTGCTACTTCGACAGAAGAGGTGGCCTTTCCAGGCCATACAGACTGCGCCTTTCCGTAGAATGGTTCTAATGGTGGAACGGGAAAGAGTTGAAGGTGTTTGTGGCCTTGCGATGAGCCTCCGTTGACACCGCGATTGTAGATAATCAGCGGTTCGAATGAATTGTACGCATGTAATAAAGCCCACGCTGCCGCAATATCGTACGCATCCAGATCATCTGATTGTAAAGCAAACTCCTTCGTGGGTAGAACGAGCATTGGTCGATAGAGGCAGAACTTATTCAACATGAGTCGGTGTTTGGGACCGACATTATCAAGAATAATTTCATCTGCCTTTGGATTTACGAATGGCCCCTTGTGAGTCGTTTCTGTCGTTGTGTTAGTGGGGAGCTGGGAAGGAACCGCCAAAGACGCCGAATTTGATGACACAGGAGTAGATGCGCGAGGCGTTGTTACAGGCGTAGGCGAGTGGCTGCGGCCTGGGTCATCAGGGGCCAAGATTGGCTTCCCTTTGAGAATAGGCACAATCCGAAATTCAAACTAGAGGTTGATCAGCATGTACATCACATCTTGTAACCACGCCATTGAACAGTGAAGACAACATATGAAATTTAGGAATAAATTAATATAGCATATTCCAATTACTCTTGTAAAGTAATTATAGTGCCAAAAACAAGGGCATACGTCTAAAAAGGTGCATTATGCAATATAGGCCCCAATAGAAATGGCGGTGAAGCCAAAACTCACCAAAAACCCATTATCAACGAAAATTTCGCCTGGCTCGGTCTGATGGTCGTAGAATATTCGTCCTTTCTGAACCATGCTGTCGAATTGAATGTTGGTTTTCTCTTCGAGATCGTTAGGAAGGACGATATCTTCCATATCTTCAGGAATTTCGTTGTTCATGATGCAGCGCAAAAAAAGGAAACGCCGGATACCTCCAGTAAATGGCTTTTAAAGTAATAATCACTCGCAGTAACAAATCACCACGTATTGGCTGGGACGATTTACAGCAGTCGCTGTGCAAGAAAATTTGAGGTGAAATTAAAGTAGAGTGAAAAGTTGATGGACACCAAAAGGTACCTGATAATTGCCGCTGAAGCTCCACTGGATATGGTGGAGCCCGTCGCACACGTCCGCCCTTAAAACTTCCTGGGTGGGTCCTGCGGCGTGGCCTAGCCAGGCCCTTTGGTAGGCTATAGTGCAGTATCTGTAGAATAGGGGCATTCCGGCGGTCATAATAGGTACACGCTGAATTTAATAAGAGAGACTATTGCTTAAGAATATTTCAAATCACTTGTTCTGTAGCTACTCGACACGGCCTTTTGTGACAGTGATGATATTTCAAAATGAGTCCCGTCCAACTAATCCTGTCAATGGTATCCTCAAATTCTACGACCAGATGGCTTTAAATTGCTCATCGAATCTGCTCTTGAGCATCGTAAAAGCTCTGAAAACATCAAGCAGATACGCATTCGAATTGTGGTCGAACTCATCAAGACTAGAAAATCCTTGTGTGTCGTCCTGGCTTTCCGTCTGCGTTGCTGATGCATCGTCTTCCTCGCTTTCCTCATCGTCCCAACTGTCACGGATCTTTTGCTCTGAATTCTTAGTCCTTTTCGACACAATGCTGGTTGCCTTAGCTTGGGAAGATGGTTGGTTGTGTTGCTGCACAGCCGCAATCGCTGACTCATCTTTACTCAAAATGGCGTCTTCCACAGCTTGCTCATGTGCCTCACCCACGCCTTGCAAAGCATCCATTTCCGGTTCATCAGGAGAAATGTTCAACAAGTTTGCTAGACTTGTTACAATTGAAGCAAGCACAAGAGAGAAGTCGTTCAATACAAACCAAACATCACCCTGTCGGACTTTATTCGCCCGGATTAGTTCTGTCTTGTTGCCGTGTTTGAAAAAGTCGTACAGGTATGCGTTGAGAGGGCCATTTCCTTCATCTGGATAGACTCCTACGTACGGCACAACAGATTCTTCTAACCAGACACCACTTCGAACCATGTCACATAGTTCGGAAATACTCTTCCACTGACCGTCGCGATGTCCAGAGAGTGCCACAAACGAGGAGTTGACGCGAACAGGGGTGCGCGTGGCTAATTTAGTATTCAATATTTTCGCTGGTACGTCCCCTCCGAATTTCATGTTAGTAAATGGAAGGATACAATCTTCTTCCTCTACATGCTGATCAATGAATGTAGAGACATATGCTGCATAAATATCGAGGGTCTTTTGATTATGATGACGAAGAACTTTAGCGGCTGGCTCCGGAAGTGGTGGAAGTACGACAATGGAAGGTGATTTCTTCGCAGCAACTTCGTAGGATTCGAGAACCGCACTCGGAACGTAATAGCGTCCAAAAAGATGAGACATAACTAACATCATCTCAAGAAGGACGTCTTCAGGGTTATCTCTGATGTCCTTGCAAAGAGAATGAAAATACCCGTTGCTCAATAAAGCATGAAACGCGAAGCTCGAATTCTCAGTATAATAAAGATGAGAAATACACCCTGCGAAATTCAAGGGCCTTCCTTCTGAGCTCAAAAGATTGTTCCGCCGCAGGTATTCGATAGAGAAACGTAAATGATGAAGAATCGTATGCTTTGACTCTTCACCACCGAGACACATCCTCGAGGATGACAGCAGAGAGTCAATAGCGCTTTTACCGTATGAACCCTGACCAGCCTCTGCAACTAATATCATAAGCCGCAGAACCAAGCTCGTCGTTATCGGGAAATGACCGTTGAGATCAGGTAACCTGGAACTCAGTAGACGACATACTTTTGAGTAAGGCACACCTTGGAATACCACATTACCAAGGACATCGAACCCTCTCCGACCAGCTCTGCCGGCCGCTTGACGAAAACTCAATGCTGTTAAAAAGACAGAGTCCCCAGAAAACACAACGGTTTTGCATGGCATGTTAATACCAAGGGCAAGAGTGCCAGTCGCGATGACAACTCTCAAGTAACCTTTTCTGAAAAGGATCTCACAAATCTGTCGGTATTTTCTATTCATACCAGCATGATGGATGCCTATGCCGCGTTTCAATGCATCAATGAATTTCTGAGGAACCTCTCGATACTTCAAATCCATAGCATACTTTTGAAATTCCATATCAGTAAGTTTCTTGAAATTTGCAAAGTGAAATCCATCGATAGGAGATTCCGGATTAAAAGATGCGTAAGGACTAGCCTCTGAGGTCGCGACTTCACGCCTCAAATCATCTTTGGTCATTCCTTGCTCATGATGACCACTTCGCTTGGGTGTTTTCGGAGACGACTTGGCTCGCTTCTCTTCGTCTGTCTTCCATTTCTCCCAGTTATCCAACTTCACTGTCCAAGGTTTCGAATTTTGCTTCCACTTTATCTCTGCATCCTCCAACTCTTTAACAACATGAGATGCAAGGCCCTCGCAAACACTGCGATCATAGTTGAACAAGATTGCAGGTAGCGCATCTCTTTCGTGGAGAGAACAAAGTAATGGGAGAGTGGTATCCTGAAGTCTCTTCTCGTTTACCGCCGAAGTCTCTCTAATGCTTTCCCCTTTCGGCGACATTTCACTCAGGGGTCGTTTTGTGCTTGCAGGGAATTTTCTTAGTTCTAGCAATACTGCATCGAATGGTGAGTCATGGTCTTCCATCCACGTCTTCAAGACAATTTTCAGCTTTTCCTGCCATTTTATGACGTGCACTTTGCAGATAATATCTACGTTGGGAGGACCGTTGGATTCGGCTAGTGGGAATTCCGGTGTTTGATGTTTTCTCATCGCTTCCCAAAGCATGACGCAGTCACGGGACTCCAAAGTCAGATCGTCGGGCATTCCACGTGAGCGATCAATTAGGCTGGCGACTGGATGTATGAACGCCATATCGGGATGGTCATCCAGCCCCAGCGGTTTAATCTGCGCAGATGTAGACGGGAGCTCATTAAACGAGAAGCTATCGGGTGGGTGATACACAAACTTTCTAAGGTCGGAATATCTGTGAGGGTGTTTGATCATAGTCAATTCGTGGCCATTTGCTTGTTGGGCGAGTTCGAGCCAGTTCTTAAATTCTTCAGGATTCCCCACTGTTGCAGATAATGCAATGATGGGGCACGGCGCTAGAAGGAGAAGTTGTTCCCAGACGACTCCATCATCCGATTGCCCGATGCAATGGACTTCGTCGAATATGATACGTTTCACCCGTGGTGACCATGTTTTGGCGTTAGACGGGGAGAGAAGCATTATCTGTAAAATATGTGGGACCGTCACAAGAATTTGGCAACTAGTAGGGTTGTTGATCCGATAGTCTCTGGTGTGAATAGCCCAAACGCATTTTCCAGCGTACTTGAACGTCTTGGAAAAGCGAGCTTGTATCTCAGCAGCAATTTGGTTGACTAACGCCTTGGTCGGTGCAACGTAGACCAGCACACTATCATCATCCTCCTGAAGCACTTGTTTCATTGCATAGAACCTATAGATTATTAGAGTTTTTGATTGGCATATATAAACCATACCTTTCATGGATCTCAACTTACGATATGAAGGTTTTCCCGGCACTAGTTGGTGCTACGACAAAGAGGCTTTTCTTCGCGTCAATCTGATCCAGCACCTTACGCTGCCACTCATCGGGATGAAAGTCGAGGACGCGAGAATCTGGTGCGGATCCTATGCTGCGGTCCATATACGGACCGGCATGGATTAATTGAAACATAGCTGGCGCGATTTCAATGTTGAGACCAGGAATTGAGGTATCCACAAACTCAAATGCAAGTTTAGCGGTTCCATTTGCATGTACAGTTACCTTCGGTAGCCCGATGGCTTTTATCACCTTGTTCACGCATTCTGATATTGTGGATGTTGCGTTGTGTTCAATTCTGACCAACTGACCCAAAGTATCCCATATAATTGCAGGGATATGCATTGACTCGTTTTTCGTGTACTCTTGGCAGCATTTTATCCAAATCTGCATCAAAATGTGAACCAAGTATATTTTGAGTTCTGCCTCTACAGCGCAACGTTTCTCACTAGTAAGTGATGCCAGATGTTGGTTCAATTTCCAATAACGACGCTCTAGACTTGGGTAAGAGTCAATATCTGAGATCGTTGTCACCATAGCTCTCATTGATGCCTCGTTTTTCCGCGTTTGTTTTTTCGCGACTGTTGCCGCAGCCGCAGCAACAATGTGATGTGTTTCGGCGGTCTTCGCTTTCTGAATTTTCCTTGCAGTACCAGAAGAGACATGGATTGTCTCCGGCTCCAGAATGCCACCAGCAGTATTCGTCATGCTTGCAGCATAGACCATCATATCGGCCAGAAAATGATGGTTTCTTCTCTGATTTCTCTTTATAATATGCTCCGGCACGCTTTGCGGAGCGCGAGGTTGAAGTTTATTCTTGTGGTTATGCCAATGAGTGAGTTCCCTGAAAATTCTCAGTTTACTTTCTGACTCCCTTTCAAAACTAGCGTCAACATTTAGATGAATAGACTGTAGATGAGTATCAAAGACGGGGTGTCTGAATGGGAGAACCGTTGCTTTAATTGGCGAGCCTTGAGAACCCACAACTTGATGGTTTTGAGCACCTTGAACTATATTCAACTTGCACGAGTCATTCCTCATTTCAATACCAGAGATGCCCTGCACAATAGAGATTAATTGTTCAACATCGGACTTAACGGAGTCCTCAAAGTAATCCAAAGAACATGCATCCGATGTGGTTCTCAAAAGATGATAAAATAGCCTGCCGTCGATGCAATCGCCGAGATCGCATCTTGCCTCGGTCTGTTTCAGCTTTTGCTCCCATGATGGACACTCCAAGATACAAAGCATTGTTTCGAAAAACTTGCTTAGGAATTCGTTAGCATTACTGTCTTCTGCCTTTTCGGTAACACGATCTCGTATCCGATATTTGCGCAGTAGAACCGCCTGGAGCAGTATTGCGCGATATTCGGAGACGGATGTTGTACCTGTCATAAGCATGTAGCAGATACTAGAGATTATGAGCATATCTCTCTGCGTAAAGTGTAGCGCCTCGGGTATTTTCTGTAATATAACCGTGATGATTGCATCGTCGTCAAAGTTCTTCGGGGTTCTTGGAAGGGCATCTTCTGACGCCGTCATGGCATTTGATGCGAATCCCTCCAGGACCACAGCCATTACCTAGTCATTTTAGTACCCATCTTGAAGAATAATTTTGGGAAGATTACCTTGGTATCGCGGCATTGCAAATTATTAACCAATGCAACGTTGTACCCTTTCCAAATGAACCAATTTATCATCTGACGAAGAACGACCTTGACGGTGGAATTTTCTGCGGACTGCGGACCAGCTCCATCATGAGACATAATGAAATAAGCCCCAACAGTGGTAAGATAACTCTGGAAGTCCGAAGCATGATAAGATTCAAATACATGGACCTTGACAGTATTCCCATCGGGAATGGGGACAGTCATCAGGTTCTGTCGCAGATGCTCCATAATAAGTTTTCTTGCACATAGGTACCGCAATCGGCGTTCTCTAGGACAACCGTCAGGAATACAGACGGTCGCCTGGTTCTCGAAGAAGACAACATGGAAGTTGCATTTTCGGCGATAGAGCTTATGCAGGAACTTCTCTACCAGGTAGGTAGCGT
This sequence comes from Talaromyces proteolyticus, assembly GCF_021365285.1. Taxonomy (NCBI): domain Eukaryota; kingdom Fungi; phylum Ascomycota; class Eurotiomycetes; order Eurotiales; family Trichocomaceae; genus Talaromyces; species Talaromyces proteolyticus. Next base: position 1,076,274 of record NW_025764284.1, on the reverse strand, counting down.
GCAGAAGTTGAAACCCGGGCCAGAGATCTAGCTTTGTGTTGGAAAGTACGTCTATTAAAATCGAATTGCCGTCGATTATGAACAGGTCGTTGCCTGCGTAATCGCCTACCAAGTCCACAGTTCGTGACTGCAGGGTTTGATACCTATCTTTGATTTAGTTTTAGATAAAACGGTGGGTTGTAGTAATCATACCAGTTTAGTATGTCCGAAGTCATGACGCTTTCCGATTGATTTTAGGATGTATGGGTTAGAAGGTTGTAGGTCTTGTTAAGAAGAGGGGGAAATGTTAATGAAAAGAGCGGGCAGGCGGTTGTCCTTGATAGGTGGAAGGACGCAAGCGAAGAAATCTGGCTTAGCGGTCACCGCCTGACTTTTTTTTTTGTGTCATATAATTCAAATATTCAAAAAATCAATTATCTGGGATTCAAACTTAGCTGTATTTTCATATTACCATAGAAGTGGTGGGTTTATTGTGTTGACAAGAGTTGATTGGACAAGACTAATGTCTTGCTCGTCAGTTCAGCGTTGCAGGGTAGATGGTTAGACCGACGCCTAATCCCTGTTGATTTCAATGCTTGGTATTTATTAACCGAATTTTATAAATTGGCTTGCTCAGTAAAACTTGTAAATATCTGTTTGTGAACCCTGCCTAGTCAAATCAAGATACTTGGATTAAGTTTTACACCGAGTTCTCTAAAGTTTTAGATAATCTGTATAGACAGCAATACTCAACATCTATTACAACAATCCAAGTTCACAAGAAATCTACAGTTTCTCATGACAACTGAGAAGAAAAGAAGACTGCCACATCTAGCATCACCTCCTAACAAATCCTGTGATACAAACTACAATGCCGAGAAGACCTCCCATAGCTGCACATGACTTCTCGTCAAACAAACATCTGCATCAAACCAACTCATAACTCATAACTCATATAATGGTTGTGAAGAATTCACAGAAAACTCACTTTCTGAAACTCACACTTGCCTTTTAACAAGACCTGGTTTGCCATTTTCTTTTATAGTGCTTGGAAGTGTGAAAATTACACCCATGGAAGAACAAAACTCTTATCATGAGGGAATGAATCTCCATCAGGTAAGCGTCCCTCTGCCATCTCAACGTCAGTTCGACGAGTTTTCTGCTAAGTTCGAACTCGAACAAAAGCCTCAAGCGGGAACGAGCACACCATCAGTAGGGTCAGAGGTGATAATCAACCCCTCCAGTAATCAAGAAGTTGTGGAATCACCTTTACCATCGACAGGTCCTCCATCCTACCACACCTTGGACACGCGTGGAAATGAGGAGAATGCTGTTCAGCAAGGCGATGCTCCGGCGTCATCAGCAGGATCATCAAGTCAAAGCCTTTGTTCTCAACTCGACAATGAGTCTCGGACGTCTGTTGCAAATTCAGAGATGTTGAGAGCCAGGATGGCTTCTGATGAACATTCTTACTGGTCTCCCGACTCATCAACGTCCAGCAGCAGCGCCCAGAGTACAACTCCAACCGAGCCCGCGGCGGTATCCTCAAGCGATGATGCTATTACCCTGGCACCTATTCCCACTCCTGATTCAAACAATCAAATTGGGGGGCCAAATGCTTCGACAAGACAAGACTCTCGACGGCCTCACATTAGTGGACCATATCCATACTTTGACCATGATAGTCGCTTCCGTACCAATGATCGAACTTTTGGAATGCGAATCGCAGGAACCATGCCTGTTCCGTTACAAGAATGGCCAGAGGGGTGGTTCGAGAATCCTCGGCCTGCTCCACCAGTGCCGGTTGCCAGAAATGAAGCTAGCCCCGAAGAAAACGCGAGAGTAAGAGGACGAAGGCTTCTAGACCGATTCATTCATGCAGCTCGTTTGACCCGTATTGTTGCACGTCTGAGGAATGGTACACGGAAAGCAGTGAATAAGGTGAAATCTCTGGGAAAGTAGAAATGTTCGAAAGACCCACGAATAAATTTCCTTTTTCTTTTTTATCCCTATTGGCTACTTGCCTGAGACTCATAGTGTCTGTTTTACCTCGCAGGGTACGCAAGGAATAGGGAATTTTGTTGGAATAAGCTTGGTTTGTACGGAGTTATGAGCCCAAAGTTGATCGGTGTTAAGATTGGTTCTAAATATCGGGAAGGGGTTCCCACGGTCGAGTCCATGGCGTCGGATAGGATTCAATTCAATTGGTTTAGGGGCTTAACTTGACGTGCCAAATAAAGAATGTAATCACTCATCCAGAACGCTCCTGTAACAAAATCTCAATATACTAAGCCTATCGACAAGCAAGGCCGCTTATATAAGTGTGTATATATACAATATGTACCAGCAGACATATGTATCAAGTTATAAGATATTCACGCATGCTTCACAACCTGTGTGTCAACATACCGCCAATACCTCTCTGCGCATTTGGTCCTAAACGTCTTTCCCTTCCATTCCATAATCAAAAAGGAAAGTCCAAACCCACAAGACAACACTGCAACAGCGATGAAGGTTTTCAATAACCCTTGGTCGTCTATCCACGGAGTTATGGCATAATTGAAAGCAAAGCTAATTGTATTTCGGCACAGGATCACGGAGACGATGGACTCCCCCGCTAGTTCCTTAAAGCAATCAACTGCATATGCCAGAGCGTAACTACCACCGGCCACATTGCAATAGCCGCATAGGATACCACCGAATAGTAGGACAGCCCAATGCAGTCGGTAGTATGCACCCAGACCCCAGATAAGGAGACCTGCTGGCATCAGAATGCAATAAATGATGAGTCCCCAGAGACGCTGCTCAGGTTCGCGGAGACCTTTGGAGCGGCGCGCCAATTTTAAAGTTAGCCAATCGGCAAATGGGCCAGAAATAATGCCAGCAAATAGTGTGCCGATCAGAGGTGCGACATATGACAAGCCCACAATCGCGGCGGAGAAGTTGTAAGGGGGTGAAGACAGAATAGACGATGTAGTTGCATTATATACATTGTACCTGCGTTTAATCAGTATCAAATTATTGTGAGGACAATGTTATGAGATTCATACCATGCCAGCGAAAAGCCATAGGTAAAGCCAGACCACATAATGTTCGGGAACAGGAAGAAAATAAAAATAGGTCGATACGCGATACGAAAGGCCTGAGTTAGGGAAATTCGATTGGACGACCACAGCCTCATCTTCTGCATAAACCGTTTTCGCTCCCCAAAAACAGGGCTATCTGTGACATCGGAGGTCTGCAGATTCTTAAGTGGACCGGGTGATGTATCCGGGACCTCGTCGATCTTCTCGGCTTCGACACTCTCGCGTGTGTACATTGATTCTTCGTAGAAGAAGAAAGCGATGACGAAGTTCAACGCCAGAATGAGTGCCGCCCAGTGCTGCACCCAATGCCATCCATAGGCATCGTTCATGAATCCGGCAATGAGCGGGGCGATAAAATTACTTGCGCATAATACAAGCATATACCATCCAATATAGGCACCGCGTTCATGGGCGAAGAACACGTCGGGGATACAGATCTCCGGCAGCACTTCGACTGGAGCACACACCAGCCCGTACAAACAGCGTGCAGCCGCCCATGGTGAATAGCGGTCAATCCACGCGGTCCATTCGGACACGGCAACGCAACCTAGCAGGCTTAATAGAATAACAGGACGTCGACCGAAGGTGAGAGCTAGTGGTTGCCAAATAAGGTTGGTCCATCCGGCCATCAGGAATAGAAACCCCGTGCCAGTATTCAGCTGGCCAATGGTTATGCCAGTGTCCTTGGAGATGGGGGTCAATACCGAGTAGACGGACGTCCCGCCAATGCCGGTAGTGAACACGTAGAACAGCACCAAACCCACATTGAGCCACTTGCGTCTCTGCGACCAGTTGAGCGGGTCATCTGGGTCCGCTGAGGGCTTGGGGATGAGAATAATGCCATCCGACTGCGTTTCGACCAAGTGCACCGTACCTGGAGGTAGGACCGCGTCGGTCGGGGAATGGGCTTTCACAGGCATGGGGAGGAAGAGAGCCGTTCCCTCGACATAGACAGATAGGTGGCACGGCTAGTATACCTGTTACACGGGAAACAGATCAGAGGACGAACGGGGGATCTTATATACAACGCGAGTGCTTATCATTGGGCGGCGTGCAGCACCCCAGAGCAAAATCAACTGGCTTCCAGGACCAGAAAAAGATAAGCTCAAAGACCAGGCGGGCCCACATGCGGGACCACTGGGAGGCGTCGTGATTGGCTGTGTGGTGCGGCGATAGAGTCCCCCCCCGCACCGTCCAGAGTCAATATTCTCCATGATGCGCCCCTAATACAGCATGCCATGATAATAACCAGCCCAGGCCCCATGGTGGAAGGAGTTGTTTGACAACCCCCACATCGTCTTATTACCGTCGTTTTCTAGCTCGCTGTGAGAAACTTAGATTGTCCCTATTATCAGACGCTGGCGCTATCTTCTTTTCCGAACAAGGAAGGCTATCTGTCGAATTCATGAATTGATCAAGTGCGTCCGCGTCGCCAGCGAGAGAGAGAGAGGAGATGGGAGAGATGCCCGGCGCCAAGCGGAAGGGCAAACCGCGCGGCATCCGCAGAGATCGCGATTGCCAGAGCTGCAAAGACCGCGGCATCAAGTGCGATTTGAATCGGCCGCGATGCCAGCCGTGCGTGCAGTCCGGGCTTCCCTGCGGTGGCTATCCACAACGAGTCGTCTGGGCCGCCGAGACAGTCTCCAAGCAGAGGCGCACTTCAGAATCCCATCAAACGCCCAGATCAACGTCATCGAGAGATTCACCTTTGTTTTCTCGTTCAAAGTCAGTGAATACAGTATCGCCCGCCAGTCCGTCCAGTGCCGCGGCGACAGCGACCACCAGTGAAACACCAACACCTTGCTATAATCCGGCCACAAATCAGTATAGCTTTATCAAACGCCTCACAGAATTCTACGAACAAATCAAAGACGCCGAGCACAAGTCCGGCGGCGCTTATCTATCGCCGGAAGCTGTTGATCTCGTATCGCGCATATGGAATTTTGTGCGAGCGAGAATGCAAGGCTACGTCACGGTTGGCTCCCCGGAAAAGTCGTCGATGGACGCCGTCCGATTTCACGTAGCGGCTTTGATGGGACTGGCGGAAGCCGTTGATAAGGCCCACCCTGTTGCGCTATTTGGAATAGCCACGTTCGCCTTCTTCGAAGTATGCGAGGGCTCCTTTGGAGAGTGGCAGCGTCATCTAAAGGGGGCACGGTCACTCCTAGATATCCACTGTCGCAGCAAGACTGATCTCGACCGACTGTCACAAGATATCACCGGGTTGACCGACATCGTCGCCCACCTGGTGTGGTTTGACACGATGGGCGCTGTCATCCGTGGTAGCCGAGGGTTAATCTTCGACGATTGGCATCGCGAGACGCTGAGAGATAGTTTCTTTGCCAGCGTCGGCTGTCCATCCGATGCCTTCCACCTCTTCGTTGCCTTGTCCAAAGAGAATACCAACCTGAACCAGCTTGACCTTAGTTTTGAGGCAACTGACCAGCTCATGCGCGCCGAGTCAGAGCACGCCGTATCAGACACGGTGCTGACGGCTGGCGCATGGCGATGCACGGCGGCGATTGCTATTCTGAGCCGGATAGGTGATGGCAGCTCCTCATCGCGACAACGCGCTCTATCATCGGCAGTTGATCAGGCATGCAGAGCAATCGCCTCGATCACGCCGGCTTCGGGCATCTACATCCACCTAGCAGCAACCGCGTATCTGGCGGGGATCAACGCGACACATCCCCAGCAATGCGAGGTTGTCCGCAACTACTGGCGCAACTGCCAGGCCTCGGACTTTCCGCATTACCCAGATGGACAGGCGCGGTGCGAGGAGAAATGGCGGGCGGAGGGCCTGGCCTGATAGAGGCGTTAGCACGCAGGGCGTACTATAGCTGCTCGAATTATTGTATCTGTGCTGTTTGTGACCTCTATCTGGCATGGCGTGTACGTACTGCATAAGTAATGATATTAACCTTTTGTTGCTGTTGTCATTATTATTGTTCCTGCGTGCTCTGTCATTTGCTGGCGGCGGCATGCGCGGGGGAGCAGAGCAAGTGGGGGGAGTAAATATGCAATAGTAAATAGTATCCACGAATCAGGAGCCAAATAACATTTATACGTAACTGAGGCAGGAGCAGGCCCAGCACCGGCAAGCTCTTTCCTCAGTTGCTCCTTCCAGCTGGGAAAGGCACTGCCGATCTGGATATCTGGATCGGTTGCCTCTTTGGGAAGGCTACCTACCCTTGCTCGCTGCTTCCCGAAACCTTCAAGCACCCACTCTCGAAACTATTGGCATGCGGCCAATCAGCGGGCAAGCTGGCGGCCAACGTCCAAAAACGCTCGCAGAACGTGGGGAGTTTCCTCTTCGAGCGCACGGCCAGGCCAGATCTGCCGGCAATTCATCGCCAGACGGCCAGCAGTCTCCCCAATGACTCGCTAGCGACTTGCTAATTATTCACCATTTCCTTTCCTTCTCTCGCCAGCAAGCAACCCACAGCACCAAGTCGCAGGCTTATCGCGATTGCTTCTCCACCCTCCCTCCATCCGCCGTTATATAGACCTGAGGCTATGTTCGCAACTGTTGTTTTTTCATTCTCTGTGTGCATCTATCCAATCTCCTAAATGAGGACCATAGAGAACACACAAAAAGTATAGACCATGTCCGAATCCTCATATCACGACCGCGCCCGCATCAAACGCTCCATTCAGGCATCTCTGATCCCTCCAGAATGGCGCCTTGAGTCGGTCCCTTCCGTTGGGGCTGTTCCGGATGCAGTGACGTATATTCGGAATACCAGCAACAAGCTGCTATCGCCACGGGAGCTAGCCATCACTGAGACGTCCGATGTCAACATTTTACTCCGAAAGCTGGCGAGTCGCCAGCTTTCTTCGCTGGAGGTCACCAAGGCGTTTGCGAAACGAGCAGCTTTGCTTCACCAGTTGACCACGTGTTGTACCGAAATCTTCTTCGAAGATGCATTTGCGCGTGCAAAGCAGCTGGACGACCATCTGCAGAAAACTGGGGAAACGGTTGGGCCATTGCATGGATTGCCGGTTTCTATCAAGGATTTGTTTGGCGTAGAAGGCGTAGACACGTGTATTGGTATGTTGACTGTGGAGGAAGCCGACGGTCGGATTTAGAAGGATTAGAAATGACTCTCGGCTCTCTTCCTCGTTTTTTATATACTCAATGAACTGACCCGTTCTACAGGCTGGGTAGGTCTCACAAACAAGCCTGCATCGCAGGATGGAAATGCAGCCACAACGCTACGCCGATTGGGCGCTGTCTTATATGTCAAAACCAACGTCCCACAATCAATGATGGTACGTGCATATATCTAGAAATAATCTCCCAGATACTTTGAAAAGTACATATTAACGATAAACAGATGTCTGACTCATATAACCACGTCTTTGGCCAGTGCGTCTCTCCACTCAATCGTAACTTCATATCTGGCGGCAGTTCAGGTGGTGAGGGGGCTCTCGTGGCTGGAAAAGGCAGCATATTAGGCATCGGGACCGATATCGGTGGTTCCATCCGCATTCCAGCAAACATATGTGGACTATATGGGCTGTCTCCTAGCTCAGGCAGGCAGCCATATGAGCGCAATGGGTTAGAAGAAATCCCCTCAAAATTCAGCGTACACACTAATCCTTGGTATCAAGACCCCGACAAGATATAATCCGCTCAGTAGCCGGTCCAATGACGAGAAGCTTAGCCACCATAGAAAAATACATGGAGGCCTTACCGACAGCACGACCGTGGGAAATTGACCCCCAGACCATACCAATTCCATGGAGAACGGAGCTTTGCACGACGACGAAGCGCCTTAAAATCGGATTTGTCTTTGATGATGGAGTTGTCAAAGTTCAGCCCCCAGTTGCTCGAGCAGTAAGAGAAGTTTTTGATTCTCTGAAAGCTGCTGGTCATGAGGGTATTTTCTGCCGTCCTCTTTATACAATAGTTTACTGACATTTGGCATAGTATTCGAATGGGACGCTTCATCGCATTCTTATGCTTATGATCTGTGGGAAAGGGCCATTTTAGCAGATGGTGGTGAGGGATGTCGAAAACTGTGCGAACTCAGTGGCGAGCCTCTGATCGAAGGCATGCTTGTTGGGAAACCGGAAAATCTCTTGACTACAGCGCAAACGCATCAAGTATGTGCACTAGTTCTCCGCATTGTATGGAGAGGAACTGACCTGTTCTAGCTTATTTCTGATAAATATATATACGAAAGTGATTATTTACGTCGCTGGTTTGCCTCCAACATGGACGCCCTGATTATGCCAATCACACCCTGGGTGAGCTACCGGCCACGAACATGGGTGAAAAGTCATCAATACGTCGGATACACATCAATATGGAATCTGTTAGACTATCCGTCTCTTGCTATTCCCGTCACAAAAGCCGACAGGCTCAAGGACAGCTTGCTATCTCAAGACTGGCGTAATCATCAGCCAAGAAATAAAAGCGACGAATTCAACCATACCCAATGTCCGTTTTCCTTCCCCCGTCTACCACTTCTATTACCAGGCTAACTTTTACTCAACAGTTGATATTAATCTCGTGCACGGCATGCCTGTAGGTGTACAGATTGTGACCCCCAAATTACAGGAGGAGAAATGCATTGCTGTTGCAAAGGTCATTGAGCAGAGTCTCAGTCTGGCTAGTGACGTGGCTGTGAAGTTATGAATTGTGAAACGAAGAGTATTCTTGAATCTAGAGTTTTGCATTGAGATAGATACGACTTGGATATATTTTCTCTATGATTTTCATCTACGTGTACATGGCATGTCTAGTCCTTGATATCGATTGATTGTTTTACTTAACATACAAGCCTATTTGGCTAGCAAGCGATTGGAAAACACGCAGTAACATTGAAATCTCATTCACCATATGACAATAAAGCAGCTAGCCACCTAGAGTTCAAGTAATTTAGGAAAATACTGTTTTGACGGGCTATGTTCATCGTCCAAGCTATTCAAAAAGATTTCTTTGACTATCTCGGTAGCCTTCATAATTCGACGTTGGTTTTGTAATCCATGAGACTTTTGGAAAACATCGTCGGTCTGCAAATAAAGTTTCTCCCAGTCCAATGCATCCAGTCCCGGAACTTCGTCAATAGGCAAAAGGATGTCGTTGACAAATCGACGGCGCCAGTAGCTGTGCGGCACAATCGAACGCCATTGTGGAAATGCCAATATCAGCAATCGTATTTCCCCGCAAGTGGGAAGAAAATCCATAATCATCGTGACTAGTTCTGGAGGAAGCATAATCCGGACGGTCTGGGAATTGTTGATCTTTGGTGGTCTTATGCTCAGTTCACGACCTGGAATTGAGTGAGCCTCGATTTTTTCACCTGAGATTTCCCTGATTTTCTCACGACCAAAAGATTTTTCTGCCTCGAGGAGCATGTCTCGAACCTCTGGAATTCGCCAAGGATCACTCAGTGCCAATATCTCATCGGGATTTTTAAATGCTTGGTAAAGCCAAGCAAGATGTTCTAGGTTGGGGTGACTCGTCGCTTGCAGCAGATAAAAGAATTCACGGAGTGCCTTGACGAACAGATCCAAATGTTCCTTAATCAATTCCACGTCAAGAACACGAGTCATCAATTGCCAGCAGCGTTCATGGATCATATACGTTCGTGGGACCTCATACTCTAATATCTCATCTAAAGGGTCTATGTAAGCCTCGATTAATTCTTCGGGGCATTCCCAGTGCGGACCAAAGAAGAATTTATTGTCGTCTCTTGGGAGACGCAAAATAAATTCATCTGTGTACGTTGTTAGGCCGACTCCACAGAGATGGAATTTTCGACTATTTTTCTCGCCGACCTGAACGACTTTTTATCAAATTAGAGCTTGTTAACACAAAGTACGCGGGAAGGAACAGGTGTTATTGGTATAAACATGATACTCACTAGCTCGGCAAACCGTTGTCCAGCATGGGGTCATGGAATACAGTTTATCCAAATCGCTTGTTCTTCCACAAACATAGTCCTTCGGTTCAAGGACATTTTTCCCTTTGGTCAAATCATCAAAAATGTTCTCTTCTGGAATATCAATAAACAGAGCGTCTATAAATCCAAAATCTAGATATCCTCTGCACAGGGAGCAGCAACCCTCCTGGAAGTCAGGTTCAGGAATGTAGTTTTCATTCATTTTCGTGAGCAGTATTAGATAGTTCTGAGGTCTGGGGGATTCAAATCTCCAAGAGGTGAATGATCTGGGTTTAATCAAGGCCGGTTTTGGAGTTTAGAGAGGTTGACTGAGTTATCAAAAGAGTGAAACTGAAAGGGCGAAGATTTGACTTAAAAGCAAACGGGTGTTTGCTCTACACGTGATGTGCCTTTGTTGAACTTTTGTCACCGTGGCCAAAAGAGTTCGCGCTTAATGACTATGGTAATTCTCAGTTCATACATGTACTTTATGGTAATATGCCGACAGAATCTAGCGTCTAGATATATCTATGGGAATAGCATCTCGGTTGCCCCTTATGAGCGAGATTACTTGTCAAATGAAAATGTGGTGCTTAAAAAGGCCAAATAAGTTTGTAACTGGAATTAAAGATATATGGAAGAGAATATAGAATATACACTTCATGTCACTGAGTAGAAGCCATAAACCAGGGATTAGATAAAGGTATACATGACTATCAAGAGAATATTAGACATTACAACGACTTAGCCATGTAAACCCTCTTCAGTCCCCTTTCTAGCACGCGACGCGTCTCTAGATATCCTAACTTCGAATAAATAGCAATATTCTCTGTCATAGTCTCGTGCGTATAAAGTTTGATAACCACATACCCCGCATCCCTGGCCGCCTGCTCCGCAAAATCGAGCAATATGCGGCCTATCCCCATACCTTGCGCCGAGGGGGATACGGCGATGTTGTCTAGAAGCATAGAATCTTGCTGTGGGATAAGCACGAGAAAACCTTTAATGATGCTATCCTGTTCGGCGATGTGGATATGTTGGTTGTTGATTAGGGTTGCGTAGTCATCAAGCATCGGGCCTGGTGGCTGGCCAATGCGAGCGATGTATGGGGTGTAGGCTTGTTTGACAATTTCTTCGATTGGGGGTTGATCGGATGCGTCAGCTAGACGGATATTGACAGACATTTTCAATAGTTGTATGCGATCTGTCTTTGGGGATGTTTTCTGTACAGTTCGATACTGAGTTGAGTCACAGTCCCTGCTTAATTCTGCTCTCTGCCCCACTGTCTAACCCTAGTTCCATCTCCCTTTTGAACCACTGAATACCCACAGAATATCTGGCACCATAATCTGGTATTACCCATATACAAGATAAATATTTTCCCGTTTACCAGATACTGGGACATTCGCTGTTGCCTTTCCCCTCAATGCATTTTGGACCTCTAATCACAATGGCCAATGATAACCCATAAAGATTGTCATCCTAACAAATAAAATCTATAATGGAGAGTTTGAATTTTGGATGGTAATTCACTTTGTACTCACAGGTCTCAAATAAAGTGCGGCTTCAATTTATACCGAGGTATATGAATATGTTACATATATATAACCCCTAGTTAGCTTGCTATAATTACTGCCGAGGACGATCAACATTCTCCCCGCTCAACTTTTACCCATTCATGTCAATTTCATCACAACACCCTTAACGGCATCGAAATGGCCCACAGCTTCTTTACCTACCTTCGCCTCAAACTTATCGTAACCCTACTGCGACCTCTAAGCCTAATATTTGGTTTCACCAAAGTACGCCGAGACAGACTCCTAGTCGAGTCAACGGGGATAGAGCGACGGCAAATACGCATCCCCTCGCGCGACAAGGACCGGTTCATCACCGCGTACCTATACACTCCGCCAGCCCAGCCCAATACCAAACCAGCCAAACGGCCTATCCTGGTCAACTGGCATGGAAGCGGGTTCATCTTCCCAATGTTAGGAAGCGACGGGGTCTTCTGCGCTCGCGTTGCGCGCGAAACCGGCATGTTCGTGCTCGACGCCGATTACCGCAAGGCACCCGAAACGCCTTTCCCCGGCCCTCTCAACGACGTAGAGGATGCGTTGAAATGGGTTGCCGCGCAGCCCGACCGTTTCGATCTATCTCGCGTCGCGGTCTCTGGGTTCAGTGCCGGTGGCAATCTGGCTTTGGTTGCTGCCACAGCGCTGCGGAAACAGGCATCGTTGGCCGAGGTGATCAGTATCCCCGTTGTAGTAGCTGTATACCCCGTTACAGACTTCACTATCGCGTCCGAGGCCAAGAAAGTGCCTCGTCCGCGACGGCCCATTCCACCAGCTTTGGCGCGTGTGTTTAATGCTTCCTATCTTCCTGATGCGGAATTGAAAAAGGATGTCCGCGTATCGCCGGGTCTGGCTGCCGCGGCGGATTTTCCATCGACGGTGGTGATTATTACTGTTGACGGGGATACTTTGGCGCCCGAAGCAATTGCGTTGGCAGAGAGACTGGGGAAGGATCAGACGAGGAAGGTTGTTAGTAGGACTTTGACAGGGGTGGGGCATGCTTTTGATAAAGGAGTAGTTGAGGGGACGCATGAATGGGAACAGCGAGAGGAGGCATATACTTTGGCCATTGAGACGTTAAAAGACGTGTTTCATCTGTAATGCACAGTTGATGCCGGTATATACTACATACATGTATATATGTTTGATCGAGATTAATAAAAATACAGTATATTTTTAGGTATTTTATGTAATTTTATGTAATCATCGTAGGTATTTATATGATTTAATTTAGTTTCCAATACATTATCCATTAATATAATACAAATACGTGTATTAAATTTGAGCGACTTTCTATATATAATTTTGTTGAGCTATAAGCATAGAAAAATGGCCGTTTTATGTGGTGCATGATAGTGATCGGGTCGCTTACCGATTACGTTAGTTAACTATGACTCCCCTCGGCCTTTTTTTTAATCATCTAATTGCTACGGACTAATAGAGAACAATAGAGTCGAGGTAAATGGTTGTGCGAATTGTGGAGGATACAATTTGATGGATTAGGTCTTCCAGCAGCAGGCGGCAGCTAGAGTGGAACTGTTGAAGAGGATGACTAAGCTCTTTGTTTACGATTGAAATGGAGGCTGACACGGAACGCAACGCATACTATGCATTTTTGTCCTATATCGAGCGGGGTATTTAGGCTGGGTCTGCGTGACCAGACGCATATAGCATGGACTAATATTTCTGATTGGATCTTAAATTTCATCCAAACCCTGACCAATTTCATTGATGGATATGAGAGGCAGCAAAACCAAGAATCACAAAAAGCGGCGTAAGGCGCATGGCAAACGCGACGGATTTAACACAGCAGCGCGGTCAGCTTCTCGCATAAGAGCTGGGCAGAATCCATTCAGGCATGTAATACCGGTTTCAGGAGACTATACAGCATACTCTAGGTCGGCTGAGTTGCAAAACTGTAGCGAGTCGTTATCAAGGTCCATCCTCTTTCCTCTCAAAGACCAACATCTATTGCTATCCCATCTCCAGTGCATTCTCGAAGAAATGTGCGAAAAATTTGGAGCCAAACACGAATTCTGCCGATCACTTTTAGAAGAACGTGGCTGGACAGAACCTAAGTCACTGGAGTTGCATTCCTGGTGTCGCATCATCTTAGATTATCCTGACAAGTTTCTGCCAGTGTTAGTTGACATTCGCGAAGAAGAAATAGGAGATATCCTTAAAGCGTGTGTCAATATTCGTCACTCTGCAGTTCACCGTCGCCCACAGGATGCTGAAACCATTCTCGGGAGCCTTGAAGCTGGGATAGGCTTGGCCAAGATGCACCAAGATATAGCAGTTGTTCAGCATATTCAGAATCTTCGGACGGACTTCCAAGCCATCATCAAAGATATCTACTCACAAAAAGACGTCTTTCAGGACAAGTTGCGAATACAACTTGAACAAATCTCGGCAGAGCGGGCTCGGTTAAGGCAGAAAGCAACGGAGGATGCCAAAACAGAAGTAGAAGCATATATGAGAGAAGCTGGTGCAAAGCTTGCGGATTGTGTCAACTCTACGTCACAAAAACTGGCATCGGTCACAGAAGTTGTACAAGATAGTGACTACTTTTCCGAGCCTGACATCGACAAAATCCTGCTAGAGGCAGAAAGAACAAGCATTGTTCCGGGCGTGAGGTTGTCTAGATGATCTCTTCGCATGGCATATGGTCTTGATAGTCGTGACTAAAACCATCTACGGCACGGACAGTTTTTGATTCCCTCCCAGTCAACATGAATCACACAGAACAATGACTAAGATGACACTCTCCTTCAGTCTGGGCGTGTGGATAGAGGGTTAACATTTTGACTCCCAGACAACAGAATATGTGCCGACTTGTCTCCACAATATCATGCAGGGCCTGGGATGATACTCCGTCATGCTTTATACAGCGCCGTGCAAGTTCGGCTTTACATGGTTCGCAACTCTATGACTCTTTCTCAACGCCACTCCAATAGCCTAGTCTATACTTGGTTTAGACTGATATTGGAGTAATTTACGATACGTATGGGACGCAAGAGTACCGCCATTTTGGTAAGCTATGTAGAGCTTTACACATGAAAACTTTGTTGTCACTTGCTACGTATAACCGAAGAAGCTGTTGCTTCTGTGATGCCATATGTTCTGAAAGAACTGGCCTCAAAATTAACCTTAATCTGACGAGCTTCCTATGCATAGTTTCAGCACCGCACGCTTTAAAGGATGTTAAGAGGATATGAGATTTACCACCATATGGTATCCAAACTCCATCCAACCCTTCTACGGCTATTCACCAAGGAGAACCTATTATCAGGCTGAGAAGGGTTAGCACGCAGACCTTACTCAGTGAGCGATCTAGGAACCAGGCTAAGCATAAAGCGACAACATGCTGGGCTGTCTAGCGTCGCACACATTTGTTATATAGGTATATTATCTTGTACCATTGGTATATGCAAAAGAAACATTTGAATGTGTAGCTATCTCGGGTTCAAATTGTTCTCGCTTTCAATATTTACACTATTGCTAAGCTTCTCATTCATATTTATTTTTCAATTTATGACTGTGCCAACTGGCGCTACATGGCCATTTAATAAGTGTCCCTACGAAATTTCTTCACTCAAGCCTATCCTCCTGTATCATTACGCTTTTTCACTCCCATCACTCTCACGACTAACCCTAACCCTGCCATATCTCACGACTTAAGTCTATCTACCCCTCGCACAAACTCCTCAACAGCCCCCTTAACAACCTCCACCACCCTCTCTGGCTGGCTCACCTGTGGTACATGCCCAGCAGAACATCTCTCAACCTTACTGCCTGCCAAACCAGCCAATTGCTCCTGCAGAGGCATCGGCAGTAACTCATCGCCTTCACAGACAAGGTACACACTCGGCACATCCTTCCACCCCGTATACTCAACCCTCCCATCCCAACCCTGCGCCGGCTGCGGTTGGAGTTTCGCCAACCACGCGGACTTTTCGGCTGCTGGGAGGTCGCCGAAGAGCAGTTTCTCGGGTTGGGCGCAGTGCGATGCGCCCCCCTGGTACATCTATCATTAGCCTGATGAAATATCAAGTGGGTAAGAAGGGCACACGAACATCAACAACCGCGAAAGGAAGCGGCTGATGCTCATGGCCCAGAGGGAAAATCGCGCCTGCTAAGAACACAATCCCAATGACGCCGGGCGCGCTAGATGAGCCGGTTTTATGTAGTCCTTGCATTGCCTCGGAGCCTAAAAAGCCGCCTGCAGAATGCAGGACTAGGAGGACGTCCTCCGCAGTGCCGGTTTCCGGGGCTGGTTGGAGGAGGTCTTGGAGATGTCGACGGATTGCGGCGATGTCGTCTTTCATGCTCGGGTTACCTGGGGATGTGGTTCCGGTGCTGGGGAGGACTGCGGTTGAGGTTTTGAAGCCGGCAGAAGATAAAAGGGAGGAGACATGGTTGAAGACGGAGGGGCCTTCCCAAATGCCGGGAACGAAGAGAATTGTGGGCGGCATTTTCCTGATTGTAATAACGAAGCCAGAGACCCGGTATGGGGTGAGAATTGAGGAAAATTTGGGTGGGTATATTCAATCTTATGCCTCTAAGTGTAGATGTTAGGACAAGTTTCGAGCTGAAGCTGCCAAGTGGACGACCTAAGCTTTAAATACACTCTTATCTATAATGCGGGCCTATTACTGTAAAGTGTAAAGCAAACCATTTAGATTGGCTCGACAAATGAACCTGTCGAGGACGTAGGCGACCAAGAAAGTTTCAGCTGAGCGGGGTGATGAGGGAGCCGAGATGCGTGTTGGTTTTTTGTTCCTTAAGTAAGATTAGGCCAGAACTAATGATGAATCGAGTCATGGTTCGTTCAGTTTAGTGGGACGGCAGGAGAGAGATACGCTCTGACCAATTAGAAGAAAGAGAAAATATACCTAACTTATACATACAAGAATAAGACCGAACTATTCATAACAAAACCAATGCTGAATCCCAATCGAACCCCAAGGGTATATATACTAGTCACCAACGACAAAGCAAAAATAAACTGTTCGTCCCCGTCTTCTATCCCGCAGGCGATTTATCATATACTTCTGAATCGACTCTGACTCATGCAAAAGGAATGGGAGGTGAAGATGGATGTTGTCTACATCACCACGCAGTCACCCTGGTTCTGCTGAGTGACGGCGGAGCGCGATACTCGCGTCTTTTGCATACGGGCACTGCCTTTCTTGAGTTCTTCGAGACGTTCTCGGGCTTTGTTGAAGTTTTGAGCTGGAAATAATCAGTTTGATAATGAATGGATAGAAAGCAGGGGGGCTTACACGCTGCTCGCCAGTACCATCGCTTGGCATCCTCCAGGTTTGATGGAACGCCAATACCGACTTCTGTGAAGTAGCCCATGGCGTACTCAGCCTTGGATAGTCCGGCAGCAGCAGCCTTGCGTGCCCAGAGATAGGCTTCGGTGTCGCTTTGCTGGAGAATACCATCAGCACCGGTCAAGTACCATCCACTCAGTGCTAGCTCCGACTGATGCTCGCCTTGTGCTGCTGCTCGCGTATACCAAATGATACTCATGCGCGCATCTACAGGCATGCCCATGAATCCATACTCGTAGGCGGCGCCCAGTCGGAACTGCGAGAATTTGTAGCCCAGATCTGCAGCCTGTGTAAATAGCTGTCGCGAGTATTCCTCATCGCGGACGAGGAAATCGGTGTTGTTTGCACTTTCGTATAACAGTCCTAATTCGTGAAGAGCATGTGGATTTTCCGTATCTGCTCGCTCCGCTGCCCGTTTTAGCCATGTAACGGCCTCGCGAGGGTTTTTCTGTTGACCGAGAAGTCCTTTCAGCAGTATGATACCCATTTTGTACATGGCTGGGGTATTCCCCAGTGATGCGGCGCGTCTGTACCATTGCACTGCTTTGAGAGCATCGCGTTTCGTGCCACCGCCGTCTTCTTGGCCAATTTCACAGCACACCGCCGTACGATAAGCAGCCTCCGCATGTCCAGCCTTAGCAGCAGACTGATATAGAGCGAATGCTTCCTTTGCATCCGTCTGCAGTCCTAGGCTACCGTGTCCGTAACAATCGGCCATGTAAAACATTGCATCGGGAAATCCGTCGTGGGTGAGCTTTTTAACAATCTTGTACGCGTCATTGACATATTTTTCTCTAGCCTTCGCTCTTGCTTTTGCATCAACACGACCTTCATCACCAATCAAAACAGTTGAGGCCTCGACATATTTCTTAGCCAAGAGCAGGGCAGATTTGAGATCATCTGGATTCCGTCGAACAGTTAGCTCTAGCCTTTCGAGCTCGACCTTCGTGATAGGGGGAGATTTCGGACGCGTCGCGGCGGGCCCAGGAGGCGGGGTTTGCTGAGGAGGAGGTTGCTGCTGTTCAGCTGGTTGAGGCCCCCCATACTGCCGAACTGGGGCCGGCCTTGGGCCGGAACCTGCTTGGTCGAGACCCGGTCGGTAAGGCGATGGATGAGCAGGAAGGGCATCTGGGTTTTGACTGTCCGGGCTGACCGGTGTGTCATAGGCACTGGACGGGTTTGAGCGATATGAAGGTGGTCCATTGCCATTGGCGCCGCTAGGTAAGTCGAATTGGAATCCAGCGTTTGCAAGCTCGTTGGAGCTGCCCGCAGGCTCGGAAGGCCTGTATGCGGAGTACCCAGGTCCAGTCTTTCCGCCAGTACCTGACGACTCTTCGGGTGTTAAATGATTTTCAAGACTGCCATTGCGGCGATGGTTTGAGTCATTGGTTGGCATAGCATCAAAATTGGGCATGTCAAGTTCTTCTTCGCCGTCATCCTCATCAAAATAGTCTGCAAAGACATTGTGGTGCACATAAGTACTAAAAGTTTTGTATTTCATCTCATCCCCTCGTCCGCCGTTCGCGCCATTCGGAGCAAGTAGATCCTTCTCCGGCGCAGAGGGTGGTTCAGGAAAGTCCGCTGCTTCGGGATACGTTGACTGACCGGGATATTTAGGCGAGCGCATGGGAGATGCGTAGGGCGAAACGGGATTTGTTGCACTTCTCTGCGGTACTTTGAGAGGCGGCGGCGCGCCTCTATCGGTGTATGACCGTTGCGGCGGTGGATAACCAAAGCCACCATTTGGGTCGCCATGATCTGGAGGGTAATTTCGGCCGTTGGGTGGCGGTCTTCTATCATGACGAGACGAGTTTGACGTATGCGGGCGAGTAGGCGGAGCATTGAGATCCATCTCTCCCATTTGACTTGATATGCCATAGTCGTCTGAGCCTCTGCGTCGTGGCGGAGGGCCTTGCCCTGGGTTTCCGTACGGATCATCAGGAGGCCTGCGCGATGGAGGGGGTCGGCCCATCGGTCCTCCACGACCAGGTGGTGGCCCTCGTCCACGGCCCGGGGGAGGTCCGCGGCTGGACCCTCCTCGCGGAGGAGGATAACCGTTTTTTGAAGATCCTCCGGGACCGGTATAGCCTCGGGGTGGAGGGCGCGAGCGTGGTCCTGGCCCTCCTCCGCCTGGAGGGCCGTATCCAAGCGCACCTCCATTGTCGTCATACCCATAATCCTGCGGGCCCTGGTCGTAGCCGTTGGCACCTTGCGACCGATAGCCTGATCCAGGAGGCGGTCCTCGTGGAGGTGGCCGCCGTGGCTGAGGGTATGCCATTTGTAGATGTTAAACTAAGTGCCGTATTCTTCTAGCTGTTGTATCCGTTGCCCGTAGGTCGTTTCGTTAATCGTCAATTCATCAGAACAAATGAAACGTTGACCAAACAGTCGACAACCGAGGTGGCCCTGATGAGAGCAGTTGCGTACGGTGACGCAAAAATAGAGTAGTTGAGTAAGAGTCTGAAAATTAAAGGGACCGATCGGGGTTATAATAGTGCACAGATGGACTGTTATTTTACCTCCGTGGTTAGCAGTCGGAGTTTTCAGTTGAAATGCAAATACAGATGCTCGGAATTCGCGACATCCAGGCAATGGACTTCAGGGGCATTGCAAGGTGAAACGCGGAATGACAAGGTAAAACCCGACACAGAGGATGGCGACTGGCGAGCACAAGCCCACACGTACCTGGAATCCATATGTGCCAATAAACTTGGCGTTATGAAGCGGCAATGGCTGTATCACCTGGTGCGCCCTGAGAGGGGGGGTCCCTGGGGATGACGACTTAGTCGAGCAAGTCAGAGCAACTGCGGTAGAAAGAGAGAAGATGTAGAGTCGGTCGCAGACTGACTCAGCCCTATGCTGGAAGACAGCGACAAAGACGTAATAGAGCAGTAGGCAGGCGTGGAAGTGTCTCCTGAGCCCGGCAGGATGTGCCAATAAGTTCGTTGAGCGACGGAGGGGGCCAGGTGGGGCGTGGGAAATGATGCTTGGTGGTTGTGATGGTTAATTGACTTATTTACTGCTGCCGATCGGCTTTGCGCCCGCACGTGACATGCCCAGGCGGCCTTCGTTTCAGCTGTTCTGTCCGTTAATATTTGCTGGTTAAATCTCGTTATTATTGGATTCTACGTCTGCCTGCAGAATAATTATAATTGCAGTTGGAGGCAATACCGAGAAGCCTTACGCTCAGTTCGGGAATCACTACGCACCAAGAGTTAGCAGCCTTGGGGCAGTCAGGCACCGACTGCTCGTCATTCGGCGGCGGCTGGCCAATCAGCTGCCACCGGTGCCTGCTCTCCCTTGCTTCTAGTATTCTACTGCGCTGAGAAAGGCTGAGAGTCTTCAAATAAGAAGGAAGATGATATCGTGTAATCGTAATAATATTTATTGGCCGGCCAATCATGTCGCAGGTACACATACCCCACAGTTAACTCGCATGCGCCACATATACACCGCCACTGCTGCGCCCCTGCCGAGCGGAAGGCGACGAGGTAGCAATTCCGCACTGGATTCTTCCTCAGACACTCAGAGCCTCTCAAGTGCTACTGAGAGCTGTTTGACAAAATGCCGAGCACGGGGACCTGGGTCAAGATGATCACGTTGTACGTCGGCAACGCCCTCCTGCTGTGTGCAAGCTAATGTTTGCAGGGGCGCCGCGGTGAGCATCGGGGGCCCTCTATTCGTGCAGTCCATCAGACCGTCCGACGAAGAGCTGTTCAGCGTGAGCTATTCTACCGCCGATTGAAAGAGATAAACTGAGAAATACTAAACGAAATACTGCCAGAGATACAACCCCGAACTGCAGAAATCAGCGCTTGAGAACCGCGACCGCCGAGAAAAGGAATACGACGAGTACGTGAACAAACTCAAGGAATGGTCCAAGTCGGACAAGTCGAGTAAGCTCATCAAAGATGAATCTGTGTGCACATTCAACTAATCCCACGATCAGTTTGGTTCGCCGTCAAAGAAGAAGAGGAGCGCCGCAAAGCCCAAACAGCCGAAGTCATCGATCAAGCCAAAGAGGACGAGCGAAAACAGCGCGAGGAGATGCGGAGAGAGCTCCAGGGCGAGAAGTAACGATATCCACGGTGACACAACTCGCTTGGTAGAGCATTGCAACTGTACTTTTATTCTATACATGTACCATATCGCCATATCCATACCAGCCAAATATTGCCATCTACGCTCCACAGAAGCTCATGTTGTTCCACAATGCGATACACGCACAATAACATTCGCCACGCCAACGTCGATTTACGTACGTCCATATATATCAGGTCGCATCCGACGCATCCCACGTAGGCGATTGATGTAACCCTTACCCATATTCTATTTCCGGTTTAAAGTGAACCTATACAGAATCAAGTCTGAGACAAAAGGCGGGGCCTGATTGGCCAGTCCCTGTCGAGCTTGCTGATCCTTCGTGATTTTACGTGGGTTCATTATTATGGTTATGAGATCATAATCATGTAGTGTCAACTGGAAGGTACATGTACTATATCCATGTTGCTCTTTTAATCGCTAATATACCAATCGTTCATACTATCAGATTCTGTTGTTTACATAGAAATGAAACAGGCAGCCAGCTAAGTCAGCCACCATGCAATCCCCATATATTAGTAATGCGGCTCCCGTCTGATCTCAATGCTGTTTCAATTTTCTACTCACCGCAGAAGAATAACAACATTAATCTTATTCCGAGATCAAGGAATATACTCATTGGCGGCGAGAATCAGAGTCCCGCCGTGGATGGAGCATGTCTTAGAATAGCGGTGCTGATCGTCCCGTCTGCCGAGGAGCCTAAGTCGCCAGGTCACCATTGGGTCACTCAACCTGGTCAACCATTAATTGATTATACACCACATGCACTGTGCTTGGCACGATGTCATTGCATCTCTGCTCTCCCACTTGTCTCAGTTGTTGCGCCTCGGGAGGATTGAGCTGTCCTCCCGACTACATTCCAGCTGCCCGTCTTACGGTGCTGGGATATAAAGTGTCGGCCTCCCACGATACCAGTTGACTCTCGTCCTCACCATCTCAAGCTTCTCTGTCAAACTCTAGCGTTTCGTCATATATTTAATTGATAATAATAATCCTTCTCAACATGAAGTTCACATCCTTTATCCCGGCCTCTCTCCTCGCCGCCAGCGTCGCGGCCGCCCCCGTTGCGAAAGGCAACTCTGCCTTCACCGTGATTTCTGCACGCTCTGGCTCTCCTATCCATCTGCAGGCCATCAATGCCGCTGGCTCCAAGTTCTGGGTAGGAGGCTCACCCGCCACCTTCTGTCCATCCTTTGTCAACCCCTGTCCACCCGGCAACGAGACCGTCTGGGCCAACGCCTTCAACATGGTAAGTCAACACACTCCACTTGCGTACCCCAAATGCTCGACTAACAACCACCCAGGACGTCGAGGTCCCCGGCGGTCAAACCCTCTACGTCGCCCCCAGTGGAGCCCTGTCCTTCACCACCGCGCATTCCATGTCCATGCCCGCTGGCTCTCAGCAGGGACCGTTTGACAATCAACAACCCTCGTCCGGCGAGGAGTTTGGCACCTACACGACCAGCAGCTTCGGTGCCACCGGCTTCATGGCCTGCCCTGACGATGCCACCAATGCTAGCTCCTGGCAAGTGTTTGCCGCTATCCGCAACGCGACTGTGCCGACTGGCAATGTCGACGATTGCCTGGGCTTCGATGCCTTGACCACTAGTTACACCGGTAGCATTCCCACCTGGGAGTACACCTAGAAACGTGATATGATTGTCTTGCATTGATGGTTGAGGCGTTTTGTCTTATCTTTCCTTGAACGTGATCATGATAGTTCAACATAGCTTAATGTATGTAGTTTAATTACATATCCATCATCCTTGACCCTAGGTAAACCTACACTAGAGCCATCACGCAGCCATCATTATTCAAACGTTGAATTAATCAAGAATCATTCTAGCCGCTTCATGACATCCGTTGTATCAGAAGAATTGGCCCTCTAAATTTCTTTCCTCTTCCAATCCAAAGAGACAAAAGGACAAAAGAAAATCATGTATTGAGACAATGCCTAAGTAAATTACTAAAATAATCTCCGTCTTTCAATCACCCGAACTAAGAAATCTACTGAGACTTAACCTTATTTTCCACAGACTCAGCAACACTCTTCGCACTCTCCGTAGTCTCCTCAGCTAAATGCTTTGCGGCGGCGGCAGTCGAACCGCCTTCCTGGCTGCGACGCCAGAGCAATATTCTTGTGACTTGCACGAGACCAGTGCATCCGAGGAAGAAGTTGACCGTGGCGAGACTAGTCAATTAGCGGAGCTCATACAATATATATATATATACATATATAGGTAGGTGACATACAGAACGTTGCGCGGCTTGATGATGAAGCACCACCGAGTCCAAATCGCACCGGTAGCCGTCAATGCGAGGTTTTGCGTCAGGGAAAGCTTCTCGGCGGGACGTGTCATATCAGAGATTCCAGCGATGACGAGACTCCACTGCGATCAATCAGCGACGAAACAGAGATATTTGAATATCGAATATTGTATCAACGGTACCGTACCTTCATGACGGGGGCCCTGCAAATGAGATTATCAGCATCCCAAACACCAACCAAGACATTTAAACATTAAACACAAAGTAGAATAACGCACCAGAAATGAACAGTCTTCACGCCAACAGGGCTGTTCCACAATTTCTGAAAGGTTGTCTGCTCGGCGCCCGCGGCCGTGGCTTCGGAACTCTGGAACCGGAACCCTTTGCTGCCATTCTGGCGGATATTCTTGAACGCGGTGCGCGAGTTTGCGAAGAAGCGAAATCCGACGCGAGAGGAAGACATCTCGTCTTTATCGTTAATCGAATGGTGTTAGAGGTGTTTAGAGATAAGAGTGATGTGGTGGTGCTGTAAACCGACCCGGCCGATTTCGATCCGATATGGATTTGATTCTCGGTGAAGGAGAGAGAGGGAGAGTGGCGATGGGTCTCGACAGGGATCAACAATTATCCCACTTCCTTCCTTCCTTCCAAAAAAACACTACCGCTTGACGGCGTATAATATACCACAAGAGAATAATATAGACGCAGAGATCAGAGAATCGGCCACCCGAGGGAAGTTCTTCAGTCATCGGAGGCAAAATCGGAGCTGTGGGCTTAACTCCGCTGACATAAGCAGTGCGGCCTGATTGGCTGGCGGGCCGACGCAACGTTCCGTCTTCTCAGTACGCTGTGTGCTTGCACCGTACAACAAGACAAGCAACCCTCAATTCCTTCCTTTCGTTGTTTTGTTGTCGCAGCAAGCTTGTCCTCATCATGTCCGCCAGATACGCTTTTAACAAATCTCTCAAGGAACTGCGGTTCCTCTTCTGCCAGACCTCATCGCACAGCGATGCTACGAGGTGCGTACCAATATTCCGTGCGAGCAATTGCGAGCAGACAATCGCTGATGACAGGCTGCTAGATCGTTTCTGAACCGCGCATATCCCACCATGAAGAAAAATAATCCCTACGTGCCGATTCTCATTCGGGAGGCGTCTGGCACCGAGCCACGGGTGTTTGCACGATACGGTATGTGCAGTCATAACAACCAAGACAAAGACGACAGGGCTAATAAGTGTGTTGAATAGAGCTTGGCAAAGAGAAACAAGAGCTTCTGTCCGGTACGCATCACCGCAATCGTGTTGTTCATACACGTCTAATTTGTAATAGGCTTGACAGATAAAGAAATCGAGGAGAAGGTCACAAGCCTGGTGAAGCAGAGCCTATAATGTATAACAAACACTCGAGAAAAGGAATAGAGTAGACGAGAGATAGTTCTGCCCTTGGAGACGATTCGCTGGGCGAGGACGTGAAGAGAGGTGCGGCGTTATGTATGTATATTAAATGCGATATGGGATTTTGGCAGGAACGTATCGTATTAGCTTCAGAATGTACTGAGGTTTGGTTCGCTGCACTGATGAGTTGACATTGATATTCTACATGGCTAGATTTGAACATTTCAATTTAATCTCAATACACATATGTCAACCATCAATGGATGCATGAAACGATACCAGAGGTTGAATGCCCAATTGCTGCGTTTAGTGAATACGATGTTCAAATACTAAGTATTTGATTTATTTGACCAGTATATATAATTCATGTACTTATACAGTCCATTTACTCCTAAGCCGAAATAACATTCCGAATATAATATGCAACCGCGTATGCCAATCATGTATATGCATATCGCCACCTCACTCCAACACCGAATAACAAAGACTAAAAGATATCCATCCAACGCAATGCATAGTTTCAAATACGTAAGGAACTCGCAGATGGTGAAAATCACGGCGTCGCCAACTCGCCCTCTTCTTCCTCGATAGTGGCAAACTTTTGCAGCACCTGTTTCAGCGCTGGTCGTCTAATAGGCTTCGATAAAAACATATCCATTCCACTTTCCATACAATCCTTAATATTGCTCTCCTCGGCAAATGCACTCAACGCCACAATCGGCGCAGAATACCCCATTTCGCGGATCAGACGCGTGCTTTGCAGACCATCAACGTTGGGCATTTGGATATCCATGAATATCAGATCGAATTGATTGCCCTCGGACATCGCGGCTTTGACGGTGTCGTACGCCTCTTGTCCGTCCTTGGCAATGGTGACGTCGTATATATCCTCGAGTTTCAGCATGCGGAGAACGACTTCTTGGTTGACGGCATTGTCATCGGCGACGAGAACGCGGGTTCGGCCGCTTTTTGTTGACGAGACAGGTGTGATGGTGCTCATGGCTTGGGTTTTGCTGTCGCTAGTATTGATGGAACCTGGCACAGAAGATGTGGGTTGTGATGTTGGTGGCGGTGCAGCAGCAAAGAAAGGCTGACTGAGACCAACTAGTCGGGGCTGCAGGTCTTGGGATTCATTGGATTTCTTGGATGGAGTGTCCGGTCGACTGTTCGGGTCGTCAACGAGAAACACCTTGCTCTGCGGTCGTGAACTGGTATCGCTGGAGCTGTGTGTACTCGAGGCCATTTCTTTAACAAACTTCAACGGAATCTTGACAGTGAAAGTCGAGCCCTTGCCAACGGTGCTGTCGAGGGCTATTGTGCCGCTCATCAACCGAGACAATTGCGAGCAGATACTCAGACCAAGACCTGTACCACCGAACTTGCGGTTGAGACCTAAATCGCCCTGTACAAACGGCTCGAAGACTCTTTGTAGGAGATGCGGTGGGATGCCCGGGCCTGTATCTTGAACTTCAAAGGCAAATTCTAGGGTTCTGTAAATGATAGAATTTTCCCGTTCTTTGATGTTGTCCTGTAAGATCGTTCCGCTCGGTTGGCCTGGCTCTATTTCCCTAGACCTGGCGGACGACGTCCGTTCTTTAACCCCAGAGCTATGCTTGGAATCAAAAGATACTTTTCCACCTACATCACGCGACTTCTCATAATCCCCAACACATCGAATGCGTACCTCCACAGAGCCACCTTCCGGCGTAAACTTCAGACTATTACTGACCAAGTTGATGAGAATTTGCAGAATACGATGATGGTCGCCCCAAAGCACCATGTCTTTCATACGGCCCGTTCCAGGCGGCCCAAAAGCAGGGCTGACTGCAACTACAGGCTGCTTCTCTGATAATAGACTCTCGTGAAGTGGGACCTCTCCAATGGAAGTGCCAATGAACTTGACGCTAAAATCCACACGCTTCTCGTGAAATTGCCTTTCGAAAATGGTCAGGATCTGCGACTTGATATCGGCCAAGTTGAAATCCTTCTCATCCAATCGGACAGCTTGTTCAATCTCATTCTTGCTGAATGTCAATAGATCATTCAACAAGTGCAAAAGTAGATCACCCGACTTGTACACAACTTTCAGCGATTTCTTGATTCTTGAAAGATCCTCCTCGCCCATGCATACTGCACACATTCCAAGAATACCATTTAGCGGAGTCTTCAACTCGTGGGAAATATTGGCAATGAAATGGGTTTTGCTCTCGTTAGCAGCTTCGGCTGCTCTTTTGCTGATCTCCAGCTCGCGCGTCCTCTCAGCAACCCGTTCCTCAAGTCTAGTATATTGAATCATGAGCTCGTCTGACATTTCGTTAAATGTGCCAGTTAACTCTGTCAATTCGTCCGTGACACAGTGTTTTGATTCCTTAACTTTTAGCGGCACCTTAAAGGGCCGTCTATGACCTTCTTCACTTTCGGAAAGTTGCGAAGAATACCATTTACCACTCAAGAACTTTTTCAACTCAGTTAAAAAGTTACTTTTCGAAATATCACGCTCATCAGCGTCGTTGCCATCATCGTTAGCAGAGTGATTGACTGAAAGCGCACTTCCGTAAGGATGTTCTGGTCCTGGTTGAATCGCTTTTTCCGTGGCCGCCTTGAGCTTTCTAATTGGAGTGACGCTGTAATGTGCCAAGGGGAATACTATCAAAGTAATAAAGCCTGCTGTGCCGAAAACGCAAGCAAGAATGATATTCCGCAATTGCACAACCGAGGCGAACGCCTGTGCGTGGGTTTCCTCCATTATAACGACCCAATCTACTACGTTAGTTTGTGGTCGAGCGACTCCGACGGCCACCTCATAGCCTTGCTCGTTGGTGGTTGCGAGAGAACTCGTCGAGTTGTTAGCTGTCGGCTTTGGATTGGAGAGTACGCCCAGAACCTGAGGGTAACTGCTGAGTTTGAATGGGGCATCGTTGTTGCGGTATTGATCATGTCGGTCACTTTCGCCTTCGGTTACAGGCGGCATGAAAACGTAGTGCGCGAGAGCATTGGTAAGGTCGGTCACATTAGCAGCCGGTTCGTTATCCTCTGCCGGCCGCACATCCCCTAGGAATAAATTGGACTGATCCGCAGGGCCTATGAGAAGCACCAGGGCTGTGCTGTCGATAAAGTCGCGGCTGACCAAGGTCGACAGTAAGCTGGTGGCGCTTGCGACGATTCTTGTTCCTAGATTAGCATCAACATGAAGATAGGTGTTGCGATCACGCACGTCATATATCCCAGTATATCCGTGTTGGAAGTATTGTTGATGATTGGCAGAGTAAATGAAAGAAGCGACAAAGTGGAATTCATAGATATTGGTCCTAACAATAATGCAGAAGTGGCATTGAAGATATAGTTAGGGAAAGCGCTCGCCGTGCCATCGTTACTCGTTGCATTGGCGGGATCGACACCATTAGCGAATGTATATGTTATGTTCGGATACAGTGAAGGAGGGTATCCCAGGCCAGGGTCACCCAGCATAACACTCTATCGTTCTCGTGAGTCAACATAATAAATAATGTAAATGAATACTAACCGAGCCGTTTGCATATGTATAGGGAAGGGCAATGGAAGCTCCCGCATCGCTGGTCACATTCAACAAGCCACCTGAGTCACCAACTCCATTGCGAGAGAAGATTTTGGCCTGGTAGAGAGGCGCAATACCACTGGTTCCCAGCGCCGACTGGAGATCGATGATGGCATTAGCCCAATTCTCATATGAGGTGTTCCCTTGATAGAACCTTCGCAGGGAATTTTGAATGAGAACGCGCGTCGAGACAGTTGCGCAGGTGGATTCAATCAGTTGAAGATCGGACGCGATCTGGCCGGCTTTGAGAGACGCTGTTAGGACCAAGCCCTGGGACCTATACAGCCGATGAGTTAGTTCGGCAAATGCAAAGGAAGGGCGTATACCAACTTGATGCTGGTCACAAAATGGTAATTATTCTTCCACTGTATTCAAAATAAGTCAGTTGTTGCACTCGCATTCGCATTTTTGTCGGGGTGAGATGTTCTCACTGTCGCAATGGAAATCACAGCCAAGCCCACCAGGGAGGTGATCAGCACCAGCAGTGCCAGCTGCAAGGCGATGGGGACCCGCATTGGCCTTAAACAATGCGATGGCCTTCAAGTAGACATTGTCAGTAGGCGCGGGTTTGAAAGCCAATCCACTTTGCCAGACGGCGAGAGGGGGCAGCAGCTGCACAGGGGAAAATAATTGAGGAAGCTAAAGAAAGCGAAGGAAGAGGCCGGAGAGGTAAGCAAAGCAGTCTCTCTGTGCCTGCCAAAAACCGGGCGAGCCAAAACCGAGTTAACTGTCCAGCAGACCCGACGGCGCGATCTAGACCCCGGCTGTCAGCGTCTGGTGAGGCGACGATTGGTCCCACGCGGGGAGAGGCGTTGTTGGTGCTGCAGCACTGGCGGCCAAGCGTTTAGTCGCCCCTCGGTCCATCCCGGATCGGCTGCTGAAGAGACTCGCCAGCCTGAGGGTGCCCAATACAATGTATGGACTGTATGGGCCGTGGAGAGGGGCCGCCAATAGTGTTTATACTTGGGGAGAACACAATAGAATAAATAAAGTATGTAGTCGTTCCATTACAGCTAAGCCGATATAAGATATAATAGCTAATCAGTACTCGCCCTGCAGCGGCAGATCCCTCGAACTGCGGCCGACCTCGATCTTGAATCGCCCCTCGACAGGCATCACCCAGTTCTGGCGCCGTGTGCTCCAGAAGCTCAGGTCCTTTCGGGTCAGTGCCATCTCGACTCTTTTGGTACGACCCGGAGCAATCTCCACTTTGTCGAATGCGCGCAGAACCCGCGTAGGGAATTCGATAGACTCACGGAACTTGTCATCGCGATCCTCGACGTTGTCGGGAAACGACACATACAGCTGCACAACTTCTTGTCCCGTTCGGTTGCCAGTGTTGGTGACGTTGACTGTGACGATCACGAATGTCTCATATAACGACGGGTTGCCGCCGGCGCCACCGCCAGCCGGGGATAGCGGTTGTGTTGTTTCATAGCCCTTGGGGAATTCAAAGTGCTTCTGCTTGATCGCTGAGAGATCGGATAAATACGGGTAGATATACTTGTGGAGTTTTTTAAACCCAGCTGGGAATAGGACGGACTTTGCATCTGGCTTTTCCTTGCTGTATTCCGGAGGCGAAACTGGTGCTTGTGGTCGGGGTGGTGGTAAGAGCGATTTATCGCGAACAGGAGATATTGTGAGGTCCGAGTAGTCGAATGTAGCGTAAGATAGCCCAAATCCAAACTCATACCGAGGACTGATATCGTGCTTGTCGAAATACCGGTAGTCGATGTACAGGCCATCCGTGAAATTGACCTGCGGCACTATCGCATTCGGAAAGTAGAGGACTTGTGCACTCTCACCATAGTCTTCAAGACTCCTGCCGATCGTGTATGGAAGTCTTCCACTAGCATCAACTCTTCCGAAAAAAACATCTGCTAGGGCATTCCCGCTCTCCTCACCTGGCAAGTGAGCGAGAACAACTGCTTTCACGCGTGGGTGCTCAATCCATTTCTCCAGTATGACAGGGCCCACAGCATGGACGACGACAATAGTATCGCCAGCAGAACCGCCACAATTATCGGCGACTTTCTGGACTAGATCATCGCCGTACTTCTGGAGATATAGGTCATTCCGATCCCCTCTTACGCTCTCCCACTTTAGGTACCCTTCGCCGGAGTCCGAATTGACGAAAACCATACATAGATCGTGACGCTGAAGGTCTTGGTCGGAGATTTCATTGGTCAGAAATCCTTGCACGTCGACTTTCCCCGCATCGAATGACTCTTTCAGAGCGTCGTATGGAGTAACGAGGTACGGAAATTCGACAGCACCACTGCCCCAGCCAGATCCTAATGTCCCTTGGTTGCAGCCTCGATCTACGCAAGCATTAGGACCTTTCCCAGGTCCAGCATCCTCTCCAAATATGCCTACATGATAGATATTACCCTCTATACCTTGCCCCTGAGGGCTAAGAGGAAGTATCCCATTGTCGTTCTTCACCAGCACGGTGCCTTCAGCGGCGACTCTGCGGGCAGTGATACTATGGGCTTCATCTCCACTGCCTTGAACATCAACGAATTTATTCACCTTGCCAGATGTCTTGTCTCCTGATCCTTCGTATAGATGCCCATATTCATCATTTGTCCAGGAAGAAAAGTTGGGCGATGTTGGATTGTCCCCAGGCTCGTCCTGTCCTAGCTGATACCAAGCGGCCACAATGCGAGTTACCATATCATTCAAACGTTCCATAGGCATAGTCCCATTCAGGACAGCGATTGTGAGCTTCTCTCCCCAGAAGGAATCGCCATCTGCCCAAGCGAAACCGTCTCCAGGCATTGACATATCAAGACCGGCAAGAGCACTTGTTATACCCGATCTCTGAGCAAGCCAGTCGGATTGAACAAACCCCTCAAATCCCAGTTCATCTTTCAAAATCCCATTCAAAAGTTTGCTATTGCCACAAGCGTATGAGTTATTGACCATTTGATACGAGCACATCACACTAGCCACATTCGCGCGGATGCTTTCCGCAAAAGGCCAGATGAAAACCTCGTGCAGAGCCCGGTCATCAATATTTGAAGATATGGCATTGGGTAGAAGCCATTCTCCTCCTTGTCTGAAATGTTCTTGTTCATTTAGAACAAAATGTTTCGCAGTAGCCATGACCCCAGTCTTTTGAATTCCCTTGATAGTGTCGGCAGCAGCGATACCACTGAGCACGGGATCCGGAGAGAATCCCTCCCAGTTTCTCCCTCCCGCTGGTGCGAGTCCCAGCGGACCCATGGACGGGCCTAAAAGAACATTTACGCCTTTTCCACGAGCTTCCTTCCCCAGTAAATAGCCACGTTCTTCGATCAAGGTGCGGTTCCAGGTAGCTGCGGTTGTTAAACCAGCGGGAAAGGCAGTGATATGGTCAGCAAACCGTATCCCCAAGGGACCATCCTGAAGACACAGCGAAGGAAACCCAGCTTCGATCGCAGGACCTTTCATATTTCAGTAAGTAAGCAACTTGGAACCCATCTCGTGTGCTCTCACCAGTATTCCCAACACATAATCCCATCGACCAGCCCACGCCGGTTGTGACATTCACTTTCTCCAGCAGCGTCATATTCTGCACCATAACCTTCGCCTTTTGATAGCTGTGCGCCCACGTCTCCGATGTACCGCCTCGCGGAGACGGATACCATGGAGGAGAATCCTATCGTAACGTTAATCTACCGAGGAGTCACTCAAAGACCCCTCAGAAGGGTTAATAGAACCACTCACATAGCCATGCTCCCCCAGAAGAAATTCCTAATACTGCGTTGATATGAAATCAAAGGCAAAAGGATAAAAATAAGACCCGCCATCACAATCAGACACAGACGATTCTTTACAATGGAAGCTTTCAGCACGTTCCCGGCGCGGCGCAGCCTGGAACTGTCGCTGTCGTTGTCACCATCACGCTTCCATTTCCTCTTCCTCATCAGTGTGGCCATCGCGTCATCGTCTGCTTCATCTTCTTCGGAAAGGTCGGATGCGACAATATCGTCTAATGAATGCCAGTTTTGGTCATGATGGTCGTGGTTGGATATGGGAGTGGAATATTGATGCTCGGGTTCTGTTGACTGCGGGTGAGTGTCGCCTGCGTCAGCCTGCGACACGGGCTGGTATTTGGCGTCTGCCATTGCTATTTCTTCTTTCTCGATCTGCCTAGTGCTGCTTCTTATTCACCAAAGGCAATCACGATGGCGAGGCTGCTGCTTCCATGTGAGCCTGGGGCTTGCTGCTTGCTACTTGCCGCCGTGGCTCAGTCCACTTGAAATCTGTCGTGCTGGATATCTACAAGTATGATGTATTATGTACAAGTAACCATCATAAATGAACATGGATTGCAGTCTGAGCCAAAATGCAGTCTTTATGACAAGTCGTGCACGACTGAAAAGGGATGGGTTATCAATTGCGAGCAATGGAGTTTGTTGGGCTGGGCTTGGCTTTTGCGGCATCCAATGACGTCGTTTGTCTCGGCAATTATATCCAAATCTCTAAACACCAATCGACTATTTTTAATACAACCATTATTGGTGCCGTCAATAATTTAAAGGATTTGTTTTCCGAGAGCTGAGAGTGCTAGAGTAGCTTCAAGTCATCCAATCAATAACTATGGGCTCGATTATGTATATATAATACCATTGGATATATCTCCTATACCTGGAGTATAAAATGATATGTACGTATCATTGAGTACTGTAGCATTGAAGATGACAAAAGTTGAAAATAGTATTAATATTTTCTGCATCTCATCTAAATCTACAGAGTGACCTGTAAACAATGTAAGAAGTTCAAATATTATTGATTTCGAAATAGGGAGAGCTTCAAAACTATGCGAATTATATCCAATCCACTTTTGTGGTGCTATATTCTCAAACTTTTGTCATCCTACTCTATACAAAGTAATTGATAACGTTAAAATTAGTCGATATCAATTGATCCGTACTCCAGCTCCATTTATGAATCTTCAATGTTTAATAGAGTGCATTCTAATCTAAAAAAATCAACAAGATATTATCAAAATATACTAGAATTTTCATCACAGCAAAACGCCGACCCAGTCTATAGTAGTGACCTAAACATGAAAACAGATATCTATCACGGCGTTCCTCATCACATCGAGCGACCTAGTAATATGAACAAAGGAAAAGCAACAAAAGAGATAGTACGCAATGCAAAGATCAAAAACCCAATAGCTATGTTCATATATTACGCCTCGTCATCAGTGTCCACAGGCTTGGGGGTTCCCTTGGGAGAGTTGAGCCATTCGATATGGCGGAGCCGGCGGCGGACTTCACGTTCCTTCACTTGAGCGCGAGTCAGCTTCTTCTTCTTGCGGGCCTTGAACTTCAACTCTCCAGTATCCTCGGCGCCAGAGTTGGCGGCAGATGGAGCTGCGCTGGAGACGACAGAGCTTGCTACAGTGGAGGCGACTGTGCTGGCGGGTGCAGGGGAGCCCGGCTGGCTGTCTTCAAAGCGATCAAGCGCAATTGCGGCGCTGGTGCGGTGGGTGATACGGCCATCGGCAATATGAATCTGTTCCGGGCAGAGGGCGCCGACAAATTCCTCGTTGTGAGAAATCATGACAACACCACCTTTGTAGTCGCGAATGGCAACAGCCAAGCCTCCCAAAGAGTCACGGTCCAAGAAGTTAGTAGGTTCGTCCAGAACCAAAAGGTGTGGGTTATTCCACATGGCACCAGCGAGGACGACTTTGACTTTTTGACCACCGGACAGACCAGAAATTTCGTTGTGGTTGGCGATTTCTGGGTCCAATCCAACGTCCTCGAAGTGCTTGGCGATCACCTTGGGCTCGAGGATACGATAACCCAGACCCTCACGGGATGCTTCATGGTCGTCGAATTCTTGAACGAGTTTGGCGAATCCAAGCTCGGTCAAAGTTTCTCGAGAGATCATGGTGTTAAACTTCGGAAGAAGTCCAACCCATTTCACTTCATACTGGAACGACTTCTTCCACTTCTGTCGGCCAATAAGTGCTTCGATACGACGTCCACCTCTGCCATCGCCAAGATCGACGGGCTTCTCCATCTGCTCGCGTTCTTCATCGGACAGGATACGAGTCTGCTTAAGATACACCTCACGGTCATCGCCATTGGCATATCGCCATTGCAGGTACTGGTTGGGGGTCTTTTCAAGATGCATTTCGACGTGTTCAAGAGCATGCTGCTTGATATAACCGATACGCAAGTTGGGATGCTTTTCGACTCGGCCAGTCTGAGGAATGGTCTCACCTGTCAACATCTTAATGAATGTCGACTTGCCGGCACCGTTACCACCGATGATAGCCGTACGGGATGAAAGGGAGAGTGTGATAGATGCATCCTGGAGAGACGGTTTGCTTGCTCCGGGATAGGTGTATGTACAGTTGGTCATGCGCAGAATAGCCCTTGTCTGTGATTTGATACCAGTCAGGATACCAGGAGGAGGGAACTTGAACTGCACATTCGATGCGGAAAGCGTGTAGTAACTCTTTCCTTCAGGCTTAACCTTGACGAAGTCTGCGAGGTTACCTTTGTAGCAAACTAATTTCTTGCTTTCATAATGATATATGTCGGTACAAACTTCATCCAAGAAGCCAGAGTCGTGACTGACGATCAAACTAGTGATGTCAGTATGCGCTTTGAGGTATTCCTGCAACCATTTGACATTGGCGACGTCAAGATGATTGGTAGGTTCATCAAGGAGAAGCACATCCGCTTTCATGAGCATAGCACGTGCAAGGGCAAGCTTCATTTTCCAACCACCGGATAAAGACCCAACTTTTTGTGACTGTCGTCCCTCGGGTCCATCAGTGAAGCCGAATTCACTTAACACGGTGGAAATCTCATCCTTGTTGACGCCTTGGAGCTCGGGATCATTTGCGCAGTACTCCAGAATACTGAGTTCTGCACTTTCACCTTGATTATGCTCGACGAAGCAGGTTCGGAGGACCTCTTTGGGTGGGAATCCTTCCAGTTTTCCA
The DNA here is from genome assembly GCF_021365285.1 of Talaromyces proteolyticus. NCBI lineage: Eukaryota > Fungi > Ascomycota > Eurotiomycetes > Eurotiales > Trichocomaceae > Talaromyces > Talaromyces proteolyticus. The sequence goes on along the minus strand of NW_025764284.1, from coordinate 1,041,111 downwards.
TTTGCAATACTGCGCATCAATGTCGACTTACCGGCACCATTGCGACCGCATAATCCATAACGGTGACCCTTGAGTAGTCGGAGGTTGGTGTGTGACAGCAAAAGCATACCTCCATATGCGAGAGAGAAGTCTGCATTGACAATTTCAACCTCCCCGTCGTCTTCTTGCACAGGCACACCAAACTTGCGTTGATCCTCCTCAATGAAGTGAGCCTGAACTTCGGAAGCGACGGCGTCATTCTGTCCATCCTGAATCAAGGAGCGCAAATACGGCCCAACACAACCAGGGATTCGATCAAGCATTCTGACGTTGACATCTTCGCGAACCATTGATGCAATGTATGACTTGACGTTGTCAAAGAAAGGTGCCTCAGCGGGCTGCGCTGGACCGCCGTGAGCGATAATCTTGGCATCCAAGACGCCGAGTACATCTTCGGAGCTAGTTTTAACAACAGCACCATCAGCAACCTGTCCATTGTCTTCTCCCATTGCCTTGTGAATGACATCGAGCGCTCTGGTGGCCAATTCACGAACTTCTGGAAGCGATGCACGGTCCTTGACGCCTTGCACACCAGGTTTCAATTTGGGAAGGAAAGTCTTGGCTTCTGTGGGATCATGAACCAGTTTCGTCAAGTTTTCAACCACAACGACTGTCTGACGAAGTACTTCTTGCGAAGTCGTAGGCGTGTTGAGTGATCGCTCAAGAAGAGGCGTAAGGAGCGCAAGAACCGGGGAGGTAACGATAGCGACAAATGTTGTCTGAGACAAAGCATGGATTGTCTTTTGCAAGCTCTCTGAAGAAGGCTTTTCCATTGCTGTGATAAGGAGCGGGATGCGAGGGATGACGTCTTCGTTCGTGATGAGCGTGGTAACAGCAGTCATCGTCTTGACTGCTTGTTTGGTGACTTCGTTTTTGAGATCATGCATGCCGGATTCTACAACGGGAATCAATTCTTTGAGAGTGTTACCCATGGCCTCACGAAGAAGATCCTTTTGGCGTTCATCTTCCTTCGTACCAGTACCCATCTGAGCCTTTTTCGCCATCTTTTCTAACAGTGCATAAGCGCCAACCGCGCCTTGCCACTTGGCGGTGCTTTTGCTAAGATACCGGAGCACAGCGGGAAGAAGGGCATTGACGAGCGACTCAACCTTGAGGCCAGCGAAGAGTGCATCGACGGCATATTGAGCAGCGTCGCGAACGACAGCGCCCTTATCCGACATCGCGTCCAAGGCGATATTAAGAATGCCGCCATCATGAATCAGAAAAACAACCTCACTGAGAGGGTCCTTCACAGGAAATTGTTCGAAAAGAGCACCGAGAATGAGCATGGCGCTTTCTCTCTTCGCACCACTTTTCTTGTCGGTCGCTGCTTTCTTGATCTCGGGCAGGATGTTGAGAATTCCCCGGTAGCCAACAGAATTGATCAGAAGGTTTGTAAGGGCATATGAAGCATCCAGCGATTCCTGCGAAGTCTGAGCGGAAAAGACACTGTTGACGATTGACGAGATTTCCTCGTTCGTCGGAGGAACCGAAGACGGGGTTTTGGAAACTGCAATCGACATGGCTGGAGTCTCGGTGGGTGAAAGAGGATGAGGCATGCTATGGACGACAGGAGTCGGGGTATAATGCAAACGAAAAACGAACAATTATGACAGTAAAAGAAAGCCGTCGAGAAGGCTGATGATGCCTAAAACCGCCTTCGGGCGAGCGTTCGGGGGGCAAGGTGTATTTACAGAAGGTAAAACTGGTAAAGACGCACGAGGAGGATAATATGCGAATAAGAGAACTTGAAGTAGTCCGCAGCCCCAGTGAATCACCCAGCGATCATGGGAAGGAGGGGAGAGGCAGGAGGGGATGTTGACGCTGAAGTGAGACGCGGAGGGGCTTGTCAACTTTTTTTTTTTTAATCTTTTATCTCAGCGCCCCACCTTGAATTTGCAGTGGGTTTCAACCAATCGCATACAGCCACTGACCATCCTTACAAATTGATTGGCTGTGATTGCGTCAAATAGCAGCTACATAATACATATTGCAAAAGCATGAAAGGGCAAGTGTGAAATTTTCAATATCTACTATATACGAACAGTCCAGCGCCAGCAATGCATATAAAATAACACCATCAGTCAACCACTACCAACGAACTTTTAGAAATCTAATACTTGTCGTCAGCATCATTGCATGCAAAATGGCTTATGTCTCAGGGATTACCTTTCTCTGTGTTGCCTTCACCCATGCTCTTGTTACTGCTGCTACCACTTTGGATTGCCCCGATGATGCCGTCCATATAGGGAGCCCCGCTCCATTTCTGATGAGTGAGGACGTCTACGCCAAGCTCCTTCTCGCGAGATTGAACAAGACGCACATAGGCAAGCATGCCCTCGTCCTTGAAAGCGCGAGAGAGTTCAGTGGTGATTGTCGCGTTCGAGTGGAGCCCCGCAAGGGAAATCAGCTGGAGGACAAATCTGTACCGGGTCAGTTACGGATAATACTAGAGATAAATGTGTGACTACATACCCATGCTTAGCGAGATCCCAAATGAATGACTTGAGAGTGGCTTCAGTAAAGCCTTGGGCCATCCAGTTGAACGAGGGGCTGAGGTTGTAGACAAACTTCTTGCCAGGATGGACTGCATGGACATCACCAGCAAGCTTCGCCGCCTTTTCGACGTCGGCATTGCCGGTTTCAACCCAGAGAAGGTCAGCATAAGGAGCGAATTCTTTCGCCCGCTTGGTGGCGGCCGGGAACCCGGCCTTATAGTGATAGAAGCCCTCACGAGTGCGAGGAGCATCGCATGACCAGACAACAGGTTTGTTTGTCAGCGTGTTCGCGATTGCGCGGCGTTTGGTTAGAGACAGATCAGGGTTCTCGGTGACTTTAGTCTTGTAGGCATTGATGGCACTTTCGGAAGCACCCTCGGCCTTCAGATGGGCATCAACGGCTGTATAAGTGGGAGGAAAAGGACGTCAGCAAAACAGCTATCCAATAATGGTAAACAGATACCATACCTTCGTCGAATGTCACGAGTTTATGGTCTTTAACCCATTTGCTCTCGAACACATCGATTTCGGCTCCGGCGGCGCCATTACGTTCCATCTCTTGTAGTGTTTCAGAGAGTGGCTCGACTTCTTCCGTGACGCCAAGAATAAACTCATGGTCGCGAACATCAACAATACTGCTGATGAGCTTTCCGCTCTCTGCATCTGATCGTGCAATCACCAGGTTCTCTGTACCCATCAAATCCCACTGGAACCGAGCGGCTACTAGTCGGTTGATGTGTTCGCCGACTGGGACAAGAACCTTACCAGCCAAATGGCCACACTTCTTTCCACCGTGCATTTGATCTTCAAAGTGCACACCAGCAGCACCATTCTCAGCAAAAAGCTTGGCGAGCTTCATCACCGATGTGAGACCTCCGTGACCCATATCACCGTCGGCGACAATGGGTCGGAGATAATCGACGTATGCGGTTTTCTGCCTCTCTTCTGCACTGAGCTTTCGTCGGGCATCCCAATGTTTACGGTCGTGCATTTGCTGGGCCTTGAATAATCGTTGAACCTGGTTCGGCACAGTGTTATAGGGATAATCGCCAAAGTCCGGAGACACTTCGTTGGTCGTGGTTAACAAAGACGAGCATGCCCATCCCGAAATATAAAGTACTTCCTGATTTGGAGCTTGTTGGGTCATCTGTACGGGGTCGATAGCGCCCACTATATACAGACGTTACTATTACGTCGCCTTTGAGATTCGCTTAGAGACCTGCTTACTGGTATGAACTGGTTTTCCCTCTGCAGCTCTCTCGTTGAGCAGATTAAACAACTTCCGCGCCATTATAGAGCTGGGGTAGGTCTGTTGCAGCGATCCTCTTTTGCTGACAACATCCGCCGCATTATACGGGCGTTTGATCCCTTCGTAGCGAGGACTTTTCCACCAGGCCTCCACATCCTTCACTTGTTGTGCGAACAATGCATCCTCTGGACTACCAGCCTTGTCCGCTGTCGACAATAGATGGAATGAGTCCGACGGCAGGGCAGTTGATACTGGAGGATCAACGGGAGGCAGCGATGTGGCAGACATCCGAGGATAGCCGCACGCGAAGGACCTGCGAACAGCAGCTGTCGGGCGCGTAGCAAGCCGGGGGAGACGACGCGAGACAGTGCGAATCATCATCAAGTATAAAGAAGTTGCACGCTCGCTTTGTCACAATGCAGAATGACAGTCAAGGTCGGGTGAAAGGGAGAGGGGGAGGTCGAGGATAGTCTTGAGGGTTGATGTCAGTCCAGGCACGGAAAGAAATGCGAAATGCTACTGCGCCCCACGCACACAATGGATATCCGTCCTACTCACCGGGCTAGTCGTTCATGGAGATCCGAAGAAAAGTAATTGCTCCTTGATAAACAAAAACATTCAAGCTCGACGCAGATCACTCACAACGAAGAAGCGGCGAATCTCGGACCGATGATCGCAGCGGTGCGGCAGGCTGAGCGGGACCTCGGCAGGACCCAGTTTCCCCCGCGGCAAACCGGCTGCTCGCTGAATGCAGAGCAGTCATGCACAAAGACTCAACACCTGCCTGCGTCGTCGTGGAGATCTCCCATCGACCGTTTGTACAACTTTTGCCCGTTGCTCTTTTCGACCACATTGCTCAGTCGGTGCAACATTGGTGTAAGGCGTCGAGGATCAGTCCTATCGTCACGTCGTCATAGTTATATCCGTACTTAGCCCCAGCCTCCCCCGCACCACACCACCGCGCCCTCATCATGATGTCGATGACCCCTAGAACCACTCGCCATGCCTGGAAGCTGGCTCGGGTATGCACCCATGCACCTGGATCTCGGATTCAAACAGCTAACCACCCTGGCCCAATTTGCAGTCTGCCTCGCGCCCAGTAGCAGCATTGTCACGTACATATGCCACTGCCGAACCAGATCTGAAGACGACCCTCAAAGAAGTCATCCCCGAGAAGCGCGAGTTGCTCAAGGAAGTCAAGGCCCGTGGGGATGAAGTCATCGGCGATGTCAAGATCTCCAGTGTCATCGGAGGTATGCGTGGATTGAAGGCCATGGTCTGGGAGGGTTCCGTTCTTGACGCCAACGAGGGAATCCGCTTCCATGGCCGTACAATCAAAGACTGCCAGAAGGAGCTTCCCAAAGGAACTTCCGGCACTGAAATGCTTCCGGAGGCTATGTTCTGGCTGCTTCTGACTGGAAAAGTCCCATCGACCTCTCAAGTCCGCGCCTTTTCTCGCGAGCTCGCTGAAAAGTCATACCTTCCCCAGCACATTCTCGACCTGTTCAAGTCTTTCCCCAAGGACATGCATCCCATGACCCAGCTCTCCGTTGCAGTTGGCGCTCTGAACACCGAATCCAAGTTTGCCAAGGCATACGAACAGGGACTCAACAAAGCCGAGTACTGGGAGCCCACATTTGACGACAGCATATCCCTGCTCGCCAAGATTCCCCGTGTTGCAGCTCTGGTCTTCCGCTCCAACGAGATTGATGCAGTTGGTGCCCAGAAACTTGATGTCAACCAGGATTGGTCTTACAACTTTGCTGAGCTTCTCGGCAAGGGTGGCAAGGAGAATGAGGACTTCCACGATCTCCTTCGTTTGTACCTCGCACTCCATGGTGACCACGAAGGTGGAAATGTCTCTGCCCATGCTACTCACCTTGTTGGCAGCGCTCTCAGTGATCCGTTCCTCAGCTACAGTGCCGGTCTCCTTGGTCTCGCCGGTCCCCTCCACGGTCTTGCCGCACAGGAAGTTCTTCGCTGGATCTTGTCCATGCAGAACGACATTGGCACCACGTTCACTGATAAGGACGTTGAAGACTACTTATGGAACACCCTTCGATCTGGCCGTGTTGTTCCTGGCTATGGTCACGGTGTCCTCCGTAAGCCGGATCCTCGATTCGAAGCTCTCATGGATTTCGCCTCCACCAGAAAGGACGTCCTTGAAAACCCTGTCTTCCAATTGGTTAAGAAAAACTCCGAGATCGCACCCCGTGTGTTGACTGAGCATGGAAAGGTATGCTTCTCTATTAATCCTATCGATGGCATTTCACTCACAAGATACTAGACCAAGAACCCCCATCCTAACGTCGACGCCGCGTCTGGAGTATTGTTCCATCACTACGGCTTCCAGCAACCCCTTTACTACACCGTTACTTTCGGTGTAAGTCGTGCTTTGGGCCCTCTAGCCCAGCTTATCTGGAGCCGTGCTCTTGGATTGCCAATTGAGCGCCCCAAGTCCATCAACTTGTTGGGTCTGTTGGGTAAGAAATGAGTGAACGACTGTTGGACTATTATTCGAAAGTGATTATTATATACCGGCGTTGCTCCATTATATGCCGGGTGTTGCTCCTGTATTGGAAGCATTTATGTAAAAGTTGGTTGACGGCCCTCTTTCTTCGTGATATTTTTACTTCCCTTTGCTCGATTATTTTTTAGATAGCATTCATCGATCTAAAATAGATTTTTGCCTCAAATTCCATTCCCTCCAATGCAAATGCAAATACCATTGAAATCAATCCGCTTCTCCTGCGGGACTATACTAACAATCGAACTGGTACAGTAGTAATATAGAGGTGGGAATGTTTTCTACCTAACATTGAATCAATATATCGACATTATCCTATGAACTCTAATATCGCTGGTTTTTACTTCTATATCACTCATTTCAAAATTTATAGCTACATAATGCCAATATAGCTCTCTTTATTGTAATTACATCAATTGATATGTACTACACCTTGTGGATCTGACTTGGTCATATGATTGATAAATCGATATAATACCAGTTGACATTTAGAGCAAATACGATTCCTTTAAATTTTCTATTATGACATATAGATTGCTAGCGAGTATCAGTTGATATGAAATCAACTGATCATTGATGTAGGCTAATAATCAATTGATAATGAGCCGTTATGTAATGTTATTCTATAGCTTTACTATACTCTATGTCTTCAGTATCTATTTCTATGTATATGGTGATACACCCTGTGACAAGTCTCTTGACATTACCACAATCTATTTCTGTGCTTTCCCCCAGACAGCTGGCCAAACAAGTATAGTGCTAACCAGCATTGCGAGGGCAACCCCCATCTCGCTCACGGGGATCCACCCCAGTAAAGACCCGGGAATTATCAAGTTCAAGGCATCAATCACAAGCTGGTTCAAGAGAGATGCAGTGGATAGGATGGGTTCTGAGGGTGAGGAATTCCTAGATTCCCCTCCTTTCTTTTGTTGGCATCCATAGAGCCATTGTGAGGTCTGGGCGCCATAGAACCAAAGAGAAGATCCAAAGCAGTTCTGGCGATTGCTATACAGATGGCGTAGAACCAGAACTTGTAAGCCTCGAGCAGAACAGGCGTGTACCACGAAACCAAGTAGACATTCATGTCATGCAGCTGCGTTTTATGTTTAACATTGCGCTATAATGTGCCGCCGACTTGAAGTTGAAATAATTACTTACCATGGTCGTTCCCTCCAAAACCAGATACATCCCCAAAGCGCTAGATTCGGCCAACTCCATTGCTGTCCTGGTTCTCGTAGGGCTTCCTGCAGCCAAAATGTCATGAACATTTTGAAAACAACCGAGAAAATCGAAGAAGCGGAGATAGCGCCTCGCTGGAGGTGAATCAGTACAAGAGTTCCATGGAAGAACAGCAACCAACCGACCTAATCCTATCTGTGCTGCCGCAACCGAGCATCTCATAACTGTGGCATTGTCGAGATCGACCCCGGTCCCGATAAGCGTCAAGGCATGGAGCAGACGGAGGCCCAAGTCAAGGCCAGCTGTGGAATTGGTGAAGTTGGCCAGTTGTTTCGGGAGCGACGCCGGAGACAATTGAGCCATCGGACAAAGTGTCGTACTTGACGCAGCGCTATCTTGAAGAACAAAGATGTACCTGCAGCATCCCTCGCTGGTCCTTTCAAAAAGTAGGTGCCAGAAAATCAATACTCGAAATACGATATCTGTTAATTACCTCGTATTGGCACAGACCAAATTCAAAGCGTCAAGATAGCGGAAGTGGAACCACAGTTGCGGGGAAATGCCGTGTTAGGGAATTTGCTCCGTCCCAAGATAACAGACGAGAAAGTATAACACTGAAGCCTCGAGTATTATTATCGCATACTGTCAAGATGCAGACGACACCCTATTAGGCTAGTTGCTCTTTGTCCTTGCATGCATGGAGTTAAGAACCCTACAACTCCATCATTTCTGTCCATTTACCGATGCTCATGACTTGGAATAAAATTTCCATCTCCTTTTTCTTCTTCATTTTGTCTCCAAGGCCCTTTGATTGTCATGGAACCCCCAAGACACTCTTCCGACATGGATGACCGCAAGGACAACGCCAGGGTAATGAAGGGCCGCAGCCACAGTCTGGATAAAACCCACGATAGCGAGGAGGGTATGACCTCTGAGCTCATCTCTGCTGGCTCTGACCATCTCCATCGGAAGCTAGGTGGGAAGGAGATCCAGATGTTGGCGGTGGGTGGAGCTATTGGAACGTGTAAGTTCGTCCTATAGGTATCAAATACGGATATTGATGACCAAAAAAAATAGCCCTGTTCGTACAGATGGGGGCAAGTTTGCCAAAGGGTGGCCCAGCTGGCCTTTTCCTGGGTTTTGTTGTTTACGGTACTGTCATCTTGTGCGTCAACCAATGCTTCGGTGAGTCCTCCCATTTCCATATCTCTATACTGCAACACTCGCTGAGGAGATGCAGCCGAAATGGTTACCTATCTCCCAATCGCTTCACCCTTTGTCCGCTTAGGTGGGTTCTGGGTGGATGATGCTTGGGGCTTTGCAATGGGCTGGAACTACTTCTTCCTTATGGGTAAATACTAGTCCTTGATGCCATTACATTTCCCCCCCTGACTGAATTATCTACACTCAGCCTTCGCTATTCCGTATGAAATCACGGCAGTCAATGTGCTTCTTACCTATTGGACCGACAAGATTCCAGTGGCCGCAGTTATAATAATTTGCTTCGTGATTTATGCGTGAGTCGCCTAAACCAGCCCAAGTCTCAGTGAAACAGGAAGAATTAACTTTGGTGTTGTAGCGGACTCAACGGGCTCGCCGTCCGGTACTTTGGAACTGCAGAGTTTTACCTGGCCATCTTCAAGGTATTCCTTATGCTAGGACTCATCTCCTATACTTTTGTCACCATGGTTGGTGGCAATCCCGAGCACTGGGCCTATGGGTTTACTTATTGGAAGAACCCGGTAAGTCAAAGTCAATACTTTCATCCCATCCTGCTAACCATCTTATTTTAAGGGTGCATTTGTCGAGTACCTTGCCCCGGGAAACACCGGGCGCTTTCTCGGATTTCTTTCCTGTGTAATCCAAGGCTCTTTCACGTCAGTACCCACTATCAATTCCGCTTCCCTTGCAATATGACTGATTGTATCACGCAGTATGGTCGGTCCTGAATTCATTTCCATGACTGCTGGCGAAGCAGAGAACCCTCGGAAGTTGATGCGAAAGGCTTTCTCTTCTTTCGTCTGGCGCCTCCTCATCTTCTTTCTTGGTGGTGCACTCTGCGTTGGGATTGTCATTCCTTACAATGACAAAATGTTGCTCGATTATATTGATGGAACCGAAGGCAGCACCGGCGCTGCGTAAGTCCATGTCACTACAAGCCTTGAATACGCATATTAATCATGCTATAGGTCTCCCTACGTCATCTCAATGGTCCAGTTTGGAATTAAAGGTCTTCCCTCCCTGGTCAACGCTCTCATCTTGACATCCGTCCTATCTTGCGGTAACAACGTTGTTTATTCGTCTATCCGTACACTCCACGGCCTGGCAGTGGACGGCAAGGCGCCAGCTATCTTTGCAAAGTGTAATAGCTTCGGCATTCCAGTTTACTCAGTCATTGCGGCGCTTGCATTCTGTTTTCTTTCCTTTCTGCAGCTCGGAGATACCTCCGCTACTGTCCTCAACTGGCTTGTAGGAATCTGCACTGCGTCATATCTGATTAACTACTTCGCCACCGTCGTGACGTATCTGCATTTCTACGCTGCTCTCAAACGTCAGGGCATCGACCGAAAGACTCTGCCGTACCGGGGATACTTCCAACCCTATGCGGCGTATTATGCCGCATTAATGACATTTGTTATAACATTAATTCTCGGTTATACTGTTTTCATCGACGGTCATTGGGATGTGACAACCTTCTGTACCTCTTACCTTATGATTGGCTTTTTCATCGTGGCGGTTGTGTTTTGGAAACTCGTCAAGTGGACGCGCTACGTTCGTCCTGGGGAGGCAGACCTTCAGCTTGGAGATACCAAAGCCCAGATTGACCTTTATGAAGCAATGTATGAACCACGGAAAAGAGGCAAGATTTCGGGTTGGCTCAACAGCTTGTTCGAGTAGTTTGGATGGCAACTCATGGTGGAGTTTGGACTAGAGTGGCTGTCTCTAATTGATGCTTTTGGATGTTTCTCTTCTCTCAAATGTAATTAGTGCCGTTTTCTATGGTTTGATTATTTACCAGTCACTTTGCAGAAATGTCCCATCCCAATAATGAAAAAATAGACATTGCTACGGAGAAGGCCTACTCTATATCATATAAATCAGCTCTAGTGAAGGATTAATTACCACGGCCTAACTCGTTCACTTCCTAATATGTAAAGTAATATCTGAAATTTTCATCTTTTACTAACCCACAACATCATCAGCATTTAAAATCAAACTCGCAAAAAAGAGAGGTTCCCGAACAAATTCATCGGCTCGAATAAACTCGTTAGTTGTGTGTGCCCGGTTGAGATTTTCCACCAAATTCACAGGCGTGAATCTGTAGATGTTCTTGGTCAACGCCCAGAAGAACTTGGTGTCAGTGTTGGCTGGCATCAAATATGGTGTAACAATAAGCTCATCGTCCTGGCTGAGTGGCTTGAGAACATTCTTGATGGTGCCAGACAAGATGCGGAAGGATTCAGTGTCAAAAGGAGAAACGGGGGCTGGCTCTAGGGCGTCAACTCCAAATAGGCAAATTTTCCGTGCCACTGAAGGGTCGCATGGTGAATCGAAGCCTTTGAATACCATTCCATGCTTTTTAGCAATGGTCTTAATAAGAGACTCGTAGTGCGACTTAACTTGAGCAATACTAGTTTCGACCGCAAGGCGCAGGTTGACCATCGTAGACGCTGTTTCAGGGATGGCATTAATCTTAACGCCGCCGTTGATCTTTCCAACAGACTGGCTTGTCTTGAAGTGATATCTCATATCACCGAGTGCCTGGTCCAGTTGCTCCTGGCTGATATTGTTGTCTTGGGCAGCAGCGTTGCTCAACGTGCGGCGAACCGCCATTGGGAAGCTAGACTCAGGAGCATAGACGGCAGCACACTCTAAGAAATTATACATTGGATTCTTCGGAGTGACTGTTCCCAGGAAGGGGTTGCTCTCAATCGCGACCACGATTTCCGATAGGATGCCAATGGCGTTATGATCAGGCGGGTTACTCGCATGGCCACCGGTCGACGAGACATTGATCCCAACATCTAAATAGCCCTTTTCTGCAACGCCAATCATGGCAAAGGACCGGTTGAATTCTCTCTGGATACCCGTGGACCCCTCGTCCATGATCAAATAGATCCCGTCGTGTCCGTACTGCTCAACCAGGAAATTCGAGATAGGCCTTCCGCAATTCTCACCACTAATCTCTTCGTCACAGCCAAATGCCAGGATGACTGTTCTCTTTGGTTTGAATCCGCTCTTTATCAAAAGGTCCAGGCTCTCAATGATAGATACCAGGTAGCCCTTGTCGTCAGTAGCACCGCGACCCCAGATAATCTCACCATCGTAGTGACCATCATATGGTGGATGAGTCCAATCCTTGACGTTCTCCATAAGTACAGGCACCACATCTTGATGCGCTAGCAAGAGAATCGGCTTGGCCTCCGAGGGAGGAACGCTGCCTTGCCATGTCAGGATCAACCCATGTGTATTAGCATGATCTAGCTTCACGCTCTCAAACACTGTGGGATAAGTGTTGATGAGATATTCCTCCACCCTGAAAAATATATCCCATCTGTCGTCTTCGCCGATGGGTCCCAATTCGTCGTAACTTTCAGATGGAATTTGAATGATTCCCGAGAGCTTTTTGATGACTTCTCGTTGGTATTCCACCGAGTCGACCTTTTTGCGAACGTAATGCTCGACCTGTTTATTCGTTGGGGACAGCTTTGGGACTTGCTGGCATATCTTGGACTCTGTTCCGGGGCCGTACGTCTCCAACCAAGATACGGTAGAAGAATGGATGGAATTGTTGAGGAGCGCGATAAATACTACAGCCAGACCAATTGCAAGTGCACCGCGCATAAACCAAGGGTTGTCCAAGTTCTTATCTCGATGCCGATTAATTTTTTCAGTCATTATGAGAAATATCGATCCGATGGAAGAAAATCCCAAAATAGAGATGGGATATACTTGAATAACACAGGACTTTATCTGGAGCATTTCATTTTATAGTCTAGACTTCAAGGGACGATTATATGTATTAGTGTTAGAATTGTAATGAGCCACGACTGTACGGCTAAAGTTTTTTGTGCGCAAGTATTATTTTACATTCTACAATTATATACATGTATAGTACTGTTAAATTACTACTTTGCCACATAACCATATCTCTAGCTCCTTATCACTTATTATTATCCTTATGACAGGCTCCAGGTTTCGGAAGAAATATCAAGTTACGTCAATGTAACCTTGGGATGAAAAGTTAAGCGTTATACTTAGTGTAGAATCTTAATCCGCCTTATGGACTATACTATATAGGAATTTTACTCCGCCAATAAGAATCTTCCCCGCTTGCTATTATGTATTCAATATTAGTAGGACTCTTTATCATATCTCACGATATGAATTATAGCTAATTCCCATGGACAGCTTGCTTCATTTCGCAAGCTGCACTTGTGACAATCCCTTAAGATGTTGAATCCCAAGGCATCACTAGCTACCAATGACTTCCGCAGTGACACCTTCACCACCCCAACACCGTCTATGTTGGCCGCGATGATGAACGCATCGTTTGGAGACGATGTGTACCAGGAAGATCATATCACCACCGAATTCCAGCGGGAAATCGCACGGTTGACTGGAATGGAGGACGCCTTGTTCATGCTCTCCGGAACAATGGGCAACCAAATCGGAGTCCGCGTTCATCTCAACCAGCCTCCACACTCGGTACTGTGCGACTACCGCGCCCATGTCTACGCCGAGGAAGGGTCTGGGTTAGCGGTGCTGTCTCAGGCGATGGTGACACCTGTCCATCCTGCCAACGGTATATACTTGACATTGGACGATGTCAAGAAGTGGACTATCCTCGGAGAGGATATTCATACGGCGCCGACAAAGGTGATCAGTCTCGAGGTGACCATTGGCGGAATATTAACTCCCATAGACGAGATACGAAGGATTTCTGAATTCGCGCGCGCCCATGATATCAAAGTTCATTGCGACGGGGCTCGCCTGTGGAACGCTTCTGCGGCGACTGGTTATTCTTTGGCTGATTACTGCCAGTATTTTGATACTGTATCAATGTGTGTATCAAAGGGACTTGGGGCACCCATTGGTGGAGTTCTTGCCAGCACTGAATCCAACATTAAGCGAGCTAGATGGCTAAGGAAGCAGCTGGGGGGCGGAATTCGACAGGCTGGTGTTTTGACAGCTCCAGCCCTGGTGGCGCTGAAGGAAGTATGGCCTAGCATGAAAGAAACGCATGAGATGACCAAGAAACTGGAGAAGGACTTGGCGGCGTTGGGCGTTGTGCCTCAAATCCCAGTTGATACCAATTTCTTTTTCATTGACGCTAAGAAATCAAATGTGGATATGGGCATTTTGTTGGAGCAGTGTGAGAAATTCAATGTGAAACTTATGGATGAGCGGATTGCTCTACATCATCAAATCAGCGACGAGGCAATTGAGAGCCTTAAAGCTGCCATTGCCGCGGCAGTGCAAATAACCAAGACATTACCGTCTGACTATGTCTCTAAAGTTCCATCAGGCGGGTATAATATCACCTCAAAAATGAATGAATATAGCTAGGTGGCGGGGTTCAGTGACGGGGATTCATTGACAGAACTACTTTTGAGAGGGGGTACATTCTTTCACTTGCAATGTCAAGAATTGCTTAAAGTAGGATTTTATTTCTGGTATCCATGATCAATAAAAGTAGTTGGGTTAGGTGAAGAATGGAACATCTGTGTACTGCTGCTAGAAAGAGCTACATAAATGCTTGTCGGATTGCTCAAACTGAGGAGTCAATTTCCAAACAACATTGTACCGTATGCCAGTATAAATGAGATGCTAGGTTGCAGTCTAATGGATGTATGAATGAATACTACCCAATTGTAAGTAACGCTATAGAAGTAAAACAAAAGCCTAGTAGCTCCAGGAAAGGAAGATTAGAAAGAAAATACGATAGGAACACTTTAAGAGAAAGGTGGTATTAATAGGCATCGATTTCTTAACACAACTAAACACTCTCAGTCGGATCTCCAAGCGCAGCTGCGGGCTTGTAGTCACTGAAATCGTATTCAACATCGTAGTCCTCCTCATCAACGTCCCCATCGCTAAGATCGACATCTTGGAGATTCTCCCCGTCATCGACCTCATTGTCTGTAAAACCATAGTCCTCCTTTCGGATCTTTTTCCAACTGGCAATAGTCTGTCTCCGTGTAAGACAGAACGGAAGCTTAGACAGCGGAACACATCCTTCTTGGGTCACTTCCACTGTCTGGCCAATTGAGCTGGCAGTATCAGTCGCCTTGTCCATTAAGATAATATGGATGAAAAATATCATCCCAGGCTGAGCAACCACGTTTTGGCCTCTCACAAACATGGGAAAATCCATCCATGTAGGCGAAAAAGTGGCACCTAAGCTATAACCGCAACTATTGAAACGTTGGTCCCGGAAGCCGTTTTCATCCGCCACACGAGCGTAAGCTTCGAACACATCGCCAATCTCTTTGCCAGGTTTAAGTGCCTCCATAGCTGCCTCCATTTGAAGTATATTAACCCGATGCATTTCTCGAGCCAGCTTTGTAATACCGCCAATAGGAATCGTGCGCATTAGACACGCATGATAATGCTTATAAACCGCGGCATGCTCAAGCGTGAGCTGGCGATCGATTTTTTGTTTACCCGTCGAGTAACGAGTAAGAACAGCCTTATTACCGGATACAAGGATATTCTCGTTCGCAGGATCATCTCCGCCACCCTCATAGACCGTGCCGGTAATTTCCCGCCATAAATCGCCTTCATAGGCACCGGGTTTGGCCAGCTTAAGGGCACGTATGAGCGCAAAATCAGCAAGATACGCGGCCTTTCGAACCTTGCGCATTTCAGCTTCCGATTTGATAATACGAAGCTCTCGGGTAAATAGATCGCTGTGATCCACTAGCACACAAAGGTCGTGAAGAGCTTCTTCCAGTGCTTTTCCCAGGCGGTGGGTCAGGGAGCAGGAATCAGGTTCATAACCGATTCGCTTGGATGGTGAGTTAATTCCAAACTCCTTCAGGACCTTGGGAACCAAGGATACGGGATTACTTCCAGCGTCGTCAGATCGAATGAGGACATCCTTCTGATCTAAAATTGACGTGTAGAGAGCCTGGCGTAGATCGGGAATTCGAGTGATCAACCGCATGGAACCATCCTTGTGGAAGTACATGGCTTGGAAGAAGACATAGCCGAAGGTATCAAAGCCGGTCAAGTAGTAAAGAGTTTCTTGCTTGGTTATGAGGAAGCCATCAAGCTCCTCTCTCTCCATGAGCTTCAGAGCCCGGCGTTGACGCTCTTTGAACTCAGCCTCTGAAAAGTACAGGGCTTTCTTGAAAGGCTCGGGTTTCTTGACTGGTACCATCTTTGTCCGAGGAAGAAGAGAAGTAAGAGAATTTTGAGTTGTTTGGTATGGAGGATACAAGAGCGCCGTCATTTCTTATATCCTGCCTACTGGGTTCTTATTGAGCTAACGTGGGGAGATTCGCTCGTTGGGCCCAATTCGGAGTATTAGTCCGAGTGTTCTATCCAGAGGGAAATTTCCCTCTGTGGGGTAAAGCCTGAACACGAAGTTGAGGGGAAACCCAATCTAAGAGACCGAATGCGGGAATTTAGCCCTTGTTGCCAGGCCTTAATTTTTGATGATCATACAGCGCTGTAACAAACCTAATTATAATTATATGAGGTAGAACAGGCTATGTACTAATTAAACCGTGGTGAATGAATGTTTAATATGAGGCTATATTCTTATAATTAAACTGTCTTTTTCGGTTATAGTACATATGTATAGGACCATGCCTCTAGTGGCTTCCAGCATAGAAGCCAGAAAAAACTAGTCTAGAATGTAATATCCGTTGTTTCTTCATTTATGCTCATACCGATGTTCCAAGGCAATTTATCATCACTGGCATGTCTGACATCGTACGTATGTGATTCTTTTCTCAGCGAAGTACCTTTGCGTACGAACAATGTATACAACCTTCTCTTCAGCTTCCCCTTCCAGAATGCCACCATTACGATCAGAATCGCCCATTCAACAATACCTCCTTCGGTCATTCATTTTGCGCTAAGTCTACCCCTCCCGTCATTACCAACGAGAATTGACATCGTGCTACATGCGAGATAAACTGTTCAAGAACCGAGATATTTTATCATATTTTTAGTTAAAAATCTACATATATGTACAGGATATCTACGGGAACGGTGCATCCGTCAGACGGCAGATCACTGACTTAATCTGGGTGTAGTTTTCCAGGGCGTAGGAGCCGAGTTCGCGCCCAAACCCAGACTCCTTGAAGCCACCAAAGGGGGCTTGGTAAGAGATCATATTATAGTTATTAACCCACACGGTACTAGGACCGGTTAGCCACTATGTATATATATGAGGGAAGAGATATTATTCGGGACAAAACGTACCCAGCTTTGAGGGCATTGGACATGCGAATGGCCCGGTTGAGGTTCGTCGTGTGCACACCAGCAGCCAGACCTGAGAAGGTATTGAGTTAGAAGAGGTATAACGAATTTGGTTCCTCAGAATTTGTTTAGGACGTACCATAACTGGTGCTGTTACCAATCTTGATGGCCTCTGCCTCATCCTTGAATTTTTGGACAGCAATAACAGGCCCAAATATTTCCTCTTGGGCGATCTTCATGTTCGGAGTGACATCAGTAAACACGGTAGGTTGGATAAAGTAGCCCTTGGTACCGTGACGCTCACCACCTAAAACAAGAGTAGCACCCTCCTTCTTGCCTTGGTTGATATACTCCATTATACGGTCGAACTGGACCTGGGAAATCTGGGGACCCTGGAATGTATCAGGAGCAAAAGGGTCACCGAGCCGGTTCTCAACAGCACGCTCTTTAAAACGGGTAATAAACTTGTCGTAGATACCCTCTTGGACTAGTAGGCGCGAACCAGCACAGCAACACTGGCCATGATTATAGAAAATGCCGAAGTTAGACCAGGAGATTGCGTTATCAATATCAGCGTCATCAAACACGATATTAGGTGACTTGCCACCTAGCTCAAGAGAAACTTTCTTCAGGTTACTCTTGGCAGCAGCCTGTAGGATAGTGCGGCCAACTAGAGTAGAACCAGTAAAGGCTACTTTATCAATATCCATATGGGTAGATATAGCAGCACCAGCAGTACGACCAAAGCCGGATATAACATTAATGACACCAGGGGGGAATCCAGCCTCAATAACTAGCTTGGAAGCATATAGTCCTGAGAGAGGAGTCTGCTCAGCGGTTTTAACAATAACCGTGTTACCGGCAGCGATAGCAGGGCCCACCTTCCAGGCCCATATAAGGATTGGAAAGTTCCAGGGGATTATCTGACCACAAACACCAATAGGCTCGTGACGGGTATAGGTCAGAGTCTCAGGACCGGTATCAATGGTCTGACCAGTAAGCTTATCTGCCCAGCCACCATAATAGCGCAGGCAGCCGGCAGCATTTTTGATGTCGGTCTTAGCCATAGTGAGAGCTTTGCCATTATCAAGGGCTTCAATAGCGGCTAGGGTCTCAATGTCGCGCTCGAAAAGGTCGGCCAGCTTAGTGAGCATACGGCCACGATCCGAGGGGGTTACCTCACTCCAGACCTCGAAAGCCTCACGGGCGACTTTGACGGCGATATCAACATCCTCTGCTGTACCCTCGTGGACGGCGACGATTGGCTTTTCGGTGGTGGGGTTCACACTCTCGAAGGTCTTACCTTTGACGCCTTTGATGAACCGATTGTTGATGAACCTAAAGCACATGAATTAGTGTCATGGAGGTTTTATAAAGTTATTGTTAGGGGAGGGGAGAAGGCTGGGGGGACGGACAAGCCCAATGGTTGCTCGAATGTGACAGTAGGGCTCTGGATGCTCGTGGACAACGACATGACTTGTACCCACAATGGATAGAGAGAGATGATAGAAAGAACAGGAAGATGAGAGAGCTCACAGGGTCGGTTCTTATAGATGACAAAAGCTACGGTCGATCTTTAGTGTTAGACCGAGCTCGGAGCACGGAAAACTGGACAGTAGCTCAGTATTTGCTAGCTACTGTAACTACATTGATTCTGCTATAGTTTTTTAAAAGTCTTCCTTCGGGAAAACTCTCCATTTTTGGGGCAGTCATCGATCTACTTCTGTTGCTAGGGCTGTATACCTTAGATTCAGCACGTAAAACCATCTTATCCCGACTGAGGGAATAAGAATGTACATTTTATGGTTTACCAGGATGAAATGCCTCCCTTTTTCAGATGCCAAACTAGGCACAAAATACGACTGTTACTATATTTTGTAAGTGATACTATTCATTGGCCTAAGGATAGCATAGATTTGCTACATTTAGATGAAGGGGGGGGGGCTTGCTCTGAATAATGTGAAAGAAAGGGCCTATTATGAAAACTCTCGATTTGTGAAACAATGTTGCTGGTTATGAATGGTGATTATGAAGTTTTTGGTTTTGCTATTATTGCGTTATGGTTTACGGTCCTATAATCATTATTATAGGGTAACATATTTCAGAAACACCCTGTGTACCTACATAATGCATATTAAAATGGCAAATTTCAATACTTTAACGTCTTAATGCTGATATATATTATTATTGGGTTATTAAAGTGTTCAAAATGGCGATATAATATGCATTATGTGCTGGTGCTTGTGAAATACGTTCTAATAGCCTTACTAATTACATAGTACGTTCCGGGCGGTGTAAGATTCCTATATGGGTCACTAGGCGGAATAAGATGCCTATTGCCATTTGGCCGTTTGGCCATTTTCAGCCCAGTACCCCGCATGCCCAGAGATAAGCAGATAGGCTGAAATTATAGTATTTATTTAATTCATACTTAGTAAATCGCCTAGTACTTAGTACACCAGCAATTTGCGTTGATAACAATAGAATTGATAAGACTACTAATGCTGAGATTTTTCCAGTTTAACCAACTATGTTCTTTTAAGTAGATCTTGGGTGCTGTCAGCAAACTCTTCACAGATAGCGACCTTAAAGTTGGGTATGTAGCGAAATTTAAAGTAGCATGGGTGGATTAGAGGTGTGTGAGAATTAACTGTATAGGTACAACGTTCCTAGTGGTATTTGAAGATGCTAGGGCCATTTGTTGCACAAGAAGACCTAAGTTAGTCAGCAATTGCTAGAAATGGGGTTTTTATTAATAGTCAAATAGGCGGCGATAGATAAGCAAGGAAGCGAGCAAGTTCAATCAACACTACACTACACCAGTTCATTAAAAAGGGTGAGAAATTGATGCAGAAAGGGCTAATTTTACAAAAGAAGTCAACAAACAAGCGAAAAGCAACGAAAAACCACGAAAAAAAAAAGGCAAACTCAAGGACGCAGATGTCGTGCTTATATTTTATCGATTGGCCGGTTGAGTTAACTGTATCGTATCTCGTGTTTGGAATTAGATATGGATTACGTCAGCCCCGCTATCTTATCTCACTATCTCAGACCGAGGACGAGGAACACATTCACTCCTCCAAGCAACCATTAATCACCGCAATATGCGAGTGACCAAGGGCTGTGTTCGCTGTCGCCATCGTCATGTCCGCTGTGTGGTTCCTGTTGGCGCCTCTTCATGCTCTTACTGCACGCGCTTAGGCCAACCATGTCATTTAGAGCCGCGCTTCAAGTTCAGGCCTGTCCGCCATATATATCAACAGTGTGATAATGCTCCAGCCCGCTTCGACCTTGTCTGGGATGACCAGCAGGTCTGGGTGGGTGTCTCCCGGCCAGGTATGCCCCCTTTGGAGTGACAACATGGTTGGTCTAGTGACAAGAAGATATTTCAGTGACTTTTGTTCCTGAGACCGACGATGTCGCGCATGAATCGCCTGAATTAGAGGACAAGAACCAGGAGCCTGAGCTATCATATCCATCACCCGATGATAGCCAACTGATACCTCCAGATGCGGTTGAGTCTGTTCCGACCGATATCTTCTTAGATAGTACCCCCCACCCTGGACCCATCGACGCCTCGTCACTATCCCTACGAGAGGCATTTTTAATCCGCTCTTATATTCAAAAGATCGCAGCCGTGGTGAGTCCCTTATGGGCGACTGACATGACACGTGATCTAACGGCAGCAGGCAGATATCTGTGACCCCCAGTCTCACTTCAGCACCGAAGTCCCACGCCGAGCACTCGAGGAACCAATGCTCTTGAAGGCTCTCCTGGCACTCGCTTCCAGACATGATGCCATATTGACAAATCACAGCGACTGTGAAGCGTCGGCCTTTCATGGAGAATGCCTGGAGCTACTTATCGTCGCCCTCAATGAACCACAGGAGAACTATGAAAATCTCCTCCTCACCGTGGTGGTGCTTCGGTTCTACGAAGAATTGGAGGGGAATACCGATAGGAAATACCACCTCCTTGGGTCTAACCGCCTGCTTAATATTATGTCTCGATCAGCATCTTCTGGGGGATTGGCCGAGGCCGTGAGCTGGCAATTCCTGCGCCAGGCCATTTACTCATCCATAGTTCAGTGTGAGCCGATGCAACTGGATTTGCGGAATTATGAGCGATCCTCAGTCTTTCATCGCGACGATGATGCGGCCCACGCCAACTCTATCATATTTTTATGTGCATGCATCATTCAGCAATCCTTCGCCGCGCCAGGGTACGCCATTGACCGGAAAAGCTGGCAGCGCCTGGCGGACTGCGTGGAGGAGTGGCACTGCAACAAGCCGAGGACCTGGCAACCAATGCGATATGACGCTCCCGACCTGACCTCGAATCGACCCTTTCCTGAATTGTGGATCATGTCGCCCCCGGCCGGTCTGTCTCGCTTCCAAACCTCCTGATGAAACACTAACTCTTTTTCTAGTGGTTGGTTTGCAGTATTACCACGCTTCTAGCATATTTCTCACCTTGTCGGACGCACCGTCGCAGCAGTTGACGGACTATGAAATGGCTCGAGCTCGACTCGTTGCAGAAGTCTGTTTCAGTCTCTTCCCTGTCATGTTTCATCGCTGATATTGAGAATAGAAAAAGATTGCCAGTCATATAGTCACGGCCATTGGACTATCATTATCGAATGAAAGTGTTCAAAATAGCTATTTCATAGCATCGCACCTGCTCCAACGTTGTAAGTCAATGTCTTGATAAAACTCTTGGGGCTTTCTGATGCCTTATATAGTTGGATATTGCCTACGACAGCCCGCCCAACAGCAGGGAGCACTACAGTTTCTGTCTCGTGTAGAGAAGAACCTCGGCTGGCGCACCTCGTGGATCGGGCAAGAATTAGAGCGCCAATGGGTGGAACTGGCGGCCGTTGGCTCCATAGGTGATTGAGACATTCTGTTCTCTTTGGCGACAATTAGGTTTCTACTCCAGAAACCAGTCACGCCCAGCAAGCTCTTGTTGGATTTGCGACACAATCCATTATATGCCTGGTTGCACTTAACTCCGGTCAAGTAGTATCACAATTTCGACGTGAAGCGGGTGAGGTGCTCTCACTAGCTGTCTGTAATTATTGCCAAGGCAGCACTTTATGCATAAATGCCAGGCAGCCAAAGTGGTTGCAAACAGAGTGACCCTTATTTCTATTCAATGTTCCTCAGTTCTACCTCTGGGCCTTACTTTCAGTGGGCCTTATAGTGTTGATATTGAAGGACTCACCTCGCTAGAAATCTATCACCTTCCTTTGGTTCGGGTGGTAGGTTTCTTTTTCATTTCCAGCTCTGGAAGAAGCTGCACTTTACAGAAGTCAATTTGAGCGACCAGCCTTGATGGATGACATCCATGCAAAATGGTGATATAACTGACATTTACTTTGTTATATGAATGTTGGCACTATTATACTAGTCTTATCAAAAAGACAATAGTAAAGCCAGACTTTGTCTTTGCCGTCAAACATTAATCCCTTGGTTGGCCTGCCGGAATTCCCTGGGACTAAGGATTTATCACATAAATAACTATGCAAATAACCTTACTTAAATCAGTATCAGTTGATTTAATCATGACTATCTTATTTAGTCAGTGCTGTCTTTAATCACATTATTAGATATTTATATGATGCAATATCATATAGTAATAGAAATATTATAAATAGATGAGAAATTAGGACTATAAGCGTATAACATTTACATCAATCTAGTTGTCATGATATTGAAGTTTTTGATCAAATAGATCACTGTACGTAATCTAACCTTTATATCAAATTTATTAGTGGGTCTGATGGTATATAATTAGTCAAATAAGGCTGAAATTCTTGAAATTAGACAGTAAATGAGCCTATCAAATTAAAACTATGATCCATTTTATTACCCTATTCAGCCAACAAGTTTCTATCTAATACCAAGTATGTAATCTTTCCAATGGTATTTGACCCAGGTATCCATCATTGTCAGTTTGAGATGGGACTAACGTTACCTGGACCAAAATATGAACTATAGATTATTAAATATGTAGGTAGATGAAAATATTGTTTATTACTTTCTCTCTTGGTTATTTACTATCCGGCTTGTCTTATAGCTTGAGGACTTCCCAAACTTACTACCTGGCGGCAATCAGCAACTTCTACGGGCTGAGGCGGGCCGGGCCGGTAGCGGCCGTGGATTCGGCAGTTGACATTGAGTGAGGCCCCAGGACTCCAGGGTTGTCTCAAGCTCAACATGGACTAATAAATTGAGCCCGACACCATGTCTGTGACTGTAATATCCCTGAGACAAAGCTCCGGTCTTTTTGAGATACAACCCGGGGCGTACAGTATCTCTGTGCAGTACCGATTTTATCGAAAAAGAGCCGGTGTGGTCAGCAGAATCTCCTTAGCCCTAGCGACCGTGTGATGCGGCCAGACAGGAGAGCAGTGAACTGCTGTAGGTAAATAGCGTATGGCTGATACCCTCATGATTATTCCAAGGACAAAGTTTGCTCTACTCTGCTCCTGTACTGTACTTGAGATTCACGTTGTCTGTCTGCATTAGATTTATTGTAAGCATATATTTAACACAATAGAGATGGTCTCGGATCCCATCCCCTCCTACAGCCACTAACTTGACTATATAATTACTGCGCTGGCACCGTTCGTCCTCTAGATCCTCCTCAATCGACCCCCAAGATCATCATTCGTAATGATTTGGCCCTTTTATATGGGAAGCGCATAGTAAAGTGACTTTTGACGTTGAGCTGAAGTTTGCGTTGAGCTGGTGCGTACCAACAATGGGAGCGGTTGGTGCGGCGCAGGATGGCATGGTTAGAGGTAGACAATTGAGTGAGGGATCTAGAAGTAAACAGAATTAGGATTTCAGTATTTCTATGCGCTAAGCTGACTACAAATGGAACGCTCTAGATATTTTTCAAAATTCAACATGATATGTATCATACGTAAGGTTTTTCTTTCTGTCGTGTGCGCAATATGCCCAACACGATGATCAAGTTGGAACGTCCCCAAACTATACCACTCTACATCTCTCCACCTCCAATCAATCTACACGGTATTCACTTCGTCGCCACGTGATCCCTTACTCCCTACTTTGCCGCTTCCCTCTCCTTCTTCGCGGCTGCCTTTTCCTCATTCTCCTCCTCCTTCAGTCTCCGCCTTTCTCTCCACTCCGGGCCCCATTTCATGATGACTAGCAGGATTGGAGAGAAGGCCATGCAGAGGAAACCGAAGAATGTGGACGCCCATCCGCTTCCCATGGCATTGATCATGGGGATGATGGCGACCGTAGCGGCCGCACCCAGCCCACACCTCACGAGGTTGTTAGCAGCCGCGACTTTCCCTGCGCCAGCGGGATTCAGGTCAACTAGCAAGATCGACATGATGGTGAAGCACAAGGCCGCAGAGGTAGTCAGGATGAAGAGGAAGATCAACGGGCCGGCCAGGTTGGTGCCATAATGGATGCACCATCCGTAACCAATGGTTGAGAGTGCCTGGATGGTGAACACCGGAAGAGCAATCTCCAAGCGGGCCTTTTCGATGGGAAAGTGCCGCAGGTCAGTCTGCTTGGTCTTGACGAGTGGGAAACCAAGGTTTTTGGCGTACCGTCGGTAATTCAGGTCCACAGCCCTGCCGCCACCGAGCACGGCAAGCATGGCACCGAGACCGATAGGTAAGAAACAAAGCGCGATTTGGATGTCGTTGTAGTGGTAAACCAGGGTGAACTGCGAAGGGATGGATGAGATAACAGCGTAGTAAGAGGCGAAGGAAACGGCCACGGCGAAGAGGGTTAGTCCAACCTCCATTTCAAAGATCACGGCCAGAGTCTCAAGCGGATTGAGGATTGTAATCTTATTTGCTTTGGGGCGGTCCTTATCAGCCGCGTGGTGCTTCTTGAGGTGGTAGTGGGTTAGAACAGACATATTCCACTTGGGAGGAGGGATAGTGCCGTCGCCAACAATCTTACGGCACGTCTCGGGGTAGAAGAGAAGCATGATCAAGAAGATAACACCGGACGAGATGAGCAGGAACCAAAAGACGGAGCGCCATCCCAAGTAGTGGTTAAGGAGGCCACCAATGATGGGACCGATACCAGGACCTGCGGAAAATTAGTTTTGAGACGCTCAAGATTGGGAGAGAACTACAGAAGAAAAGGTACGCACCAATAAATTGTCCTGATGATGCCCAGCCCGTAAAGTATCCTCTCTCTGATGAAGTGGCAATATCAGCAACCACGGCACTCGCAAGGGCAATGGTGCTGCTGCTGCCGGCGCTCTGAACCATTCGCAAAACGAGGATGGCAGCGTAGTTGGTCTGCAGCGCTAAGCCCAGGTTGGCCCCAAGATAAATAATGAAGCAGATGATGAAGGCTGGGCGTCGTCCCGCGCCGTCAGAAACGCCTGCGATGAGGGTCGGGGCGATTCCTTGGAGGATCTGAGCCGTTAGTTAATTGTATTTAGATGACAAAGAAGGAGATTTGGGTGAACTGACCATGTAAGTGGTGACCGTCAAATTGGTCAGAGTGTTACTGACATTATAGTAGCGGGCGAGCACATCAAAAATAGGATAGTAGATGTTGGCACTCAGGGGTGAGAAGAAACTTGACGCCGATACCATGATGACCAGAAACATCTTCAAAGGATAGCTGAACGAGGAGTAGTCAGGCTGGGCCGACGGAGTAGGCTTCTCGACAGCGGGCTCGGCGGACACGTTCCCATTATTTATATTGTTTATGGTCTTCGCTGCGCTCTTCTCTATGGTGATTTCTGTGCTTTCCGCTTCCCCGCCCTTTGTGGTTTGTGGAAGTGTATGGGAGAGCGGTTCCTTGGGGGTAAAAGGCATCGCAATGGTAGTCGTAGTGAGGCTTTCCTCCTTCGGAGGGTGAGTGGCCTTGATACAGAGACGTGAGCTGCGGCAAACAACTCAGTTGTAGATAGTATGGACAGAGACAATATCGACAGAGTAGGCCCTGCACCGGGCTCCTCGCAACACCACAATTATGGAGAAAGGAGTAAACACATAAACTTACGGAGAGAGAGAAGAGAGAGGAGAGAGGAAGAGGGTGTTGGTTTTCTAAGCCTGTTAAGGCTCAAGAAATAATTATATTTAACATTGAGTGTTTTGGGTTAGGGTTACTGAAAGCTCCTAGGCCGTTATTTGGTCCGGTTCCAGTTGTGACACCAGGAACCAGAGCCGGAACCGGATCAGAACTATAACTGTCAGTGATCAGTGAGAAGTTGACCGCTTTGACATCCGGTACCGGTTCGAACCGGACCGAATGACAGGCTCAGAGCTCCCCTCCGCGAAGCTTTTCTCTCGCGTTTCCGGGCTGCTAATAATTGAATCACATTGGTTGAGAAGAAAATAGCCCCGGCATATTCTAAAAATGAAGAAATAAGAAAATAAAAACATATAAATACTTTCTATAGAAGTCTAATTTTGAATCTACTTAGAGTGATGATAACTCTAAAATTATATAAGCGAATATAGTTAATCCTTAGGGCTAGATAAGTACTACTACTCCCGCTCAGTAAAATTGATATTTCGAAACCAATAAAAAAAAGAAATACTAAACATAAAAAATTTCACTCTTTTAGTATACAATATTTCATTTATACTACAGATTTAGCGCAATATTGATCATCGATTGACTGGATTAGTGCATATTGATCAATTCGATTAGGATATCTAAAACGTTATAAAGTTCCCCTCTTATACAAGCTAAAATATTTCATAAACCATTTCAAATAACATTCCTACTAATACTACTACTACTACCACTAGGCTGCCTTGCATTCCATATTAGTAGATAGATGACCAACTAACTCAGAAGAGCCGGCGTCAAGGCGGGTGCGCGGTGTTCGGTAACCGGGCGTTTAGAGAGAGGGACTGGGATGAGACGGGCTAAGGATAATAGTACTGAGGAGGGTGACGATGTTGGTACTAATATTATTATACGACCAGGGATCTGCGCTGCACGCTAACTATATATCTAAAGAGTCAAACTATGATTAACATCCATACCGGGGTTCAAGCCTCAATTAATCATACTGGTATTTAATCTTGTATATTTTAGCAATTCTTCTTTAAAAACACCGCCAATAATTCTTCAGGTGTCGATGCCAATACCAGTTTTAATGCTAACTGCAACTTTCTTCACGCGTGAAGATATTTTCATATTTTTTATATTACAATTTTCGTATAATACAGCGAATATCTCATTGATTCTTGTGCATTGTCAGAATAAAATTAGGGGGTTTGTATCTATCGTCTCTAAAGGCACGCTAGCAGCCCCAAGGGCCTGTGAGGTACATGTGCACGAAATTGTTCCGAGGCGAACATATCATCACCGCAGCAATTTAGCCCTACCCTAACTCCAAATACTGCAAGTAATGAAGATCCTCTTCTTTTCCATACCACTAATTTACGAGTGGGTAGTTCTAAAGGTCAGTTGCAGACATTTTTGAGTAGTGAAGATCATGTTGGCGAATAATAATGATGCCCGCGTTGTTTTGTTGTCCTTTCTTTTCCTAAAAGTCAAATCACTCACCAACGCAACCCTGAAATACTTCAGCTGAGTGGGTTCTCAATAGTTTGGTTTTCGCTTGACAACGTCTTATCGCTTCTGTAGGTCAACACCCGCCCTGCCACCCAAAATACCATTCTATTGCAGGCGGGATAAATTGTGAGCATTTTTAAGGAGAATAGGCAGCTGAACGGGCTGTGATGCCATTTCTCAGGCCTATAGTAAATGGAATTGACGAAGCATATCAGATAATATAGCAGAGTGGGCTCAAATTTTGTAAGTATGTTCACCTATTAGAATAGCCAATAAGACGTTATTTGGAAAGATCCAAAAAGAGGAATGTCATCTTAGGCAAAGTAACCAAGCCGCTTTCTTACAAGTACCACGCGAGGAATCCCACTAAGCGATATCATAGGATGTTAGCATAGGTTGATATATACCGATAAACCCCTAATCCCCTGAAAAGAAAATCCCATTGTAAGCTCTGTGCAGTCTGGCTTGTTTTACATGTATTTCTTTCTATCATAGTCCCCCCCGGCATCTTTCTATTCCATTATCTCCAGAGACTTCCTATTTCAAAGGATATTGTAGCCCGATTATCACGTTGACACATTAAGAATGCGCTCCAGTCTCCTGTTTGTGCCGTTTCTGGTGGCTACTGCTGTCTCTACCCCGAAGCCCAACCATCTCACTCAAAGGGAAACTCTCATCGATGACCTCGGCGACCTTCTAGATTTGGGCATATTTGATCTGAACTCTTTCCTACATGGCGCACTGGGTCTTCAGCTCTTTGACTCCATTTCTCCCCAAGCAGCTGCAGCGTTAGCTGGAGCCGCTGAAGGTGGTGTGTCAAGTTCTTTCAACTCTTCATCCAAGGGTGAACTTCAAACCTGGATAACTGGCAGTGGAAGTATCTTCATGGACCAATCCGTCAGGTCTGCTGTACAGAACTGGGCTACTAGTGACTCTTCCTCCGTACTTTCGAGCAATATACAAGCCGGACTGTCGATGTACGTTCCTGCTTGCTCTGCAATTGCCTCGCAAGCTGGAATCATAATCTCAGTTGGCGGTATTCTATCTCAACTGAGCGTAACCGGTCAGGCTGTATTGGATGCTGCGTCCAAAGCCGCCCTAGAGGGGTTCTTAGCAGTTGAAGCCGATCTCGATACCCTCGGCAAAGACGCCCTTCAGATAGCTGCAGCTGGTGGTTCAGCCTTATCTGCATCTGCAGAAGCCCTGGATGCTGTTGCGGAGTACTTGGAGAGTGATGCAAATAAGTTGGGTGCCGCCTTGACAGCGGCTATTAAGAGCTGGGCAAAGAATATCATTTCGGATGGTGTTGTGGTGTTCGAGGCACTGGGCAATGATCTGGAGACTGCTATTGCTGCCACTTCCATTTCTGGTTCTGTCTCTGATAATGTGAACGGTGATGGAGCCTTGAGTGGCTCCGCTCAGCTTGCTCTTGCTGGGTTGTTGAATGTGACAGCTGCTGGTACATTTAATGGTTCCCTCAAAGCGTCTTTAGACCTTGCTATTGCCGGTGGCTTCGCTATTCACCTTAGTACTGATGAAGTCAAAGAGCTTGTTGACTACCTCGAGAGTGAAGCTTGCGTCTTTACTGCACACCTCAAAGCTACCCTAATCTACTGGCTTTACGTGGGTGTCAAGGATGTTCAAGCAATTGAGAATGTGATTGTTGCTGATGCTAAGGCGGTATCTGAATTTCTCGAGAGCGCTGCTGCTGAGGGTCTGACTGCTATTGCTCGAGGCGCCATAGCACTTGCTGCTGCTGGTCGTGATATCATTATTTTGTCCGAGAAAGCTGCTGCTGAACTTGCTACTATCCTGGCTGCAGCCACCAATCTCACTATTTCGATTGGCATTGACGATCAGTTAATTGACTGGCTCCTTGGCATTAAGCGTCAAGGATAACTCTGCCAAACTTCAACTGTCATTTGGATACGCTATTCCGTTTACAACATCAACATCTAGTGGTGTTTTTTGACTTTTACTCTCCTTAATTCTTAATATTCCCCTAACCCTCGACTTCACTCATTCTTTCGGACTTTTATTCCGAATGGATTTATCGCAGATTTGTTTTGAAGAGCGAAAACATGCTACAAGGCCGTGTTTGGCTGTTAATGGGAGATAATTATATCAATATGTCTGGTCCGTCCTAAATTCGATGTTAAAGTTGTTATTTCGCATTATCATCAAGGTTATTAGTTCATTTTCCTGATCTTCTCTGTCTTTTAATTCGGGCCGCGTAAAGGTGTTGGGATTTCTGAAGAGAAATAAAACAAAAATTTAATATAACATCCAACCTTTGGTCAGTAGAATTTACCATGGGTTGCTCGATGAGTCAAGGCTATAGGTATCCACGTCGCTTGGGATCATGCTATTTGGCATATATATATATATATGTGCTAGAGCCTCCAGAGGTGGCGCAGGTGGGGCGCGGTCCGCTTTGAACCAGTCGAGAGCCAGGCAGGCCTGGTTCTTCAGCAACACTCATCTATCAACCGATCTTATTGTCAGCCAATCGCTCTGGCTCAACAGCTTAGAGAATCCTCATTTAGCCACGCAAGATGGACTGGGATTGTTTGTCTTTCAACGCAGCGACATTTATTGCCGGAGTGATAGTTCTTGATCTCGGAGCCGACAAGTTCATTGATCATACTGTTGTGGTTGGCCGTCGTCTAGGTATCCCTCAGACGCTCATTGCATTATTGACTGCCGGCGCTGAATATGAGGAGGTGTGTCAATATTGGATTGCTATTTCGACCTTGTTTGACTAATTATAACAGCTTGCCGTGGTTGTTGCCGCAGTCCTGCAACACCAGACCCCATTAGCTATCGGGAATGTGATGGGATCGACTATCTCTAATATTCTTGGGGCTTTTTCTCTGGGTCTACTCTTTCACTCGGGGTCGATTGATTTTGATTGGAGCGCAAAATTATACACTGTTGTTCAGTTTCTCATCACGACAGTATTCGTCGCGCTGGCCTACTTCGGGAAGCTCAATAAAACAACAGGTGTTATCTTGATAGTTTTGTTTATTGTATATCTCATCACAATCGCTTATGCCATCTATCGTGGAGTCATTGATCCTCCGTCGCAGTGGGACAGTGATAGTGATAGCGATAATGAAAACGATGATGAAATTGAGGATTCTGAACATGCAAGACCAGCTGCGTCCGAAACGTCGCCTCTTCTAAATGGCGAGCATTCCGGAAATCTTCACGAGCGAACCAACACCTTCCGCTCCCTTTTCTATCATATCTACCAGCTATTGATCGGGTTTTTATTACTTTCAATATCCGGCTTCATCCTGTCTCATAGCGCCAACAAAATCGCCGAATACTTTAATCTGTCTGGGACCGTTATCGGTATTACCATTTTATCATTTGCCACTACTTTACCGGAAAAGTTTGTTGCCGTGATAAGTGGCTCCCGCGGCCACAGTGGTATCATGGTTGCAAGTACTGCTGGAAGCAACATATTTCTCCTTACGCTATGCATGGGTATTGTGGCTGTTACTGGAATCCCAGAAGATTCTACTAGTGCATTTACGTTATTTGAACTCGCAATTACCTGGCTATCATCTGCCTTGCTTTTGTTAATAGTTGCATTAGGTCTGGGCCACTTGGCAGGTATTACCTTGCTAGCTGTTTACATTACCTTTTTAGTTCTCGAATTCACTGTGTATAGGAGATGACATATGCATTACCAGAGTTTAGAACTAGTATGTAAATTAAACGTCTTCCTCTTTCATTTATAATGAAATTCCAGATGTCTATTCGAAAACATTCCAGTGGCAGAGTGTTAAGAAAAAAGCCTAAAGTTTATTGTGAACATTAAAGCTTAGCAATTGCATTATACAAAATACATCAATATGCTCATGTAGATGCTGTGTACCTAGAATCAGATATTATTATCATAGTAAGATATGCAACTTTTTGCCTGGTACTGTAGAGTGATTTCCGAGGCTCGCCTAATTAGCTCAACCACTTTAGATATATGAACAACGCTGAAACGCTGCCATTACACAATTTGCTATTCTCATTAGTGACTTTTCCTCATTGCAAATACGAAGGCTGGCATGAAGATTTGGGTTGATTGGCTACGTCTGCGTCTGGTTCCAGATACTACTAACTGTAATGCGGTCTTCCCAGCCGGGGCTAGAGCCACTAACAACCCGGTAGCCAATTTTCTTTTTCTCGCCTCTGCGCAACAGAAATGCATTATCGTCGAAGACGACGATTACGTCGGAGTCTTGTGGATGGGGAGCAATCCAAGTAAACACGCTCACTCCCTGTTCCGCTATTGACTCAAAAGCGTTGTCATTTCCATTACCATTGTCAATCCATCGAATCTCTGAGCCTGGTTCGAATATCTTGGCCTCGCTGAGTGGTGCAGCCGTGAAGAAATTAGATGAGAGTAATGTGTCTTTGTGCTTATCCTCGCGTTGGGCTGTGTTGCTGTCACGGATAAGTTGGCTACCAGCAAGGCGTTGTTCTTTTCTGGGAGGCCCACAATATTGTAAGAGGTATTTAGCTCGGTGATGTTAATTGTTGTTAAAACAGTTGAGTTCACAGTCCCAATATTAAACTGCTTATATGAGATGTCTGGAGGCTGATGAATAGGATTGACGTTATAGTCAATCCACTCCCAGCTAGCTTCGCCTGACACATCGTTCCACAAGTCGGATACGGCATACATTGTCAGTATTCCAGAAGCTAAATTATGTCCTGGTGCGATGATGACGGTCTGATATATATCCTTGATGGCGTAAAATACGGCCTTCCACCGGCCGTCGTATTCCCTGCTAGACCAGGTTGGTGCCTGCCAGATATCGTTGAGCTGCCAATATAATGATCCTAGTTGTCGTCGTGGTAGCCCAGATCCAGCACGGTAGTATACTCGTTAGTCTTCTTGAATTACACTATAAAGTAACCTTTTTCCGTAAATGGTCAATTCATCTCCTTACAACTAGAGAAGGAACAAAGAGTATACTTTTGAAGAATTTGAGATTCTAAGATATGGTGAAATTTGGCATCGAGTAGCTCAATCCTCATATTTTATTAATGGTCTATAACCCATCCCACATTAGACTAACAAACTCGGTCAATATTCTGCGGGGTGGTGCGGGGTGTAGATCATATAGAATAATACAACAATGCCCATGTTTTTGAGGCTTTCATATAGATACGGTTGAGGAACTAGGAAGAGTATTACAAAATTTAACTTATTCCATTGTCTAGCATCTTCAGTGCTAGTTATACATATACACAAATGCCGTATATATACAGCTCTAAAGCCATAAGGAACCCTATAACCTAGCCTGCTTGGAAACAAGCTGCTCCCATTCTTTAGGTCCAAAGTCTACATACCTCGAGTCGGCTCCCGGAGCCAACCACAAAATCCTGTCGTCTTTCCCGGCCGGCTCCTTGGAGCCCTTTTTTGCTGGATCCACACCTTCTTCTCGCAGAGGTACTTTGTTTTGCTTATTGTTATGGATATGAGACGATGCTTTAACCACTCTCAAAAAGACCGGCACTGCATACCGCGGCAATTTTGAACGGGCAAACCGAGCGAATTCTGCCCAGTCAAAGTTACTCTCATCAGAGAGCTGTATTGCTGCGCAGCCAGCCCGACCTTCGTGATTGGGGACAAGTACTCCGTACACATTCGCCTCGGCAAGGCCAGGGAATTGGCCTAGAATCTCAGAAACTTCAGCCGTGGCTACATTCTCACTCTTCCACCGGTATGTGTCTCCAAGGCGGTCCATGAAGTACCACCGTCCATCGGGCAAGCGACGCAGCGCATCACCAGATCGATAGTAAATGTCACCCTTTTTGAAGACGTCTAGCGCATATTTCTTGTCTGTGGCTTTGTTATTTCCCCAATATCCTTGAAACGCCGCTTTTTCTGGAATGGTGACAAGGATTTCTCCCCCATCTTCGAATGCTTGACGCTTGGCGAAACCGGTTTTAGGGTCTCGCCAGATATCGCCCGTTTCATGGTCAATGGCGACTGGTACGTATAGCTTGCGGAGAGCGAGACGTAAAAGGAGACCATGGTGACCGACAGCACCCGCAGTATAGGGACCTCTGTTATAGTTGAGGAGGGTAAGCATTCCCTCAGTACTGTTGAAAAACTCCATAACATCCTGGACACCAAAGCGCTCTCTAAAACGTTCCCAAATATCTGGACGCAAGCCGTTGCCGTACATGCCGACAACCTTGTGGTCCTTGTCACTGCTTGATGGAGGGTTGTTGAGCAGATAACGCACCGTCTCGCCGACGTAGATGAACCAGGTAGACTCAGAGTCCCGAATCTCTTTCCAGAAGTTGCTTGCGCTGAATTTCTTTCCGATAGCAACAGGTACACCGCAGACCAACATTGACATGGTCACGATGGCGCCAGTTCCATGATACAGCGGCATGCAGTTGTACCATCTAACCCCATCTGAGGTATCTTTCGTGCCCATACGGGTATGAGCACCGAAATAGAATCGCTCCATCGTATACGCACATCCTTTCGGCAAGCCTGTCGTGCCTGATGTATAAATCAGGCTAACGGGGAAGCTATTGGGGGTGTTGAGTCGATACTTCACATCTGGAACTGTTCTGGGAAACTCTGAAATCAATTTCAGGGTCTCTCTGAGAGGTAGAATCGTCAGCCCTAATTCCCCCTCTATGACGGATCGGCTCTCTTCGATTCTCTGCTGGCATCCGTCGTCGTAGTCATCAACAATCATGATCTTCGCTTCAGGAACTTTCAAGCAGTGAATGAGCGATTCTCCATTGAGATTATAATTGATTGTTGCAGGAGCACAGCCTATACTTAATAGGGCTAACCAAACGAATAGAAATTCGGGACTGTTCGTCATGTACATAGCTACCAACTGGCCAGGTTTAACACCGAGCGAGAGAAAGTAGTGTGCAAACTGCGACGTTATTTCAAGTGATTCTCGATACGTATACGAACGTTCGCGGGACCAAATTGCTTGCACGTCCGGGTATTTGTTGGCGCTCTCCTCGAATAGAAAGAAGGCGTTGATACGTCCATCACTGACTTGACCAGAGTGAGCAAATTAACGAATTCAATCAAAAGATTAAATATACACAAACGAAAAACCTACCCGCTTTAGCAGTGATTCGTTCGCCTTTCTTCAAACGATATAAACCCTGTAAATCTGAGACAAGACGCCATTTTGCATTGGCGTAGGCTAAGGCCGTCGTGCTCCCAGCGACTGCTGCGGCGATGGTTACTAATAATCGATCGTGGAGTCAGTGATTTGATAATTCTTTCCGGCAAGATGATAATTGACTAATGTTGGCCAAATTTCGGTTGTGAGCAGTGTACTGTACCGGGATCCATCGATGGTGTTTTGTAGTAGATCGGCACTAAAACAACAACCCTGTCAATCCTTTGACTCGTGATTCCAAGACACTGAATTTCGCCACCAGCATGCTTTATTGATCGATAACAAGAGTCTGAAAGGCATCCTGTCTGCCTCCAGCTTATAAATGAAACGGAGCCAGGGGACTTACGCACGCAAGGATGTACCGAGAGCCGATGCAAGCGTCAACCACCCCCGCACAAGATCAGCAACCAGCAGCATTGTCCCATAATAAAGCCCAGAAATACAATGCAAGACCGATACCATCAACTGAAATGGCATAGCACAATACAGCACTGAGCCCATCGACCAATGCGTGGCCAAACCGCCTTGAAGCATCCTCGGCTCAACTCAATGGGCCAATGGGAGGATCCTCCGCAGTTGGAGAAGCTTCCAGCGAGGCCGTGGTTGGCTGGTTTTTGTGGGGTAAATATCAACAGAATGGAGCCATTCTTCAACAGTTTACTATTTACTACGTATTTACTAGTTAATAGAGATATATCTGCCAAACACCACCACTTCACATGGAGACTAGCCACAAAACAAGTCTCCGGGAAGGTTGTGAACTTTGGCTTATTGTTATGTGATATCAAATCAGACTGAATGAGTACGAATTTTCAATATTGGGGTAGCCCAACGCCATCTAGTAAACTAAACCCATCACACATATATACGCAAGTCTATACAGTCAATAGTCGACGTCAAATTCACATTGATGCACTATACACCATTGAATCCATGCCTCAATCCATTAACCAAAGTTAAATCATTAACCCAAGTTGAATAACTATTCAGACTCTCACCACACCCCCACGAGAAACTGCGTGAATCCTGTCGCGTCGACGCTCGTATCCAAGTTCCCGCACTGCACAAAATTGATATTTGCAGAATCACCATAGTAATGAGCTTGCAGTTCCGCCGCGCTAGCTACACAGGTCTCATTGGCGAGGAAGCCCGCAAAGACCAGCGTAGAGTCTGTACTGCTGTCATCCTGGATGAACATGTAACTTTGTGCGAAGAAGCCGACGTCGGTGCATTCACCGACAGTTCCCGAGGGACCGGTGATGTCTGGTGCTCTATGGAACATTATGGTTAATAATTATCTAATAATTTCAATGTTGATTAAAAATCAGATACATATGTAGCATTAGGGCTAGGTTAGAGTTACTAACGTAAATGTTTTGCAATTTTCATGGCATGCGTCGTCAGTGCAAGCCTTCATAGAGTATCCATGGGCGAGCCCAAGCAAGGCGATACTTGTAGCAATAACAGTCTTCATCTTGGTCATGTTTCGTCCCTTTTCTATGCCTAGGGTTTTGGATTATTTTAGCATTGGGAAGCGATCATTTATATATCCGTCATTTTACAAATCCCCTAAATATTCTAACGTTGCATCCACGATCGCTATTAGTTCGTACATAGTACTCTCATGTATGGGAGTTTGATTGGCCCCATTGCAGATCGCAGGATCGGGATCATCTGAAGTCCTAGACCCGTTAGACGATGTAATTATTAGCCTAAAATGAGCTCTGTCGGCAACCCATGCCTACGAATATAAGAGTGTTAACACGCAGACATCAATATTAAATTTTTGCGCTTTAAATGCTATGAAGGTTTCGGTGCAAGAATTAAAGATCAAGCATTGCAGCTTGAGAGTCAAATCTAGGCTAAAATTGCCAAGATCTACATCTTGAAACTGGCGTCGCTACCAGCGTATCCACTATCCAATCAAATAGGCTGGGACAAAAAGACTATTTTTAAAATATTGTGACAGATCGAGGCATGGCCCCTCGTAGAGTTTTATGCAAATCCCTGGCGATGTAATAAACGTATCGTCAACCAACATGAAGCATTTTCATCAAGCGATTGTGATTGCAAACGCTGTGTCAGCCTTGTACCAAAAAAGTGTTTGACGCAATCAAACTATTTTCGAATACAGAGGGCTTATAAACATGGCCTCTTTTGGCAATCTAGAGTTTGAATTTATCTCGGCAGGCTCCTGTCCGTGTAAGGCACAGGGCTAAAGAAAAGAGATAATCATATCTATGTTCTACCTATAAACAAATTTACGTGCAACGGTGCCGCTTTATGCTCAGCCTAACTCACAGAGCGCCCACGGAGCGATTACTGAGCAAGGTCTGAGCAAGCCAGAGAATTAGGGAAGCTCAGTGAGCGTTCCTATTTCTGCGAGGGGCTGTCTACTCTTCTTTACATTCTTATTTATGCACTAACAAGGTCAGAGTTACTGCATAAGGCTTCCCATTATGACAATGATTTCTCTCTCTTTCATAGTTCTTTTTTATGCTCATTATGTTGAGGAATGCTGTAGTCAATGTTGAATATTGGGAGAAGACTTTTATGCTCTGATTGATTATTGTTGAATACTATGATGATCCTTTGGAGAATTTGGGGTTAGAGTTAGGGCTAACTCCCAGGACAGGTGCCAGTGTCGACATAATATGACAGCGGAGCTCGTGGACTACACAGCGTAGGGTTTCGCGATTTCTTCATAATATCCTAAAGAAAGTGCATGGAATGCGACAAAAAAAAGTCGGATAGGATGTACGATTCCCCAAGAAAGAGGGAGGAGGAGGAGACATATTATCTTAGAACACTATCTCTACGCTTCCGATCACTTGAAAATGTCAGATCGTAATTTGAATTTCATTCTTTTACTTGAAATGAGTAGTCTAGGATTGCTGTTCAACTGGCGTCTCATGAATCATGTATTGTTGTGTGTTTGCATATCGCACGACGTCCCTAATGACGAAGGATCTCAGAACCGTCTCCAGCACTGCTGCTTCGGCTGTTGTTCGATAATTTATAGAACGGTCCGTTTTTATTCCTTCCGTTCAGTCTGTCGTAAGCAACTTTAGTGTTCGGTTTTGCTCAGCCTGTTGGCCTGGAATACGGACCTGTAGGACCCTTCTTCTGAAGAACTATCTCGATTGTTTTGCTTCCAGCTCGCCATTGCCCACGCTTTTCTTCCAATTATCAAGCCCGGGTGGAAGAAGGTGAGAAGGCCGCATGCTAGGACCATCATGGCCCCTTCCAGCACCATGAACGTAATCTGGTCGTTGGCCAGCGCACCACCGAACCCGTTCGATAGCTCGGCGCAACGAAAAACAGACCGCACAAAGATAAATAGGCCTGCAAAGAAGAAGGCGATCATGAAGAAGGGCTGGAAGAACCGACGCGACCGTAGTGATTCAAATGTCCGGTTCATTGGTTCATTCCTTGGAGGGCTATGGATAACGCGCCACCAAAGGTCGAGACTCAACAGACCAAACAGTGCTAGAGAAAAGACCTGCCAGGCGAGCCCGCCGACCATTGTATGAACGCCAGCGTTCTGTAGTGACGAGTAAGCCGACGCAACCGAGGCAACAGCGCCGCCAACTGCTTGCAGGACTAGGGCAATCACGTCGAAAGTGATGAAGACGTAGGTATAGATCTGCGGGCGGAAGCGCGCTTTGTCCCGTCCATAAATGATGATTAGACGCGACAGTGTGAGGTAGATGGCTGCAGAGAAGAAGGCCGGCCCGATTGTAAGACAGACCAGGTACCTGATGGGTAAGGCATCGGGTGTCAGTTGCAGTCATGGACATCACCACAGCGTATCTACTTACATCAGGAACCACGAGAAAGAAAACATATCAGCCCTCAGAAGAAGGCGACCGACATACCCGATTATTTCGAGCAGCAAACCTATAGTCATAGCGACCAAGAAGCCCCATGTCTTGTGCTGGATAGCGAAGAAGAGCTGCAGGACAAGGCATAGGCCGAAGATAGCTGTGAACAGCACATTACCAGCCAGGGATGGATAGTATCTCACCCAGGAGAGCTGAACACCATCGAGGACGAGAGGGCAGGTGCAGGAAGTACACAGAGAGGTATCGTTAAGGAGTGTCTGGTTGAATGTTTCGAGGGTGACATTGCTCCAGTCAGTGGTGCAGCCCGACATGGTAGCTGCACAAGATAGGGTTTCTGGTGGTGTTCTTGGATTGAGTGAGATGGCTGATACAAATTGTTACTTGATAAATGAGAATTAGAGGGCTGCCTAAGATGAGGATGGAGGCGGCGCGTTACTCACGATTGCTTACTATGCAATGTGAAACCGCATAGTAAGCAACTCCCCGGCAGGAATAGCAGCATTCGAAAAAAGAGTAAACCGCATCGTCCGATTACAACTAAATATAGTAAATCACACTACTCAGTCGCAACCAAATAGTAAACTGTGAAGCTGCATACTATGCATTTTTGTTAGATTAAAAGTAGATATTCTACCTATAGGTCACAGGGCGAACACCTTAGAAAGACATATGTAGCACCTACCTACCTTCCTACCTTCGTTCCATAGCATTAACATCTCGGATGGATGCCGTAGCTGCCTAAAATCTATTTCTGGAAATTGATGTAGGGCCCTGTAGGTACATTGGATACTCGACTTAGCTCTCCATGGATTCGCGGACCACATCTATCGTGCTCATCGAGCATGTCCACTCATTCTGTCGCAAGAGGCCCGAGGTTGGGCTCTCGACCCTGGTCAATGCGGTCTGGGCCATTGTTATCTGGCAGTACACAGGACTGGAAGACGTCCGCTTTGTCACTGCCGCTCTGTGGAAGCAGGATGCCGATCTCAAACACTATGTTTGTGCGGCGCATGTCGATGGCAATGTGGGGCTATCTGATTTGATGCAACAGATACAACACGGCACCAAGGAACTGGCATCCGACCAGCTCCCTCTGGTCCCCTCAAGGACGGAAGACGCCAATGTGTCGTTGCTCCAGTCCTTGACGACACTCACTACAAACAAGAATTATCTCGAGACGGATCAGACCCGCCCTTTCGTCGCTAGCGCACCCGTCGAGCTCGTGGCAGTCCCCTCCACCTCCGGGGGCCTAGAAGTTGTAGTGCGCTTCTCGCCAATAGCGATTGACCGGGAGCAAGCCGATCTCCTTGTGGCTGCTTTCGCGCATATAATTGCTGCAGTCACACATGTCGGCCGCTGGGAAGACACGCTAGGGTCCTTAGATCTAGTTAGCGACTACGACAAGGCAAAGCTCTGGGCCTGGAATAGCGCCCTACTTCCTGAGACAGTCGAAGCATGCGTGCACACCCTCTTCCGGCAGCGGACCCAAGAGGAGCCTGAGATGATCGCCGTGGACGCATGGGATGGGCACTTTACATATGCCGAACTAGATGACATCTCGGATCGCATCGCAGCTTGGCTAGGGCGCGATGAGGGTATCCTGCCGGAGTCTATCGTACCCTTGTGCTTCGAAAAGAGCTGCTGGGCGATTGCGGCTCTCATGGGGGTTATCAAGGCAGGCGGCGCCATTGTATTTATTGATCCGGCACAACCCGCTAGTCGCAGAGGAGAGATTCTGGCCCAGATCCAAGGCCAATTTGTCCTGACCTCGAGGACCCAATCCGAGGCGTGGGGAAAGGAGGTGGGCGTGAGGACGGCCATCGTCGACGAGCAATTCGTGGCCTCCTTGACAGTGAACGATGTGTATGAAATCCCTCCTCAGTCAGGGGTCACGCCAGCAAACCTTCTTTACCTCATCTTCACCTCTGGTAGCACGGGCAAACCCAAAGGCTGTCTCATTCCGCACCAGGCCTTCGTATCAGGTGCACTCCAGCACGCGACAAAATCTAATTTATCTCGCGGAAGCCGCATTCTGCAGCTAGCCTCATACAGTTTCGACGTCAGCATGTTGGAGATCCTGACCGCACTCATGTCTGGTGCGTCTGTGTGCACGCCGGACATGTCCACCATAGCAACGCAGGGTCTCCATCCAATCTTCGAACGCTTCGCCATCACCTGGGCATTCCTGACACCATCTCTGGTCAAACTGCTCCGGCCCGAGATGGTGGTGCCCACGCTCAAAACCCTGGCCCTTGGAGGCGAGCCACTCCATAAAGTTGACATCGAGACTTGGGCACCGCATCTCCAGCTCATCAATGGTTACGGGCCCTCTGAGTGTTCCGTAGCCGCGGCCGGAGATCCACACTTGAAACCGACAAGCGACCCATCCAATATCGGCCGCTCTGTTGGCGGTCTATGTTGGATTGTCAACGCCGAAAATCATGACCGTCTCGTTCCTCTGGGTGCTGTTGGTGAGCTACTGATTTCAGGCC
The DNA here is from genome assembly GCF_021365285.1 of Talaromyces proteolyticus. Classification (NCBI taxonomy): domain Eukaryota; kingdom Fungi; phylum Ascomycota; class Eurotiomycetes; order Eurotiales; family Trichocomaceae; genus Talaromyces; species Talaromyces proteolyticus. Next base: position 1,000,122 of record NW_025764284.1, on the reverse strand, counting down.
CCATTTTGGCCAGGGGTTACTTGAACGATGCTGAGAAAACGGCCGCATCTTTTATTGAGAACCCATCGTGGACTAGTGACAGCTGGTCTCTCACCACTACCTCATTCACGACGACCGGCTTAGTTTCGAACGGAAATAATAACCAAAAGCCCATGCGTTTCTACAAAACTGGCGACTTGGCTAGATTCAACATCGACGGCACTATACAGATCCTGGGCCGCAAAGATACCCAGGTAAAACTACGTGGGCTGCGCGTCGAGCTGGGAGAAATCGAGCACAACATCGCACTACATCCTTATGTCAAACATGCCACTGCCTTCCTACCCAAGAGCGGGCTGTGTAAGGAGAAAATCGTCACCGTTTTATGTCTCAATGACTTCTCTAGCGAGTCAAAGCCCGGGGACCCTGATGCACTGATCGAAGTGTTGTTGGAAGACGAATGGCCTGCAATCAAACAGCAGGCTGACGCCGTTCGTAGCCACCTGAGAGACTGCGTTCCAGAGTATATGGTCCCAACTGTGTGGATCGTGATCAAGGCCTGGCCGCTACTGCTCTCGGCAAAGCTCGATCGGAAAAGGGTCCTGAACTGGCTATTGAACATTGACCAGGGGTTGCACAATAACATAATGGGTTTCCTCGGTCACGAGGAGGATGGAAACGAAGCCGAATCAAATCCTGTGTCCGAGGCCGAGCGTACTCTTCGTGACGTATTCTCTCGTGCTCTCAAGACTTCCGCCCACAATCTGCCTCTAGACAAGTCCTTTATTGCGCTCGGCGGTGACAGTCTCGCTGCTATGCGTGTTGTCTCCGAGTGCAAAAGGGCCGGCTATGCCATCGACATCCGAGACCTGCTTACAAGTAAAGGCATCACGGAGCTGGCTGGCCGCGTGGAACACTCGAAGCAGTCTGAAACCTCGTTCCCACTTTCTATGGCCCAGCAACTATGCCTCGGCTGCTTTTACAGCGGAGATGAAGATGAGGAGGATAAGATGCAAGCGAATCATTGTACCCAGAGCCTTCTCCTGAGACTCGACAACGCCGTCTCTACCGCCCAGGTCAAAGCTGCTCTGGGAACCATCGTTAATCGTCACGCCATGTTGCGAGCACGCTTTTTCGAGGCTAATGACGGCACCGTCATGACGTATAGGCAAACGACAAGCCCTCTTACCGAGGGCTTGTATCGTTACAAAGATCACCTTATAGAACACTCAGAACAAATTGAGGGCATTGCGGCAACTGCTCGGCGCGCTGTGGAACTCTCAGGGCCTGTTTTCTCAGCAGATCTGATAAGTGGGAGCGGAAAACAGCTGTTGCTTCTGATGGCACACAATGCCGTCGTCGACTCTACATCCTGGTCTATCATCGTCCAAGATCTTCAGATGTGTCTGAGTCTCGCTGATGGCCCTCTTCCCGATAGTGAAACGCCGAGACCAGTATCTTTCCAGACCTGGGTCGAGTTGGAGAGAGAAACATACGAGAAAGGAACGTCGGCAGATCATACAGGCATTCTCACACCTTTAGGACCTAAACTAGACTATTGGGATATGCAGGAGAGCGCAGGCGATATGGTGGAACAAACATTGGAAGTCGACAAGGCCACAGCCGCTTTGTTGTTGGGCACCAAAATACATAAGGCCTGCCGTACTGACGCTGTAGATTTCCTAATAGTAAGTCTGCTCCTCACATTTAACTACAGCATCACCGACCGAGAGACCTTGCCTTCCTTGTCTCTATGGGAGGATGAGCGTGGACCTGCATCTCGAGACCTAGGTATCGACCTCGCCACAACCATTGGTCAATTTGAGACAGTGCGCCCGTTAGTACTCAACACGGATGACATGAGGACCAAGGACGAACTTGTAGGTATACTGAAGAGTGTCAAAGATGCCCGCCGACTGGTAGGAGCGGGAAGAAGCGATACTAGCCGTCGCAGCTCAGACATCTCACTGCGCTACCGAGACCTGTCAAACGTCCTTGATAGCCCTAATGATCTTCTTCAGAGTGAGCCACGTCCCTCATTTCTTCCTTTAGCAGTGGAGAACCTTCGACAGACAAGCTTAATTTCCATTATGGCCGAGGCTATCGATGGGCGGATTCAGCTCGCCTTTTCATACAACAAGCATATCAAAGATTCAGATCAGATTAGCGCCTTGATTGCGGCGGTGCCGAAAACGCTTATGTCACTCGTCGCCAGGATGGTTGATGCCCCTAAGGAATTCACCCTTTCAGACTTCACATTATTGCCAGAGCTAACCTACAGCGGACTAGAGAAACTAATCAACGAACAGCTACCTCGGAGTGGACTCGATCCTCTCTTGATTGAGGACATGTATCCATGCTCTCCTATGCAGCAGGATCTCCTGCTCAGCCAGACCCGGTCCAGTGATGGCATGTACGAGTGCTACCACATCGCAGAGCTGAGGCCACGTGATTCAAAGATCTCGGTAGACATTGATAGGCTTTTAGAAGCTTGGGTACAAGTCGTGCAACGGCATGCGTCTCTGCGGACGATCTTCATTGAGAGTACCGACGGCCAAGAGGCTCTGTTCAATCAAGTCGTACTTACCCACGTCCGGCCGAGCGTATCTATTGTAGATTGCGACAATAACTCGACTGATGAGATTGGGATGGTGCTTGCCAACCAAGCCCCTATTGCCATCTCATTCCGGGGACCTCAACCACCTCATCGAATGACCGTCTGCCGCATCTCGGGGGCCAACCGTGTTGTCATCAAGCTGGACATTAATCACGCCATCGTGGACGGTGTCTCTGCAGCAGTCATGCTCCGTGATATGCTGCTTGCGTACGACGGTTTAGAATTTACGGAGTCAGCGTTACCGTTCCGCAATTACATCGCTCACATCTGCCAGACATCCCTGGCTTCGTCTATCAGCTTCTGGGTAGAAAATCTAAACGGCGCAAAACCAACCCTACTACCCAAGATCGCCGCACTGGAGAATCCGAACGATGAAGACAGACAGTTAAATGTCGTATCCGTCCCACTGGAAGATGAAGGTGTCTCGAATGAACGGATTTTCAAATTCTGTCGAAACGCTTCAGTCACGCCGGCTAACGTTTTCCAGACTGCGTGGGCCTTAGTTCTCCGGGAATATGCCGAATCCCCGACGAGGTTTGCTTTGGTTACCTCTCGGCCGGCCGCGACGCCCCATTGCCAGGCATCCAGGATGCGGTGGGCGCTTACTTGACTATGCTTGTCAGTCGTCTTCGTTTCGCTGTAGATGGAAACAAGGCTACCAATTGTGCTGCTACACTCTTGGACGCCGTGCACATCACGGCGGATGACTACGTTAAAGCTCTGCCACACCAGCACGTCGGTCTCTCGAATATACAGCATGCACTGAAGATAGGCGGCGATACCCTATTCAATACGATTGTTACTGTTAACCGTGAAGCTGAAACCCCAGCTGATTCGACGCTTTTATTCAAGAACATTGGGGATCATGAACCCGATGAGTACGCTGTCGTCGTGGACATCCAGTTCACAGGGTTGAGTGCTGTGCGCGCTTCCCTACGCCACTGGACAGATCACCTGACACCTGTGCAGGCACAAAGTATCGCCAGTGCGTTTGGTGGAGCCGTCCAGGCCATTGTATCTCATCCTAACACCCTCATCAGTGAGGTGGATCTCGTAGGCGTGGGCCATATGGATAAATTCCTTTCTTTCAATGCCCACCCCTTGCCACGGGCTAACAGACTGATATTCACGCGATTCGAAGAGCTTGCCCTCACGCAACCTCTGGCCCAGGCCGTGTGCGCGTGGGATGGTGAGTGGTCATATGTACAGCTCGATAAGTTATCAACACGACTTGCCCACTATCTGCGTTCGCTTGGTGTAGGACCTGAGGTCGTGGTGCCACACTGCTTTCAAAAATCAGGTTGGGCTATTGTTACATGCATGGCGATCCTTAAGGCTGGTGGTGCCTTTGTCGGGTTAGACCCTACACATCCAAGGCAACGATTGCAGGGACTTGTCCGTGAGACTGGAGCTAAGGTCGTGTGCCTGGCTCCGCAGAACTCGCACTTATTTGAAGAAAGGGAAAGCGGTGATCTAAAACTAAGCATTGTTGAAGTGACACTCGAGTTTGTCGCTGGGCTACCATTCAAACCAGGCCGTCCATGCACCTCCATTAAGCCAAACAATGCAGCTTGCGTGGTCTTCACATCTGGCACAACAGGGAGACCGAAGGCTGTGGTGGTGGAACATGCATCTATGGCGACCTTGTCAGACTTAATGGGTCCAGCTGTGCGCATTGGCCCCGAGGCACGTGTGTTTCAGTTTGCCAGCTATACTTTTGATACGTCAAATCAGGATATCTTCACAACGCTCCAACGCGGCGGATGCGTGTGCGTGCCATCTGAAGAGGATCGTGTCGATGACCCGGCTGGGGCAATTAACCGGCTAGGTGCTAATCACGCCCACTTAACAAGCACTGTGATCAGCCTATTGCACCCCGAGCAAGTCCCACATCTCAAATGGCTCTTCAGCGCTGGCGAATCTCTCACACGGGAGAACGTCGAGGTATGGGCTCCGGCTGTTGAGCTCTTCAACAGCTACGGGCCTGCCGAAGCGTCTGTCGCCGTCACTTGCACCCCTACCCGGCTCGACGCTCATGCAAGCCCAGCCAATATTGGAAAGTCATTTGGCTGCTGGGCTTGGATTGTAGACGTGACTAACCATCACAAGCTCGTGCCCTTAGGCGCTGTAGGCGAGCTCCTGATAGAAGGCCCACTACTTGCGCGACACTACCTTAACAATGAATCCCAGACAAACGCGGCTTTTATTGAGAATCCTATGTGGGCAAAGAGCATGACACAGGAGCCTTACAGTAACAGGCGATTCTACCGAACTGGCGATCTGTGCCGTGTCAACACTGATGGCAGCCTCACCATTATCGGCCGTCGAGACACTCAGATCAAGATCCACGGGCAACGTGTCGAGCTTGACCAGATCAAGTACGAGGTTCAGGAGCAGCTTGCCCAGCTGGGCGAGCCCAGCCTTGTCTCGGTCGATGCTTTGATGCTTCCGCAGATCACAAAGAAAGACAAAATACTCGTCGCGTTTGTTCAGTTCCTCAACCACTCCTCTGATCTGCCCCTACCCTCTACTGATGAACTAGCCATTCCGATGAGTGACAACCTCTCTGGCGTGTTTGTTGACCTGCAGCGTTCTCTGAAAACATCACTCCCCAAATATATGGTCCCTGCCATGTTTGTTCCTATTACTGAGACTCCACTAACTGCTAATGGCAAGCTAGCTCGGAATATCCTGTGTGAAACAGTGACTGGCTTCTCCGATGCAGATGTGGCTCGCTACATGCTCCAAGATGATAGCCCTAAAACGGCTGCCAGGACACCCCACGAGCAGCTGCTGCAGGCCGTCTGGAGCAAAGTCTTGTCCATCCCTATTGAAAAGGTGGGCGTTAATGATGACTTCTTTCAACTCGGAGGTGACTCCGTCGTTGCCATGCGACTTGCAGCTGCCGCACGGATGGAAGGCCTGTCCTTGGCTGTAGCTGATATTTTTGCTTCTCCCATCCTGTCAGACATGGCTAGGGTGGCACGAACTGCCGATGGAGCCGATTCCCGTCAGATGGAAGAGGAGGAGACATTTGATCTCCTTCCTCTATCATCGCCGTCGCCCTCGACTTCTGAGGGTATGGGCACAATCCGCACCGAAGCCGCAGCACAATGTGGAGTCAACCCTGAGACGGTTGTGGACTTGTACCCATGCACACCCTTGCAAGAGGGCCTTATAGCACTCTCAATGCGGCAGACAGGAGCATACAAAGACCAACGTATCTTGCGCCTTACGGATCCGAATTACTCAGTCGCCCGATTCCACCGTGCAGTTGATGCTGTCGTAAGCGCCGAACCTATCCTCCGCACGCGGTTTGTGAGCACAGCTGCAGCAGGAATGCTCCAGGCTGTACTGAACGCCAAAGTTGAATGGGTTGAGCGCGACGATTTGACCGCATACCTCAAAGAGGATTTGGATAAGGCCGTGACATATGGCAGCCCTCTAGTACAGCTGGCGCTTATTGACGAGCATAGGCAAGATGGGGAGCGCTACATAGTATGGTCGGGCCACCATGCGATGTGCGATGGCTTCAGTATGGACATCACATTTGAACAGATCGCTTATGCTATGGCGCATGAAGGGGCTGTGATGCCTAAGCCGGTGCCTTTCAAAAACTTCATCCGCTTTTTGCAAAACCAGATCAGTGACGATTCCGCAACTAAGTTCTGGCAAGAACAGTTCCCCGCTAACAAGGATATACCATCAAAGTTTCCTCCCGTGCCACTTGGGCACCAGGTTGTTCCTCATCGTGCCTGCCAATCGCAGCTGCATGTGGCTCGTCCGTCTGGGAGTAAAATCTCCGTGACGAACTACCTACGCGCCGCATGGGGGCTTGTCGTGGCGCGACACCTTGACAGTTCAGACGTTATCTTCGGAGCGACCCTATCAGGTAGAAACGCGCCGGTTCAAAATATCTCTACGATAAACGGTCCCACAATGACCACTGTTCCCTTTCGCATGACAGTGCCTTTAGACGACGGCGAGACAACAATAGCACAATATCTAGAGGCTGTGGAAGAACAAGCCGTGACCATGACGCCCTTTGAGCACACCGGTCTGCAAAATATCCAACATATCAACGAGCATTCACGAGCGGCGATTAACAATATGGTGCATAGATTTGCCGTTGAGTTGAAGCCGAGTGACGCTATTGAGGCTTTTGATGGTATAGAAATCGTTTCTGCCGACCTGCCGAATGGATTTTATACGGACCCCTTGGTCATTCGCAACTACGCCCATGATGACGGGTTAACCATCGACGTCGAAGCCAAGTACGACTACACCCTGATTTCGTGTGACGAGATGCGCAGGCTACTGGACCAATACGCCCATGTTGTGCAGCAGCTGATCAATAGCCCCGAAAAGCGTCTTCGCGACATTCAGTTTATCAGTCCCAAGGATATAGAAGAGATCATTAAATGGAACGGCGAGCTACCTGAAACGGTTCAAGAATGTGTACACAGTCTGATAGCTGAACAAACAACAAAACGCCCCGAAGCTGAGGCCATATGCGCTTGGGACGGCAGCTATACCTTCGGAGAACTGAACTCGCTGACTGAGCGACTCGCAGCTCATCTCCAGGGCCTTGGTGTTGGCCCAGAAGTGACTATTGCCCTCTGCTTCGATAAGTCTAAATGGAACGTGGTGTCTATGCTGTCCATCTTGAAAACAGGCGCCAGCTACACAGCACTGAATCCTGAATACCCGGCCGCTCGCTTGCAGAGTATTATCCAGGATGTCCAAACGCCCATAGTCCTTTGTTCCCCGCAACATGTCAACAAGTTCGCTAGCATGGAGCCTTTGATTATGCGTATTAACGACGACTTCTTGGAATCTCTACCTGAGCCTAAGGTTACCGTCACATCTGCTGTCCAGCCATCTAATGCAGCATTTATCGTTTTGACATCAGGCAGCACTGGTAAGCCTAAGGGTGCTGTCGTCGAGCACCGTGGCATCGTGTCCATGCAGTACTACGAGGGACCCCATGTGGGTATGGGTCCTGACACTCGAACTCTACAATTCGCTGCACATGTCTTCGACGTGTCCAATTCCGAGGTTTTTACGACCTTGATGCGCGGTGGCTGTGTATGTATACCTTCTGAGACAGAGCGGATGAATGATCTTGCTGGTGCAATTAACAAATACAACGTAAATTGGTCCTTCCAAGTCCCAACCACCGCGGATACACTAGACCCAAGCCAAGTCCCCGGCTTGAGGTATCTGGTCTTAGGCGGAGAAGCCATCAGTCAAGGCTTATGTGACCGATGGGCTCCTGAAGTCACACTACTGAACTCATATGGTCCCTCCGAATGCAGTATCTGGACGAGTGCCTCCCATCTTGCTCCCGGGACCTCTTCACCTAACAACATCGGTCGTGGCCTTGGTTGCCGAACATGGATCACGGATAAGAACGATCACAACTCCCTTGTACCTATTGGTTGCGTTGGAGAATTGTGTGTTGAGGGTCCGATCGTCACAAGAGGATACAAGGCTAATCTCAAACAAACAGCCGCTGCCTACATTCAGAACCCAGCCTTTGCATTAGAATTAGGTATTCTAGGCATGCGCATATATAAGACGGGTGACCTAGTCAAGTATGACTCGGACGGCACTCTACTCTATGTTGGGCGCAAAGATAGCCAAGTTAAGGTCCGTGGGCAGCGTATCGAGCTGAGCGAGGTTGAACAGAATATCGTGGCCAACGGTATTCAGACCGACGCTGTCGTAGTCGAAAAAATATTACAGGGTGGGGACGCAGATCGCGTTGCTCTAGTAGCATTCTGTATACTGAACAGCACAGACCGACCTAGCTCTATTAGCTCTGACTCAGGTTATACATCCGTGGAAACCAATGAGGAAGAAGAGAAGACACCGCAAGATGACTTAGAACCTATGCGAGATCAACTGGTCGTTCTCCGGCGCAACCTACTTGACACCATACCTACCCACATGGTGCCATCTTTCTTCATTCCACTTCGTTCCATGCCCGTTACGCAGACGGGAAAGAAGGACCGCAAAGCGCTCCGAGAACTCGGTGCCTCCTTGTCCCAGCAACAGTTGCAGCGGTATGCTCTGGATGATGATGACGATGATGACACCGATAAATTGGGTAGAGCTTGCACCAGTGATGCTGAGAGGCGGCTCCGGTCTTTATGGGCCGAAGTTCTCGGCATTGCCAAAGAGGAGTCTATCTCAGCCCAAGACAATTTCTTCCTCAAAGGAGGGGATTCAATCCAGGCAATGCGACTAGCAGCTGCAGCGCGCCGACAAGGCAAGATGCTAGCAGTTGCTGATATGTTCCGTATGCCACGACTATTTCAGATGGCCGAGCTCTGGGAGCATGGTAATAACCTTGAAGGGGCAGCCATCCCCCCATTCTCGCTTCTCAAACCAAATACTATTGGTGATGTACTCCATGAAGCCGCACGTCAATGCAAGGTCGAGAAAACCCAAGTCCAGGATGTTTACCTCTGTTCTCCACTACAGGAAGGCCTTATGGCAGTGTCTACTCGAAAGCCAGGTTCCTACATTTCGACAAGGATTTTCGATCTGCCGCCCACCATCGACATAGGTCGTTTCCAAGCAGCATGGCAGACGGCAGCCGACAGATTTCCCATCTTAAGAACGCGCGTCATCCTCGGTCCTGCCTCCGAGTCCCTTCAGGTCGTGCTCAAGGAGAAACTGGTCTGGGAGACTATCGATGGACAGATCGAGACTATCCTTTCGCAACGAGGCCTCGCGAGTATTGAGTATGGCGGTCGTCTTTGTGCTTTTGCTATTGATGTCCAGGCTCGCAAGTTCATCCTGGTCCTTCACCATGCCCTATATGACGGTTGGAGCGCCACCGTTCTCCTCGAAGCCGTGGAGAAAATATACCAAGGAGAACCATGCCCAACAGGACCATCTTTCAACACCTTCATTCACCATCTCTCCCAAGTTGACAGGCCTAGCTCGGAAGACTTTTGGCGCACCCAACTGAGCGGTGCTCCCGCGCACTTTCCCAGGTTACCGAACAAGACTTACGAGCCGAAGAACAGCGCCAATGTCTCTCATGTTGTCACTATAGAAGAGCAACCAAGTGGTATCCTCAAGTCCACTATTCTCAAAGCCGCTTGGGCCATAGTGAGTGCCCGACATGCTGAATCAAACGATATTAGCTTTGGTGCAGCCCAATCAGGGCGTGACTGTGCGGTTCCGGGTATCGAGCAAATCATTGGTCCTATTGTCACTACAGTCCCCGTGCGTGTGCGTATCGATGACAACGAACCAATCGTTAGTTTCCTTGAACGTATTCAGGATCAATCCATCGCCATGATTGCGTACCAACACGCCGGTGTGCAAGCTCTTCGACAGCAGTTGGGCAAGGAAGTCCAACCAGCACTTGAGTTTACGAGTCTGTTTGAGTTTGGTGAAGATTCAAATGACCAAAGCGACTTCATCACCGAGGTGCAAAGGCCGGAACTTCTGGACGGGTTTTGGTCATATACTATTGTTCTGGAGTGTCATCTTGCTGCGGACGGTGTGACTGTCAACATTTTAGCGAGACATGACCCAGTTGTCATTCCCACCTACCAGATGGATTGGGTCTGTAAGCAATTTGGTCACATTGTTGGTCAGCTCTGCAGCTTGACTTCCTCATCGACTCAGGTGGTGGGTGATCTTGAGATTTTTGGTCCTTATGATGGCGCCGCAATTGACTTCTGGAACGCAAGATGGCCTTGTGGTGATACGGATGGAAAGACGGTCCACGAAGCGATTGCTGAACAAGGCCGTCTCAATCCTGACAACTTGGCCCTTTCAGGCTGGGATGGAGACATGACATACGCCGAGTTAGAGCACTATGCCACAAAACTTGCTAAGAGACTAGTTCGAAGTGGTGTCGGACCAGAAGTTATGGTGCCACTATGCTTCGACAAGTCCAAGTGGGCTATTGTAGCCTCCTTAGCCGTGATAAAAGCTGGAGGAGTGATAGTACATCTCGGACCAACACACCCGGCTAATCACAGGCAGGAGATACTGAAGGCTGCTGAGGCTGAATTTGTATTGGTCTCACCACAGCATGTTTCTCTCTTCCACGGTGCCGCAGTCTGGGTAATGCCGATAGACCGGGAGAGCCTGGATCGGATGGCCGATTTCAACTACCAGCTCCCCAAGGTCGAACCCTCAAATGCCGTCTATGTATGCTTTACATCAGGCAGTACAGGCAAACCTAAGGGAATTGTAGTTGAGCACCGAAATATGCGCATGAGTGCTCAGGCACACGGAGCTCAATTCAAGATCAACCCCGGAACCAGACTTTTCAATTTCTCTGCTTACACATTTGATATCAGCCTTGGGGATATTTTTATTTCTCTACAGCGCGGGGCCACAATCTGCACACCGTCCGAGTGGGAGCGCCTGAACGAATTGGCCGGCGCTATCACCAAGTACAAGGCGAACTTCATGTCAGTAACCCCATCAGTAGCTAAGCTACTCACTCCGGAACTAGTTCCAACACTGCGCACGCTTGTTCTCGGCGGCGAGGCACCTACCCAAGACAACATCAAAACATGGTCTGATAAGTTGGACCTAATCCTGATTTGGGGACCAGCTGAGACAACCATCTACGCCTCTGCTACGCCGCCGACAACGCAAAATACAAGTGCACAGGAGCTGGGTAACCCTATGGGCTCTGTAATGTGGCTATGTGATCCAAACGACCACAATAAGCTGGTGCCTTTAGGCTGCGTGGGTGAAATTGTTGTCGAGGGTCCGCTTGTCTCGCGCGGCTATCTCAAGGACGAGGAAAAGACGGCCGCTGCATATATTCAAGATCCAGCATGGATTGGAGAAAAAGATGAAAATGATAATACGAAGCCACGGAATATGTATAAAACCGGCGATTTGGGGCGCTACAATGCCGATGGCTACATATTATTCTCAGGTCGGAAAGATAACCAGGTTAAGCTACATGGTCAGCGAATGGAACTTGATGAGGTGGAACATACCATGTTAGCACACGAGACTGTAAGGCAGGCAGTGGCGCGCATTCCTCGCAATGGTCCGCTTAAGGATAAGCTGGTTGCCATGCTAAGCCTCAATCTTGTCGAGTTCTTACAGAAAAGTTCACCCATTGCAAATCAAATTGTTGTGCTGGATAAATTCAATACTTATGACACCAATATTGGCAAGGAGCTTGGTGCAGTACGCCGGTTGCTTGAAGACAATCTGCCTGGCTATATGGTACCAAGTATCTGGATCTGTGTTGAAGCCGTCCCACTAAACAATAATTCCAAGGTTGACCGAAAACTCATCGATTCATGGCTTCAAGAAGTGGATCAAGCTACTTACGACACGCTGCTTCGCAAAGAAGCTGAGAGCAAAGGAGATGAAGAGATCCATCGTCCATCGACTGCTGTGGAGCAAATCTTGAGCGACCTCATTAGCCAAATTCTCGGACTAGACTCGGATTCACTCAATCTCAACCGCTCATTCCTTAACCTTGGTGGTGATTCCGTCTCAGCCATGCAGTTGCGCAGCAAAAGCCGCGCCAAAGGGGTAGAAGCTTCCATGTCGAACATCATCAAAAGCAAGAGCATAGTTGAGCTCGCTTCCAAGTCGGTATATACTAAACCAACACCCGAGGAAGTTCTAGGCGGGTCTTTCGCACTATCCCCAATCCAGAAGATGTATGTCGATTTGGTTTCCTCTTCTGCGGATGCAGACATTAGTCACTTCGACCAAAGCATACTCCTACAGGTGAACAGCCCAGTTTCAGCAGGCGCATTGCAAAAGTCCCTGGCGCAGATCGTGCAACGGCACTCGATGCTTCGTGCTAGATATTCTCGAGACGAAAGTGGAGAATGGTATCAGTACCTTGCTGAGGATAAAGACACGACTGAGACATTTCATTTCAGTAGCGAAGAGGTGGAGGACGGCTATGAAGTATCAAGGATACTAAGAAGCTTCGGCTGTTTCTTTGACATCCAAAAAGGCCCTGTTTTCTCTGCTCACGTTTTCAATCTCCGTCTAGAACGGACACAATTACTTTTTGTCCGAGCTCATCATCTGGTGGTCGATGTGGTCTCGTGGCACATCCTCCTCGGCGACCTGGAGCTGCTGATTGCCACTGGCAGCTTTGCGACCCCCCCTCCTCTATCTTTCCAGAGTTGGCTAAGCATGCAAAAGGAGATGGCCGAGTCTACCGAGCCAACTGACTTATTACTATTTGACGCCATCAACATACCCGCGGCCGATTTTGAATACTGGGGAATGGCGGGAGAAGACAACTACAATACATACAGTGATGCCATCCTGACAGAGTTTTACCTCGACGAGGCCATGACGGCCCAATTAATGGGCACTGGCAATGTTGCACAAAGCGCGGCCCCCGTAGATGTTATTTTGGCTGCTCTTATTCACTCATTTTCTCTCGTTTTCTCTGACCGTGCAGCTCCCACAATCTTTTCCGAGGGACATGGTCGCGAGTCTTGGAACGGCAAGGTAAACCCGTCAAGTACAGTGGGATGGTTTACGACAATGAGCCCTCTGCATGTACCTGATACCCAATCATGTGATATTCTCACGACAGTGCAGTCTGTTAAGGACTTGCGACGCCTCCTTCCAGCTAATGGCATGGAATATTTCAGCTCCCGGTACCTCTCTGCCAAGGGACGCGAAGCTTTTGGTTCACATTCCGACATGGAGATAATGTTCAATTACCTTGGCAGATCCTCTGAAGTTGGAAAGGAAAACGCCCTGCTTTCACCTGCAACCTTGCCTGATGGCGCGACATTCGATAAGTTGGTACAGGACGAAAAGCTGCCACGTTGGTCTCTATTTGACATCGTGGCCCTCATTGCAGGTGGTAAGGCTCACATCACCATAGCCTATAACAAGAATATGCAGCACCAGGATAGGATTATCCAGTGGGCAACAATGGCGAAGTCCACATTGATCCATACCATTAAAGCTTTAAGGGATATAGAAAACCACCCGATCAGCCCTAGGCTGTCACCCCCAGCAATGGAGAAGCAAGTCCTGTTTGAGGACGAGGTCGAAGGAATTTATCCTTGCGCACCGGTGCAACAACATATGCTTTCCGCGCGTGAAAAATATCCCGACCGCCAATTGTACGAAATGGAATTTGCTTACAAGGCTGTCACCCTCAATGGTGCCACAGTCAATATAGACAAATTACGCGAAGCATGGAAACAGGTCGTGCGTCATCATGCCGCGCTCCGGACAGTCTTTAGATCTACTTCTTCTGGCTCATACGAACAAATTGTGCTTCGAGACTGGCCTGTCGATGTACCTGTAATTGAGTGCATCAACGAAGAGGAAATGATGGCTCGCATGAATAGCCATATATCAGTCAACTACAGCCTCTCGAGCAAAAAGCCACACATTCAACTCACCTTGTTCGTCACTACAAAAAACAACAAACAGATCATTGCTTTCAAGACCGAAACAGATCATACTCTTACCGATGGTGTCTCCGTCGCTTTAGTCCTCCGTGATCTTGCCCTTGCGTACGAGGGAAGACTTTCAACAGACCCAGCGCCCTCGTTCAGTAGGTACGCATTATGGCTACGTGATATGAGTCAAGAGGAGACGTTGGCAAAGGACATTGCCTACTGGAAAGACTTTGACCGAAGCGCGGGAGCTTCATGCATTCCACACACTCCACCATCCTCGTCATTATCGCAGCCTCGCATCCACAAAGTGAAGACCATCAATCTCGACCAGATTACCACAAGCCGACTGCCAGAATTCTGCGCCACACATGGCGTCACTATGGCTGCCTTCTTGCAGACTGCATGGGGTTTAGTACTTCGAAACCTCACGGGTTCGGACAAAACGCTATTTGCATTCATGACAGCCAATCGCGATGCAAAAGTGGCAGACGCCGGAGAGATAGTAGGTCCGCTCATCAACATGCTTCTTTGCCGAATCGATTTCAGCAATCTGGGCGAGGATGGCATTGGAGAGGTACTGAGGCGAGCACGAGACGATTTCCTGGAGTCACTCGATCACCAATACGGTCTTGCCAAGATGGAAGATATATGGCAGAACCCATCATGGAATTCTCTCATGAGTTTGCAGTACCTAGACTCTAGAGTTAGTCAGACAGAGACTGATCCGACCAGTATTTCTTTTGACCTATTATCTGCGAGAGATCCTACCGCATGGGACGTTTCGATAGGGCTACAGATAAGCCACAATCGGGTAGAAGGCATTACCACTGTCCATGCCGAGCTTGGCTATTGGAGTGACGTTCTCACTGATTCACGGGCGGGAGATGTGAATGCCCTATTTAAAGCATCTGTTCAGAAGTTACTGGATGGACATTCATAGTAATTCATCACTTTTCCTTTTATTCATCGATCTAGTACATGTATTAACATGTGTTTCTGGCGTTTATATAGAAAGGGTGGTATTTTGTCTTGTATATTGATGTTTAAACTGTTGATCCGCCTGTTAAGTAGCTCACCCGTTTATTTTTCATTATTTTGTGATAGCCTCAAGATACGCTTATTGCCTACTTACTCCGGTACGTTTCTTGATGGTTTCATTATTTGAAGGGTGTTATTAACCTAAGTAGCTTCTTTGCCTTCTTCTAGAATAGATTTCACGCACTATATTGCTTATATCGTAGATATGTCTTATATGATAACCACTTTGAAGTCAAAAATGAACGTTATTACCAATGGAAAGCTATATACGACCGAAAGTAGTACACCAGATCGAAGCGAAAAAAGCTCGAGGCAAGCGAGATGACCTTAAAGTACAACTTGGCTACCAAAATGGACCATGACTCTTGCCTTGTAGCGATAAATACGGATTCTGGTTTCCAAATTGCCCCGCGTAGATTTATCTGATAACTTTGCACTCAAAACCCGAGGTTCTGATGCTTGGCCTTTGCTAGGAAGAGTTCTTTCCTTTACCATATGCTTATCTCTACACCTCTGACTTTCTCTTTGGCCTTTGCTTTTCTTCGTAGCCCATGCAGGATTCGGACCAGGAGGTTTCAGAGGAGTAAGCTAAACTGCCTCAAGGTTTTCTATTACTAAATATAGCCACGCAACAAATCCGAGTTTGTTACATACCCTTCAATTATGAAAATGTGTCATGATGGTCATCTTGCAGTGACATCGTACCTTTTCGAGTTAGTAAGATCTTAACAAGGTTCATTCAAGTGCACAATTTCTTTCCCTGGCGCTCAGGTAGCCCCTGACAACCCAACATGTCAGATAGTGCTTGGGCCCATGTTTATCCTTCTCACATGATTGCTTACTATTTCATTACTAGTTGATGCTTCCATAGTAATCGTAGGCTTAGGCGGCTGGGCTCGCATTACCTTTTAATGGTAGAATCCGACTATCGTTACGTATGTTTCATGCAAAAACGCTCCCCTACAGCGTGAAAATATGTGAAACTTAAAAAAACTTTAACAACAAAGATTTGAATTTGGAACACAGAATATCAGATTACTTTGGCATTTTTAATTTGATACTTCGTTACTGAGAACGATGGCAGCCCATAGCAAGCTGTTGGCTGCCGGGGTTTGCTTAGTACTCTTGGTATGATCCATCATTCTCATCTTCCCTGACTCTCGCCCTACTAATACATCAAACCTAAAAATCAGATCGTATGGAGATTGGTATACCTTTGTTTCTTCCACCCTTTGGCCAAATATCCTGGTCCTTTTATTGCCAAGTTCAGCAATCTGTATGGAGCGTACCACGCTTGGAGAGGGGATGCGCACCTTGACATGTGGAGGACCCATGAGAAATACGGTGAGTAAATGTCTTGTATAGTGATAAAAAATATCTATTAATAATGGTAACTAGGTGACTTTGTTCGCCATATGCCCAACACCCTCTTCATTAGGAACTCAGAGGCTTTGCATGCTATCTTCTCTATCAAGCCATCCGTATTGAAAAGCGCGCACTACCGTGTCCTAGAGACCAATGTAGCAAGCACATTTAGCTTACGTGGAGGCCATGATCACCTATGGCGGAGGCGGCTTGTGTCGACAGCCCTCTCTGAAAAAGCCCAACGAGGAATGGACGGCCGTATCGCCGTACATGTTCGTAAGTTCTGTGACATGGTATTCCCTAAGGAAGCCAAAGTGCTGGGCAAGCCTATGGACATGTCCGAGTGGTGTAGCTACCTGACCTTCGATCTGATGGCCGACCTTGTTTTCAGCGCCAGCTATAACCTCTTGGGTAATGAAAGATTCCGCTACATGCCACATGTCATTGACAAGTCCAATGTACGGATGTCAGTGCTCGTTTACATCCCCTTTATCGCTTGGTTTAAGTATATTGATGCCTTTGTTTTCAAAGAGGCCTCTATAGCCCGAAATCGTTTCATGCGCTTCGTCATACGCGCGGTGAGGGAGCGTGCAGACCGTGCCACTGGCAAGTGGTCATCCCAGTCATTGGACCCATGTCCGCCGCGCAACGATATCTACAGCACACTTGCCACGGCCAAGGATCCAGACTCAGGAAAAAGCTTCTCTTCACAGGAAATGGTTAGCGAAAGCATCACATTGGTAGTTGCCGGTTCAGACACAACTTCGACAGCCATATCATCAACATTTTTCTACTTGGCCGACACCAAGCATGCGTACCGCAAGGTGGCTCGAGAAATACGGGAAGCATTTAAGAATAAACCATTCGGAGAGGGGGGGGTGGCCTGGGGCCCAGAATTGTCAGGCTGTGCCTACCTACGAGCTTGCGTGGATGAGGCGCTGCGTATGAGCCCGCCCAACGGAGCTGCCTTGACGAGAGAGGTTATGCCCGGTGGCCTCAAGATCGGGAGGCAGTACATCCCAGCGGGAACGGTTGTCTCTGTACCAGTATACGCCATCCATCACGATCCGCGATACTTCGTGGAGCCATTTTCTTACTATCCTGAGCGCTGGCTTGAGGATGATGGCACCGGTAGCATCAAGCGCGCAAGATCCGTTTTCAACCCCTTCTCGATGGGCATCCGAGGCTGTCTGGGCAGAAATCTCGCATATCACGAAATTCTGACTACCGTTGCCACCGTGCTCTACTTTGGTGACTTCCAATTTGCTGAGGGTGACTTAGGCAAAGTTGGCCGAGGGTCACCACAGGCCCAGTATGGACGACACAGAGAGAATGAGTACCAGCTACGCGACCATCTGTCCGGACAGAAGAATGGACCGTGGCTGCGATTCAGGAGGCGTAATATTGTAGACTAAGTTATTTGAAGGGTTATTATGTTAGTTGTAAATATTGTTGCCTCTCAAATGGCGTCTGCCTTTCAAATTTCGTTGCCTATGGAGTGTTTTTGCGGTTTGTTTTTTCTGTAATTAGAACAGCACCATTACCACGTAGGGTTAATGCAAAATACTACGATACGTGTGTGTTCCACCAGACCAACCATTATTCAAAAATGCAGAATGGCACGCAACCTAACTCATCATGGCTTGAGTACGTACTTCTTGCAAAATACAAACAATAATCAATATGGATAGCCTCCTCTAACCTGTGGGGCATATTCCTCTTTAGTAAGAAATAGTAACGTAATCAATGGGACTGTTTCATAACTAAAAGACGTGCTCCACGTGGCTGACAATTGTCACCGTTCACGGCCACGTGCGAACACCCGCCAATGTAGGTAGTTTCTACATGACATTTGCCCAGAAAGGATGTTTATAAATAGAATCCTTGTATTATCAGGACTATTATTAAATCCAGAGAGGAATTCGACACCTAAACCTATTCTGCAAGCCATCAGGTCATCAATTCTAATCGCTCCATAGGTATCAAGATAACACAGTTCAGCGTGTTAGATCTCTGGTACACCATAGCATGAAGACTCTCTGTAAAGACAAGTTTTGAACTTCATCTTTTTCACTGATTCAATCATTTGTATAATGCAAAGCTACTGCCCCACATCTAAAGAGCGCTCTATGTACAAAAGATGTTATATACCTACAAATGATCAATCTGATATTCATCTTCTATCAAAGTCCCAGTGTTACTCTCGCCCGATATTCGGTACGGCTTGTTTTCCTCAGTCTCTGTGCCCTCGTCTTCCTCGTAATACATCCCATTCATGTCCCTGTAGAGCTTCCTGAATAAGGTGTTTCCACCTAATAATGCTGCCGGCTCACCGAACTCGGCCAACCGTCCAGCATTAACGACGGCTATGCGGTCATAATCCATGATCGTGTCTAATCTGTGCGCAATGGTGATGATAGTATGCGCTTTGAATCTTTCTCGGATAATCTTTTGCATCGTGGCGTCCGTTTCGACATCAACTGCCGCAGTCGGCTCGTCGAGGACCAAGATCGTTGACCAGCGCATCGTCGCCCGTGCAAGACATAGCAGCTGCCTCTGGCCGTGCGAAATAGTATTTAATTCCATAGGCGCATCGAGTCCACCTTGTGCCGCAAATATTTCCCACATACCGACCAGGCGGAGAGCGTCCGTGATATCTCCGTCTGACCTCTCACCCGGCGGGTCGATATTGAAACGGACAGTGCCTGGAAGAAGATACGCGTCCTGTGGGAGGGCAATTATGCGTGAGCGAACCTCTTCACGCGGAATAGTTGCGATATCAATACCGTCGATGCGAATGCTGCCATGTGAGAGCTCCAGCAATCGGAAAAGCACCGATACCAGAGTACTCTTGCCACTTCCCGAGCGTCCACAAATGCCAATCCGCTGACCGGCCTGGATGCTGAGTGAAATGCCTTTTAAGACATTGTTTTCCCCGTCATACGAGGCCACGACCTTATCAAACTCAATTCCGCCTTCTTCAGGCCATTTAGGCGGTACTGGTTCCCTCTCCCGAAGTCGGTGCTCTGGCTGCACATTGAGAGTAAAAGTCCGAACGCGACTGACAGCACCAATGGAAGTCTCGAGCTGCGTCCAGAACACAATCAGCTTCTTGATAGCGCCGCCGAAACCAACAATGTTGACAAGAGCAAGGCCGATTAGGCCAGAGTCGGTCTTTCCTTTACTCTTGACTGCAATAGTTGCCAATATGACCGCGATACCAGCGGCTACAAGGTCCAGAACAAGGCCAAGCCATTGCTGGATAGAGAGGAGTGCATAGAATGGCTTTTGAGATTCATTGATTTGGGCAATATTGCGCATAGTGTATGCCTTCTGCCAGCCATAGGCCCGAATCGTCACAACGCCGCTGAGCGTTTCGAGGAAATGGGAGAAGAGAGGAGCTTTGGCTTCAACATCTAGAAGACGCAGTACACGTGATGTTCGAAGATAGAATACTTGGAGTAGGGCTACAGCACCAAGAATGAAGGGAAGAGCTGCCCCCAGGTACTTGGATGTCACCGCCATAAGCAGTGTTTGCGCGGTGATGATAAATAAAATCATGATCGTCTGGACGAGAGAAACAGGTAGCTCTAGATCAATAAGCTCTAGATCCTGGCTGAATCTGTTCGTGATGGAGCCCTTGTCTGTCGTGTAGAATAATGATAGAGGAGCACTCAGGACTGTACTCAGGAGTCGGGAATGAAATCTTCTCGCCACGCGAGGAGCAAGACTCATGACAAAAAAGGTGCAGCCAGTAACCAAAGAGCTGATTGCCAGAACACCGATGGTAAAGTATACTCCCCAGTGGTATCCCGCGCGGTCATTGGGATGCGCAGTGTTGTAATTCCCCCACCGCTCCGCCCAGACCTGGGAGAAGATGATAGCAAAGCCGAAGACGGCGCTGATCATGACAAAGATGCCCAATCGAGGCCATCCGAAACACTGGACGTAGTAGGAATAAACAGAAAAATCGCCAGCTTGCGCGTCGCCAGTCTCATCAACCCGAGGGAGCACAGGCTTGGAGTCATCTCTGTTGGTGGCTTCGCCATTCTTGCTACTTTCGCCTGGAGCATATCGTTCTTGAACCTGGAGCCCATTAATATAGCCACCATGAGCCCTTGACAGATCATCCCAGGTGCCCTGTTCGATGATGTGACCACCCTGACCAAGGGCAATGATATGGTCGGCTTCAGGAAGACAATGGACGGCGTGGCTAGCAAGGATAACCGTTACTCTGTGCTGGGCGAGTAGTCCGTATCGACCGAAGAGAGACGAGAAAATGGACTTTTCGGTCGTTGCATCAAGGCCGCTAAGAATATCGTCTAAGACAATGGCCTTCCTACGAGAATATATGGCTCGGGCGAGTGATAGGCGTACTTGCTGTCCTCCACTTAGGCCCATTCCTTGATTGGACACAATTGTTTGGTCCCCTTGTGGCAGTTGAGCAATATCATAACTCAGCTGGCATGCTTGGACCACAGTACTATACCACGTCTTGTCCAGATCAAACCCACCAGTGATGTTGTGCTGTACTGTAGTGTTCAAAATCCATGGCGACTGTGAACAGAACGCTACTTCGTCAAGAGAGCCGGATATTAAACCATCACTAATTATAGTCTCTCTCAACAGTGTGTAAAGTAGAGTAGACTTTCCACAACCTACGGGGCCAACAATCATGGTAAATTTGCCACGAGGCACCTGGAAGGTCAAGTCTCTCAGCACAGGAAAGCCCGTTTTCCATCCAGCGACAACCCGATGAAAATTTATGGCAGTCTCTTGAAATATAGTGCTCATTGGTTGATACTGCATTCTGTTGGCCATAAATGTCCGGTTTTTTGCCTCGGTCAAGTCGTCTTTTTTTGAAAACATTGTTTCTGGGGATGGCCGGTCGTCTGAGAATATCTTTTGCTTGATATTCGGCAGAACGGGTATCAGCTTCCCGCTGTCCCACGCTGGATTTCGTCTGGTTTCCGTGCCTAGGTACTCCTGAATTCGACCGAAACACCCAATAGCACCAGCGAAGCCGGCGATACTATCGATTAGCATGGCTATAGGAACCAGTAAAAGCTGTAAAAGAACCAACGAAAGCAGAACTTTGGGTGTGTTCATGATTTTGTAGTCGCTGGAGCGCTGAAGGATGATGTATAAGCCAAAGGCGGCTACCGGGTTCATAGCCTCCGAGATGTTGGCCAGAGTTACCAGCTTGACGAGAATGAAACGGAAGGTGAAAGATGACTTGACTTCCTCTTCGCGGAGGTCGCTTATTCTCTTGCCAAGAGGTTTGGTGAGACCGGTCATCTTGACAGATTTCATAACCCCAAGCATACTAGCCGTCGCTGCCACTCGGGATTGAATCCGGTCTAACCAAGATTTCTGGGCATCACCAGCTCCTGAAGCCACCCATACTGCAAGACCGGTACAGACGATTGTCACAAGTGTTGGTCCTAGAACGGCGAGATAGAGCGTCCGCTGAAGCAGCCAGATAGCCACCGCAATTTGAATGATGTTGGCCCACAACTCGGGAAACATGCGAAGACCGCTAGTAACTCTCTCCACATCGGTACTCATAAGGGTGACGGCGTCAGCGCCTTCCAGGGCCGTGGGAAACATCTCGAGAGTGTGGCGATAAATCAAGTCGACAAGGCCTGCTCTCATCTGCGTGACCATTCGAAACGTCCAATGTTGCGCCAAAGCCGTCGTGATAGCAATACCGACGTAAACAATGATATATACCACAATGAGACTGGTACCAACGGATGGTCGATCCTCGTAGCCCGTGCCCTGGATATAGTCGAGGGTACGCTCAAGGATAAATGGTTGAGCAACTGTGAATCCAATCTGGCAGAGACGGGGCAAAATGGACATGAGTAGAGGGAGCCTACTATGTAACATACAAACAATCATGAGAGCTAGCCCGGACTCTTTCCATTTCCCTAAGAAGGGCACAATCGAGCCCATGTCAGTTGACATAAAATTGATACCAGTGTAAGGATGTTTCACGCACAGTTCTTCCACGCTTTGGCCAAACTACCCTCATCCTCTCCAGCTTTAAGCACCGGGTCAACATCAAACAATGTCTTCATTGACAGCTGCCTCTTGAAACCGCTTATCAAAATTGGATTCAACCACCACGAAAACCATAGATTCAGCTCTCCGGATGTAGCCTCTACAGGCAGCGATTTATATTGTGGAAGCAAAATGCCACGCTTCTCAGTTGCCTCTAGAATTAACAGGGCCGTTTTGACGCCGATGGCGACGTTGAGCACCGTAGCGACACTCTCGGCCGATTGAATTCCCCATAGTGTCCTACACCGAGCTATGTCAAACACGAGAGTCAGAGCAAGGTACTGCACTAAAAGTCCAGATGGTCGGACACTGCGTAGGTGCTGCCAATAAGATAGCAAGGCAAGGCCGGGAATCAAAATGAGAACAAGGATATTGGCAGCGATTGAGGTTCGTGTCTTTGGTGTGTGGTGATCGATAGTCAGGGCGACTAGCACGATAGTGGCCACAAAAAGTGCAGCCCATCCAACCTGTTTCACATAATGTGATTTTGAGATCAACTTGTTTCCCACTCTGTATACTCTCGTTCTTACCGGTTTTTCCAGGAAATACCCTGATTCCCCTACTTTCCTCTCACTCTTTCGCAGCCGGAGAATGAACCAAGGAAGAAGAAAGAGTGTTAATAGAGTGGGAATTATGGTCAAGATAGACTCTTCGAACAGAAGGGTAAAGTCGAAGTTGTCGTAGCAATCGGCCGAAGGTCCAAACCCTGTCTCGACCTCGATCGGGCATTTGGAGGATTGGGAGCCCATCGAGACAAAATACAACAACGACTAAAAACACCACACCGCGTAGAGTAGGGCGAAAAAAAATAGAAGCTGTGATCGGAGCGATCTCTCTCTACATCATCCAGCTCTGCATATTTTCGATAACGGTTTGCCCTAACTGCGTTACCAGATTGTCAATCTCAACAAGGAGATGGAGATAGAAACAGACGGCACCATTGGCAGCATTGTGTGCGGGGGAGATATCATTAGCTATTCGCCAATTTTACTCTATAATATTGACCACTATGTTGGATCTTACTATTGCCTGTGGTGTGTAGTAAGCAAATAATATTTAGGCGTCGATTTTACCCGAATGCTAGGCTGCGCCATTCCACGGATAGCAAAACAACTAACCATTATTTACGCTTATTCCTGTCATGACGGCGTTATGTTATCCCTTTCTACTTTATGAAATACTGATGTTTTTAAATATTTCTACTGTTTGTACGAATAATTCCGCCTTAGCTTTTGAGGCTAACTGTAATTGTTACTGATAGCGTTGAAGCCAGGCTGTCATCCGTCCTCACTCTTCCTTACTACGCGAGAGTCATTACACCAATATCGGTTCATGTCATAGACATGTGGTGTCATCAATTTCTTACGATTGACGACTTTTCCCGCTTCTCAAAAATCCATGAGCTGTTTTGAGCCACCTATTTTTGCGTCAATGTCTTCCTCAAATGTCGCGATTGGCACATTACCAACCTAGTTATTTACTCCAAGTCTGTTGCCTCAGCACCGCAGTCACTGCCTAGAAACCTGAGCAATTGCATCTCGCTATACAGTCTTCAATCCTAAAAAGAAACTCCCTCTGGTTCTTGTAATAAACGAGATGAGTGTGCTCGTTAGTACAGCACCGGTCTTTCTCAGCGCCCCATTTCCACGTAAAATGAATAGCTTCATGGGTTACACGGCCAAATGTGCACCCACTTTCAAAATTTCAACCATCCTTATCCTTAGGCCTTGTTCCTGACAAAATGCGAACTATATCAAAACTGCTCTAAAAGTTTCTAACTTCAGGAAAGAGGAACTCGGGAGGGGTTTCCTTGCAAATGTAGGTCAAGAATCCACTCTCCTAAGAACACTCTCCAAAGAAACTCCTTGGTCAGCAACAGGGTCTAGTCTTTGGTATGCACGGTTTGATGATTTTTCTGACCGCCTTGAATTCTATCCAGTAACATAATCAAAATACTTGTAACAACACTGTTATAGTAAGCTTTCAGTTTTCAGCTTAGACCTATATATTCGTTTTGGCGCTAAGGCGCGCCTTTTAGCTCTTTATTGAAACTACTTCAGTGCCACTGTACCTAGTTGGGGTTCCTCGTGCTTACGCTGTTAGAAACTAATCCGATCATCCGCGGAATTGGCACAGGGATATTCGACCCTCCCAGATGCCTCAGGATATATAAAAAGGAGACACGCCCATAGCAGGACCAAACCACTTCTAGCGATGGCGGCAAATTTCATTGGTCTAAGCTTGTTTTCAGTCCCAATTCCGATTTGAGCTCCCGTGCTGTTTCCAATTGTCTTGCTTGTCCCCTGATGTAACAACGCCAGTCACCACCCCAGATAAACAAAAACGAAAAAAAAAAACATTGGTAGAACTGAGCCAATGAACGAAATCCCGGAACACCGAAAACACAAATGCAAAAGCAAAATCAAAAACCAAACACCGGTAGATGCGCAGGGATCTATTCTATTTCATCATGGGCCTGGGTCCGCACCGTGTTCAATCAGCAACGCCACCATGTCCGTTCTCCCATTGATGACGGCTCGTTGCAGCGGCGTATAGCCAGCCCTGTCTCTCCTATTGACCGATATCGGATATGTCTTGAGAAGCAGCCTCAGCGTGTTAAATGTGCCTCGCGCGATCGCAATGTGAATCAAGGGCTCGTCAGCGTCTAGGTCTCGGTCTGGCTTGGCAGCACCAGATAATGTCTTTCGTTGGCCATCCAATCCTGGTATTGGGCTCGATATCGGACTCAATGCTGGACTGTTGGTAGCCGTCATTGACGGCGACGACGGTGAGTGTGAGAAGTTGATGGCGTCATTTAACCCATGACCTTTGAAAGTTTCGTAGACTTCTGATTCTATCCATCCCATAGTGTTCATGGCGCTGGCAGATGAGGTATAGGTGGACATGGTTGCTGAAAGATCGGAAGTGGATGAATCGCTTCCCACTTTGCAGGTGGGAATGGATATAGGATTGCTGGTTACTGTAGGTTCCTTCACCTTTTGAAAGCAGTCACCGAAGTCTTGGTCCAGATCTGTCGGCCAGGTCAGGCAGTCGCCTAGCATATCATGGTCTTGCGAAACTGTCTCGGACCACTTGTCTAGGCATGTGCTATTCTTCAATTCCCACTCCGTTATAGAGTCCCTAGAGCCGGGTGATAAGCTGCCATGCGATGGCGCTGAGGCTAGTCTTTCGCCTGACTCGCTAGCATTACCGCTGGTAGTGGTGGTGCTAACTGCTTGCTGGAGCATCTTGACTTCAGTCTTCAGTAGCTCGACCTCTTTTGCGCGATCTCGCATGTTTCGTCCTAAAAAGGATATCAATAAAATCAAGCCCACACAAGAACTGAGCAAAGGAAATTGGGAGCTCCTACTGTATGCTCGTTGTGCCAAGCGATTCTGGATTTTCCTGCGCTCTGATGCATCGGCTAGTTCTCCCCAGCTCTCGCCTGGCTTCATCAGATCGCTGTACGAATTAGCTTTTGGACGCCCAGAGCGGCGTCGACCTGTACGAGCCGAACTAAGGGTCGAGCTTTCGACCTGCGAAGGAGTTATGATAGGAGATTCCATGATGGTCTGAAAGCTCAACTAGCTGACAAGAAGAGTGTGGATAATGCGAGGCCCTTATAGACGATTGACGAGGGTGGGTTGGGCTAACTTATATTTTCGATTCGGTGCGAGCATCAGGACTGAGGGACTTTCAGCGTCTGAGAGACTATAGGCGAATATCTAGGATCTGAGCGCTTAAACTATCCCGCGTCCGTTACTATATTGGAATGTCATCTGTTGGCGGACGAGACCCGCCGCTGAAACAGATCATTGTTCATATCGAGGCTTGTAAAATACATGAGAACTCACCATCAGGCGTACACTGTATATTGGGTAAGGCTAGAGTATTGTCCCTTGACGTGATTGGGAGCTGTTTTGGGGCTCATTTGATAAAGACGGGATAAAACAGCTGGGAGGCTAAAAGTTACTAAATATATTAACTGTTAGGCTGATCTGAGCTGGTCTGCCCCTTCCTAAACCGGCCCCAGAAAATTCTTTGAATGTTGGTCGAAGAGAGCAGGGCTGGTGGGATTTCCGATTCTCGCGTGGCCGCAATGTTCTTGTGGTAACTTGAAACAAAAGCTTAACTTTCCGGCCTTTCTCCAAGCCAATCTAGCGAGCTGTTGATCCACAATGTTTAATCAGTTCACCAACTACCTAACGAACTACTAACTAATTACGATCTAGAACATGCTCTCTCTGATGTACTGCAAACCATGTCCAATCGCTACATCTATGTTGCTCTCGTTCCAAATTTCGCGTTTCCCAGCCCAGGGGTCCTGGTCAAAATTATCATGACTATTATTATCATCCTCCACCAATAAGCCAGCGCGCAGCAAAATTTTTTCCGGCGGCACTGTCTTTCGTCCAGCTTTGAACACATATTTTGTCACCAGTACCGCTAAGACGCCATTTTTGAGCTTGTCGTGCCGCAGCACCGCTGTAGGACCTCCGCCCAGGATGTCTACCTCAACGGGCAGCTGCGCCATGTTTTCACGCAGGAAATAGGTCACCGTATAGAGTGACTTGTCATTCCACGCTAATATCCGAGAACACACCCAATAGGCCTGGTACGGTCGGATTTCATGCAGAAATTTCGACTGGACCGATGCAAGAACGGGCGTAGCTGGACCCACGTCAGCCAATGCTTTCCCCAGTAAGGTACTCAAAAGCGTGGCCCGGCTGATGTCTGCATCGGTGAAAAACGTGCTGTTGGATTTGTGGAGATTGATATCAATGTCGGCCAGAATCACCCGTGACTTGGTGGTGTAGTATTGGAAGAGCAACGGCACCGCATACGTGAAGTGGCGTAGTAATGACGAGCCGTTTTCTGTCTCGTCGGAGGACCTGACTAGCTCACGATTGGGTCGAAAAACACGAGGGAGAATAAATCGATATACCGAGGGCAATAGCTGGAAAGTATATGACAGGGGTATACCTTTTGCGTTGGTGGCAACCCAAATGAAAGCCACCGCCGCTAGGGCGAGCATGACTTCGTCCATCGTGATAATTTGCACTATAACGGCAGAATCAGGAGAATCAAATTTCCAATTTCTTGTGAACGCGGTGTCGGACAACAGTTTGGTTCCACATGTGAAGTCTCTGGGGGCAAAGTGTGGAAATGGCGTAGGAAGAGGTAGCAATAGCTATCCCGTTAGGAGGGGCCTAAACAGACAAAATACCAGGTTTGGTGGTACACTACACCGAATGCTTACTACATTTAAGGTAGTAAGCAAGTTACGTGCAGTAAGTATTACCCAATACATGAATTAGTGGACACTTTGCTGTGTTCGAGTAAGAAATGTAGGACAAGTCACGTATGGACGGAGCAGCCAAAAGAACTATCAATCCATTTTGAACTCTGGATGACGTCTCTGTTAAAATGATATTGCTTCCTGCTACCTCTGTGCATTTCAGTTTGCTGTCAGAGTTCTAAGCTACCTAAAACTAGTATTGGCCATATAATCCATCCACATGAGAGATCCAAAGTGCTGAAATCCGAGTTACGTACTACAATTTTTAGTCAACTACTGCTCCTTTTTACAATAATCCTAGCATTTAACTTGGGTTTTTGTGAGAGTGAAAAAAATGAGTTCCATTTGTAGCTAGCGATCTTTACATAAAGTATAGGTTCCGAATATGTTTTCTCTCTTTGCTTGTAGACATTAAAGAAATATTGCATACTAATTCTCAATTTGAGGAGGAAATATATTACACTCGATGGCGTGGGCTGCATGTGCTTCTTGAGGGATGAGGTAAATGTGTCCAAGCATCTTTAGAAACCTGTCACCTCGAACATCCAGTCATCAACGTCTTGGCGCCTTCCTTGTTGAATATCAAGCATTATACGTGCAAGACCGACAAGCTTCCCTTCGCTTGTGGCCTTGAAGGTATATTGTTTGTTTGTAGAAAGCTGATCTATGGTGGCGATCGGAACAGCTGCGGCTGCAGTACCAACTGCAATGACTTCATCCAAATCTCCAAGCGAAGAAAATGGGAGCTGGAGTTTTTATGATGCCAGTCAGATTTTTGAAAATACCCTCAGAATTTGAAAGAAAAGAGAAAAAGAGAAAAAAGGATGGGCGGAACGACTTACAGGAGACTGGTCAACCCTCCAGCCTTCTCTCTCGGCGATGATTTTGAGACTTGTGGAGGTTGCGCTCTCAATGGCGTTTTCTGACTTGGGAATCACAAGCACGTCCTGGCCGTCGATGAGTTTGTGCCCAATGAAGCCACTGGTGGCAAATTCCTCAACTAGCGAATGCGTCTCACTGTCAAGATGCAGTGTGATGTGGAAACCCATCTTCATGGCCTTGGCTGCGTGTCGCCAGACCTTTTTTCCAAAAAGGTTTATTAGTAACACTGAATATAAATTGAAGCTACTTCGGCCATACCGGTGCATAATTTCCTCCAACCTTGAACCGGCCCATCCCCCTTGGAGCCGCACGATCGAACTCTTCGCATACAACGCCCTTAATTCCATGCACGCCGTGGTAGGCTCGAGCAGGATGGCAGTACACAGCAAAAACGGTCTCCTCACATGGCTTGAGTGGCAGGCCATCAGAGGCACCAAAAAGCACGGGTCGGATGTAGAGGAAGCCGCTAGACTCTACCGGCGGGACATACTCTGCGTTGGAGGCGACAGCCAAGCGAACACTCTCCAAGAAGAGCTCCTCAGGTACCTGCGGAAGGCAGACCGCAGCGGCAGAGCCTGCCATGCGAGTAGCATGGAAGGTGGGCCGGAAGATAGCAATGCTCTCCTCCCCATCTGGTGTAGATGGGGCTTGACGAAGAGCCTTCAGGCCTTCGTAGCATTGCTGGCCGTAGTTGAGACCAGGAGAGATGCCCGAGATGGAAATGTCGTTTCCCTTGACTAGGATAGGGCTGCTCCACGATTGCGTGGACTGGCGGAACCTAACCTCAACATGGTCATTGACGGGGATGTGATTGGTCATGTCCAGGTTTTCCCAGTCTGCGCATAATGCAAATCAGCGAACTTTCAAACAAGGAGACAAGTTAATTATAGAAACTCACCAAGGCCTGCTTTAGGTGCGGGAGGACCATGACGGAGAGGGCCTGGGTTGGAACAAGTATTTTGACCATCCTCAAAGAATTGAGTCAAGCGGCCGAAGAGTAGAGAGAATACTCCTTGTTCCATCTCGGCTCTTTTGTTTTTTTTTTTTTTTTCCTTTATCTTTCTTTTGGCATGTGTTTACATCCGTCTACGATTGCCATTGTCGTCATGATATTAGAAGGACGGGTACTGGGGTTCGCCAACAATGCATAGTAAGCAGCTTAACTTTGTTTATGACCCGAATTTGACGCCTAACAGAACGATCGTTCTACGTGGCCGGGGTTGGTGGCTGTACGTTCCCGGTGACAGCATGACAGTAAGTAATTAGCTAGTTACGTAGTAAGCTGCAATTACTATATCGAACAAATGGGATGGGATGCCTTTGAACCAAATTTAGAACGAAACATAAATCTTCTCTGAATACGTAGTATTTCCACACTTACAGGCGTATTAGTTTGTCTCCTCATCTATTAAGTTTATAAAGTGTTGCTCTTCTGATAACGCTAGAATTGCGCCTCGTAAATGTTCCGAAATCATGAAACTCGCTACTAAATAAGGTGGCGAAATTACACTTAGCTTATCCCTAGGTACTATGAGAGTTGGCCTGAGAGTAGATAAGTGCTAGTTATAATGGAATACTCCAGCTTCGATGCCTGAAAAAGCGAACCCAGCAAATTACCACTCCAAACCAATTCACAGTGAAGAATTCAATTAATACGCCAACAATGCGAGATACAGAGCGGACAACGTGTACTCCAACTCATAGCGCGTAAATGCCGCCAATAACCTCATAATATGACTATTCGTAGCAGATGCATGATTCCAAGAGGTAATGGGGTTTTTAGGTCTTCTAGACCATACGTTCAGGTTTCATCTACCAAAGGCAGGCAGTATAGGCTGCTGCCCTTGCCCTTGTCTACCCCTCTTCCTTTAGGCCTGCGAGGTGCCGCATTTGTTAGGTCTTTGGGGCCTTTGCCTCTACCTATTGGATTTTTTCGCTTTCCCAACGCGATATATATCTCCAGACAGAATTGATTCGTTGGAATCGGCTTTACGCTTAACATGCGTAACCGCAGGGAACGTCTCAACCAACTCTCTAGCCAATGTAACAACGATAGTCCAGTTGCTCGCTTAAGCATCAAACTAGAGAAGAGGGTGCGGGGATCACTGTCGCCCCGACTTTTCCTAAGGACTGTACAGCAAACGGGGAGAATTGTCAAATCGCCTGGATTATTTAGACCAATAGGAAAGGTTCAGCGTATAACGGAGCATTACTGGTTACACAAATATGCAACGATTGAATGACTTTACTAGCCGGAGGCTTTAGACTGTCCCAAACCTTTGCATATTCTTCATTGGTCTACTTTCTAATTACTGGGAATGGATATTTCCTCCATCTATCTGACACCTGACGTCAGATGAGAGAGAAAACGTGATACGCTTATACTTGTCCACATAAAACTTTCAACAAACATTCATACATCTTGAAAACACCCTGAAAACATGACTATTACCAATAGAAGCGTGCCTAAGCAATGCCAGTCGATGACCGAAGACGGGTATACTCATCCTTGCCCTAGTTGTAATATCAACCAACCGAAACTAATGCTCGGCGAACTAATGCGCGACATCCTAAAAATGGGAAGTGTTTAGAATGAATGCAAACATGACACTAATATAAAGGCAATATTAACCGATACTAAAAAATTATCCAAATCCATGCAATCTAGCTTTGTGGTATGCTAGGGTTTGATGCTTCGAAGATGCTAATATATGAAGAATCAAGATACATCTACTCATAGATGAAGTTTATTCACAATGAAAATGTAAATAATGAGTGTCGGGCATTTTTGTTCCATCTCAATTTCATTTTTGCCTACGTCTTCTGAGAATGGTATAATTTTCCGACGTTCTAATGCAGCATCCGGAACGAACTATTATTACTACGTCAACATTGTGCATATTTAAGGAATTTAGTAATTATATTTACTGTAAATCTGAATAAAAAGCGGGGGTCTCTTAGTTTATCTTGATTTAGCTCATGGAGGCGCCGAGTTTCAGCAAGCCACAATTTGTTGCATGTGGAGGGGCATATGAAGAGAATAGTATTAATATCACCAAAGATTCCATTTGTGACAAGGAGACTATTGAAGAAATTACTATACAGTTTGCAGTTCAGCTTTAATTTTACTAATAATTTGCCAGTTGTTTGTATTCATCCATTTCACCATGGAACGATTAGATGGTGGAACTCGATACGACCTTGGTCGCGACTTTGTCGGATCTGCTAGGTATGACTCACGATAGTCTAAGCTTCTGGTGGCGGTGAGACCTAACAAGCATATATCAGGTTGAATCTCCAGCATTATCTCTGGAAAGAAACACTGGGCTTTGATCTTCACCCCCGAGCAGAAGCAGATAATTCTTCCGAAGGCCTGCGGATCGCCGACGTGGGTACAGGCACTGGGTTCGTCTTCACTTTTTTGCTGTGCATCATCTCTCGAGAGGCAGGTTTGTTGAACTAATATCTTTCCTTGGAC
This sequence comes from Talaromyces proteolyticus, assembly GCF_021365285.1. NCBI lineage: Eukaryota > Fungi > Ascomycota > Eurotiomycetes > Eurotiales > Trichocomaceae > Talaromyces > Talaromyces proteolyticus. Next base: position 967,999 of record NW_025764284.1, on the reverse strand, counting down.
AGTGTATTCATTCTTAGCCTGGCACGCCGTTTATCGCCATCATGCAGCTTCGTTGGGTTCGATATTTCTGATGAGCAGTTTCCAGTTCCCGATGGCGTCCCCGATAATGTCGCCTTTCGCATTGCAGATGCCATGTCAGATCCTCCGGATGAGTTTATAGGTCAATTTGATATCGTGCATCTCCGTCTATTCTTTTGCGTGGTCGAGGATAATAATCCCCTACCTCCGCTAAATTTCTGCTTGAAATTACTCAGTAAGGACCTTTGTTTTCATCACCACTCCACGCTTTTAAGTTATTTTTTTCAGGTTATTTGTTTCAAGTAATTTGTTTCAAGTAATTGGCGCTGATTAAATGCCTTTACAGAACCTGGTGGCTTTCTGCAATGGGATGAGTATGACCAAGCATACACGAAAGCATATAAATTATCTCCTCAGGCACCAATTGCGGCGATGACCGCTATGCGGGAGGGCTTCAGTAACGGAAGGCAGTTAGGGTAAAGGATTCCATCTTCCAACTACCTATATGTTGAGATGCTAAATATTCGGTCTGGAACAGTTGGATCACAACCTTGAAGGACTTTTGTGAGACCCATGGCGTGCAAGACGTTGAATGTATCCGAACCGGTCCGCCACCTGATTTCCTAACAGCGTACACTCAGATGGTTCTGGTATTATATCTGGAGCATGCTTCGTTGCATGATAACAGCGGTAATAAAGAGAAGGGTGATAGCCTCAGACTGCTTGTCGCAAAATGTGCAGAGGAATTGAAACAAGGCGGGGTGTGCCGACATTGGTTACAGGTTGTTACTGGACGAAAGAGATTCTAAACATTAATACTAATATTGTACAGGGTTGACTAAATGGTGGTTTTCTGACAATATTTAGTCAAATGATTATGAAAGAGGCAACAGGACACTTACACAGTTGTTGCATATTGATACACCGCATTGATGAAACCAAGGCTTACAGCCTGCTCTTAATCTCCGTATTCTCAACGTCATTCCCGGATGATCTCCTCAACACCGTGCACGATGTGCGCGGTTTCGGCTTGATGTAAGACACCGTACCGATAATCTCCGCCTTCTCATCGTCGTCAAGGAAAACCCCAAAAAGATTTTCCAGAACAGAGATCCGCTCTTCCTCGGAATGAAGATCCAGAGTCTCGTAATGACCATGCACTTTCCGTCTCAGCTCATTTTCCCACAACATGATGAAACCAATCGGAGCAGCACTTTCTTTATCAAGCAAATGCCGAAAAGCCATGACACGAGTCATAAACCACATACGCCGGTCTGTCTTGGCTTGGCGCTCCAACGCGTGGTAGTCGTTGCTTGTAAACTCAATTTCGGAAAAAGCGTACGAGTCCATCCATATCGATTCTTCTTTCCATCTAAACTGAAGGCGCCAGTGTTTCAGATGCTGCGCCCTATGTTGATCTAGAGGGGCAGAAATGAGCCGGCCTCTCCGTGACCCCATATCGGTGAATTCGAGGCCTTCCTTCATGGGCACGGGGACGGTTGGGGCATGAGGCCCAAAGGCGGCGTCTACCAAATACTCTTGGCCATTGATGTCGACGATTATCAGCATATGTGACCTATTCCAATACCGTCAGCCGGGGATTCACTGAAACACAGACCTAATTTCGAAGGCATGTCACCGACTATACGTAGGTAGGAAGACTCACAAAGTACCAAACCGAGTTTTTGCTGAGTTGTTGTTCACTGCTGCCGCACTTGCAGCCCGGTTAACTCGCGCTGCGGTCGTGTAAAGCTTATAACCCAGCGCAATCAATAATTCAGAAAACAAGGTGTTGACTTGGGTGCAGACACCACCGTGTCCACGATGCACAATTTTCTCATAAATCGATGCCACAGTCAGTTCAATCGCCTGATGACGACTATAATGTAGCGAGCTGTTTTCATACGGTATAGCGCCGAGGTGGTAATGCAGCAGCGATGTTAATGCTTGAAGCTGACATTCAGGATCGGTTCCGCCTGCAGAATGCTCGAATTTCTGCCTTATGTTCAAGGGTAGATGAATGCGATCGAAATAGCGATCAATGTCAATTTGTGTGAATTTCATATTTGCCAGAGTCTCCTCCACCAGGTACAATCAATCGTTAGAAGTGTTATGGCATCAGGGCCAGAGAAATTTTCGTCGAGGTTCCAGATTGGACTCCGCACGTCAAATTGCAGCGCTTTTATTTTCATATAAAGTTGCAAACCAATCTGCCTATAACCAATCGGTAAAAACTTCCGCCTACAATCATTAAGGTTGTGAAGAATTCAATCCAACAAGAGCATTAGTTCAGGACGGCCGGAAGCCCGGATCGTAAAATTAGCCAGCCACGTTGAGACCCATTCTCGCGGGATTGTTGGTCCGGGGCTATATTTAAAGACGAAAGAGCACGTGAATTACTGTCACAGTCTGAATCCAGCTGACAAGAAAATTTCAACAGTGGACAGTTGGCAGTTGACGAAAGTGACATAGGGAAAGGGAGAGAATGTTAATTTAATTTGCCTCACACGTGGCCCGGTGCTCAGGCGTTCGAGTTAGTAAGACATAGGCTGGTTCAGGAAGAAGAAGGTTTAGCTATCGCCGGAGGTGAAGAATGTGGAGCCTGCGCTCCTCTAGGATTTGCTGGACAACCAACTTGCGCGATTCGTAAAATTAAATGCCAATAATATTGTCGGGTGGTTTGCCCGTCAGAGCGTAAGTTCTAGATAAGCGTCGAGTTTGTCAAGTTGAATCACGTAAAGCGTACCAAGCATATATCAATTGATAATCGATTTATGTCTCAGGCACCAGCCAAATGGTAGCCCAGATTAATTAGTACATAACAATTGAATTGGCCTAACCCGATTTGTGCAAGGAGCTAAGGATTCTATGCAAGGATCGCAGGAATGTTGCATTATGGCGGTATCGATTGATATGGAAGATAGTTCTGTAGGTCTAGTATATAGCCTGGGGTAGACAAGGAACATCAACACTAATCTGGCAAATGGTTGAATATAGTATTACAAGTTTGTGCCTTTCATCTGCATGCACACCAATTTTTATCAGATGACATAAATCTAGAGTTCTGAGGGGGGTGCCCGTAATGGTGGAACCCGGAGATTAGTACAGATTTAGTCTCTTTTCCTGCTATTGATTGATTTTGCTTTCAATAATGCGGCACAGTCAACATTTTTATGATTCCGAAGGATAAACTTGTTATTGGTAAAAGCCGAACGCAGTGTACATGTATATATTTGGATGTCAAGTCGGCACCAATCATAAACCATCAACAATGATATCTATCAACCACTAAAAGCCGTTTCGATAAATCTTGTACTTATTGACTCGTAGTCGCACTGTCAGTCATCGTCTCCGGCAACACAACTGCCTCTTCCTTTCTTGTAACCTCGAAACTCTTCATAGGGTAAAATCCCCATCGTTGGAACATCTCGTGATCCTGGTCCCATCCATTGCAATCAGTCGTCAGCATCTTCTCGCCAGTGAAAACCGCATTAGCGCCGGCCATGAAACACGTCACTTGCTGCTCCTCGGACAGATTGATGCGTCCCGCCGCAAGACGGACGATGGTAGAGGGCAGAACGATCCGTGCAGTCGCAATCGTGCGGAGAAGCTTATCAAACGAAATCATCTTTCGGTCGCCCAGCGGCGTTCCCTTGATCGGCACGAGGGCGTTGACGGGGAATGACTCGGGATGTGCAGGCAGCGTCGAGACGGTATACAACAGACCGACACGGTCGGAATCAGCTTCTCCAAGGCCTAAAATCCCGCCCGAGCAGACATTGATCCCGGCGTCACGCACGTTGCTCAGTGTCTGCAAGCGCTCGTCATACGACCGTGATGTGATTATGGTGGGGTAGTATTCCCGCGACGTATCAAGGTTGTGATTGTAGGCCGTCAATCCGGCATCCTTCAACTCCTTCGCTTGCTCCGAGTCTATCATGCCCAGTGTCACGCACACCTCCATGCCCATTCCTCGCACGCCCGAAACCATCTCCTTGATGTTTTTCAGGCTGGTTTTGCGACCGCGCATGTCACGCCACGCGGCCCCCATACAGAACCTTGTGCTACCGTTTTTCTTCGCTATACGCGCTGCTTCCAATACATCGTCGACTTGGGATAGTTTTGTTGCTTTGAGGCCGGTATTGTACCGTGAGGACTGGGCGCAGTACGAGCAGTCTTCACTGCATCCGCCGGTCTTGATATTCATCAAGGTGCACATCTGGATAGCGGCTGGGTCGTGAAAGCGGCGATGGACGATTGCCTGATTGCGTGTCAGCAGCTGCTCAAGAGTGTTTGCCTACAATCGGTTAGTATGATTAGAGACTGATCATACCGCAGAATGAGTCAATTGGCTCAGAGGAGCCTCGTAGATCTGCTGGATCTCATCTCTCGTCCAGGTTGTGCGCGGCTTCTGGGCAGCGGTGGCATCCTTCAAGGCGGCGGGGATTTTGGGCGATGTCCAGGGAGAGACAGGAGCACCGGTGGCCGTGGATGTCGATGCGCCTTGGACGGTGCCGTACGAGCGCCGGACGACGCGAATGAGCGACCGGGATGACATTTTGGTGTTTCCTACACTAACATGGGACTGAATCTCAATGGATAGATCGTGGAGGAATGACAGTCGAGAAATTCAATCTGCATCATCAATCATGGGTTAGTCTTCACCGGCAATACGAATGATAACAACAGTAGTTAGTAATACTAACAGCGAGGGGCATCTGCAGCACCAAGTGGGACAACGGCGAGTCTAAAACGTTGACCCCAACCAGCAGAGCCTTTGCCTGGACCCAGGGTCCTCGCCAGCCGGTCGCGATTGGGCTGCACGTCGGGGGATTTGCATAACCGAGGTGAGACCCGTCGTACCGCTGTCGCGAGTCTGTCCGATACCGCTGCACCCGATGTAGTGTTAGGATGTGTAAAATATTAGTAAAATAAGGATTGTGATTTGCAACTGCAGCAGAAGGTGCGTGGCACGTGCAGGCGATTGTGAAGATTATCTAATAGTGCTGCCCTGGTTGCGGGCCGTGGCTAGAGAAGGCTAGCCGCGGTCTTCTTCTCTCTACATAGCATCCATACTAGGGTAACATGCATGATTGATATTAATCATGGGGTCTGGTATTGTTGATTTTTGGCTATGCTAATGCCGATCCTAGTCTACTACTAACCGATGCACGCGACGAATCAGTCGACATCAATGTAGGCGCGCCGACACAGCATCTTCAGGCGACTCGAGTTCGCCAGCAGCTCCTTGTCCGGCCACGGCGCATGCTCACTGCCCTTCCCCTGAGGCAGCGTCTTCGTCCACGCCTCGATCATCTTTTCGGTCACGTCGCTTATCTCTCGCTTCAGTGCGAGACGGTCCTCCCACAACTCAGGGCTGCACCGCACCCGTGCAATCGCCAGAAAAGCGAGAGGAAGAACGGGGGGCATGACGTCGACATACCGGATCGCATCGAGGCGCTGTCCGTAAAAACGCACAAACTCGTCTCGGGCATCCTTTTGGGAAGCAGCATACCGGAGCGATGTCGCGTCGTCATAGAAGGACTGTCCCTGGATGTTAAACTCGCCGGGCGAGTAAAGTGCCCCAATGACCCGTTCGGCATAGTCCAGGCGTCCGAGGATATTAATCAAGTCCTTCTTGTCGGATAGCAAAGATCTTTCGAAGAGCGCATGCTTGTTAGCAATGGCAGTGACCTTGTCGTTCAAGGCTTGGAAGGTCTTTGCGTACGATTCAAACTTGTCAAGCATCTCTGTGACGTCAACAACCTCAGCTGAATCAGAACTGTTCTTGTCGTTGTCGCTCTTGCTGCCACGAACGGCCACCACAGAATACGATGAAGCTTTGTCCTCGTTCTTCTCGGGATCCAATCCCCGAGACTTTTGTGAAGCCCCTTTAGTATCTTGGTCAAAGTCAAGAGCATCCACTGGCACCTCGGGCACATCCACCCGGCCTTCCAAAGCCGTCATGCTCCACTGCAGCCTCTCTTCAACAGCTGAAATACGAGCCGACAAATCCTTCAACACAACCGAAACAGCGCTGTCCATTGGGGTCTTGGAGTCACGAGCAGCGATTTCAGAGGCCTTCGTCAACCTCGTCGCCTGGCTCCGTTCATCCAGCAGTTTTGTCTTCGACAAAGCCGCCTCCGTTCTCAAGGATTCCATTTCGATGCGGAGTTTGTCATCTTGATGATTTGAAAATTCATTCAAGGCCACCATCTCTATGGAGATCCTTTTGGTAATGAAATGCTGCCGAAACATTGTCTGGGAAAGCTCTTCAAATGCCCTCTTTCTCTTAAACAGCTCAGACTTGACCCATTTCTCGAAACGTGAATGCTTATTGATGACATCGTTTAACTTCTTCTCGACAGTGTCTACCCTCTTGTCGATAGGTCCAGGTCCCAAGGGCACTAAGGGTGCTGGGATCCTGAAGAACGACATGTTGAATAGATGTCCTTCGTGAAATTGACGTGGTGTAGATGAAAGAAATGAATGCCGACAAGTAGGCTCGCTCTACGGAGTGATCATATCTGATAAATAGCGAAGCCCCGAGAAGTTTAAGAGAGAATGAGCTGGGTCGAGAATTTATCTTCTATAGTGAAGTGATACCAGCGGTGACCACAAGCGGTGCTGGTGTCATGACAACTGCAGCTACTAGCAACCGGAAATTGTACCGCGTCCATGCTTACTTGTTTTGCTTAGATTTCGACTGTAGTGATATATTTGTATTTACCCGTTTGCATTATTCAGCGATGAATTGATAATGGTGTATTCATAATCACACTTTCACGGCCAGTTACATGGTCATAACAATGCATCCCTCAGCAATCCTTCTACTCTACTTAATTCCTCTGGCTTCGACGTCATGCTCGCCATTAAATAGAGAACATTGCCCAGCACCCTTGAATGGACGTTGAATGGCGCCGGATCGGTAGGTTCCCCGAGCGTGAGTCTTTGTTGTAGCCCTTTCGCCGCCGTCGACGTGTATCCTATCCTCAATCAGCCCCGAACACTCTGACAACAATGGAAAAGAAAACAAGCACTTACCTCCTTGTCCAGCTTGGTCACGGAGCGTGACGCTGAACACGCTGCCAACGGCGAATACCCTCTCGACCGATTCAGCATGACTCAGGTCTTGCACGAGACCTGCAGACCACTGGCTCCAAACAGCTCCGTGCGGGTTTGCACTCAGCACGCGTTCGCTCCACGAAGTCTTAAACGCGTCCCAGTCACCGCGCTGCTCCATGTTCATCATTTCCTGCACTGAGTTCACGGCAACCTGGCACCCGACCGCATGCGCCGTATAGCTGTGGCCGTGCAGCAGTGCATCGCTCTTCTCGCTGCTTGCGAATGAGTCGAAGATATCCGTGCTGGCCAGCGTCACGGCGAGCGGGATCAGGCCGCCTGTCAGCAGTTTTGCGTGCACAGAAATGTCGGCGTCGATACCAAGGAATGACGCGGATGTGCGTCGGCCAAGACGATACAGCCCCGTGAAGACTTCGTCGAAGACAATCGGGAGGCCAGACCAGTTAGTCTTGCTTTCTGACGTTGGGGTTGAGGGTGAGCTGCCAAAGAGATTAGGGTTCGAGCGGACGATATTCGCAAGAGAGAATTGGAATAGGGGGTCGCTACTGTTGTCAGTGTATGGTCTCATTCTTCACCATTGAAGACTCACGCAAAGAGCATGCCTCCTGCTCCCAGCAACACAGGCTCCATAATCAATGCACCAAATTTAACACCCTTCTTGTACACTAGTTCCTCCAGTGTGTCTTTGATATAAGCACTATATCTCTGACCAGCCGCCGATTTCGATCGCTTCTCTAGATCGAAAATCTCATCCAACGAGCCAAACTCCTCACCACCACCCAACTCCTGACTCAACTCGTCGGGTACATCTATCCTCCAAGAACCATTCTTCATGCCTACCGTCGGGAAATCAAACCAATGTCCTCGTCCCCGATACCACTCGACCTTTTGATTAAACGTCGACGGCTCCGAGCAATCCATCACACCGATTGTGTCGCCATGATAGCTACCTTTCAGGCCGAGAATCTTCACCTCGCTTTGGGACAACTGCCAGCCATATCGCACACACGCTGCTCTCAAAGCCATCTTCACTGCAACCTCCATACCTGTGCTACCATTATCGGTGTAGAACACTTTACTCAACCTTTCATTCCCAAGGCTCTTCAGCAGAAGCTCGGCCAGATTCAATGCTGGCTCATGGACAGCTCCGGCAAACATGACATGTCCGTACTTCCCCGCAGCATGAGCAGCTGTCAGAGCCAGCTCGGGGTTTCCATGGCCCAGCCCCTGCGTCCACCATGAGGCCGATCCGTCAAAGGTCGGCTTCAATACAGGCGCAGCATCTTGTTTAGTATCCCTGTCGAGGGTCTGGAAGTAGTCGCCATACGCAGACTCGATAACAGTGATATCCTCTGGCTTCATTCCCTGATGCTGGGTAAATGGATACCAAATCGCGCTATGGGCCCGCGTCGCCATAGATTCTAGCTCTGCAATTCGGTCGTGAGATTTCTTCTCCATTCCGTCGAGCAGCGACCCGATATCTGCCTGGGCAGCAACAGAGTCATAGTACTTCTTCATAGCCTCCAAGTCTCGCGCCTCCGCATCTGCAGCCACTTTACCCTCTGGTCGCGGGGGTGGTTTCGGAAGTGCCAGTAAGGGGATCGCCTTTTTCGCGAAATATGACTGCAGGTACTCGTGGTTTTGATAATACTCATCTTCAAACAGCAGAACAGAATGGATGTCGTAGCCACGCATTAGGAGGGACTCATACGCCGATATCGACGACGAGATCCCGCCTAGCCGCGAATCTGCAACAAGCACTACGGGGAGTCGTAATGGCCGGTAGAGGTCTGCCTGGCTATTTGCATTGGGACCTGGTGAGTGCACGCCACCGGCGGTCTCAACAAGAGCATTTTTCACGCCGTTCGTCGACCACGAGGAGAGTGTGCGGTGGATGGAAGAGAGAATGTGGGTGTCTGCGGGGATCTACAATTGTCTAAGCATTCCATAGAGTTCACCTGCGCTATTCAAAGCCTTGCTTACGGTTTTTAGTTTCGATCGCGCGGCAATGTGTGGACTGACTGGTTCGTCGAATTGATACAAGCATTTAGTCAACACGTTGGGGCCGGCTGCGAAGCGTTCAACATGTCTAGCAAGGTTAGTGATCGAAAAAGAAAATGGGCACATGAATGTACATACCTGTCATCAGCCTCCTCTAGCGACCCTGTCGACACGGGCTTCAAGAATCCCACTGATCCTCTCTCGGCCAAAGCCTTGCAGAGGAGCGTCGACACAACCGTCTTGCCGACATTGGTGTTGGCGCCGTACACCTGGTGTGCACGCAACGAGCGCCAGAGCGCGGCCCCTATGGGTGCCATTGTGCGTGGTCACTTACTCTGATATATTCGATATCAAGTATACTGTGCTATCGCATTGGGTATATGTTCATGTCCATAAGCCTTCCAGCAATTGTTGAGAGTGGGGTTCAACGGTTGACGCAATGCGATTGGCTGTACCCTTACTTATTGTTTCGAATGATAATCCGACTAGCCATTACAATTTTTACCATCAGCACTGGTCTTCGTGGAGTGGTGACTCGGTCGCCAAGTTACGCTCCGTTTCGGCGCGGTAAGGAATTATTAACCTTGTTAATAATAACAAAATTCAAAACGGCGACGCGAAGCCTAGCCGAACCTAATATTAATGGGCTAATTGTATGTGATAATAAGAAGTCGAGTTAATGCAGGGTCAAATTCCCGACAGCCGAAAACGCTCCGGCCCTGACCGCGGTATCGGTATCTACTACTACAGTTACCGGTGACTTGTACTCCGTATTTACTTTGATGAAATTGCTGATCCATGTCCAGCCACCGTGAATATCCTTGTCTGGGAGATGGCAGCAGTATCGGTAGTATCTCCCACGCGTGACTATGACCGCGTGTTCAATAAGCAAAGCAAAAACAAAAAGAAGAAAAAATGAAGTAATAAAAAAACAAACTGTTAGAACAATATCAGCAAAGTACTCCGTAATGAGAAAAAGAAATGCCCTAGGTATTTTATTATATTTTATTATCGCGGTTAGACATAATGTTGGGGCGTCGACTCCAGTCATTGTGCAATCATCAATCCCCACAGACTCAGAGTCTAAGCCGTGGCCCTAACCAGACCCATACAAACACGCCTACGTATTAAAAACAATAAAGATGGCTTGATTCCTGTTTTCCCTCATTCAACGCCAATGTAGCGCTGAAATTGGGTTGCGGGGTATGAAAATGGGCACACTGCTGGACTCGTTTCAGGAGGCATTGGAGAAAAGAGAAGCAAAACTGGCACGACGGCGACTGACGATTCTGTCCCCGGATGCTGCTGATTTCTCGTCAAACGACTTCCTATCTCTCTCGACCTCGTCGTTGCTCAAGTCACGATATTTGCGAAGACTGAATGCTTGTTACGCTGCAGATCATTCCCTGGGGCTGGGAAGTGGTGGCTCGCGGCTGCTAGACGGTAACTCTGCGTTTGCTGAAGAGCTGGAACGGTTCATCGCTTCTTTCCATGACGCTCCTACTGGTCTGCTTTTCAATTCAGGGTTTGATGCCAATGTCGGTGTCTATTCGTCTGTCCCGCAACCAGGTGATGCCATTGTGTACGATGAGTTGATCCATGCGAGTACGCACGAGGGAATGCGTCTTTCTCGTGCGACAACAAAGCTTCGCTTTCAGCATAATTCAGTCGAGGATCTGGAGAATGTTCTCAATGGGTTGATTAATGACGATGTATCAATTTCCAGCCGCAATGTCTTCATTGCTGTGGAGTCACTGTACAGCATGGACGGCGATGTGGCTCCTTTGAAAGAGATGGTTCAAGTCATTCATAATACCTTCCCTCGAGGAAATGCATATTTGATTGTGGACGAAGCTCATGCGACTGGGGTGTTTGGACCGAATGGGGCCGGGGTCGTTCAAGAGCTAGGGGTTCAGAATGATGTTTTTATTCGGACACATACCTTTGGAAAGGCACTGGCTGGCCAGGGCGGTATGTCAGACTACATCCTAACACGAGGAGCGACAACTGACTTTTTTTAGCCATCGTCTTGTGTACGTCGTTGACGCGTGAGTATCTGATCAACTATGCCCGCACGTTGATATATACCACGGCGATGGCGAGTCCGACCCTGGCGGCAATTCGGACTGCTTACGAATTGATGCAACAAGGGAAAACCCAATCAGTACGAGCCCCAATTTAAAGCATATTGATTGACATGCTGATGAATATAGTTCCAACAAAAACTACAATCCAACATTTCATACTTCCGGTCTCAATGTGACAACTTCCATATGAACGACCAATCAATCGTTCGAATCGACTACTACGACAGATCCCCGATATTCTCTATTCGCACCAAATATCCTCGCGAGTTGGCTAGGTATTGTCAAGAGCGTGGTCTTATTGTTCGTCCGATCATGGCTCCCACCGTGCCCCGTGGAAAGGAGCGCGTGCGTGTCTGTCTGCATGCCGGAAACTCGTACGAGGAGATTGACAGCTTGATGTCGGCGATTAGGCAGTGGGTGAGAGATTCGACGACGGAAAGGCCAAAATTATGAGTGTACGATATCAAGACTAGAATCAGAGCATTGTCCTTTTAATTAGTCGCTGAACTAGGACAACGCAAATAAGCATACTGCAATATATTTCATGGCTAGAACGCTAAAGTGATCTTCAATGTAAATTCAAAATGTGGTCAGGTAGAGGCAGACAGGATCAAATTGATATAAGTGCTTATACATAGCTTAGTCAACTGGTATGTACGATTAGTAAGGCTCAGGGCCTTATATAAACCTGCGACGTTGGGGACTGTGTCTGCCAGATATTCGAGGCAACAACCCAAAATTGGGCTGCCAAGGCTGGGCTCGTGGTCCGGCGGCGGTGATAGGCTGCTTGATTCGTCGTGATGCCATCCATCGCAGTTCCATCTGGACCACGCAGAGCCTGCAGTGGAGAATCGCCAAGATGGTTCCAGATGCCGCTTGTATTTAAGGCTGATGATGCCAGTCTTTCCTCCATCACCCATTCTCCCATAATCGCTACCAGTTGAGCTGCCATGGAAGAAGAACATCACGAACCCAAGGCCGACCCTCGGTATCTCCTGCGCCAGCCCGTCGCGCTGCAATGGTTTGATAATGGCAAGCTCTGCCAGCGGAGCGAGGAGGAGCGACAGGCCAGTAAGTTCAAGAATTGTCAATTGTCTAACGAGGTCTTCTGTCTGACAATATATAGGCCGCTTTGAGCTTTTCCTGGACCTTCTCTACGTCGCCATTCTCGCCAACTTCGCCGAGAACCTGGCCGAGGACGTCACCGGAGTTAAGCTCGTGAAATACATTGTACGCTCTTCTTCTCCTTCTTCTCTCTCCAACAGAAATGCGCTGAGCTGACAACCGCCTCACAGCTCATCCTCTCCCCGTCATGGCACGTCTGGAGCGATCTCCGCGAGCTGATGAACAGCTTCTACAACGACGATCTGTCCCAGCGCATCCTGATCCTCTGGATCATGGCTGTGCTGGTCGTCTACGGCAACAACGCGCCTCTCGTCGACGAAGACATCTCCGCCATGCGCTCCGCCGTCGGCGCCTACCTCACTGCGCGTATTTCCTCGAATCTCGCCCACCTATACTACTCCTTCAGCAGCTACCACCACCGCGCGCAGCAGCGCCTCTGGTGTGTTCTATCCACCGCCGGCTTGTGCGTCTACATCCCGCTTTTCTTCGAAAGCATTCCCCTCCGCAATAAAATCGCCGTGGCCGCCGTCGCCATCGTCTATGAAGAAGCCGTCTGGATCTTCTGTTACTCCCCGGCCGCGAAGCGCATGCTGCGCGCCCGCTACACCACCGCCGTCAACATCTCGCACGAAGTCGACCGGTTCGCCGCTTTCTACATTATCGCCCTCGGCGAGTTCCTATACACCATCGTCGTCGGCTCGCCTGCCGCCGTTGGGTTCAATCTGTCGCTGATGCGCGCCGTATGGACACTCATTATCGCCTTCTGTCTGAATTGGTTGTATCTGCACGGCGACTGCTCCGTCGAATCCACACACCCGCTGCGCCACAGCATCCTCACCGCATTCACCTGGGCGCCTATCCATCTCCCGCTCATCGCCAGCCTGCTCGCCGGCGGCCACGTCGCGGCCGCCAGCGCAAAAGCAACTGATCCGGCCACCGGCGAAGATGCCGAGCATGGTTTTAGCGCGGCGCAGCGCTGGTTATTGTGCGCTAGTCTCGGAACTGGGCTGTTCTGTCTGTACATAATAGCGCTGCTGCACGTGTCCAAGGATACTGGATGTGCGCTTCTTCTGCCCAAGCCATTCCGGCTAATGATGCGGCCAATCGTCGGCCTGATTCTGATCCTGCTGCCGCTTGCGCATCGGCTGAATCTGACCGAGACGCTGTCAGTTATTATGGCGTTGATGGTGTGGATTGTGATATGGGAGAATATAACTAGTCTGCAGCGAGGCGCGAAGCTGTGGGAGCCGTGGACTGAAACAAAGTATCCGGAGGGCGGGAATAAAGGGTATTATAGATCCAAGGTGGATCATGAGCATGTTCCTAAAGGCGATGCGGATCAGCAGAAAGCAAAGGATGGGCAGGTTTTGGAAAATAATCCCAGCGAGTGAAATAGATTTACAAGGGGTGTTTAATAACGATTTACTGATATTTTGGAGATTTGTTTATGATTTTAAGATATCATTCAACGCGGCTATCTATTATAATAAGAACAATTCATACATATACCAGATTCCATTTTGTTTATTAGTATGGGACGGCGATCTTATCCGTCACGTACAAGTCGACATACTTGTCAACATCGGTGTTTTCCAGCTCCTTCTGGTTCCAGCCCAGTTCCAGGAGGTGCTTGACGCGGGCAGCGTCGAAGTGGCCCTCGATGTGGCGCTTGTATTTGGCCAGGATCTCGGGCTTGGCTTCCTCACGACGGAACTTGTGGCCTAGAGGAGCCTCGACGACGACCTCGTCGAGGACGGTGCCGTCGTTAAGGGTCACGGTCAAAGCGTTGGGGATGGTACGCTTGGATGGGTCGTGGTAGTCGGTGGTGAACTGGGGGTCTTCAACGCACTTGATGCGTTTGCGGAGATTCTCCAGCAGCTCTGATGTGGCAGCCTCGGAACCATCAGCGTAGTCCTTGGCGGTCAGGCGGTTGAAGACAAGCATGGTGGCCACCATGTACTATGAAGGTAAATTAGATAGAGCAACTGGATAGCAGAGAACGAGCTTACCTGAACGCAGTGGTCACGGTCGGCAAAGTTGTCCATGGCCTTGAACTGCTTGTCGATAATGCGAATGCAAGCTTCGTGAGTGCGGTTTGTGATTTCCTTAATGTCCTTTGCGGACTTGCCCAGCTCAGCAAGCTTCTTGTTGATGATCTCAGCACATTCAATGGCGGTCTGAGAGTGAAACTCGGCTGGGAAAGTTAGCAGAATATTAACAATGGGAGAGGGAAAGGCACATACCAGGATACGACACCTTGAAGAGAACGTTCTCCATGACATAGCTGCCGTATGGGCGCTGGAACTTGAATTTGTTGCCCTTGAAGAGATTGTCATAGAAACCCCAGACAGGAGCGTTCAGAACGGTTGGAACACCGCCCTCGCCCTTGAGAACCTTCAGCACGAGGTTGACGGCGCGCTGGCAGGCGTCACCAGCAGCCCAGGACTTTCTCGACATAGTGTTGGGCGAGTGGCGGTATGTTCGCAAGCTCTGGCCATCAACCCAGGCCTGGGTGATAGCATCCGCAGTCTTCTTCTCATCGAGACCCAGCAGCTTGGCAGTAACGGCAGTGGTGGCAACCTTGACGAGAACAACATGGTCCAAACCGACCTTATTGAACGAGTTCTCAAGAGCCAGAACGCCCTGGATTTCGTGGGCCTTGATCATGGCCTCCAGAACGTCACGAATCTTGAGCACCTTGCCCTGACCGATGTTTCCCCCGGCACGGTTGGTGCGGGAGATCCAGTCTGCCACAGCAAGGATACCACCGAGGTTGTCGGATGGGTGGCCCCATTCAGCGGCGAGCCAGCAGTCGTTGTAGTCGAGCCATCGGATGATGGCGCCGATGTTGAAAGCACCGTTCACGGGGTCTAGCTGATAGGGAGTTCCAGGCACCTTGGTACCGTTGGGGACAACGGTTCCTTCGACAACAGGGCCGAGGAGCTTGGTGCATTCTTTGAATCGAAGAGCTTCCAAACCGCAGCCGAGAGTGTCTAGGAAAACGAGACGGGCAGTATCAAACTGCTCAATTAGCTTGATTCCAACAGCACCGACAACAAAAGAAAGGAGAGACGTACAGCAAGATCCGACTCCACCTTGTAGTTGTGGATGTAGTCGGCCATGTCCTTGATCTCGGGATCATACTCCCGCTCCACCACGGGAGC
This sequence comes from Talaromyces proteolyticus, assembly GCF_021365285.1. Lineage (NCBI taxonomy): Eukaryota > Fungi > Ascomycota > Eurotiomycetes > Eurotiales > Trichocomaceae > Talaromyces > Talaromyces proteolyticus. The sequence continues at coordinate 952,521 of NW_025764284.1, read as the reverse complement.
AGCCTGCAGGGGCGACATTGTTGAGAAGCGAGAGGCCTGACGGACAGAGACAGACGAGCGAGAAGCTGATCGCAGCGCAGTGTTGCCAGTCGCGAGGGTGAAGGAAGAGCGCGGGGTCTGCAGGCGGGAGGAAGAGACGAGCGAAGTGCGGGGAGAAGCACGGTGGCCGAGTCGACGCAGGGCTGCTGTGCCCGCCGACATTGCTAAGTAAGAGGACTTGGATTAGGCGACGATAACGGAGCTGGTCAATTGAGACGAGCGGACAGCGCGCGTGCGAGAGTTTTAAAGGGCAGACTACACTGGCCGAGGCGAGAGCACATACTAAATTATTGTTGAGGTGCGATAATACTTTGCTGCGGTCAGCTTGACGTCTGCCAGCCGAGGCTCGCCGCGTGCAGCCGAAACATACCAGTACGTTCCGCCGTAGTCATGGAGCTGTGTTTCTCTGCTCTTTACGTCTAACGCTCGGCAAAATATCTACTTTCTATAAGTACATAGAGCTACTCAGAGTCCCAGTTTAAAGTCTCGATTCTAATTGCCTTTGTGGTGGATTTCTAGATCTATTTCTGCATCAATGGGCGGTGCTGTGTATCGGGAAGACGCCGGTGATACGTTATCGAAACCAAATTTCCAGGGTTTCCTCAACTTCCGGTATTCGGAGCTCGCAACATCAACAAAGCTGTCTACATCCAACAAAGCTGGCTTCAATCAACAATTTCAGTCCTCGGCAGCTATTGACTGGGTCCGTATACCGGAATAATGAGATTGGATCTGACGATCGTGCGGCATTCAGGCGTTGAATGCCGAGTAGAGCAATTCAGCAATCTCGTGAATCTCTCAAAAAATATCAATGCCGAGACGCGAAGCAATTCTCAATTTTACCTAGCAAAACGATCAGCTCAAATCATTCTATAACAATCGGCTCCGCTAGCTCGCTTTCGTCGGTTTCTTGCAACGACTGGATGGCAGCTTGATAAATTGCTTGTGCCAGCCGTGGTGGCACCGCATTTCCGATCTGCTTTTTCGCATATGACGCTGAGAAACGGTATTGTGGATGAAATGTTTGCAAACAGGCCAGTTCTCGGATTGTGAAGTTTCTCAGCCCGCTAGGGTGATAATTCCTTTCACCACCCCCGCAAGTGATAGTCCTTGCGAGACTGTTAGGGTCATATGGCGCCTTCGCGACGCAGTTTTGGAATGCCGTGTTCGCTAGACTATGGTCTGGCGCATCTGGGCTGATTTTATCAATGACATCCTGGATCGTCACGTACGGCCTCAATCCTGGGCCATGCGTCGGTGCTGGGAACTGGGGAAGCTTATCACCTGGGCTGGGACAATATATTAACCAATATTCGCGAAATAGTGGCGAGATGCACTTACCCGGCTGCTATTATGACAAGCCGTTTTCGAATCTGCGGAATTCCATATTTTTCACAAGACACTACTTTACTGTGAATAGAATACCCGCATTCTAATAGACCCTGGACTAAGGTGTAGAACGTCTCTTTATGTCTGGATGCTAGACCGAACGTTTCTTCTAGAGTGTGAATTCTCGGCTTCACCTTTTTCACCATATCACACGGAGTGAAAATCAGCGACGAATTCGCTTCGTCCCGCTCTATATTCCGCGATGTCGTATGAGCAGGACTGAATGTCTGGCATGGTGGTGAGCTATGGCTGATATCGACTTTGACCTCGTTGACTGGAAGTGTAAGCCAACTGTTAAAATCAGAGTACTCGCAAATACTATGAATGAAGTTTTTGCAATACGTCTCACAAGCGCGCTCGTCTATGTCGACACCGTATTTGATGCGCAGTCCCGCTTCCCAGGCGCCGTGCGAGACTCCACCAGCACCACAAAACACGTCCCCAAATGTATACTGCCTTTGCAGCTTTGGGTGGAGATTCCTTGGTCGATGTTCAGCGCTATTCGTGTTCTGGACGCTGCCGTAAGGAATCGTACGACCTCTCCACTCCCGACGTAGGCCACTGCTTGATACCCTGAAAAGTCTGTCAGACTCGGTAGGAAGCAGATAGCGTATAATCCATTCCCCCTTGTCCAGCGTAGCATGCCAAATGAACCGGCAAACGTATGAGCTTGGTGTAGGAACAACTTGGTCCTTCCAAGGGCGGTTTGTCAGAACAATATCTGGCACGTCCTGAACATCGTTGACACCGACTTCATGCTCGAAGCTCACGGTACCCTCCGTGTCTTCGTTCACCAACCAACAAAGCTCCCTATCCCGCTCTTTCGGGAAGAGAATTGGCAGATTATCAAGCCTTTTAAAGTAATAGCCGCGAAGCTTGACTTCGCCCGTCCTGTACCGCAGTATTTTCGTGATGCGGAGAAAGTCATCTTCTAGCAATTCGACGCTCATCCCAGGCATCAGACCGTTATAATCGCTCAATGAGATTTCTAGAGGCTGCGTAGCGGGTGTTTCGGCACGCACAGATTGTTCCTCGCTCCAGTTGGCGAGAAATCGAGCAAAGTCTTCGTCCGTCATACAGTCATCTTCGTCAATATCCTGCTCTTCGCTTTCATCTTGGGCCGAGCCAGCCTCCGTCTCAGAGTCTGAGTCATCGATATATGTGGTGGGAATTTGTCGTACGATGATATTCTGCTGGAGAATATTAACTACAGGCTGCTGCGTGTACCTGTGATAATGAAAATGGCTGTGATGAGTTTGTGCATTCGGCCTGACCGGATGGTTCTTGGGAAACATCGTGATACTGGTGATTGGCAGAGGGGTGGCCGATTAATTAAATGGCACTTCGTATATTAGCGAATAATGGTGCTGGGATGGAAGGTTTGACCGTATAATGAACCGAGATATTGGTGATGATAGCGATCTCAGGGAAAGGAAATGCAAGAGAGAGAAAGAGAGAATGATCCTCCGTCTATTCCAAGATGTTGTACTAGCAATTTTTTGAAGTCGGAGCGAGTAGAATCGAGTTATCTCAAGGCATCATCTGAGAAAGTGTGCAAGATAAATCTGACATTAGAGAAGGTGGTAAGAAAGAGGTAAAGTAAGAGTCCTGTCAGGACGTGTAAAAGAGAAAGTCCTCACATGAATATGGAATTTCTGTGTGTCGGATTTACAAGGCATTATCATTTCCGAACAAAGATTTTGTTTCCTTCAAACATGTCTATAAAGAATTGATATTGCTGGCTCAGGGCTTAGTCAAGGTGTTAATGAACACAACATTGAATCCATCCCACTCACATTATATGAATCTTTATATCACAAAGTCCTTTATAGATTTATAAAATGAGACATAATTGAAAAGAAATAGAAGAGAAAGGAATAGCAAAGGAAGACAACGATTCAATCACATCTAGGAGTGTGGTGAATAACTCCAATGCTTCCCCTCTCACCCATCTCAGAAATAAACAGTAATATGTAATGAAGCAAACAACAAGTAATTCTAGAAGCTTCGGCTATACCTCTATAAGGTAACTCAAGTGTTATTCCCATCTTAATGAGCTGTGTGACTGAGTAACTCCAACCCCGTTCTCTGATTGGCTGATTCATAATTAGAACCTACCAGGAATAACATTTATCCAGGCCCACTTATATTTGTGAAGAAATCCCAACTGTCGCAGCCTTCGCTTGTGTTTATCTCTCATTGGAATATACAACTGCACGAAGTGGCTGCATGTTTCTTTAAAATGATTTCCTACGTCCCATTTGTCTCCGTCACTAGCAATCCATCACTCATGAGTGCTACTAACAGCCAGACCAGTGCTATTATTTAGGATAAGCCACCCACCCTCTTGAAGGAGTATTCGCTATGTAAGTTGTTATCAAGCTTCGTTCTATTCCTTTCATGATGATCTTGTAAATTTTTTTAGATGTTAGACTTCCGAACTACATTGCGGAGAAACTTACATACTGATAACATTTTGAAACTTGCACTTGTTATACATTGATTTTCTACAGTATCGGGAATGCTAATGGTTTCAATGATAATAGAAGATCGTTCGATCCGGAGAAGACATCATAATCGACAACTTTTTGCACCTCGAAGAATCAACTGACCACACAGCTCTACGCGTTCGGAGATAAACACTGGAAAAATACACTTATTAATTTGGTATAATTCTGTTTTCACTAGAGATTCGAAAGCGATTAATTGAGACACATATTTGACATCGTTTTATACAATCATTTTGGAGTCTCATGAAGAGTACAAAATACCATTGGCAGCAGATTTCTCGTAAATGCATGGCTGAATTCGCTGGTTTTATGTATAATGTCCATTTCCCGGCGTTTACTCTTTATCCTTGCCCGTGTTCATTGCAGGTGTCAAACCACAACAACAGGAAAGCCGGGTATCTAGCCGATTTCATATGAAATAAAATATTTTTTACAAAAAGAATGAGATAACGATGGCGTTCGTGTAGGGGTGGAGGATGCAACTTTCAATCATTCGACTATCAGCCTTATTAACCCCGGTACGGCGTAAATGCCAGGTGGTTTGGGGGTATGTACTTTGAAAAAAAGAGATATAAAAAAAAACGTTTGAAGAATACTGGATGAATTCCTCTAATTAAACCGTGCTCCCTTGCTCATTAATGGTGCCGCTGTTATTGCTGTTATCATTGCTTTTACTCGAAGTCTTCTTTCGGAGAACATGAGCAGTCGCCAATTGTTTGTTCATATCAACAGGCTTCATGAACAAAGAAATTATGATGCCGAAGCCTGCAACGCCAAGTAACGTCTCGAAGACCGTCTTCAAACTTTCTATGTACGCCTCGTAAATATCTCGGAGGTAGCTGGCAGAAAGAGATGACGTATTACTGGAAAAGATGAAAGCCTGAGCATCGTTGGCGATGTCCAGGGGTAGTTGGCGAATCTCCAGCTGGTGTCTTAGTTGATTCTGCAGCACAGTACCGCATATTGCAACTCCCATACACATTCCAACTGAGCGAAAGAAAGCGTACATTGACGCAGCAAATGACGATTCTTCGGCGTCAGCCAGTGCTTGGACATAAAAGCTGCATGACACTAATATTAAACCTTGGCCTATTCCTAGCACAAGAAATATTAAGACCCATGCGTACGTTCTTGTGTTTATATCAAGCAATATCAAAAGTCCGCTGGAAATTGCTGTCACAACCCACCCACTCCAGATTGCCCATCGGATATGACCGGACCTGGTCATCACAAGACTCGCTGCTATACTAACAGGCACGAGAGAGACAGTTATCGGCATAAGTCCCACGCCAGTGATAGTTAATGACAGCCTCTTAGGGCCTTCTAGATATAGAGGAATTGAATATAGTTCACAGGACATCTAAAATTTTGTCAGAGGATACTCATCTGCTTTCTGGGGTATAGAGAGATACCATAAGCCCCTGCAAAAAAGCACAAATATAGCCACCAACGGAAGAAACATCGCGGAATAGGACCAAGTGAAGGAATGGGTGTTTGGCGTGCTTCAGCCACTTTACGGTGCCAATAATGCCGACAATGCCTAGGCAAATAGGTAGTAAAGTCTGCCAACCTGACCACGGGAATTCGATGCCACCCCATGTGATTCCAATCGAAAAACTCGACATACTACCAATAAACAAAAATCCACCCACCCAGTCGATTCTCTTCATTCGTTGCTTTAATCCTCTGTATGGCGCGTCCAATTTTACCACAAATGGCGCGATTATGAGACCAGCCCCTGCAAAGGGAAAATTGATATAGAATACCCAGCGCCAGGTTCCATGCTGGACGAGTAGCCCGCCAATCACAGGACCTGTGATGGTCCCAATTGCAAACGCAAGCTGAAGAATTGTCGTATACGCAGGCCGTTGACGAAGTGGAAGGATATCAGCTGTTATTATCCCATTCAGACATATAATGCCTCCCCCTCCAACCCCTTGGATGGTCCGACCTGCCAGAAGTTGAGTCATATTATTGGAAATACAACATACTACAGTCCCGACTGTGAAAAACACCAAAGATATGAACAGCAGACCTCGTCGCCCGAAGACATCGGATAACGCCACGATGAGAGGCTGAAGAACAGCGCAGGATAATAAGTAGGATGTGCCCGCCCAAAATGATTGGTTTGTATCAGCATTGAGATCGGTGGAGAGAACCTGCGCGCCCATATAAGCGAACTTCAATTCAAATCTGGCTTATAAAAAGGGAGGAACCAGGAATTCAAAGGCCTACAGGTAAAACAGGAGAGATAATAGTCGCATCAAGTGCTACCATTAAGGAAATAATAGCCAAGCAAGCTAGAATGGATATTTCTTCCCGTCCAACCTTCCAATTTAGGTGGCCCTCTTCGCTAGCTGGAAATTCTGGAGGTCGAGATGACCGGTTGCTATCGTGAATACTTTCCATTTCTTATTAGGTTGTATCTGGCAGTATATATTGATTCTTAGGAAAGCGTAAAGTACAATGATAGTTATCAATAGAGTTTACTCTACAACGTGGGTGAAGTTTTCGTGCTGCCAAGTTGAAATCACTGCTCCAACACACATTTATGCAATTACTGCCTGGATTCGGGCCGTTTCGGAGTATCCAAGGTGTTATACATAGTCCGAGACCAATGAACAGCGGTCATGTGGTTTGTAGGATTTTTTCCTTCTTATATGTTCAAGGATTGGCATTGAATTTAGAATTTTGCAATATTTCAAGAAAAGAAAAACAGAAGTTAATTGGTGGTATAAAGCTAGGTCGAAAAAATGTTTCAGAATGGGTTGAAGTTATTGACACATTGTGATGTATAAACTGTATCATTTTAATACGGTCTTTATCATATCGCAAGAAGGGGACCTATTGGTAAAGAGATAGAATTACATGTACATGTATGCCTTACAGCTTGTTGCAGGTACATTTTGTTGGTGTCACCGGAGGTTCTGTAAGTGACAAGGATGTAGGACACGTAACTTGTTAAAATAAAGAACCAATAAGGTACAACCACCATATATGGGTGTTGAGCATTAATCCACTCAAATCATACATCAAATGCAAGTTATGGGCTTCTGGAGAGTGAGTGTCATCGAATTTTAAGTCAAGTGATTACAGCAGGTGAGTGAGGATGATCGGGGAATTAATTAACCCTGTCAATATCGAGTTAATTGGATAAAGGGTATCAGAGGCTCTGGCCATATCGGTCATATATTTCCCACAAGCCATTGAAATTGATTCTCGCAGCTCTTGGTGCCGGGCCCTTTCAAGGATTGATTCTTTTCTGGGCCCGAAAACATCGGGAGCATCATCGCTATACTGATACCGAACTTGACCCTTATAGAGTTAACAAGGGTCTTCTTCATGCACATATATTGTGGACCTTAATCAAGACACCAAGTAAAACTCGCCATGTGGATGTTTCTGATCTTCAAGAAGTCCCAATCGTGGTTTTTCAGGATAGATATTACGCACCGAGTGCCATTATAATGGGTTGGGTGTTTCCAGTACTCGTTGCTGGTTTTGGTTGGAATGATTGGGTTGGAGAATTTATATACACAGGAATCCTACGAGCGTACCTTGCAGCATTCTGTGTCAACTCCCTTGCGCATTACGCGGGAGAACAACCGTGCGGTGATCAACGCAGCGCTCGTAACCACTGGATCTTTCACCACGAATTCCCATCCGACTATCCCACTGGTATTGAGTAGTATCAGTTTGATTGTACAAAAGTATAAATTACTACAAGCGCAAAGTCACTAGTTGGATTGGGGACCTTCCATTGTCGACTCTGGGGTTGCTGAAGAACATCCCGGAGGTAAGCACCTAATAATTCCAGTAATAGGAAAGGACGCTACTTCTCTATTTAATGGCGGTGTGTACAATCACTCAAACGCAGCATCTGCTGGCCACCATGCGCGATGCGGTTCTCAAAGGTGATAGGAAGTCGATATCAATCTAGATGTTTAAATATTACATCTATATCCATCCGGCTTTTCCATATATAAAGCATTCAGATCGCTTCTTAATTGAATATGAAATACTTCTAATCGTTGACAGCCTGCTGGGGTTAGGGAGAGAGCGATAAATTGACACTGCAACCTTAACCCGAATCTTAAGTATTAAGCGACAACATTCACCCAACTTTCTAGGCCTTATAATTCCCCATTAACGTTTTAATGATAGCATAAGCACAGTCTCAGCGATTGTAATTTTTAAAGCATAAAGCAGCAAGCAGCAAGTAAGTCTTAATTCATGAATGAGTTTTTTAGACTGAGGGGGTAGTGGGGCGTGTTCCAAAATCAGTTTAGGGCTACGAGGCTTTGACTTGGATAGGGTTAAGTAGTGAATATTAGGCAGTGACAACCTAATAATAATAATATTGTGTGCTATGTTGTGGGACTGTTCTACTTTAGTCATTACCGACGATGAGTCAGATTTTGGCGCGTTGGTTTGACAGTGCAGACGACCATCATCTATATTAAATAGTGAACTCGTTTTCATGTAGAATGTTTGTTTGCATCTTGGTGGGAAGCATAGTAGCTTTGAAGCCCCGCGTATGCTTTACCTTTTAGCGGCATTTATTAACTTTGGCTGGTATTATAAAAGCAATATTCCCGACTCGTAGGGCAGTCCTTCGAAATTTTATAACTAGTTCCTAAATCCTATACCCCGCTCTATAACAACGCTGTGCCCATGGCAATCCCCAAAGACCAAATTCCTGCCATCTATGAGCAGGCGATCAAAACGTACCAAGAAATCACCGACGAGACCCTCGATGTTGAGTTTCTTGCAAAAGTTCGGAATGTCAACGACTTGACAAACGAAATCGACAAGAGAAATGCCTCCTTTCGCGAGTTCCGTGAGAAGCGCGGTGTCATCTTCAATGCGCTGCAGGCGGCTTTGGTCCCCGTGGAACTGTTTGGCAACCTTGCTGCTGGGGGTGCTTCGATGGTCTTCCCCCCTAGTAGCTTAGTTTTTGGTGCTGTGACATACTTGATGGGTGCGGCAAAGGGTGTATCAGCGTCTTACGACGCCATACAGGACTTGATGGAGACATTGAAGGTAGGACGCACTTGCCACGCATTAAGCACATTGAAGGCGCTGGTGAAGTCAGATGTAGAATAGATGATTTTGAGTGGATAATTTGCTGAAGCTAGCTAGGACTTTACTATTCGGTTGAAGACCTACAGCCGAGAGACAATCTCAGAGGACCTCAGCAACAAAATCAGCGAAATTCTGGTGACGCTTATCACGATCTTTGCACTGGCAACAAAGACTGTCCGGAGAGGCCGACTGCTAAAATTTACTCGCAACATCCTGCTTGGAAGCAATGACGCAATTCAGGCCTCTATGAACAAACTCGACAAGCTCACCAGGGTCGAGGCAGGCCTTGTCGGAGCAGAGACGCTCACGGAGTCGAAACGAACTGGCCGCGTTGTTGACAACATGTCTGTGACGATAAATACGACAAATTCCACCGTAATGGAAACTGGATTGATGGTGAACCAAATGAGCTTTAAAGTCAACGAGATGCAGGAGATGATGGGAACCTTGATGGTGTCAGTGAATGAGGTTACGCAAGGAACTGGCGAGGAACGTGAGAAATCGTTGCAAGACACCGTGAAGAATATTCTTAAGCCATCCAAGACAGACTCAGCCCAGGACTGGTACGAGAAAATTAATAAGGCCCGTGTACCGGGTACAGGAGACTGGATAAGAGGTGAGGACATCTTCAAAAGATGGTTCGACAAAGATACACCAATTATCTTTGTCTCGGGAAATCCTGGTGCCGGAAAGTCGTACCTGTCGACAAACATTATTACTCATCTCCGGGAACAGTACCCACAGGATGCCCAGAGCGCGTCGCTGATTTCCGTTGGATACTTCTTCTTCAAGGATGATAACCCGGATACGAGATCATTCCATCAGGCACTGCGAGATCTTGCCTTTCAAATCAGCAAAAACGACTCGGTTTATCAGAAGTACCTTACAACAATTGAAGAGTACGAGAAAATTAACAGTCTTGAAAGCGCATGGCGTCTGCTGTTTGTTGAATTTTTCTTAAAAAGGAAAAACGTTGACAGTACGGTTTATATTCTGCTTGATGCCGTTGACGAAGGATTTGAAGAAGAACGGAAGATCTTCCTAGGGCTTGCAAAGGAGTTGTGCGATGCCCCAGAGAAGTCTCATCTGCAGCTTGCTGTTGTTGGGCGGCCCCATCTCAGTGACCAGCTATCCGAGGGTCTGGAGATGGAAGTTCCTACCATTCACGTCACGACGCAAAAGAACTCTGGTGATATTAACCAGTATATCCAGTCTAGCATCAAAAAGTCCGTCGTCCTCAGAAGAGTATCAGCGAAGATGCGGCAGGAAATCATAGAGAAGCTATCCGCTGGGGCAGAGGGCATGTTCCTCTGGGTGAACCTGATGCTACAAGAACTAGTCAAGAAAAGAAATGAAAGCAGCATGCGAAAAGCCTTGGAACAAGCTCCCAAGGGTCTCAAGGAGATTCTCCGCCACGTGCTATCTAGTTTCTCCATCAGCTCTAGCGAAGAGGAGCTCGAGTACCTCAATGAATTACTCTTATGGGTCACCTGTTCCCAGCAGCCTCTCACGTTGGATCTAGTCGAAGCAATTCTGAAACTTAAATCTCCAGATGGTGATGGCATGATTTACCTTGAGGGAGCCCTTCGACGACAGTTTGCTTCCTTCTTCAGTTTGGATCGCGAGGATACACTTACAACAGCAGAATTACAAAGCATGTCCACCCATGTGAACCCTTTCGACATATCCGACGATGAAGATAATAGCCGAGGCGCTGATGAGGAGGCATTTGACGACGTGGAAAACTTCACTGACTTTGATTCCAATAAGCAGACAACGACCGTGACCTTCTGTCATGCATCCATTGGCGACTTTTTCCGTGACGAGACGGAGGGCAAAGTTCTCGCAAAAGATGGTCATGCCCCCGTTGGCGTTAATTACTATGAAGCCAAGGCACAAGTTCTAAAGACATATCTTAGGCTCTTCACGGACAGTGAATTCGCGAAAAAGGCTGATGACTCCGGCAACATAGTGATACACGCCGGTCGGAATTGGGTCCACCACCTACTTACGACACATCCTTCCCAAACTTCCTTGGAAGATAGGAAGGATATTGCGAAGATGTTGCTTAAAGCATTTATGTTTGAAGATGCCATACTCGAATGGATCGGCAAACGAAGTTGGGTTTCAACAAAGGCAGGTATCCAAGCTGTTCGCCAGTGGTGGGAAGACCCAGAAGTTGCAGAGTCATTCACTACTGAGGAAAAGAATTTCATAGCATCCACCAAGGACGACCCAATCACTACATTCAAACCACTAGTCATGTTCTGCGTTAAGAAATGGCTATGTGAAAATATCTGGGGCCCGGTTCCCCTTGCTGCAGTTGTATGGGCATACCAGAAACTCATGCAGAACAACGAAGTTGACTCCTTCGATAATTTCTGCCCACCCGCCGAAGAAATCATCGAAGCAGCTGAATTTGGAGAATTAGAAAAGAATGGTTTATGGTACCGCCGCTGCGCGATGGCTCTACGGCAAATTGGCCATCATGAAGTAGCTTTGACCTTTTTTACCAAGGCAGTTGAATTAGAACCAGACTTGTGGCTTCCAAAGGCCGGCATGGCCGTCACATATGTGATGAAAGGCGAATGGCAAAAGGCAGTTGATCTTGATGAACAATGCCGAGAGAGTCTGATAAAGAGCATCGAGGAAAACCCTAGCACTATTGACAAGTTGTCTCTTCACACGTGTCTCGAACGTATGGGCAATTGCTATAAGGAGCTTGGAGAAGTAGATAAGTCCTTTGAATCCTACAAGGAGGCATTTGAGAACATCAGCTACTGTGACAACTGTATAAATGCGCTTATCAACCACTATAGCAAAACCAATGCTTACGAAGCACTCGTTGATCTACTTAAGAAACTGGCGGACACTCCAGTTCCAGAAAAAGACTATTCGAGGCTGACGCAGTCGCTTTGGGACAATCCAGATGATGATACAGAATTATTCATCAATACTGTTGACGCATCATTGGCTACAAACAACCTTGATTTCATGGTCGATGCCTGGCGCACCGCAGCCAGAGCCGCAAGAAGGGCATCAAAAACCGTGACCGCCGCGATTTTGGATATGTCTCTCGCTCAAATCTATAGCGAGCTCATTCAAGATCAGGCGAAGGCCGTCAAACGTTGGGAAGCCATCATGAATACATATGCTTTATCTAAGGACGAAAGCCGGATGGGCGTGTTGAAGGTGGTTGCCTCATACAGACTGGCCAGGCAATTTCTTCGCGACGCAATTGAAGCTGGACTCGGCACTCCACAGGCCGAAGAAGCGGCAGCAAAACTCGAAAGGCTTGTCAAGCAAGTCAAGACTGACGACAACTCCGTTCTTTGGAGCATTGCTTGCGCTCGCAGCCTAGCTTTAGGTGTATACTACCGCTTAAGTGGGCGAGAAGCAGAGGCAAAAACTCTTTTTATGCCGTCCATAAAGCGAGGCATTCATATCCTATCAGATGATGATCCAGAAAACGACATTGATGGCCTGTATGATCTGATGAACGCTTTGATGGCGGCGGGGGATATAAAAAATACTGTTGCAATTGCCTATCGCATAGGATTCTATGGCAACGCAGAAGACGCTCCCGAAGAGAAGGCATTCACCTGCGATGGTCCATGCCGTGCGCAAGTAACCACACTTGACAACTACTATCTGTGTCCAGTGTGTTTCGACACAGGGTTCTGCCACGACTGCACCAAGATGCTTGAACGAGATGCTATGCCGCTGAAAAGATGCAACACAAAGCACGTTAAGGACTTTATTTACATTCCCTCACGGATGAAGGATTTGAAGGAGGGTACAATGCTCGTGGATGGAGAAGAGATGGATTTCGAGGCATGGAAAGACCAGGTGAGAAAAGACTGGGGTTTCTGATTAGTTAATAGTCGTAAATAAGACATAACTCTGGCGCTTGTTTAATCTAAAATTTCTCAATGAACAATGAACGTTGAGTCGATGCGTAGTTGAAATGTGAATTTAAGCTTAATCACCTTATACACATAGTCAAATCACTTTAATATCACGATGCTAACACATCCAGTAGTAATGCGTAGTCAAATTTACCTCTTTCATAGTCCTATACTGCAGATGTCTCCTCGTTGCTTTCAGTATCGGTATTCAAAGCCCGAATTTTCTCATCCCGGTCTTGAAGAAACTGGAGTATAATTGCAAGCATGATGAGCCCGACTCCTAAACAGGCCGAACCGATGAATGCGGCATGGAATCGTGGAGAAAGAACCGTTCTCCAGACTGTGAGGGTCCACCATATGGACTGAATGTAACTAAACATGTTTGAAGCAGCAATCACGAACCCTCTCATCTCGTGGTCATGCGGGATCAATTCTGAATACCAAGCATAGTAGATGCCGGGAACGCCAGCACATGTAAAAGTCAAATAGTATGCCGTATACTTAAGACCAATAGGAATATCCCAGACAGCAAGCACGATGCAACCGAAGATGGTTGGAACTTGCATAGCAATAAGCGTCTGCCAACGTTTTCCACGGAGCAGCGGAGAGTCCGAGAGCACCCCTGCCAATATCTGCACCACCACACTGATGGCATACTGACCAGTCGGCCAGACGTTAATTTGATAGATAGTGTGACCTGTGGCTTTGAGCCAAAGGGCAAAAACCGGTTGGTAGTTAGGATAGCTGCCTTGTACGAGAAAGTAACCGATTGGTAGCACCCAGAATTGCCACTGGGACATGATACGGAAAATTTTGGTACGATCCCAGGCAGACGCACCGAGGGGTTTCATGCCGTCAGCAATCAGTCGTTTTTGTGCCCAGTCAGCTTCCTCTTTGGTGATGTAGAAAGCTCTAGTCGTCTCAGGAAAGTCAGGATAAAAGAAGTATCCAAGTATGGCGATAGGCAGACTGATAACGCCGCAGATGATAAATAGCCATTGCCATCCAGAGTGACCAAACACACCATTTAATCCGCGATATGCTCCGGCTTGTAGATAACCGCTAAACATTCCGGCGAAGCTTGCAGTGGCATAGAATATAGTCATCCGTTTCCCGCGTTCGCTTCTGGTGTACCAAGAACCAAGAATATATACTATGGTAGGGAAATAGGTCCCCTCACAGATAGCAACAAGAAACCGCACAGCATATAGTTGTGACGTGGTCTTTACAGCAGCTGAGCAGAAGGTAAAGATTGACCATAGAACTTCGACCGTGGGTATAAGAATTGAAGGACGCACGCGGGTTACTAGGATAACAGCAGGTAATTGGCCAAGAACGTAGCCTGCCGTGAAGACATTGCCAGCATACGTCAACTCGCTGCCGCCCATGTGCAATGCCTCCTCCATGCCCGATACATACGCATTATTTATATTGGCTTGGTCCAGATTCTTGCTGAAGTATCCTAAACAGGATATGGTGAGCAAAAATATATCAAGTTTGAATAAGAACCATTTTTCTTTCCGGGGTTTATCAGGGTCATCCCAAACATAGCGCTGGACAGATCGAAGGTATTGACTGGTTCTACTTTTAGACTCGTATTTGTCAACAGGCCGTCTTTCCACAGTTGTTGAGTCAGTCACTTCAACGGCAATAGACTTGTTGTCCCGCTGAGTATGAACGGTGCCCATTCGAGCAACAGACAGGTTTGAAGTTTCTCCAGCCATGAAAATACATAAATTAGCCCATGTGTGCTATTGATGACTTCCAGTTAGAGAGAATACATACTATGGCGCATATAAAAAGGTCAAATAGCCAGTCGGCAACAGCAGCTTTTGTAAAAATCTGCTCTTGTCAACATTATGGCCCGCAGTTGGACGCGTGGCACCATCGCACCATCCTGCGATATCTGAGGTGCTTTGGTAGTGATATTCATTTTATCAGATGGTCGATTGTGGGAATCACCACGAGGTATACTCACATAATTGCAGAAGTTATGAAACCACCAATCAATGTTGGCGACAGCCAAGGATCAACCCTCTCGATTGAGGAGCTAGTATCGTCAAGAGAGAAATAGTCCGAGAGCTCCGATTAACTATTTGTTGATTTGAAATCATCCGAATAATCATCCGAATATAATAATGCCCTTATCAAATCGTGCTGCACTCTGCGCGCAAAAAATGAGCCTGACTGGCCAAAGCCGCCGATTGCGACATAAGCCCTAAGGATCACTGCATTCTTCCCCTCATTCATCCGGACCCTGTCCGCGCATTTAATAATGAGAACCTAGCGCTAAACAACAGATGATATAATGATATCCAGGATCAATCAGACAAGTCTCATAATTTATGTGTTTCGTAAATATCTGACAACAGATCAGTCGACATGTCCACCACAACAGTAGAGCCAAGCGCAGTGAGCGTCCCTGAAGTGGACCTTCACCAGTATGACTACAGTCGACTCAAGCCTTACGTACACCCACCAGAAACGAAGGCTGACTTGCCTTGGGCTGAACTAGTTACCCTTGATTTGGAGGAGTATCATCGACCAGGTGGAAAGGAGCGGCTGGCCAAGCAGCTTGAGCACGCCGTCCACCACGTTGGCTTCTTTTATGTCAAAAATTTCGGCTTGACGCAAGAGCAGGTAGACCAGCAGTTTACTCTCGCGCAAAATTTCTTCGAATTACCTACCAAGGAAAAGGAACTGTACGAGGTAAACTATGGCGCTGCGGACTACAATGGCTGGAGACGACCAGGACGATATGTGCAGGGCAACTCAAAAGATAATATTGAGATGTACAACTTTGCCAAGTTTACAAAGGATTTTGAGGGGAAATATAATCACCCCGACCTAATCAAGGCCCATCTGATCGAGATTGAACAATTCCACCGTGCTTTACATTCGAACGTTGTCTTGCCTCTTTTACGACTCTTCGCTATCATTCTACAACTTCCAGATGAGGAATACCTAGTCAAGCAGCACACGTATGAGGAGAAAAGCGAGGACCACTTCCGGTATATGCTGTATCATCCGCGGACCAACGAGGAATGGGAGGCTAGCAACTATGGAAAAGGTGGCGGACATACAGATCTTGGTACGGTCACACTGCTGTTTCGTCAGCCCGTGGCAGGTTTACAGATCCTGGGTGAAGACAACAACTGGACATACGTCTCGGCTCAACCAGGTACTATCACTGTCAATCTTGCAGATACCATTTCGCATTTGACTGGCGGTTGGTTGAAGAGTTCCGTACACCGTGTTGTTGCACCGCCTGAAGACCAACTTCAGTATAAACGAACCGGATTACTATACTTTGCGCGACCACATAATAAAACTGTATTGACCCCTATCACAGACTCTCCAGTACTACAAAGGGAAGGGGTGAATCCTAGGTTTGATAAACTAGTCACAATGGAGGAATGGGTAAGAGCAAAACAAACTCTGCAACTCAATCCGGAAATTGCGAAGAAGCGCTACGCCGAGAAAGGAGATGGAACTGTGGAAGTCCTCGCTGGTTTCCATGATCGAAAATACAAAGAGTAGACTATAGCTTTTCACTTACGAATTTGGTATAATAACTCTGCTTATTCACCTGTAAAAGTTCCATATCGAATGATATTATTCCCTCTTGCTCATAATACTGCTATTTATCTATCTTTATAAGCCAACTAATTGTCGTAATGGACAAGTACAAGGATGGTTATCTTCGTGTTAAGTGAGGTGTGAAATACGGATCTGTTAGGTCACACTAACCAGATTAATTATTTCTCCACTCTTTTATGATGAAATGAACGATACACTAATTAATTAATTATCTTCACTTTTAAGGTTATATTCAATGATTATGTTTGTAGAGATCAATTGATCGGTTTTCTAAATGTTCTAAACAAGCCACTGGAGGTAAGTAAGTTGGGATGTCTTTATGTTTTGCCACATGTTATTTACTACAATGCGTTCGTAGACGATAAAAAATCCTTGGACTAAATTTTTTTCCTTGAAGAATGTGCTAAATACTGATGTATTACAATCCAGTTAGGGTTTAGAACAAAACGTGACCCTGCTGATATAAGCAAAAGTATAGACATGCGTGGCGTCAACCTCATTCCCTCCGATCCACTCAACCACGCCAAGACCAGGCATCAATCACATGCATTCAGCATCAACTCAACTCTCATCGCAGGCTGTGAGCACTTCTTTAATCGTCAAAATGCGGATTACTCGCTCCATGACTTCGAAAGAAGCCCCTACTTCTAATCACCCGCCATCTAGGCCAACCACTGCAAACGTTTCGGCAATGAAGACAGCGCATTGGCAAGCTAAAGAAAAAGTCCAAAAACGAACCTCGAAACCTTCTTCTTCGACATCAAAAGATGTATTTAGGATTTCCAAACTGACTACGGCAACACCTGCTAAGCGAAAGAGAGAGTTGCCCATTCAAGAGGTCGACATAAATGAGTTACCTCACAATCTAGGCAAGAGCTCCACGGATCTCTCTGATTCTCTAAGTACCATCAAATTTGAAGCAGAGGTTAAACCACAACCAATCCACATCAAAACTGGAGGTCAGACAAAAAGCCTCGGAGGACAGACAACCAATACGTCCAAAAATAGTAAGGGCAGAAAAGGTGCTGCACAGTACGGTCTCTCCCCTGGTGTTAGCCCCTTCCCCGATCATGCACATCCAACAGCGGATGAGTGTGAGGAAGTCAATCGTCTTTTGTCATCTTTACATGGCGAGGTCAAAGTTCCGACTACAATCCCGCAGCCCTCGCTCACGGTCACTGGTTGCGGAGAAGTCCCGTCTGTTTTAGATGCGCTTATCCGCACGCTCTTGAGCGGTGCGACTACTGGTGCCAATTCTGCGCGCTCTTTTCAAGGTCTTGTTCAGCGATTCGGTATACTCGAAAGTGGAATTGGTAAAGGAAGTGTCAACTGGAATGCTGTTCGCGAGGCTCCTATTGATGAGGTCTTTCAAGCTATGAAAAGCGGTGGCTTGGCGACTACGAAAAGTAGATACATCAAGCAAATTCTCAACATGGTCTATGAAGAGAATCAAGCACGTAGAGAAGCACATATAAACTCAGAAAAGGGAACAGAAGAAACCGGGCCGGTCGGCGCAGACCATGAATCCAAGGCACAGAAGGAAGTCGAAATAGCATTGATCGATGAAAATGTGCTATCTCTCGATTGGGTTCACGCCCTAGATAAGGAACAGGCAATGCTCGAGCTGATCAAGTATCCAGGTATTGGGCCGAAAACTGCTGCATGTGTGATACTTTTTTGCCTTCAGCGCCCATGCTTCGCTGTTGATACGCACATCTTTCGTATTTGCAAATGGCTTGGGTGGCTACCTAGCAGCGGCAAACGAGTCTCTGAGATCAACGCATTCAGCCATTTAGAGGTCAGAGTTCCTGATCATTTGAAGTATGCCCTCCATCAGCTGTTGATTCGCCATGGCAAAAGCTGCCCGCGTTGTCGAGCAATTACGGGAGAAAAAAGCGACGGTTGGGAAAAAGGATGCGTTATCGACCACCTCGTGACGAGGACAGGGAAGAGAAAAGGCGGCGTTACCAAGGATGATAGCTCTGAGCTTTTATCTACTGATGAGGATTAGTATTATTTCTTGCAAGTAATACAACATTCATCGTGCAATATTGCTGCTTATGTATTGCTCTATCTCTAATAAAACCGCTAATCAAACGAATCATAACTTCATGAACGAAGAGCCCAAATATTAATTCAAGGCCGGTGATAGCATAATAACTTAACAGCTAAGAGCGATAGCAATACTTTTGAAAGCAAGCATCACACTCTGCTGGCAACCCAGCTCCAGCCTTCCCCATAATAGCACAGCCGATACAAGTCCCCCATCCTTCATCAGTGTCATTTTGAGTAGCCACAGCCATACCATTATTAATCATTCCATTTGTCTCATCACGGGTATATTCCAGTTTATATGTCCATTGACCACTGGGATAGGTAAAGTTGTAGTTTGGCAAGTAGACAATTGTAATTTTATCCGCATCATCACAGCCAAAAAAGGTAGCTCGCGTGTTGAGCCCTTCATCTAAGAATATTTCCATCGAAGGAATATACGGCATGCGTGTGAGATTCTGGTTGAATGATTCCACGTATGTCATCAAGATCTCAGACCCATTGGGATAGTTTGTTTTCGTATCTGCAGCGTTGTCGTTCACGAGCAGCACATCAACTCCGCGTTCGGGTTGCAACATCGGCCATATGGGATTGCTTTGTAGCGCATCTCCGCCATCAACAATATACAGCTCTTCCTGATTGGAAACCGGATTTGCATCGTTGAATATCCCAGTGGAAGAGTTCCAATTACGGAAGGGGTTAGGGTATACTGCGTACTCGTCGCGGAACGTTTGTTGATGCACGTCATCTAAGAGATCTTCCAACGTTGATATAATCTCTGGAGTAAGAAAGTCGTACGCATTCTGTGGTGCCGACACGCAGAGATAGTTGAAAAGATTTGACGAAGTACCCAGGACGAATCCCAGATTATCAAAGTTGGTTGTACATTTATCCTCGGCCACAGGTTTGCCGTCGGACATGGATGTTCCCAAATACTTTAAATCGGCAAACCCACTGACATCATTATCCCACGAACCGAATTCAATTGGGGTAAACTCGTATTGAGTGGCGTTTGGCCCTGGCATACATTGACCCTCCCAGGTTTTCACACCAAGCGCTGTTATGATCGGAAATGGAACCATGCAGTTCGTAAAATTAGAAAGTGAAACGAGGGCAGACATCTCCAATCCTCTACCGTAGTCCGGACCTGGGAAAAGCTGATATGAGAGGAGACGGCCCCAAGAGTCAGTTAGGGTCGGTTCATATCCAGCGGCAGATTTCGCAAGCAAATCTTGAATAACCTGGTTGTATACATCCACCAGCGACAAGTTTTGTGGGGCCAAAAGACCATTTGAAAAGCTATCTAGCCAAAAGCTGTCCTTGAGTAGAGTTATTGTTGGCCAGTTGTTTCCTGCAAATGATGGTAACAACCAACTACCACCAGAGAGACCACTTTGGTAAGTGATGGCCTGGAAGAGCCCACTGGTGCTGACATTGCTGTCACGTTCGTCAAGGGCTTGGATAATACCAGCGCCCGTAAGCAGGGCCCTATAACTACCGCCGCTTGTTGCAAGGGCAATCTAAACAACTGGATGAGCGAAAAATACAAGTTATTGTGTTACTGGGATAATCTAGATAAGTGCTCACCGTAGGTAATTCTACGTCTTCAGTTTGGAAGCCGGTACTAGTCTTGGAAAGCCATCTCTTCAATGCACCATCCGCCAATTTCTTTCGATTTTCTCGATACTGTGCCTCTTCGCTATTTAACCCCGTAGCTGATCTGAGCAAAGTGGTCGTTGGGCACGTCGTGGTAACCGGGGCATACGCATTGGTTGAAGCCTCTACTGCGGCAAAATTGGCCAACCCGACAGTGAGAAACAAAGAGAGGCTAGTCAGAAAAACTCGGGAAGAAAACATGGTTCCAACAGAGCTGAGGAGAACTGTTGGAACGAGTTTTCGCTTTAATTGAAAGGAACAGACCTTTTTAAACCATTACATAAGGTTACCCGGTTCAACCAGGACGAGATTAAAGTCATTGTATTAAGTAGTTTTCGATGTGGGTTCCATGTTCTTATGGAAGAGGTATCGCTGACGGTAGCTATCACAACTGGGGCAAGCTCACAGTGAAAATATGACAATCAAAATCCAGTGGCAGGTCAAGGTATTAGCTCTGCGTCCCGGCACAGCGCTCCACAGCAAAGAGCCCTCCAGACGAATAGGTGGATATGGACATCGTGGGTGGACTTCTCGTGCTAGTAGCTTAACGGCCGATAGGGTTCTAGCGTTGCCAATCCGTGGCGCATAAGCCGTAATTGAAAGTAAAAGCTCATTCTATTAGGAGACGGGTAACGCGGCTCTAGGGTTGTAGTACTATACTACCATGGGCTGGATCCAGGCCGTAGTAAATTGAAATTGCCATATGCAACAGATCTTGCAGATGGCCGGACTGTCCGCCGCACGATCTGGGTGGCCGCTTGGCTTCACACTTGAGTCATGAAAAAGAAATCAGAGGCAGACAAAAGCGGGATTGGTTCGGAGAGAGTCCGCATGGGTTGATGATCAACTATCGAGTGATCCATTCAACATCGTTCGTTATCCAGGAACAGATTTAAAGGGGGCTTCTAGGTTCCACGGCCCCCACTAACTTGTACAGTAGGTTCGGTTTATCTTCTAATAGTTCACTAGAAGGCTTTCGGCGATAGCCGAAAGGGGGATAGTTATTGATCTAATCCAAAGCCCGACAGACCCACGTCTCGATATACGAATAAGTTAATTAATATATCGAACCAGTCTGCACGTGGCTAAGTGAATAAGTATGCGTCATGTTTCCTACGTGATCAATTAACTAGCTCCAATATCGGGTCTCATCCAGGTATCAGACAACCTCAATTGCCCGAAGTTTCAACACACCTATGCAGTGGCCCAACATCGAATTATCAATGTATAAAAATAGTCAACCCAGATTTATTGATTATGTTAGTTCTTTCACTCGATCAAGCCTCTCGCATATCTTCAATTCATTCGATAATGATGTACGATGGTGTCGAACTTTTCCCAATAAGCTAAAAAGGTCTCCACCTTAATAACTCTAGTTGGGTTTGGTGCATTGATACTCGCTTTTACAGAGAGAAATAGTGGTCGAGTTAATACATATAGCTCTTCTTGGTAACGAAAATTTCAACGGTTTCAAGTGCTCTGCTGGACTAGAAGAGAGGTAAGACATCAATTTGGGGGCGGACCCTTTCATAATAGTAAAGTGCTGAACTACGCTTAAGGACTCAAACCAGTTATTTGATTTACCACATTGAACCTAGCTCAAGCCTTGATAATGTCAAACCCCTCCTCCCAGTTATCCAATGCCTTCCGAATCTCGCGAGCATAAGCCGGGATACCACCACTGTAGCACACCGGTTCATAAACCTTTCCTGGAATGCTACCACCCATGTATGTCGACCTCGTCGTCGGGAAAAGAGTTCTATCGTTGAGCTCGAGAATATGCTTTTTCCACTTGTCAGCGGCCTCAATCTTAGGATTGACGTACTTGACGCCATTGGCCTCAATCTTGCCAATAGTATCCGCGATCCAGCGCCCCTGGACAGCGACTGAGGTAGGCCCGTTGCTCAGGAGCGTCGGGCCGTGCGGGCCATAGATGTGGAACATGTTTGGATAGCCACTGACGGTTGTGCCAAGGTAGGTCTTTGCACCTGGGGTCCATTCCTTCTCGAGCTCGGCTCCGTCGATGCTCTTCAGGCCCAGCTGGGTCATGACCCCGGTGACAACATCCTGTGACCATCAGTCCTTCTGCTGCATCGTTGGAATTTCATTTGGAACTTACAAATCCTGTTGCAACAGCAACAATATCAAGCTCGTGATGAGTACCATCCTCGAGAGTGATACCCGTCTCGGTAAACTCCTTAATCGTGTTATTTTTGATGTCAACCAGATGCACTGATTCACGATTAAATTGCTCGTAGTAGTTTCTCTCCAGACACGGTCGCTTGATACCAAAGTAGTGCGGCATTTCCCACGGTGCAAGCAGCTCCCTAAGCTTGGGATCGCCAATACGAGAACGGGTCTTCTTGGCCCAGAATTTGTACGACTCTTTGTTGGCCTCGGGATTAAATAAGTTATCCTTGTACAAGGCAACCCAATAGCGGAAGCCGCCCTCTTTCCAGACCTTTTCGTAGAAGGCCTCGCGCTCCTGTGCAGTGTCATCAAAAGTGTTGCGTTCGTACCAGTCGTACATGAAGCCGGCAAAATTGGCTTCTCGGTACCGGAACAGCTCCGGGTAGTAGGGCTTAGTACGCTCCTGCTCCTCGACAGTGAGGTTGCGTTTGCGCATAGGCACAGCGAGGTTGGGAGTTCGCTGGAAGACCTTAAGCTCACTGGCCTCGGGACCCCAGGCTTGCGTGATTTGCACACCAGAAGCACCTGTGCCAATGATGGCACAGCGCTTGTTTTTCACAGTGATTTCTTCCTCAGGCCAGAAAGAGGAATGGTGCACAATGCCCTTGAACTTGTCCATACCGGGCCATGGGGGAATATATCGCTTGGCGGCCTAGACACTTGCTCAGTAGATGTTCACTTGGCCGATTAGAATAATAGCTTACAAAGCCGGTTCCAAGAACAAGATACTTGGCCTTGGTTGTACGACCATCTGCAGTCTTGATACTCCATTTTCCCTCGTTTGTCTCAAACTGTGCTTCTATTACAACGGTGTTGAAAGCGCAGTCTTTCTTGACACCAATTACCTTGTCGACATGATCAAAGTAATTACGCAGATCTTTATAGTCGGGGTAGTTGCTGGGCCAGTTCCATGTGCTGTATACCTCGGGCCAAGAGAACTCATACTCTGGGACTTCGGAGTCCACACCAGCCCCTGGATAGCAATTCCATCTCCAGGTACCTCCCGTATCGTTTCCGGCCTCGAAAATGACTGTCTTCAGGCCACGGTCGCGGAGGGTCTTGAGCATGAAGATACCAGCTATCAGGTTAGCTGATGGATGAAGCTTGCGAGTGATGACGACTTACCAAACCCGGCACCAACAATTAAAGCATCAACCTCGAGGTTTTCGGCATATGGCCCAGACTTATCGCCATGTACTACCGAGTAGTCGGTGAGTTCGGTGTTGAACTTCTTAGGCCTAGGGACCGTCTCGCCTAGGCTACCCATTTGGAGTCAAGAGTAGATTTGATAAAATGTTGCAATTGTTGTAATACTCTCTAAGGTTGACAGTTTGAGGTGCCATCCAGAATATTTTTCTCTCCGACACCTCCGTCTATTTATATTGAATTCGATGTCATACAACCCTGGCTGCGGGGTTTAGCATAGGCTCTGGGTGGTATGATGCATGCATCATAATACAAAATCTGCGGCGCGTCTCTGTCGATCCACTCAATTGTACGTATTTGTTCTAGATTACACATGGCACCCCCCCAGGCACAAAGTCACCGGGGTTCCCGCATTCCCTGCAGAATGATACCACGTTCTGCAGCAGCAGCTGCTGCTGATGGGATCCGTTCGGCCGGTTGTGGTGTCAGGCTGGCCAGTTGCAATGACTCCCGCATGTCCGAAATCCGCTGCGGAACCGCAAAGTGCGGCTCCGTAACCGTATACAGCCGCTCCAGAATCAGAGGAAGCCCTAATCGAAATCACAGATGGTATCAAAAAGTCAATTACAACAGACTGTCTGAGTTTATTGTTAAATAAACAACGCTTTTAGTCTCACGAGCACCCCTACTCCCTTCTCGAACGTAAATCCAACCCTGTATACTCAATTCTCACAAATACCCGCGCAATCGCCACCCTTCCTGAACAAGCCTTAAGCATGCCTTTCGACGTACAGGTAACTTCATATCTCCGCAACATTATAGACAAGGCCTGTGAGGACCAGAAGTCCGGTATCCCCGGGGTTACTGTCGTGGTCATTGATAAAGATGGCAGCGAACTTCTCGCTCACTCCGCTGGTAAGCGAGGAACAGGATCTAACGATCCTATGGCTTTAGACAATGTTTTCTGGATTGCATCCTGCACGAAAATGCTAGTTGGTGTCGCCTGCATGAAATTGATTGAACAGGGGATTCTTCAACTGGATGATGGGTTGCAGACAGAGAGTCTTTGTCCCGAATTGAAGAGTCTCAAGATTTTGCGACCAGATGGCACCTTTGAGGATAAGAAACGTACAATTACCCTGCGGATGCTG
Organism: Talaromyces proteolyticus; assembly: GCF_021365285.1. Taxonomy (NCBI): domain Eukaryota; kingdom Fungi; phylum Ascomycota; class Eurotiomycetes; order Eurotiales; family Trichocomaceae; genus Talaromyces; species Talaromyces proteolyticus. Next base: position 927,795 of record NW_025764284.1, on the reverse strand, counting down.
TTGACTCATACTTCCGGATTTGGCTACACGTTCTTTAATGACAGATTGAGACAGTGGTCGTATCCGGTTGGCGTGGATGAGTTTTCTGGACGAATAGAAGATATGAAGCTGCCTCTTCTTTTCCAACCTGGCGAAGGTTGGGAATATGGTGTAAGAATCATTTATTCAAGTGTATAAAGTCCATTGTTAATAAATGCAGGTGGGTATCGATTGGGCCGGGGTTGCGCTGGAGCGTGCAACTGGCATGACGCTGAATGCCTATCTCCAGAAACATGTCTTTTTGCCCCTTGGAATCAAGGATATGTCCATGATTCCGAACCACGATATGCGCCGGAGGCTGGCGTATATGAACAGTAGAAACCCAGACGGCACTTTGCGGGCCCGGGACCATCTTCTTCGGGCGCCTCTTGTTGTTGACCTAGACAACCAGGCCGAAATCGCCAGGGTTTTCAACAGCGGCGGCGCAGGCATGTTTGCAAGGCCGCAAGAGTACTGCAGTGAGAAGACCTGAAACCCTAGAGAGATTCCATACACTGACTTGTCTCCGCAGAGGTTCTAGCTGTGTTATTAAACGATGGAACGTGCCCGAGAACGGGTATCAAGTTGCTTCGCAAGGAAACCGTCGACAATATGTTTTCCAACCAAGTTCCCCAGTTCCCCAACTACAGCCGCCAGGGCATCCCAGCTGCAAAGCCGGACCTCACCAACCCTATTCCGGAGTTGTATCCGGTTCCTGGTGATCCACAACAGGGTTGGGGACTGACATTTATGCTGAGTAACGGCGGCGCCACAGGGCGGTCCAATGGCACTGTGCACTGGGCCGGGCTGCCGAATTTGTGGTGGTGGGCAGACCGGGAGAAGGGCGTTGCCGGCATTATTTGTACGCAGATCTTGCCCTTCGCGGACCCCAAAGTGCTTGGTCTATGGGGGGCAATTGAGGCCGAGATATATAAAGCGCTAGGTCAATGAGGTTAGATGTGCTGGAATTTATCTAAGTACCTAAGTAGTCACATATCTGTGCTTTCTTTTTCAAAGCAAAAGTAAATTTTACTTAGTCTTTGTCATTGACCTCGGTATTACCGTAAGCACTCTTCCATGCCTTCAGATAAACAATATGGTACATATGTAGATCCAGGGAAATGCGGGGAACCCTGCCCCCGACACGCACCAATGGTATAAGAGTCTCTGGTCCCCCGCAAAATGCTCCATGCAACACTCGTCCTACTCCACTAGCCTCACTTCGTATCCTTCACCTACAGCATTTCATTTTAGTCCTGCATTGCATCGTTCAAAGTGAAAGAAGAAAAAGCAACGACTGTTGCCGTCATGCCTGTCCAGAAACGTGCTCCAATATTTGCACAAGGGTCCAGAGTCAGGCGCCAGAACCACTCTTGCGACCAATGCAGAAAATCTAAACGAGCATGCGATGCATTGTGTCCAGATCTGACCCGACAAGCATCATTTAGCAATGTTGATGGCCGGCGACTACCGTGTTCATACTGCGCCAGAACAAAAAAACGCTGTACCATGGAGTGGGCCCTATTGCAGACTCGTCCTGCCCTGAAAACACCTGGCCAAGAATCCTATTCCGAGAATTTGATGGATGATCTTCTCTCCCCATGGAAGACTGGGGAGTCCCGTGTTGGGGTTAAGTTAGGAAAATGGGCTGACCTCGACGAACCAAATTCTATGCAGGAGCTTATGACCTGGGAACCAGCCAATTTGGATTTGACCGGATCCTTGGTGGACTATGGTTCAATGCTGCCCAGTTCCATCTTTAGTGATAACGAGTCCTTCCCGGAGGAGATGCAGGCAGATATGCCAGCCACATCAACATCTGCAGGATCTCTTTCTGATCTCCTACTGTCGGGCATCTCTACCCAGCAGTCTTCTGATTCCCAGCTTGATCCGATGTGGCCAACCTTCCAAGGTATACAAAACTCTCAGGAGTATAGCAGTCTCCAACCAATCTCATCAAAACCCCCTCAGCAGCCGAGTGACTCCACCTGTATGTCTTTTAATCAACCATCATCCAGCCGGAATAGCCCCAGAAGTCCGCTTTCTCCATTTTCTATCGATCAACAAATGATCACCACATACAACTACCACCTGACTTCAACAAACCTACTTCAAATATACCATGATGTGCTAGAGCACAATTTGTCATGTTGGTTGACTGAGATGACCTGTCCCTACCAACTACCGTCGCGAAAGATTAGTCAAATCATCCCAGAATGGGGTTCATCGTGGTCCAATAGGATATACCAACGCACGATTAAGCTTGATCGTGTCGCACAAGCCAGCAATTTTCTACAACTGACACGCTCAGAAGACCAAGCCGCGTCCAAGGCTCTGCACCTTGCCATTATGTCCTTCGCTACGCAGTGGGCGCAGGGCAGTCAGCGGCAGCAAGAGAAATATCCTACCAACCATCTCAATCATGAGAATGATGACATTTCAGGTGGTATCACTAGCGAGTTCGACCGCATTCTTCAAAATCAATTTTGGGACCAAGCACACCGTGCTCTACAAGATGTTGCTGATGTGGAGTCGTATAGGGTAGCCTGTGCCGAGCTGATTTTTGGATTGACACAACGGCCATGGAATTCTGACAACCAGAATCATGGGCATCTAACCGGGGAAAATGACTGCAAGTTTACTATAGACTTAGTCTTGGGTCAATTGCGTGATATAATACACAAAGAAGGGCCACCAATATACATCGAGAGAGCAGCTCGAAAAATGCACTCACTGAAGTTTCGCTGTGATATACTCGATAAGGGCCTCGGCAGCCAATATGGTAGTCAAGAGAAGGGAGTCTATGGTACTGTAGGCTTTAACTGTGAGGACCGAGCTACGATTGGCTTGCTCTACTGGCTAGCCATCATGTTTGACACCGTCTCCTCATCCATGAACGAACGGCCAGTCGTGGTATTAGATGAGGACTGCCAGCACGAAGCGCAAAAGGGGATTCAGCAAGCTGCGACTATAGATAAGTCTCTCGCACGAAACCGGTGGAATCTCGAACTTTTTGTGCAAGGAAGCCTCAAAGAGGCGCATGCAATGCAATGGCCCTGCACCTACGAGGCGGCTGCCAAAGACGTCGTCAAGTCAGCACCTGTTAAAGTTCTTCTTTTTCGTCACCTGTCGTACCTACAAAACGCTGTTCGAAAGAGCTCCCATGAAGAGCAAATTGAAGACATCATCCACAGCACAAGGTCGCTATATGAATACTGGAACAAGACACACGGCGCCTTCTTTAGACAGCTCGTTCAGAACTATAGTGCCATTCCACTGCGCATACAGGGCTGGTTTGTCTGTATCTCTGCGCACTGGCACCTCGCCGCTTTGATGTTTGCGGATCTGCTGGAATTTATCGACGAGAATGCCTTGGGTATGGAAGACGCAGCTTGCAATCGTATAAACAGTCAGATCGCTAGGAAAATTAGGAGGCATAGTGCCATGGAGCTATCGGATTTAGCAAGAGTTGCTACTCCGACTACCAGAGATACTACTCTCGGTGTACCGCAGATGCCGGGTTTTCACCAAGCTGTCAACGAGGGAACACTTTTAACCGAGCCTTGGACAATGATTCTGATCAGGGCATTTACCAAGGCTTGTGTGGTCTTTTTATCTGAAGCGGATCAGTCCCTACGCTTATCCAGGACTACTTACGGGCATAGTAGTCTTGATTTCGAGCGGAATATGGAGCAGGCTGAGTATTGTATCAAGGGGCAATGGCTGCTTGGAAAAAAGTCGGATATGGCACGTAACATTGCTGAGACACTTTCTCGCGCGCTGGGAAAATTACGGAATGAGTATGTTAAATGAATATGTTTTGTAACCTTATTTTCAAATCCTAAGTCTTTAATTTTGTGTTGTCTGAGCTCTAGCATTCTCAAATCATGATTGATGACAGAAATATAATCTATTTCATTCTCATTTTCAATTATATTTTTCAATATTCTATTAACTTAAGAATTATTGAAAAAGTATACATATTATTGGAGTCCTATATAAATTAGAACAATTTGATATGTATATTATCCATTTAAAAAATACCTATAATACCTTAGAGTAAAGACAGTCGATTTTTTAGGAACCTAGATAGATCAATTGATAGATAGTTATAGTGCCCTTTTCTATTTCCCTAAGAGGTGTTTCTTCTCCATGAATTCAAATTCAAATATCCAAACAGTATATACCATACTTCATAGTCGATACCATGCGATTCAAATGTCGACCACGTTATGGTTTTCTTGATTAAACTTGAGCAACACTCGCCGTTTTTGACTCTTGGCCCAAGAGTGGTTCGTTCTTCAAGTTGTCAATCCGTGATAATCATGGTTACTCTACTCATTGCCTTCCACCTGGTGTGTCGACTTTTCCCCCGATTTTTCTAATTATGCTTCTCTGTTACCCTCCTTCTTTATTTATCAACTGACCCCGTCCCCCTCAGACAATACAGAAAACCATTTAATTTGGTTTTCTCTGTATCTTCTACTCCAATTACTCTAACAAGCAGGCTTCGTTTGTGTTTTCAGTATCGTAAACCAGGAAAATGATGGCGTAGATGGTGAAGAGAATACAGAATCTAAAGGCTTTCAGATTTAATTAACATTATATTCAGCCTAAAGGTTTTATATGCGGTTTTAAAACTATAATATAGTGACTTCAACAAAATTATACATTATCATAAAGTCGTCAGTTCGCATATCGTCGAACCTCTAATGTCAATAGATAAAGTGTTAGGTTTTGATCTTTCTCTATTCATAAGAGAGCATATTCAAAATGATAATGTCTAATTGGTATCATCAAGGTAATTAGGAACGACAACGTGATGTATCGTCCATCTCTGGGTGCGGAGCCTGCACCTCGGGTTTCCACGGATCTTCCATGGGTTCAGAATAGGGTGTTAGTACATATACGCCTTGATAACCAGAAGCTTGCTTTTGCTTCTTCTTTTCTCCATAGAGAAGAAAAGAAAGAACAGCGATAATACCAACCCCAGCGACTCCTCCTACTACTCCATCGACAATTGCACCCACTGGTTGAGAAGTACTAGCCTGCGATGATGGTGATGACGATGGTGTAGCGACGGCCTGAAATGTCTGTGACGGTGACAAGGTGGATGTAGGTCCTGGAAGGCTTGTAGCAGTGCTAGTCGATGGAGAAGCTTCGGTGATATTAATATAATGAGAGTTGAAACCCTCATTATCCCCGCGGGCAACGATGTAATAGACATCAGAGGTTCTCATGGACATTTGACTGACAACCCACGGTAGTGATCCGTTATTCGGCACGCTGGCTGAAAATAGTTGTCAGGAATATACATTTCTCCAACTTTCGTTTACATCGTTAGAGTAACATACCTGCAATCTCGCCGCAAAGTGTAGATCCGTATAAAGGACAGCTATCTCCACCTCTGGAAGTGTCCTGGACTAGCCAGAAGTCCATATTTTCCTCCAAATCCGAGTCCCAGGTTATGTTAATGGATTACCCGACGATATATTCGAGGTCATCTCTGACCTCCCCAGTCGTTCCTGATGCAGGAGGATTCGTAAAAGTCGGGCTGTCGTTTGTCGCTGTCCCGAGAGTCCAAAGGGAGAGAAATAGAACGAGGATCGACCTGGTTGGCCTAGCTTAAGGATTTAGTTTTTAATAGTAAGAACAGACCATATCAAGAAAGTAAAATGCGATGTTCTAACTCGTTGATATCGTCTAAGGCGACAATTCCGACCAGAGGATGTAAAAGAGATAGGTGACTGGAGCCAGCCTGTGCAAGGGTGAAGGGGATTTAAGATGTGCTTGAGAAAGCTAGAATCCTGCTGCAGATTCATAACATCTATTAATAACTACCAGGCAGAATGGATATTGTTTTTTAGACTGGCTTAGTAGAAAATAGTCTATTACCATATGCACACTTCATTCTTTGTTGACTTTTGATTGGCCATGATACTGTGCCGAGCAAAGGATTCTCCTCTCAAGTGAAGGTTGCGAAGTACTGGGCACTCGTCTTTCTATATCGCACTCCAGTCGTCTTTTGATTGGATACCAGGGAACTGGTGACGCGCGCTGTCGCACGCCGTCACCCTGGAACGAAGTGAATTTGCGCGATTTCTGATTTTTCCAGCTTTTAAATGGTGTATTCAATATGTATTACTGTACTGAGCACTGTACTGAGCCATTTACCGAGGGCCCCTCCCAGTTCGACCTACTGCCCTTGGTCGGGTTGTGCGCGGTGCTGTACATCCCGTATATTATTGATGACGTGCGCTTCGCACACAGATGCCCTGAACCAACATGAAAAGGGCAATGGAGAGGGAAGTAGATTGTACATGGAGCAAGAGAACAAAAACGTTACAAACTTTTTGATTTGGTTGGAAGGATAAAATTGTAGAATGGGAATAGGAAAGTATACTGCAAGTCAGAGAACTTTCTTTTACCTTTTACAGTATGCTACGCTAATTACGATTTCAGTCTAGCTACTCTGCAATCTGACTTTCCAACTCGATTAGTTACATAACAATAAAACGAAGTTTGGGACATGTAAGCAGCTTTTATTTCCACCTACACCACTTCACCCAGATAATAATACCAAAGTTCAATCGTGTATACATTGGTTTTGTTTCTAAGAGAGTAGTAGACTCGTCAGAAATGCTACAACAGTATAAGACATCCTCATCTAGTTAACAGGATTCCATGCATACTCGTCAACATCATTATACCTATCGACCTGGACGTCCTCATCTTCCTCTATAAAGTCGGGATCATCATCACTCTCTTGTGAGAAGTCAATACATTGGCGTCGAATTTCTGCCCAAGTCAAGCCATTCGCCCATTGCCGGATGTCTTGTTCCAATGGATACGGGGGGCTATCTTGTTCTGAGGTGTGAGCATGATGACCACGTTTTACAACCACTAGTAATTCCTTCCCTCTTTCATTTATGCCTAGCAACTGCCTCTCTTCTTCCACTCCGAACGTTTCTAAGTCTTCTGGGGATGGTGGTTTCTGCTCAAAGAGCTGACGTGTTGCAGGTTTGACCACTGTGCCTGGTGTATCGAATCGAGTAGATCGGTAAATAGTGATGGAAGCCCCGGAGTCCACACCGTCCCGCTGGATCAGAATGTCATTCCAAGTGCTCGGTTGAGGTTTCCGCCAGTATGGGTCTGCCATGAACATATCCAGCTTTTTGAAGCCGAGCATACTGGAGTTAGGTGTGATGAAGTGGAGCTCCTTCCATCCATTACCGTACTTAACTAACCCTTCAAGGGTATCGTAGGCAATTTCGCCTCTAGACAGGCCGAGAACGCTGAGCGTATCCAGACACAACCCCGGAAGTAACTTGAGGGCCCATACAAGCCTGTAGTGTATATCGTCATCGTCACCTATCGGCGTAAGCATCAGGGGACGTCCACTGACGCGGATATGACGAATCTGAGAAAGTGTGGTCGAAGGCAGTACCGAGAGCTTGTCAAGCATATCTTCTACACATTCAAAGTTGAACAAGACTTGACCAAGCCAAAGAGCCCCAGCTTCCTGTTTGATCAAGCTGCAGGTACGAAGCACTGCCAGAGAGTTAGGTGTAGGTTTTATTCTTTTTGTTGAAATGCGGCTTATGCTCCGTTTGCCAAAGGTGAGTCTTGTCGAGGTAAAGAGGTGCGAATAGATCAGATTACGTATCTCGCCCGGAAGCTGCAGAAGCATGCAAGAATCTTGTGATGATATATGTTGATTCTCATTCTTTTCATTTGCTTTCCCCTTCGATGTGCTCTTTTTAGAGCGAGCCATAATAATAACTATTCAGTCAAGCTCTAACAATAAGCGAAGGTTTCTGTAACACGGTCTGGCAGGGCCGTGTCCGAGGGTGTCTGGATAGACTAGATGTGGGTGAGTTGAAGCTTCACCGATTGATATTTATGCTATAGAGCAAGGCTACTAGGAAGGAAGCTATTGGTTTAGATTATATAGTTAGGGAAGGCTTCGAGCCGAAGGTTATTCGAAGCCGAGTAGACTTATATTGAAAGTTATGTCAAAGATTATATAAAAGATATTGCTTGGTTTCCTCCCTCCAGGTAAGAAACCAAGTCTATATATCTGAGTCCCTATCTTAGGTCATTGATACCTAATCTAACTAGATAAAGGCATATATAGCGAGGTGAGGGGTACTGGCATCATGCCCGGGGTCTTATGGTATCAATTGTGATATATCACAATTGACCCCTGGGGTATCCCTGAGCACCCCGGTCCTGCCGGATTAGGCTTGAACATGCCCCCTGGGTCTATCCCTATTACAGTTTCTGCGCTGATATTGTTGGTACTCCGTAAACAAGGCCTCTACTACGAGCCTGTTTTCATACTCAATGGCCTTGTTATATGTAAAGAAATTAGGAACCGTTTGTCTCAGATGATTAATATCGTCCAGTAATAGTAATTCTAGAACAACTAGTTGCTCAGGAATTGAATGAGGATCTAGCCGTGCTTCGCTAGTCACGTGGGACTGTGACACATGCTGGACTTTAGACGCGCTACTGATTACTCATCAACTAATTAAGCTTAGTGCAAAAATCCGATTAGATTATGAATACAAGCCTAAGTCGCAAAGAACTTATCTATCTAGACATGGTGCCAAATATTCTGAAAGACACATGACTTTCGGTTTCTTTTCGTTATGCTAGGATCCATCCCAATTAGGCTGAGCGCACGGACTAGCAGCTAGGAGAGGGACAGTGGACAGACTCATAGATCTAACAGTCATAATATCATGAAAGTACACATTAAGATAGCCCAGTGGAATCAAAGTAAGATATCGTATATATATAGTTTAAAGCTTGTATACAGTGGTCTTAGCATTAAAGTAATTAAGAGAGATAGCTAACTAGGTTCAGTCATAGAATAGACGGCTAATGGTATTTGTCACGTGTAAGAGCAGTATAGGTAGCGAATTATAGCGAACAGAATTGAGCCAATGATCATAAGGCCTTAGCAAGATTTGGCGGGAATTTGATGTGAAATTTGGCGCAGATTCTGGGGAGGCGATCTCGCCGCACACATAAGGATCACTCAAAATCACGTACGGGACGTTTCCCAGTGAGTGGACAAGGGCACTAGGGCTCAGTAGTGAAATGTAATCTCAAACTTGGCATCTCCCCAGAGTAAATCTATCAGGGACTTAGCTAAACGCAATATAGATCGAAGCTCGAGGGCTAGATCTCCCTAGAACTAGTATTAAGAAAGATGATACCCTTCTTGCTCGCTAGTAGATGACAGTCAGTACACTGACCACCATTATATATTATCTGGTCTGAAATTTATAAACAGGTTGTAATTGCTAGTTCGTACCGGCGCCGGTGGTTCCTCCATCAGAAAAAGTGGAAGAATCTCCGACAGCAGCCAGAAGAAATAGATACGCCATCTAATCTCTAACATGTAGGTAATAGACAATGCAGGTAGTGAATACAATTTTATAGGTACAGCGCAAGTCATACTCTATTGGTGGATGTACCTCTCACCGCCTTTGTGCTACCCCACAGACAGCTTCCAGAAAGCGGCAGAAAATAATATGCAGCTCCAACCCGAATGAACCCCTTTTGCTTCATACTGACCCAACAATGGAGCAATTGCTGTCACATCTCCCGCCATTGGTCCAGTCTATTCTGGCCGATGTGGACATTGACTGCGAATCACTCAAACTAGGTTCTATTGCAGGAATCGTGTCTTTGCTAGCGCTTTATTTCGGATATCTCTACTTGCGCAGTCGCAGGGAAGCTCCGGTCAAATTCAACGTCCCACTGCCGCCACAGCTGCGGTCGGATTGGGATGGGAAGAAATGGGAGGATGTGCAGGGAGAGGAAAAGGAAATACTAGAAGGTCAAGTCAAAGGAGTATGTACCTGTATTTGAGACTGGGGATGGACTGCGCTAATTGGAATGGTAGAAGTGGAACTCGGATCGCATCGTGAGTTACTGCCCTGCTGATGGACGGATTCTGGGTTCTGGTATACCCCTTGCAACGGCCGAGTCGGTCAATCGTGATATCCAAACCGCGAAACGCGCACAGGTGGAATGGGCGCAGACAACGTTTGTGCAACGGAGGAGGCTGCTTAAAACACTACTCAAGTAAGTTGTCCTTACATCTTCACGAGGTAAGGGTTAGAGAACAAGGCTGATATTTTGGTAGGTATGTCCTCAAACATCAAGATGACATTGTGACCGCGTGCTGTTTGGATTCTGGAAAAACAAAAGTCGATGCATCCTTGGGCGAGATCCTGGTCACTGCGGAAAAACTCAAGTGGACGATCGACCACGGCGAGAAGGCACTTACAGCCGAATCACGGCCTACAAATTTCCTCATGATGTACAAAAAGAATACGGTTCGCTACGAGCCGCTCGGTGTCGTCTCCGCTTGCGTTTCGTGGAACTACCCATTCCATAATCTGATCTCGCCAGTCATCAGCGCTTTGTTCGCGGGTAATTCGATTGTTGTGAAACCTTCTGAACAAACTGCTTGGAGCTCAACATTCTTTATTGACATCATTCGCCGAGCCCTGACGAGCTGCGGCCATTCGCCTGACCTAGTCCAGCTTGTGATTTGCCTCCCCCAAGTGGCAGATGTCCTCACCTCTCATCCAGACATTTCACAATTGACCTTTATTGGTTCTAGACCTGTGGCCCACAAGGTCTGCGAATCTGCAGCAAAATCGCTTATTCCCGTCACAGTCGAACTCGGTGGGAAGGATCCGTTTGTGATTCTGGACGATACAACCACCATCAAAAACCTCAGTTCCGTCGCATCCATCCTCATGCGCGGAGTATTCCAATCCGCGGGTCAAAACTGCGTAGGGGCAGAGCGTGTGATTGCACTTCCGGGCACATACGACAAGATCATTGATATTGTCACGCCGCGTGTTAAGGAGCTCAAACTGGGCTCTATCCTTCTCGATTCCAAGTTCAATTTCACCCCCGATGTCGGGGCCATGATTTCCCCCGGCGGATTCACTCGTCTTGAATCCCTCATTGTGGACGCAGTCAAACAGGGCGCGCGACTTATCCACGGTGGTAAACAGTACAACCACCCCAAATATCCTAACGGACACTACTTCGCACCCACACTTCTGGTCGACGTGACACCATCCATGCGTATCGCTCAAGAGGAACTATTCGCACCGGTTATGATCATTATGCGTGCAACGTCTGTTTCCGACGCGATTTCAATCGCAAATTCCAGCCAATATGCGCTCGGCGCCAGCGTCTTCGGCTACAATAGCAGGGATGTAGAGGCGTGCGTTTCCGGTATCAAGGCGGGTATGGTTGCTGTCAACGATTTTGGCGCGTACTATGCAGTGCAGCTCCCCTTTGGCGGTGTCAAGGGATCTGGATACGGCCGTTTTGCGGGCGAGGAGGGATTGAGGGGCGTGAGCAATCTGAAAGCTGTCTGCGTCGATCGTTTCCCTGGACTTCTCAACACGCAGATCCCGCCGAGAATCGACTATCCGATATACAAGGGCGAGGATCGAAAGAGAAATGGGGATGGGGCGTGGGAACTGTGCAAGGGCGTGGTGGAGACGGGGTATGAGCTGACGATTGCTGGGAGGGTAAGAGGGATACTCCGGATACTGAGTAATTCGTAATACATATCAAAATCAATATAATAATGTATGCAGATAAATATCATTCGGGTTCATTTCGTTAACTAACAATTACACTCGCTAGAAGGAAGACATAGCGACAAAGGTATCATTAAACGATTCGGGAGAATAGTGAAAAAGAACCCAAAACACAACACCTCTCATAACTCCTTCCTATCGATCCATCGATTCACATAACAATATCAAAGAATCGTTCACATCCTCCAGATGTGCCTCCAACTTCCCCTCTTTATCCTTGTGTGTGCTAAATAGCTGCTCTCCTCCGCCGCCTTCTTCCACCAGCATGGCCGCAGGTCAGACAGGAGATAATCACATCGAAGATGGTGACGATGCCAGAGATGATGGCTTGCAGGACTGCGCCGATGCCGTTGACGATGGCCATCAGGCAGGTACCGATTGCGCCGAAGATGGCTTCGATCTGTACAATCATGAGTATTGAGCATTGATCAAGTAATCGGGTGAAAACGTACACAGGACACAATAGCACCCATGGCGATAGATGTATGGTAGTTTCGCGCTGAATTGGAAAGTAAACTACTCGTCGTCTTCAGACTCAGACACGTAGTCGTTGATACTCGGTGTATGCTCGTAGACAGAGGATGATGAGGAAGACGCGGTTGTTTTGACGGGGGTGTATGTGAAGGGAAGCATCTTGAACAGAGTGCGGTACGGTAACACCAGCGACGGGTTTTTATATCACAAAAAAGAAAACTAGTCCACGCCAGGAGCAGAACTGTGGCGTCGGTCAGGCACGTCAGGACGGACGATCAGGATTAAAACTTGATAAAAGCAATCCTTTCCTCGTGCAGGTCGAATGATGATGGTGGTGGTGGTGGGGAAAGTGGAAGGGTGTTTGCAAGAGGAAGGGAGCTCCGTCATCACTACATAATTAAATAAGTAGCTTTGTTTGTCTGCAATGTCGGCTGGATGCAGTTGACGTCATGCTCATTCCGTTCAACCAGATTGCCACAGCAATACAACTACGAAACGTGCGCACCGCAAGCAAGGAATAGCACTGTAGCATTTGCGGTTAAGTTTGTAACTGACCGGCGCGTCCCAGCGAAAAAAGCTGGCAGTTGACGTCACGAGCAGACGAAAAAAGCAAAAAAAGAAAACGCCTGGGGGTGCCCCGCATCGGCGCCTTCCCTGTTCCGGCCGTAGTCCGCCGGCACGTGCTCTGCCAACCCGGAGCTGGGCCAGCCAATCAGCGCGGGCCCAGGTTTTCTTTTTTGGCTTTTTACTCTATCCTACTTTAACCTTACTTTAGTATTGACAACTCGAATGCGTGGGTTGACTGGAACTGCCAGGAAACGTCGAAACCTCGGCGGCCGGCCACCACTGTCCTTCGCAGAACTCGAGGCCCGCAAAGTCGCTCGCCGCACCAAACGGCGATGGAAAGAGCCAGAGGATGACACCCAAAAGCAACGACGACAGGGCACCTCGCTGCTCGAGCAGCTGCCGGTCGAGCTGATCGAAAAAATCTTCCTGTACGCCTTGGAAACCAACCTGTGTCACGCATCGCCGTACCTGGCTGCTGCCGTGTCGAGCGAGCGGATATATCGCGCGCTGATCCGCCTGGCCTTTTGGGATGAGGGCCAGAACCAGAACCAGAACCAGAATCAGAATGCTGCGACGAGTGGGCGTCTCCTGCCGCTGCGCAACGCTGACTCCAGGAAGTTCCTCGCTGATGCACTGAAGCCAGCGGATTACGACCAAATGCGTATGGACGACGCAGAGCGCACGCATTTACAAGCCACCATATTGAAGTGTAAATGGTGTACCATGGCCCGGATACAGGCTCAGCTGCCGGCGCTGATGCAGATGGCGATCCACAGATTCTGGACTGGCCCTGGGATCACCATGGAACCGGCGGAGAAAGCATCTCTACATAACTTCCTGCATCGCAAGGGCGATTCGAAAGTTTTTCAAGGCCTGTCACACAAGGAGAATACTTACTACATGTCCGTCATCCCGCTGGTATCAGTCAGCATAAACTGTGCTGAAGAGTACGTCCGCCATGTCCATCGCGTACTGAGGCTACGGGTTATCCCCGACCGTCTACTCCGCGGCAGCAGCAGGGAATCGGAAAGCAACCGTGGAAATTTCTCTGATGAGACGATCAACCTGCTTGAACTATTCCGGCATGCTTACGGCTTCGATGGCACAGGACATGATGTCTCCTTTTCCCGCGATGCATTACAGACGGGTATTCAAAATGCGCTCCAGGCACAAAATACACGCGCTCTGACAACTCTACTCAAAATCGACGAATTCTTCGCTCGACGACGCCTTGAAACAGGCCCTCTTTCTACTTATCCATCCTCGCAACAGTCCGCTCAGCAACAATACTACGCCATCCCGGCTAACCATTTTATCCTCACCGTGCAACTGCCCGTGCCCAATACAGAAATAATAACTCTATTCAAACTCCTCCTCCGCTGCAACGCAGAGAGCGTTCCGGCCGACTCGCCCGAAGTCACGCAATGGGCAATGGGGCTCGCAGAGGGAAGTGGCGGAGACGCAAATGTCGCATTTGGGCGGTGGATACTGGATTTCATGGTCGAATTGCCGCGGCATATCGACGTTGCGCGTAGCAGGCCGAGAGAAGAGGCGTTGTTTTATTACGGCGCTCTCAATGCGGAGAGTGGAGCGGGAAGGATGTTTATTGAGGAGGGCTGTGCCGGAGAAGTTGACCCAGATGCGTGGCGGAAGCCTTGGATACAGAGTATGTCGTTTGATGTTTCGCAGACCTGGCTTCCGGTTGATACAGAATAAGCATCATGAACATATCATGTAGAGGAACGTTTACAGCCTTAATGAATTAGAGTGGGAATAATGTCACCATCATTAGAATATCTGCAAAGAAACAACTAAAACCCCATACTGCCGGGACGGAGATTCAAATTCGCCATGAACCCATCCTTAATATCCCGCTCGCGATCTCCCAAGGTCTGCCATCGGTCATAATACAACAACCGCACGAACGAGTCATTCGGCCCCTCTGCATGTTTGAGCGCGGCGCGGAAATGGCGTGTCTTGACAGGCCAGGGTTGCGGGTAGCTGTAGTTCCGGGTCTTGATATGCATGCCCAGTAACTTCTCAAAGGTGGCATAGTCTCTGTCGCGGATGAGTTGCCGCAGCACTCTTCGCGTGCGCTCGTGGTCGTTGTCCTCGTCAATATATGCGTCGTGCGAGAAGAGGGTTAGGAATTCGAGCTTTTCAGGCGTCCATGGCTCTTGGAGTAGTTTGTCGGGTATGCGAGGCGGTTCATCGGGGGACGGCGCACAGGGAAGTCGGAAGACGTCCAGTTCGTAGGAGACTGGGCTCGGTTCGCTCAACTGCACTGCGCCGAAATGGAACCAAAAGGCGAGTCTCAGATCAGCGTGTCTGCTGCTGTTGCTATCTGCACTGTCCACTTTCGCCTTGAGCACTAGATCGCCACTGCCTCGACGGCCGTGGACGGCGAGATCAAAATCCATGGGCCGGCAGAGGTAATAGTCCAGGTTTTCAAGCTTGCACTGGTCGTCGGCGGAGAAGTTGAGATCGCCGCATTTCTTGCGGATGATGTGTTTCACGTAGTCCCGCTGACACTGGCGGAAGAGGCTGAGCGTGCTCCAGCGACACTCGAGAATGGAGGTCTGCAAACGAGAGCGGTCTGTGGTGCTGAGTGCCCAGAAGTCTAGCAGTGCCGGGAGGAAGTCGGGGGTGAAGAAATCGGCCCTCGCGCCGTTGTTGGCACTGCTGAAGGCTAGCCGGATCAACCATTTGTAGATAATCGGCTGGGACAGGATTTTAGCAATATGCAGTGATGCCCGCGGCAGATTCACTTCGAGGCTGTGGAAGAAGATCTTTTCTAGCAGCTCGGCAGGAAGAGTCTCGAGTCTGCATAGTTGAGGCGACATCCAGGCCGACGACGCTGGAAGCTCTTGTCTGGGCCTAGATCCTGGACTTGGAGATGGTCGTAATGAAGGAGAGGAAACCGAAGCCATACAATCGCTCATTCATTCACATGCCGTAAACGCACCAGTTGTTGCAAGCTCCAACAGGCCGAAATCATGCTGTGGTTGCAAACGAGCAACTTGGATGTGCAGGGTAAAGAACCGCACTTTAAACAGTTCGTAAGTTTTGAATGGAGTCTGTATCTATTTCCCTTTGTCTTTCTCTAGTTCTATGTTTGTGGAACTGAACTGAACGAACTGAGCTAAGCTGGGCTCAGTGGATGCGCAGAGTCTGTGCTAGAGACTGGGCGCACTCGCAGGGATGGCCCGAATGGCAATGGCCGACAGCGACCCTCAGACGAGGATGTGATTGGGTTGGCGATGTGCAACGTTGAGAAATCAATATTTGGTCGTGGGGTATATGTCAACAATAAATATTAATGGCGGGCGCGACGACTGGGCGTCCCGAGGCGGCGGATCAACGCGGCGTTGGCTTCACGGATCGACCAGGCTTGACGATCCTTTGCCAGACTGGACGGTGAGGTATGACCTGTTGTGCAAGGTGCAGTGGACAGGTCGCCTATTTGAGAGAAATAGGATTGAACCGAGTTCACAGTGAGGGTAACGAGAGACTAGGAGACGGCGAGAAAAAAAGAGGTTGAAGAAAAAGCAAAGATAAAATAAGAATTAAACGAGACGGGGAAATCGGAGTTATTGGTTCGAGTTTAGAGCAGAACACTTACTAGTTAGTTGACCACTAGTTGCCATCCTGTCAGTCCTGGGCAAGTAATACATACTACATAGTTATAGTAGTACGTTAACTAGCAGGTACTAGGTAGTAGCTGCAGAGGTCGTGGACGTGGTAGTATACGGGAACAAGCCGGTAGTGCTGTCGGATCATACTACGTCCTACATATTAATCTTAGTACAGGCAGCCGCGCAGCTGCAGCATGAGATGCCAGTGAAATGGGCTGCTTCGTTGACCGCCGACACATGCTGGCCTTGTCTCCAGCCAAGAAGATGCGGGGTCTCGTCCTCGCTTCTGGCCGCATCCGTCCTTCCATCCAATCCTCCAACATCAATTGATACAATTGTGGTCACTGGTCAGTCAGTCAGACAACCTGGTGTTCAAGTTGGAACCCTCAAGGCTGGGTGCCCCAAACAGGGCTCATAACTCGGTTCTGTATTGTGTGCTCCCTGCTAAGGCTAGAAACAGGATTCGAGCTAAATTGAGGGGTTCACAGGCTACAGCCTAGTACGCAAGCCAGAAGTGGTGATTGGCAAGCCCATCAGCGAGAAAAGGGCGTGTTCCTAAAAGAGAATACACAGCTGGCCAGAAGCATCGTTAATTAATGCTGCATGAAATGTCGAGACTTAGCCTGACCCGACCTGCTGGAAACTGGAAACCGCGCTTCGACGCTCGAGTCAGTAGAGAACACACGATTCGTCGGCTGACTGCCCCGACTCGTGTGGCCTGGACAAGGGGTGTATTTAGAATGACACCAATGACATGGCGACCTGATGATCGCCCGGAAACAGTATCCCACTAGCAGTCGATGGTTTTGGGTTGCACAGAATTTGTAACTTGTGTAGTCCCTGGGATGCTGCTTACTAGGTGCTGGAGCTGTGCATGAGAGAGCACTTCGAGAAAACCCTGGAGGTTGGAGACCAATCATATATACGCCGAATCGTTACACTACGTGAACACGACGACATGCGTACTTGGTCGAGAATGCCATTCGGGCGTGTCTCTGCTCGTTCGAGAAGGCTACTATCGGCTACTATAGTCACTCAATGCGCGCGAACGGATACTTTAGGACGCGGAATAGATAGTAAAGATGTCGAGAATGTAATAGGCTAAACAAAGGAAATGCCATTATGAACTGCCAGAGACAACTTTCGACAGAAAATCATCTCCCGCATAGAGTGTCAAAACTCACGTAAAGGATGCATCTAATTGAACAGTAGTGGTGCTATACACGATCGATGAAGTGCCATGCTTCACCCCCGGCCACAAGGCTTTGCAATATGTTTTTGACGTTGAAACGCACGAAATGGTCACACGATGGATATATTTGATATTGTAATTGAACAACAAATACCCATTTACAGCACGGACAGGTTGCCGAATTTCTCCTTGTATCCTGCCGGCACCCATTTGCCGTTGGACACGAGCTGGGCGGTCTTCTCGTCGATCTCGGGTTGGGCGGCAGCGACATCGTCCTATAGGATATTTAAGCCAAGTTATACCAAGATATTTGCAATATAATCACTTACCACAGTGAGCTCGTCGAAGGGACGGGCAGTCTCGATGTTTTGCAGGGTCTTTTGCAAGTTGGCGAGCTCGGCCTCGACGCGACCCTTGGTCTCCTCGGCGCTCTTGATGGCCTGGGCCTCGAATGCCTCGATGGCCTTGAGTTGGCGGTTCACATCATACGAAGCAGGCTTGAAGCTCTTGAAGTGGTTCTCGAGTTCGTCGATGACGGCCTGGTTCTTCAGGGTCTTGCGGTAGTAGGCGAAGTCGATAGACTGGGGCTGCTCGGAGAGAACAAGGACCTTGCGGCGGGCCTCGTCGTTGCGCTTCTTGAAGGCCTGCAGAGACGCCGCGGTCTGACCACGGAGGCCCAGCGAGGTGCTGACCTTGGTCCAGTCGATCTTGAGAGCGGCGCTACGCTGTAGTCAAGGTTAGCAACCTCCGATTTTTTCGATCGCCCAGTCCGCGACATGAGCAATTTGGCAGGTGACGTACTGGGGCAGCCATTGTGAGTGTCAGTGTGTGGTTGTGAGCGGAGAAGGGATCCTTAACTTGCAAACTTGACACTGGCGGGAATGTGAGGTCGCTCGGAAAGATTGGACAGTCACGTGATTAAGCCGGGAATATCAGGAAGACGGATCCACTACGAACATCCATAACGTATTGATACTACTTATATATTTGATTTATTTTATTTTATTTCCTTCAAGAAGTAGACATATCACGGAATGATTGAGTAAATACTACTTTTGGCTTGCTCTGTTTTACAACATCGAAAATGAGATAGCGCCAAATATCAACCCCCAGTCGAGCAGATGACCTTCGCAGGACAACATGAAGACTGCCAATCGTGCCCGTAAAATTCATAAATAATTCACGTTGGCTAAAATAAGAATTTTAACATGCTAAGCTCATATGCTGAGGGCCATGATCGAGTTGACAATGTCGTTGTCATTCTCTTTCAGCGCCTTGACGGCCTTCTTTCGGGACACATTGGCTTGAGCCATGACAAGCTCAATGTCCTTGGCCTCCAGACCAGAGTCATCGACCTCCTCGCCGTCGTCTTCCTCTTCCTCCTTCTTGGTTTCGGTTTCGGGAGCCTTGCCCTTGCCCTCGTGGGAGTGGTCGTGGCCGGCGTGGTCGGCGTTGGCGCCTTCGCCGGCGGCAGCGAGCTGCTGGGCAGCGTTGATCTGGGACTGAGCGTTCAGGTCTTCGATCTTGGCCTCACCGAAGATACTACAATATCGTAAGCAAGTTGATGCAGAGCAATCGGTCTAATATCAAAACATACATCCAGGTGTTAGAAGAGGGAGAGCGGTAGACATCAGGTTGGCTGATAACGAAGAGGATCTTTAAGCAGTCAGTACACAATCCACAAAGCACTCTCTTCTCTCTTCTCCTCCATGCCATGCCTGACAAGGATGTGTCTCCCCACTTTGGCATGTTCAGATCAACTTACGTTCTTGGGTCGGCGAAGGGTGACACGGGTAATGCCAGGAACGTGCTTTAGGCCAAGCTTGGCGATAGCCTTACGGGCCTTCTTCTCATTGCGAGAGTGGATGGTGACAGCAGCGCCGCCGGGGATGGTTGGCTCATCACCAGCTTCAGACTCAGAGCTGCTGCCAGCGTCCTCAACACCGGCCTTGGGGACGTCCTCGTCGGGGAGTTCTTCGACTCTGGGGTTGGCCATATTGTGCAGGTGTATTCTCTAATGCAGACTGTAGTGTCAGCGTTGTGGAAAAGGTTTTTTGTGTGTCAACCCGCAGCTCATAGCTTGATCCCACGCCATGCCCAAAGCTCCTGACATTGTGGGGCAAACATAAAATTTTGGGCATCGAGAAAATCGCTATTCTGCAGCCTTGGTGATGGAGAGCGGGAATTCGACATACCTTGGCGTCGCTAGAGACCTGTTGTCGAGCGTGATAATTTTGTGGTGTGAGGTGTTGAAGAACGACAAGCTGTGTGAATGCCAGGGCCGATGCGCATCTTGCCGAAAACCGTTAGCGGTTAGCCGAGACCCTCAACCCCAGGTTCAGCGCTCTCTTCACTCCCGTATTTAATACTGACAAGGAGTTTTCATTTACTTGCTACTAATGTTGTTAAATTAAGAAGGCATTTCTGTATTACTTTCAATTTATTTCGTAATTCAGAATAACATCGGCATGTCCTTGCCGTGTCTCCGGATCCGTGCTTAGCAAGGAAGAAAAAAGATCTTTCATGACACAGGAGGACTTTATTGTCCGGATATCAGAGTTTTGGAATGGTTTCGCTGTCAAATATAATGCACACAGCGCATGCCCACAGGAACTCCAGCCATTTTTGAACCACCTAAGAAATCATCTCCCCGAACCCCACGCAACTTTAAGCAGAGGCTCTGATTTTGGCGTGGGCCTTCTGGACCTCGTAGCGAGACTGCAACCCGTTAGCATATGCATGCTCATCATCCTGTCTGGTAGGCCGCCTGTTCATTGCCACCTAGCCGAATATAACATACCTGCTTCTTCAGTCTCAAAACCTTGAAGCGCTCGAAGTCGGTCAAGTTCTTTCGTCGCTCAACCTGAGCAGTCTTCTTGGCATAGCCGCTGGAGGCCCACTTGCTGTCGATATCCTCCTTCTCCCAGAGCTTGCGGACGGGACCAGTGCCGGCAGCACGAGGAAGCTTGGGGATGACGAAAGGAGTGAGAGTGGCGTGAGAGAGAGCGAGCGAGTGACGGGGAACAATCTTTTCCTCCTGAGTTGAGGGACCATCGACGAGTACCTGCAGGAACCATTAGCCACGCTGTCTTCCTTTCGCACATCTCCCAACCCGGCATTGCATCTGTCGGTCGACTCGGCTAGTATCGCAGACATACCCGCTTGTGGTCAATGATCTCAACAATCGTGGCCAGCTTGCCGGTGTATGGCCCTCGGCGGATGAGGACCACACGGCCAACCTCCACGAGTTTCCATGACGTGGTTGTGATATCGATGTTGGAGGCCATGGCGAAAACTGTCTGAGATGGGAGTTAGTGATGTTTGGCGATAACGAAGCCAGAGATATTCAATATCCAGTATCCAGCACTCGCAAAGAAACCAAATAGAGGGAGTAACTCACGGTCGACAACTCCGTATGTGCGGCGGATGGTGTTTGTTGTCGAAAAGTCAGTCGGTTCTCGATGTCAGGCGGAGATTGCTGTGAGGCAGCGCGAATTTCGGCTGATGGACTGCGCAACCCACAACGACTCTCGCTTAGGCCGCCCGCCAATCAGCGCCGTTGTGGGCCTTTGCGTGCGGACTAGGGCTGCGCCTCGGCCTTACTATTCTCCGTGCCGGCCAGGTCTTTTTCTGTCGCTCACCTTCCTCTAACAATCAGCATTGATCGTTTTCGCTTTTCTCTTTTCTCGACTTTTACCACACACCTTCTGCCAGAGCGATTAGCCTGGTGAAGGTTATCACAATGTAAATGAACTAACGGTACGTCCTCCCTTGCCACCCTATGTCGTTGTCGTCTTTATGATGCGGTAATTTGCGATTGACTCAGTCCCTGTGAAGCTCTCGCCGGAGTTTCGATACAGGGCTGGCGTATGATATTTATTTCTTACATATTCTGAACGGACTGTCTTTACCTGCCTTGTTTCATGGATCGTTCTCGAATCCTTGCTAACAGCTTGACAGCTTTCTTAGGGTCGCCTTTTCTCAGCGCCTTCCCCTTAGTAGCAGCTAGGTATGCAGCAAATTTTTCTTCTTCCTTCTCCGATGATTACACCCTTTATGCCTAGATAGTACTTGACGCCTCTGGCGACTGAAATTTTCTTATCACCAAGATCTCTGAGGATCTCTATTCTGTTTTTTTACTATGGATTATTGCTGGCTGGTTCTAACATGCAGCGGTCATAGGTTAATAACTCGAACTCGAAATCGGACTAATAGAGCACACTTGGATAATACCATACTGCGAATTTACTATTGATTAGCGAAACCATGAGTTTCCCCAATAAATGAGCTTGCAATTCTTGAATTATTCATTTTCTTCAGCCTCGGACTATTTTAAGTACAAGGCTAGTCACTAATTCTCTAAATACAGAGTGATATTCATTTTAGCTGCTTTATTACTCCTATTAATTGGGCAAATTAGATCTCTGCTATGGCAATCGTGGAATACCGATTGTCGCCAGCTGTTCTTGATTGTAGTGTTCTCATTGCCTAGATGTAAAACTTAGTCGGTTAAGATGCTTATTCTTCAATCTAAATGTAGTGTATCACAAGAGTTTTAGTGTTGATTGCGCTTTATTGTGTCCATTCCTGGTATAAATTAACATGTATGCAATTTGTCTGGTAAATGCTTAGTCATTTTGATGTCATCAATGGGTGCATATCAATAACCATGGACATGTCAGTCCACTCCGAATATTCACACTTTGATTGTTGCATTGATCTCTTACGTAGATCAATTGATACCATAAATGACAATAGCCTTGAACTCAATGACTCAACAGTCGATTCTTATATTGTACAGAGCAAAGCCCCATTGACATTTTCTTCATAATGTCTGCCATTTAGACGACATCTAGGAATACATTGACAGGATCAATGGCGGACCATTGAAGGAATGTACCGCCTTCGTCTATTCTCAATACCGCCTGCCTATGTTGCCTAAATGGACTCTGCGCAGGCATACACCTCCAGTATAAATATCAGTTGACCTGTTCAGTCTAACCAGTCACTCCTTTCTCAACACCACACTGTCCATGACCACTGTCCTTCTCATCATTCCTTGCAAACACCCACCCCAAGTCCTTCCTTGTAAAGCTATCAACCATGTCCCACCGAAAGTGGCCGTCCTCGCTGTTCCACCGCAAGTCCCGCAAGACACCGCAGCCAGAGCACAATCTCACCCGACACCCAGGTAGAGATGAGATCAACCTGACTTCAGCCGCTGAAGGGCCAATTCAACCCTCAACTCCATTCAAAGAACTTCAGATTCCCCTCCCAGCCGGCGCATACTCCCGTGACGCCTTCATGCACGCCCTAACCCATGAATTCGACCAATTCTTCATTTTCACTCGCGATGTAACCATATCCGGCGAAACCGTCTTGTTTCTGCGCCTCATCCAGTGCTGGAAGGCCGCTTGGTCGCACCTCCCAGTTAACTGCAGCCGGCACGGTGCTGCTGCTCACTCACAGAGTCAGTTGTTCCGCAAGATTTTTGCCGTGGCGGTCGAAATGTACTACGACTTCATCAACCCGACGACTGCGCTGACTGCGCCTTTGAATCTTGACTATGGGCTTGCTAATGCACTTGAAAACGTGCTTGGGGACGCAGCAGATACGATTTCGGCGGGTGTTGAGTTGAAGGGGGTCGTTGTTGCGCCGTTCGCGAACCCGGGGACCGAGGCCTTTGATGCGTATCAGACTCTTTTGAGCGTTTGGTGGGACCTGATTAAATCGGACCAGGGGCATGCAGATGGTGTGGAAAGCTCGCAGGGGAATCAATACTCAGATGGTGGTGTTGGAAATGCGCGACAGGGTAATGGCTCTATTCCCTCATCGCGATTGCTCAGCATGCAGACTAGGGTTTCCGGTACCGCTGTGATTCCGACAATGTTTGACATGGATATCTTCAACAGTATCGAGGATAATTTGGCTTTACTGGTCTTTCGTGAAATTTTCCCGAGATATGTCACATGGCGCGAGTCTCGGGACCGTCAGGATGATGAAACGATTAGTGCTGCTGGTGGAGTTGATTCTTTGCGTGGGAAGCTGTTCAAGAAGCTGAGCCGTCATTCTTAAGATGGAGAGAGTAAGATCTGAGTTAGCCATGGCTAAGTGAATAGGCGATCGAGAAAGCTGCTTGAGCATTTACTGGCATGGGGGAGTTTTCATTTCTTTTCATTTCTTTTCATAACGACTTTCCAAATCCAGGAATCAAGATAGAACAGGATAGAGAGTGAAACGGTGCATAGCGAAACGGAGTTGGAGGTGAAATGGAGTTTAATTTCTTTTCTTTTTTTTCTCTTTGTTTTCCTGTTTACTTTTATTATCATCATAGTCACATTAAAGGCAGCAGCAGAACATAATCATCTCCGCTCAAATGAAGAACACTTATTCCACACCACTTCCGTACCCGTCCAGGATGCTAGACCTGTTTATTTTGAAGTCTAAATGCAAATAGCCAATCACATACAGCACATGAAAAGAAATAGTCCGTACTCTAAACAGCTGTAGCTTTAGCAGCGGGAGGACCTTCTCTTGATAGAATCCACATGAAAATAAACTGGACGACATAGGAGTAGATGAAGAGAAATTGGGTTCGACGATTACGCTGGGAACGAGCAACGGTGTGCATGGTGCCTGTGCGCATGGGTGCATCACCGGTTGAGTCAGGAAGCAAGACGTATTTCAGAGAACGAAGCTATAGTTATACCAAATTAGACTACTGTAGACGCAGAGGACGGAGTCGACACATACCAGAAAGAATGCATTAGCAAGGAAAGTGTAGACAAACACAGTCCAGCCAACCCAACCGCCAGTGCCCCGCGCCGGGGTAATAATACCAGCAGCGAGCAAAGTAACAATGATGCCAACGAATTTGTAGCCAGAGTAAGCTACAAGGTCCAATAGCTGAGAGTCGTTGCTGATGCTAAGAATATACATCGCAACCTTCAAACACAGGATCTCAAAGAGGACCACTGCCAGAGCCGTTGTTGTGATCGAGCCTAATAGTTCTGGATGGAAGCTTCCGCGTAGACCAGCCAACACGGTACAGAGCAAGATATATGTGACAAATGCCATGGTAGGGATGTACATATCGGGCGAGTTGAGATCGTCTCGCGGCGGAAGAAAGACTGAAGCGTAGTGCTGCTGTGTAATCTGCCCATCTGGGCCTGCTGTGGCGGCCATTCGGGTTTGTTGTCGAGACCAAGGCTTATGACGCCAGGGAAATAACACCAGAGCGATCTTGCTCAAGACGTATGAATTCGAGACGTTGAAATAGTGTTTGAGGGCAGGGATGGAGACGTAGCGGTTGAACTGTAGAGCAACAATCAGTTTTTAACCCAGGACAGAAAGAAAATAGCCGGAGATATATCATACATTCTGTTCCATGTACTCCTGGCCTGCCGCCATCGCCGTCTTGCCCACCTGGAAGCCCATCTGGGCAGTGGGATCGGTCATGAAATTCCCAAAGTTAGGGCCAAATGTGCCACCCCCGCCTTGACCAGGCTGAGGCTGATAGGGGTTATCATAGCCGGTTTGCTGGGACTGCGAGGTAGGCGGTGGTGGCGAGCGCATCATCGGCACGGTCGAGACATGTTGAGGGACTGGGTGGTGCAGCGGAGGAGATTGCGCTGGGATAGGAGCAAAAGAAGAGCGCTGCATGGTTGGTCGCGTTTTAAATGAATGCAGGCAATTTTGTCGAGGACGAGGGGTGGTCTAAGGAGTGTGCATGGAGTGACGAGGTTGATTCAGGGTTATGTGTCGACTCACAAGAAGTGAGAGTGATATTATTATTGCCAGCCTACCAAGGCTACAACGTGGCTCGCCGCCTTGCCGCCTGCCGCCCGCAAGCTTGAGCTCCTCCCCGCCCGCCGACCAGAATAGTCACTAATTTCGATCTGCAGTCGCAACCCTACGATATCCAGCGGATTGGAGACCGGTCGCAACATGTTGGACGCTTTCGAGGTCATCACTACCTCTGGTGTGGTGCTGTGGTCCCGGTCGTATGCGCCAGTCAGCTCCCATGTCGTCAATAGTCTTATCAGCGAGGTTTTCATCGAGGAAAAAGTCGCCCCAGCAGAAGGCACGTCGACCGCTTTCAGGAAAGAGAAATACACACTGAAGTGGAGGCGAGCAAAGGACCTTGGTCTTATATTCGTCGTATGGACACCTTCGCATGCTTGCCAATTGTCAGTGGCTGATCTACTTGTTGTTATTAGGCCGTCTACCAGTCGCTGCTTCACCTTAGTTGGATAGACAAGTTACTTGATAATATCGTCACTATCTTCGTTGATGTCTACAAGGATCAGCTGAAGAGCAGCAGAGCAAGGGTTGCTGAGTACCCTTTCGACAGGTACTTTGATCAGCAGATACAAGAATTGGAAAATGCTGCCGGCCCAGCGATTGACGAACACGCTGGTCCACATGAAGACGAGAAGAAAAACCCGCTTGTCGCGTCAGATAACGGAGGACCGCCGCCACCATATGCGGCTTCACTTTCCAAAGGTATGTACTCCTCACATACTATGATCTTCTCAGGGTATCACTAACCCATGTACAGCGCAGCAATCGGCTGCGCAATTAGTGGCGACCTCTGATGAGAGCTCGCCAGCCCACACACCGCAATCCTCAAGACCCACGACCCCTCTTGCGAATCATCTCCTTACTGCGAAGAACGGCCCAGCCGGTCGTGTCTCTCGTCGTGCTCGAAAAGCCGCCAATGCGAGCTCCAATGCCTCCTCAGGAGACGAGAGTCTGCGAAAGGGCAAATCAAGCAAAGAGAAGAGAGCCCGCATATGGGATGTAGATGGTCTTGCAGATGAGGATGACGGTGTAAACCTAGATTACTCAGCTGCTGCAACAGAAGACCACATTGCTGCACCCGCAGTTGAAGCTGTCGCCCAGGAGACTTGGGGTCGCAAGACGGCCAAAGGACAGTTTGTTTTGAAAGATCTTGGCGATGAGGTACATTCGATTTTGGAGAATGCGGACGCTGCGAAGACAAAGTCGAATACACCGAGCGGTGTCGTCGGGTCAAGCTTTAATGCTATCGGTGGCCTTTTCCGCAACATCGTCGGCGGCAAAACTCTGACCGAGGCTGATTTGGAGAAACCCTTGAAGGCGATGCAAGACCATTTGATGCAAAAAAATGTTGCCCCTGAAGCTGCGTTGCGGTTGTGCGATGGCGTGAAGCAAGAACTCGTTGGTAAAAAGACAGGCAACTTCCAAAGCGTTGATGCAGCCTTGAGAACCGCTACTGAGTCATCATTGCGCAAAATTCTGACGCCTACGTCGTCTTTAGATTTGCTGCATGAAATCCAGGCTGTTACGTCCCCTACCGTCAAAGGCCAAACACCACGTCCATATGTCATTTCCATTGTCGGCGTTAATGGTGTTGGGAAATCGACAAACCTCAGCAAGATATGTTTTTTCCTTCTACAAAACAACTACCGCGTTTTGATCGCTGCCTGCGACACCTTCCGATCAGGTGCTGTTGAACAGCTTCGCGTGCATGCTCGAAATCTGAGAGAGCTGAGTGCCCGCGAAAACGTTGGCGAGGTTGACCTTTACGAGAAAGGCTACGGCAAGGATGCAGCCAACGTGGCTAAAGATGCCGTTGCTTATGGCGCTGCAAACAAATTTGACGTTGTCTTGATTGACACGGCTGGACGTCGCCACAATGACCAACGGCTGATGTCGTCGTTGGAGAAGTTCGCTAAATTCGCTAATCCGGATAAAATTTTTATGGTGGGAGAGGCTCTTGTCGGCACGGACAGTGTTATGCAGGCGCGAAACTTCAACCAGGCATTTGGAACGGGGCGCAATCTTGACGGTTTTATCATTAGTAAGTGCGATACTGTGGGTGACATGGTTGGAACACTCGTGAGCATGGTTCATGCCACAGGCATACCCATTGTCTTCTTAGGGGTTGGACAGCATTACGGAGATTTGCGTGGACTCAGCGTTCCCTGGGCCGTGGGGCTATTGATGAAATGATAACATTGCTGTTCCTTTTCCTGTATAAGTTGTTTAAGTCTCCATACGAATGACTTCTTTTCATCACGGCACATATTGGAATAAGTACCTACATTTTGTACATCCTTTCAGTCTATTTATTTAGCGTCAATCAATTATAATCGGGCTTTGGATTAATTTTATTTGGTTTATTTGGTTTATTTGTACATGAAGAATGAAACAGTATTGCGATATGACTGAATAACAGGTATGCGTCTTTCAGGAAATCTGTTACAATCTTCAGGAGAGAAAGTAGTGAAATCCAAGACCTTAAGTAATAGATCTTCTATCCGTAACCCCATGATGTTCTCAACAAATCAGCAAGAGCTCGTATCGCTGCCGCAATTCTCATCCCTAGACTACACGCATCAGTCAGCACGCATACGAAAGCCTTAGCCTTTATTGTACTTACTCCATCAGTACGCTGTTTGAGCGTCTCAAAGTGTGACGAGAGCTGCTGCACACTCGGATATAACATTTGAAACCCTTGGAGAGCATCTTCCATATGTTGTCGGACAACCACGAAGCTATTATTTGAATTTTTCGATTGTGACCTGGAGCTCCTGTACACCTGTGACTATTTCCCGGATATCCTCCCCAGCAAATTCTAGGTTCTCGAGTAATTGAATCGAGGGCTTCCGTTCCTGCTGAATAGGATCGGGGTCACTCTCGATACTCGGTAAACGTTCTTGTTCTCCTTCTCCCGCGATATAGTGATGTTTTGGAACGTGCGATAGGGTTCGGAAGACGTTTTCTTTTCCCTTCGACTCTTTTTTTCTGAGTTGTAGTTTGCAGAAAAGGCCAAAGGGACAATACCTAATGATGGATAAGCTAGCAGCTGAGGCATAGTTTGACTTCCGTTGACCTCAAGAGAGGCTGGGATGTCCAATCAACATTTGAAGCAAACAGAAGATTGAGGAGATGAAGGGTGTTTGGCGTACTTTCATACAGGCCAGGATTAGGTAATTGATATTCTACACCTAGTTTTGTGGTGAATTGATAGAAATTCTTTGAAGTAGAAAAGCAAACTAGGTCTCAATTTCTAAGATCTAAGATTCATCGTATGTAAGCTGAGAATAACGGAAGTTTGCGCAACTCCAATACACCTGGTTTGTTATTTTGTAGCTTAGTACCAGCATCTGCGAGTTCACCTATTCAAATTTGATGTTCTCTGTTGTATTTAATTTGGCTCCCTCTCAGCAGTGAAGCTTTTTTCATGCAAACATCTATGGATTGTTAGAAGTTAGGGCTATCGGAGATAGCCCTAACAGCCTACTCCGCTAAATAGATGTCTGGACTTGCTACATATGTGCTCTGTAGATTGCAATAATTGCTTGTATGTCAATAATTCTTATCAATTCAGCTTGATTTTTTGATCCCATCGTCAAAGTGTGGAAAGGGTCGTTGTGAATGGACGATATTACATCTACCAATATGTTGATTGAACCCCACATGTTTTTAGCTATATAATATATATATATATCTATTCTTGCAGCATCCACAACATCCATCAATTGTCGCATCGCAATACATGTGATTTCAAATGGTCTATATAAGCAAAAATAAGAGCATTAAACTGATACACAAATCAATGAGTGCATCACCTGATGTGGCTATAAACAAGACTGATATAGCTGAGAACGCGAAGATCTGATTGGCAGGGAGCTTCTCGGCTTGGCATTACAATGACATCATTTGAAATCAATTATTTGACAATGACGCGAACAGCCTCGTCTACGTATTGTATTTATGTTCCTAATTCGTAATTCTTCCGGTATGAAGCTGAACGGGATTGATAAGACAACAAAGTTCCTTGGAAGGCCGCTGATCCGCATGTCTTTGCGTGTGATTCTTAGATATTAGGTACGTACGGTACGGTCGGAGCTTAGGCAACGCGCAATCGATCAAGACCAAGATTTTCGAAGGTCACCACCAATTATGAGGGAAATTATTGCCTGTCCGAAACACAGGGAATTTGTGCATTTGGATCAAGGATCAATGCCGCCTCTGGACCGCATTTTTGTGGAGTCTTTTGTGACGGACACTCACGTCATGTTGACGTCCGCGGAGGTTGGCCAGTCCTGCAACCAGTCGACCATTCATGCAATGCCAATTTATAAGTAGACCCCAAGGACATTTGATTTAAGTACAAGAGAAGAGTAGATTACCTCACAATAGTACTCTTGTTCAGCATCTTCGAGCACCTCTCAAAATGGCTAGTTCTGTTGTAGAAGGCGTCCATAAGATCCAGGACGTGATCAGGTCGGCTGCAGGCCAGGATAAGAAGGCAGCCGATCTTGCACAGGACACTGCTGATGTCCACACCAAAACCAAATTCACCACCGACCATGGCGTGCCAGTATCAGACACGGACCACTGGTTGAAAGTTGTCAATGACCAGACTTCCGGACCGAGTCTGTTGGAGGACCAGATTGCTCGGGAGAAGGTGTGAATATTGATTCATTGTGCCTGATATTAGCTGATCGGATTTAGATTCATCGTTTCGATCACGAGCGTATCCCAGAGCGAGTTGTTCATGCCCGCGGCACTGGGGCTTTTGGAACGTTCACACTGAAGAAAGCCATTCCAGAATTGTCTCATGCCGGCGTTCTCACAGACACGGCTAGGAAAACCCCTGTATTTGTCCGCTTTTCTACCGTCCAGGGTAGCAAAGGCAGCGCAGATACTGTTCGAGACGTCCGAGGCTTCGCCACCAAATTTTATACCGAGGAAGGTAACTGGGATCTTGTTGGAAACAATATTCCAGTGTTTTTTATTCAGGATGCTATCAAGTTCCCTGATTTCGGTACGTGGCCATTCTAAAGATGTTTAGATGCTCGTTTCTTACAATAATTACATAGTTCATGCTGTCAAGCCTGAACCACACAACGAGGTCCCCCAGGGGCAGTCTGCACACAACAACTTCTGGGACTTTAGCTTTCTCCATCAGGAGACCACTCATATGTTCATGTGGGCCATGTCTGATAGAGCTATTCCCCGATCCTTCCGCATGATGCAGGGGTTCGGTGTTAACACATTTAGTCTAGTCAACAAAGAAGGCAAACGCCATCTGGTAAAATTCCATTGGATTCCTCATCTAGGTGTTCATTCATTGGTTTGGGACGAGGCCTTGAAGATCGGCGGACAGGACCCAGATTTTCACAGAAAGGACTTGATGGAAGCAATTGACAATAAAATGTACCCGAAATGGGACTTTGCCATACAAGTCATCCCCGAGGAAAAACAAAATGATTTTGAGTTTGATCCTCTGGATGCCACCAAAATTTGGCCTGAGGAACTGGTTCCTCTGCGTGTGATAGGGGAACTTGAACTCAACCGCAATGTCGACGAGTTCTTCTCCCAGACGGAACAGGTCGCCTTCTGTACGAGTCATATTGTGCCTGGAATCGACTTTTCCGACGACCCACTCCTACAAGGACGCAATTTTTCATACTTTGACACCCAGATCTCACGTCTCGGAATCAACTGGGAAGAGTTGCCTATCAACCGCCCCGTGTGTCCTGTGATGAACCATAACCGTGACGGTGCTATGCGTCACCGAATCACCAAGGGTACCGTCAACTACTGGCCCAACCGATTCGACGCAATACCGCCGACAAAGGTTGAAGAAGGTGGTTTTGAATCTTACCCTCAGAAACAGTCTGGCATCAAAGCACGCTCCCAGGGTCCAAAGTTCCGGGAATACCACAAGCAAGCACAGCTATTCTACAACTCACTAAGTGAATCCGAGAAACTGCACGTCGCTAAGTCCTTCAGCTTCGAACTCGATCACTGTGATGACCCATGGGTTTATCAAAGCATGGTCTTACGTATTGCTGAGATCGACCTTGCCCTTGCTCAACAGGTTGCAGTGATGGTGGGAGCACCCACACCAAGTAAAGCAGGCAAGCAGAATCACGGCAAGACTGCTCGCGGCTTGTCACAACTCGAGTTCAAACCGAAAAAAGCAACAATCGAGAGCCGACGCATCGCCATCATCATTGGTGATGGCTTTGATCCAGTCTCGTTCAGTGGTGTCTACGCAGCCGTCAAGGCGGCTGGCGCACTGCCGTTCGTCATAGGCACCAAGAGACAGCCGATCTTTGCTGATGGCGTTGATCCTCAGAAAGGACAGGGCGTAACACCGGATCACCAGTATGACGGGGTTCGCTCGACTTTGTTCGACGCAACTTTCATTCCCGGTGGACCACACATCAAGACGCTGACAACAAACGGCCAGATCCGTCACTGGATCGCCGAATCGTTTGGTCATTTGAAAGCCATCGGTGCCACTGGTGAGGCGGCCGACCTTGTCAAGAAGGTTTTACGAGACGTTGAAGGCTTGCAGTATGCTGCGAATGGTACAGCTGTTGTAGAGTCGTACGGCGTCGTCACCGCTGCTGGACCCCAGAAGCCTGAAAGCTTCAAAGAAGGCTGGCGGATTGTCCAGGGGGCGTCCGATTTTTTGAGCAAGTTCTTCTATGAAATCGGCGAGCATCGGAATTATAAGCGTGAATTGGATGGATTGGCTGCGTCGGTTGCCTTTTAATTCAGCAGGAGGACATGGAGTTGGCCAAATTATTTAGTAGTATATGATATAATAAAAGTAATATGCTTAGTTTACCAGAATGAATAAAACTACTAAATTTCATTGACCTCTTGTAACTGGCTAACTAATACTGGTTGTATACTACTATACAGGCACGACATTGCCCCTAAGCTGGAGCGTGGACGTCCCGTGGCAGGATGGGAATTGAAGCATGCTGGCAAGGAACGTAACCAAACCGCGGAGCTACAAGCTCCAAATGAACTCTGTAGTGTGAGTGAAAACCCTAAACCTGCACCCCTTGCTAGATCAACCGCTTTCTCACAATTTTTCTCACTAATCAGCGCTTCTGCGCAGCCTAGCCTGCCTGCACACACCCTAGTGCGTCAGCATCGCTAGCTCCATGCCCGAATCAACCCTCCCACGCTGTAGCTCCGCAGGTGTCAGATCGTTAACACTAGTTACGGTTGTGTTGATGCGCAGGAGCCTCGCAGGTCCGCAGCAGGCATATCACGCTCGCAAAACCTATCTGATATGCATATACAACTGTTGATTATGCTTTTGATCAGCTTAGACCACAAGTATGTCCGTGACCCAGTTAATCACTACTCCGATCTTAATCCGCCATCGGATCTAGCACATTACCAGGAGCTGCGATTCTCAGTCAGTACACATCCCATCATAATGAGAGAAATCTACCCTGATTATACTCTCAGATTCATCCTCACAAAGTCTCCATAGCACTGCTATAGCTACCAGGAACGCCGGCTATGATTCTATCAACATCGCTACCAATATTTTCCCACTATAATTCCCAGATCGTCCTCTGCGTGGCCTCGAGTGATATCACCGTCCTCCTTCTGCCTTGTGGCCTCATAACTTATAAATGTTTCCGGATTCTACTGAAAGCCAATGAGGAATTTAGCTGTAATACTGGCTGAGGCATCCATTGGGCAGCTTTGCTTTGTGTAACCAACTTTATTATCTGGGATGAGGGGCAATGGCCTCCCGCGTGGTCATGGATACTGCGGACCATGCACTGCGCGATATCCACAAACATCTACCAAAAGGTAACTAGCCATTCGGCGGTATCCCAGTTATCCTGGGGGGTGATTCTCAACAGACCCTACCATGGTGCCCCACAGTGACCGTGGAGCCATCC
Organism: Talaromyces proteolyticus; assembly: GCF_021365285.1. Classification (NCBI taxonomy): domain Eukaryota; kingdom Fungi; phylum Ascomycota; class Eurotiomycetes; order Eurotiales; family Trichocomaceae; genus Talaromyces; species Talaromyces proteolyticus. The sequence continues at coordinate 894,539 of NW_025764284.1, read as the reverse complement.
TATCTGAAAGCTTTCTATATGTTGTGATATGCAATATATCACACAAACTCCACCACCCAGCTGTTTTATGTTCCCACTAGAGCAGCTTCTGGAAGCTCAATGTTGAAGCTTCCAGAATCCCACTGTAGGCATATAAGCACGGCTTATTTCTCTACGCTCTCATATCAATAAATAATATAAGCATCTCCTTTTCATCACTATGTAGTAGGATCTAGCCACATGTGCATGGATCACATGCCACATGACAGAGCGACATCGGTGTGTCCCTAGCGCGCATGCTTTAATTGCTCATTTTAACGCTTGAAAATATATAGATTAGTTAATAAACAGAATATTTAAAAGTATATAAACCAGATGGTAAGGATAGTAATGAATAAAAAAAGTCTTTCAAGATGTGTAGACTAGATAATAAGAGGAGTGTTGAGCGAGAAGAGCGCTCAAAGTTGTGTAGGCTGGATGTTCCAATTAAAATACTATTGTTGGGTATTTTCTTTCTTGACCAGTCACACTGTGTGTGCAGGACTATGTTAGCTGCATTGATACAGGACCCCTGTTGAGACATCCCCTCGCTCTGTTCATTATGCCGAGATGCCCTGGCTCTCTTTTCTCCGTTTTATAATACATGACCCTTCAACATTCTTACGATGAATTTTGTTTTCAAATAGGATCTAATTGATATTTATTGTCACACATATCACACAATAGGCTACTGCGAACTCACTCCTCTCCTTTGAGGCGCCGCGAAGAGAAAGAATACACTGAGAAGCATAAGAAGGTTTAAATGTCTAGTTTCACGCCAGGTATTCACGAGATCCCGCGAGAAGAACATAATATGATCACGCCAAAGATGCGACTTGCATGCAACAGATGCCACAGGCAAAAATTGAAGTGTGTTCAAGCAGATCGTCGGAAATGTCAAAGATGCCAACGAGCGAATGTGCAGTGCATATACAGTCCAATCCTTCCATTAGGTCGTCCATATGGGACAAATCAGGCTACAAAGAATCCAAGTGTACCATCTCCACCTGCATTGCCATCAACGCATAACGATGGTGGGGAGCAAACATTGGATCATCGGTAGGGAATCCATTCTGTTATGAATTGCATAACATTCGAAAGTATTCTAACAGCGCTACGAAAAGCAATTTGGTGACTAGTCAGGACATCTACGATACAGCCGCAATCGACTTCGGGAAAGATATCATGCAAGAAATTAACAATATGGATGAAAATAGTCTGCCAACCCCTTTCTACAGTGGCCCAGATACAGGGCAGTTGGATGTATTGACCGTTGCCAATGCGCCTCCTTGTGATCCACCGCAAAGTCCTTCGCTCCTCTCCAATACCTTGATTGATGGCGGATCTCTTGAGTCGTTGCTGGCGGGTCCTCGAGCTTCAACAAGCAGAAGTGAAGATAATTTTCGGCAGCTGTTAGATTTAAATTCGCACATACACCAACTAGTGAACTCGCTTAAGTTACGCTCCTGGGGTGGTCGTGTCAACTCTTGGGGGTCCCAACTTGTATTACCTAACCAAGAATCTCTAACCGCATGCTATCCTGTCCAGGGTATTGTGAGGTACTCACAGATATTTTTGGACATCCTTAGGGAAACCGGGCTCTGGTCCCATTATATATCCCCATGTCTAGGGTGGAGTCTAGACGAACACTCCTCGTCCCCTACCTTCAGGTCGGCTGCTTCGTCACGATGTTCGAATTCGTCTCCATTAGGGACGCCACATCTCGACCCGCCCGTCATTTTCCTGATGTTAACTTGTTTTACAAACATCATTCAGCTGTACAATATAGTCTTCCGTGATATTATTGACTGTCTACAGGGTGATGAAAATAAGCGCTCCGCCTTCCTGTCTGCTCTCCGGGACTTGCAGCTGAGCGGCGTCAACCTTTCACGTTCAGAAGTCTTGTCCATAGCTGTCCTTGTGCAGACTTTGGTTCATATGGTCAAGCAGATGCACGCGACTATGGTACGTTGGCAGGACGACGTTTGGGAAAGATCTGGTTCGAGCAATTCGCCGCAGGGAAACACATTCTCTATGTCCGGCCCTGTTCGCCCTCAGGATCTGATCAACCCGACTTCAGATTGGAGTTCCCAGGCTCTCTGGGGTAAAGTAAGACAGGCAAAGCACATGCTAGACGCTATATAGTTGCTATCGATCTGGATCTAGTTCTCAGTTGAAAAAGACCACTCTTTAGTCCCTGAAACTGTTCAGCGAGAATACTCCTTTTCCATGTTCTGTTATCTTTCTACCTGTGGTAGTGCATCCTAATCTGACACTATTTTCAGGTTATTGTATTCCATGTCTGTCTCAACTCTATAATTAGTCTTAAGAAAATGGTAGAGACGGTTCTGGACTTGAAAGGGGTTAGTACAAGACTTACCCAAATTCCACCAAAAGCATGGCCAGCCACAGCCACGCTGCTCGTCACGATGAACTGCGTTACACGTATGAAGTGATAATCCCTGTCTAATTGTATGCACTCTCGGAGACTATACATGTCGGCGGTGTATCTCCTGTCTTTGTGTTAATGCGCGATCGGCGACTTAAATTATCACCACTTTCGGGGGTAATTCGGTAAGAGCGACGGTCCTGTCACTTCAAGATTTCAAATCTATCATTGAAACATTTTGATTAATAAATAACGGGCCATGTCAGGTGTTCTTTGACTAAATTGGCTATAGTGATAATTGTTGAGGTCTCACTCCAATCTCTAGCATTTTCTGATTTACTTGTGCGATCTAACGATTACCATGCAGAGCACGAGGATTTCCCAGCTGGCGCAGGCAGTGTATGATTTCACCATTAAGCTCGATCTCTACCTGAATCAAAAAGGCTTACCGACCCCGTCTTTGATGTTACGGGACCGACAGACTTTGGCATCACGACTGAGGATGTTGAGACTGCTCGTGTTCACGCCATTGAGGCGGCAGCGGAGCTGATCGACTTGTTACAAGGACCGATTGCTTTCCTGCGACCCCTGGTGCGACCCTTTTTCTTGGGATTCAGTGCAGAACTTCTTGGACTGGTGCTAATCCCCTCTTTTTTGAATTTGCTTCTTAGACCAACGGAGCGAGCATAATGGCAATATCTCGAAGAAAACATTTCAAATAAGGTTCCATTGGAGGGTGAAATCTCTTTCGCCGAGTTAGCTAAGCAGTGTGGAGATATATATGAGCCTGAGATGAGACGTATTCTTCGGTATGCAATGGCGCATCATCGACTGTTCTGCGAGCCTCGCGCAGGATTTGTCGCACACTCGCTGGCCTCGCGGCGTCTGGCCGAGGAGCCTCTCCTAGCTGACTCACTCTGGTTGTTAGGAGACATGCTACAGACTGCGCAACCGTATACAGTCAAGGCAATAGAGAAGTATAATGACCAGGAGCCGGGTCACGCAGCATCCTCGCTTGCCTGCGGAACTGACAAGAGCATGTACGAGGTGATGGAAGGAGATCCTGCACTGGCAGCCCGGTTTGCCCGGGCCATGACTGCGTTTGCCAAGGTCACGAATCGACCAACCACGGCTCCACGAATGAACATAGCTCGGACGTATGCCTGGAAAAATTTGAAAGGCAAGGTTGTTGACATCGGTGGCTCGAGAGGAACAGATGCCTTTATACTCGCTAAATCGTTTCCCCATTTGCAATTTGTAGTCCAGGATTTGCCTCAAATGATTGCAGGTGCGGAAGCCTCTGTCCCTCCAGAACTGGCTGGTCGAGTCGAGTTTATGCCCTACGACTTCTTCACCCCTCAGACCTTTGAGGCAGACGCGTATATCATGAAACAGTGCTTTCATAACTGGCCAGACCACTACTGCGTTCGCATCGTGAAAAATCAGATCCCTGCTCTCAAACCAGGCGTTCGGCTGATCGTCATTGACAGTCTCGTTCCGGAACCAGGGACCATGAGTATTCTGGCGGAGAGAATGGTTCGGTATGTCGATAGCGGCGAGTCATCCAAGTGAAAGAATGATGTTTTGCTAACTCTTTTATCCCCCTGTATCAGGTCCTTCGATATGATGATGTTGACCAATACAAATGGCCGTGAGCGTGAGATGGCTGACTGGATCAAAATATTCGAGCAGGCTGATTCACGATTCAAAAATTATCCGCATGCAGCCCATTGGTAGGCCGGACGATTTCGGACCTGCGACTGGTATCATTGAGGTTCTATGGGAAGGCGAGTAGTAGGATTTTTCAACAAGTAAATTGATTGGTACTTAGTAAACTTAAGTCGAAGCTAATTAAAGTGATTCGGAGTATAGCGAGTGCCTAGACGTAATTAAATGACGATCTTCGCCGCCTAGAATGTGAAAGAACTTTCGAGAATATCTCAGCAATGTAAACCATCAAGATATCATCCTCGTCTCATCCTGTGACCCTATTCTAGCAAGTTTTTAGGAAACGTAATATCCGTAAAGAATTTGGAGCTTGCGCGGACTTTCCAAGTGGCTGATGTCTCGGACTGTCAGGAAGGCATATCAAAACAACTAAATTACCGATGTAAACTATCCCAGTTTGAATAAGGATGGAACGTGAAAAAAAAAAAAAACTAAATAAATATGGACGCGCTAAGAGTGAACGAGGTGACAACAATATACCTATAAAGGAAAGATGTCTCTGGCTACGGCCCTAACACAGATAGTCGCACATCATAAGAAGCTGAAATTATAGTAGCTGGGCCGCATCTTTACGCCTCTTAATCAAACCAGCAATAGACCAAGAAGCGCTTATCACCCACCAGGAGAAGAGAATGGGCAGTGATTGGTACAGCCGCACCGAACTTTGAGACCATATATTGAAAAGAAGCTGTAGAACCTCAAAAGCAGGCAATGATTGACCCCATCGATAGAAACCGGCCGACAATTCAACGGGAAAAATGGTGCTGGTCACGTTCAGAAAAACAAAAGTGACAAGGAGGTGTGAGTACACTTGCAAAGGAAATAGGGCTAGAGTCCCGTCAATGAGCTGGTAATAAATGTGCATGGCGAACCAGATGACGAGCCACGTCTCCACAAACTGGGAGCCGCTGATAGCCCAACCCTCGCGAAATGTCCACATACAAACAGTGGGGACGAGTGCGCCGACGAAGGTATATGCCAGACCCACGATGATATATAGTCCAGCCGAAAATTTGAAGGGTTGGCTGAAAAGTCCAAATTTTGTAGACATGCCGCTGAAGGCGATAAGGAAGACATTCTGCTGGACAATAGCCATGGCCATGATGACTGTGTTGTAAAAGGCCTTGCTTGCCTGCGGACTAGGCGAGAGGTTGATCTCAACAGCTTGCAGGGGAGTTAGATAGGCACTCAGTGCAGTTTGAGTGATATTGGGCTGCTCGATCAATGTCCTTGCAGTGCTGGCCTGAAGTATGCCCTGCGCGGCGGTGTGAAGCTCGACTAGTGCGGCCTGAATGACGGACAGGCTGATGGCGGCATATCGTAGCTCATTCCATACGTAGGAGATGGAGTTGCTTGCATTGTAGGATGAAATTCTGCCCGTGACAACAGCTGAAAAGCGATCGGATGCTCCTGGATGGACGTACAGGGCACCCCAGTAGTGGTCTTCTTGCACCGAGTGGACGAGAGAAGCTGGATCAGGATATTGGGTTGGATTTCCGATGACAATGGTAGGATATGTAGCCGCCTGTAGGGCGCGGGATGCATTTACCAGAGAATTCCAGATCGGGCCATCATTGCTATCATAGTTGACCAAGAGGATCTGCAGATCATGACTTCGTGACGCCTGTTGAAAAGTAGACCCAAACATATAAATCTGGTTCAGCAGGAACAGGAGTAACACAGAGAATGCCAGAATGACTGTTGCGACTGTAAATTTGGTCGCCTCTAGTGGAGGGCCAGTCCTCGGAGCGACCGCTTGTTGCTCTGTGACGCCCCCCCGGTTCATCGTCTTCAATATATGCAACTAGGGAACGGCTCAATTATCTAGTGAGTGGTGTATTTGGAAGAAGGAGGATTGCGAAAGGATCAGGAGGAGGGAAATAAAAGGGGTCGTGTTGTACGCGATGAGGCTTCGGGATGGATATGGTTCGTTCACCTTTCGTTTGTTTATAGTTCTTGGTTCCTCTTGTCAGTTACTCGGCGATTTACGGCGCGTTACTTGCTGGTCGGAGAAAGGTATTCGCCGGGGTGAATAGGCATCAAATGGGGAGAGGGCAACTCAAGAAGCAGATTCAGCATGTAGATCGTTTTTTTCCTCTGTATTATTACTATATTAATTTCTCTTTTTGGGGTGTTTTTTTTTTGGCGTTGCTTTCCTTGTGTAACGTACTCTGCAATAAGGTATTTGAGGTGAACAGCAAAGTTGCCTGACCTACCTCATATTATTAGGCATTGACGCACTGTTGCATGCCCACCATCCGACCCGATTGCGTAAACCTATGATTGTCCAAGCGGGGAGAGAATCCCACACGTCGACACCACTCGTCAGCATGGACTCGATGGACGTCTGAATCTACGCATATATTTGTTGCAGGAGTATGGTTTTATCACTCTGCTGACTTTCAGGTCGCTAGATTGATTTAGGAGAGGAGCATACCTCCTTAATTGGCTGTTATGATTGCTAGTCGTAATAATTTACTCGCACGTTATGGTTACCGCTTGTTGCTTTATGGTGTAATTGTGCCAGTCTCTACATCATAAGATGCCTGCGCAATATCTCGGTGAGCCTCTCAAAGCATCTGGGCAAGGCCGTGTTGTATCTTGATTTCATGGTATATGATGGATAGCCTACTTGTGGGTCGTTTTACGCATGCTTTGGCTGTAGCCTGTTTGAACATTTATAGGTAGAGATTCTACTGCTGGAGGAGTGGGTTGGTATCGATGTATCAGCGTTACAGGCCTCCAGAGGACCCATAGAAACTAATGCCCACGTTATAACCGATTAACTCACGGGGGTTTGCAATCTGAAAAACTCTGGAATCGAAAAGTGTGTGAGGTGTTCCCAGGTGCGTCATCGGCATGCATATGCCCTGAGCATGGGTAAAAAACCGCCTCCGAAGAATTCGCCGAATGAGGACCAATGTATGCATGGGGCTGCCTGCTTTCCATTCTATTCAGGACCTGCAGAGAGTATGCTCGAGCAAGACCCTCCCGACGGTTTCTCTCTGTATAGCTCAGCTTGGCGAGCTTATCTAGTAAGTGATAGCCATTATCAACAAGTTTTACAGTTGGGTTTAACATGTATTTGATCGTAGCCGTGCTGAGATGGACCCGACCATTCTTAGACCACAGCATTGCTTTGTCTTAGGTCTTTGCTCCGGGCTTCTCTCCGCCACAGCAGTTGCAGCTGCTAACAACGTACCGCAACTCATTACCGCAGCCCATGAGGTGATCCGGGTCGCTCTCAGACTAGGAATCAGCGTCCAGCAAAGGTCTGCTTCTATAGATAGTGTTTCCGAGAGCTGGTCCATTGGACTAAATGGTCTTGCGTCTTCCGAAGTGCAATCACTCATCGACGATTTCCATGCTGCTCGGGTAAGGACAGATACCGGAACTATTTGGCCTTCGATTGACGTCTAGCTGATCTGAATGTGTAGGGGACTCCTGCATGAACAAGTCTATATCAGCGCCGAGGTGGGACCTGGTCTGACTCTGAGCGGGTCCCCAAGCACCTTGAACGATATTTCCCAGATGCTTGGGGCCGTTCAAAATTGCCGAAAACAGCGGCTGCCAATATATACCGCCTTCCATGCCTCTCATCTTCATCCGCCACGCATGGAGGATATTGTAGCTACCTATCCGATTTTGCTCAGGTACGGCGTATCAACATTCCTCTCTCCCAGTTCTGATCTTCCTTATCCGGCAGCAAATTTCGCCGAGCTTCTGAGTCAGGTCGTGCAAGAAATCTGCCAGCAACCTCTCGTCCCGCTCAAGGCAATGAAGTCCATTATTAAGGATGTAATTGAAAGAGAGGTGCAACCCGTCCAAGTGACGCTTCTGGGAGCCCCCAACCTCGAGAAATTTATTTCTTGGACCCTTCATGACAGCGGGCTTACAGTTGTTCCTGAGGAGCCATCGTCTTTGATTTATTTCCCTACACTGGAGACGCCTCCAGATGCGATTGCGGTGGTGGGCGTATCGGTGAGATTGCCTGGCTGTGAGAATCTCGAGGAATTTTGGAATATACTGCGAGATGCAAAGGATTTGCATCGTAAAGTAAGTACCTTCCCGTGTCAGATAACATTCCCATTAGGCTTAATAACTCCCAAACTAGGTGCCAAAGGATCGATTCGATATTGATCTGCATTGTGACCCAAACGGAAAGGTCAAAAACAGTTCACTATCAGCCTTCGGATGTTTTATTGACCGTCGTGGCCTATTTGACGCAAGATTGTTTAATGTCTCACCACGTGAAGCAAACCAAATGGACCCAAGCCATCGCCGGCTACTCATGGCAACGTATGAGGCCCTTGAGCTGGCTGGGTACCGCGGTGCCGTAGGAGCGGAAGACCAGCGTGTCGGGACATTTATAGGTCTAACCGCAGATGACTGGCGTGAGTACAATATAAGTCAAGACATCGATCTATACTACGTTCCGGGCGGATTGCGAGCGTTTGGTTCCGGACGGCTCAACTACTATTCAAGTGGGATGGACCTTCGTATGCAGTTGATATGGCCTGCTCCTCTAGTGCAGCAGCTCTGGATCTTGCATGCTCGTCTATACTGCGTGGAAGATGTGACATGGCTGTTACGGAAGGAGCAAACATCATGACGGGCCCGAACATATGGGCGGGTTTGAGAGGTGTGGGGTTCATCTCATTCACTGGCTCTTCTAAGACCCTAGACGCGACTGCAGATGGCTATTGCCGAGGGGATGGTGTTTAAGTCCACCGCGGGAATAATTGTGTGGTCAGTCGTCTGGGGGCTGGTCTCAAGCGTCGTGGTTGCAATGCCGGGCGCGATGGTCCCCTTGCTCTCGCCATCGCTAGCGGTTATAGGTACGCGAACCGGCATGTATTGGGTCGGCGGGGGGGTTGGCATTCTCATTGGAAGTCCCATTGCAGGAACGCTGGTCAATGACCGATCCTCACATATTCGTTGGATACCCGTTCAAGTTTTTGCTGGTGTGTTCATGGCAGCTGGGGCGTTGTCTTATTTGTACCCAGTGATTAGCGTTAGAATTAGAGCTAGGGCAGCTCTTATTTAACCCTAAATGAAAGAACGGAGAACTAACTTCTTTCTCTAATATGCCTATTTTTTTCTTGAAAATATCTCTGAATGGTTTCCACCTGTCCCTGTATCGCAGTATTTTGCTTGTAATTTCTCCCCTCATGATGCCTCGGCTACAGCGCCAACAACAGGTGTTCCGCCGAGTTACGGTATGTGCCGTGATAGTCAGGTCGTACGATACATCAAGGCCCAGCGTTGGTTACACGAGGATGAAAGCTAGCTCTTTACTAGTCACGGCCACATTTACCTGCATAATGGGGCCAGTTTTGATCTTGCGCTGTATTGAACGAGCGCTAATCAACATCCACGACAATCCACAGACCTGAGTATAAATCACATGTGTTCGAACTAATGCAACTGTAGCAATGCTGTACGACCACATTTTAGGTTCGCTAACCCTAACATAGGTCAAGCGTAGTCCGGATATGTTTGGATAGTCTCCGAAGGCGGGGGTAATCAATCCATGTCTATGGAATATATAGCTCACAGAAAAAAAGACTGATAAAGTTGTCTACTCCGTACATAGCCAATAGGTGTCCGTCATCTTCAAATTACACTCAAGCTATGCAATGCGGGAGTTGGATCGAAATTAAATCCTTCTCTGAAACTGCAGCACTGGCCCTTCTTTTCCTGCCGCGAAGTGATCTCTGATCTTGTACTCGCCGTCTCTACCGCCAGCACCAACGGCGCTAAATCCTACTCCCGATGCAATGCGGATATTTTATAGCCAGATGACCCTGGCCAGGCTGAGCTCCAGCTCTATGAATGAGATATTGCGGCCGAGGCAAACTCGAGGCCCTGTGCTGAAGGGCACGAAGGCCTTTCTCTGATACGCCAGCCGTTCCGCAGTGCGCCCTCCCTATGTTCTGAGTCTCGAAGTAGCCACCGGTTTGGATCATAAGTAAATGGTTGCTCGAAATACTTTCCGGTATGGTGTAAGGCGTATATTGGCACGCCGATGATTGTTCCCGCCTGGAAGAAATATTGGTCAATATGGAGGCCGCCCTCCAACACCTGACGTGGAAGAAGCGTTGGCAGCGGAGGGGAAAGTCGCATTGCTTCTTCTATACAAGCACGCAGATATGGCATTTGTTGCATCAATGGTCCCAATACAATAGATTCAAGGTCCGGAAATGTGCTTCTGATCTCCCCAGTCACTCGGGCCAGGATCGCCGGATGCCGCGTGAGGTAATAGAATGTCGCAGCCAATGCAGTACTGGCGGTGTCGGTTCCTATCGATACATCTTAGCCTTCCAATAAACATACAGGTATTATTCATTTCACCAAAAGTTTGGCAAAAATGGAGAGGAAAGGAACGCACCGGCTCCTAATAGCATAGTCACCTCCGAGATTAACTCCGAGTCCGAATAGCCTTTACCGGTCTCAGGGTCCTGAGCTCGCAGGAGATAGTAAATGATATCCCGACGGTTGGTGCCAGACTTATCGGCTTCCAGCCTTGTCCTTAGTTGCTTGCCTGCAAAGGCTACCTGCCGCTGTCGATTGGCTGCTGTCCCCCGTCTCAGGTATGGCTCGACACCAAGACTCCGCAGGATGGGCATTTGACCAACAATGTTGATGATATACATGTTCAACGACATTAAAGCAAAGAAGAAGTGATTCTCATCACTACATGAGCTTTCAAAACTTCGGCCGAAACACACCTCGCCGAGGGCATCAAAAACCACGCAGGTACTCCAGTGGCCATGTCCCTGGGTGTCGACCATTCCCCTACTTTCAAAGCGCTATCTTCGTAGTTTTTACCTAACGCAGAGCACCAGTCACGAATGGCTGATAAGATGTGTGGCTCCATGTTCCGAAGTGCTTGATCCGAAAAGGCACTCGACATCACCCGTTTCTTCCGCCCATGGGTCTTTTTGTCCACTGCCGTGAGAAGGTTGTTGCCATAGAAACTTGCATAGAGGGTCGATTTTTGAACATTTGCACCATGGCCATAAATCGGCCCTAGCGCACTTGCTGAATTGATTGAAATGTGGTGCGGCCCAATCCGTACCACAGTGCCATATCTCTGATGTAGTTCGAATATAGCTAGGTGACGATCTCCTCTGAAGGCATGGTAAACCGACCAAAGGCTAGTCAACTTACCGAGTAATGGCTCGGGATATTGTGCCAGAGGATGAAATGAAATCTGATATATAGCATATCCAGTGATCTATTCTCCGCATCAGGTTGCAATATATTCTTTAGGTATTGTTGAGCTTTTTCTGTCATTTTTCGGTGAAACCTACCACAATAGCTAATAAAGTCGTCAATGAAGCACAGATAATCACGACACCAGGAAGACTGCTTGGCAAAAATGTCAAGGTATCATTCAATAGCATCTTTGCAATGCGGAGACCTTTGGCGCACAAAAGCTAGATACGATTTTATTAATTTAAGGGCAAAGAGGTTTGCCTTGATGTATATTTATTGACTGTACCGTGCATTACATCGCGTATAGCAGCAGTAGCAGGAATAGTAATAATAGTATATTCTTTCACGCAATCACACCCGCGTATTGGCGGTTGCTACCGATATTACATAAGTTAATTCCGTTGGCCACTTCATATACAAGTAAACTAGCCCAATTCCTGTCACATACAGGGCCCCTTCGACCCTCTAGCTTCCACCACGCAGAGCCGATGGTTGCATTCCCGTGCATGACCGAGCTTCCTCGACCGCCCCACAAAATAGAGCACATAAACATTTTCTGGGGAGGCTACCAGCGAGCGGGGTCTGGGGGTCTGATGGCGCTTGACTACCAACACCATCCTATCGTCTTTCATGTATTTGATTAGATGGAGGCATCCCGCTCGGGGGAATCCATACGCACTTTAGGGGTCACATAGCGTAATAACGCTTCTCATATTGGGATCCGATCCCCTTTAGATTAGATTGCAGGGTCCTAAATGATAATCTGAGTCCCATGCGAAGCGTTATGGAGAATGCCCTAGACCCTTGAACTTATCCGCAACGCGTGTGGATGGGCAACGCATATCGCCACCAAATTCTAATACGGGCTATGCATGCAGCTAGTGTACATAGTGTATAATATGCTAGAGTTGGATGGGGTTGCACAGCCAAGAGATCCGTGGTATTTGAAAACATAATCGAAACTGAACACGAACGTAAACGACAAGACTGGACAGGCTAACCTACGTAACGTTAACTGAACCCCTACCCTTACCGAGGGTATCCTTTGATGTGCCAGAGACAATTCCGCACCGGTGGCCCATGGGAAGTAATTCTTGATGGTCTTCCTCGCCCAAAGAGGAGGCGTTGTCATGCGCGTACCCATTGTGAGCCAATTGTGGTGTGAGCTTGCCACTTCGCATTCGACTTGTGCGTGAGGCATATGGAGTAGCGTTGGATTGCGCTGTCTGTTGACTGCGTCTTCGAACTATTGCAATGCATGTCGGAATACACGTTGCGATAACGCCACTGTTGATCTCGAGAATGGCGACCACGGTCACCGGCAATTGATCGTCCGTCAGTACGCTTAGCACTGTCGCCCCGCACATCTTTCTTGAAGTCACATATAGACATACATGTGAAGTCCTTACTGGTGAGCTCAGTCTGGAAGGCATTTCTCAGAACATTTGAGATGGTCGCAATGATGCCCAGACTCATTAGAAAGCAGATGAATGTCTTGCGGCCTCTCTGAATCCGCACTTTCCATAGGATAAAGACTGGAGCCGATGTCAAAAAGAGATCGATGACGATGGTGAAGCCCGACTGAACATAGGCGACGTAGTAGACCGTGGTGAGAGGTAGACATGTCCCGGCACGTCAGGTTCCCACAGCTTTTTCAATGGCGTACAAGATATCCCAAGGACCACGATAACGGCAATGGTAACCAAAGTCATGAATGACATCAGAATAACTAAAGCTAGTCGCAAGCGAGAATCGTCTCGGATTCGAAGAATGTAAACACTGATGGATATTTTGGTCAACAGAGTGACTACAACATTGTCCATTTGAGAAATAGCCGCTGTCAACACTATTTAGTATATACATATATAGTGACGTACATATCTGACCCAATGAGAACAGCCAGATGAAGAAAGGAACAGCGAACGTACGCAAGCAAAGGCGATTGTAGTATCGTCCCATCCCTATTGCTTTGTAAGCCGAGTCCGAACAAAAATTCGCCCACCAAGAAGAATAATAGCAATCGAGCATAAAATGTAATACTCAGCGAGGATGCCGGGTCCCCTATTATGAGGGGGTGGTAATGAGGGTTCTTGCTGCCGTCGTGCAAGCATGGTTATTTACTTCCCGAGCAAAAACAGGCAACAGGGAGAGATCAAAAACTTTTTAAAACGCACAAGTAAATGAAACTGACTTGAGGTCAATTCTGTTTATCATATAAGGAAGAGTGTAAGTGTCCGTGCATATATAACAAGTGCACATTTACGCCCCAAACAGCCACCAGAAATTACATGTAGTTCCCACATAGACGAAACGCCAGAGCATGGAGTAGATGGTTAGTGACCGTCCTTTTTCCCCTCGCTTCGCTTCCTTGATTCATATTAGAATATTTAATACATATGTTACTAGTGGCTAAAGTGCTGATGCATATAGCCGCCGCGTTAACCAGGGTTCAGGGAATCCCAGGGATCTGCACCTCTCAGATTATGCAACAGGTGAAGCTAATTTTATATCATGGTAAGCTCAGACATAATCTTTTCAGCTGAAAAATGGTAATATGATATGCACCCTCTTCTGCATCCAAGACAGCCCACATCAACCAAAGCTCCTCTCATAAACTTGCCTAAAAATGGTCTGATTGAACTCTTACTTGATGATCTGGGCGTGGATCAGCCTAGCGATCGGTTGATCCATTCTCAATAGCTCTCCGAATAGCCCGGACACATCCTTGTATATCTTCTTTCGCTCTGGCCCCCGGGATTTCATGCCCCTGCTCATGCACATATACATACCGAAGGCTTTCATCACACATTGAACAAAGTACTCTGGCATCTTCTTGTTGGATATCATTCGTACCCCAAATATGTGTCGTAGCGAGGTTGAGTAGAGGACCCTTATCATCTGGTTCGATCCAGGCGGCTTGGCCTTTCGCTAACAGTCGTGGATCGAACGGCCTGGAGGAGGAAAAAAAGATAGCACAACGGAATGGTAGCGGCTTATCAGGCCTCTCCTGGCTCAGTTTGATCAAGTATGTAGATAGAAGGACAGCCCCCTGCGAGAAGGCGATAACGCCATCAAAAGGACCTTCTTCATCAATGTAGCGCTCTAGCTGAGAGAGTGCGAGGGATATGCTGTCTGCTGAATTGCCATAATAACTAAAGTATGTGTCTGCAGAGGGGAAATATCCATTGATCTCTACACGGCGAGGAATAGTAAGCATGGAGTCAGTCATCGCACGGTAAAGAACAGCACGGCTTTACCTGGAGCAATAGGCACAATGTGCGTGCCTTCTACGAATTCGAAGGTATGATGGCGGTCCATCTCATAGCGTATAGTTGCTAGTTATCAGGTGTCATGCCAATGTAAGAAATCCTCAATGGGTCTTGCCAGTCTCACCTGTCTGGGTTTCCAGCACATGGCTGTTAGTGCCTATGCCGTGGAAACAGAGAAAATGCATGCTCGAAGCTTTTCACAACGAAAGATGAAGATAATGGAAGGAGACGGAGAAAAATTCGCTCTCTCACGAGATAGCCGTTGCTCTTTCATATGTTTGTTAGTTGTGGACAATGATTATTTAAACCGTTCATTTTTGGAAAGGTTAGAGAAAGTAAAATGCTTCGAAATATTGCTAGTAGGTATATGTAATACAGAAACAGGAGATTACATATGTACAGGTCACAGTGTAAATGACTCTCAAATGAGCATTCTTTAAACACAAGTAATGTCACACAAGATGCATTCTTAGTACCCGATTGGAAGGCGACTGATGTTCTAAATCTGCACCCTTTCGGTAGCGCGCGCGACCTGAGCCTGGACTGTCGACATTTCTTGATTCAGACTCCAAGATTGCTTGTATATATCAATTGATGGCATGCACCGGAAAATGCTGGAAAATTCTCGACCTTTCAGAGCACCGCACAACTTAGATATCTTACTGATATTGTAGACACACTAAGGCTATACATAACTAACCTCCAGACTAGATTTTATTGACCATCAACAATTGTCGACTATGGCACCTGGTAGAACCGTCAGTACTCTTAACACTGAGAACGTTTCCCTTCAGGATAACGACTCTCGGGATGTCTTTCAGGTCACAAACTACGACATCTTGGAGCCAATTGCAATTATTGGCTTTTCCATTGGGTTTCCACAGGATGTGACAACGTCAGACGCATTCTGGGAAATTCTGATGAAGAAGAGGAATACAGCTACCGAATTTCCTAAGGAAAGAATGAACATAGACGCAATATATCATCCGGACCCAAATCGGCAAGGTCAAGTCAGTTGCCCCATGGCTTGAAAACCCATGAACTAGACCACGAACGGCTCATTTATTGCTTTTTCTATTTATTTAGATCCCGGTAAACCGCAGTCACTTTCTGAAGGGAGATCTTGCTGGTTTCGACGCTCCGTTCTTTGCAACGTCGACTACGGAGGCTGCAAGTATGGATCCACAGCAACGATATTTGTTAGAGTACACTTACAAGGCTCTTGAAAATGGTAAGAAGACTAGCTCAGCGGTCGCCTAGTAATCCGGACACTCACATCAAGCGTAGCTGGTTTATCAATGGAAGCCGTTTCCGGCTCGAAAACATCCGTCTACACTGGTTCCTTTTCTTGTGACTGGCAGCATCTTACCTTCAAAGATGGAGAGCAGTGTCCAACTAGTTCCGCATTAGGTGTGCCAGCATGGTTCAATGCCAACCGTATCAGCTGGTTTTTTAATTTTACTGGCAACAGTGCTAATGTTGACACGGCATGTTCGAGTAGCCTGGTCAGTTTAGATCTGGGTTGTCAAGGACTTCGTTCTGGTGACGAAGATATGGTAGGTTATCATTTTACTCCAATGATTCAATGTTCAGCTCCTTATTCTGACCTGGAAACTGGTTGACGCGCGCAGAGCATCGTGGCTGGAAGCAATGTGATATTGTCACCGGACAATATGCACTCTTTGACAAATCTGAATATGTTGTCGCCGGATGGACAATGCTACAGTTTCGACCATCGTGGGAATGGCTACAGCAGGGGTGAAGGGTTTGCTGTTCTCGTCTTAAAGCGAGTGTCAGACGCTATTCGAGACAACGACACCATCCGCGGCATCATTCGAAGCACCGGCTGCAACCAGGATGGATTTACTCCAAGCATAACTTTGCCAAATCCCGATTCACAGGAAGCGCTCATCCGGCAGACTTACCGGAAAGCGGGTCTTAGCATGGTACCTACCCGATTCTTTGAAGCCCATGGCACAGGAACATCTGTAGGTGATCCAAACGAAGCGAAGGCTTTAGGATCGAGTTTCCGGCAGGTTCGAACGACCCAAGACCCACTGTGGGTAGGGGCGCTCAAGAGTAATATAGGCCATCTCGAAGGAGCCAGTGGTATTTCAGGCGTTATAAAAGCGGCTCTCGTTCTTGAAAAGGCCATTATACCACCAAACACCAACTTTGAGAAGGTAAATCCCAAGATTGATACGGAGTTCCTAAGAATCCAGGTATGACCTTCGAGCACCGGCCAGCCGCTTTTATGCTGAAAGCTTGAAACTTTTGCTCACTTCTTTATCTTGTCTCAGTTTCCTGTGGAGCCAACGCCGTGGCCATCAAAAGGCCTTCGCCGGGCATCAGTCAATTCTTTCGGCAACGCCGGAACGAATGCGGTAAGAAATCTTACAAATCTCTTGCTTCAATACACTCAGTTGCTAACAATCTTTCCCAGCATGTGGTTCTAGATGATGTCCGCCATTTTCTGGAGGAGCATGGGCTCGTTGCTAATCATCTTACTGTCCGAGACCCGCCGGAGCAGGCGGTTTTTGAGCCGACTGTAGTTCGGCTTCCACTGATAGGGGAAACTTCTATGTCCCAAAATGTGAAAGATAAACTGGAACGTCCAAAGCTTCTTGTTTTGTCCGCAAATGATGAGCACGGTGTCCAAAGACATGCGAAAGAGTTCGCTTCGCACTTCTCAGATTTGTCGACTCCCTTGGATTCTAACTACCTAGATAACCTCGCATACACGCTTTCATTTAGGAGGAGTTCTTTGCTCTGGAAGTCTTTTGCCGTCGTGAAATCCGTAGATGCCCTTTCTCGTTTAGATAAATTATTATCTCCTGCAAAGAAGTCGGTGTCATCTCCAGATATGGCGTTCATTTTTACTGGTCAAGGGGCTCAATGGGCGGGAATGGGACATGAACTACTTTCAATTGACCGATTTAAACACAGCCTCCAAACCTCTGAGAAGTTCTTGCTACAACTCGGCTCTTCATGGCGGCTATGCGAAGAGATTTTGCGGACAGATAACTCAAGAATCAACACTCCGGAACTTGCACAGCCTATTTGCACCGCACTTCAGATTGCACTGCTTAATCTGCTGGATGACTTCAATGTTCACCCTGTGGCGGTAATTGGACATTCATCTGGTGAAATTGCGGCTGCCTATAGCACCGGTGCGATATCCGCGGAATCCGCCCTAAGCCTGGCGTATTATAGAGGTACTTTATCAGGTTCCTTGGCAAGTCAGTCAGATATCGAAGGAACGATGATGTCTGTTGGACTCTCGGAGACTGAGGTATTGTTGTATATTGCTACGATAGCAAAGCTCTTCGGCAGGTGCAACTTAACAGTTGCGTGCATCAACAGCCTTAAGAGTGTCACTATATCCGGAGATAACGATCAGATAAATGCACTGAAAGATTTACTGGACAAGGAACAAATTTTCGCCCGGAAGCTGAGGGTAGGAATTGCTTACCATTCGCCATACATGCTACCTGCTGCAGAACATTATCGCAGTGCAATTCAGGGCATCAAACCCGGAATTGCGCCTCGCCGTCCAGTTGCCATGATTTCCTCCGTTACAGGAGAGAGGGTATCAGTAAAAGACCTATTATCGGCGGATTATTGGGTATCCAACATGGTCTCTCCTGTCAGATTTTTGAAGGCTATGGACATCCTTCTATCCAAATCAGGACAGCGAGGAAGCAAAAAACTGGATCTCAGCCATCGGAATCATTTCCACATTGACATGCTCGTTGAAGTTGGCCCTCACTCGGCACTACAAGCTCCTATCCATGAAACGCTCTTGAGCTTTCGCACAACGAAGAATATAAACTATGCGTCTGTCCTATTGCGAGATAACTCCGCAATCGACTCCGCCTTCAATGCATTGGGGGAGATGTTGTGTCTTGGACATCGTTTGAATATGGAGCGAGTCAACAATTTGAGATCGAATTGTCGGAAATACTACCAGGCCCTCCCAGACATACCCGGATATGTCTTTGACCACAGCCAGAGATATTGGGATGAATCCCGGATCAGTGCTCAGTATCGAACGGGAGGGCAGGGAAAGCTGGATTTGTTGGGTAAGCCAGTACCGGATTGGAATCCGATGGAAGCAAGGTGGCGTAACCACCTTCGTGTTTCCGAAATGCCTTGGATAGAGGACCACGTAATTAACGGTGCTCTTATATACCCTGGAGCTGGAATTCTAGTTATGGCTATTGAGGCGGCAAACCAGGTCACAAAAGCGACTGATGGTGTGGTTGGTTTCGAAATTAAAAATGTCTCGTTTTTGAAACCGCTCAATATTTTGCGAGATCCAGCCGGTATTGAAACTCAACTCGTCCTACATATGGCACAGGATTTGCCAAGGCCTTTGGGGATATGGTCAGAGTTCAGAGTTTTTGCCTATGAGCAAGGTACTTGGCGCGAGTGCTGCCACGGGCATGTTCGCGCCAAGTATATGCAGAATCCTAACGAAGTTGAAAATAAAATGGAGAGTCGTGAAGAACTTGACGAATGTCGTGAAATCGATAGCTCATACAGTCAAACCTGCACAATACCCTTTGAGCCCAGCAAGTTCTACGCAGCTATGAAAGCGAATGGTCTAGAATCCGAATCGACATTCCATCGCGTTGTGGGAGGCTTCTATGACAATGAAATGAGAGTCACAGGTTCCATAGAGCCGTTCATATGGCCGAAAGAAGAATATCCTCAGCCTCATGTGATACATCCTACAACCTTGGATGCCGTATTCCAACTGGCATTGGCGGGTCTTGCGAAAGGCGGAGAAGAGGCTACTCCCACCATGATTCCAACCTTTTTGCGTAACCTCTACGTTCACAAAACCGGGCTAAGCTTTGCTGAAAGCAAGGAAATCCATGAATGTGCTTGGCTGAGCATTAATAACAGTCTCTTCAGCGAATTTGGTGGCTTTGCGCTCACACATTCCAAAGATACTCTCTTGGTACAGTTTGATGACCTCAGGTTGACGAAGATTGCAACAACATCCGAAGAAAATGCCTCGCATGAGGGATTTGAAGCTCATCAATTGTCTTATCATATAGAATATAAATTGGATCTGACACTCCTAGATCCAAAAAGTATAGATAAATATTGCCGAGCAACGCCTGGGCTGATGCAAACAGAATTTAATCGCTATATTGATTTAATTGCGCACAAAGACAGTGACCTCAATATACTGGAGATAGATGTTGAGGCCAGAGAGATGACGCAAGATATGCTAAAAACGTTATCAGTGTATGGCAGCAACGGTGACATAGTTCAAACTAGGTACTCGTCATTCAGGTTCCTCACTAGCTCTCAGTCTAGCCTTGCCCAAGCCGAAAAGGACTTAGGAGGATATCCAGCCATTGAACTTGGGCTACTTGGCCCCCAAAATGACATGGGAGATCAGGGACTTGCGCATGGTTCCTATGACATTTTACTAGCGTCAAAAACAGCCCAGGACCTTGAGGTGCTGTTGAAGATGGCCCACACACTCCTCAAAAACAACGGAATACTGGTACTACATGAAAATACAAATCCCATCAAAATATCTCAATTGAGTGACGGCGTATTCGTTAATATCTTGGAGAAGAATGGCTTTCCCTCCTGTGAGTTGCAATTGACTTGCGGTCCGCAGTCCGTTGTCCATATTCATAGGATCGAACAAGGGACTCCCACATCATCAGTGGACAAATCCGTTTTTGTCATACTCGACTCTGATTCTCCCATTCAAACACAAGTATCAGATGCAATCCTTAATATCTTAAGTAGGCGAGGTGTGAACTTGGTATCTACGATTAGTCTAGAGGATGCCATTAATATTCCACAACCTCACAGCGCTTTTTTCATGGTCCTGTTGGAACTGGACCAAGATTTATTATATAGCGTCAGAGAAAAGTCTTTTAATGTCCTCCAGAAGTTCTTTGTATCTGCTCATGATGTGCTTTGGATGACGTTCGCGGGTGGATCAACTGCTGGGAAACCAGAGTACGCAATGATTCATGGCCTGGCGCGAGCCCTGAGAAACGAGTACCGTGATCTCAATCTAACAGTAATGGCCTTAGATGCTGAGAAAGAGCTGTCCACATGGCAGATGGAAACCGTCGCTCGAGTTGCGTTCAGGAATCATATCGAAAACTCAGCTGGAGGAATCACAGATGTAGAGCTTCTCGAGATTGACAAGGCCATTTACATCCCTCGAGTGGTTCCATCCATACATGTCACTACTGAATTACACAAAAGATCAGAAACACAACACTCTGGTGTGACCTTGATGCGTGATGCACCACCGCTTACTTTGACAATTGGCTCTCCGGGCCTGCTTGACACCCTACATTTTGTGGAAGACGAGATATTTCCATCACCACTTCTCGCTGATGAAGTCGAGATTCACACACGAGCGATTGGGGTAAATTTCAAGGACTGTTTAATCGCATTAGGTCAACTTGTGAACGCGGCATTGGGTCAAGAGTGTGCCGGTGTTGTCACCCGAGCTGGTCCTGAGACTGGGTTCAAGCCGGGAGATCGAGTAGTCCTAGCTGCAAGTGAGACATTCAGAACATTTGCAAGAGGCAAGGCATGGGGTGCTTTCAGGATCCCAGAACACTTGCCGTTCACTGTGGCAGCAGCTATTCCCGCTCAGTTTGGAACTGCCTGGCATGTCATTCACCGTTTGGCTCGTTTGCAGCGTGGAGAAAGTATTTTGATTCATTCCGCGGCCGGGGGTACAGGACAAGCCGCAATTCAGATCGCACAAGCCATCGGAGCTACCGTCTTTGCGACAGTGGGTTATCAGCGCAAAAAGCAGCTTCTTATGGACACGTACCAGATACCAGAACATCATATATTCTACAGCCGCAGCACTGGCTTTTCGAAAAGTATTCGACGGATTACCAACGGACGAGGGGTTGACGTGGTGGTCAATTCTCTAGTCGGCGATAGACTGTTGGCATCTTGGGAATGTGTTGCCCCCAATGGTCGCTTCATTGAGATCGGCAAAAAGGACATATTGTCAGACTCAAGCCTCCCAATGTTCGGATTCCGTCAGAATGTGGCCTTTTTCGGGTTTGATGGATCTCTTTGGCTACAGGATAAACCAGACTCTGCGCGCCAGGACCTTGAACACATGATCGATCTATTTGCTAATAACACACTCCACACCCCTCAACCTTTACACATCTACGATATTTCCGAGACCGAGAAAGTCTTTCGATTGACCCAAGATGGCGAAATCTCCGGGAAGATTGTTTTGCAGGTTACACATGAATCCCAAGTTCCGGTAAGAACAGAGCTTGCTATTGAATGAGCCTAACTATAAATTTTCTAACTTGATCATCATCACAGACCATCCTTCGCACTAAACCCAGTTTTCAACTGCATTCCAATGCGACATTTGTAATCGCAGGAGGCCTCGGGGGCATCGGTCGCGCCACAGCCCGTTGGATGGTAGATCGAGGAGCGAGGAATCTCATTTTGTTGTCCAGATTCGGACCGCGAACGAGTGCCGCAAGAGAACTTATTGAAGAGCTGCAGTCACATGGAGTGCGTGTAGAAACTCCAGCTTGCGACATCACAGATTTTGAGCGGACGAAGGAAGTCTTTAGGCAGCTATCGGCTGATATGCCTCCCATAAAGGGTATGTTACAGATGTCGGTCATCACTCAGGTAAGCTATCATAGTTTATAGAATCTCAGAATGAGAGGACAAGAAAAAGAAGGCTCATTACTGATCCTTATTACTATCTATCTAGGACTTTTTATTCAAAGATTTGGACTACTATCGCTGGAAATCTGCAGTTGACTGTAAGACAGTCGGTTCTTGGAACCTACACTCAATCCTGCCTCAAGGAATGGACTTCTTCATCCTCCTCGGATCTGCATCGGGCCTGGCAGGAATCCGAGGGCAAACCAACTATGATGCTGGAAACACATACGAAGACGCCCTAGCTAGGTTCCGAGTGGCGCTGGGTGAAAAGGCCACGTCACTTGACCTGGGTGCCATGGTCGACGATGGCATCTTAGCCGAGAATCCTGACCTGTTGAATCGGGTTCTCACGTATGGGACCTTGGAGCGCATTACCCGGCGAAAGTTCTATAGCATCTTGGACTACTACTGCAACCCCAATTTGCCGGTTCTCACACCGGCAGAAAGCCAAGTAGCCATCGGTCTGGGCACTGGCGGTGGCCAGGGTCTTGACAGCATTGATTTTTCTCGGCAGCCGATGCTGCAACCACTCATGTTGGCCGGTGAAAGAAAGGCTGCTGCGGTTTTCGGAGCTAAGAACATTGGTATGAACGCGACGTTCAAAGAAGAGTTTGCGGCATCGGCATCACTCGATAAGGCGGCCGAAGTAGTTTCTCAAGCCATTGTCCAGAAGCTAGCTAAGTCGCTCGTAGTGATGCAAGACGCCAGTTCGGTCGACTACCATAAACCCTTACAGATGTACGGAGTCGACTCTCTCCTCGCAATCGAACTGAGAAACTGGATCGTTAAGGAAATGAAGGCAGATATCGCCGTCTTTGAGACTCAGGGCGCATCAACGTTGAGCACGCTAAGCATGTTGGTGGCTGGTAGGAGTGCGATCAAACATCATGACTGGACCGCAGCCGGAGAAAAAATTACAAAATAGGCTGGCTCACTTCAACTTTCCAATGCTCGGGTTCATTGTCACGTTTCATCCTCTGTCAAACTAGCCTCGTATACTCCATTTTACCACTGGGGATATTAACTAGCCTTCACATACATAACTACATACGTAGCTGATTATGTTATATTGCACCTTGAGAGTTGTTTTGATTGAAATGTCAAGTCTGAATTCCATTATTCTCCTCGTGTTCACTCTTTTCCTAAATAAATTTTATATAGCAGAAGTTCTCGTGTTCTTAAGATCGGCTGGAATGAGGTGCACATCTTGGTGGCTGATCGCTACCAAGTCCATCTCCTCGTCAAACACCAGGACCTCCAAGTCCATCCGGCTATTCTGGACGCGCTTCGCTTCCGATCTAAGATAGAGCCAGCGAACACCCTCAGCAGGCAACCTCTTCTTGATCTCAGTTGACATACTGAGGGTCGAGTTGATAAGCAGAGATCCCTCGAAATCCAGCGATCCATCATTCATTAGCTTTCTCCACTCGTGGTCGCCTCGTTCTCTCGCCTCGTTCTGTGCCAGAGCGAAGTCCAGAGTTGCTGCAATACTGCCGAGCGGCTTTGGTTGATCAGGCTTCCGTAGAATAAAGTTCTCCTGAACTGGTAGGATCAAATCGGTAACGAATTCGATCATGTCGTTGGTCCAGCGGGCCGGTGGTTTTGAAGCATCCCGGGATCCTAGAGGTGTGCAGTCCCATCCTGGCACAACCCATTGTTCGACATAAGTGATTTGTGGTGGCCAATGCACAGGGATAAAGTTCTTAGCATATGACTGTCCACGCCGGAAGCCGTTTGGATAGAAACCAACGTGATAGCACACCCAGTCCGGGTCGGCATGGCTTTCAAGCTGGCTTAAGTCGACGCGATGGGCCGGTGGAGAGAGATGCCAGCCCGTAGGCAGTGTTACTCCTGGAAGAGAAAGATTCGAAATTCTGTTCAATTTCAGAGCACCCGTTAATGATTCTCTTTTCTGGTATTTGGTGGTGAATGAACGCACTAGGTCGGCTTACATGATATTTGCCGAGGCACAGATCCTACGAGGCTCCCCTTGGAACAATTCTACACGTAGGTTTGACCAACCTCTACCTACATTGACTTCATGGAGCTTCATTGTTACAATGCCGTTGGCCGGCATTATCGGTCTATAGAACTGGTGGGCTGCATCTCGGAGATCTGTCTGAAAGCGCAATTTCGGATGCTTGGACGCATAAGACAGCGCATATTTGGTTGCGACACTTGCAACGAGGCCACCGACGGTCACTAAAAACGGTAAGATATCCTCAGGTATGTTTTTCAGCCATAGGCATCAAAGACTGGACAAGGCAACTTATTCAGTTGACGTACCGGAGCCTATGCAGATGGCTGGTGGGAAATTGACTGAACACTCTGCGGAGCTGGAGGCTTGAAAGTCCAGCACGTCTGACACGCTCACTGGGCCGGGGGTTGACATTGCGCTGGTTTGATGGTGTTTCGGTCCTCCAACGTAAGGTTATAAGTTTATGAGATAATTATATAGATGTAATCAAGTCGAAAGCCGAGTGGTCCGTTGTACCATCACAGCCAGATCTCTATCCATATATCAATTGCTGTAGGTAATGGGTAAGTCGGCAAGGAGGGGTAACTGAGACAACAGACAAAGAAAGGTGATCTCGGCTACAATTTCAATAGGATGCGGCCAGTATCAATTGATTATGAGAAGCATGTGACGCGAGTTCAGCAGCAAGCGAGACTAGAGGAGAATCCTTGGTATTTCTATATAATTAATATATATATAAGTACGTTTGCATCGCAGTATATATTAGATATTAGATAGATAATATGGGTGAGTTTTAGGAGGAGCCAAGCAGAAAACACGGAGCTGACTAACATTTGAAGCTACTTAATATATGAGGCGACAACTTTTTCAGCCCCCAGACATTATCGCACAAAGCGCCTCTCACTAGCGATGCACACTCCTCCCCGAGGTAGTGCCTCGTTACAGTAATGGATCCCATCCAAAGATTTCGACTAGCTTTAGCATGCGCGGGTGTACGGGGCGCGGATGACGTCCTCAACAGCGAAGGCGAGCTCCAAAAGCCAACGCAGGAACTCTTCCTTCGCGTCTAGGCGGACCCTCGCAGTTAGGATTTTGGACGTGTGCGAGAACTAACGAATGGTATGCCCTCAGATACGGAAATGGTGATTTAGCCAGAGGCTTAATATGTTGGCTCTAGTGTCCAGCACTAACTATACAAAGGATGACTATGATTAGACACCAAAACAATAAATGGTGGTTCATTTATGGTGGGGTTCCAGCACTAGAGAGATAGTTGTCGGTCCCCCATTGAGAACCAACACGCTTGAACTATACTATATTCAATTACTGGCAGGGTGAGCTCGTGAAAAAGTAAATAAATGGAAGATTGGCTATTTACATAATTCAAAACTACCATTACATATCTATTCAAATTCCATGGATTTCCATGGAATGCGCTTTTGCTGTTAGTTTAACTCTATAATGGGGGCCCCATCTGGGTAGCGCTTTCCAACGCCCCCATTTTTTCGAGCCAACATTTGGAGTAAAGTTGAACTTAGGTCTGGAGCTGACTATTCTCTAGTATTTAGTGTATCCCACTATTTCCTTCGTCGCCTAGTAGTGTATCTCAGCTGAAGGCAAGGTATTAGAGTACTTGTTAATTGAAACTCAGTAATGAAACCGTTGAATTTGCATACATTTGAAAAAAAGAAAAATAATAAATGAATAAAGAAATAGTGCCTAGGTGGAAGTTTCTTGCCCTTGTGTGATACTAATTCATATTGCAACAGCAGCCCACTAAATCGAGGCTCGGTAAAAGTGCATGTAATTGGCTTGTTATTGTTATATTCATACCCCTGCTCTGTAAACATGGGTGGTCAGATCTTTATCTGGCCTATGGGCAAGGATATAAAAGAAATGAAATTCAAAGTTCAGCTTAGCTAGTCATGAGTCCAAATTTACGAGATGTGTTGGTTCATTGTGTATAGTCCAGGCAACCATAAAGGTTCTGGAATAGTCTCGGAAGTTTTATTGGCGATCGGTCTTCGTCTTTACTATCAAGGCTGAGAGCTAGGAAATGGGATAACACCCGATTAGAAACGAAGGAACAATTTGATTATCAGCCCGATCCTAGTTTTGGCTGCGACAGAGCAAAAAAATACCCCCGAGACAAGCCCTCGGTTACAGAGGCCCTGAAAGCAACAGATGGGGCGGGAACGCCAGCCAAATATAGCATTCATTGCAACAATGGTGCCACGAGGAGAGGGTGCCGATCATCACCAAGACGAGCACAGCGAGGAGAATTAGAGCTTACATCAAGAGAGGAGCAGGGGGCGAGTGGATGCTGCTTATGCAAGGCGCTTAAGTTGTTAGTTACTAAGTGCTTAATAGGGCCTTCACTAATACGACTAACGCGTCTCCACTATATAACTAGGAACAAGGAGTTTACCCAGCACGCTGGTGAGATTCGCAATATTATCCCAATATACAGAGGCTAGGCTACCCTGCCATAAACAACGCACCATATAGTTACAGCGGTCTTTTCCGTATCTGTAAAGACCTTGCTGTTGCGAATACTATACCCAATACTACACTTACGAGTGAGACTTACACACGGGCCGACTGGTGCACTTTCTACTGTTTTTCGTATTCTGATGCGACGGTAAACGCACATACCACGCTCATGAAACAAAGTTGGGTCGGTATGATAATAAACACTTACATGTGAGGCCTGGGCTGGCGTGGCACTGCAGTTCAAAGCCCAGGGCCCACAGGGACTTCTGAGCGTGTTGGCGACATTCCCTCAGTATTGTCTTTGGCACTTAGAGGCTTAGAGGCCGACAGTGTCTATAAGCCTTGCATTGCATGGCCGCCACGCTGTATCCTTTTCGGCCCTTCGATGCTGGACGATCGCTCGCTGTATCCACAACAATCAATAAGAGCAAGCGTATAAACGGCACCGATACAATCGAGAGAGCTAGCTACATTTTCCTCCAAGAATGACGTCGCAGGTTAAATGTTGCCAAGTAGACCATTTTCCCAGCAGGTTAATTGGATCGATCCTATCAAGTAACTAGTTAGCCAGTGATACGATTACTAATATAACGTGGTAATGGAACATGCAGATTCGATTGAGAAAACCGCCATGTAGCCGCCGTCCCCAACTAGGGCGGCTCGGGTGACTAGTCATTAAGCCCCCACAAAACACAATCAGCACAGCGAGAAGACTTCCGTATTGGCATCACTTGCGATGCTATCTAATGGCCAGTGCTTAGCTGTGTTATGTCATGTCATCTCAGCCAGTGATGATAGCCTACGCATAGCCATCGTCTCTTACAGGTTACGGGCATATTCAACGTCCCGTTACGGGGGTATAAACGCATAGAAATATCCCCGTACCTGAGTAACCCCGGGTTCTCGATGTATAGATATTGCGGCAACCGGCCATCCTGGCTAGCCCAGAAAGACGTCTGATGATGGTCCTCATCAGAACCCGTTTGATATAGTGTACTGCTGTCAAGCACTTGCCTAGCCTCGTATATCCTTTCTCCTTTTGTTCAACGTTAACTTAGTAACTACGGCTACTACCACATATCATGGATTGCGGCTCGCAGTCCCAGAGGCCTGACTCTTTGACCAGGACAACGTCAATGACAACAGAAGCATCGTCAACCTCAACGACGCCGCCGCTTGACGAACCTATCAGCGGCAGTCAACTACAAAAGATCAGGGACAGCTGTGATGCCTGTGCCAAGTCCAAGGTGCGATGTGGAAAACAGCACCCCAAGTGTGCCCGTTGTGACTCTCGCGATATTCCCTGCAACTACAGCATTGTGCAACGTAAGGGTCGTCGACGGCTTTCAGAGCGACTGGCACACACACCCCCGCCAGTAAGCACTCCGCGCAGCAGCTCACCAGATCTCAACCTACCCGATAATTTCCTCGCCACACTTAGCTACCACGGCCTCGGGTCGTTAGCCGCGGAGCTGACGGGGGTCTTGCAGATGACTAGCAGCTCTGGTGATAACATTTCCAGTGATAGCAGCCTGGACGGGTTTTCACCACGCCGCACCAAAAGCCCTCCTCGATCGGTGCCTTCGCCGAGCTTTAACAATGCAGTCGGGCAGCTGGACTTTCAGTTTCCAGTTGACTGGTCGAGCCTGGACCAGGAACTGTCAAGCCATGACGGGAATTTTGGCCTCACATTTCCTCCACCACTATTCCCGTCCTTGCCAGATACCATGGACAACAATAATAATTACCATAGCCATCACCATGGCTCCGATGCGTCACTTTCATCGTTGTCATCGTTATCATCGTTATCATCGGTTTCAACATCCTCTTTAGCAACATCATCGTCATCAATATCATCAGCAACCGACATGTCCTCGCTACAACATGACCAACAGTCGTGCGTCGAGCTGACCTTGAACACACTTCAAGCGCTACATTCGCCGTCAGAAAACTGCATTCTCAGTTCACGCAACGACCAGCCGCGAAGCCTCGATGAGGTGCTCCACATGAACCAGACGGCCGTCGCTAACATTTCGTCGGTGGTTTCGTGTCCATGCTCGCTCGACTACAACTTTGCGCTGTTGATTACGCAAGCTGTCACCAAGCTCTTATCCTGGTATCAGGCAATCCTCGACGATAATGACGCCGTGCGAATGATGCCAATCAAGATCGGCCAGTTCGAGCTCGGTCTTGGTAACCATATTATGGTAGCTCAGGTTGTCCTCAACGACCTAGCCAAAGTAGAGAAACTCCTCGAGGGTTTTATCGAGCGCAACTGTCGCGCTAAGCAATCCGGCAACGACTTCGAACAGCCTCTTTACTCTTCACTGGAGTCACTCCTGCGCACAAAACTAAATGATGTCTTTCGTTCAGCCAAGTTGAAAGTGAACGGGGCCCAATCTACATGAAATTTATACGCAGCTTATTTTCTTTTCCTTTTTTTTATTGGCGTTTTTGGATGACCAGATGACTAGCTCGATTTGTATATACCTTTCCTCTTCTCTCTTGCTTTACGCTTCTTTTTCTAAGGCACCGGGGTAGGGGCGGAGAGTCACTGGGATAGTGTTGATATCTGGTGAAGATATTTCCGCAAGGAATGGCCTATGAATAGGTTCGTACAGATTTTTTAAGTTTCTATTTCTTTGTTTCTTTTTTCTCTTCTTTGGAAACATAAGTAGTCAGACAGGGCATCCACGCGATTCCAGTGGAAGTATCCATTTGCGAAGCGTATCTTCCTCAGTTGAAGTCATTTTTCGACGTTTTGGGCCTGTATTAGACATCTCAATATGGCCGTTGATTCGATCACCGAGGGTTGACTCCGGCACATTATAAAGGCGCGCTGCCTGGCGACGACTCGTGATATTTTTGTTTTTTAACGCGTCAATAGCAAGTAGAAGTCGCCCTTCATAATTATAGTCTTTTTTCTATGATTTTTGGATGAAAACGATGTTCTGAAGTGAGTGGTAGATTAAAAGGTTGAAGAAATTTGGTGGGGTGCGTGGATTGACCGTGTGCCCACGGTAGATTGATTACTCGTGGAAAACGTTACCTCAGGCACTCCGGCCGTTCTCCAAGAGGAGTAGTTTAGTCCCGCTCGGATAAAATACGCTTCCGCTCCGAAGATCACGTTACACTGGAGGACCGCATGTGACTTACAGATTAGGGTTAGTTGCACGGCTGTAACCGTATTAGGAATAGTACCCAACCCCATGGGGTAAAACTATGCTAGGACCTTTGCAGGCGCAGACAAGCATTTCGGCGAACCATTCCCAAGCATTCGCCGAAGCTGTTGCTTACAAAACTCGCTTGCTTGAAGACAGTTGCTCACAACGTAATGATATACAGATGCAAGCCCGTCCTTCTGAGAAGCTTGAGGGGGATATAGCAAAGCTGTACGCATACTAAATCGCAACGTAGTAAAACTACTAGAGACTTTCAAGATGAATGAGCCATCGCCTCAATCGCATATTATCCATTCAAAGGGGATCTTCCGTGGTCTACCTGACATCCCCAGCCATTTGTCGGGGCTTCGAGCCATAGTCGTCGGAGCGAGCGGGACGTCTGGCCAGCCCATGATCGATGTGCTGAGCTCAAATCCGGAGCGATGGGAGAAGGTCTATGCACTGTCAAGACGGCCACCGAAAACAAAGAAAGATTCAAACGTAGAACATGTGCCAATGGACCTTCTATACGAGCCCGATAAGATCGTTGCTATTCTGCGGGAATACCGGGTTCAAGCGTGAGCCACTGTTTCGCTGCTCTGCTGGTTCCCTGGTTCTGACTTGTCCTGCCTAGGGATTACATATTCTATTTCGGTTATGTTCAGCTCACAGCAGTCGAGGAGAACGACCCGATGGGCCTGGGCAACGCCGAACATCTGGCTGAAGTCAACGGTAAGAGACGCTACCCGTTCTGCCCAAGCATTTTATCCAACTTTTTGATCCTGAACGGTGCATAGGTCGGCTCTTTGAGAATCTTCTCTTCAGTCTCGACCAAGCCTCCATCGTACCGAAGCGGGTGATCCTCCAGACTGGCGGGAAGAACTATGGAGTACATCAAGGCTTTGTAAATGTCCCACTCAAAGAGTCCGACCCGCGAGTGGAACTCGAGCCAAACTTCTACTATACGCAAGAAGATAGTCTCTTAAAACATGTCAAGGCTCATCCCCAAACGAGCTATAACGTTGTCATGCCACAGTGGATTTTGAGCGCAGTCGCAGGAACTGACATGACTATCTTCTACCCATTGGCGGTATATGCTGCTGTGTTACGCAAGTTAAACAAGCCTTTGCTCTTCCCTGGAGACCTTTTATCTTGGGACAACCCCCAGCCAATCTCTACGGGCATTCTCAATAGTAAATTCTACGAATGGTTGGTCCTTTCGCCACACACCGCGGGCGAGACTTTCAACATCACCAACGGGGGCGAATTTACCTGGAGCAGATTCTGGCCGATCTTAGCCTCTTGGTACGGGCTGGAATGGCAGCCGCCGAGTGAGAGTGCCCATTACCATGAGATAGACACGGGCTTGCGTCCTCGCGGGTATGAACATTTCGTGCTGTCCAGCGGACATCGCTATTGGCTAACAGGTTACAATAGTTATGGTCCCACGGGCAAACTTCGATCCTCATTCAGTATCGTTGAGTGGGCGCGCGAACCAGCTACCCAAGAAGCATGGGTGCAGCTATCCAAGGAGCATGGGCTTCAAGCGAATCCTTTCGGAGATCCTGAGAAAACATTTAATTTCTTGCAATTCTGTTTCAGTTTAACATGGTCTTGGTACACCAGGTAAGCGCTCTTTGCAGGCTTCTGTCTGTGACTGATCCACTTCACAGCTTATCTGATCCATTGTTATAGCATCGACAAAGCTAGGGAGTATGGATGGTATGGTTATTGTGACACTGTTGCCTCGTTGCGTCAGGTATTTGGGGAGTTTGCGGATATGAAAATGACTCCTCCATTACCGCGTTAAAAGTTATTCTCCATCTTGAACAACCAAAAATCCTGACACACTTGTCGTAGATAGTTCCACGAAGTACCCCTGCTTGCTATTGCTTCGCCATTTGAGTGGTTGAAGAATGGTCGAAACGGGTGCTTTCTTTAGAACATAAGATCTAGGCTCATCAAAATCTCACCTTAGTCTCAGTAATAGACTATATTACATTAGTGCCAATGTAGATTGAGTTGAAGGTTAACGGGTTTGTGGGTTTGGTGGGTCTGCTGCGGCTAACTGTATGAATGAATGTGTTAGACCAACTTGCACCTAAATTACTAGGGGAATTGTCCTTAGTTTTAAAATTTTCAAATCTTTTATTATAGCATGTGTTTATACCTAATTAGCTATATTTTTGCGTAGTCAAAATCGATTTAGTTGTAAAGGATAGGGTTGGTAGAGCATGAATATATTGATTCCTATATCGAATGAAGCTTCACTAGTATATGCCCTAGGCATGGATAGCTATTCGCTACCCCTTTTATTATGAGGATTTAGCCTAATATTTATGAATGATGTAATCCACTACCACTTAGCATATAGCAAGAGCTTTGCTTTTAGTATTAGCTTTAGGACTGTTTTTATAATCATTATTATAAGACAATCTATCTACTATTATACTAATCCACCCATAGAAACCAATTATAGATCGAAAACTATTCTAAATCTAATTTCTGCCTAAGATACATTCTTTTAAAGTAGTCTTCTTTAAATTAATCAATCTAGAACTAATATATTGAATTCTATTTTAACTACTTGATAATCTAAACTATAATTTATATAATATATATCATTTTATTTCATTATCTCTTCTACCAGCTCTATTAAAGCTAAGGCTAAATCGATTTTTGTCTTTATTTTTTTTTAATTATTATGTATTTGTCCTTCTAAGTAAGAGACTCATAGTTAATTAGAGTTTTAGCTTCGCCCTATTTTACTACAGATATCTAATCTCTTTCTCAGAGTTAATCATACTGATTGAAGGCTTCCATTATTAAGATATCTATCTATATTCTTCTTCTGCCCTAAATATCTGCTACTAAGCTACATAGCAACATAATTATAGATACCAGTACCTCTTCATTGTTTTCCTCCATACAGACTCAGACTACTAGTACTATTCAGTCTGAGAGTTATAATATCGCAGCTGTCAGATCCAAGAATAAGACTGGGATATATTCAGTCTTAATATTATTTTCAAGCCCATAGCATACTTCTAATTAGCTATCTTCCGTCATGTCTCTCTATAGGTGTCATCTTTGTCTAGTAGCTGTGTATTGTTGGGCTCATTATAATCATATTTTTAATTATTTACGTATATAATTTGGATACTACTATTATCCTATATTCTCTGATTTATTATAATTCATTAGGCTTTATTATATTAGATCTCTTTTATCTATATTGAGCTATAATACACAAAATGATTTATACATAAGATGAGATATGATATACCTAGTAGTTTCTACTAAATAACTTATAAGATCCTTTATAAGGAATGTATTTTAGGACTATAGCCTGGTAATTACTATAGTGATATCCTTTATTTGTATATTTAGCGCGGATCTAAGTCTTCTTGTAAGAAAAGATCTTATATTCTATCTCTTGGCAGTTGTAGCATTGAATTAGCCCTGTTTACAGTTCAAAGAGTCGTGTGTTTACTGATTCTCCTGCAATATCAGAATATTGGTTTCTCAATAGCCATTTCGCGTTGCTTCTTTAGTGGTATATACCACCATTGATCCATATGCTTTGTTTACGTCCTTTTTGCTGAGCCAGTATATTTTAGCAATGTCAACGCGATTCTCTTTTCTAAGCACTTGAGTAACTCCTAGCAGAATGTTCTCATCCATATCTATGACCGCTGTACGGTTAGTGTTATCTATCTTCACTAGGTATAACTGGTTCTTCAGCACTCTTACGCCTGGTGTAGTCATCTTCTATGCAGCGCCTCTAACGAGTTGAACTTCTGTTTTGTCTCTGTGGATTATCTTTACCTGGTCTGCGTTTTTGGAATCTTTGATCATTGCCGCACAATGCCAGTTGCTTTTATTTTCTGTAATCCGTATTTCTTTCTTGATATGCTGTCTGATATCAGCAATTTTGATCTTGATTCTGTCTTCGTCTCCTACATGCGATATGTCAATCAATTGTGCAGTATAAACTGTCGGTGATCGTGCGAAGCATGGGTGAAATTGGAGGGCTTGGTCGCTCCATAACTTGACCAGTAGGTTGTGTACTTGCAATTTTAGCATACATTGGCTTTTGGCTGGGTGCGTGGTGACTGTGGCGGGTAAGCTGTTGGTGATAACGTCTAGTTCTCGTAATTGCTTGCCCTCTTCAGATGACTGATTTTGAATTGCCTTTAGCTGCCCTTGCAATTCTTTAATTATAACGCGTTGTTCCTTGATCATGTCGCTTTACTCTTTCATTGGGGTCTCCTGTTTGCCAAGGACATCTTTCACGGCCTTGAGCTCATGGTGCGTCTTCTCTAGAAATCGACCCATCCTGAGGAGCAATTCTTCATTACCGTCTTTACTCTGTTGCCCATCTTGAATAATATCGGCCGCTCTTCTGACTTTAGTAGTTCCATTGGTTTTCTTTGACGTTTTGGTACTATACTCAGTATCGGCTAAGGCTTCCCGTGCTCTTGTTGATAGTGTCATGACGCGTGTAGATCGCGTCGTCGTCGCCCCCTCAGGCGAATCTTCTTCCATTGAGTCCATCCTCTCGCCTGTCATCAATGAATCTACCAATGATTTTCTGTTCGCGGCTAACTGTATTTCTAACTGAGGAGTAGGGGTAAGATAAGATGAAATTCAGCACCGTTAGGCAGGTTTGCGAAGGCCATGAGTTCTTACTTTTCGTTCCTGCCATAGACTTAGATATAACACTCTCACCAATAAAATACATTATCTAACTAGTTCCTAGTTAAGCCTATTTGCGAGCCTTGGACAAAGAGAAGCCCATGCTGACAGGTCTCAACGAAGAAATCCTTCGTTGGTAATAACGGAGATGTCTAGTTTGTTTGGACTACTCTACGCGCCCAACTGCCTGCAAAGATTTGACAGTATCTCTAACGCAATCCTCTATTGACCGCCACTCAACTCCCAAGACGTCCTGTACTCTGGAATTGTTGATCTTGTAAACACCTCCGTCCGGATAGTCACCACCCGGCGTGTCTGCTGTTGGCAAGACTCTTTCGTACTCCGGATACTGCTTCCTTACTATTTCAGCGACCTCTCTATTGTTAAAGAAGCCTGCAACAACAAAAAACCTCTTGTTAGAAGCTTCAGGCTTCTCAATAGCGAGAACGTGGCATAGCGCAAGGTCGCGAACGTCAACCCAGGTGAATGTACCGTTGGGAGGGATTTTGTCCTTTGCTTTGCCTTGAATCATGTCGCGAATTATTTGGTTGCTAGTGTTCAGATTATCCAAGCTGTTCAAATGGTGCACGACTGGCCCAAAGACTTGCGGTGGGCACATAGTCGCGATCGTGAAGTTCGGCTTTTCCTGTTCCACAAAGTCCCAAGCGGCTCTCTCAGCAAACGTTTTACTGGCTCTGTAGCCATTGGGTACACTCTCAATTGCTTGCTCCTTCGTTATTGGGTTCCAGTCCTCCTCGCTGTAGGTGTGCTCTGGCCATGAACCCTTGTAGGGATTTACTATCGAAGAAAATGATGAAGTGATCACGACTCGCTTGACTGAAGGCGCATTTTTCACTATCGATTGCAGGATGCCTGTCGTACCTTTTATGGCCGGGTCCAAAAGATCCTTCTCGACATCCGTGACTTGAAAGTGGAACGGGCTTGCAGTGTGAATGACTGCCTGGAATGGTGGGTCGGAGACGACAGCTTTCGCAAAGGCGCCTTCCCGGGCGATGTCCTCTACAATTGCGTAGTCCAACCGATCACTTGAAATGTCAGGGTAAGCTGCTTTGATTTTCTCGCCCTTCTCATGCGAGCGTACTGTGGTAACAACACTATGACCCCGTTTGAGTAAAATATCGAGAACATGGGCGGCAATGAAGCCAGAGCCTCCAGTTAGGAGGACGCGAGTCATATTGCTTGTTCGTCGTTTGAGCGGAGGATGAATCTTCTCTGTTGATATGGATAGAGAGACAAGAATCTGAATGCTTGCTATACCTTGATTTGACGTTGGTACATTTGGTCTCTGGATACAATTTCGTAGACAGTCTCAAGTAATTCCGCTCCGTTTCGCCGGACAATTTTCGCCGAAATCGCCTGGGGTAACGGCGAGCATTCGGGACAGCTCCGAAACTTCTTAATATTCTCGTGGAAGATATGTTTTCGGCCATTCTGTTAGCAGCTAGGGCATTTGGCTCACTATTATGATTTGACTTCGCCGGAGTTGAGCCTTGAGTGGATTACTCTTTCGCCGCAGCTCCGCGTTTGAGGGTTCCCCTTAGATGGAGCTCATCAACAAGCAGGTATCACAGCTTGGTGCGCCTGTTCAGTTTTTGCATTTTCATGTCCTCTGTGATTTCTACTGGATATGGAGGTCATGTTATACTATTAAAAAAAGGGCTCCTCGTTGCTCTGGTCTCTATTCTCAGAGAAAGTACACAACATGGTCTTCTATCCGCCATCTTGGGTACCGAAGCTGCCAGAGGTGCCAGATACCGTCTCCATCCCTGATTTCCTCTTTGATGAGCATAATGGCCGAAGGCCACTTAACCAGTCATGGGATCCATTCACATGCGGTCTGTCGGGTCGAACGCGATCGGCACAAGACCAGAAGACACAAGTCGACCATCTGGCAAGAGCGTTGAACAAAGAATTTGGATGGAAGGTCAATGAGGGCACAGAATATGACAAAGTGATCAGTGTGTTCGCATTCAACACGGTACTTCCATTGCGTGACCTGACGATCATCAAATTGACTGCTGACACCTAAAGATCGATATCATGACCCTTAACTGGGCAGTCCATAGAAACAACGGCATCTCATCCCCAGTGAATTCAGTGTATAATGCCGACGAACTCGCCTACCAGCTCACCAACTCAGGCTCAAAGTCGATCTTTACCGTTCTTCCGCTTCTTCAAACCGCTCTGGCAGCCGCACGGAAAGTAGGCATCCCAAAGGAGCGTATCTACCTCTGCGAGATGCCCGACATCACCACCGTCGGCATGAAGATGCCTAGCGGGTTCAAGACACTGACCCAACTAATCGAACAAGGTGCGTCCTTGCCACCGATCGAGTCTCTTACATGGACGGTAGGCCAGGGCGCCCGTCAAACAGCATTCCTTTGTTACTCTTCCGGAACGTCCGGTCAGGCCAAAGGTGTGATGATCTCCCACCGCAATGTCATAGCCAATATCCTCCAAGTCAAGACGTACGACCAAATTGAGCGAGACAAGAACGGACCGGACTACCTCGAAGTCGCGCTAGGCCTGCTTCCACAGTCTCACATCTATGGGCTCATAGTCATCTGCCATGTCAGTGTGTACCGCGGCGACCAAGTGATTGTGCTTCCGAAATTTGATATCCAGCAATACCTGAGGAGTATCTCGAACTTCAAGATCAACGTCCTATACATCGTCCCGCCGATCATCATCTCCATGGTCAAGAATAAGCACCTCCTTACCAACTTCGACCTGAGCTCGGTGAAATCCATCTTCACCGCCGCGGCACCCCTGGGGAAGGAAATCGCGCAAGAACTCACGGATCAGTACCCAGGCTGGAAAGTTAGACAAGCGTATGGTCTTACCGAGACGTGTACGGCCGTCACCTCTAGTAGTCCGCATGATATCTGGTTCGGTAGCTCGGGTAGCTTGTTGCCCGGATGCGAAGCAAAGCTCATGACGGTCGAGGGGAATGAGATTACGGGATATGATCAGCCCGGAGAATTATGGATGAAAAGTCCAA
Organism: Talaromyces proteolyticus; assembly: GCF_021365285.1. Lineage (NCBI taxonomy): Eukaryota > Fungi > Ascomycota > Eurotiomycetes > Eurotiales > Trichocomaceae > Talaromyces > Talaromyces proteolyticus. The sequence goes on along the minus strand of NW_025764284.1, from coordinate 856,852 downwards.
GTGTGGTGTTGGGATATCTGAAGAACGCGGTGGCGACGAAGGAAACTTTCGTGGAGGAAACCGAGGGACGATTTATGCGTACGGGAGATGAGGCGGTGTTCAGAAAGGCACCGAGTGGGAATGAGCATATATGGATTGTCGATAGGATGAAAGAGTTGATCAAGGTCAAGGTAGGTCACAAATAGAATACACCTCTTCGTAAAAAGCAAATACTCATCCTGAGAAGGGTATGCAGGTTGCACCCGCCGAACTCGAGGCCTGCCTTCTCGACCATCCCGCCGTGGCTGACTGCGCTGTCATCGCTGTGCCAGATGACTGGGCTGGTGAGGTGCCAAAAGCGTACGTCGTGCGGTCGAACCATGTCGGCCTGCTGGAGAGCGAGGCGATGACCCGCCGCGAGATCTGCAAGTACGTTGAGGGAAAAAAGAGCAAGCATAAGTGGCTCGAAGGTGGTGTAGAGTTCATTGATATCATTCCCAAGAGTCCGAGTGGGAAGATTTTGAGAAGACTATTAAGGGATAGGGATAGAATGGACAGGAGGAAGCAAAGAAGTAAATTATAAGTCGTGAAATAGTACAATGAAGCGGGTTTGATGAAGCGCAATAACCGCGAGCTTGTAACGGCGTACCACCAAGTATTACACCTTCTAGAGAAGCCTCGCTGTGCCTTCCCACCTGTGGGGAAGTTCTTAAGCCCATGGCCATCAAATTGAACAGGCAGGTGTGACTCCACCAGCGTCGGGTTTAAATTATCCACACTCAAGCATCCAATTAAGTGCATGTTCATTTCCATCTCGTCCTTCAACAGCTGCATCGCGCGATCAACGCCTGGCTCTCTATAAGTTGACATGGCAAACAGGAAAGGCTGGCCGATACTGACGCCTTTTGCACCAAGACACAAGGCATCATTAAATTATACATTTATAGTATATGTTACAGGTGTAATAAAAGGCCTTAATGATATCAGTTGCGCCACGAAAACCTCCAACCCAGCATGACTCCGAATCATGCCGGGCCACTTCCTCACCTAAGAGGGTCATTGTGTCAATTTTGTTATCGGAGGGAACCTAGGTCATGTAGATATCTCTCCTGTCGACAGACCCTGGCAGATGGCTTTCGAGCATGCGAACCATTTAGCCTTACCGCCCCAATATAAGTCAAGAAGATAATGAATATTCAGGATCTAATTTGGAATTCGAATAGGAGCAGTTATCCGAAAGAAGTATGTATCAGCGTCGTAGCATCTCGGCCTTCGTTCTCAGACGCGAACTTTGTCGGGAAGATCCTCTGCGTATATTTCACAGCATTGCATAACCATTCGTCCTCGAATATGCCTAAGAAATGTTCGACCCCTAGCCTGAACCTCGTCCGGATCGCCGAGGGCTCCCGTGCCGCATCTAGGTTTCCTTAACGGATAAGATTTCGGCGAAAATGGCTTCATGGTTTTTGCCCGCCGCTGAGTATCGTCCGCTCGGCCGCTTTCAGGATGTTATTCTGCATATCGCTGTGGAGTAAATACTTCAACCTCGGGTCTTTGTGAGTTTGCCTTCGAGTCGGGAGAAGGTGCCTTGGTCTTAGCAATCTGCGGAAGTCAAGAAGAGAGGATCTGCCGTTTGCGTGGCGAAATGAATTTGCAAAAGCAACACCATCACGTTTAGAAGAGCTCACTATCGATTCGAAGGTGTGCCTTGTTAGTTAAACAGAAAGACATTAAAATTTTGGAAGGACCAAGTAGTTCCTGGAGCCGTCGCTATATACTCCCGCATGGTGCAGAGAAGTATTGTGCACAGGACAAATTGCCCAGCCTGCCTTGCTGAATCTACTGTGGTAGCTTGGGCGACGGGGACATAGCCACCATGTCTCCTCTCTTAATGAAAGGGTAAGGACGAGACTCCCTGGGCTGTTATCGTCTTTCAGAGCGTTATGTTAATTCCATGCTGTAGGGTCGGTCTTGTAACGGGAGCTGCTTCCGGGATTGGTCATGCTTGCGCTCGAATTCTTGTCGAAGAAGGATGCACAAGGCTTGTGCTATCCGACCTGAGTGAAGAAGGGCTTGAGAAACTCTCCCAGCAACTGAAAGAGATAGAACCCAGTGTGGAGACTCTCTTATTCTCAGGTGACATGTCCAGCGAAGCCGACGTTGATCGAATGGTGGAAGAAGGCGCTCTGAAGTTTGGTGCAATTCATTATTGTATTAATAGTGCAGGCGTTACCAGCAAACCACGCCTGCGAACCCATGAGCTGGAAGTCGAGGCATTTGATCGCGTCATTAACATCAATCTCCGTGGGCTTTGGTTGTGCGAAAGAGCACAACTCCGCCAAATGCTCAGACAGCCTGCTACACTAAAGACACGCAACCATGCTACCTCGAGTCCGCTTCAGCGGGGTGCCATTGTGAATATTAGCAGTATCTTTGGTCTCACAGCCCATCCTACCGCTGGAGCGTACCCTGCTTCAAAAGCTGGCGTCTTGGGCTTAACACGAACAGATGCCGTGGCGTATGCGACGGATGGAATCAGAGTTAATGCAATCTGTCCTGGTTTCATCAATACGCCTCTAGTCGAACAAGCCAGAGCCAGCGGTGCCGATTATTCGAAACTAATCGGGCTAATACCATTCCAGCGTTTTGGGACCTCAGAAGAGCTCGCTGAGGCTGCTGTCTGGCTAGTGAGTGAGCGAGCAAGCTATATCAGCGGTGTTGAATTGCCAGTAGACGGCGGCTGGATGAGAGCTTGCAATACGTAAGGAATGCTAGTAAAGGGGTCGTATCGATTGTAGGTAGCGAGAGTCGTTGGGTCATTCTGTCAGGCCTTTTCTAAATAGATACAGAAATACGGGTTAAAGTAGCTTGCAAATACATGAAATTTCCTTCCTCTCTTCATTATCCAGGATTGAAGAAACGGGTATGTGGTCGGCAGGTTTGTGCGCGACGTTGAAAATCTTTCGCCGATCTCTTTGTACGTGAAGGTTTCGAATAGTACCGTGTGTATTACTAGACTGTCTACATAGTTTTAGAGAGTATCGATCAGCCAGTTGAGTCTCAACCTCGAAGTTCGATCATACCATGTTCTTCTGGCATGGATTTGGAGAGGAGGTACTTAAAACAGGCTAGGAAATTCTGGACCGAAGTCCCGGAATTGAGGAAATGGGAGCTAGATTTGAGTCGGCTCAGGATATCGGGAGAGCATCTGAAGCCTCAAACTAATTAATTCATTCCGACTAGAAATTGTTGTATACCATGGACATCATGCCAACACAGCTATATACCTCCAATCTTGGACATCATTTAATCAAGCCGCTTTTATTTTGTCTAGCTTTATGTTAGAAGAATTTTCGGTGCTTTTAGATTTTGTCATATTACTATTGTAGGAACTAATTTTATATTCTACTTCTAGGTTGGCAACAACTTAAGTTAATCCCAAATATACATATCGACAGCTACAACTAGCAGCCGCGACTGAATTATCACGCACTACCTTGTGCGAACTCTCAAGAACAATGGCTTGACCAATTGGAGAGCAAAGAAGCGACCAGAGCTCACAATCTAAGCAGCATCTGCTGAGCTTACTTGGTAAGTTGTACGAAAGGGTTGGACTGCTGCCCAGTGAGGTCAATACATGTGTAGTGATGAGTGTTATGTGGAGCGGGGAAAGGGGGGGGCTGTGGAATGGATATGATATACCCCAGACCACAAATGGATAAAGAGATAATTTCAACTTATGAAAAGGACAAGCACATCTGTAGTATGGTCTGGGGGTGCTTCGGGCAGGTGGAACTCTTTGAACTACGCCTTTTCGATCGCGATTTTGAATCAAAGTAGCACGGGTATAGCGCTACCTCCTCCCTGGAAGCTTTGAATTATCAGCTTCTCAAGTGCTGTATTCTAGGGCCTACATTCATGAAGAACAATGCCCCGATACATACTGCAAGACTAGTAGACGGGAACATGAATGGCTCCCTAATAATTGTATTCTAGTGACCGATTGGCCTCCTATTCCCTAGACTGAACCCCCTTCGTACTAAGGCAATATTTACAGCAAAGAAACCCTCGAAAGCAAGGCTTGTGCTATTCCAGACTCGATCATCAATGTCCGGCGCGATTGGTCGTACCATTGGGTGCATTTTTCTCAATTAGGTGCGACGTATGCCACCCTTGATAATGGTTCTCCAGACTCCTTTCCAGCATTTGCATATAGGTGGGCAGTCCTCCTGCCCAACTCAGAGGTTGAACTTTCTTTCCTGGAATATTCGCACCCGACCACCAGCTGTGCAAGCAGTTAGTATGTGGATCCACAGGAGAGAGACAGGTAGACTTATCTTCCCCTTTGAAAAGAGTGTGGCATCCCATTTCTCGCGCACCATCTCAAGCCACTCATCCGCAGACGCTTCTGTCGCCTCGAAGCTTTCAATCTTGTCATTCTCAAGCTTCTCGACTACCTTCGCTATCCACCGGGCTTGGGATTGTATGCACGATGGTCCGTTCCTGTTTCGCATTAGGGGGAACAATGACTGATGGTAGCAGAAATGCACTTACGTAAAGGTCGACGGAGCCTGTGGCCCGAACAAGTAGAACATGTTGGGGAACTTCGGCACTGCGATGCCGATCGATGTCTTCACGCCTTCTTCCCAATGCTGCGTGAGAGTCCTCCCATCCGTGCCGCGGATTTGGATATCCTTGAAACCACCAGTCAGCGCATCAAAACCGGTGGCAAATATGATCATATCGACGTCGACTTGGCCAGCGGCGGTCTTCACACCCGTAGCATTAAGCTCTTCGATAGGAAAGCGGTTGACATCGATAATGTCGACATTGTCTTGATTCATCACTTCAAAGTAGTTTTGCTCCAGCGAGGGACGCTTTGCACCATATGGATGTGGGGGAATTTCCGGGGCCAGAAGTTCTCCTTTTGCTGGATTATTGATTCGCTTGAGGACCATTCGGCGCCAGAAGTCGTACGCCGCATCGTTTGCTTTCTGGTCTGTCATCGCGTCTTTATATCCAGAAACCCAGAACTGAAGGCCGCCGTCTTTGAGAAGACTTTGGTAGAACCTTTCTCGCTCTTCAGGCGTGTCATCAAACGTGTTTTTATCTGCGCTTTCATATAGGACGCCACCTGGTGTTCTTTCACATTTACTGAAAGCCTCCGCGTAAATTCCCGTGTCTTTCTTTTTCTGTTCTTCAACGGGATCTAATTTTCGTTGGGACATTGGAAGACTTGATAATTCGGTCAGGCAGTCCTACATTTGACGGTCCGAGTGACTTACCAAAGGTTTGGTGTGCGCTGGTATACCGTGAGGTGCTTGCTCTGTTTTCCAGATTCCTGAATCACCTGGATTCCACTTGCGCCTGTGCCTATGACTGCAATGCGTTTATTCTTGAGGCTAGCGCCGTAATATGGCCAGTGTGCTGTGTGATACAGCTCGCCTCGAAAATCCGAGGAACCTTTAATGTTGGGAATGTACCTGTTTCCGTTTAGCAAAGACTTTTGGGAAGATACCACAAGGCGATTGATGGATTACGTTTTGGAGGAAGACCCCATAGCCAGAATCATCCATTTGCACTCGGCCTCAGTTCCATCAGAGCAGGTTATCAGCCACCGACAGCGCGTGGAGTCCCAGTCGGCAGATTCAACGTTTTTACAGTATTCAATGTCTTTCCGAAGATCCCATTTCTTTTCCACGTGAGCGAAATATCTCTGTAGCTCTCGCCGTCCAGGAAAGCGCTCTGAAAATGTGAAATCTTCCCACAATTCTTTGTCGAACAGCTGATAGACTGGTGCATCACTGTCCACACGAGCTCCAGGGTCTAATCAATTAGCGCGTGCCACAACATGACATTTCGATCGCCATACATTGATTCCAAAACCTGTGGCCACGGTCAGTTTGGGTCCTTACTTGATCTTCATCGGATTTTGCTGATTCACCAGACTCCTCCCGGGCCTGACCCTCTTTCGTACAGCTTCACCCGAAGTCCCAAACTGCGCAGTCTTGTCCTTGTCTAAGCGTTTGGTTGCTCTTCCTGAACCGAGAACATACCTTGGAAGCATGGAATAACCACCAAACCCAGCACCTATGATGAGAGCATCGTACTCGGCCCTTTCGCTGGCCCTTTCGCTTGTAGAACCCATATGAAAGTCTGACGAAGTGTGCAGATTCTGACCAGGAATTTGAGCACTCTCACTGAATCGTGGTGTATTAAGAAGGCTTGAAGATGAAATGTGCAAATGACCACAACCGCGAGATCTTCAGCGAAGGTTTAAATGGCCCTTCGCTGCCTCTTATCGCACAGCCTTCGATCCTCAAATGAACAGCCAAACAATCCTCGCCCCGACTCCTCCTAACTTGCAATTCCGGATCGACGACGCTGCAAGGTATTTCGGCGAATTGCACCCACATTACCGGTAGTTACCCCACAGCCATCTCGGCCTCCCGAAGCCGCCACTGCTATGCTCGTGGGACGGTAAACTCCTAACACCGAAATACCACAATGAATCAAATTCTTGTGGACAGTTAGCGGAAGAAGCATCAGGGAGAAAGATCTAGCAACTCCAGAAGTCCTCGATGAGTAGCCTAAGATTGGGCAGGAATTCAGCCCCAAAATAGTTCTACGTGCGGCGGATTGCTCGTCTTGCTTGCTTTTTGGAGCGACTTCTGTAATGTGTCTAAGATGCTTTCGGCGAAAATGAAGAGATCACCGGGAGATAATGGCGATCAAGTTGAGCAGTATTTCGGAACGAGCTGTTTCGGCTACCTATTTGTATCTAATTGGCATCTATTTAACCAATGGAGGTATTGCGCCTTTTCTGTTACGATAAGGAAATAGCATATTGTTGTCTCTTTAACACTACCTGCTTACCGATATACAAAGAGCATCCTCCCTGCTGCTCCCGCAAAACATTGACACAAGGTATCTTCTAGACCACAACAAGCTCAGTATGGTGGGATCCAGCGACGTGCCAATGAGCACAAACGGTATTACATCACGAGATACTACAGCACATATCGGCGAGAAGAAACACCTGGAAGAAGTGGGAACTACTTTAAAGAATGCGCCCGCATATACCCCGAGGAGGCTCCGTGTCGTAACAATCGGGGCAGGGTATTCGGGGCTTACACTTGCCCACAAGTTTCAACATCAGCATCCTGAATTGCAGGGCATCATAGACCATACCATCTACGAATCGAGGAGCGAGCTTGGGGGCACATGGCTGGTTAACACGTATCCAGGGGTGGTTTGCGACGTCCCATCACACATATATGTAAGCGATTCTCCGCCTATATACCTTTGACCGCTCAACACTGATTTCCAGGCCTTCCCCTTCGATCCTAATCCTGACTGGACTCGCTTTTTTTCCACTGGCCCGGAGATATGGGCGTACATGAAGAAAACGGCTCAAAAGTGGGATCTCGAACGTCATGTTAAATACGATCATCGCGTTGTCGGTGCATATTGGCAGGAAGATCGAGGGGCATGGAAGGTTATGGTCGAACATGGTGGCATAGTCGTAGAAGATTTTGCGGATATTCTTATATCAGCCCAGGGCTTTTTGAAGTGAGTCGTTTATTTTCTGCTGTAACCAATACTAAATATTTTCACAGCTCATGGACATGGCCCTCGATTCCTGGCCTGCAAGAGTTTAAGGGTAAAAAGGTCCACTCGGCAAATTGGGACCACGAGCATGACTACAGTAACAAGCGGATTGCAGTCATTGGAAATGGATCATCTGGAATCCAAATATTGCCTCAAATGGCAAAACTGGAGGGAACACACGTCACCAGCTTCCAGAGAGGCCCAACATGGGTTGTGAGCACAATGAGCCCTGCTTCTCTACTTGGAAAAGACGACTCTGCCAATAATCCAGAGTATACGGATGAGGAGAAGAGGAATTTTCGAGAGAACCCTGCACATCACAATAAGTACAGGAAACAGATCATTCACAAGATCAATGACAGCTTCAAAATGGTATGTGAGAACGCAAGACCCTGCAATAGTCAGTGAAGCTAACATCTCAGTTTGTGAAAAATTCGCAACTGAACTTGGATGTCCTCCATCTAGCGCAGACGCAAATGGCTGAAAAGCTGAATCACGATACCGAGCTATGCGAAAAATTGATTCCAAAGTTCGAAGTTGGTTGTCGACGAATTACGCCTGGAGAAGGTTATTTGGAATCCTTTTTGAGGCCGAATGTTGACCTGACCCAAAGCCCAATCACCAAGGTCACTGACAGCGGTATTCAAACTGCCGATGGAAAATTCCATGAGGTTGACATCAGTATGGCCCTATCTACTCTGAGACTCCAGAATTTGGTTAACGTTGGTTGACAGTCGTGTGCGCAACGGGCTTCGACGTCTCTTACCGTCCTCGATACCCCATTGTTGGACGTAACAAAGCCGACCTAGGCGAAATGTGGACAAAGGAACCAAGATCATATCTATCCCTCGCAAGTGCAAATATGCCAAACTACTTCATGTTCACAGGACCGAACGCCCTTATTGGCCACGGCTCCCTCATGGAAAGTTTGGGTTGGAGCGCTGAGTACATGATTAAGTGGATCAAGAAGATCGCATTTGAAGACATCAAAGCTATTGCACCTAAGGAGAGTGCAATAGAACAATTCATCAACTACTCTGACCAGATTCACAACACCTTGACGTGGACAGGGTCTTGTCGAAGCTGGTACAAGAACAACACTGTGGATGGAAGGGTGACGGCAACCTTCGCCGGGAGCGCACTTTTGTTCAAGCGGTTGATCGAGGACTTGCGTCCGGAAGATTTTGACATAGATTTCAGAAGCTGTAATCGCTTCCGGTTTCTGGGGAGTGGATTTGTTGGATACGAATTGCAGGAAGGGAATGATCTGGCGTGGTATGTTGATAGATAGGGGGTGGTCACGGATATAATAGTGAAAATCGGAACATCTAGCTGAATAGTGTAACTTTAGTTTAGGTTAACAAGCACATAGTCGACGAAAGTGTCGGTCTACCGTCTACCAACTTACACTTCAAGGACTAGAACTTATGCTATTAAGCACTTAGATCTTGAATTGATCTTGAGATCTAAGTTCAAAGTACCTAAACTTGGTGTGCCCCACACGGCGGTGGATAGTCCAAGGCCGACCTTGCACAGCACTATTGTGCCTAGAGATACTGTAAGCTCTATTTGCCACTGTCTATGCTTGTGTAGTTACTAACTCGACCCACCTGGGCTAAATAAATTATGACCTGCTTGCGAGTCCTAGAGAAACTTCAAAGCGGTAAGGCATGGTTGCTATGGTAGATCAGCTGCGGAAGGTCGGCGGTAGTTCATATCAGTAAATACCTCTTGGATAGTAACATGAGTTAGACGGCTATGATTTTCTCCCAAACTTAACAATTCCGAGAGCATTTCACCCATCACAAGACCGCACCATGACCAAATTCAGGTGATCACTTTGACATAACCAAGGAGACCTTCCATCTTCCGGAAAATAAGGGTCTCAATACAGCAATTCAAAAGCGTTGCACAGCATAAAGGAATGGACACAAGAAGCCATCCGATTTCGTTAGCAAAGCTACTTCCCGATCCATGCCATTGTAAAAGAGCTGTCAGACCCGTATATTTGAAGCACAGATTGGTTGTGCCCTCACTTGGCTAGTACGGGTTAGCCCTTGATACGATCGAAATACCGGCATTAGTGAGGCACCAACACATCAAAAGCATTCTATTCAGAGAAGTCAAATCATGAATATCTTTAAATAATGTCAAGACTAAAGTCTCCGCCTCCCTGCCTTCCTTCTACTAATCCCGCCTATTCAATACCCACCACTTGCATTCAGCTACTCAGTCTCCCAGCCCTCTGCAGCACGAGACTGTGACAGCTGTATGGAGTCCACCACCAGGGAAGAGGAAGTGTCGTTACTAAGTGAGGTTGAGAGAGCCTTGAGGCACTCCTTGCAAGTCACAGCGTGGGCGTGGACTTCTCTTCGCGTGCCATTTTAGCACGCACAAACATTTGTAAATCCCGCAAGGCGACGGTAACATTCTCATGGGTATCTTCTGGAAACATAATATATCCATGCGGACTTCCAGGATAAATGCGAATGATGGCTTCTCCGCCGGCCATCATCCACTTTACACTCATGAAAACGGAATCATCCAGCAAGCAGTCCTCTGTACCACAAGTAAAGAATGCTGGGGGCAGATTTACGGTAGCAAGGTCTGCAAAGAGGGGCGATATTTTCGGCGAAACAAACTCATCAGCCGTCAGTCCGGGCAGATACGCTTCTCGGAAATTGGTCATAATATCCTCGTCCAGCACCAGCGGAGGGTCTTTCTTGAAATTTTTCATGCTTGCCGACCATTGCAGCGAATATGTTCCATAATGACCAAGGAGACCCAAGAACCGGAAATTCGCATATCGCACGACAGATGAGTGTGCCAGATGGAGCATCGTAAGTACCGCAAGATTTGCTCCGGCGCTCTCGCCACCAACAAAAGTCAGCGGGCAGCCAAACTTAGCCTGCGCATTGTCCACTAACCATTCGGCAACATCGTAGCAGTCTTCAGTCGCGGCGGGGAAGGGAAACTCGGGTGCCAGCCGATAGCCAACTGAGAGACACAACAGGCCACAGGTGTCGGCCAGGGTCTGCAGGTATACGTCTGATGACTCCTCGTCGGACAGGACCCATCCACCACCATGGATGTGCATAAATACGGCCTGCGGCTTTCCTGTCTGAGGCTCTAGCAACCGACAAGGAATGCTTCGTTGGGGATCGCGCGATGGAAGGGCGAAGTTTCTCGCAGTAGGCGAGAGGATTGGAGCGGGCAGGGGCGTGCGGCCACTTCGACGCAAGGCTCTATATGTACCGGCTCCAATCTAAAAATGTTGAAGTGATTAGTGACTGTTTCTCCGTGCCCTTTCTACTAGCAGATTATTTTCAAGGAAGAGCTGTATGCGCAGAAGTGGACGTAATTATATGAGAGCTACCAACCTCGTACCATCTTGGTATCTTTGCCATTGTGTTTTGCAGCTTTTGATTAAAAGACAAGGTGGCCGAGGAAATGGAAGCCGGGTCGAATTTCTCATAGTTTATCGTTATATCACTCTGGAGAGGCATCGCCGTTTAGAGCAGGTCGATGGGACGGCTGAAGAAGCCGTTCCTGACCTGGATTTGAAAGGCAGATAGGGCTGGTGAGTCGATACAGAGGCAGAAAAAGAAGCCGGGAATAGCAGGTTCCTCAAGAGCACTATTGACATTTCAGGGTTGTGGCAGGTTTTATCATAGGCTCCGGTGCGGCGTCGCCATACTTCGCATTTCGGCCGAGATAAAAAGGCGAAGTACGTAGGCGAACTAAGTGCAGCCTGAGGCCCGCCTCTGCCTCTTGATATTAGTGCAAGCGGGTTGCGTCGTAACGTACAGCACTGTAGTGTACATTCTTCTTGTGCTTCTAACAATGTCCTATATCAGAGATAGGAAATTTTTAAAGCTCGTAGTTGTGCTTCTATAACCTTAAGATTCGCCAAGCGGTTCCGCCAGCCGGAACGTATACTCGTCCGAGTTTCCTTTCCCCCTTCGCTTGAGGTCTGTTGACTTCCTCAAGAGACTTACTCTGATGCGCTGTGGGCAAAGAGCTGATCTCATGCGAGTCCGCTTGCAATGTCCGCTTTGGACTTCAGTATTTCCGTACAGGAACACGATTGATTCAGGGTCTCTATGGGATCCAGATATAGTACAAACAAGATATTACTCCCACAGTAGGAAATGCCACTACTCATTGAAACTTTGATAGTGAAAGACTTCTATTCAATCGAGCACGCTGTTTAGAGTACTGCTCGGCATTGTATTCTCAGGGTAAGCCATCTATGTAGATTGGGAGATTAAGGCCATGTCAAATCGTCCAGTGCTAAAGAGCCAAAAGGCTCTCCTTGAAAGTCAGCCCATTCCATCAAGTCAAGGGACGTGAACGGATCCAAAAAGTTCTCGAATGAGGCTACTCCGGACGTGGTCTCAGCTGCAGAGGTAGGTGCTGTGCGGAAGTTGGTGGAGTGTGCGCCCATCCCACCGAGTGACATTGGCATTGTCGTAATAGCGCGCTCAGCTACCATGCCTTCATTTTGAGTACCAACGGAGGCTCCAGATTCCATTGATCGGTTGAGAAAATTACGAACATCGTACTGTGGACCACTTTGGTCACACGGATTGTCCTCAACCAGGAGTCTTCCCACCAGCTTGCGGAAAAGCCAATACATCCACCCTACAAACGGCCAATAGTTCTTGAACTCTGAAAGAGCCAATACACAAAGTTGTAACTTATGCTTTAACACCCGGCGTCGTGATCCGTCACTTCGCCGTAGTTGAATAACATGGATAGTAAGGCAAGCGAACAAAATCGCAATCCTTGGAAGAAATTGTGAGCACAAAATGACGAAAGTCACAAGGACTAACATACAGATGTACGGAGGCACGACGAAAAAGTCCCTCAGCGAGTAAGTCCTCAACGATTCGAGTGACAGCGTTCGCAGAAACAGGTGCCACCGAAAGATCATGCTCCGGTGTTCCCTCTAGGAAGATTTGTCGATGTAGTGAGATTTTGCACCAACTGAAGAGAAGTTAGTAGCGTATACAGTAGGACGGTTTTGTGACTTAGATACTGAAAGCCTAGACTTAGCATGTTCGCCAGCAGTTGTGCCTCTTGGTTGTTGTCTTCGGAATATTTAAGGCGTTCCGGTAGACACTTCTCCCAAGCGGTGAGTTTTGCATCCATCTCTTTTCTGAAGGTATCGGTATTCTCATGTTTCTGCGTGGCCTTAATGATCTTGCCCACTGCCACTATTAGCCTTGTTGGTCTCGCGCACGTATAGAGTCAACACAAACGTAAGATCGCCAATTTAGCCATTTCAACTGAATGCCGGACACCGAGCATGTTGGAGGTATCATCATCCGTTCCAGTGTTAGCGGGACTATCAAAGTCACTCTCTTCCAGCGGCTCAACGTCACAGTCATCGTCATGAATCAGCATTGGTCGTCCGAGAGAAGCCGCATCAAAGCGGTCTCGCACCTATGTCAATTAGCAGGCAGCAAAGCCAGCCATAACATCAATTCATGGCGTACATAAAAGGTCCACCAAATCCGCTTCCACAGCTTTTGATCTTTCAGAGGCAAGTAGGAGTGTTTTGTTCTGCCGAAGTATCAGCAGAAACAGGTAGCTCTTTCGAAATGGCTAACCATACGATCGATGCATGCCGTTGGCTTGGGCCAGCCGCACTGCGGCTGCCAACCAGTGACTGCAGTCTTTCTCTTCCGTTGGACTTCCCCACCAGAAGGTCATTAAGAAAAGTACCTGGATCACTGTAACGCGATTGTGCTCACAGTCTGCATCGTAAAGAGCTTTGACTCGCTGGTAGAGAGTAAGTTGTGCGGAACGTCTGCTTCCCCAATTTACCTTGATAATATCCTCATCGCAACAGGTCGTCGCGACAAAGAACAGTGCCTGAAGGAGGAGTATAGACGCCCGACCAGCTTCAAAGTCTTGGAGAAATTGTTCACGATCGAGGATCTGCTGCATTGGGAAAATCCATCGAAAATACGCGTCTAGGAGTGCTTTCTGCACAAACGGTGGTGGGAGGGAAAAGGCGCCTTTCTTCCGCAGCAAGTCCATTTCCTGCTGCTTTAAATCGAAATCATCTTCCGGGACATCATGGGGTCGTTCATCTAGAGTAGTCGGGACCTGGTAGTGGACATTATATGGTAGAGACTCTGTGCTGACTGATCCAGGGCTGGCCGATTGCTGAGCATTGCCGCCGCGGGCTTTCTGAATGGTCCAGGCCCAGATCGAGTCGTTTCCAAAATACATGACCTTATTGGCGACATTCTTTGAGTGTGGTGTGTTCTCGTGTTCTTCGGAGTTCATCAGCTTGACAAGAAGCATTTCGGAACCTTCCTTAGGTTGTTCCTCTGCGGACGTATGAGAACGAGACTGCATTTGGGGGGTTTTTGCAGGACTCTGAAGACTAAAGGAAGCATCTGGTAGATCGGCTGTGACTGGTTGGTCGAATGAACTGGGGGTTGTCGATTCTCGGCGGTCCGCAGGAAGTGCCTGCAAGCCATTGGCAGCAGCTGAATGCGAGTCTGCACATAAGCTGATAGAGCTTGCAAAATGCTAAGGTCAGCAAGCTCGACCCAGGACATAACATTGCGTCTTGATCAATACATACGTGATGTTGGTAGACTTGCGTGGCTCACATGGTTCGTTTGCCTGCAGACAAGCCTGACATGGCTGGTAGCGGTTGTTTTCAGTTGGACCTGTTGGTGAAGGCTCTGGTGTCCTGCATTTGATGTGGCGAGCACTGCAGTATCGACATGCAAGCTTACGCTTGTGGCGCCGGTAAACTCGGCTTGTTGGGTGATTCATGGTTTGGCGCTCTTCTTGGAGCATCAGAGGAATAGGGCTGTCTACGATTGTAGAGCTGTGTTCAAGAGCTGCCTACTAACTGCAGCTAAAAGATGGTTGCTTACCAGCCAGAAAAGGGCTACGCAATGGTAATTCCCGGGGCGGGGTATGCTAAACGAGAACTCGGCTCTCTCGGCCGTTGGAGGATTTGCGGGGTGGTATGCGGGCAGCGAATCGCGTACTAGGAATGTCTGTTCGCTTGCTTCTCTCTGCGTCCGCTCAATTGATCTTTATGATGGTTATAACTACATAGCCCTATGTTAACTATAATATCTTTTAGTAGACAATACACGTGTTAGTTCCTGCCACATAGTCTGCAGAGTGCCGCCTTCGTAAAGCAGGCCCTGCACGCTATATGGCAATTACTGGGAACACAGTAGAGGTCATAGTCGTCAGCGACAGCGAGCAGTCCATTTATCGCGCCGAGCGGATGAACAGCTGAGTACGTCAGAGAGCGTGTGGGGGATGGGTCGACCCAACCCAATCCACCTTCGTGGTTACGGATCATGACCCTTCTCATTGGCAACCTACCATCGTTCTCGAAATCATCCCGAAAGACTGGGGTTTGACCTTCGCAGCGGTCGTATAGTCGAAGTGACTTCCACTGTCATGTCTTCGAACTAGCATACTCTCGCTTTTATAGAGCGTTAATGACCTCCATCACAAACCTGACAATGTTCCCATCCCCGGAACTAAGAATCCTGCCAATCTAAAATGTCATTGCATCTGGAATTTCTTAGAATCGAATTCCGGATGCTTAGGTAGAGTAGAAACTAGGGGCTTGCGCATTTTCGCCGAAATCCACAATTCCGCCCGCGTAACTTTCTGATTTAAGCGGCCAAAATGATATGTGAACGCTCCCGTTATAGCACCTATGCCGAGTCCAAAAGCATTTATCGACTCCCCGTGGGGAGCTAGTTGTCTATAAACGCCCCCGTGGGGAGCTAGCATCCACGCAGACGAGTCCGGGGAAATTTGAGAAATCAAGACCCAGTGGCGTTAACTGACTGTGAAGAGATCCAAGAAGACTGAGTTTGCCTGACTGGTGGTTTTCCTTGATGAACCAAGTCAGCCGCGTTCCTTCCTCCTTGCTCTCTCTCAACATCATCACTACAGTACATTGAACAAAGAGATATACACATCGATCAAAATGGAAGAAGACAAAGGATACACCAATTCAGAGGTCGAACACTCAGACCCAGACCCTATTGAACAGTACTTCCATTGTACGTGAAAAGTTCCCCTTGCGCTCTGCTCCTCGCTCCCATCGTTGACTTATTGGCAGCGGAACCTGCATGGGCAAGACGGATTCCTGGAGGGTACTCACGGTCGCGATGCCTCAAGCTCTCCGGGAAGCCGATGCTGTTGGCCATCCTTTCCTTCGCCGGAACGTGCATCTTATTCTTCGGTTATGACTCGGCCGTCATGGCCCAAGTAAATATTAATCCGGACTACTTGCAACGCATGAACATCAATCACGGAACAAATAGTGACGCCGCACGAATTGGGGGCCTTGTAAGTTTCTGGTTCGCTGGGTTCTTTATTGGTAGGCATTCTCAAATCCTCGACAAACCTCAAATCTACGGGGCTTGGCTCTAAACGACTCGAATAGGAGCTATCTTGTCGGGTAGCTATGCGGACTCACTCGGACGTCTCAGAGCTATCCAGATGGGTTGCATCTGGGGCATACTGGGCGGAGCACTATTAGCGGGAGCTCAAAACTTCACTTGGATGGCCATCGCCCGAGTCATCAGCGGGGTGGGGTGTGGACACCTCAACACAATTACGCCTATCTGGACCTCGGAGCTGGCAGACTACAATCTACGAGGCGCGTTCGTCGCTGTTCAATACGCCCTCTGTATTTTTGGTGCTCAGATGTACGTGCTAACATGCCCCCGCCGCAAAATGTATGTTCGGAGTATAACTAACCATACGAAGCGTCTACTGGATGCAATATGGATGCCTGAAGACCAGATCACTGAGCTTCTCATGGCGTTTTCCTCTAGGCTTCCAAATATTGTTTCTCTTGGTCATCTTGTTGGTTGCCCCTTTCTTCCCAGAGACTCCCCGTCACTTAGCCCAGACAGGGAGGCTCGAGGATGCAAGAGAAGTCCTGACTCGTTGCCGTCTCCTCGCAACTCGAGAGTCGGTCAACCAAGAGCTCGAGGAGATCAAAGCGGCAATCCGTCTTGAGGCAACCCAAGCGTCACATGGCTTTATCTCTATGATCTGGAAGAAGGATGCGCTTCACACTCGTCGGCGAGTTGCCCTTGCGATGGGTATCCAATTTATGCGGGAACTTACTGGTCCTGATGTCATCGCTGTATTTGGGCCTCAGGTGTTTGCCTTGAGTGGCTGTAGGTTTCACTCGCCCAAAACGTGATGAAACCTTCTTGATACTAACCACGAACTTCTACTTCAGATTCTGGGGATTGGCCCTCAATTCTTGCTGGCCTCAACTTTATCGGCTATATGATCTCAACCTTTATCGCCTCGTACACCGTCGAACGCTTCGGAAGGAGGAAATTGTTGCTGACCGGCTTGTGCACCATGGGCAGCCTTCTGATGATCTGTGGAGGTCTGGCGCACAAAGTGTACGCCCTTGCCGAGGTTGATCCAGTTGCAAGCAAGCGCTACGGCAGCGGAGTAGTAGCTTGTGTGTTCCTCTACACTATGGCGTTCGGTGGTACCTGGATCGTCGCCGCGTAAGTTCTTTCCCTTCCTCTCTTCTAGGGGTTTAGTATTGCATTGCATTTCTAGATTGCTGACAAAATCCGCTTGTCCAAATAGCTTCGTATATCCTACAGAGATATTCCCGCTAGCTACTCGTGCCAAAGGTAGCGCGCTATCCATGGTCTCCTTCGCGGTTGCAGGCGGCGTTTGCAACGAGATCATTCCATATATCATCTCAGCCGCTGGGTTTTGGGTCTTCATCATGTTCGCCTTACTGAACTTTGTTCAGATTCTTCCAGTGTGGGCCTTCTACATTGAGACCGCCAATCGTCACCTGGAGGATCTCGACATTTTGTTCGCCAGCAAGAGTCCCTTTGCCATCAGAGCGGAACGAGAGTACGACGAGAACAAGCGTGCTCTCGGGCTTCAAGAGTCGGATGCTGTCATCAGTGGCTGAGGACCAGATAGGTATGGACTCTCCAAAAGATGTTCGGTCAATGATACGACTCTATTGCCCTGGAGAGTAAAGATAAGGGGTTACCAACTTAGGAGTCAAAAGAGATGTGTGAAGAAATATGATGTGAAGTTATCCTCAACCGAGGACAAATTTGCCATTGGCTTAATCGCGAGGCCGGCGGCCAATTTCGCTCAGGGGCAGGCAGCAATATGTAAATTGGACAGCAATACGTAAATTTGAAGCTATTTACCCTCTTGCAGTTTTATGACTCCACCTAACGCGTCGAGTTCGTTCTCAAAATGGGCAATCCTAATTATCAATACATTTCTCTCCTCCCAGCCCAGACCTAGCCTTTGAAACCCCCATTGAATCTATAGAGCGCGGCGAATATCCCAATTTTGCAGTAGCAGCCTGTTCTCGACCTCCCATATCATACACGGACTACGAATGTTACGGATATGAGTGGAAGTAGTGTGACTGGTTGGAGCTTATTTAAGGCGTAAAGAGGAATCTAACTGTATGTTCTTGTATTCTTGTCTTCTCCATTACCTGCATCCTCAAGGAAGGAACACAAGTTTATATAGACGTGTCGCTCTAACAGGATCTCATATGGAATGTTCCTACATTCCTTATGGATCTTAAAAGCCACTGCATAGGTTATAATTATCTTTGACCTCAGGTCACCTGATTGCCCAATTATATAAGCAGTCTTTGACAACGAAACCCCTTTCTGCGTATGTGAATAATCGAGTAAATGTGTGAGAACGTTTCCGTGAATTCGAACGAGCCCGAGGTCCTGGTAGCCGGTACTGAATCGCCAAGTCTCACAGGGTGGAGAATTGGCAGGGAAGGGGGTCGATGACCAATGATGCTTCCAGGAGTTCAATAGTCTTCAATTTCGGCGAAATAGTTAATAGTCTCTCCAACTTCCGCAGATTAGTGGGGCCCCGGAGACGGTTGGGGGCATCTGCGCATCCCCCCAGAGGCATTACCTCGAGCCAACCCTGGAATTGAGCAACGGCCCTATTACCCCAGTATTACTTTTTTGCACTTAGAGGTTGGCAGTGGCAAGAAGCCTTGCAGTTTCTGTGTTTTTAAGATTGCCATTTAAGCGACTAATACAGAATTAATAAGAATTGACCATCTGTAATTAATTGTATTAAGAAATTAGTGATCGGTAGAGCAGGTCTAGGCGACAGTGTAGACAGTAAGGAACAGATAAGAGAGGGATGAGGATAATAAGCAGTGGTGATAAGGTGTAGAGTGGTGGGCCATATGCATTAATCTGAAAACTGGCAGTCTCCAATCTCTCTTATGCTATCTATGTAGTGCAGTTAAATATTTTATCTTGGGATGACGTTATAATATAAATATGTATCCACATAAAAGAAAACAAAATATTTTTCAGGCAGATGTTAGATGCAAAGTGATATATCTAATATATACAGCGATGAATCTGATACGAAGGAAAACAAATGCTATGTAGGTATACAGTCCCATAAAACCAAACCAGACGCCCAACACAGATATGAGAGACTCATTAATGAATGACAAGTAAATAAAAGAAAAAAAGGGGAGAAAAAGGACAGAGTTTTACGAAATCGTAGTTTGTAAAAAGTCAATCATCTTGTGCACCAGCGTGTTCCAACTGTTCGCAGACTGACCTGCCTGCAGCCCGTCAAGGAACTGCTGGTTGTGCACGGCATCAAAGACACCATCCATGACAAAGGAGCCATCTTTGACTGCGGGGCGTTCCTGTCCGGGGAAGAAGCCGTAGGCATCGACGGCATACTCTGGTGGTATCTCCGGCCAGGCGTCGATACCGTCGAGGATGACCACGGCCATGCCGCCGGCCAGATGGGTCTCGATGTGGCAGTGGAATAGCCATGGACCCGGGTTGACTACCTGGTAGCGCAGCACAATCCATGATGGTCCGTCGAACGAGGTAACGAAGGTATCGCGGTAGTTTGGGTTTTTAAAGTTGAAACTGGACGGCTCGGCCGCGGCAGCTTCATCGACAGACGAGTAGTTCCAGATACCCTCGCCGGCGCCGACCTGCCATGTCTTCCCGGTGTGCTTATGGATAAAATGTGGGAATTCCTGAGGTTGGTCGGGTAATGAGCCCACTTGTAGCACCAGGTCGACCCAACTACCGTTGCGCGTGCGGATGACGAGACTTTCGTTGAGCGCATCGGGCTGCTCCGTGTCGTATAGTAGTGGCGCATAGGCGCTACGATCCTCGGCATACATACCACCACCGCTGATGGTGTACTGCCAAGGGCTGTGCCATCGGTGCGTATACAGGACATGGTGGACATCAGCCTTTGGCGCTGGCGTCAGAGGCGGGTACGGGGGCAGATGGTCTCGGTTGAGCGTGACGAGCTCGCTGGTGTTTTGACCACCGTACGTGAGGGCGCTCTCTATGCGCGGCCGTTCCCTGTCGCGGCCAGATGTCTTGTATCGCAGCGTAGCATATGCGCTGATTACCTGCGTCAGCCCGCTATCCGGCACATGGATAGTGTAGTCGCCTGGCTGCTGGTCGAGTTTCACAAGCACGGCGTAGCGCTCGCCCGCGTACATTTTTACTGTATCAACCAGATGGGGTTCGACATAGTGACCGTCGACCTCGTACACCCACATGCGGTGGCCAGCAACGGCAAACATGGCCGTCTTCATCGTCGTAGCAGCGATGAAGTTTAGACTGACCCATCCGTTGGCATCTGGGTCGACTTCGACTACTGTCTCGTCGCCTTTGGATGGTATACATCCTTTTTGTAGATGGAGCGGTACTTTTTCCGGTCGTCCGTCGGACAGGTACTTTCCTTCAGTGGATTTCATGAATGGGAAGCATCTAGAGAGAGAGGAAATAGTCAGATTTAGGACCGTATCACTTTCAGAGGTAAGTGCTTACCCCTTATCACTGACGTGGCCGGGATACAAGGCATATTTCATGTAAGTGCTAGTATGCTGCACTAGATAATCTTCTCCAGGACAGTAGACACTGCCTTTGCCGTTGATCAGGATACTATCGACGCAGCTTCAAGAAAAAAAAATCAGTAAGTAATCAGCGGTTGTCGGGTAGTTTCATCGCCTCTGCTGGTGGATATGCACTTACAACATACTCAATCGCGACTCATCCATGGCGTTCATGTACTCCCATGATTTGAATTGAGACCAGTCCGACACCAGCATCAAGGACGGATCTAGCGCCGCCTTGCGCATGGCTTGGATCTCTTTTTCATCGGAACTAATTAGTTCCCATGGTGCCGGCGCCGTTGGCTTTGGTCTGTGAGTGTGAAGTTGTCAGTCCGATAGACTTAGTTGCTCCACTCAATCCTGCCATTGTAACATTTTTGTTTTCTTTCTCATCGGATCTGCTTACCGAATAAAGATGGAGCCGTATAAGCCGTCAAGCAGGGTAGCTCTTGAATGCGCATGATACCTAATCCCATTACCTATTAACACAAACAATCAAAGAAAACCTTATTAAAAGCTTACCAGTGAGTCCCTGCTGGAGAGGCCTTGAAGCGATAGATGAAACTTTGGTCCATTTCGATAGGTTTTTGCGAGAGACCGGGGGCACCATCGGACCAGGGAGTACCTTGCATCCTGGACAGACATTAATATTAAGATGGTAAATTTTTCTCTTTGTAAATTCTTACATGAGGCCATGCCAGTGGACGGTATTGTTAAATGGCATACGATTATGGACAATGACCTTCAACAACCGGATTAGAAAATGTCATTGTGCTCAAAACGTGGTCATTGTACCACTTCAAAAAAGAGGAAGAAAAAAGAAAAGAAATAAAATACCTCAACATCATCGTCCTCGTCCCAAACGAATGTAGGACCCGGGAATTGTCCATTCATCTTGATCATCTCGCGTACCTGACCATTAGGGGCTCCCAGCTCCCAGGTCAGCGTCATTTCGTGTCGCACATGTTTGCCAGCAACCAGCACAATGTCGCGCAGCAGGATGCTCAGAAGGAGGAGAAACCACGACTCCATTATCTGTTTTTAAAAATAATTACAACTAAAGATTTTCTCTTTGCGACTTTTTCCTTTATTCGACAGCTGGCCATCCGTGCTATTATTATATTCACGTTTCACCAATAATACATGTTAAGACGGCCCGTGGTTCGGGTTCAGTTTTTCCTTAATAGCCCCGAAGCAGGCCCCCGATCCCGATATGATTACCCCGCGTTACGCCCAAGAAGGAAAAAATGGGGCCAAAACTACTCTATCGAGCCCTGATATAGATGCTCGGGCTTATTTTATATAGCGTTATTCGGGGCCACGTGGGGCTGTAGGGTCGGTAGAATATGATGGCAATATATGGTAGATAGACAAATAGACAAATAGATAGATAGGCCATATCCCCCCCTCTGTCCGTCTTCAATGTCATGATTTGTCTTTGGATA
This sequence comes from Talaromyces proteolyticus, assembly GCF_021365285.1. NCBI lineage: Eukaryota > Fungi > Ascomycota > Eurotiomycetes > Eurotiales > Trichocomaceae > Talaromyces > Talaromyces proteolyticus. The sequence goes on along the minus strand of NW_025764284.1, from coordinate 834,871 downwards.
CTGAGTTGACTGTGTACACGTGACAAAAAAATCAACAGCCCTAGCTTTCTCATAGACAGGCTTGCTATCATGAGCTCACTCAAAATTAAAAGAGTCGTGTTCAAAGCCTCTCGCGCACTTGCTGTCATCTTCACTGTCACGGTCGTGGTGCCAGTGTATTTGGCCAGTTGGCAAGACACAACGCAAAAACCTATCGGCACACCCAAGGTAGCACAGACGGTTGACACGACACCAAAAATTGTTAATGATGTTGACCAATCGACGAGTGACCCTCCCCAGAGCCGGACAGTTTGGGGTCTTTTGCAAGATGACAGCCGCATCTCGACCTTTGCCCACTGGGTCGGCCAGTTCGACGATATTGTCGGCGGCCTGGATACGCCACAGGCCCGCTTCACGCTGTTTGCTCCCACAAACGAGGCCTTTGCACAGGAGAGCTTCGAGCATGGCCTGCCCTGGTTCTACTGGAAGTTCCTAGTCGGCTATCATATGGGCCCTGGAAACTCCTCGGCTGCTGCCCTGCGCACCCAGAACACGGTGCAGTCCTTTGTCAACGCCGACATCTTCTTCAAATATAAGCAGCGCATAAGTGTCCAGACAGTCGACCCTGGCCATGATGGTGATGATGACGAAAAGGAAATCACTCTCAACCGTCACTCGACTGTTATTGTTCCCGACCAGGTAAGAACAATACTAAGAAGTAAATCGTTTCGCTCGCCACTGACTCTGACCTTTGCAGAAAGCAATCAACGGCTACGTCCATCTGGTCGACCGCGTGCTCTTCCTGCCTGAGTCGACGACTCACATACTGCGTTCCCACGACGAGTTTGCCACGTTTCGTGAGGCATTGACCAAAACTGTCGACCTAGCTGTGCTTGTTAATGATACCTCGACACACATTGGCCAGACCATCTTTGCCCCTACTGAAGCAGCCTTTGCCAAACTTGGCCGTAAAGCCAACCAGTTCTTCTTCGGCACTGGCGGCGAGGACTACCTTCGTGCCCTGTTAGCCTACCACATCGTCGCCAATCAGACCCTCTTTTCCGATGTGTATTTCCAAGAGGATGGTCGTGGTCAGCTTCCTGTAGATACTGACTCACAGGTGAATAGAACTCCTTTCTTTAGCTCTGCTGTTCCCGGCTGACTTGTTTTTTTTTTCCTCCGGCGACAGATTGTCCTACCTAGCCTGATTACTGATCAGGGTCTGAATATCACCGTCCAGCCGGCTAAAGGCCCAGGTCATCGTCAATCAGTTCAGGTCAACTCACGGGTTCCCCTAGCCATTCCAGACTTGGTTGCCATGGACGGAGTCGTACATGGTATCGACACCATTTTGGTACCGCCTGCTGTCGATTCAGATAAGGACCAAGATGACGAATCATCCGGGTCACAAAATCGCCCATGGTTGTCTCGGTTTTTCGACTGGTCCGCTGGTACGGCAGAGGAGACATTGACGGTCGATCAGTGGATTGAACGACTGCAGCCGCTCGTAGGCGAATTGCGAGTTTAATGTGAATACGCTATCCCAATCGTTATATCGGTTCTTTCATGTATTTATTTATTATCTTTCTTTTTGTTTCCTTTGTTTCAAGATTATGGCGTATATCGGGCGTTTGGAGATTTTTGGTCACTATATCGACAACGCTTTCGTCGTCCGAAACGTGGGCACTGGGGATAGTAGTCAGATGCGATGCGTACCTCACCATGGACCTCCCTTTAGGGGCTATAACATCCGGATGTTATTTACCGGCAGCATACCGCTCAGTGCTGCTCTCCCCTTCTCTATCATCCTCCTCTAGATCTTTAACCCTAAAGAAAACAAAGCAATATCATGATTTCATAGAGGGTTTGGCTGACATACTACAGTCACAGAATCTAAGACATAGTAGCTTTTTGTCTTTTCCTGTAATACATAGCATGGTGGGGAGTTTAATTCCCGAATTGTCCTATTCATGTTCAAAATTCCGTTAGTAATATAATTAAACAGTCATGTATATCCTACACCTAGTTTAAGCTTGATTCATAGTAGGTATTTGGAAGTAAATCCCTGAAATGAAATTTCGCGTTGGAAACTGGGAAATCTGAGTAGGGTTTTATATTTGTTGCTTACTCCAGTCCAGAAATGCCAAATACGGAACTAGTCAGTTCGTGATTTCCTTTCTCGTCAGCAAAAGCAATTCGCTGTGTATAGTTCGGTCTCAAACCACCAGGCCTAGTAATCTAGCACAAATATTTAACCAAAAGGAATACAAAATGAGAGCCAGCAGCCATGAGTGAAGCTTATGTATTCCATCGTCCGGCTATATCATTCGGTCGTATTTCAGATCCAAGATAGCAGAAAACTAGTTTTCTCTGGATTTACTGCATTCAGCGGGTATCCATCCACTGCCGATCCGTTCTTCAAGATCTTCACCCTCAAAATTGATAGGTCTTCTCAACTGATCGATTGTTCCACGTTTAGTGTGCACCTCCACATTAGGTCTTGTAGCTCTCCCATTTGATTTCAGTTCCCCTTTAATGGAACGAGTTTGAGGTATGGTATTTCCAAAAGCCATATCACTTTCGGGATGATTCCTACCAATCCATTTTACAATTTTCTTTCCTAATTATTTCACCAGTTGCAATTTGGTCGAGTTCTATGTCCCAGCTATTAATCTTGGTCACTGATACGTCGTTTGATCCGGAGGCTCAGTTACACAGAAGCAGTGGCCTTCCGTATAATCCAGATAATTCCTTGCTATATGTCTTGGGTCAGTTAGAATAATGCCCGAGAATTTGGGCGGTGATATCTACTAGCTCGACGGTTGATTTCATAGAATCGCCTATTTTTGTGATCCTAAGAGACAAAAATCATGGTTAGGCTTCTAGTAAAGAGACTCCAATTTAGCATTACTATTCACATAGAACCATCTACCATTCGGGTTGAGAGTATGTGCATCATTTGGATCAGAAGATAGATACCATCGTGCCTTATCACACACGTACAAATCTCACATTCCCAGAAGAGTATCTACCCAAATAATGTGCGGACACTATAACATATTATTAATAAAAAGAGCTACCCATAAATTTATATATACTAGTTGGAAATGAATTTCTTCCTTATTTAATTGTATAGAGAGTTTGTTATTGTGTGCCATATGACAAGCAGCCCTTTATAGTATTATATGTATGAATTTGGTATGATGCTATACTGAATTTTACTCTAATATTAAAATTTTAATTAATTCTATTCTACTCTTCTTTTCCTAATCTGAAAATAAGCTTTAACTCTAACCCTAATTCCACTCTAGTAGGAACTACCAGGTTATATTGGGTTGAGATCAAGTATTGTCACGACAAACGCACCCCTAGTTTAACAGTATCTATTCCAGTATGCTAGTATTGTACTAGATACTTAAATGACGTTACACAACTGACTGCATTACTTCGTCTTATAAACATTCCTCAGCGCTTTATATACTCTACAGGATGCGAATACATTGAAGCAGGCATCTCCAACTGGTGATTCTGCCATCCCGGCAACTCCGACGGCGGCGCTAGTTCTGTGTATATCTCTGATGGGTGCGCTATTGGTTGCTGGCTCTGCCATATGACAGGCTGCGGTGGCTGCTCAACGTACTGCGGAACTATGTCCGGATTCATCCACTGCTGGGGAGGCTGCCCACCGGGTTGCGACATTATGTCAGGACTCATCCACTGCTGAGGCGTCGACCACACGCCATCCTGCTTGCGCCGGCCAATGACAAAGAGAAGTACAAGGATGACGAAGAAGGTCCAGATGTTGATGATCGGGTCGACAATGTCGGCGTAGACCAGTGGCATGGTCACGTTCGGGAGCTCCCACGCGGTATCGATGGCGATGGCCCAGGAGTAGCGGAGGAGGGAGAGGATTGTCGCAACGAGGAAGAGAACGGTGGACTAGAGTAGGAGAGGTGTTAGCCATGGTAGTCACTTGGGAAAGGAGACTGGGAGGACTTACGTTTCTAAGCCCAGGACAGGATCGACATTGGTGCAGCACGTATGCTGCATAGCCTAGAGTAGCCGCTGTGGTGACAAGTAAGAGCACATCACAGGTCACGGACAAGTCAAGAGCGATCGTTAGACTGTGATCAAAGGACGCATAGTCGAAGGTAGGGGCAGTTGTGTCGCCGCCGTAGTCATAGTGAGTCAAACGGTGGTTTAGGTAGTTGAAATAATTGGTGTATTGGACATTATCGATACTGAACTGTGCTAAAGAGAGGACAAAAATGAGACTCCCAACTCCGATGGCTACATAGCGTAGAACTGTCTGGAAGGCCGTTCGCTGTTGCTTGACAGAGAGGAGTAAACCATTCCCTAGCTCGACCAGGCAACAGACTGTTAGGATATCGGCTACAACTTGGAAGAGGTAGCCGACGGAGTAGACTCGGTACTGGAGATCGCTGAGAAGGTTATTGGTTTCATCGTCTTGTTCCAGGGTGGTTTGGGCAATTGCAACGGCGTCACCAGCGACAAAGAGAGTTAGGCAACTATTCCAGTCAATTCGGCACTTCTGCGGTTCGTCTTCGCAGAAGCAAACTTACACCATCAAAAAAGGACACGCGGCATTGAGGTAACTGAACGCCACCCTTGCCGGATCGTTTCTCCTGCGGACAAGACACAAGCTGATGAGCCAGATCAAAAGAAGCGGCTTGATCATGATTCCACGTAGGGCCACGTCGACTATAATGAAGATCGTGTCAGATGGCAACATCCTGAAGCGCGAGGATGTATCGAGCGGGTAGCGAATTCAGAAGTTGACTACACCCATAGCAAAATTATCACAAATATATGAGTTGTTCTCAATGTTGGAAATTAATTATCAGCCGAGCAAATGCGAATAATGAAAGATTAGGGGGTGATCGCCTCGTCGCTAAACATTTTGGGGCGCCATTGTTCAGCCTCATCTTGCTTTGGAACATACGATCGGTCTGGCGGCTACAGTGTGTGCGGCTATATCAGTAATGAACAAATATCGACGTGCGCAACAGCAGACTCCTGGGGGTACTTAGTTACACGAAACTCTGGATTCAGTGGCTGGGTGCAGGAACTGAAAGTCAAATAGATGCTAATTTGAGAAATACGAGCCCAATGAGCTTGCAATTGGTTTCTGACCTTGGGCTAGCAGGGATCAACCGTATCACCGAGGTAAGTCATGGCGTCGAGCCAGGCGGCCTAAACATAGTTTGATGTACGGATGCGTGGATGTCAATTGAGGGCCATCGATAATTCCCCGAGCCAGGCATCAAGTGTCCGTGACAGGCACGTAAAGGCCAGTAATTTGTCGCCGCTCCAGTTCTAAATGCAAGTTAATAATATTTATTAGAAGATAGTGAATATTAAGATGCTATTATAAACGTGATTAATAGTACGGAGTACTTGACACAATAAATTGCAACATGGGCCTACTGCACTATGCGCTCTACAGCATGATAGAAAATTTACGACTAATCACAGAGCCTTCACTTAAGAGGATTCTCTTTTTGGGTTAAATGGTCTAATTGACAGCTGTTGGATTATAGGGATGAATACCAGAGGACAAAAAGACCGGGTTTTCAGTCTAGTTGGTAATTCAACAACAGCAGCTCAGCTACCCCGCCGAGGCTAGCTCACCATGTAGCCAAGCAATGGGCAGCCGCACCTCGCTGACGCTGCATATATTTGTTCTCTCAACCCTCATTAGTGATGGGGTTTAAGTCATCAATAATCGACGAGAAGCGAGAGTATTTCTGGTTTCTTTCTAGACCACCATCCGAAGCGTGCACTAACTTCAAAGTCCGCGAGAAAGCCGATTTAACTGCGCGAAATATCATCTTCAAACAACCTTTTCTCGTGTCAAACTGGCAGATCGCCACTGGGCTAGTATGGAAAGAAAGCATACAGACTATACAGTTGGATGGATCTGCGCCACGGCGTATGAGCTGACGGCTGCTAGAGCTATGCTGGATGAAGAACATATGTCACTCCGATACAATCCCCGAGATAGCAATTCATATACTTTGGGACGGATTGCAGATCACAATGTTGTCATAGCTTCATTGCCGCCGGGTTATTATGGCTTCACCTCTTCAGTAGTGGTAGTAAGGGATCTTCTCTGGTCTTTTCCGGCTATCAAATTCGGGCTACTCGTAGGTATTGGCGGCGGCGTTGGTTCTCAAACTCGTGACATTCGCCTGGGCGACGTGGTGGTTAGCATGCCCACATCAACTTCAGGGGGGGTTATTCAGTTCGATGCCGGGAAAATCCACCCAGATGGAGGTTTTCAGCTTACTGGATATTTGAATGAGCCGCCGCGCGTATTGCTATCAGCAGTTTCTAGGCTTCAAGCGGATTACATGAGAAAAAATCCAAAATTTAGACACTATATCTCGGAAACTCTCATGCGGAACCCTCTGATGGGCCAAAAGTTCTCCTCCCCAGGTCATGATCAAGATATGCTCTTCAAAGCATCATATGAACACCACACAGAAGCTGAAAGTGACTGTTCATTTTGTGATCGCTCTCATCTTATCCGCAGGCCGCCACGTGATAGTCAGACTCCCATAGTCCATTACGGATCAATAGCCTCAAGTAATAGTGTTATTTGGCGTGCAACAACCCGCGATAAGCTCAGCCGCCAATTGGGGGTTTTATGTATTGAAACGGAAGCAGCGGGGTTGATGGATGACTTTCCATGTTTGGTTATCAGAGGGATAGCAGATTACACAGATTCTCATAAGAATTCCAAATGGCAATGCTATGCGGCCCTCGCGGCAGCCGCCTATGCTAAGGAATTACTCTCTGTCATACCTAGAAACATCAAGAATGATGTCACGGCAGCTGAAGTGTTGCATCTAGACTCCATTGGGGCTCATCGCGAAGACTTAGCTCCGGATACCACTGATACAATTAGCGAAGCGTCCACTTTGATAGGAAGTTTGGAGCCCGGTGTCGTAGATTCGGCCATCAGAAAGGTCGTGGAGCTGCTAGCAGCGGAAGAACACGTTCGCGAACTATGTACTGCAGCAGTTTTACGTATAACACCGTCTATTCTGCAATGGAACCTAGTTGAAGCATTGACCGTGCTCTCGAAAACTCTGAAAAAGCTTGCACAAACACCTGTGGAACAGGGGCTGGGATGGCTATTCAGCCGATACAAGGCAATTATTGCGACAAGCATTACCGAGTCGATTTGCAGACAAGACCATATCGCGATGTCCCTTGGTCTATCTCGGGAAGAGACGCCTCCAAGTCCAGATGGACTTCTTATGGAGATCCTAAGTAAACGATTTCCAGCAATGCAGGCGACTTCAAACATAGGACGGGCAGACCGGGAGAATATCACCACCAACCTGGAAGAGGTGCCAACACAGGTTCTCGATGATGACATGGATCCGGACGAACAAGAGCCTCCAGAAAGTGCGATATTGGATGATATGGGTCACCTCGACCAAATCCTCTGCAGAGGGCCTGTGTTCGAACAGATGTACGAGAGGCTAAAGATGCTTCTCTTCCCACCGATTCCTCAGCTAATTGAGAATGTTCTTAGGAAGCATCTAACCACCACGACACAGGCTTCCACAGTCGTATGTGTCATAGAATGGGAATTACTTCAATATGTGAAGTACGAGAATCTAGACGTGCACGACATAGAGTTCGTATTTACTTTGAATGGTGAATTTGACTGTGCGTGCGCCATTCCTCTGGGAGACTATGTGAGAGCGATGTGGAACAGTAACGAGCTGCTGGAAGCCGTGAAAGCTTCCGTGGCTGCCGCTTTTCATAATAATGGTACGTACTGAAGCCGTTCTGTTACTTGTTCCACAGCGACTATCAGGCTACTGTGGTCCTGCTGGTGACGTCTAATCTTCGAGATTACCGCGTTCTCTCTACTCTGAAAGAAACTGACCGGCTTTGCCACAGTTTTCGACACAGTAAAAACCAAGTCTCGAACTGGAGATGGATCAGGAAGTCGGACACAAATACAGTTGGTCCCTGCAGTCGCACATCATGAAAGAGAGCACGCAATTGTGCATATTTCAGGATCTTTCGAATACATTAGTAAAACATTGGAGCAACTCTCTTGGTTAGCGGCTACTCTGAGGCTGCATCACGAGGGTCAATTAACCATCTCTTATCTTGATTTTCGAGCTCAAAGGATAGAGGTCGAGCAGAGGACAGAAGCAACCTTCCAGCTTCGCCTTTTGAGTCAGGATAGGGTACCTCAACCGACAAGCCGTAGATCTGGCCAATGTTGGACTTCTCTATTTACTGAGAGCATTTTAGCTTACAGCTTTGGTCTTCCTAACAGTGAACGGCCTGGCAGTATGGTTGGACTCGAATTACCTTTTGACATCATGGCTGCATTTGCGGGGGTCCAGTTCCCTGTTCACTTCGGCGACAGACTTGGCTTTACGAGTGGGATTAACGTTCTAGTTCCAGAAGTTATGTCCGGAGACTCGGTTCTATGGCATTTCGATACCGTTGATAACATTCTTAGGCAAGCTACAACAGCCAACAAATTCTCGGACCCAAGACTGGACAAACTCGATACGTCGAATCTACGCAATTCACGTGCCTTTTTGGGTTACAACAGAAATTCGGAGATTATCATAGGCACATCAGATTTTGACAGAGTTGATATTGCTGCAAGCCAAGTCCCTCGAACAGGTCCTGCCATCGGCCTAAATTACGAAGGTCCCCTCGGGGTAGGCCTCAATGCAATGGGCCACGCTACTGTGAATGCTGGCACAACTTGGCGTTTCAACCGGGGCGAGTCAGCCCAAGTGAAAGGTTCAGAACTAAAGTTGGACGACCTTATCAAGCGCTCAGCAGAATCCCCCGCATTGCTCTATGATGACCAGAAATGTATAGCCTTCCTCATCCCAGAATTAAATATAGTCCTACAGATGGTTGCTACACATATCCGACAAGGCTCACAACTTGCAACATCCAAGATCCCGCGCGCCAAAGCGTCCTTTAATGGAGGGGCAGCTGCCTATGAAGCCGTGAAGGTGGCCAAGAACCTGATGGTTCCCTTTGGTACTGGGCCTCCGGTGAAGTATATAGATATTGTGAAAGACTTCATCCTGATTCTCGAACAGAGAAAGGCACAAAAGACTATGCACCGACGTTTTGGCGAGATATCTCTTAAGAAAGGCCTCCGAGGCTGGGATTATACCGATGTGCAACAGAGAAAATTTGAATTCTGGGAGCGAGAACTTCCAACAAGTGTTCTGAAATCACGCCCCGTTTGGTGGAAGCTGTTCAAAAAATCCAACACCGTCACTCTATTTTGTAGAGAAATATCATATCCGATTAGGGATTGCAGTGACGAGAACTCATCCGCCTGTATATCCTGGGATGTCATTCCGGAGGGCCAACACCTCCTTCTGGCAAATGTGCGGGTGCTTGAAACCCTCAAGACGGAACTATGCCACAATAAAGACAAATACCCTACACGCTTCATGCTAACTGACAAACTGGCTTGGGCCCGCCCAGTACGCTCAAGATTGTTCGAAGAAAATTGCACACCAGGAGGCTTCTGCAATCCGCTGCAAACGATGCGCAAGGTCACTGCTATGACAGGAGGGAATACGTTATGGAAGCAAGAGCCAGAATTCCACGACAACCCAGGAGAACTGGAACGTGAAGGTTCTGTTCTCTTCGCTGATGATCCGCGGGCGTTTGGCAAGAAGGAGTGTCGATTTACACAGCCAGGCCAGATTGCACCGCAGATGAAGTGGAACATCATCTTTGTATCGCTTTGTATCGCAGTTTTCTCTTTCATACTGCCAGCAGTGCTCTAATCCATGTTTTTGTTCTTGATGAAATCCAAATTTTGCTACAAGGAGTGCGCCTACATATCGGGGTTTGAATGTTTGGATGTTGTTGGATATGCTGACCTTAATAGTGCTGGAAATTAATGGCTTTCTTGACTCCCTGATCCCGGGGTGAGGTCTTCGCTATATCCATGAAAGAGTTTTGACCGCTAGGCCTAATGAGTAATTGTATGGGAAGGAAAAATCATGATCATATTAATATTCCTCGGTATAAGTAGAGAGATCGCGTGTTATCAGTTTCCGGATTAGTGCGTACGGCCTGCCTGTCACGGACCGGGATCTACCTAAGTTGTTCGTAATAAAGAGGTGTGTCGAGATACGTTAAGGTAGGTTGAACCGCACACAGGTTCCACTTATTCGAGAGTAAACACCAGCACGGGAAGTATAAAGTATAATAATATATAATATCCTTAACAAGTAACCTACAACAAAGGTAGAAGAGATCGCCAATACAGCCTGATACCTATACAAGTTAGAATGCCTTACTGACTCTCTTGGTAGTATTCAAATGACTTTTTCGTTGCTCTCATCAATCTAGCGGTGATAAGTTGTTGGTTAATCAGTCAAAACGGTTAGAAAAGAGATCCACCGTTGCTTCCTTGTACGGTATCACTGGACTCAGGGCCGCGGTTTATCCCCTCAAATCCCCAGCATCATCACAACACTGCAGACGGCCGTAATTAACCAGTCGTCTAGAGATCAAGCTGCACGCGGTGAGTATACCGACGATATGTGGACAAGCAGCTCTTTCGGTTTGGACGAATTCGGTGAGAGCTAGAGAACACTATAGTGCTGCATTTCACGGCAGCCACTGCTTTGTAGCCACCTAACAATACTGCATTATGTAGAAATTAGTTCTAAATACGAAGAGAATATTTAGTTAAAGATTCTATAATACCTTCTTCCATAATAAGCAGATACATATGTACGTTAAATCCCTTAAGAACTTACGGTTTAGGATGGCTCGTAATGACACGAATAGTACACCTTACAACCTCCAAAGCCTGGGACTGAAATGGGACCGGTATTGGGTAGAATATTGATCTTCATGGCCACTGCCAATTTTAATTTGGGACTGTAGTGTGTGACACTATGATGTAGATGCTAGAATCTCGCCTTCTGGTCTAAATGTACAGCAAGAATAAATATTTAGGTTTCGAGAGTCAAACGCATCTGTCTATTCTAAGACGAGACTAGAAAAGAAAAAGTGAAATGAAATGAAAAGAAAAATTGTAATTTTGCAAATTCAGAGATGGACGTATTTCACGATTTCTGGATTAGAAAAGTGACCATTACAAGCTCTAGATTATGCACCATTGCTAGAATACAAGAGGCACCAAGCCGAAAAGGAGAAAGAGTAAAACCAGACAGTATAGTTTATATAAACAGAGTTTACTAGTAAGAAATTAAATGGAAATAAGATTGTCAAATTCCACGAACGTTCTCACTCGTCCGAATACTCCAGGCTATCATCACATATGTTCTATACAGGTAATTGAGAAGCAAGACCGGAAAATGCCAAACACTGCCAAATAACGCCATCCGTGCAAATCAAACAAACAAATCATATCATATCATATCCATTTCACAATCCTCTCCACTACAGTGACGCTTGCTGCAACCGTGGCCGCCCGGTAAAGTCCGACGGCGCAAACTCCCAGGCGCCCGAAAACCTGCGACCCAACAGGAACTTCACAATATAAGCCGCAAAGACAGGAAGACCGGGAAATGGCGTTACCTGGCCGTCCAATTCAAAGGTATTGTCGGCGCAAGTCATGGCTAGTGGAACATGGCTAAGGAGAAACATCGTCAGCTTGATAATCCGATCAAAATAAAAAAAGAAAGAGATGAAATGTGAAAAGGGTCAAGGGACAGGAACATACCGGTATTTGTCAAAATTAGGTTGATAGTTTTTCTCGACATCGTTCCAGAGTGCTTTCAGGGCATTACTCTCGACGACGTGGAGGTCGTACAGCGGCGCAATTTCGTTGTGTAGATGCTTTTCTACTAGTGAACCGAATGACTCGATAATAGCGTGTAGCGTCGGCCCGTCATAATTGTCGGCTTCGGTCTGAAAGACATAGTCGTGGAAATGCATGAGGCCGTCATGGAAGTCGTGATGCTCAGCCACATTGGTCGCCATTGCGCCTGGCTGATTGAGGGCCTTCTCGAGCGCAGGAAACAACTGCTCCTCTTCCATGTCGTGGTGCGACTTGAGCATCTCATATACACATTGGTTGAAGATGAGAAAATCCTGGGCCGCCTGTGTGCCTGGTGTCACCGATAGACACTGGTTGTACGCCGCATTGAGCCCACGCAAAATCAGATTGTGCACTAGAGCCATATCTTTGGTGAACTTGACCACATAATGGTCGCGCGGCACATCAGAACGGGCATGCAGGCCCGTATCTGAGATCAGCTTGAACGGGTGGCTAGACCAGGGCTTTTCTTGTTGGAAGATGGTGTCAGTGGTCGTCATGCTTGTGGTGGTGGTGGTGGTGGTGGCCATGGAGGTTGCTTTTCTGATGGGGGCGTAAAACGGCAATACAGCAAGAGTCTCTTGGGTGCGCGATGGACGATGGTAAACCAAATCTGATGGTCTATGACACAGAACAGAAGTGGAAAGCGAGATCCGTGGTGTGGATGGATAATGTCGAGTAAGCAAAGGGGAGGCCAGTCTAATGGCGGATGACGTGATGGAAAACATCCTATTTCTGTGCTGACCAGGTGGCTGTAACACCTATTTATACTTTTCTGCTGCTTTATTCGCGGTCTTTTTCGGGGACATCAAAGCGACCGAGGAAGATGTTCCATAGCCGCCGTGTTGGAATACAGCCGATCGATCACTGCCTAAATAATACTCGGCCCGTTTTTGCCCTACCTATTTTCTTTGTTTAGTCCAGCTAGCTTGTTGTCGGGCGTTAGAATAGTAAATTAGACGCAGACATTCATCGGGGGTAAGCCCGGCCGGAGAGAAAATCACTTCCCATTATGGAAAGGATCGATCATCTCGGGGTCATCCTTTCGGGCCCGAAACAGCTTATTCGTATCCGAGGATAACCCTAAAACCCTAGAAAATAGCCCTACCTCGCGTCTTACGCGTGATACAAGAACGACACCAGCTGCACCTAGACATGGTGGCTCAGTCGAACAGGTCCTCATACTCACTGAGTTATTGTAAAATATTCTCCAGATCAAACAGCTATCGAGTTTGACAGCAGGCGACAAATTTCACCATGACTGCCTTGGACGATGACACCCCCCGCTGCGTGCGGACAGCGATAACAGCTCGCTCGATGCAGTAAACCAGAAGTCCAACGACAATGCATGGGAGAAGGACAACACGCAGTATCCTCCACTGCCTAAGGTGATCGTCATCATGCTTGCGCTGTATCTAGCCATTTTCCTGGTGGCATTGGTAAGCAACCTTATGAGCTACGTTTTGCGACCTGCCGCAATGCTAACTGACTGAGGACCGAACCATTATCACAACAGCCACGCCGCGTATCACAGACACATTCAACTCGCTGGGTGACATTGGATGGTACGGTAGTGCCTATCTGCTAACCTGCTGCTCGTTCCAGCTTGTGTTTGGCCGCGTGTACACCTTCTACTCGCCTAAGTGGGTGTTCCTGGCAGCAATCCTGCTGTTTGAAATTGGTTCAGCTGTATCTGGTGCGGCACCCTCCTCGACAGTCTTTATCGTCGGACGGGCTATCGCCGGAATCGGAGCATCAGGTTTGTCGTCCGGCGTGATCGTTATCATGGTTCATATGGCACCGCTGCACAAGCGACCCATGTACACTGGTATTCTGGGCGGCGTTTTTGGAATTGCGTCCATTATAGCGCCTATGATGGGTGGTGCCTTTACCGACAACGTATCCTGGCGATGGTGTTTCTACATTAACCTACCTATCGGCGCCGTGACCATCGCTATCGTCGCGCTAGTGTTGAAGCTACCTGAGGCCTCCAACAAGCAATTGTCAACAGGCGAGAGACTCCAGAAGCTTGATCCTATTGGCACTTCTCTATTCTTGCCAGGCATGGTTTGTCTTCTATTGGCGCTGCAGTGGGGTGGCACCACCTACGCCTGGAGTAATGGGCGTGTGATCGCACTTCTTGTTATCGCCGGCGTGTTGCTGCTGGCGTTTATTGGTGTGCAGCACTGGAAGAAGGACGACGGAACGGTGCCGCCGCGCATCTTCCTGCGCCGTAGCATCGTCGCCGGCTTCTGGTACTCGTTGATGCTGAACGGGTCGATGATGGTGATCCTGTACTACATTCCTATCTGGTTCCAGGCTGTCAAGGACGCATCTTCAGTCAAGTCAGGCATCATGACGCTTCCGATGGTCATTGGCCTCGTGGTAGGCAGCATTGTCGCCGGCGCCGGCGTCACCAACTCGGGTTACTACACGCCCTTCATGATCGTAGGCAGTATTCTCCTGTCTATCGGCTCCGGGCTGATGACGACCTTCACCACCTCGACCGGTCATCCACAGTGGATTGGCTTCCAGGCATGCTTTGGCCTTGGTATCGGTTTTGGTATGCAGCAGCCTGGCGCAGCCGCACAGACAGTGCTGGCACCGCAGGATGTTTCTACCGGCGTGTCGTTGATCTTCTTTGCGCAGTACTTTGGTGGTGCTCTCTGGATCTCGGTCGCCAACAACGTCTTTTCCAACCGCTTGACCGAGTCGATCTCGAGTACGGTCCATGGTATCGACGCCGGCCGCATTGTCAATGTCGGTGCTACCGCCTTGCGCTCCGTTGTCAGTCCTGACCAGCTACCCGCCGTGTTGAAAGCCTACAATGGTGCCATTATCGACGCCTTTTACGTCGCCGTTGCGTGCGCATGCGCTACTGCTCTGGGTTCATTGGCCATGGAGTGGAAGAGCATGAAGCCTGAAGGTGGCGGTGGTGGACGCTGGTCCAAGAAAGAGAATGTCAACAAGGAAGCTGCCTAGTCTGTTCATTCTTCTCTTTTGGAAATGATCAAACTGAGCCCCTGTTGATTAGCGACGTGTTGGTAGCCATTTTGGTTAGTTGTGACTACTGCTTTTGCTTTTTGGCGAGAAAGATAGAGGAGGATCTATGTTATGTATTTTCTTTATGTTTTTCCCCTTTTTTGGTGTTAGCGGAAGATATCTATAGAATTGGTTATTCAGAACCAGCGATAGTTTTGCAACATCGAAGAAGTGTTGGTATTTCCTTTTTCTGTTTATGACCTCGTATGGAATCATGTTGCAATATTACACATTATGTCAGTTATTTTGAAAAGAGTGGCTAAGGTTTTCTCATTTTACATACCATGTATGAGTAGAATCTTAAAATTGATTTGAATGCATTTCAGTATTAGACCACTAGTCCACTTTGCATTATTATTCTGCCTGCACCGCTACATATAAATGCTGAGTATATTCTGATCACAGGTCCTTAGACAAGAGGAGATTACTTGGTCCCCGAAGAGTTTTATAAATGTGCAAGATAACTAACATACATATATATCAAATAGAGTTGGCATTGGTTGGCAAGATCAACTCCATCAGATATACATGCAACAGACCTCGATACCAGACTTGAAGCGTGTATGATTCGAAAAACACAGCTATATTAACCCATTATCAGATTTACCTATATATTTAGAGAAGGAAATGATACTAGATTAAAGTATTTAAAGTATCAAACTGTGTCATTCAAACTAGTGGACATTCTCAAACGCCCTCAAAATTTTCCTCCTTATCAGACCAAAGCACAACCGATCTATATACCTAACATCACAGAGAGATTGCGAAACAAAGCAACCAGAACATGAAATGGAATTGAAACAATAGAAAAAGAGAGGATATCTCAAACACGATCAGACAAGATTGTTACTGTCAATACCGGTGACGGCCATAAAAGCTTGGGCAGCAGCCTCGTAATCGATCTTTTCGGTCTCGGCATTGATGCGCTCGCGAGTACGCACCAATTGGGCGGCGACGTCCTTCCACTCGACGCTACTCTTCCCAATACCCGCAATGGCTTCATCGACAGCCAGCGCAGTCAGACGGCCGTTGCGCTTGCGGATGTGACCATCAACGATGACGGTCTCAATATCGCGCACTGAAGCATGCAGCACAACGGCGGCGATAGGGTCGTGCTCGGCCGCGCAAGTCATAGCGGGGGTCTGGGCGTCGAAGATGACAATGTCAGCCTGCTTGCCCTCTTCGAGAGAGCCGATGCGGTCCTGCAAGCGGATGGCGCGCGCGCCCTGAATTGTAGCAAGCCGGAAGACGTCGGCTACCGTAACGCTCAACTTCTTGGGCGCCTTGCCCTGGTCGAGGAGCGCCTCGTTAATCCGGCCTCGCTCCGTCTGCAGTGCGATACGCATCTGTGATAGTAGGTCGGTCGAGTTGACCGTCTGGCTGTCGCTGCCGAGCGAGCTCAGCGTCTTAAGGTCATCACGGTTCCACACCGGTTTGCCCAGTCCCATCTGCAACTCACTCTCAGGAGTAGATGAGATTGAAATGCCCTCCTTGGCCATGATCTCAGCATCTGATGCCGACGCACCTATCGCGTTGGCAAAGAGCAGATCCGGGCCCAAGAGCCCGTACGAGGACAGGGTATCGACAACTGAGAACTGGCCTATTCCGACAAATAGAGCGATTAGTTACCAAACAAAGAATACATATCGTCCGAAACAAGATGGAAGGCAATTGACATACCAAAGATGGGTCCTCGGGCGTAGTGCATGGTAATGAGCTTGACACCCGCGGCACGCGCCCGTTCAAACAGACCAACAACAGACTCCTTGGGGATATAGAGAGCATCAAAGCCGAGGCCGATGTTTACGCGTCCCTCACCGTAGGGCCCGCCGCGTGCCAGTTCCTCGAGTTGGTTAACTAGCCAGTCGGGAAGCATCTCCCAGTCAAAGGCGAGTGGCTGCCAGCCTGTCACGCGCGAGACAGGTGCGTAGCAAAAGACTGAGCGGATTCCCGACGATACCGTTGCTGAGAGAGCATTAGATCCATGCTCCGGAGAGTAAATTGCGTGCGCGTGGTCGACAACCGTGGTTGTGCCGGCGTCGAGAGCCTCCAGACAACCTCCGAGCTGGCCCCAGAAAACATCGTTTGCAGTGAAGTTGGAACTTTGAAGGACGCCTATTCATCATAAAGTGAGTCAGAAAATGAATTTTAAAAAGAGTAAACAAAAGCTGGATAGGGGCTTGCCTTTGAACATGAAATCTAGCATTGTGTCGTTGGCATGACGGCCCTTCAACTGTGTTCCCCAGAGATGATGATGAGTGTCAACGAAGCCTGGAGATACGATCTTGCCGGTGCAGTCGATAACCTCAGTGGTATCAAGTGGCGGATCAATCTGCGCAGCAATACGAGTGATCTTGCTGCCCTCAATCAACAAGGCGTGGTCGCGTAGGATGGAAAATTCATCACTCCCCGTCGCGGGGACGATAATGGTGGCGTGCTGGAGAAGGATGGACGACATGGTGTGTATAAATCTGCGCTAAGAATGGAAACTGCAAAAAAGGACAATTTTAAGGTTTTGATGGTTTTTGTTGTTCTGTTATCGTATGCAGTGATGCGTTCATTAATCTGTGGTGTTGATGTGTGCTGTTCCAGTTCTTATCAAGGTCGATGGGATGGCTCTCCTTTTGTATACAGCCCCTGTCTCGGAAACACTTCACCACGGGTTGTTGTAACGGGCCGCGGTGCTCGCGACTTACGCGATGGGACTTTTTTTTTGTCCAGGCTGATCTATATACACGATGTCAGCACCGGGGCCGTGATCGACTGACTGGCCGGCTTGCATAGTGTATTGTGGAGAAGTGGGGGCATTAATGCGGTATTCAATGCGCTGTCGGGCATTTTTTTTCCCCTATGTTCTTTTTCAGTCCTGTCATTTCGGGCATATTCGTCGGGTCCGACTAGACGCCTCAAGGCAGCACCTGTCGAAAACGACTTTGACGCGCGGTTGGTCGGTATTTCAGCCCTGCAGGACAGTAACCACGTAATTTCTCTTGGCAGTAGCAATTGTCAACGTTGGTTATGAGCTAGAGACTACGATGCCGCATGTTTTAACCCTCACGGCGAGCGCCTGGCAATTAAACCCTAACTTACGCAACCCGTCCAAATAGGCAACACGCATCTTGCCTTTTTAGGGTGCTTACTCTTACGTGAGAATTTGAAGAAACACGATATCGATCAACGCGATGCACTATCAATGTTGCTCTATGTACGAGTGAATAAACATGAACAAAAGAAAGAAATATCAGTTCCATTTGTTTCGTCATCGGCTACTCAACCGCCGAAGGCTTCATCTATCCCAGTAATGGCACAACCTGACCGATGGTCATCCTAAATAAACACCCAAATTAATATTGTTTTCAGTATACATGTGTCTATTCAAAAACGAGGAGAGGCCGGTGGGGGGAAGAGAAAGAAATGTGTGGACATACTTTGATCGCTTCGTATCAGCAAACTGTTCGTGATCAGGAATCACGTATTTTTTATAATCCGGGTTAGCCTTCATGTTGACAAAGTCTTGGACGTCCTTAAAGACAATCTGGATTATCGCGTCGTAGTCGGAGACATTGGCAAATTGAGGGTCGAACAGCCGACCCATCAGTTTCCGCGAAGAGTTGGTATTAAAAGTCTGTTCATCGTATAATCAGCATCTCCCTGCCTTCTTCTGAGTCCTGATACTAGTTTAAAGAAACAGAAGGTGTGATAATACGTACAATAGTATATTTTAACAGTCCGTATTGTTCCATAAGTGGCCGCACCAACGGCGCGTGCTTGGTTGTCAGATAGCTGCGGTACTCATCTTCAGTGAGACCTTCCTTGCGGTACGCAGTGATGGTCAGACACAACGGCTGTCCAGTAGCTGAGGAAGCAGACTGCTGCGAAGGGTTGCCCCAGAAATAGGATCCTATGTTTTGCCAGATGGCCATTGTTGGTGAGGATGGAGTGATTGTGCAAGATGGATACCAATTCGATCGTGGCAGCTGGTCTGTTGTTTTGGTTGGCTACCTTCAACGACAAAAGAATAAGGAATATTAATTTGACAAACCCTTTCAAAACATGTTCATAAACATGGCAATCAAGTCCTAGACACGTACTTAAATTGTTTTGCCATTCCGGGGTCTTGCGGCGCACGGGCAGGGTCCAAATCCAAGAATAAGCCCGGCTGGAAGAACCAGCGGATAGGGAATCTAAGAAATGCCCGATGCCACAGCAAGATTCACCACCATGCAATGATTTATACTCACACAGTGATTATGACCTCTACCAGTGAGTGTATCCATTCGACTATATACTTTAATAAATCGGCCTCACCCTTTCATCGACAACGGTGAAATTTTTGATGTTGTCGTTGTACTTCTCGTCCAGCCGGACGAGTTCATGTCCTTTGGAATATTCTTTAAATTTGAACTAGGCACTCTCAGATACCAATTAAGTGCAGAAGAGATGCTTTGTATTATTAATTTAAGAGATTGATGCTCACCATCAAAACGAACTGTGTATTTTTATTATCTAGAATTTTAGCCAGATCGGCTACTACAATATAAATAGGTTATACCCCATGACAAATCCTCGTAAACAAAGCTTTAACTATGCCAACGAGATGTCCAGCTCATATTCTTATGCACAAGAGAACCATGCTAGTAAAGGAGTTTAGTCGGTGCGCGCTAGTACGGTTACTGCCGAAGAAATAATAAATCTAGTTCCAGTGCAGATAGTTTACTGTGCTACACACTTCTTACACCCGACAGCGCATCCCGATGATCGCGCCGTCGCAAGAGCGAAAAGAAATGGATCTTTAACAGGGTATCAACTTCCCGATGCCGGGGATGGTAGCCCTCTTTATATTTCCCTTTCTTTTTGTTTTACTTTTTAGCCCAATCGTTCATGGTCTTGTCGGTTTTCGCGGTTCCTGTGTCATGTTGGGCCAATTATCATCCTGACGGGCTAATAAACGGGGTGGCGTCGGGACCCGAACGGGTCGAGTGAACACACGATCACAGGAGGAGAGGACCAAAAAAAGAGAAGATAGATGGAAAGGAAGAAAGTCCCACCCCCGATCGCATCGTCATCTAGGAAAAGATCCTCGTTGGAAAATCCGGGGGTTAATTCTTAATGTACTTCACTGTCCGCAGCGACGACCGGTGACTCTCCGAATAGTTGGACTTTCTTACGAAACAGATGCAGACAGTAGCACACATTCTCTTGGTACAGTGAATTGGGATATTTGACGACACGAAACAAGAAATGAAATGTCTATCACCAATGGTGTGCTGGATCCATCGTTCCATATAGGGTTCGACGGTTTTAGCGACATTTTGGCCGGGCTGCCTGGAGCCAAAGAGACAAAAATGAGAAGAAACAAGTCACCATTGCCGAGAATGGCGACAAATTGTGTCGGTTCCAGAAGCAGCAGTAACGACAGCAGCCCTACCTCTCAATCAGATTCCTTCAAAACATGTCTAGAAAACCCCAAAAAGGTCTGTCACCGGCGCCTGGCGTCCTCACATTCACGCATAGACTTTCGTCACTAAAGTTATAACAGGTACAGAACGAAGAAAATGAACAAGCCCACAAATGCGTTAACGACGTTCCGTCACTTTTTCAACATATTTGCTGGCGTTCAGACGAAGATGTTCAATCTAATTCTGG
Source organism: Talaromyces proteolyticus (assembly GCF_021365285.1). Taxonomy (NCBI): domain Eukaryota; kingdom Fungi; phylum Ascomycota; class Eurotiomycetes; order Eurotiales; family Trichocomaceae; genus Talaromyces; species Talaromyces proteolyticus. Next base: position 814,365 of record NW_025764284.1, on the reverse strand, counting down.
GCATTGTACGCAACAGCAGCAGCAATCGAAGCGTCCGTCTTTGTCATTTGCCCATCCGACTACGCTGCAGATTTTCCGGTTGTGGCAGGTGTTTTTAAACAATGTCCACCCTCTAGTCATGCTTTTCCATGCACCGTCGGTGCAACAGGTCATTTTAGACATCGCCACAGACCCGACTAGTGTCAACAAAGCTACTGAGGCCCTTGGCTTTGCCATCTACCTATGCGCCGTAGCATCCATGACGGACAGCGAGTGTCTGGAACTGACAGGCGAGTCCAAAGCTGACTCCCTCAATCGCTTCTCACGACTATCACATGAAGCCCTCTTCAATTCCGACTGCCTGCAGTCGAACAACATCGTCGTCTTACAGGCGTTGACTTTGTACACCGTTAGTCTCATCCTCTGCCACCTCTTTTGATACTCACACTCCTCTTAACAAAACTTGATGTTAATTCTCAAATAGATAGCCACTTTCTACATGCGAGCTTCTCCGTCACAATCTGAAAAACTGACCTTACTGACCGGCCGGGCCGCCCAACTCGCCGAGGCCCTGGGACTACACCGAGAAGAGCGACAGCAGGATCTCCCTCCATTTGTCAAGGAGATACGCCGCCGGCTGTTTTGGCAGGTATTGATCCTGGATGGACGCGCCGCAGCGGCGCAGCGTCTTGGGGCCGGTGCCACGGCAGCAGACCCTCATTTCCAGGATGGCTCATGGGATGTCCGGCGTCCATTGAATGTAAGCGACAGCCAGCTGGTGCCGTCGATGAGTATGCCGCCGTCTGAGAACGACAGCCCGACTGAGATGCTGCTGTGTTCAATCCGGATCGAAATCGAGCAGGCTATGAGGCGGCTCGAGCAGCATCAGCAACACCCTTCTCTCCTAGCCCGCAGAGCGCCGCCCGCCTTCGGCGCTTGGCTAGAGCAGCAACAACAGCTACAGCAGGTCGCCGTAGTCGAACAGACCGAACAGATGATCGAACAGCGCCTGCTACGCAGCTGCGATGCTTGTATCCCCTTCCACCTGCTGACCGCGTACCAGGCGCGGTCGTGGCTGCGCCAGTTGCGCCTATCCGTTTACCACCCGCGCCAGCGCGGCCAGAATCTGGATGGCGGGCAGCAACAGCCCGACGAGCGTGAGCGCCTGTTCAGCCTTGCCCAACAGGTTCTGTCGTATGACAACCTAATACATTCAAACCCGCGCTTCCGCCGCTACCTGTGGCTAATTGGCCGCGATGTGCCCGTGGACGCCGTCATCGTCGTACTCACCGAGCTACTCTCCCGCAGCGACAACAACAACGACGATGATGATAATGACGACAAACGAAACGTGATTGATCGTGCCTGGAGGCAGGTTATTCAGATATACGAAGACCACCCGGCGCTGATCAACGTAGCTCGTGACAACCCACTCTTTCTGGCCATTGGTCTGCTCACCCTTAAGGCTTGGGATAGCCGCTCCGATCGCATGACATTCAAGGGCCGGCAGACGTCTTCATCCTCTACTGACTATGACCAAGATGAACCGCCGTGTATTTCTCGTCTGCGTGCTCAGAAAGTAGTCGTGAATCCTGCTTCATTCTCATGACCGAAATGTTCCTCTTCCATTTGTATACTCTTGAGACGATAGAATTGAGTTGAAATCTTTTCCTTTTTCCCCCGTACTATTCAAGCTCAATTTCATGCATATAGCTTTGATACATGACTGCCACTAGATTTGGATACAATATTCAAATTTTTTTTTTAAATAATAAATACCTTGAAAAATGTATCCGAATACCAAATCAATCCATCAATCTAATATGAATATTCAGATGACCAGCTTCATTAAATATCTTTGCTCTGAATCGAGAAGAAAATTGGTGATTAATATTTACGTATTTTCATTATGGAACATACCTATATACGGACCATAGTACATACTCTTGTCGTCCACACGCGCACACGCACAACACAGAACCAGATGACGAAGAAAGACTGATATATATGTATAGCAATCCGGTGCCATTGATTTGCGGGGATAATTGCCCAAGTTGGTTTCTAATCAATTTTTATGACGTTTGTACTCTCCAAGCAGCGCCCCGATACTTGGGATGTCACAGTCTAAATAGAAATGAACGATTGTTTATATTCTACCTAAAAATAATTATATGTCTGAGATAATAGCATGAGGCGTACGGGTAGGTATGCTAATAACGCGATGGTACCAAGCTGATGTCGTTGTATAAAACTCATGCCGAACGAGTATACTGCACAATCCATCTCTACATTAACTACGTCAACAGCCATCTCCGCATTTATCATATACTAGACAGGGCTACTGTCGCCAAATATCAATTTCCAAGACACTCAGAAATAAAAACTTCGATTCAATGAACGCTTCGAAAGTAATCCCAATATGGCGTCTATATTCAAGTTTACATAATCAATCAATCACATCCATCATAGAAAAAAAGGAATAAAAGGAAAAGTGAAAGAGCGAAAGAGGGCCAAGTCAATAGAAACGCCTGAATAAAATAAAAACCCAAAAATCACAGAACAGATCAAGGCTCCCAGTTTTTGGCCTTCAGTTCCTTGCTGATCTTGAGGAGTTCGTCACGAGCTCCTTCCCAGTGTTGTCGCTTACCCGGGAAGACGCGGTAAACATGCGGACTGAGGAGACCATCCATGAGCACGTTGCAGAACTCACGGTCCTTCAGCCAGAACCACCATCCCTGCAAACCGTAACCGAGCTTCTCGCGCAGGCCGATCCCGGCCACCTCGTCAACCCATTCCGAAAAGTCGACGCCCTTGACAGCACCAGGCGACACAGATCCCTTGGCGGCTAGCCCACACATCCACTCGTGATGACGGTCGACTGCCTCTTCCATCTCGGCGCGTGGTGGGAACTGCGAATTGCCTTTCCACAGCTGCGTCAGCGCCATCGACGCGAGGTCGAACATCAGAAAGGCTGGGTTCATAAACGAGAGCGAGCCCATAAATGCCAGCGATTCCGGGTGCTCGACCGAGAAGATGTTCTGGTACAATCGTGGCAGCTGCCGATTGTTAGAGCCGGGCAGGGCCGTCCATTGGCGTGTTGAGTTACGCGTCGGGTCGCTATCGCCAACGATCGAGTAGTTTAGTGTGTAGCCAGTGGCAAAGATAATTGAGTCAACCTTTAGTTGTGTACCATCTTCAAGCTCAACCGTGTAGTCGTCGATGATCTTGGACAGTCCGTTGATCGAGATAACAGTACCGTCGGTCAGGCAGTTGATCAGCTCGTCGTTGACGATGGGACGTGACGCTAGGACCGATGGTGCCGGCTCAAAACGCCACTCTGGTTTGAGATCGTACAATTTGTTCATCAGGTTTTTGATGAAGCTGTCCATGATGTTTTCCCATAGACTGGGTGTCCATCGTGCCAAAAAGTTGAGCATCTGGTACTTGCGGTAGGTTCGGACGTGGTCCACTGGCTTTCCATTCACCCATCGGGGAAGCTAGTAAACGCGTCCATTAGCTATTTATACTAGTCTAGTAACTGAGGTGGTCGAACTTACAATGATGGATCCGTGGCGGTGAGATAGATAGACTTTGCGTGCATTTTTGGATAGCTCCGTGGCAATGTCGACGGCAGTGTTACCAAAACCGACCACGAGAACACGTCTGCCATCATATTGGTTGGGCCTAGATGGAGAATTGTATTAGCATTGTACTGCGTTTTGAAAACTCAAAAAGTCTGTTCATTTGCTGGCTTACTTTTTGAACCCAATCGAATGCGTCATGTCACCCTTGAATTTCTCGATGCCCTCAATCTTGGGTATGTTCGGGATCTGATCAGCGCCCATGCAGAAGACAACTTTGTCAAAGACCTCCTCGGTGCGCTGACCGTCCTTTTCGGAGACCTGAATACGCCACTTGCGTGACACCTCGTCGAATGCGGCGCCATGAACGGACGTATTTAGCCGTGCCATCGGGGCCAAGTTGAAGTGCTCTGCATATGCAGATAGATACTGCGCTACCTCGCGAGCGGGAGGAAAGACTTCGGCGGCTACAAATTTTGTCAATGATAAGAATGAAACAGCCCTCGAATTAGACTATGTGCGAAACTCACTGTCCGGATAGGGAAAGTCCGTAAAGCAACCCTAGTAGCCCAGTCGTTAGAAAACAAAAGTTCGCTTTCATAGAATGTTGTGTTGTTCCGTAATAAAACTTACACGGAACTTTGATCCGTTGGATCGAGTGGCTATGAAACAATTAACATGGATGAATGGGTGTCTTGTCTCAGGATGCTGCTTACTCTCCAACACTGAAATCTTGACTCCCTCGTCGTAATTCCACAGACCACCAAGGTATGAATTGCGGTCAAACCCCGTCACTTCGAAACCCTCCTCGGCCAAGTTTTTCATCGTGACCAATCCGATGGCGCCTAGTTAAATTGTAAGCCAAAGAATGAAACCCCTACAAGAAACAGAATATCCATACCGAGGCCAATAACGGCGACTGTTTGGTTTCCGTTTGCGGACATGTTTGTGTGTGGAGGAAAATGGTGCACTATATAACAGGAACAACAATACAAATGGAAAGACTCGCAAGCTGAGTTTGAAAAGGTAAATTAAGATGCTTAAAAGCGACTTCTCTGAAGATGCGCTGTGGTGAATGCGTCGACGGCAATGCCTGCTGGAGCAACCTGCATTCTGTCTCGCGCCTCTGGAGCTTATTATAACCAGAGACAGAGCCATGTTTGGCGTATATTCCAAAGGCCCGTCCGGGTCTTTGGGGGGAGCCAAAGTGACGGCCCGTTAGTAGTTCGCTCCGTTCTTCCAGACAAAAGGACGTACGCTGGTGACAGAGGAGAGAAGCTGGAAGAGCGTCGGGCTTTTCTAGATTCGGGCCTTTTTGGCGGGGCAGCGCTTGTCCCTAATTAGGCGCCAGGGGCCGCACACCACCAGCGGGCCGCAGATGGGGCCCCCCGTTCTTGCCCATTTAGGCCAGCAAACACCCGATCGCAGCCCGCCAGGTAAATGCCTGATAAAGACGGCATCCCGACTTTCGGGTCAGCAAGCGCTGTGTTGTCATTCTCGTCTTTTGGCGCAGGAAACAGTCTCCAATCTTGAAGCCATCCCCTCTACTCCCTAAATGTTACTAATTTTGGACATATTATCAGACTACCCTTTTTATCTCCTTCTATTCTGGTTCAAAAATTCAATCAACAATTCCAGTATATTAATGCTCAAATTACATAGAATACTAATGAATATCTATTACAAGATCGCCACAGTAATTGTATCTACCAAGTTGTATAACGGGGGTCATTCTGTAAGTCAAGTGACGATTCTTATACCGACCACAATGAACGATGTAAATGGGGAGGCTTCCATTATATCCAGATGCCATTTCACAAATGACCACAACAATAGTATACGATATGCAACGAAAGAATTCTAGTAAAAGAAAAGTCTATTTCGGTCTAGGAAGATAACGAATAACTACAAGAAAAAAATATATAATGATCGTGTAAATACAAACAAATACCAGTCATTTCATAGCCCTTCCAATAAACGCCGCTAATTTCTTCGCATTCTCACCATGCATCATGGAGAAATGATTCGCTCCTTGCAAAACCTCAATGTTAATATTCTCTTTCCCTACCATGCTATCCCAGCCATTGGGGCCAACATCACTCCGGTCAAGCAACAGCCACTTCATCTCGCGAGGGTCATCGTCGCGAACGGGAGACGCCTCATCACTCTTGCATACGCCATCCTTGGCCCAAATGATGTGTGTCTTTGGTGCCAGTTCGGCTGGGAATGGCTGGGCCTTGTATGTATCCAGTGCATCAATAAACATCAGGAAGTGCTTGATTAGTCGAGAGCGGGATGCTGGCGGCACCGAGTCAAACATTCCCAGGCTGTCGAAATAGTCATACAGACGTGGTGGCAGCTTCTCAAGTCCGACCGGGTTTGGTGAGTCCAAAAGGATTAGCCGTTCGACTCTTTCGCCCATAGCGTACAGTTGGCGCATGGCGTCGTAGGCGGAGATGCCACCCGCCGACCAGCCGGACAGATTGTATGGACCCTTTGGCTGTCGTCGCCGGATTTCAGCCACAAACGGTGTGGTCAGCTCATCGAGCCGACAGTTCATGTCGTCTGGGTTCTTCACGTATGGGCAGTTGAGCCCGTACACACACGTGTCCGGAGAGACCTGGGGAAGGGATGAATATGATGTGGCCGAGCCAGACCCATCAGGGAACAGGAACAGTATCTGAGTCGCCGTCTGAGGGTTTCCCTGTAGAAGAATGGACGTTGCAGGTGGCACAGTTGTCGTCCTGCTGTCACCCATTTCCTTGGCAACCCGGGCTGTTGCTTGTTCGATAACATCCGTATTATAGTTGCCACCTACCGACTTAGACCCCAATGCCATTTGGATATCTTCCAATGTTCCATTCACGATGAAGAAGTCATTGGGAAGCTCGAGGCCGAGTTCCTCACGGACTCTACCGACCACGGTCAGTGACAGCAGAGAATCCAAGCCTAATTCTGCTAGACTTTCGGCACTGCCGACCTCACTGGAGGACAACCCGATTTCCTCAGCCAGAATCTCGTGAATACCAGTAACACCCTCGCTCGAGAGCTCAGTCGGTGGTGTTGATGACTCGGTGGGAGCCCCGTCTGAACCCGAGATAAGTGAAAAATCATCATCAGTGAGCGTGCCAGATGATGACGGTGCTACAGAAGTTCCAGTCTTTTCAGAAAGGACTTCCTGGAACTGGCCAAATGTTGGGTAGTCCATGAAAACAGAAGATGGCAGCTCGATGTCCAACTCCTCGCGAAGCCTACCTGTAATAGTTAGTGAGAGAAGAGAATCAACTCCGTAGTCCGCAAAGCTAGCGTCGTCATTTGACATCTCCTCGATCGAAATTCCTACTTCCGTTGCAATGATCGCTAGAGCTCGGCCCAGAGCGCCATTTGTAGGAACTATGGGCTCCGAGATGACACTTCTCGTGCCAACCGATGCCGAAGTGCTCTCAGCCTTCTTCACCCTTTTCGAAGATTTTTGACTGGATTCCTTGGAAGATGCGGATACAACAGAACTTGTCGGCTTTGACTGGATTGAGGAAGTTGAGGATACAATGGAATTCGTAGACTTCGTGCGGACTGAGGAAGTGGACGCCTTAGACTGAGAAGGAGATGGTAGAGCCATCTCAAGGAGGCGACGAGGGATGGCTTGGAACTATATTTATTCACTCCTAATCAGCATATTGACGATATTCTTCCCGCCTTTCGGACTTTGGAACATGATATGCCGTGTCATCGAAAAATGGGGCAAAGGACAAAGACTTACCGTTACTGCACTATACATAGCGATAATTTCATCGTTGTCTAGGATGAACAGATCGCCAGCATATTTGGTCCCATCTACGGGGAGCATCCGCACGTAGGTGCGATAGACCTTTTCGAAATCAAGGTCTTTGGCGAATCGAACTGATTCCCATCCGTGATTGACGTAAACCTGGTCCTTGCTGGTGGCATCGTTGGCGTTGAGCGTAAACCCGGTCAGCTGACCGCAGCTATCAATCCACATGGGGTTGCGTTTGAAACCGCGAGCAGGAGTCTGGAACTTGACTGTTGCTGTTGCTTCGTATGATTCGCTGTCTAGAATGATGTCCTGGAATCCCTTGTAGTCTGGTTGGTAGTCGACCAGAGTGGCGAATAGCTTGTATGCCATTCCGGTACGGAAACGACTGCATACGCCATCCTCGACACCCGTTTCCAAGTGCAGAATGCTTCTTTTGATGTGGTACGAGATGCGTTGCCATTCCTTCAGCCACTTTCCTGTTTCTGCAAACTGCAAACGGCAAGTGGCATGTTCCATTGTCTTGGTTCCCTCTAGGTTTACACTGTAAATGGTCATCTTCGCATCCATTGTACCCCAGTCCGCTGTAACGGATGCTCGGAATGGTTGCGAGTTGGTGCCCTGGAAAATCAAGGGTTTATCGACACTCATGTCCCGCACATCGACGCCGTAGTCCTGAAGCTCAGGCTTACATGTTTCGAGCAAGTATTTGCCCATCGTCTCAGCGATATCGGCATACAGTGACTGTTCAAAAGTTTGTCAGTTATGTTCCCACATACAGAGAGAAGACGACGGGGTTGCATGGAGAAGAAGGGATATAGTTGAACTTACCGATGGACAGAGGGGAACACCATTTACTAGATGGCCCTTGCATACCCGCTGGAGCTCTGGGTGCGCCAAATCGGATTGCATGACAACCGTGGCTCCATTGCTTTCCTGATTCTCACTGACAATTGACTGAACAGACGAAGTTGAGAACTTGTCTTCATTGGATTGGCCCTCGCTTTCTGAAATTCTGGGAGGATCGCCCTTGGTCAATGCCCACGAGTGTTGGTACTGGATCCAGTAATTCTTATTATCCCAGTTGTACGTTGGCAACTGCAGCACTCGCTGAGAGGCGGCGAAATCACGATGATACTCGCGCCAGGACGGTTCAACTCCAGCGAGGTACAAGGAGGTGAGCGTGCTAGAAAGCGTTTTCCAGGTGTCCTCCTTGCGATGCAGGGTGGGCAACGTGGTTGATTTCACCCCAATCGTGGATTTTATCATGGAAGAGCAGATAGGGTGAGAACCCACCTCGATCCAGACAGTCTTCTCGGGCGGCGTCACTTGCGACTGTTGGGCAGCGAGAAGAGCACCATGGAAATCGACCTTTTCACGACAGTGTCGTCGTAGATATTGCGGTCCAAATACGCCACCGTTGGTTACGACGTCTCCTAGCAGGGATGAAATCACAGGTATGGCAGGCTCATGGAACGTAACGGTACGAGCTGCCTCTTCGAGGTCGTCAAGGATTGGATCCACCTGGGACGAGTGAAAGGCATACGGCACTTGCAACTTGGTGCATTTGACCCGGTCGGCGTTCAACTGCTCCGCGAGGCTGGAGATGGCACTTTCGCGGCCGCTAATCACCGTATCCTCAGGTCCGTTGACACAGGCCACCTCGCAGGCGTTCGAGTTAAGATAGGTGGCGAGTGACTCGCGGCTCGCTCTTACGGCAAGCATAGAGTGTGTCCCGACGTGGCAGTAGCGCTGCAGTAATCGAGCTCTGGCACAGGCCAGCTGGATCGCGTCGCTTGCCGTGAGAACTCCAGCAGCGGTGAGAGCCGCGTATTCGCCCAAACTATGTCCGATCACGTAGCGAGGTTGAATGCCCAAAGATTTCCAAAGGCGAATAAGGGCCAGCTGCAGGCATGTAGCGCCGAGCTGCAAGACCAAGGGATCGATTTCAGAGTTGGGGGTGTCAGCAGAGACAGTTCCATCCACTAGTGGCAGAATGGATGGTAGTCCTTCACGCTTCACCATAGTGTCGAACATCAGCAAATCTGTCCGAAATTCAGACAGGTTGGCAAACAATTGCTGGCCCATTCCGGCATATTGCGCTCCCTGGCCAGTAAAGACAAAGACGACTGGACCCGGACTGGTGGACACCGGTTTCACGATATTACAGTCCACTGTCTCCAAGGAGCTTTGGATATCAACCACCGTAGATCCGCACACGGCAACCCTGTAAGGATGATGAATGCGGCGAGCTGTTAGAGTGTACGACAGTTTTCCCAGGAATTCAGTATTGTTTTGCGCGTCATTACTGTACTTATCCATAAAGGAGATCAGGGAGTTGATATTCTTCTGGAGAGCAGTCCGTGACTTGGCCGTCAATGTGACCACATGAGTCGAGCGCGGATCAGCACGAGCTACCTCGCTGTACTTAGGCCCTTCTTCCAACAGCAGTGCGGTGTTGCCGCCCGCAGCGGAGAAGTTATTGACAAAGGCACGTCGTGGCCCTACCTTGGACGGATTCCAGGGCGTCGGTTTGAAAGCAATATGGACATTGCGCTCATCAAAGTCAGTAGGAAATGTATGGTTAATTCGGGTTTTTATTCCGCAGTGAGGCGGAATAAGATTCTTCTGAAGCATCAGCAACACCTTGATGAGCGAAGTCACTCCAGAGGCCGACTCGGCGTGGCCCACGTTGGATTTGACGGATCCAATGTAAAGCGGTTGGTCTCGCTTTCGAGTGTAATCTGGCGCGAAAGCACTCAAAACAGACGTCGCCTCTGCTGCATCACCGGCCTGTAAATTGATTAGTTAGTTTTAATTATCCCAAATCATTGTTATTGGGATTAGGGATGGCGTCGTCACCATGGCATTTTACTTACCTGGGTTCCGGTTCCGTGCATTTCCACGTAGCTAATGTCATGCATATGCACGCCCGACTCGTTGAGGAGTTTCTGGAAAATGAACTCCTGGGCTCCCGCATGAGGTCGGGTGATTGACACCGACTCCGCGCTGTGGTTTGTGTATGCCCCTAAGATAACACCCAAAATCGGGTCATTATCAGCCAGAGCATCATCAAGTCGTTTTAAAACCACGGTTCCGACAGCATCAGCGCGACAATAGCCGTCTGCCTCATCATCAAAGGTGTTGCAGTTTCCCTTGTGCGTGAGGAAATGACCCTTGTCTAGACCAGCAAAGTTGTCCGGGTTGGTCATGATGTTTGTTCCGCCGGCGATGGCAGAGTCACAGTCATTGCGCCACAAGGAATTGCAGGCCATATTAATGGCAGATAGACTGGACGAACAGGCAGTGTCAACACTGACACTCGGTCCACTGAACTTGAAGTAGTAGTTGATGCGGCCAGGCGTGAAGGCACGATTGCCACCGGGAATGAAATAGGTATCAATGTCCTGCCCGCTGTTCACCTCACGGTAGTCATCACTTGTCATGCCGTAGAATACTCCAAATCGGTCGCGTTGGGTGGATGGTGTAGAGTCAGGCACCACGCCAGCCATCTCGAGGGCCTCATAGGCTGTCTGCAGTGCCAAACGCTGGCCAGGATCCGCCTGGGCAGCTTCGCGCGGAGACAAGTTGAAGAAGCGAGCGTCAAACATACCGGGCTCGTTAATCCAACAGCCGTTCTGAACTCTGCTCGTGTTCTTTCGCTTTCCGGTAGGATCGTAGTGGTCTTTGCCAAAGCGATCCGATGGAACCGGTTTGTGGACATCGAGACCCTTTTCAAGCAGCTTCCAGAACTGCTCATGTCCAGCAGCTTCAGGGAACCGACCGGACAGACCAATGATGGCAATCTTAGCCCGACCAGTCGAGTATCGTGGATTGGTGTCGCTGCGCTTGTCCTGTATGCCTGAGGAAGTGTCAACTAGGGTTGTATCGACATTTTGGCCCTTGAGGCTTGTGGCCAGAGAGGAACCAATGCCGGTGGCAAAGGTCAAAACGCTGCAAGAACCAGTGCCGGTCGCCGAGATGCTGCGGGGTACGTGGTCAAAGATGTTGTCCAGGCGCAATGGTTCCCGCAAAATCTCTTTCACTGCCGTTTTGAGCAGTGTGACAAAGTCATTTGCCTGAACAGGCTGTCCAGTGACGCTGGATATGAAGGGTAAGACTGGTGTGCGGGTGGCCAGCTCTGTAGGCAGCTTCTCAGCTGATCCGAGTGTCTCTATGTCGGAGTCGTCAAACAGGTGTGGCGCATGGTAAGGTGCGTGGATCTGGGCATTGGCGTAGTTGCGGATGGTGGGATTATTGGTGATGAAACGCTGGATTTGAGCCGGGGGGCCACTGACTGTCACATTGTTGGCGGAGACAGCACTGACGTAGAGCTGAGAGCCAACTGAAAGTTTATTTTGATGTGTATAAGCCCGGACAATGCCCACTGCATCTTGGGCGCGAATTCCAGGAATCAAGACCGACCAGGTATCGGATGCTTTGGCGAAAGGTTCGATTATTTGGCCCATTTTGAAAACGCGCAACCCGACGCGCAGGGAAGCCATGACAGCTTCTACCGCGGCCGGCAGGAGGTCTGCCATGGACTTAGATGAACACACAGCTGCTGCGGCGAACAGTCCAGTGCACAAGCCCATGACTCGGGTACTTGTCGGACTAGGGTAGTCTTTACCAGTATCAGTATGAAACCTGAAGGTAGCAATTGTTAGTTTGAAGATGACTTCACGAAAAGGAAGTTATGGAAGGGGGAAAGGAAAGGAACACACTTAATGAAGGACGCAAGATGGTAGACTGTGGTGAGAGTGCACTCGAGCACAGCATGGCCCTCGGTGTCTTCATAGCGCGCTAGCAAATCGATGATACTGGTGAAACGAGGGAAGAGCTGCTTCTCGGTGGAGCTGAGATGGGAAATCTCCTGGCGCAGGTTGAAGTAGACGCATTCAAAAAACGATGACAAGACACCGTTGTTTTCGACGCCGAGCAGCTGGCGTAGACCTGGTTTAAAGTCGGTGGTTTGGTCGCCAAAAACGACAATCGATTGTGAGGCCGTCATTGTTGAATAGGTCTGTTGAAGGTCCCGGCCAGACTTGGACACGCAAGGAATGTGATAAGTACCAATATAACGTGTTAATAGTTAGGTTTCGTGTGTAATATGTTATTTGCGATCTAGTCTTGCGCTGGAGTATTCAGAGAGAGCCTCCTAACTATTATCTTGTTGAAAAGATGAAAGTGTTGTGTGACTCGACGCTACCACAAACCAGGGTAGCATCCAGTCCTTTATGTACTATGCCGAGTCTCACGGCGAGCAGAGCTCAACTGTTTATTTATCCCCGCCCGAGCTTTTTGTCATCACCGAATCGTGTTTCTTGTAGCTTCATGTGGACCGTTCGATCCTATCTCTCCTCGTTCGGGACCAGAGACTTGTCTGAGAAGAGTAATGGGTGGGTTTGCCACGCGAGAAACCTCCGTAGAGTCTGACAAAACATACGATTCGGAAGTATTCTAGATATTTTTAGTACCAGTCTGCGTCGTTGCTGTATCTCAAGTGGACACCATCGGGCAGGAAGTACCTCCTTCACTGGCCGTAAAGGTTACGATCTTCTGCAGATACTAAGCGTCACTGCCCGTTCCTATCTGCAAAACACCGATCGGCAGGCACATGGAGCCCCGCAAGTGATGAAAGTATCCACGATGCATCAGCGTGGCAGGACGGGACAACGACTGAGAAAGTCGCGTGTGCCATCATGCATGGAAGTATTCCAGCAAAATTAATGCCCGGATCGGGCATCATGGAATCAACAAAAGGGGACGGTAAGGAAGTACACTGCACGGGCCGATCCGTTTCAATGATGGATGCTTTCCACTGGTGACTTCTAGATTCGGCTATTTTACTTGATCGCAAGACAGCCAGGGTTTAGAGTTGCAGAGAGAAATGCGGTACAGTCGAGAAGGCTCGGTGGTAAACAAGTTGTTTCGGGCCGGCCGGATGTGGAGAAAGACAAAGACACTGTCCGCGGGATCGGGGCTGACCCCTTCGTAAGCAACCAAGCCCTAAGCCCTAAGGCCCGACAGCAACATCGGCCATTAAGAATGTGCAGGAGAGCGACAATGATGCGATTTGTTGCGATTCAATGCATTTTCGGGTCAATAGATGCATGTAGCTGCTTTCACGAATACATATATAATGGGGATGGACGTCCGTAATCATTATTAGGTTTCATTACACACGGCCTTCACTTACTACAGTCAGCCAGTGAGTTTGTGAATTTACTGACCAAACATCAGAATTGTCGCGCAATGGAATCCCTATCCGCCATCGAGCAGTATGCAGACCAGATCTCGCGCAGTGCAAAAACACTGAGCGATTATCTGCGAGCCAACAACCAGCCCCAGCCGTCGTTCGAACGATACGCGCCAACATCGACGCTGCCTGCCTCAGCGCCCGAGGATATTGCACTCGCGCGTAGAGATCTGACTGAGGCGTCATTCAAAATTTTCCAGCTCGCTGTCGGGCCGAGCGAATTTTTGCCTCATCTGACTGCCAATGTATGCTTGCTGAATCCCGACTTTTCGTCCTTTTTTGTTGTTGTTGTTGTTGTTGTTGTTGCTCCTCTCTAATGATGTTGCTAACATTTAAACCAAGTTCCATGTGCTCTTTGCTCTTCGATGGTTGTGCCACTTCCAAATTTTCTCACTGGTGCCTCTACATGGCTCCATCTCCTACACTGACCTGGCGGCCGAGGCCAAAGTTTCTGAGCGCAGGCTGAAGAGCGTTGCGCGCATGGCCATGACCAACAATCTGTTCAGCGAGCCCACTGCCGACACCATTGCTCACAGTGCCATCTCAGCACTACTGGTGACCAATCCCAACTTCTTTGACTGGGCCCGCTTCATGACAGAAGCATCTATACCAACCGCGGCCAAGCTGGTCGAGGCCTGTGAGCGATGGCCCGACAGCGTGAAGAAAAACGAGACCGCCTATAACATAGCTTTCGACCACGACCTGCCCTTCTTTGATCACTTGGCTCAGGATCCTGAACGCACGCGCCAGTTCTCCGGCTACATGAAGAGCGTCACCAACAGTGAAGGAACTGATCTGAAGCACCTCGTGGCCGGCTTTGACTGGGCTAAGTTGGGAAAAGCGACCATTGTCGATGTAAGGCTGATAATTCCACTCACTTTCAGAAACACAGACGCTGGAATGGATGCTAATTCTTGCAACTTTCTGCACACAGGTTGGCGGTTCGACGGGTCATTCTAGCGTTGAGCTGGCCAAGGCCTATCCAGACCTCGACTTTGTTGTCCAAGATCTCCCCGAAGTCGTAGCCAACGGACCGGAAGCTCTACAGTCGCAGGGGCTAGCGGAATCAGTCACGAACCGTATTCGGTTTCAGGAGCACAGCTTCTTTGAGCCGGAGCCGCTCCACGGCGCGGACGTGTACCTCTTGCGCATGATCCTGCACGACTGGCCGGAAAACGAGGCGCTGTCGATAGTATCAAACCTAATCCCAGCGCTGAAAGCGTGTTCGCGCATCATTATCATGGACACGGTGTTGCCGGCTTCGGGACAGATCCCGGCCGTCCAGGAGCGTCTGCTGCGTGTTCGTGATCTCACCATGCTCCAAGTCTTCAACAGCCTGGAGCGCGCCACTGAAGACTGGACATCTCTTTTCAAGCGTGCGGATCCACGACTGAAGCTGAAGTCATCGGTCCAGCCGCTTGGTAGCACCATGAACGTGCTCGAGGTTGTCCTTGAGGACGAGAAACAAGAGGTTAATCAGTCGTCCTCTGAGCAGGTCATCGAGTCCGCCACCGCGCTGGAGGGATCTCTGGAGTTGCTCAGTGCGACTCCAGTCGAGATCAGAGCCGAATTGTAAAGATTAGCGCGGTGTTTTGGGTGTTTCCATTTCATTTCATTAGTATATCGCGCATTCAATAGATCTATCTTTGAAATTCGATGCTTTTTTAATTCTTTTTTTTTTGAATCGTATTCAGCCGCTGCAGTGGGATCATGGGATGTTCTCGTTCTCGCTGCCGGCTACCTTTCACAACCAGCGACTATAAGTGACCCATCTGTTGATGAATCCTGGCAAAGCTTTGAGGTTGGTCTACCGTCTTCTTGGGGTTAATCTGAAAAAAAGAAAGTATTAATTAACCGTAATAGACCAATGTAAAAAGCTCCATGATCACCTCGAAAGCGTTCCTTCCTACCGCCAGCCATTCCCACTCTGCGATTATCGGCCTCACTGCGGTAGTCATCTTCCCCCCAGCCATACAGCCTGGTCTGTCTCTTACGCTAGTTCCAAGCTTGCCGTTGTCAAATCAATGGAGTACATCACCGTGGAAGCCCCGTTTGTCTTCGCGGCGGCACTGAACCCAGGAGTAGCCTATACAGCTATGTTCGATAAATTCAGCGCCGATGTAGCCAGTCTGCCGTTTGATTGTGGTGGGTTACGCCGACCACACATCTCTCATCCCATGACCAATGGATGGTTTGTGTTAGTGGAACTGCCTGCGAAATTTATGGTGGTTGTGTCATCTGTCTTCAAAGTAATCTAGCGTGATAAAGTGGACTATCTCCTCGGCGCAAATCTCAACAAGCCTTATAACGAAAATTGTTACCTCGCAGCGTACAACGCTATGGTCAATAATGCAGACGGATATTGGCTTGCGAATCAGGCCCCGGGTATCGATAACCAGATCGCCTTGGGCGCACCGACTCTGCTACATGATATCTTTATCTATCAAGTTGACATTTATGCACGACCGGGACAAATTTTATGGCGGTTTTACCAATCGGCCATTTTCAGGCGCTGATAAATTGCTCGACGGGCTATAGACTATTAACATATACCATACACACTTTACGGACTTGGTGGTGACTATTGTCTTCCAGGATGAGCTTCCCAGCTCTACGGGCCGGAAAGGGCTAAAAAGCGTCTTCAACAGGCTGATATCTGGCAACGGTCTGTTGCCCAATCGAACAGATGAAAAGAACGGGTTGGGCGACGCTGGCTCAAATGACTGAGGATAACAAACGACTCGTGGTCTTCTCATCCTATAATTGCGATCACAACTGCAACCCTAACCCCAACCACGACTGTGTTTTCCCGTATCAATGGGACTTCATGACAGAGAACGACTGGGGCGGGGCGAGTATCAATCCTGCTGCCTGGACGGAAAAACGCGGGAGCTCGAAGCCATACGGGTCGCGCAAGCTTGCTGGCAATGATTCACTTTCCTATTAGAGCAGCCGACATTTTAGGTAGGATTTGCGAGATTAATGAAACAGACTACATCAAGCGGCATGCGACCGAATTTCTAAGAACGACGATTGTGAGCAATACTCACATGTTACCCCCAATTACTGTCATTCTCGAAATCGGGTTGACTGACAAATATATGACAGTTTTCTTCTTGCCACACTGCCAAAGCCTTGGTCTGAATATATTCTTGGGTTACCTGTTTCAAATGAGGGCAGGTGTAAGTTACTGGTTGTATGAAACAAGTAATATACAGAGTATTGAATCAATATTATGGATAGCACACGTTTTCTTTGTTAATTTTCAATGTTGAATACTGGAGGTAGGGAAAAATCTATAACAGCTCGCGATTGATTCTTCGAAGAAGCTGTCAATATAATTATAAAAGCCTTGAAGATATTGTAGTTTACATGTAGCTTTCTCAGTTTACAAGCAGGACCATGCCATCCGCTCTTCCTCAATCAAGTTCCAGATGCTCAAGATTGAGGCTGACGAATTGTCACAAGATTCGTTTGTATCTCTAGAAAGGTCCTGAACGATTGGTACAGTTGGTATTTGCTGCCGCTTCCATCTCCTGCAACGATTCGCTTTCCATTTTGTATCAGTCCATTTTCCGCTCCCAAGATTGCGCACGACAATTATTTCAAGATTGCGCAATCTGCCGTCTGTCTTCTTCTCTTCCTTGAAATCACAATGTAATAGTGATGCATCCACCTTGCAGGGCATACCCCATCCCATAAAACTTGACTTGGCCTCGTCGAAAAAGCTTTGAAGCCAACTCTCGATGTTTTTGCGTGATGTCAGCAAAGAAGCCCGTATCCCCAAGAATGACAGCACCTTTGGGGAGCAGTTTTGAAGTAATAATCTGAATGTATATTTATTTTTTACCAGTAACTCTTCATGCGTCGCACTCAAGCCAACTTCAGTGATTATATCAACGTCTGCAAGCCTATGATCTCTGAAGGTGCATTCATGCTTGAACGGTGTATATTTTGTGGCGGTAAGCAAGTGAAGTGCATTCAAGAAGGTGATTGTCATGCAAGGGCAGAGATCAACCTTGCCAGCAAATGGCATGCACGAATGGTCCTTCTGCCATGAAAATAAGCGCGGCCTCCATGCTGAAGGACGATGAAGTTTCCAGCATTCATCGCAATGCCGCCAACGGCTGGTCTCAAGCCGTGGGATTAGCAGGTGCTGCACTTGTAGTATGTTGGCATTCTCGAGATTGATTTTGCGGTATAGTAAGCGTTCGTCTGTGTGGAGAAGTGGGAAGAGCCGCTGTCGGTCGTGAGTTTCTAAGAATGAAATGTAATGGGTGTATAGAGACTTGCAAGTTAAGGCGTAGCATATTTGGTCTGGTATTGAGAGAAATTGGAGGGTTGAGTGGACTACTTTTGATGGAAGTCTCGTCGCGATGTCAGGCTTTTTCCTCCAGATGATCGATATTAGGGAACGAAATCGCGATTTGAGTATTTGATTATCCATGGCTGTTGAGTACGAACACAAAGAAGGAAAAGAGTAGAATAGAGATGAAAGAAGGATTCTTCTTGGACTATGAGTCTCAAACTCGTAGTTGCCTGGGGAGGTTGTGGAGGTTCAAGGTTGACTTGCAGCCTAATCCGGGAAGGTTAATATCTCATTCCAGGCCATCATATTTGAAATACACATACAGGCAAAATAAAAGATCATGTGCTAAAGATCTTAAGCATGCGTTGGGGAATGCCATACGCGTAGGTGCTACGTGAGAAGTTAACTGCTCGTCTATATGGGATCTATACTCCAGAGTCGATGCACCTGGATGAGGCCGGAATAATGAAACGAAAGTACCTAGCACCACGGGATCTTATGTCACCCTTTTGTAATTGACTTCCTCTACCAGGTTTGCTTTTAATCTTGTCTTCTGTCCTGAAAACAATAAGCATTCAAGCCAGCAGCATATAAGCAAGAGTTTTAACAGATTTTCACTCACTTGATCAAGCAAAACCTCATCATGCAATTCATAAGACCCCCGTGTACTCCCAGTTTTAAGCTACTTCGCAGCAGTTCTTCATCTTTCTTCCCTCTCAATGCACCATTTAAACAAGCAACAAGGCACATTGCCACCAGCTGTATCACTTCAAATGTGAGAGGCGCAGAGCAAACGCTGAGATTATTATCAGTTCATCATAGGCCTTATCACTGTATATTCCAGCGGACACCGGGCAGGCGATTCATGTGTGAAGAACAACGCAAAATCAAACGGGAGATGCGGTCAGACTGCCATCAAATATGGAGCTTGGTCATTTATCGCTGCACGTATAAAAGCGATTCTGACTGGGGAGAGTTTATACTGGGCTAGTAGGACTTCATGAAACATATATAGCTAATGAGTATAATGAAATATACTAGCTGTGTCAAACGCTGCTGGATCTATTTATAACAGGTTTCATTATAACTATTCTCTTCGCTTGTTGGTTGGTGTCATTCCTTTTCTCTCGTCTTTCTTGGAAACAAAATCATCGTTAGGAAATGGGATAATCAGAATCCTATTTATGTTAGCTCCGAAGATCGCAGCATGAATATACTATGTAGAGTATGATATTTGGATTCGAGTGTGGAAGACGCATAAAGAATACCTAGTGATTGACTAGGTGACTGAACTGGTAGGAATCAGCCAACTGACTCGTCCCATAACCTCCATCGCGTAAAGTTGACTGTGTTTTTAAGGACAAGGACACCAAGGGGGTGAAGTCAGCGGGATGGGAGAGCAACAGGGGAGGAGAGGGAGCTGTGATGGTGAGGCATAAAGCGGCGGGCCGCACGCGCTAATCTGGAAACTGGGCACCCACGATTCTACATAAGGTACCTAGGTATGTAAAATATCACACAAAAATAATCGGGAATCGGATATGTCGACATTGCACTGCTAAACCGTATCTTAAATTCGATATGTATAACAATAGTTCTAAGCAGTTATCAGACTCAAATAAATAGCCCACCCGAATCCAAACAGACTTCCCACAAGCACCCTTTTATCCACCGGGACCACTGCAAAACACAAGATCGAGACTAGCGGCCATAATTTCAGACCAGCGAGCATAATCGGGAAGAATTCCTGTGCATCATTAACTCTAACTCCTGGAGGATCAGGAAGATAGAAGGATTTACCCGTCTTATCACCTCGACAATCTCCCCCACTCCTCCCCCACGCAATATTGTCATTGTGCTCAGGAACAACGCCGACATCCACGTCGCCCCGACGGTTTGGTCGATGACGACTTTGATGATGGTGTTTTTGACATTTAATTTCTGCACCGCATCTTTAGGCGGGCTCTTTTCATCGGTCTTTTTTGGATGCGTGGATATATCTTCTACTACTCTCTGTCCGGGGAAGGTCGCCTCCAGATTAATCATCCATAGGTATGCTGGGGGCGTGTTGATAATGGCCACGGCAGTGAACTGCGCGAGGGCGGTATAGTCGAGTTGGAATGCGGTCTAGATAAGCATAGGGATAGTAGTAGTAGTCATACAGATTCTCCCAAAAATGGCGAATGGATGCACCCACCTCAGATCTGTACGCGGTAATCGCTTGTGCAACGATGTTTGAGCTGGCGTTGATCACGGCAGCTTGCAGCGTGGCGGTGACGATGGGTGGTGGCATGGCTGTTACGGTAATTATAGGCCAACTTTTAAACAAGGATTAGATCTGATGAAGATGGTGATGATATGAAATTTGCCAGGTCTGGCCAAGGCTTGGGCACTACGTGTCCAGTGTGCTAGAATAGTCTACATTCAGCCGAATTGTAGCGATTGGTCGGCGATGCTAACACACACTAGTACGAATGTTGGATGTTGGATGTTGGATGTAGGCCGATGAATGTAGCTGCAAATTGAGATTGGCTATACCTGTGATGAATAATTAGTATTGACGATAGGAATATATTCAGCGTACAGTATAAAATATATGTATCATCAAGAATGACAACATTTAAAGAAATGCACCCACCATAGAACCTTTACCAGCCACTCACAAATAAATAAATAATCTTTTACCCCAACGTCTCAAATTTTCCCCGCACCTCAATTGTCCTCCCCACACACAACATCTGAACTTGTAATCATTTAATTATAATAATAATAAAATGCTCGAAATAGCCATATTCAACTCCTCCTCCGCCGTCATTGCATACACCAGCGCCGCAGACCGTCTAGAGCTATGCGCTGACGGCTCCTCAACAAACGGCGGCACGACCCCGACACTAGACACGCTGCGATCCGTGATCGACTCACTCAATCAATCCACCCACCATCTTCAACGACGGAAGAACATCCCCATATACGCGATGATCAGACCTCGCGCTGGAGATTTTGTGTATTCTGAGGAGGAGTTTAGGGTCATGAAAGAGCAGTTGAGGCAGTTGAAAGAGGCGGACTATAGCGGCAGCAGCGGCGATTATTTCAAGTTTGGCAGAGTCGATGGGTTTGTCTTTGGCATTCTGACTCCGGACAATAAAGTCGACAGGACACGGAATGAGGAGTTGGTTAGGCTTGCAGCGCCTCTACCGTGTACCTTTCACCGTGCATTTGATCAGGTTATTCAAGCCGGTGGGGGCACGAGCGGTGAAATTATTAGTGACGATGTACGCGGTCAATTAAAGAGTATCATAGACGCCGGGTTTGCAGCGATACTTACTTCTGGCGGGGAAAAGACTGCGTTGGAAGGCGCAGAGAAGATTGCGGCTTTGACGGAGGCTGCTGATGGGAGGATAGCCATTATTGCTGGGGGTGGTGTGAGGTCGACGAATGCGAGAGATCTAAGGCATAGGGCCGGCACGATGGTGTTTCATTCTAGTGCTGTTGTGGATCATAGTGATGTAGCTAGTTCGGAGGAGGTGAGGGCTTTGAAAAGAGAGGTGTCATCTCTGACAACACGTTGCTCTTAGAACGAGCAAAGATAAAAGACAGAAAATCGGTAGTCCCGAGATCCACGCAAATTGTAAATACTGAGACAGCTGAGATCTTGCAATAGGACATTACCTTAACTAGATTCTCGCATGACTTTAAATATAAAAATAGAGGTCTCTAGAGCTTCAACGGCTCTCTTCTTTAAAATCCACCATTATCAAGCAAGTTAGTAACAATGGCTCGTTAAACGCGATTCATAGAAAAGCGTTAATCAAAGAGATCTAGGTCTAATAAATAATAGATTATCTGACACAAAATTATGACGGTATTAGAAAAATAAGAGGTTAGTTTTTATATTGGAGGGGACGAACTGCAAGCAGGAACTCACATTTTCCTCATCTCACAAGTGAAAATTGGAAGCGCTGATTAAAAGACCAATTATGTGTCAATATCTACCACCCAATTCAACTAACCATAGTTGGCAACCTGCTGAGCCGCAGGTGGCCATAATTAGAAACACTAAGTAGCGTTCACTCTTTAGAACGGCATTATTATACTCAACAGGTGTCGAAATCGTTAATAGAACATCTGGAAACTTTCGGGATATAACCTAGGATTCTTAGCGGCCCCTACAAACTATCAGAAATGTCTTGAATCCACACGTGTATCTACATTTATTGGATCTTTTCAATTTAATGGCATCGAGACGGGGGGGGGAGTGCAACTTGGCCCAATTTCCAATTAGACGGGTAGAAATTCGGCCAACTACTAAACAGGATGGAAAGGTAAACTAGGACCGGCGACTTTTGGCAAGAGCTCATGCATCCTGAGACGGACTGAGTGATGTGTGTGGCACCTCATAGTAAATGTCTGTTGTGGAAGTTTACTTCTGCGGCTATGATGTCAATGACCGACGATCCCAACATTACATCGTTCAAATCGACCATGTCGGTTGTGAGAACTGTTTGTTGGTTCATCGTAAATATCGTCATTGATATTACTTTTATTTCTCTCTCCGATCATTGTCCCGGATTATTCTGTGAATTGGATACCAGCCGCGAATCAGTCCGGGCTGCTGCTTGCGGTGATGATCGAAACAACATGCATCATCAATCTATCCGGCGGCGCTGGTACACATGTACTTAATGGTTAGTTCAGATTATATTGGGTTGGATGATTGTTAACTTATAACGACTGAATATGCATTATCATTCCAATCCAGTGGTAAAAATGAGCTGATCGGGCGGAGAATTAACACCGGATACTATTATAGACCCGATCGAGGTGTTTACTGCCCGCACGCAATGATTACCATATTAGTATATACGTATGACGGCTGCATTCGGAGTCCGTTCCTGTTTCGTACCTTGCATATGTTCATGTAGGAACTCGCGTCAATTGATATGTGGTCTTACAGTATTACGTGGATTTTATGAATGTCAAAGATAAGTGAACATTTGAAGCTTGTGCAATATAGTAATTACGCATTTGTTCCGTAGGAGCTGGACACGGTCCATGGTGGATAATCGGCCGCCCGGACTCTTTACTGTTCCATGGCGAGCGATCGATCTTGGCCCTCCGGCACACATGGCAACGGATGGTCAGAGAGTCGTGGAGTTGATATGAACATTATCAGATGGCCATATAGTCAGTCACAATGCTACAGTAATACCTGTCAGGTCACTCGTTCTGCATGGGTTACACCAGCCAGCCACCACCCAGCCACAATGCTACTCGATAAAACAGCCGCCACAGATCCTTGACACGGGGTGTATTGCCTGCATCCCAAGGCGAGCGATGCACGAGATCGATCTTCAGGCGTGGGTTATCAGCTTATCAGAGCCCGAGAGAATTCATCTAGTCGATGATGAAATTATTAGTCGGGTACAGAACTGATCTGCTAGATAGGTACTGAATATGGAGGATGGGAGGAGCAGCTGGTTGGCTGACCGCACGGCTTCCAGAAGGCTACCTGTTTGGGGGCCGAACTATACAGATGCAGCCATCCGCTTCTGCATTCTTTCACAGGGTATATTCACATTGATATTTGCTTACAGTCATATCTCATCATCGAGCTCCCAGTACTCCTTTGCACCATCCTTCCTCTCCACTCCCGATATCCCGGTTGAAGAAGCATGTTGGAGTTTGTGGATTGTTGGGATCGGCGCGGTCTGGCGTCGTATGCTTAGACGAGCACAGCCCGGTGCTAGCCCGAAGCAGCCTAGGCCGCGGCATGATGAACGGTGGCTTGTCATGGTCGCTTCCATTATTAGAGCCTGCCGATTCGTACTTCTATTTCTATTCAGTCCTTTCGATCATTTCTATTATTTGGCTCTGGCGCTGATGTTTCTATTGCTGTGCCGCTCTGTGGCTGTTGACTTAGCTACTTAGGTACCTGTTATTTATTATTAGACTGTATATATGCATATCTGCAGGCGTCAGAGCGATAGACTGCGAATATGGCCCGCGCCCCCAAATACATGCATGCAATAGTGGTGCACCATCCCCGTAATAGTAATGAATTCGAAGAATATCAGCAGACACCTCGTGCGTGCTAGTCGTATAGTGCCTGCCACTGACAGCCGGAAAATAACGAACTCGACGCGCGATCGCTGCAGATCCGGACTGGTGGCAGCAGCCACCTCCAGCAGCGCCGAAGGGGCCAGAACTCTATACACCTATTACATCAAGCACGCTTCCTTCCTTCCTTCGTTCCTTCCTCTTCCTCCCCTCGCACTCGTCCTCTCTCTCTCCCACTTCCTCCCTCTGGACTGCTTCTTGCTCTTATACCACTCCTCCTCCAACACTATCTACGCCCTCTCGACAGCCAGAACCAGTAAGCGCAAGCTATGTCCCGCCTCTTTGTCTGACCTCCAGGGTTATTCAGTGTCCCGCCATTGTCTGGACGCAGGGCCAAATTCAGGACGAACTCAATTCTCAACAGCTGAAACGGCTCATGTAGTTGAGAACGGCCTGCGATTCAGCATCACCAGATCGACCATTGGCCTGCACAATGTCGTCTTTGGCCGGCTTCCTGCCGAGGATCAGAAGGATCGAGGCAGATGAGATGATCGATGTGAAAGCGCTCGCTGCCAAAAATGCCACCAAGCAACAGCCTACACGTACACCTACTGCAAAATTCAGGTTCACCAAGCAAACATCCCAGCCCCAGCATCGATCGTGCGAGCTGGAGAGAACAAAAGCTGAAAAACGCCTTTCCCAGTCCGAAACAGCCCTGGCCCGGAAACCGCTCAACAGATGCACCAGTGACGAGGGTCCCATTGCGGCAAAATCACAACATTCAGCCGACTCTAAGACTGACATGCACACAACTCTACCTGTGGATACCCCTACCGGACAGAATCGAAACAATGCAGCTACCCCGGGAAATCCTGTAAATCATGTATCTCCGCTATCCTCTACTGTGCCCGAGGACGCTTTGCCGATCATGTCCCCCGTCTCGCTGGATATGCCTGAACTAGGCCCTTCTTTTGGCATTGACGAGGCCATCTTCGAAAACGATCCGCGCAAGGATGCTCTACAAATGTCTCAGATATCCAATTCGATATCTTCCACCCCCGACATCCACGGGCCTGCTTCCTCTTTATACAGCCCAGTCTCCTCCAAATCCAGCATCTCTGACTTTTCCACCGGCAACTCACCTGTCCAGAAAGCGCCGCCACTGATACATACCTTTTCGGCTGTCAATCCGGTAGCAGCTGGAGTTTTTGACGAGTCGCCTGTGCAATTGACCAAAAAGGCCCCTTCACAGAATACGAAGGAGAGCACGGGTGCTACAGAGAACACAAAGAAGAATACGACAGAAAATACGAGAAATAGTACGAAAAATAATACGAGGCAGCAGCAGCCGCGAAAGAACAAACCAGCTGCCGAAAAGAACAAGCCTCTGCCGGCAGTGCCAATGTCAGTGCCGACGGTCAAGCTACCAAAAGAGCCGCCTCCGCGAGCGCCCAACCACGTCGTCAGCCTGATGTCGAAATACGCGGCGTCAGCCCCGGGGTGGGTTGACTCGGACGAATCACCCATCGACAAGTACTTCCGCCCACGCCCGGTGGCCGACGAGAAGGCGCCCTCGCAGGCAGCATTCGACCTGGAATTCGAGCTGGAGAGAATCATTGTAGAAGCCAAAACCGAGCAGACTGCCCAGGCGCCGCGTTCGCCGCGGTCGCCGCAAAAAGAGGAACATGTCGTGGCGCCATTGAATGTGGTGACACGGAAGAGCACTAGTGCCTCCCGGGGGGCCACAGCACAGGCACCTCCCGCGCTAGCGCCCCCAAGGAGTCGCCAGAGCGCTCAGCCCGGCGATCTCCCGCCTTACAAGCTCTTCCCTTCCAACACCACAAAACACGCACGCCTCGAGTCCAACTCGTCTGCCGAGTCCGACGCCTCGGCACCCTCGAGCATGAAACCCAGCACAGACAGGTCGGCCTCGACAAAGACGGTCTCGCGACGACTGCGCTCGTCGCTGAGGCTGCCGCCCAATCTGCGACGCCAGCGACCGCCAACCCCGCAGCTTGTCCATGAGGAAGCGGAACCCATCGAGGGCGGTTCGCTGGTAAGCCTCGAGGACGACCAGGCCGCACTGGCAAAGAGCACTGACCGCTACATTGACGCCCAAATCGCCAAAGCCCTGGACGTGGCCAGCGAGGAGGACAGCGACAACCTAGATGCCGGGGCTGACGGCAGCGAGAGTGACAAAAAATCTAATAATATCAACCCTCAGGATGAGGGCGAATGGTCGACCATCTACCCGCTGAAAGCGGTCAAGAAGCTGGGCATTCCTTTGATGTCCAGCAGCCACATCCCCCGCCTCTCCTCCTCAGACAATGAAAAATCACTGCGATTGCAATTACCCAAACTCAACACAATCCCGCCGAGCACCCTCGTTAAGCCTGAGATCATCCCGCAGCCACCACCTGCCAGCGTCAGCAAGTACCCCGAGACCCCGGACGATGTGGGTCTGCACACGCGGTCTTTTATCGTGGATTCACCCTCCGTACAGTCGCCGATCGAGGAGGAAAATGAGATGGGCGAAGACGACAACGATGCTATGCCACACAGTGACAAAATATTCATCGAACTCAACCACGTCGAGACCGTGACGGACGAGATGTCTCCCAAGACGCAGGAGGTTCCGCTGACGCTAACGGTCGAAACTAGACCCCACCACTCTCGACGTCAATCAAAGCTGTACGAACTTGATGGAAATGGGTCAACCCCTGTCGTCGCATCACCGAATCCCTTCGAAAATGTAAACCTTCCAATGCCGTCTCAGATGCCCGAGAAAGTTGTCATATCGTTGATGGAAAATGTGAACAACCTGGAAGAACTTTTCAACTATGCCCTTCTCAACAAGCAATTCTACCGCGTGTTCAAGGCAAATGAGCTCTCGCTGATCAAGAATGCCTTGTTCCAGATGAGTCCGCCTGCCTGGGAACTGCGCGAGATGAGCCCGCCGTGGACAGAGGAATTGGAAGGCTTAAAAGATCCGGATGCCCCGGTACCGGAATATACCCCTGAATCTTACCTACGACACTACGGTCGCGATATGATTAGACTTGCCAAGCTTAAGTCGCTGATTCTTGCGCGCTGCGGGACTATCGTCCGACCGGAGACTATCGCGGGTTTAGCCGGTAGTGATGAGATGCGAGCGGACGAGATCGACGAAGCGTTCTGGCGTATTTGGACGTTTTGCCGTATTTTCGGGTGTGGAAAGAATCGAGAATCCGACGTTAATGGGCAAATGGACTGGCTGAACGGTGGGGACTTGGCGGAGAGGAACAAATCCGGTGCTACTGTTCTCATGGCAGAGCCGTTCTTCAGCATCAACAATGTTCTCTTCGACCCTCCTGCAGGTTTCGGGAAGGGCAATGGAGACGGACTCACACACGGACAGTTATACGATATGATAGAAATCTGGCTGTGCCTTGGTGTTCTTTTGCAGGTCATTCATGGTGAAAGCAAAGAAGCCCGGATTGCCGGCGTGTTCGAGGGCATGGATATCTCGCCTGGTGATATACTCAAGGAAGACGCCATGCTAGAGGAATGGACTTACTACATTCTCACGTTAGGACCTTCTGCCTTGGTCACTTTGAGTTCAGTATGTCCAACTGACTCGGCTCAAGCGACATTCGCCAAGGCCAAACAGATGGGCGTCACGAGGTGGGAGCCCCCAGAGTACGGAGCAACCCGCCAGGCGTTCCTCCGCGAGGCGATTACTCGCACGTATGAGATCAGAATAGCTCCGCAACAGAATGCACAAACTCGGTCTGCTAGCAATGGCGGGTCCCCGGTTCGGCAAAACCATTCTGCTCCTATAGATAACCGAAGCAGCTACAACACGATGCACAGCGCCCGGGAGCCAGGACGCCGACCAGACATCTCATTCTTCAACTCTGAAGACTCGTCTTTCGGCCCATATAACGGAGCTCCCCCATACACAGCAAACAACACAGAGAACTTGCCAGCGCCAGCTCCGGCATCGGGCCCTCCTCCACGATATTCAGCTCATGAAACATTTATTGATCCTGTCGATCGGGCTATCCGCATGATGGTCCATGATCTTGGGTTTAGCGAACACGACGCTAAATGGGCATTGAAGATTACCGATACTGGCGACATGCTGGACACCGATGCCGCCGTTCGACTACTTCAGAAAGAACGCAAGAGGAGGAATAAGGGCAAGATGACACAACTGTGGAGAACCGGCTCCAACAACAACAGCGGGGACGAGAGTGGCCCAGAGAACCTGGTCGATCCGCTCGTCAATGTGCCGAAGCATAGCGGAGCAGTAGGATGGCGATGGGGCTAACCTCGTCACTACTTTCTTTTTATTTGGTTTAATGGGTGTTTAGGCTGAATTTGAGCGTTGAGCTGCGTTTGTATTTTAGCCTTGGGAAAAGGAAAGTTTGCATTATGGCGTTGGACTGGGATGGCAGATTTTTGTTTTCTTTCAATACCCTTCATGTTACGATATACACTCGTTACGATCTCATTGTGTATATTATGAGTCTCAATGTATTGACCAACTACTTCCCTATATTAAGTATAGTATAAAGGATTATACTGCTTTTGGTTAGTGGATATTAAACTTCTTCTCGAAGGATTATGGAATTATGAATAAGCCCAATCACCTGACTACATGTATCCTGCGGAGTAATCAGTAGATATCGAATATTAAGCACATATCACCAGCCCCGGAGTGATCAATTGATAATGTGCATATTTGCTAACAGATGAACCATTTGACCGCCCCGTCGATTTGGCTGCACTCTATACTGCTGATCTGCACCATAAATATTTTATTTATAGACAGGGTATTTTAGTCATTCGGTCAATCGGCCTTCTAGATATTGATAGTTATTAATCATCATCGTTATTATTCAGGAAAGTCGGCAATACTACTCCGCGTTAAGCCCGACGCCGATCGGGGGAGTCTTCGTCACACTACGACAGATTATATGGTATCGGCTACACGGCCCCTACTTATGGCGCTCAACGCTAAAATAGGGGTATAAGGCACTCCTTTCTATCATGGAGTATGTCGGAAAGCAGCCTGGGGGGTTCGGGTGGGCGTTTGGGAGGACTGGTGTTGATGTCATAGGACATGCGACTCGAAAGTCCTCTTATCACCAATTACTCAAGTGGGAAAGCCCCGAATCTGGAGGCCATACAAAACGTAGGGACAGATATATTGAAGGAAAAGAAGTATGTTCCATTACTGAATCCCAAAAGGGGGGGCTATTTATCCACTATACATGATGCTAAGCTGGAAGGGAGGGGTGAGACATGCTACCCAAAGTGAATATCCTTATTAATACTTTATTATATATTTAGTATTCTACACAATTATTGAAAATTAAAATCGATATATGTCAACTACAAGTAGATTTCGTACATAATAATTCACTACTCAAATATTAAATATATATGTTTGGTTCTGGATTTAGTTTAAGATGATTGTAAGTATCGTTGAGCTGGCAGAGCACGGACCCGAATGCCAAATCAGGGCCGGATATATGATTGGCTACATTGGTACATCTGATGACGTCATGGAGACAACGGGTATACATCAAATTGCTGTTGTTGAATTCTATACAAGCTAATAGTACAGTATGTATCTAACTACGCAATCACCGGATCGGTCTCCCAGTGCCTCAACATCTGCCGTACCGCCCGCGTCCACTCCTCCTTGCACTTCTCCTCCAACATTGCGATTTTGTCGTCTGACGGCAACTTGCCTCCCCACATATCTGGATTTCTAGCCAGGGCACCTGCATATTTTTCGACAAGACCTCTGTAGCCATTAAAAAAAGACATTAACAAAAAAGGCCCAACACAAGATAGAAAGTCAAGGCAACTCACTTGCTTTCAATCTTTTTCAACCCCAACCACGCAAAACTCCAACTCCGTCCACTCTCAGGATCCGCGGTAACCATCATCTTAGCTTCATCTAGTAGCTCGGAGCTGAATGGGTACGAGCGGGTCAGGTTGCGTAGCTCGCTGAGTAGGTTGTTGCTATGCACGTAGTGCAGCCATGCGTTCGTCAACGGCTCGATTACCTCGCTGCTGATGGTGTTTTGGTTCACGGGAACGAGGATACGTTCGATACGCCGGAGTTCGGTGAGGGTGTTGACGCGGCGGGTGCGTAGGATGGCGAGGAGGGTTTCAGTGTCTGCCATATTTGTCTCTTTGATGCTTGATCGGGGGTTTGTGGTTTTGATATCGAGGAAATGTAGATGTATGTGTAGTCTGATTCGGATAGACTGTGCCTTTTGATGAGCCATACAGAATCAACAAAGAGGGCATGAAGAGGTCAATATAAATACCGTACCGTTTCTCGCCCGACACAGCCTACACGGTTGGGTTGATTCTATTCGTTGTCTATCCCCGAGATCACGATTTGCCATCGAGGCAGGGAATTTGAAACGGTGGGATTGGAGTTTGCAGATGAGTTGTCAACCTAGTTATGTAGTAGTGGTCTACTAGTATACAGTAACGAACTATCACCTGCCATATCAGCCACCAAAAACGGTGGTTTGTTTAGTAAGGATTGTCAAATGTTTATGGGGTGTCTGGACCGGCCCCGGGAATTCGGGACAGGGATGCGGAATTATGGGAAACTTGGCTATTAGGGCTGTAGGCTATGGACAGTAGCGTCATGGTCGGGCGTAGACATGCAGAGAAAGCGAAAAAAAAACACAATTTTAATACACGGACTACACCGTTTGATTAGGTAAAATAGTGTTATATGGACTATAAGGTGCTAGCTTTTGTGGAAGTATACAGTCGTGGTTACATGTAGACGTCTGTTGAGTTTGTCTTATTGATTGACCGAGATTAGCTCAGCTGGACGATTTGCTGATTATGATTATGCAAGGACGATCTTATCCACTAGTCTGTTTACCAATGCACTACTCTACCAATCACCTACTTGCTAATTTTGACAGGTCGGCGTGATGTTGTATAGGGAGATGCAGTCCTTCCATTCATCCGACGACTATACTAACAGTAATTTCTTGCAGGTAGATGCACAGACGAAACAAAGCAATAAGGCATTTGGCAAGCTGACGGGTGGCAATTGTCGAGAGTATTATTAAGTATTACTATATTGCTTTCACCTCCAACTAGCCTGAGAGGCTTCACTGCGGATGGCGATTATTCTCGGAAGCCCTAAAAACGCCATCTCCAAGGTGGGTCTCGGCCCTGTCTGATCAGCCGAACATGCGATCCGGCTTTCTCGCTCTGTGGGGATGCTTCTAGAAGATCACGCTATGAATATAATCACATGTATATATATATATAAAGAAAAATAATTCTATATAGTATTTACTTTGATGTTTTATTATCAATTGATATAAAAGCGGCACTCTTGCGCTGAATATCCCACCAATCCTGCAGTAGCCGCCCTTGCCTCTAGGTTTTAGTCAGCGATTTCATGTAGTTAAATTTAGTCCATGTCTTTAAACTGTGTCAGTCTGAATGACAGCGCTCATTTGGTTAGGGCTATTTACATTCTTGGCAATTGACAGTATTAGGAGTCTCAGATCTAATAATCAGATATAATTCACTAGTTACTAATGAGACAACTACATGTGTGTAAGGGCTTACCAATACAGTGTATATACAATCATTTTCTTAAATACTATTAATTACACTTTTTATGACCTTACTCCGTGATTTGGCCCTTATTCTCGTCGACCCTTCTAGATGTTAGCTTCGACTGTGTAGATGCCATAATTCTGACATTAGCAAGGCTATTGTGATTCTTGTTATGGCTACGGATGTACGGCTCAGCCCTACATGCGCCACGGAAATACGATGACAAATAAGGGCCGCCGCACTCGTCATATCGAGACTCCTGTGCGATTATGATAGGATGTACGTTTATATACTTGATACACTGTTACTACATGTATTGCTATTGGTGTTTGCTATCTGCGCTGTTACTCATACATAGATCCGTACTGGAGGAGTACAGTATGTGATCTTGATCTAATCAGATAAGATTGCAAAGAATATCCTAATTGGCCATCCCCGTTACGTAATGCAGCTTGTGTTTTCCGGCTCCCGCGTTAAGCTGCAAAATCCACTCCCGCCTTCTTTTTCTTCAATTTGACCCGCTTATAAACCGCCATTATTAATTCTCTCAAGACCTCCAAACCTCGTCATTGCAGCCTATGCACGCGTCTCTGCCCTGATAGCGCCAGCCCGGCGTTGATTCTACCAGCTCGGCGTCTTGGGCCAGTCGATGCACTTCCTGGTTCCCGGCAACCCGATCGCCACCCGGGCACCCGCGACTCGGGCTCACCTCGTTTATCACCGCGCCCGATTCACCGTGCTATAGAGAGAGAAATAGCTTCTTCGACGTAGACATGGTTACCTCAGAGACCACCCCCATTCGGCGCCAGTCAACCCAACACTACCAGACCTTCTCGACCCCACCGCCCAAGTCGCGTGGTCGCCCGCTGTCAAATGCCTCCGATGGTTCCCACCCTGACGACTCATTGCATACCAACGGCAATGGAGAGAACATCCCAGATCCGGCGCCATTGCCCAAGAAGCAAATGGCCGTCTTGGCCATGATTGCGTTGGCAGAGCAGACTGCTCTCAACTCCATCAGCCCGTACCTGCCGAACATGACCGCGACATTTCCTGAAGTACATGGAAACGACGTTGGTGTATACGTGGGAATCATTGCTTCGGCCTTTGCATTGGCCCAATTCGCGACAAATTATTTCTGGGGGTGGTTATCAGACCGCATTGGGAGGAAGCCTGTTATTATTACTGGCACGATTTGCACCGCGCTCACATTCGTGCTGTTTGGTTTCTGTACCACCCTGTGGCAGGCCATTGTCGTCCAGGCTCTGATGGGCATGCTCAACGGTAATGCGGGCCTGGTGTCGACCTGTCTGGGCGAGATCACCGACCGCAGCAACCAGTCGCGAGCATTCACCTATCTGCCCGTGCTTTATGGGCTCGGTGGTATTACCGGTCCACTTCTGGGAGGCTCCCTGATTTTTCATACCAACCCATTCGACAAGGGTCAGCCGAACCCGTACCCGTACCTGGTACCAAATCTCGTGTCAGCTGTAATTTTGGCAATTGATTTGATCTTGACAGCCATTTTTCTTGACGAAAGTCTCGAGGATGCCGACGCCCTGCCGACTTTTGCGCAGCGCATCAGAGAGTTTTTCAGCTCCTTCTGGCAGTTTACCACGTCTCATAGACCAACCTATCTACGAGCTGGTTACAGTGGTCCATTCCGTTATCACTCGATGCCTACTCGCGGACGTTCCTGGAGCAATTCTACTCGAGACAGTGATCTCGATTCAGTGTCATCATCGTTAACTCCCACAGAGAATGAGGCTGAGTTGACGCGGGGCGAAATTTTAAATCGCGACACGGTGCTCTTATTAATCACGTACTTGATATTCGCGTTTGCCAATGTCGCGTTTAATTCTCTATATCCTATATTTGCCGAATCACCAGTGCCAAACGGTCGCGATCTCACGCCACAGGAACTGGGACTGTCTTTAGGCTTCTCGGGTGTGGTTACGATTGTCTTCCAGATTTGTATCTTCGGCCGGTTACGAGAAAAGATGGGAAATAAATGGTCCTACCGCGCGGGCCTATTAGGCTTTGTCATATCGTTCCTGTTGATGCCGTTGATCGGGTATAAGGGGAACGACGAGCACCAACTGTCGAAGAAGACGGTCTGGCTAGCTGTTGAATTGTGTTTTGTCCTGCTCATTAAGACGATTTCTGCCGTGGGTGGATTGACAAGTGCGCTTTTACTGGTTTGTCACTAATCTCTTGTTATCAACACAGAGAATATTTCTCTAACGTTGTTATAGGTTACGAATTCAGCCCCAAACAACTCTGTGCTTGGCGCACTCAACGGCCTGGCCCAAACGCTGTCTGCTGCCGGACGAGCCGTAGGCCCATTCCTCTCCGGCGGATTATACTCACTAGCGATTCATGTGAGGAAAGGCGAGATTCTCACATTTGGCGTCTTTGCAGCCGTGACTTTCATCGGATTCGTTCTGAGTTTTGGTATCAGGTCTCCGAATCTTGAAGCCGAAGGCTGGAATGGCGCCTCCGATGATCAGGATAAATCGGACGATGAGAGTGAGGCTGGAGCGTGAACTAATTTCCTTTTCACAACTTTCTCTTTCTTCACGAGACACGACATAATGAACCCCAATTTTGCGGGGGGAAAGCGATGGATTCCTATAACAATCGATATTTTAGATGTTCGAATAGTTCACTGAGAGATGTACGCATACAACACACACACATATATATACATTTCTTTATTTAGTCTAGTTTGATGACCATACCCAACTTTAAGCTATGAGGGTCTTGTTCTAGTGGCCCCTAATTCCCCGCACCGAGCTGGCGCCAAACCGCGCAAATGAGCTAATACACACGTCCGCCAGTGGTCTGCATTTTTAGCCTTTTCCACAGGGCCTTGATTTCTAATGGACACTATTGTATTATTCATTGTCATTATACTACGGGATGAAACGGACCAAAAGAAAGTCGAGCAGTTATCTTGTTGGCGAACTACAGATGTACGGCCGAGGCTGTCAACTATGTAGCGGATTGCTCCGGCCGTGGCTTAGACTACCTCCTATCTACATAAGTCCCAGACGACTCCGCGTTCTGATAGGTTCAATGATAGCATACTTACTGCCCGATTGGTCCCATGGGAGGTGATAGGGTCTAGGTCCTCGCCTAGATGCTGTTTTAATTCAACACCCCTTCCAGCCGCAGCTACTGGCAATATCGCCTACGCCGGCAACCAACATCCATCCAATAGAACCAGCCATACACAATTCGACAAGGCGTCTACGGCTATTTTGAGAGCTTTGAGGCGTTCCTTGCCCTTCCTGGCCTCTTATTGTTGAGAGTGAGGCTAACAGGCGGCGGCTGGCTATAATAATCATGTAACAAATAAATACCCCCTCTCAGCTGCCCCCCCTTCAAGCGCCTCGAATCCGTCTCCTGAGCGCGACACTTGACGTACTGCGGTAACGAGTCGCAGCGCAAGCAGGATGGAGGCTAGAAACGGCATTCCTCTCCGGTCGGTCTCGGCGGATCCTCTCTCGCGTGAGCAGCATGCTGCATCCCCTGAGCACCACTCGCACGCTGAACCGAACCTCGACGAGACGCCGCCGTATGAAGCGTCACAGGAGGAGGTTCTCCCGCCGTACGAAGACGCAGATAATAGTCCCGTGAGAATACGTTCTACGCCGCTGCATCGTAATTTTTACATCATCGTTCCTACTGCGCTCTACTCGGCTCTTGTTATTTACTCCTGGGTGACCTTCTGCCTTCTCACTCGATTAGACGGATTCTTTGAGGGCTCAGTAAACACAAGGGTCCATCAATTCAAGGCGGCGCGCTATACTCAGTCCATTGCAAGCGTTGCAACTATTCCCGTGATCTCCACCGTATGTGCCTGGGCTGCTGCGGTCTATGTACAGAATCAGCGTGATGCATATAGTCTGCGGTTGCGCCAGGTAATCACCCTGGCGGACCGTTCTTGGATGGATCCTCTGCTTTGGTATCGTCTACTGTTTTATCCGAAAGGGCTCAAACGCTATGGGAGTAGCTTTCTTGTTCTGGCGGTCTTCATTCATATCATTGGTGCCATCACCTACCCGATTCAGTCGCTTTTCCTTTCAACTCGCCAAGTCAATATTCAGCCTAGTGACTCCCAGTATTCTGAGGCAAATCAAATGGTGAAATCAATATCTGGAATGTTCGAATCCCCAGGAACTGCAGATACTATACTTACACTACGCCGGGAGCTGCAAAGTGCTGGTTTGGATGCTCATTCAAGCCAGTTCTGGACAAGTGGCGATGATACTTGGTTCGCAGAACTGTCCAACGACTTCACTACTGGTCTACACTCTGGCCAGTTGATCCCGAGAGTAAACGTCACGGCGGAGTATCAGAATCTGACAGGTACCAGTACATTTCCATCCAACTGCAACGAAACGGAGGGCTGGTTTTACAGTTCCTATTATTATCCCGGTGAAAATTATAACACGACGCTAGAGGTCTGTTTGACGGTGAATACATCTCAGACCCCATGGCAGGATATCGACAGTCGTCAGGACTTTACTGAGGAGCTATATGTCAACGCAAGCACTCCCAGCATATATCAGGAGGAGCTTGGGGCATTCAAAATCACTATGAAAACGACAGCGGGTGCGTTTGAATTACCCAATTTTGAGAACAACCAGACTGCCGGCCCATTACTCAATGATTCACCACCGTGCCTGAGTAAGCCTTGTAGTAAATATACGGCATCTGGTAGTCCTTACGACCCGCCTCTTACAGGCCCTCTAACCACAATCGCCATCGCTCTCTTTGGTCCCGGCTCATATGCCGACATAGCGCAAACTGCACTAAACAGCAGAGCCATATATGATGAAATAGGGTGGAAGGGAGTTTTGGATCGCGATGCGTACAATAATCTTTATCCACTGCAGAGCCTCGGCCTCAAATCTCCTGTCATGGTGGGCCCATTCTTCATTTGGCTGACTCTCTTAACTCATTTCAACAACTCGACCACCTTGTCTCCAATCTTCACACAGGCCGGTTTCCTGGCCATTAAAGCCATGTTTGATACGTACCCCACCATCGACGAATCTCAAAATATACTCATATCCTACAGTAATTCGACGCTACAACAGATAACGCTACCATCCATGTCCATCGGCGGTCTGATTGTTGGATCCGTTTTGTTGGGTCTGTACATGGTACCGTTACTGTGTCTAGCACTATATGCGGTATACTCGCATCCCTGGACCAATACGCTCGACGCGTTTACCATGTTGCGCATGGGTGCCGCACTCGGCCAAAAGGATCTGCCGTTACTGATCGGGAACAGTATGCGCAAAATCCAGGCTTTGGATAACCTGCCCGGTGTGGTGAGAGATATTTCAGGCCCGGACGATAAGATTAGACAGATGGCGCTTGGTATTGAAGGCGGTGCGCCATTGCAAGTGTCGAAGCGGTATCTGGCTTATCCTGGGAATAACGACACCTTGATGGCGGTCAGGTGAAGTTTTCGTGACCTTAACCCTTTTAAGTCTCTCTTTTAGGCAATTTTCTTTCTCGAGCATATTACTTATAATAATTTAATTTTACGAAGCATATATAATAATGAGAGTTATAAAATGGGCATGTACATCAATTTGATCTCCATGAATTGCTGTTACATATTATGTTGCAGCTACTAATTGTCACATAAGATCATTAAAATAAAGCATTTACTCGAGAGTTGTTCTTAAAGTATTGAAAGAAACATTTGAATACAAAGGGTTGGGGCTATATTGAATTTGATCCATTGTAAATTATTGGATAGCATGGACTTCTCATAATCTTACAGCCCTAGATCTACAACCGCAAAGCTTCAGCATGAGCTTCCAACTCTTTAATCTCATCAGGACCTAAAATCCCTAAACCTTCCCGTCTCGTTGGCGAAGTCGGATCAAAGTACGGCTTCTCTGCCAGTGAAGTCACTCGCGTTCCATGTCTAGGCTCCGTGCCTTCGTAGTCCCAGCTAGCATTGTGGATTGTGATCCTATAGACCAGTCAGAATCTCACCATGCCTCAACCAACTAAGCAAACCAACGTACCTATTATCCCACAACGCGCTAGTCCCTGGCGTCCATCTGAACCGGACCTGAATATCCGGATTCTTCTCATACACATCGAACAAATACCCCAAAATCACATCACTCTCGGCGCGATCAAGACCGACAATCCGATCCGTCATAGCCCGATTCACCCACAGCGCCTTCCAGCCCGTCGCCGGGTGCGTGCGGACCAGCGGGTGTTCGCGCTCGACGAACTTTGGTCCTGCTTCGGGCTTCTTGCGATCCAAGTACCCGTGCGCAGACCGGTAGATGGCTGTGCGTCCGTCGATGATCTTGCGGAATCCGGGGGATA
The DNA here is from genome assembly GCF_021365285.1 of Talaromyces proteolyticus. Lineage (NCBI taxonomy): Eukaryota > Fungi > Ascomycota > Eurotiomycetes > Eurotiales > Trichocomaceae > Talaromyces > Talaromyces proteolyticus. The sequence continues at coordinate 776,437 of NW_025764284.1, read as the reverse complement.
GTTTCTCGTAGGCTGCGTACCCGCTTGCCCACAGCGTGTCGCCGCCAACACTCGGGACTGTATCATTATGGAGATGTGTGATCCCGGCAGGTTGTCTCTCATGCACGAGATCGGAGTGCCAGCGTGATGCGCCTCCGGGTTGGCGGAAGTTGGCTGGTCGTTCGAGCGCAGAGAGCGCAGGCCAGATGACGGTTATACCGGGGACGCCTGGCACATGGCTGACTTGGGGCTGCGAAGCGTAAGTATATAGATGCAGATGAATACTAATGCGTGGGCAACAACATACATGGATTTCAACTTCCCCATAGTAATCGCCCAATTCCCTTTGCTTCTGCGGACTGAGATCCTGGTCCCGGAAGAAAACTACACTACGCTCAGCAATCAGCAGCGCCAATTCATCTCTCTGCTGGTTTGTCAGGTCCTTGAGCTGCAGCCCAACAATTTCCGTGCCAATATGCTTGGTCAGATGAATGACTTTTTTAGCAGCGCCAAAAAGGGCCTTTTTCTCGCGATCCGCGCGACTCCCCGCGTCAACGTATTCGCGCTCGTCGTTTCGGATGTTGTATACATCATCGAGATAGAGTGGCCGGGCCGGTGTGTATGGATAGCCTTGCGACAGGTCAATACCGGCCTTCTCGAGCCGGTCACGCGCGAGTTTGGGAAGTGCAATTTCGTGTTTGGTTGGGGCCGCGACGTCCACGATTTGCGGGGAAATGGGTGCCGGTGCCATGATTTCTAACCCTAATTACCAAATTTGGAGGGTAATAAACAGTCTGGTGGTTAGAAGAAGGCTAATTTCCACTTTGCATTGTTTTCTTCTGGATTCTTTTCTCGTTTTATATATCCCTATGCTTATTTTTTTTTATTGGATGAATTATTTTCAGCCGACGAAATAACCCCTCATTCTGAATTGATGTCTCATGTCGACCGACCGATCATGAGCAATCACATCATCGCCAACTCGCATTGCGCGTGTTCCCCCTCTTCGAAATTATCCGCTGTTCAACGCTCAACGATCCAATACTCAGCCTTCTTATCGTGGATTTATTTTTGTGCACCCGAGATATCCGGCAGAATTGATCTTGGATTGATCAGAATTACTAATTGTCCGAGAATCACACGTGGTGGAGAGACTGATCCTGCTTATTCTTTGATTCTCTCTGACAGCCCATTGGCACTCTAGAATCTAGAGTTTAAAACGTGCATTTTTACGAAATGATGCAATCGATTGACCAAACAATGATGCATTTGCTATCTATATCAAATTCCTGGGCTTTCCCCTATTGCTCTTTGCTAAAATATTTTGAGCAAAAATGACAGGCCTATCTATTAAACGAGTTGCCGTCATCGGCTCTGGTATTAGCGGCGTTGCAGCTGCAGCACATCTGCTTGCGGAGGGGCTAGATGTCACCGTGTTTGAAAGGAACAAGGCAGCTGGCGGGGTATGGTACGTATCCAGAGTCTATCTAGAGCCAGGATATCGCGACTCAACTCGTACTATAGGCTTTTCGATGAGCGCACCCCGATCGAACCAACCTATCCAGCCACAAAGCCATCGCAAGGAGAAGTCTCAGGAAACGACAAAGGAAGGGTTGATAGAAACGACTTGCAGCATGCGCCACCGGGGTATGGCTCTGAAAACAACGATATATTGTAATGAATGCTGCTGATGTCAATCATAGCCCATGCTACGTCGGCCTTCAAAATAACGTCTCCACGCCCCTTCTCAGAACGACACTTAATGCCTGGCCCGACGGGACCCCGGACGTTGTGAATCACGATGTCATACAGAAATACATCCAGGATACGTCGAGAAAGACTGGTGTAGAGGACGTTACCGTATGGGGTGCCAGGGTGACTGATCTCCGTAAAGATGGATCGACATGGCATGTGAAATGGACGACTCTACACCGTGATTCTGCGGGTACCAACGTGGAGGAAGTGCTATCAGCAGTAAGCATGCGATTTAGGTGCTTTAAATATAGGTGTCTGACTTTCGTAGTCTTTCGACGCTGTTGTCGTGGCGTCTGGTCACTATCACGCCCCTCGGGTACCAGACCTACCAGGTCTTTCTAGCGTGAAAGAGAGATGGCCAGCTCAAGTCCTACATTCAAAATCATATAGACGGCCGGATGAATTTGCAGGCAAGGTAAGCTCAAGTTTGACGTTTTGTGTATTAAAATCAGCTCACGTTTTTCCGTGTTCGTCTACAGAACGTCCTACTTATCGGTGGCGGTGTCTCGTCAACTGATATTGCTCGCGAACTTGGCCCTTTGGCAAAGAACATCTACCAGAGTACGCGGAACGGTGTTTTTGATTTGGCTGCCACTGTTCTACCAGAGAATGCGGCCAGGGTTAATGAAATTGCGTCTTTTGAAATTATAGAAGGCGGCGGAAAATCAGACCCGGAGTCTGGGGACGGCCCGCTTCCAGTTACCGTGCATCTCAAAGATACTGATCAGACCATCGGCGATATTCATCAAATTTTCATATGTACGGGGTATCATATCACACTCCCATTCTTGCCGGGCCTCCACGAAGACAAAACTCTGGCCGATAATGCGAGTGACACCGTTCTCGTTACGGATGGGACCCAGATTCACAATCTGCATAAAGATATCTTCTACATTCCCGATCCGACATTAGCATTCATTGGAGTGCCTTACTACACCGCGACATTTACTCTTTTTGAATTCCAGGCCATAGTCCTAGCCGCAGTCTTCTCCGGCCTTGCCAAGCTTCCCTCCAACGCAAGTATGAAAGATGAGTACGCGGAGAAAGTCCGAATCAAGGGAACTGGAAAGGGCTTTCATTCTTTGAAAGACCACGAGGAGGATTATGTGAAGGATATTCTGGACTGGATAAATGCGGGACGTGCAGGCTCGGGGTTGCCGCTGGTGCCGGGGTATTCTGAGACCTGGATCAAGGCCAAAGAGGTGCAGAGAGAGAGAATAAAGGTGCTTTTTGGAATCGCTTAGCTTAGTGTGTTAGTTCTAATCCATTGCTAAACAAGGACTCTAAACATTAGCCGCATTGGGCGGATCTGTAGGTAACAGAAATCAATCCTCCGACTGGAGCCATAATTGCAGCTTCTTTTTACTAATCCAAAAGCTGTTGACGTGTTGCGCGCTGCGCATCACAATCATTTCCTATCATTGGAGAGATCAGCCACTAAAGAGCACGTCATCATCCCTGCGTTCGGGCGTGATTTGCGCCTCAACAGATAGTTGACACAGACATAGTTAATTATTATGCTATTGGGAGAGAAGAACACGTCTACCACCTCCAAGCCACGGCATGAAACGACATGCTCATGTGGTCCAAAGCTGCAACATATTGTGCAACAATCATCCGACTCGATAACAATGCCGGCAGCCATGTGGGCAGAGCCTTGCGCAAATACCACCCCGGATGACGGAATCCTGCACAAGGAAGATCGACAATCACTACAACTCATGCTTCAAAGGTCAATTCTTTCTCTGCTGCCCGTTAGTTTTTTAAGTAGCCGGAGGGTTGTATGTTGCCAAATAGATTAAATAGAGGGGTATTCGTTTCCGTTTCAATCGCATTTATTTGATTCGGGGCAGATTCTATGTGGTTTCAACGTTTAACCCTAACCCTTTCAATGGCCCCGACGTCAGTTTCAATTAACGAGCAAGCCTCGGAATCTACAGAGGCAATCATCCAGAAAGAGGTCAAGAGAAAATGGACCAGCTATATTTGGGACACATTTGATAAGTCGCCAGAAGAGCGCAGACTTCTTTTCAAACTAGACTTTGCAATTCTAGCTTTTGCGTCTTTGGGTGAGTAACCCGATTTGATGGGACGATTGACAACTAATCTGGTTTAGGATACTTTATTAAATATTTGGATCAAATCAACATCAACAACGCTTTTGTGTCGGGGATGTGAGTACTTAACGAATGACCCATATATAAGCGTTGACTAATTAGACATACGCTGCAGGAAGGAGGACTTGGGTCTTTATCAAAATCAACTCAATTACATGCAGGCTTGTTGGACCGTGGGCTATGTTATCGGCGAGATCCCATCTAATATGATCCTAACTCGGCTTCCACCGCGGTATTGGATTCCGGCGGCTGAGGTATGAAAGCTGCGACGAATTGCATGATGAATTCGCTGATTCATGTATAGGTTTTGTGGTCGGTCCTTACATTTGCACTCTCACGAGCAAACTCTGCCCGGCAATTCTATATCCTAAGATTCTTCATTGGTAAGAAATATCACAAAGTCAACTTGAAGTCAACATATTACTTACCATCCGAGTACAGGGCTTGCAGAAAGCACTTTTTACCCCGGTATGCAATATATTGTCGGCTCGTGGTATCGAAAAGATGAACTGGCCAAGCGTTCCTGCATATTCCACACAAGTAGTGGGATTGGCAGCATGTTTTCAGGTTATCTAATGGCATCGGTTTATCATTTGCACGGAAAGGGTGGATTTAAGGGTTGGCAGTGGTATGGATGATTAAAACGTGGCGAACTTATAGATAAGTGCTAACCAATGTGAACAGGCTCTTTATAGTCGACGGCATTATCTCGTTGCCAGTTGCAATCGCAGGATTTTTTATTCTTCCTGATGTACCTGAGATCAGTAATCCATGGTACTTATCTGAGAAGGTCGGGGTTTGCTCGCGATTAATAAGTCAATATACTGACAAAAGGGTACAGGAAATTGCCTTAGCACAAAAGCGCATGCGTCTGGAAGGCCGAAGTAATCGACAGCCGTACACCAAATCCAAATTCAAGAAGATATTCTCGTCATGGCACATATACTTACTTACCCTTTTATATATGTAGGTGAACTGAAGCTGCCGTGTTTAGTAATTGACTTTAATGTTGGTAACTTGCATGCTGACGATCTCGCAGAACATTCAATAACTCTAATGGAGGTCAACCTATATTTGCCCAGTAAGTCGATTTATAAAATATGATAACCTGTGCGCCAACTTTCTGATACATAGACAGATGGTTGAAAACGTCTAAGGATCCAGTATATACGGTTCCACAGATCAATTCCTATCCAACAACGACATACGCAGTTCAAGTTGTGACTACCCTAATTTATGCCTGTATGCCATTTTACTATGATCCCTTTTTTAATATACCCCTAACTTATACTAACCACTCATACGCTTACAGGGACGTCCGATACTATTTTCCAAGGCCGACGATGGCCACCTATAATCTTTGGCGCTGTATGTTCATCGACATTTGAAACCTGCTAATACAATTATATATACTGACCCACACAAGCTTTCAAATTTACTATGCTACATTTCTCTCGCAGTGTGGAACATTCCGGCAGGATGGAAGTGGTTTTGCTATATCTACATGGGCTCAGGTTTTGGTCTGAGCGGCCTTTTGATGGCGTGTGTATCTCTTATACCCTATTTTTCTTTGGCATATCCTCTAACAAGCATGTTTACCGGCAGTTGGGCTCACGAAATATGTTCCGACGATAATGAAGAACGCGCATTAACTATTGGCACTATGAACGAGATGGCATACGTCTTTCAAGCATGGCTGCCGCTAATTGTGTGGCAGCAGGTGGATGCACCCAGGTATCACAAAGGATTTATTACGTCGATTGTAATGTCAAGTATACTCCTCGTCAGCACCTTTGTGGTTAGGGACCTTCATCATAGAGAGGACCGTGCAAAGAGGTAAGTTTGGTTTCTGTCGGACTCTTGGGTGCAATTTCATACTAATTGCGGCACTGTAGAAGGAATCAAGAGCGCCAGGCAGAAGATTCACCGAGTGATGATAGGCCACTCAAGGATCAAACCAGTCCAACACTAACAGGTGTTGAGGTATGATTTGAAAACTATAGAGATACAATGAATACATAGTATAGCTTAGATGTCAAAGCATGGCCCAACATAGCACCCACCATGTGTTTCCACTGGTCTTCTATGTAGAAGCTGAGAAATTTAGAGTCTATATAAATGTACCTGTATGCCAACCGACGATGATGTTAATCCAATAATTCCATTTATGCCTATCTATAGAGGAAGTTAAGCTCAAACTATTGGTGTGATAATAAATCTTAATGATCCGAGTAAATTATCACTAGTTTAAAAAGTCAACTCCTGACTTGATATGTATGTCAAATAGGATGGTTATATATATGAATTAGTCACAAGTATAACTAAAATTTGGACCTATAATCTACTATGTAACAACTGGCATCAGGTTCGAGTTTATTGAATGAGAAATCCACTTCACATCCTCACCTTTGGCTCCCATTCAGTCCACGGATGCATTTCCCCGCCTGTACGAATGACATGTTCTAACTTGACCGTGTTCACCATTCTTAGGTATTCCAGGTCGATATCGTGACCCCGCTCAGTTTCATCGCCGAGACAAGTTCATCTTTAAGAACTTTCAGATGTTAGTATGTGTTCAATATCTCGAGCCTCATCCGGAACACTCAGAACCACCAAAGTGGTCATATTCAATAGGATGCTTATCAATAATTGACTACAAACAAGGTGCGAATAAAATCGGTGGATCGCATAGTTAAGTAGATGACTGATCAGTTACTTGAAAGGTATAATGAGGGATGGTTTGTATGTTGTGCTTTTCGAGAAATTTATTTGGGACAGTATTGTCTTCAAGTAGAGTATTTGTCATCTCATGATCAATCATAGTCTTTTACAAGGAGTTTAGCCTGTTACGTAGTCGCGAGGTGATACTGGCCATTTTGAAATTGCTCTACACTAAAAACAATGCGCGTCAACGTAAATTCCAAGAAGTCAAATCTGAAAAGGAACCCTGGTCCCCAGGGAAATGGCCGTCGGTAACACCTTCGGTGCTACCGCACTCGCTTCCTACGGCGGCTTCTGGCTCTCCTTCGCCATCATCCTCACCCCCGGAGGCTTCGATATCATCGCCACCTATACCGATGACACCTCCGGCGTCGACGACTTCACCAACGCCTTCGGCTTATTCCTCGCTGGCTAGTTCATATTCACCACCATCCTCGTCCTCTGCACCCTGTGCTCCACTGTCGCCTTCTTCCTGCTCTTCTTCTTCCTCGACCTCGCCTTCCTCTTCCTCTCCCTCGGCTACCTGTACGGCGAGGGCGGTGCCCCCAAGGTCTCCCTCATCAAGGTGGGGGGATACTGTAGCCTGTTCGCCGCCTTCCTGGCCTGGTACAATGCCTTTGCTGGTATTGCCGATGATAGGTGCATCCCAAATCCTTCTTTTCCCTCTCCCACCTCCCCCCCCCCCTCTCCAGCAATACCCCAAACTAACCTCTCATTCCTCCACAGCAACTCCTTCTTCTTCATCCCCGTTGCGCACTTTCCCTGGTCCATCAAAGCCCGCGCGAGCCGCGTCAAGAACGAGAGCGGGGCCGTCTAGTTCCTCCCTCCTGCCAGTCTCTCGCTACTCAACGATACAAAAAGTAATAATACAAGGGAAGAGGTGAAGGATGTATAGTGTGGAGAATTCCGCTCTTTTACAAATTTTGTAATCGATACCAAAAGTTGAATGGTGCTTGAATTATCTTGTGGATTGATACCAAAAGGAAGACCTTCATCTTTCAGTTTTCTTCTCTCGCGGAGAGGCTGATAAATAGAAGATATATTGAGATTGCGATATCCCCCTCTACCTCCTAGCACCGCTTGCCTCTAATAACGCATATAAACGACTAAAGCTCCTCGTCTTCCATAACCTTTGTGGCCCGCTCAAGATAAACGGCTATCGTTGAAGACGCCACTTAATATGCTCTTCAAGTACCCCTCCTTGCTGCCATTACCAATCCTAGACGTATCTGTTAGATCGGGTTGACCGAATAGTCAGGGTCGAAGCTGAGATAAAACTTAAACCGTTCACACTTGATATTAATATCATATAAGAGCAAACTATTAGGGCCGTTTATGCGTTAGTTACAAACGATGAACAATGATAGAGTACCTAACAACCCTCATCAACAGTTCCATGACGCTGTTGTCTCCAATCAAAAAGGTTTGCATATCGACAATACCGCCATGAGAAACCGAATTCATATTACTATTATCGAATCGTTTGAGGCGCCTTCTTTAGAGACGCGAATCAATTTCGAGCTAAATGCGATGAAAAATATAATTGAAGGTGTAGAGTCAGATGGAAAATTCCATAGGAAAGCCGCTAACGCCAGTAAACACAAAACCTTTTGAAGCGGCTTACTCTTGGTAGTATTTTAAAATATATAATTTTTGTGTATATATAACTAAAGACTATAGAGTCCTTACGGAACCAGTACCTCACGCTTATCGAACTAATACATGTATCTGGAGGTAAGAAAAATGAATAGTACTTAGAATATTTTCAAATACTAATTCCATACCACTACTACACTCCAAGCCAAGGTTTTAAATAAGTCTTGGGAGCAATATAATTGCAATATTTTCAACAAGACAATGCATATGTATTATAGGGAAGGTTTGGACGCCATGTTTTGAATCACCCATTGGGTCTCCCGGACAAGCACATCTGGTCTCCAGAGATTTATGTTATGCCCACAATCAGGTAGATCAACCCATCGTGAACACGTGGAAAGCTGCAGCACCTCTTTCTGCATCATTTTCGAGTAGTTATCCCATCCATCCAGCCACTGGCGAAACTTTTGTTGCTGTTCTGGCGTCCCATTTCCAGCTCTTACCCCAGCTTCGTAAATTTTTTCATAGTCTGCTGCAGAACAGCACTTCACTATACTTAGTGGCCGACTGCCCAAAACTTTTCTACGCAGCTGTTTCTTCTCACGTAGTGTCGCACATACTTCATAAAACGCCGCTGTTTCAGACGCGTATGCTTTGAATCTTTGAAATATATCGATTGCCCTAGTTTTCCACTCGTCGCGTGATAGCTGAGCACCAGCCTTTAATCCAGTAATCTCAGCAAAATTAAGATTACCTAAAACAGCGTCGATGTTTGGATCCGGAAGGTGGAAATACTCTGGCTGCCTTTCGGTTGCACCATCAGCCAAAACCATCCCTGCAACATCGTCGCTACTTAGATGCAAAAACTCTCGGGCTATTATAGCACCGTAGGAATGTGCTACAAGAATATATGGGCCTGAAATTTGCGTTACTTTGAGCAAAGCATAAAGCTCCTTGGCTGCAGCAACAGCCTTTTTTCCTGGGAGATCCGGGGCTTCATCGCTTCTGCCAAGCCCAGATCGATCGTACAGTACGATTCTTGCAAATTTAGAAACCCCTTCCTGCACTCGGGGCCAGGATGATGATGATTCCCCTGATCCAGGAAAGCAAATGACCACGGGATCCTTAGTCGTGACCCCGCTGCCTTCAGAAAGATGTCGGATCGGACCGCTAACTGACACAAAGAGTTGATGTGTACCAATAGAAACAAGATCCGACTTGGTCGTAGATATTTCCCACTCAGACATGATTGTAGGAGGCGGGGTACAGTTGTCAAAAGTGGAACACTCAAGGATTGATATGCCGTGCATGCGCAGGATTAATTTGCCCCTCCATCGTCAGCTGTGGGTGTTGTAGGATAAATTCCACCAATCTGGCCAATGTGCAGTTGGGCGATTGTTGGCCTTACGAAATTGGGTTTAGATGCAAATAATTCCGGGCCAATCTAAGATTCTTTTATGGGAACTATGGTTTTATGCTTGTGATCTAGAACCGAATTTGATCGGACGATCTACAATCCATTGTATCCTTATTGGAGGGCCGTGACTAAGCGTCCGAGTCGGGATACCATATCCCAAACTGGAAACAGGATGCCTTGACCAATAATATAAAAAATAAAATATAGAGACACCTGATTCAGGGACTTGATTGAAGTATAGCTTCGAAGGTTTTATCATTATAGAAAGACTGGTCCCAGTAACACTTACACTGAACGATCGAGGGTAGGTCTATATGATCAAAAGATTACCAACATGCCTGAACTTGCACGAACTCTACCTGCATCGTGGTACTGCAGCCAGCCATTATATCAACTTGAGAGAAAGGCAGTTTTTCTCAAGGTGTGACAATTTTCAACTCCTCAATAACATTAATCACGTTTAATATCTAATGGTCTTACAGTCCTGGTATCTTCTCGGTCCAGTGACCCGATTTCTCGTCGTGAACGAAAGGGTCAGCTATGAAATCGCCCAAAAAGACATCCATGTATATAGAATATCCAAGACCTCGGAATTCCCGGGTCCCGGGGATTTGAGAGTGGTTAATGCTGATAATGTAACTTTCATATATCTTCCTCTTCATTCATTCCTTGAATACCCGTTGACACTAAATTTCAGGACACCGAATTACCCAGTTATGTCACGCCTACTGGACTTCTCTTTGCAGCTCTCTCTCAATCCGCACCATCATTTCATGAATTCTTTCCAAATCTTGAACCTCTTTTGTCCACAGTTGACTTCACGCGACGCCCCTACCGACGCAGTATCAAATACGAGGGCAACTTTAATTGGAAGACCATGGTTGATGGCTATCAAGAATGTCTACACTGCCAATACACTCATCCGTCCTTCAGCATCTATTATCCTCCAACATTCTACACGGTCTATAACCATGAGAACTTCTCTCAACATATAGCAGATCCCAAGAAACCCAATGACGGGCTATTCCTGTATTTCTTCCCCAATTGTACACTGAATGTGTACGGAGGCGGTATGAGCTCGTTCAGAGTTTGTCCAACAGAGACCCCAGGAGTAACTAGAATGGAGTTCGATTACTATCATATATCTGACGGAGACAAGTTTGAAGATTACTTTCGATTTGTACGACAGGTCGCGATCGAAGACTTTGAGTTATGTGAAAAGGCGCAGGCGAACTTAGAGAGAGGTGTATATGGGGAGGGAATATTGAATCCAGAGAAGGAATCAGGTGTTGCTTGTAAGTTTCTTCATTTTTATGCATATTAAGCTTAATTTAACAGTTGATAGATTATCAGGAAAGAGTGTTTGACCTGGTATCTGAGCAGTACGAGGAAGACAAGAAAATTGAGATACTAGATCACGATAGGAAAACAACTGAATCGAGTGTTGGATTGGTGGTGGAGACCTCAGCATAATGATTCCATTCTTCTGGTTTATAAGTTTGCGGGTTTTCATGATGATAATAATATTGCTGTTATGGCCATTGCTCTCTCATATTAAAAAGGTTCCGTAGCAAGCACTGTCATTTACAGGTTAAGTTTTCCAAATCTTGAAGAGCAGCCACTTACTCAGGTTTGTTGGTAAAGGCAAATTCGAAATATTTTGAAACTAAGCCTACATAGAGTAAATTTGATTTTGGTCAGTACATTCAAGAGTCGGGAGCCGGCTTTGTTGCGGGAATATTTGACCCAATCGGGTAATAGAGCCCTAATTTACAACTAAACCAGATATGACGCGCGATGATGTGACAGGCGTAGATCTGATAATGGGGGGGGTTTGGGCTCCTGCTATTTGTAGAAATCTTATACTAACTTCCAAGGGCCCAGTGTGATTTACTTGTTCTATCTATGTTATCGTAGTAGGGTTCGGGGCATCGCCGAAGGTTCCGTAGATTTGCGGTGTCCAGTAGAGTAGCATTGAAGCCAAACTCTGTAAGTCTAATTGTCATTATAAATGAGTGGCTCCCAGCTCACTTGATATACAATAATATGGTAAATCTTCACATTTTACATCACCAAGGCAGTCGATATGAAGGAATATTACTTAGTCGCAACCATTGTCGCCGCCCTTTTCGGCATTGTATCACTTCTCGCTTTTTCAAGATGGAGTAGCATGTCCAGATCGAATTCTTCACCCCACTCTTCAAAAAGACACTCAGCCAGAAGATTAGAAGACAAGCAACAATCCACATTCTCAGTGGACAAAGAATCCGATTTCCCAATTGACTGGTTTACGTCTTCGGAAATCTTCGCTCTGGAAACGAGAGCTATATTTTGCAAGGTTAGTCTTCTTTGAGATACGAAAAATATCAGAAACAAGGGAAACTGTTTTAAAAGACCATATTGGGTGTTAGTCTTGGATTTTTCTGGCCCACTCGTCCCGTTTCGCAAAGCCAGGCGACTATCACACTTTTTCCTTTTCCAACTACTCGGTTTTTCTCATTATGGGGAAGGACCGGAAAATACGCGCTTTTCACAATGTATGTCGGCATCGAGCATACAGTATTACCAAGAAAGAATCTGGTAGCAGTACAGTGTTAGGGTGCAAATATCATGGATGGAGTTATAACACGAAAGGCCATCTTGTGAAAGCACCCATGTTTGATGGCGTAGCTGGCTTTAAGAAAGATGAAAACAGCTTATTTGAAATTGAGACAAGGGTGAGTGGTAGTGGTGCAGTATGGATTAATCTGGACACGGAGTTCTCAAATCAAAATCTCAATGACAATGAAGGCGATTTTGAACCATTTTTGGATTTGAAAACGCAAAGCTCGAGATGGGTCGAGGGAGGGACTGTAGAAAGTGGCTTCAATTGGAAGAAAGCTGGTAAGTAAATTTCAGAGAAACCGTGGTTCCAGCTAGATCTCACTATTTGGGACTCGTATTTTTAGTTAATCCGAAGTTATTCAACGTTGGCTGGCCCAAGGTTTCCACGTTCTCAGCGTTTAATCTGTTGAAAAATGATCCTATCGAAACATCAGGAATCCATGTGTTTCCTAACGCAATTATCTACAAAATTCCTGGCACTAAAATCTGGTACTCAGTTATTCTTCTCCCATCATCCCCTGGTAAGACCCAGATTCGGTACGATATCTACTCTGGTTCGGCCAAGCCACAGCCGTCTATCGAGGCGGCCATTACGAGACAAATCGAAGAAGTGATTAGTACCAAGACAAAAGACCTCGAGTATTCCAGTATTGGGGAAATATCTCCTAAACAGGGAGATCAAGGTAATTTTCCAACTCTTCTGAGCTTCGCTGTGTTTTCAAATAGGCTTCCTCATTCATACTAAAACAGATAAAATTTTAGATAACCAATATGATATTCTTCTTTCCATGAAATCACACTCACGAATCGAGAAAACGCTGGGGCGACAAGTAAGTCCAGTGTTACAAAAATCGAAAACTAGTCAAAAATTTCTTCAAGCCGAGATATGTAAGTTTCCAGTTTCCTCTATAACAATCCCTGCACAAAGATCTGATGTTCCAAGTATGCAAGCAGTTGGATTGTTTGGGCCAAGGAATCGCAGAAGACTCTACAAAAGGGATGGAGGTTCTCGCCTGGTAGTTGGCTTAGATGGTCGGTAGTTTCCATGTTAAGATACTTATAGGGAGGTATTGTTGACAGAAGACGCGGGTCTTATTTGGAAGGGCCAGCTGGCATTAATTGATATTTCAATGTTAACTACCTTCCTAGTCAAGTCAATCAACCAAAACAGTCTTTGTTGAAATAAAAATCCATAATGTGGGTCAAGGTATACTAGAATTGTATTCACACTTGTAATACTATACTCATATGGCAATATTAGTTGTGAATATGTATCACACCCACCCAACAATATACAAGAAAGCCTCGCCCATGTATCCATTCATTAGCAAGCCCTGCGCGTACTCAATCAATTCATCATTGGGAATTTTTAAAGACTCAAATTTTTCCTTTTCTCCGTCTCCACTCCGCGCTCGAACTCGCCTCTCGATTAGGTTCTTCATCATCTGCTCTCCTGGGGCAACAACCAAATAGATCGGAGCAGATTTTTCCATCGGTGTAATCGATACTGACTCTTGCATAGCTGGAGTAAGCCATTGCTGGTTGTAGCTGGAAAGCTTTGCAGGGGTTGTGCTTGACATTCTCTTTTTCCCTGTCGTCAAGACAGATGCCGTTGGTAAAGCGACCTGGTCTGTTCCACACTCAGAAATGTTGCCGATAATAGTATACCGTATATCAGCTTCTGGAGAGAAGACTAGCAAAGTATTTACAGTTGAGCTTAGTTTCATACGGAAGGTTGTGAAATTGCGAGGGTCCAGGTAGACTGTATGACTAGCTGTGATGCTAGGTGATGCTGCACCTTTCTCGCTAGGCAGAATCATATCTAATGCGTCTTTCTGTACAGGAGATGGACACCGGGGAGCGATTGCTACAGACTTAGATTCGCGCAGAGTGACGGAAGGGATGCAAGACAATCTATGTGAAGCGATGCTCTTGTCGTGGCAATCGACACTGCAAAACCGTACGATATGACAAGCTAACAGCCATTAGTCAAAGACGTTTTCAGTGCTCATTCCTATATATAACTTACTGTTGCAAAGCGATGTAGTCTTGTTTTGACAGACAAGACACGCTCCATCTTCAAAAAGGCCCCATGCGCGTCTTTCGGCAGTTAGAACTTCACGTCGATGAAGCAGGTCTGTGACACGTTTTCTTGAGTAGTCCATACGAGAACGTGACGGATGATTCAGTGGAGTCTTGTGGGCAAGTTTCAGGAGGTTTCCATAGTTTTTTATAGCTTCATCCAAATGGCCCAGGTGCTCCAATGTCACACATAAGCCGCTCAAGGCGTCAAACGACTCGAGAGAATCGGCGCCCTTCATGGAAGTTGTTTCGTCAAATAGAAACACAAACAAATCACTAGCATCTCGGTTGAGTCCAGAATTCATATAAGCCCGTCCTAGAGTCTGTAAAACTCGATGGTTCTCGGTACATCTAGATCTTCGATAGTGGTCGATAATTAACTTTACGTCGGCTGAGAAGTCAAAATTGTCCGAGTCTTCCAAATACCTCGTGAGAGCATTTCTTGTTAGTGAGCTGTCGAAGCCTACCACAGTCTTGCAGTAAGGGAGCATCTTTCGAGACATTGATAGGGACTGATCATTCAGACCAAGTTTCTGATAGAGTATAGCTAAATGATTCATCGCATTTAGGGTGCTTTCGTTCTGTAGACCAAAGACCACTTCGAAGGCTGGAACAACATGCTCGAAGAGGTCAAGAGCAGATTCCAAATCACCAAGGCTAATTTTGATATTTGCAAGTTCTTGCATGGAACTCAATGTCTCTGGAGCATTCTGCCCGAGCACTCTCAGTCGACCAGCCAGTACTCGTTCATATAGAGCCGCTGCTTCCGTCGCATAGCCATCTCGTTCACATAGCTTTGCTATATCATTCAGCACAGAGTACATGACAGCATGGTCACGACCATACAATTTCTTATAAATTGCAAGTGCCTTCAAGAAGTAGTATTCAGCCTCACCGGCTGCTCCGAGAGTGCTGTATATGCAACCAACTCGATGCAAGACGCCGGCTTTTATTCGCTGGTCAGTATCTAACGCTTGGTATCTCATGAGAATATCCAAAACATCCTTGTATGTTGCAATTGCTGTTTTCAAATGCCCGTTTTGTAAAGTCATCTCAGCCTGGGATTGTAGTACGCGGATCTTTGACTTGATTGCGATTGATGATGAATCGGCACTAATGACAGAATAAATGTATGCAATCTGCTCCATAGGAAGTATGCGTTGTCGGCCAGAAACATCCTCAACAACGACACCCTCTGAAACGGTCCGCATGTGTACAAACGGGCTGCGCTCACCCTCAATGTCCTCGGGCGAATAAACTCGGAAGCCTAGGCCTCCATCTCGAGCCTCATTTACGTTATTACTAGCACGGCTTTCACTCCTGGTTGACATTTCTTCGCTTCTCTTGGGTTTGGAAACAAGTGAAAATCGAATCGAATTCTCCTTCTTCATCAGTTTTCTTGGCTGGCTTGTCACAGAGTCGGATCTTGATAGCCCTAAATTCCGTTAGTAAAACACAGAGAACCAGTCCAAGGCACCCACTTTTTGGAAATTTCAAACCAAGGACGGACTTCAAGAGAGACATTCGGCGAGGGACAGTGTTGCCTTGGCTTTCATGAAAGGTTGTATTGTTCTTGTCCACAATATTTTCTTTGTCTTCGTGCATTGTAGACAACTGGCTCTTGTCATCTTGGGAGTATTAGTAAACGACCTGTCCATCTTATTGGCAATATCTTACCAGAATCGCGCATGTCTAGCCAGGTGGTGAATTGAGCAATAGGAAAGTCAACTATGTCGGTGGAATCAACTTCTTGAAGTGCGCCGTCTGCCGCATGCACTGAATAAAAATCAGCCCTGGCTTTGATGGAAATTATACGAATTCCAACCTCGTTCAATATCTTCTGCCATTGAGAATGAAAGAGCGACAATTTCACCATCCTCTCTATGCTCGGGTCCTTATCGAACAATTAGCGTAAATTGATGGTATAACAAGCATGCACCTACTCCGGAGTGGCCAAGCATCGAGAATCTTTTGTGATTTCCTCTTGTGCAATTTCCTCAATGCATTCTCGGTGGGGCTTAGAGGCACTACTATTGAAGTCTTCGGCGTCATTTGTGGGTGAGAAGATGCCCTCTTGTGATTTGATGTCATTTCCTTTTTGAGTTGTCGAAACTCCATGTTTTCGTGGTAATCGTAGTGCTGTTTGAGTTCATAGCTTGCAAGAAAATCTTCTCTTAACTCAAAGCCTCAGTGTAACAGCTGTAAAGGACTTACGCAGTATCGCACCTCCTGTCGCACTGGAGGCATATAAGATCATTTGATTGATCTATGGTCGTTAGATCTGGGGCATACCAAAAAAAAACGCGGGGGACATACGCAAGCTTTCATGTGCATCTTTTGCCTCATCATCGACAAACACATCCGTACACTTGCTGCAGGGTACTCGCAAGGGCCGACCCTCCAGAGGAACCAGCCTCTGTTCAATTCGATACCCTTTATTGATAAGACTTATATTTCATTAGCCAGGATCCAATTTTATCCACCATAATTTCCCTACTTATCTCTCATCATCACATGCACGACAATGGCTGCCCCAGGGCAAAACTTGGTGAGTCGGTGGCTATCCAGCTCAAGCCTATCTCGGTCAGATCCTGCACAGACAACAAGTATCGCTCGATTGAAATTTACATTGACGAAAAAACAGCTTCGCAATCACCACAAACAATATCTTTCAGCTCTACCATAGAGCCTTCTTTGTTAATCCTGGGTGGAAATTTTCGCAAGATGTCTTGGAAGTTTTTGATGTCCGTTTTCATCTTGTCTTGTCCTTTTGCACATCAATAAAACGCCTTCCTAGTTCTCTGCGTCAATCGTACCATCTGGTCCGAACTCTCTCCATTGTGAAAGCAAAGTTGACGCCTTCAAAACAGACTTTCGTGGCCCTTCTAAAGGGCATGATTTCAGAAAAGCTCCAATCTCGGAATCCGAGCTTCGAATCTCTCGTTGTCGATCGCTATGGGATTGACAATGTATGTCGAATTCGCTCCTGTTTTCAATTAGCAGTGCTTCAAAAAAAATAACCTGAAGCCCTAGTGAGGTTGAATGCACCTATCGAAGAAGCGTTTTGGGCAGTGGTGGCATTGCATCGTGTTTCTTGATCATGTACTTCTGAATCTCAATGACAAAGAAAGAGAAAAACAAAGTATTATACTTTTGAAGACGTACATGGCATTGAAAATATTTTATCTTACACAAAGGTCCAAGTTTGTTCTCGGCCCCTTTCCTACGCCATTATTTTGGGAGCAAGTGGAGTCTGCCATGCACAGCTTTGTGACGGTATCCGAGAATGGCCTCGAACTTTGCGCCCAGGGAATATTTTCTCCGACCTTGGCCCCTCGCATGATTTTCAGAGCTAGTAGCTGTAGTACACATTGGCTAGGGATAGAACAAGCAGGTAGAGAACCAGTGAGAAGTTCAAAGCAAAAGCTTGGCGCCAGTGCCCAGCTGTCGTGGACAGCCGATTGGTATTCGGCAACAAGGGCACGGAGAGCCCTCGTCACATTAGTGAAAGCAACACGTCGTCTTTGGTGATCTTCATCATAGAGCTTTCGATGTGGGGTGGAAACAACAGAGCATGGTTTTACGGCCTTGATAAGGTTGATGGCTGTCATCCCTTGCAGCCGCCTTTCTTCACATTCGGACAATGCAGATCACACGTCACATCTGTCGCAAACTATTATTTATCTTGCTGGATTATTCATATAATATTACGCATGAACACGTCGACTGCGTTTGACTTTTCTTCAAGGCTTACATCAACTGTCCGGATGACTGGATCGGGCTTAACTTTTACGGTCGTATCAGCTCCGAATGCTCTACTCCTTGGATACTGTCGGTGGCGGGGGTGCTTGTGTGAGTCCATACGTCAATTTTCTAGTCTGAAAATGAGACGCGTCGGACGTATCTCCTAAACTATGACCTTCACTCTATCGCGCTGTCCATTACTGGCACTTCACTAAACTGTTCCCCAGGAGACAAAAAGCCACAACCCTACAAAGGCAACTCGGGAAGTCCATCCGAACGAACAGACGAACAGCTGGGGCAAGGGAGAGGCATTATTTGCTTCTGAACTGTTTCATCTCATTGAAAGCCGTTCCGAAAAACGGTTGGTCATCCCATGATCGCCTATCGTTGTCACTCACCCCAGGGATGGGTGCTGAGTGCGCGTCGCTCTCAGAGGCCTGGAAACGGCACAGAAATCTCGGCGCATATTTTGTTTCCCTTGCCTCCATAATCTGTGATTTGGTTGATAACAGCAAAGAGAACGAAAGCAATCGATCATCCGAGGCTGCGGTGTCTGCTCAAAAATAGGTGATCTCACCAGTAAGTCGATCGGAGGCCATCTCCTGGAGTCCGTTGTGTGACAAATTTATCATCGAGTAATTAATGTCGCCTTCTTTTGCGAACATTAGTGGTACACGAGTGTACATATATGGGATTCATCTCCGAGAAGCCCACATACTCATACCTGCGTACCAGTCAATCTAAGCTAATATTTGTCAGGCCTTTGAGGAAGGTTACACCGATTGTTGTCGATTCAATAATTTGTTATTTCAGAGTATCAAAGTATCCGGAGCGTCACGAATCAAGCCGCATAAGAATTGATATAATACTATCACGTCAGCAGGTTTCAGTATTGAATACAGAAAATAAGCAAAGCCTACTGTCAAACAAGATTCCTCCCCGGAAAATCCACCCCGCAGGTAAACATAAAGTATAAGGGCGGTTTCGTGGATAAAGCCTGAAGGGAAATGAATTCTGCGGTTCAAAGTCAATAGTAGTGTTCTTGAAGTAACTCACAAGCCACAACTTTTGGACTGAGCCTCCCGACGCTGAGGACTCTACCCCAGTCCTTTCCATCGATTCTCACTTTAGCCCATCCAGCTTCATCGTCCCCATTGGATTCGGCACCCAGTCGTCTCATTCTCTCACTAGGCAACTCGCTTATATCTGTGTCCGACAATTGATTTGGGTCAAGTGCCGGGTTCACCAGCCCAGTCCAGACACTTGAAATGCGTAATGAATCAGTGGCAATGCCAAGTTTGAGGGAACCATGCATATTAGCACTCAATTCCAGTTTGGGACCAAACGCCGATGAAGATGACGCTAGATTTCCATTAATATTGCTATTGCTCACAGCAAGCTTTGTGAAGCGATCAGAGATGGCCTTCAACTGAGCCAGGCTCGGCAAGATGATGTGTATGTCTGGTTCGCGACAGTGCGGTTCATGCAACCCATCGACTGCAGATTGATGCAGTAATCTAATTGGTATCTCTTGGGTAATTACTGTCTCGCGGTCGCGACCACCAACTCTAGGGGGCCGCATTAACCCCTCGCCAGTCTGAGCTTCATCATCAATTGCAGAAATCTCGTTTGCGTCGACGCCCAAGGGCGCATTAGTTGGCTTCCACGAAGACGTGACAATAGTTAATGCAAGAAGAGGGGTCCTTCCCTTTCGAGTCAATCGTAATTGAGCAGATTTTGAACCAACGGCAGATCGCAGGGCTCGAGACAGCGAGCCGATAGGGACCTCAAGATTTATTACTCCAACTGCAGACTCAAGTGTGTAGGTTTCATCAAATATCGAGTCCTAGCATTAAAACTCAGTATTCAGCTTTGCTCCGCTGGATGAGAAACTCACAGCCGGCAATGCAGCCCACACTTGCGTTCCTTGATCAGGGATAATGGTGAACCGCACAGTGTCACTTTCCAGTCTTAGCCAACATATCTTACCGAGAGATGTCAGAGATGAGGTGAGTTCTGAAAGGGGATTAGATTCAATATGCGTGGATAATGTTTTGCTGTAGCGAGCCTTACTGGCAAAGACTGGGATGTTAGCTAATTCACTTCGGAACCGCATTCCAGCTTAATACAACTTGAATCAGTTTTTTGAGCAGCCGAAAAGTGGAAACAGCCAAACAAAAAGAATATGACTAGATCAAACAGATTGTCGACGTCGGCGGCAGCTTCCTAGCGCGTGAGATGCCTGGATTGTATGTTGAGGAACGAGAAGTTGTGGGAACGCGTAAAGTGGTTGGCGCGGATGGTCCGTGCACTCCTACAAATAGCCAGTCTAAGCATCCGAGGCTAGCATGTCTTCCTTTTCTTCATCTACGCTGGAGGACAATTAAGATCTTCATTTTGTTTTCAGCTCAAGATTCGAGTCAATTTGGTACCGTTCTATTTTTAGAAACCTAGAATAGAAGATAGTTTTGCATTTTCCAGAAACATTCATCATCCGTTGGTGTTGGAACTTTCTTTGGAAGTCTCCAATACCAAAGCTACAATGAGAGCTGCCCCTACTGCCGAACCATCATCAGCAGAATGCAGCGTAATAGGATCACGCAAGTCGTCGAGCCAATCAAACATCTCGTTCAACGCTTGAGCAACCCGGTCCCAAAATGAGCGTACTTGTTAAAAACCGACCCATCCACGCCTACATGGCAAGCGTTGAGTCCGCACCTCATACTGATTGCTGCGATACCACACAAGTAAAGCCGCGCAGAACGAGTTGCAAATAGTTCTGTTAGGTATTGGGCTACTTTCAGCTCGTGAACTGCGGGTTTGATGACGAGAGCCTTGTTGAATATGAACGAAATCTCATGCAATGCTTTCGATTTGTCCTTCTCAATAGTTGACAAGAATAATGCGTCGATGCTATGCTTCTGGCGTAGTAATGAAGTGTCATGTCCCCGAAAGAGGTTGTTTTGTCCATAAAGGTCCAGCAAAATGAGACGAAGAATCTCCCCGATGTACAACCCCGCTACCATCTTTTCATATAGCTGTTGGCCAGGCCGTGGAGAAGCTTCGTCGATGGCACGGTCAAACTTGGTTCTCGGTGATACCTTCCGGTCATTGTTAAAGGCCCCATATTCAGTATTAATGGCAACCTGTAGATCAGGCACAATATCAGCCCCCTTGATCTTTGGTATTGCCTCGGCTGCCTCCATGTAGGCCGCATTGACACCGGTACTAAAAAATACTTCCGGTTCTGATGGCAGGGTCTTTGTATCTCGAAGCCATAAGTGTTCCTGTTGTATCATTGACAATGGCGATGATCCTGACTGGAACATTCTGAAGCTAATTAGTCATCTACCACGGTTATTGAATAGTTACCGACCCGTTTTGCAAGGGCTGCCTCCAACTGTGGAACAACATCTTCGCCTTCCACTCTGGCGACATCAAAATCTTTTGTCCACCGTTGTAGGATCCCACTCCGGATATTCCACTGGGTGACTGGGAACGAGAAGGTAAAAGATAACGGCAAGATTCGTCCCAATGCCAGACCATGGTCGGATGAATTTTCTTGTGCAGTCTGCAACAAATCCCCAGAGGCTATCGGCACTACTGGACTTGAGCCTGAGACCATCCGGCATACAGAACTTTTGTTGCAGGAGCTCATACTTGCCTTTTCCAACGGTCAGTTCGACTTGGTACACTCGTGACTTTGTCCCTCCCATGTCTATAGTAATATATGTTCCTTTCTGGTCGCCAATAGGCGAGCCAAAAACCCATGTCACATTCATCGGCCGAAAACAAAATCAACATCACCCAAGAATGATAGGGCAATTGGAGGTCAATGGACCTTACAATATTACCACCTTCCTTGGTAAGACCTGGCGCATCCTAGCGTCAGCCAGTCTGAATAGGAAATGCCCATCCAGAGTTTACCTTTGTCGAGCTCTAGAAGGAATTGCTGTGTGATGCTTTTCAACTCAGACCGAGTTACAACAAACATGTCCCCGAGGACCCTTAGCTCATACAGAAGCCCTGCAGGAACGCCCACGAGGTCCTCTATCGTCTGTTTAACAGGGGTTTGTGCAATTATTTACGCATTTACCTACTATTCCCGAATGTCTTTGGCGGTCCACTGGAAGATGCCACCGAGGCTGACCCTGAAAGGTCAGCATACCTTTGCTCGCATAACTACCTCGTATTCTCAGCTGTTATTTTCTCCTGCTTCCGTGAAATTTGACGTTCCTGTGGCCGACCAAACCAGGCAAGTGAGAATAAGCAGCCATACGAGCAGGCCAGATGTTCTATCATCACGAGTATTTATTAATGCTAGAAGACTCCGGTCGCACAGCCCCAGCACAATGAAATGACATCTTAGTGACGCACTGGCATGGGCGTCTCTTATATATTGAACAAATCCGTAGTTCGATGAATTGGTCGTTCGCACCCACCATGGAACGCATATTTTTCATCAAATGAACACATTTTTCTGGTTAGTGAAAAGTCTTTTCTATGTAGAATACATGTAAGTACTCTAATTGTCGAGAGTCGCGGCAATCCAGGGACGATGGGTTTATCATCATCAATTGTGCAGAGGGCGGGCTCTGATTGGGCAGAACGCAAGGACCCGGCTGCGACGCGTGAGACGCGCGGTAAGGGGAAGCCGCCAATCAACGGGGCCCGCACGGAACGAGCGTCTACTACATCTACCATAGACATCCTACCTGTGTCCGGATCCAGACCAGGCGACGACAGTACGACGGCGATAATAATAGTTGACGACAATAATAGCACTCTGCTAACTACGTGCCAGAAATCGATAGTGTGAGCTAGAACGGCTCGTGACTCGTGAGACCCGGCCAAACACTTGTCTTGTTGCCCCTTGGACGAACGAACACGCGCTTTTCGTCTGCAGATCTCCGCTGCCACCTCATTTTCCTGCCGTCATTCTCGGAAGTTTGACCATACAAGCACGCTTTCGTCAGCAATTTTCTTCTTCCTGTATATACCCACCACTGCTACCGCCTTGCAGGGTATCACCCTCGTTTTCGCACAATCGTCCGGCCCGTCCCACACGCATCATAAGCAATTCTGCCCTCCCGTTAGTCAAACAACCTAGACGCTGTATCTATCCGGACCTCAATCTTTTTTTTTCCTCCTTCTTTACTTCCAACGGCCCAAGGGTATCTACAACATATTTACGAAGCTGTACCTTCTAGAACATCACAAGACCATCAGCTCAGCATGCTTGACGGTGAAAGTTGTCGATTAATCCGTCCCGCACAAAGGCATCTGCTGCCAAAGAGAACTAATCCACAGCATTGAGGGAATTTCTAGAATCCGATTCGACAATCTGATCTCTACTGGTCACTGGTCGACATGGCCGACAGTTTATCACATTCTCTGCTTTCGGTCCGCATTCCTCCCCCGCCGACTCCCCACACCCCGTTACGATCTCCGAAGCGTAAACCACAAATTCTTTCGAACGATCAAGATCCCCTTCTAGCTGGCCTTTCTCCTGAAGCAATCCTCGATGCGCTCGCGGCAATCAACGCAGTTCCCAAACATGAACGACACGCTAAAGACATTTTGGTCCAGTCCATGTCTCAGGTCTCTCCTGACGATAGGGCAATCGGGGCTCGGGCAGCCATAGCAGCTCAGAAACTGAAGGGCTGGTTGAGAGAGCTACAAGAATGGCCATGGCAAACAGGGAAAAGTGTCCCCATAGGAAAAGGCTTTATCCCCCCTACCGACTTCCTTAATAACCAGGACTATTACGGTAGTCTTCCGTTACCACTAGTCTCCAAATACGAAATTCGGATAGAAGAAATAAGGAATGGTGTTGATAATTTGAAAATTGAGGAGCTGAAAGAACACATTATCAGCGTTCACGTACCAGGTCGCTCCCGGCCATCTTCCGCGAACAGTTCTATGAGCTCTATCTCAGCACCTCCGTTCACTTATATGCAACTGAGTGACTTCGCTACAGTCATTACGGCAACCATCCTTCGAGCACTTCCCACTTTAGCCCGACTTAATAGACTTTTGGGTACCTGGAAGGTCCGGCTGCTTGTTGTAAGACAGGTCCCTAGCCTCCTAGAATCAATCGATATCGCACGAACAGCTCTGGATTCTGCGTTGCAATCGTTGGAGAGGACAGATGAAGAGGAATATATTTCCATCAGTGTTGTTCATTCAAAGAAGGAGAAACTTGGGCAGTCAATCGCCATGGCTGGTTTGAGGATGGATATGATACTTGATGCGCTAGAGACTTGCGAGGACTCCCTCCCTGAGGCGTGGATTGACCGGATGGACTCTCTTGAGGCAGACTTTATTGATTGGGCTCAGAATGCAGAGCGACTGGCATTCGAACGAGAATGGCGACGTTCTGAGTTACCAAAAGACCCGCAAGGGCAGCAAGAGAGTAAGGAAACTGTTACATTGGCTGTTGCAGAAGAAAATCCAGAAATTCCCTGCCCAGATAAATCAGGAGACGGGTTAGAGGGCAACGACAGGAACGAATCTACGATTACGTCAACGGAGAACTTCATCACAATTTCAACCCACATGAAGAACCAGAGTGATGTGCTTACAAAGGCCACCATCACTCCGATATTAGAAGACCCAGATAATTACTTGGTCCCTACAAAGGAGTTGGCTACTAAATCCCCACCTAAGGACTTAATCATTATGAAAGATCCAAAAGAGAGTGTCTCTATAACTACAGATGAGACTATGACTCAATCCACTGCGTCTAGCACACAAGACACAAATAAAAGTGCTAATCCCATTCCTGAATCTTCCGGTGCCATATCAACATCCGTGGAAGAGTCAACAGAGAGCTGTCTCCGTTTGAACTCAGAAGTTAGTCTCCAACCAGAGCAATCCGATGGTCAGACTAGTATTGATGACGCCAAGGCAACCCAAAATACGGCTCTTAATATAACAGACTGCCAAGTCACAGATTTTGGAGCCAATAAAGCAACGAATGCCCAAGTAACTCTTCAATCAGAGCCTCTCGACCGAGTTCCTGAGCTCACAACTTTTGATATATCAGAGATCTCGCCAATGCCAGTTGCAGATGTACCAACTCCCAAAACCTCTGTTGACGTACATTCAACAGCACTGCACTTGGCTATGGAAAATGAAGCCGGTACGCAGTCACAGCTTGCTTTATTGGACACAACAAATCAAGTCATATCCTCATCTACGGTTCCTTTGCATTCCGAGCTTCAGCTCTTACCTTTCGTCCCACATGACGGTATCTCTGCGGAGTCCGAGTCTAAAAAGCATGAAGACGTCTCCAATGAAGTAATTCTAGATATTGACCGCGATGCTCCTACACCTAAGTCGCCAATCGACATATCAACACCACGACTTGCTCAGTCAAACAATTCACACCCTGGTATAGCCGTATCAGAAGTTATTGAAAATTTTACAGGATATTCATCAGACGAAAGCAACTCTAAATCACCATCTAACACTACGTCCGATCAACCTATTTTAGACCCACCTTCCAATCATACAATGCTTGTGAATCGAGATGAGCCAATTCAGTCGATCGAGCTTGCTGAAAATCATTTTTTCGGCAACGATGTATCTCAAAATACGGAGGATATTAAATTATCTCGTTCCAAGTCGCCTTCTATTGAACCCAAGAAACCTTTTTTGACCCTTCACTCTTCACCCGGGCTTGTTAGCAATGACAGTGATCGTACCCTTCGGGAGAAGCTCTCACCCAAACTAGATGATTCCATGCTACAAAAGCTACAAATATATCAGCACAATAACAACGCAAGTTTACCTCTGCAACGCTTTATTGACGACGAGTCCGATGCGAGTTATTCAGCAGATGATAGTTACAGACATAATGCCTTCTCAACACCTGGAAGGCTGTCAGATATCCCGCAATATCTAAACAAAGACATTAAAGACAGCCCATTTCGCAATGATAGCGAGTCCCCACCACCTGAAGCAGTTCCTCGGCGAGCTTTAAGAGGGCCTAGCTCTAGCGTGATGCGAGGCACCATATCGTCTCTGAACAAGGTCGTTGGGAGTGATAAGAGACATCAGTCTGATTCGGTAGACACGGAAACCATTAGCAGTCGACTTCATCCACGATATAGAGCTTTGTCTTCTCAAAATGCCCATGTTTCGAAACCTGTTTCGTTAAACCGGAAGTCCTCGAACACTTCCCTGCTTACTCCCAGGACTCATTTACATAACCAACCAAGCATGGAAAGCATCGACTCTTTTGTTTCTGGTTCTGATATGGGAGAGACGTCAAGAAGAAAATTTTCTTTCTCCACTGATGGTGGATCGTTCGCCATGCGGCCAGTCAACGAGACTGATAACGATTTACACGAAAAAATCCATTCCATTCTAACAGGCATACCTGGTCAAATTCGTCTCAGCAACAATCCAACGACTGATTTGGATCAACAGTCAGTAGTATCATCCATCTCGACGTCAATGAAAAGCCGTTTAGGCTCGCGATCTCCTTTTTCAACTCCAAGTCGAGCTGGTACCCCTACGCCTTCAGGGTCCTTTACTCCTACTTCTCGCCCCAGACGAGCAACTTCTCATAAGAGTGAGGACAAGACGGTAAGAGTCTATCATTTGCACCATCGTGGAAAACCACAGCCAACGAAACTTTTCGTACGTACTGTTGGCGAGGATGGCGAGCGGGTCATGGTCCGTGTCGGTGGTGGATGGGCTGATTTGCGCGAATATCTTCGCGAATATGTTATACACCACAGCCGTCAAACACCTTCAAAGAGTCAAGTTGAGGTCAAAGGTCTACCTACATTATCGACATCTCCCGGCTCTCCAATGCCTCTATCTAACGAAAACACTCCAAGTGTCCCACGCCCCACGTCAGTTATGAGTAACAGGCCAGGGTCTTCTCTTTCCGTTCGCAAGACCAGACAACCTTCGAAACCCACCGAACTTCCAGCTCTTACGGCCGAAAACATTGATATAGCTGCTGATAACCTGCCTCTCCCAACCTTTCCTTCAGCTCGACGAAGTTCGGTTTCTTCTATTAACTCAGTCAGCATGTCCTCTATTCTTGGTGATGGCTCAAGCGTCTACTCTCCGCACCCGGGGTCTGCTAGAACTCATCATTCTCAGTCTACTACGCCTCTTGGTCTTGCTGGGCCCAATCCACGAACTAGACTTGTGTCGATGACTCCTGAGAGCGAAGCCTGGGTGGAAAATGTCGTTGGTCAGGCGCGACGAACTTCATCCAATGTCAAGCAAACACCAAAACAAACGGATCCTCGCCTAGACCGTGAACAACACAGTTCCTCGAGAATGAGTATCCGTAGTGTCAGTGACATTGGTGCAGCTGGTCGTAACAAGCGTGTCATGTTGAAGGGCCTCGGAGCTCACGAGCAATCATAATCCCGATTTTCCACTATCATCTTCATGTCTTATCACATCTACGTATGTGGTGTGATCACAACAAATTTCTATTTTCAAGCTTGTTATTCCCCACAGCTTCACATCTTCAAGTTCGTCACATTCGTTTTCACTTGAACTTCAACAATATTCATCATAACCGGCGTTCATGTTTGTTGCAAATACCCATTATCGAGTTCTTGGTCTTTTATTGTTCAGCATTTTGGTTTGGTACACATACAACCTGCATTAGCGTTCGCATATATCTAGGGGGGATGGAGCCGGACCGGACAGATGGAATAGGGCATAATAGATAGGCATGAGCAGTAGCTCCCAACATCCTATTCGTTTCTTCATTTGGCGCTATTTGATACTGTTAATTTACTTTTCCCTTGCTTTTTTTGTCTGATCTACCCATATATCATTATTGTTCGGATATTCCATCTGCATTGGGTTCATTTATACTCAGTTGTTTTTATTTCTAAGTGTTCGTTTTTTTGTATCATATGTAGATTGAGACAGAAATTACGAAGTAAGCGGCTGGGGCTTCGATTCAAGTCTACATACTTACAATTCTGCAAGAATTTTCGACATACCAAACAGTCAATATTTTTAATTGGTTTCAAATGCTAGATTTATAGCTAGGTATTAAGCTATTATCTAGAATTGATGGTCATGAATACATCAAATCAAACAAAGACAACAAGGCAAATCAACTAGTATTTTGAATCATTGATGTAATGTCTGCATGTGCCACTCAACAACTTATGGATATTATAACTATATGCGGGCATATTTTTTCCCTATAAATTGATGAATAGCTAGGTCTTTGTCGATTATTATTTGCGATGTAGGAGTCATCCCAAAGCTATTTCTTCATTTTTGTAATCTAAGCATTGATTTAGATCGACGGATTTGTATACAACATCGAATTACTACTGTCAACTATTGACATGACAGTAAACGACAAATAGAAAACCCCCATTGTTGGTATTCCCTTGCGTGTCTCTTCTAAATTGCAAAGGAATCTATTCATGAGAAAAACAGACATGAAATGTGCGCGTATATTCCGAGATTAAAAACAGATGTCATCAAAAGTCATGGCTTCGTATGAAATATGCAAGGTTGTTTTCAAACAAAAGACACCATAACATAAAATGCTAGAATTTGTCAATATACAGAAAAGTTACTCTGAAAGGAATACGTTTCAGTTTCGTGAAAGGCCTCTGAGAAGCGAAAATTATACATATGCTAAAAAGAGAATTGGTTTTCATTCATCGAGTTCGTCGCTGTCCCATTCATCCTCCTGGTCGTTTTGAACAAGTTCAAGGAATCGCTGAAGACCCTCTTGTCGAACTGGCTGAAAGCCTCCCGCATTACGGCGTACTTGTAGACCTGCTCCTGCGCGATGCGGAGGACGAGGAAATGCTTCACGTGCACCTTGCCGATCTCTTATTTGAGCCATAGCAAGAGCTTGTGCTTGACGCTCTGCAGCCGCAGCTCTGCCAGCCGCATCGAGACCGTGATCGTCTGCTCCTTGATTTCCATGCGCTTCACCAGCAACGGGCATTACTCGAGGAGGAACTGGAGCCGGAGGTGGAGGTCGCCGTCGAGCTGGACCATCGTCATCATCGCTGCTGTCAGTGTCGTTATCCTGTGGTGCAAACTCCCAAGCAGGGTGGTCATCCTCAACATCAGGGTCATCTGAGATTCCCCCATCGTCGCTGGCATCATCAAAATCCACTATATTCGCGGGTATCTGATGGAGTTCTGCCACTCCGTCTGGATCAACGCCGTCACCACCTTCAAGCTCCCAAAGTCGATTGAAACAGCTGCTATCCAATGTGTTAAAATGCAGATATGGGCTGTCTTCAGACAGCCAGGCGGAGCAAAGATAGCAAAAATGAGTATTGCAATGAAAGCAGATCATATGGTTGCATCCCATAAGTTTTTGGCATGGTGATTTACATGTCGGGCATTGTCTCGTATACATCTTCATGTACTCTTCCGTAGCCTTCTCTTCTGCCGAGAGCTCTGCTTCTCGTCGTGGTAAGCACCTTGCCAATTCTCCATGCCATCCTTTTTGGCATACGCAGCAGAAAGCATAGTCACAGTCCTCACAAATTGCAAGTCGATCAGCCATTGGTGGCAGTTGAGCTTCTTCGCCCATGGGATCGAAATTCATGATGTTATCATCATCATCTGATTCGCTAAAATCATCGACCATAGGATCATCGGGCTTCGGATGCTTCTTAGATCGGGCTGCCCCTTGACACCATTTCCGGGGACAATAGACCGTGGTCTTGTCTGACTCGAGTTTCTTTTTCCGTTTCAAAAACACGTATCGTTGAACCATCTCTTGTTCCAGGGGAATCTGAAGAAGCTCGCTAGGAATAATACATCGATCCTGCTTCTTTTTCTTCTTCCGTTTGGAGGTTACGGTAGCATCTTGATGTTGTTGAACTTGAGCAATTGGAAGGTTGGGCTCCTTGCCGCAATCTGGGGCCATACATCTGACATTATCAACGTCCCCTTCAGATATGCAGCTGTTATAGAATCCTTGTAGGCATGGAATGCAGAACACATGCGAACAGAGCAACATGCGGTGGCAATTCACGCCTTTCTTCGGCTCTAAACAAACACCGCATTCGAAAGTCTCCTGTTCAAACCTTTCCCTTTTGGTTTTGATGTCGAAATCCAGCAGTGCAATCTTCAATCCGCGGAGAAGCTTGATAGGCTCATCGTGGCCATCTGCGATGCCAAAAGCACCATCGGTCATTTGTTGTAGATGATCAATATATGTGTAAACAACCATGTCTTTCCCACATTCTTCCCATAATCTTTTGCCATCCCTTTTCAACTTGAGGATTTGGGTTGGCGGGAGCCACGGTGGGCTGGTGGTGATGTTGAATATAGGCGGCTTCTCCGAAGGATAACCTAGTGGGAGTTCTATGTCCAATGTCAAAGGTGGTAAATGTGACAAATTATGTATATCCTGTCCGTTCCGGGCGGCTCTTCGCGCATTTCCATCAAGATTCTCTGCGTCCACCCCTGTATCATTTGTATCGAACGAGGTCGGTGGGGTCATGGGAGGCTGGAAATGCTCAGGGCCTGGTTCAAACTGAACCAGCAACGGAGAAGACGGCGTAACGGGGATATCTAACGAGGCTCTAAATGGACATCGCTCATCGATTCTGATTTCTGGAAAGATGGCGGCGATGGAGGAAAGCTCCATCGCCCGATCATCCTCTTCGGGAATGGGGACGATTATCGCCATCACCGGCTATCTGGGCTGTGAATTCTCCGTGCTACCCAACAAAAGACTGATGTTTCGATTCCTATATTACAGGCAGCTCTGCATCTTGAGAGGCGGATGCTAAGGCGACATGGTCAAGAATGGCAAGGCAGGCGGCCGGGTAATGGACATAAAAGTCTTTGTTCGAACTAGTTATATTATGAACTTCCTTTCCAGTAAACCATCCCCAAAGCACGTCCAGGACCGTGGGGTGCAAAAAAATGGAATGTGGCGATATAAAAAGTTCTGGAAATATCCGGGCTAGGATTGGCGCGTGTTTCTGGGCCCAGTGCTCAACACACGAATCAGGGAGGGATTGTGCCTGTCTGTCGGTAAACGTGGCGTGAGTAGGTAAAAGCCAAGTGCAATAGCTGTATTGGAAATAAGTGGACAAAATGCGCTGGCCACCGTAATGGGAAAGATGTTGGGTGAGGCACAAGAGAAAGAGCCTTCATGATTTGATAGTGAGGCTGCTAACCAAGGAAGGTTCCTGCCGAAATGGGAGAGAGACAGAAACGCACGCAGGAAACAGACAAACAATTAAAATTATTGGAAAAAAATTTCGTAAACAAACCAAAGCATCGAGGTCCGCCGATGGGCATCAACGCCGTTTTCTGCAGACCAACAAAGTCTCCGAGCCCCGCTGGTTGGGCGTGCAATCAGTAAGTCGCAAGCAATGTGGCGTGCCTTATCTCGCTCAGTGCCCCTCGCACGTGACATGCCACCCCGCAAGCTACAGAATAGTAGTGCCTGAGGCAGCAAGGCTCGCCTCGCGGAGCTAACAGCGGCTACTTGAGAACAAGTATTATGACGAAGCTGCAACAAACAACCAGCCACCTCTCGTCCGCTGTCATGGACACTGACTAAGTCACAGACAATGAGCAGATAGCTAGCTACATTTGTCCTCCGCTGGCTTCCTTTCCTTTGACCTAAATGAGCAATATGTCCATTGTCTGTCTGGCAATCTGATTTTGAATACCATCTCCAACAACCCCAATCATGTCGGCGTCCGAGCAGCCGTTAGCATCACTGTCCCTGACACATGTGCACTACGTGAGCTGCCCTATGGATATTGATACTACAGTTGAGCATCTTGAGCTAATGCAATTCTATTAGAATCCTACCGATATCGTTTCGTATGCCTCCGCCTGGCTAGCCCTTGTTCCGCAGGTATTATGCGTCACTTACGTTGCTCTTATTTGGGCCTCGAGGGAGGTTGAAATAATATTGATGTTCGCGGGTCAGCTGGGATGCGAAGCCTTGAACTTTGCACTAAAGAGGCTCATTCGAGAAGAAAGACCTAAATGTAAAAACGCCTTGAACAAATTCTCCTTCATGACCAAAACTGATAATTTTTGCCTCCACCAGACATGCATGGCAAAGGCTACGGAATGCCTTCCTCACACGCCCAGTTTGTGGCCTACTTCTCGTGTTATATCACTTTGTTCCTTCTTCTTAGACACAAGCCAAACTTCTCTGTCACGCCAAACGCCACAACCTTTATCCAAAGAGCTGCCGTATCCGTCCTCGCCTGTGTCGGTGCGAGTGCTGTCGCCATCAGTCGACTGTATCTGAACTACCACACCAAGAAGCAGGTTCTGGCTGGGTTCGCGGCAGGTGTATTGTTGTCCGTCGCTTGGTTCTTCACGATTTCTTTCTTGCGGACAACAGGGTGGATTGACTGGGCACTCGAGTTTCCGTTATCCCGTGCATTACGAGTCAGGGATCTAGTAGTGAGTGAAGACCTCACTGAAGCTGGATGGCAGCGTTGGGAAGCTCGAAGAATGCTGAAGCAACGCGAGGATAGTGAAAGCTCGCGTAAATCGAAATAATCCCATCGTCTCCAAAATATACACTCTTTGGATGTTTAAGCTTATGTGATACCCTTCAAACGTACATACGAAATATAATCTCATATATTGTCCATTATTCGGTATCCGACTCCCAAGTAAACTGTGAAGTCAACATTTATACTAGCCAGTACATGTATCCGATTAGATAATGATTATTTTACATGGGTAGGGACTGCTCTTATACACTTTATGTTAGTTTGGTGACGAAGTATAACTCAAAATAGTTAAAGTCTCAATCCCCGACATTATGATTGGACTGGTCACATGACTGACCCACAGAAAGGCCGATCCGATAATCCGCTCCGATCTTCAAAACACATACATAGGTGTGCATCTTTCATAATGGATGGCATTGTAGCCTTTAGACTATTGTGAAGATGGGCTATAGCAGCTACTTCTCAGGGAAATTTTCATCTTAAGTGAGTCATTGTGGCGTTGTTAAAAGTCTTTTGATGTTCAGTTCGGTTACGCGTTTTCAAGTTCCGTGGTGGGGAGCTTATCAATTCCACTCAGGCTAGGGCATGTCTACATTACATTACAAGATGTCAGCCGACCCCATTGAAGGCGATGAGCCTAGCCAGGTCATCGTCAAGGCAGATGAAGTTGACCAGACTGGCACCGATATATCACCTATTCCTGATGAACAACTAATGGCAGAAGTTGTCGATGGGCTCACCCTCGAACCATCTCCTCTCATTGAAGATCAGGTCCAACAGGTCCCTGGCTCTCGAGATCCAAGGCAAACAGGACGACCGGCAATAAGGCGTGATGGGGTTGCGCCTCCACCACCCCTGCAGCCACCCCCTCCTGCTCCTGGCCAACAGGCGACTGAGTTAGCACCAGATTCGCTCAGTCTTG
Source organism: Talaromyces proteolyticus (assembly GCF_021365285.1). Taxonomy (NCBI): domain Eukaryota; kingdom Fungi; phylum Ascomycota; class Eurotiomycetes; order Eurotiales; family Trichocomaceae; genus Talaromyces; species Talaromyces proteolyticus. The sequence continues at coordinate 743,023 of NW_025764284.1, read as the reverse complement.
CCCAGTTGAAAAAGATAGTACAAGATATGCCGCGATTTGAGCAGCAAGCATATGCATTTCGCTATGCCGACTGTCAGTCTTTCCCAGAAGAGCTCGACGAGTGGTTCCAATACAGCGAGCCAGAGCGTATGATGCTACTCGGGTCTAAGGTGTCATTTGAGCAACAATGGCAAGATTTTTGTCAACAAAGCTCTCTACATCCGGATCCTTCGTGGCTAGATGTCGGCCGTGATCTTCGAAAATCTTTCGTCAACTCTCTTCTAGTCAATTTGGACCATGAGGATATGTTTTCTCGCATTGAAGCATTGGAAGCCATTTGCTACGCGATGTGCGGTGTATGGGGGTCGACTGCTGGAAGATCTGTGGATGATTATCCTGACGAACCCACAGAGCAAGAAAAAGCGGAAACTCCCAAATTGAAGTCCCTTCAAATCGAGTGGATCGTCAACAATGTACTTCTAGTGCACGAATGTGACGGTATTCCCAAACTTTTCGAATATATGAGGGTCGTTTACGACAAAGAGAGAAGCTTAGTGGACACCGAGTCTATTGACTTGGACAATGAGAAAGAGCATGCAGCATACCTCATAGCCCGTGAGCGTGAGGCCAATCTCATTCTGACATGTCTATATTTTGCTGTTGAAGTTGCCAGGCGACTGGAGTCTCTTGATAGACAAAATGTGGACTTAAGAAATTCCATTGCTAGTCTGGAGCCCAGTTTACTCGTTGCTCTTATAGAAATCGTCGCTGGATTACGCTGGGATGATTCCGCCAGCATACCTTTCACACGTATCATCCTACTCTTCTGGAAATCTATTCTCCTTATATTTGGCGGAAGCGAGAGCTTGAAGGATGCGAAGAAGAGACTAGAGCCTCTCATGAACATCCCAGAAGACCCAGCTGACCGCCGAGAACCATTTTTGACTGCGTCTCCTCTTGATTACCATATTTTCCGCCAGGAAGTTACGTCCAAATACCCGTCATATAACCCTCCGCCGCCTGTAGTACCTTTAGAATTAGAGCACAACTCGATCCTTCCTCCTCTCCCTAACCACCCCAGTCGTCTAGCATCTGGGAACGGGCTGTTCTCTGCATCTGGGTCTACAGCCCCCGGTGGCAGTGGTTCAATCATTCATCAGCCGGTACATATCGCTACTCCTGCTCCATCACCTCCGCCATCACCAGTTGGTCCCGGTGGTAAGGCCGGAAAGAAGCAAAACTATCAAACGAATCAGAATTTCCCTTTCATGTATCCTCCCCTAGATGTCTCCAGCAATAACATTGGTGGAAAGGGCACGAGTGAGATGCAAGACACTCTAGTTGGGAAGAAATGGGAGGGTAGTGATGTTCCCGCTTCCATAATCGAAGCGGGAAAATTATTTTCTACTCATGTGAAAATGACTCGGGCAACACGACAATTATGGGAAGAACGTGAACGATTTATGAAATTCGAGCGAGGCTGGAATATGGAGGACATGAGCCTTAAATCCGATAACCAAGAAGACAATGAATCAAACAACTCTTCGAAGGATGAGAAAGATAAGGATACAGCCAAAGAAGTGGAAACAGACGACGAAGATATCCAACGCCGCTTGGACGCAGTCGAAGCTTTTTATGTGAGTCTTCCTCCACATTTAATCTTCAAGCAGCAAGCTAAACATCTTCTCAGAAACAAGCAATGCCACATCTGCAGTCAATTGTTATAGTTTTATTAAAAGTGATCTTGACAAATGTCAGTGCCATAGTGAATCAAGTCAATAGCCACAACAGCCACAGCTCGGGGTAAATTAATGCCTTCAGATGTTATTTCTCTGGATCTGATCAATTAACAGTCAATATAGGGCTGCCAATGGTTACCATTCAAGTGGATCCGCACACGAGGAACCTCCTACCGACGTTGAAGAAATTGATATGGCTCGACTTCGTGAGATTACGGGGAAGGCTGTTTCGGGTGCCTTGTTACTCTTGCTAAAATGGTTCAAGAGATCCCGTAAGTCACAATTTGCTATATCGTCTTGGTAAGTACATAATGCTAACTGGACTACCCAGACATCTTTAAATTCGAATACATGACGCAACTGCTACTAGACTCGAATTATCTTCCATTAATATTGAAGATGTTTGCTCATCAAGACGTAGATCAGGCGATATCTCAGCAAAACGACCGCAAAGAACTGAGGTATGTCCAGCTTTATCATCCATGGTGCAACTCAGTTAATAAGTCTAGCTTTTTCAATTTCTGCCTGCGTAATTCCCAATATGCCCCGGAAGAAGGCGACTCCATAGATGGCGATTCTTCTGGTGAAGATGAAGCTGTACCACCGCCTATACTCCGCCGCAGGCTATCACTTGATGGCAGCTCTTCGGTACGGGGGGTGTCTCCAGAAAAACCTGCAGCCTCGGAATTTTCAGACGGTTCTTTGCGTCCAGAAGTCGACGAACTAGGATACCCAACTGGACTACTTCCCAAGGATCCAATCACGACATATTCTTTCCGCAATTTCTTCTCGACCATTAATTATCTACATATAATGCAAAAGATCACACGCGACAAAGCACATCGCTGCCTCCTTCTCGTTCAGTACAAGTCAAGCACGATCCTCCGGAAAGGGTTAAAGATCCCAGATCCCGATCTACGACTATATACTTTGAAGCTTTTCAAATCACAAGTTCCATACTGCGGTAGAAAATGGCGTCAAACTAACATGCGTGTTATCACTGCTATTTATCTTTACTGCCGGCCAGAGTTACGTGATGATTGGCTGGCAGGTTCGGATGTTGATGCTGAAGTTGAAGAGGCACTTCCCTTAGAACAAGCACTTCGTGGTCTTACCCACTGGTGGCATTTGCGTCAATATAGGGATGTTATGAATATTGAAGAAGGTGCCTCTCTGATCGAAGAAGAAAGGGATTTCTTCTCAAGAGAGTTAGATGCTATGGGCTGGGGCCTTTATAGTGATGATATTCTCAATGATCTTGGTGATGAGAGGGAGCTAGGTGCTCCGACGAATGGCACAACTGAGTGGGATGGAGGTCCGTTACAGATGGAGGGTTGGTAGATTCATTTCACTTCAGTTTAACTTTAAAAAAAGACACTTTCAACGTTGATATAGACACGTAGTGTTTGTAATTCAGCAAGTCATAGTATACATTTTAAATAAATGGCTATAACTTTCTTCCGTGAGCGCCGAATTCTGCATAACTAGAAATGGCGACCGTAATAACCTAAGCAATGCACCAATGTGCAAGGTAGATTCAGTAGCTCGTCATTCAAGACATACACTGTTATTTTACTCAAACGTTAGATACACATCATAGAACTATCTCCAGAGAAACTAACTATTCTCTAACCCCGAATAGTTTAGGTTACATGTAAGCAGAAGACCAAATAATCACACAAGCACTGTCAAGGGGCTACATGTACTTCAAAAAAAAGACCCTCAATTCGATAAGAAATTTGAAGTCATTCTGCAAGTATGACTTGTTGGCTCTAAATTCTTTCTCGGATCCGGCACTCCTGGGTGAACGAGGGTATCTTTCCTCTTAAAATTTGGATATTCACCAGCTGCATTTCTGCGGGCTTCGACAACCCGTTTTAAGTTCGCTTTTATGAACTCGACAAGCTTCCCCGTCGAACAATTACCTAGATAGTACCCTTTTATGCAGCTTAGAGTCTCTAAGTGCTGCAAGAAGTCACTCGGGCGGTAGTAATCTCGCCCACAGGTGAAGCACCGAATCACCCCATCGAAAGACATATTATTCCTATCCATCAAGTTTTCATTCCCCAAAACTTCTCCACGAGACATTTGATATCGTTTTTCAAGGGTCCACCTTCGCATTTCTCCGACTCCATATGGTTAAATAAAGCAGGTAGCATGGCGAAGTCTTTCCCACAGAGAACGCAGGAGATGATCCGTGGGCGGTGGCAGCTAACATGTCCATTCAATTTTGAGCAAGTCATGAAATATTCTCTACAGATAACGCACATATATTGTGGGTATGGATATTGTGTGTTTCGAACCCCTGAGCAGAAGGATCGAAGCAGTTGCATGGCTCACAGTAGAGATGGTCTCTTTCCAGGTGATCCTGGAGTTCAGCGTATGTGTCAAATCCCTAGTTGTAACCTCAAAAAATGCATAGGATGTGACGTATTACAAGGTAGTCCTTGACAAGTTCTGGTTTTTTGACCTTTTGGTCACATCAATCGCACGAGAATTGAGGACTACGACGCGGGAGGCAGCAGCAGGAGGGAGGGTATTCTGTTGAATTCTTCTTCTTAACGGGTTTTCGTATCCTCCAAGAGGTATAATAAGACGGTATCTGAGTGTAGATGCTAAGTATTTCTTTTGCCTTCTGAACAGTTTGGCTGCAACATTATGGCTGTCCTTCTTGAATTTTAGATCAATTTTTACCTCAATAAGTGTGGAAGAAATACCTGAAGGTTAGATGGAATTATCATAAGGGAATCAAAAACTAAATAAGAAGTGCTGTGAATATAAGTCATATAAGTAGAGAAAATAAATTGAGCTACGCCTAGCGCATTCTTGTAATGCACACAGACTTAGTTTGACTAGAAATCACTATAAAGAACCACCAAACATTCATGGTTTGATAGAAGGACGATCCAGAAAGACCGTTTTCCTAAGTTGTATACCGCACAGATAAGGATATTCAAAAGGCTTATGTTTGCATCATAGCATCTCTTAAAATCACGTTCTAGTCCATTTGTCCATACTGGGCCCTTTATCCATAGATGGATTGATTAGCTTCGTGACGGGATCCGTTTGGTTTGAGCGGTACTGAAAGCCAAACAATAAAATGACATTATTATAAACACATTTCAAATTATTGGATTGACCGCCCAAAATTCGGTGATCAATATGGAATGCCCGAGAAACCCCTGTTTAATAGCATCAAATAGATTTGCATAGGGCTAGACCACCCACTTTGGCATCAATGCCAAGAAAACAGAATGGGTGAGAGAAATCTGATTATGGCTGGCTAGAACTTAATTCATTATCATTTATCTAATCCGATTCATTACTAAACTTGACAAAGTAGAAGTAAGGGCGTCTTTGATACCTTCAATGGTATTACGAACACCGAAGGCTAGGATCATGCTTCTAGAAAGAAATTATAAACAGTCCAGCTTTCAAATACCATTTTGTAAGTTAGACAGTCCGACTTCTTTTTTCCCTTTCTTGTCTGTTCTCGATTCGTGATGAAAATGACGAAGTTCGTCAAAATATGGAAGGGTTTACTGATAAGCAATCGCCGATAAGAAACATATCACGTGATTTATTCGCGCCGGGATTTTTTTTCTAGCCGCCATTGTGTATAGTCAAAGAGTGTTTCATTTCACCTATTCCCTCAAGCCTGTCGCAAGGCCCTACAATCCTCAGCTATGGCGTCCGACGAAATTGTGTGGCAAGTCATCAACCAACAATTCTGTGCCTTCAAACTTAAGTATGCAATTCTTACATATCTGCCCCTAAAACTCTTTTTTTGTTGGTCAACTAACGGCCCATAAATTAGAACAACAAAAGGCCAAAACTTCTGCCGCAATGAATACAATGTTACTGGGTTGTGCAATCGACAAAGCTGTCCATTGGCAAATTCTCGTTATGCCACTGTTCGCTCGGACCCTGAAACAGGCACCATGTACCTCTACATGAAAACCATCGAACGTGCCCATATGCCCAGCAAATTGTGGGAACGAATCAAGCTCTCTTCCAACTACGCAAAGGCCCTCGAGCAACTCGACGAGCGATTGATATACTGGCCGAAATTCTTGATACACAAGTGCAAACAGCGTCTGACGCGCTTGACGCAAGTCGCGATTCGTATGAAAAAGCTTGCCAAGGAGGAAGAGAGGCTAGGCGAGAAGATTGTCCCCAAGCTCGCACCAAAGATTAGACGACGAGAAGAAACTCGTGAGCGTAAGGCGGAATCAGCGGCTAAGATCGAGCGAGCCATTGAACGTGAACTGATTGATCGATTGAGGAGCGGTGCCTATGGCGACCAGCCGCTCAATGTGGACGAGGGAATTTGGAAGAAGGTCCTACGTGGTCTGGAGAGACAGGGAGAAGGTGAAAGAGATGAAGACCTTGATGAGGGTGAGCAGTATGATGAAGATGAGGAGGAAGGGGTCGGCGAGATCGAATATGTCAGTGATCTGGACGAAGACGAAGAAGACCTCGAAGATATTGAAGACTGGCTTGGGAGCGAGTCTGCTGACTCGAGCGATGATTATGACGATGACGATGAGGACGACGAGAGCGATGAAGAGGGAAGTGACGCATCCGCTGAAGAAAAGCAGAAGCCTGCTCCTGGAACGAAGCGCAAGAGAGCCGCACCGCCCCCGAAACCTCGCAAGAAGGGTGCTCGCGTCGAGATCGAGTATGAAACAGAAGGTCCTGGAACAGAGAGTGTGTTGGCATAAAATATCGACTTCATGGATGGCGTTTGAGGCGTTTTTGAAAAAAGGTTATGCGCAGATGATTCCGGCAATAGTGCCACCAGGGTTTTCACATACCTTGTTTCCGTTGTTAATAAAAGCATTGTCTATTTTATGTTACATATTATTTTTCTTGTCTCTTCAGCTTTGCTGCATTCCGTTGCCATGTTAGACAATTTTTAAAAATTCAACCTCCATTTGAGAGTCCTTGTTTTCCGGTCTAGAAATCTTTTCCATTTTATAATTCACAAAACAGAACATGAGCCAAAATCCTCAAGCATTTGGCCCAACTACAATAAACCCCCCAATAGCTGGGACACTTAGCAGACCGAGCAGCAGAATATATCCTACAGTGAAAGAAGCGTTTGTCTGTCAACATCTCTCTGGCACCACGATCAGACGGGTTCATGCATAAACGATGTAGAATGCGAAACGTGTCATAAAATTGCTTTGCAATCACGTTGGCAAGGAACGGTCGTATGGGTATTCCCATTTCCACGGCCAACCAACTCATCGTCCAGCCTCTTTGGGCCGATGTGCTCGATGCTATTCTGAAATATGACATTCCGCCAATGACAGCAAAAGGGAGGACAGAAATGAAAATACGAATAATCAACAATGCCCATTTGCTAAAACGATTGAATAGTATTGGATTTCTCAGGCTGAGAATTCAGTGGGTCTTTTCAGCTGAATTTTTGAAGTTGTAGCAGCTATATCAGCATAGGCTTCTTGTCTTCTTCATTCTTTTCCTTCAGATCACTTTTGTCCTTCTTCTTGCTCTTCTTGTGACGGCCATCGGCGATACCTTTGTTTCTAATTGGTTCTTTCGCACTCCGTGTATGGGAATCGTGTTCCGTGTGATTATCCGTCAAGATCTCTGGGTTCCTGGGCATGTATTCGTTCATATTTTCATCGCCGTCCTCTTTGCTGATTACAGAGGCTGCCCCCTTTTCTTGATTGCTGATGTGCTCAGTTTCTCCGGACGTAAAAACTTTGCTGTCAAGCTTGAAGTTCCAGAGACTTCCTTCATTCTCTTGGAAAGACCCAGAAAAAACAAAGACCTCATCGACATCGAGAGGCACACTTTCGACCCTGCCGACTACTCCTTCAAAGTTTCCGCCGCACTCACTACGCTCAGCTTAGCAGAGCTTATACACATTTTGGCTCCAAGTGAGACCATGATTGGTCGGTGGTTTTTGAAAAAACGCGAGGGAGTTTCTGTAAATAGTTAATAGGTCGCAATAAGCTTGAATGGTAATCCGAGTCATAGCTCGTAGCCACCGTGCGGGCAAAGTGCTGCAGCGCAGTGACACTCTCGCAGGATGAATTGAAATCTGCTTGCTGGCCAAAAACAAATACAAAAGTAGAGTGCCATTGAGCGCCTTGAAGGGAATTCCACCAGAACATGTATCGTTACCAGCGAGAGCGCTGTGTCAAGACGAACAAAAAAAATAAAGTAGTCGACTAGTCGTGTGCAGCAGGGACGAGCTCCACATGGAAGCCGCCGCCCGCGTTGTGGGCCGCCGCGAGTCTGGGACGCTTCTGAGACGGGGACTTCACCTCCAGGTATTCATGGTATTGAGAGTGTTATTGCATCTTCACTCACACAACTCCTACACCGTGAGGCCTGCCATCTTATGCTTAAGTTTTCGACTTCCTATATTTCGTCTAAGTATCTGCAGCGGATGACGATTCTTGGCCGCTGATTTACCAGACGTTCCCACGCCTCTCCTCTACCCCTCTTCCGGAGGCACCACCACCCCCAGCTGGCCTGACCATGTCTTCATACTTCGCATCCCTCACGTCATCCACGACAATATCCAGCCTTGGGACACGTCTCAACAGTCTGCGTCGCGCCATCACATCTGGGGAGGAACGTGATGACCCGGAGAACGAAGATTGCTCACACATCTCGAACGTTTTGAGAGCATACTATACGGAAAAAGGACTACCATTTCCGCAATGGCTTCCTCCAGATCCGAAAACACCAGTCCCACAACCCCGCATGATTGCTACTCAAGCGTCGCTCCAGCAAAGCAACAATCCTTACGGCTCCGTGCCAGGACAGCCCACGTCACGCGGCGGTGGTCTGGGGGATCTATGGGGTGATGGTCCCTCACAACCACCGCCAACACAAACAGCCAGTCTACGAAACCGTCCTGCCCGCACACCCGTTGCTTCATCCACTCTACGAACCCCAGGGCAATCTCAAACACCTCCTCCGCCGGAGCCTATTTCTCGACGACCGCTCCCGAGTCAGCGCGCAGGGTCATATCAAACGACGTCATCGTCCCATTCAAGCCTAGGGCTGGAGAGAGGCAATTCTGGCGGCAGCTCAGCACAGGAGAGGCTACGAGCTCGTTTCCACGGTGGCTCGGGGGCGAGTAGCCCGAGCCCTCCGCCTCAGGCACAATCACAAGCGTATGAAGGCGGATATGCGCGTGGTCAAAACAGTGGAGGTGGAGGAGGATACAAACGGCCAGGGTTGCCAAACAACCCAAGGGCAGGAGGGTATCGATAAATCTATCCATGCGTGATCTATCCAGGCACCATCTCTGTGCGATTTAATCGGGTGTTGCGGGAGCAAGTTCTGTCTTTTCTTTTCTTGAATGGTTGGCATATCTGGGCGGTGGTTTTAAGTATTCTGCGTATACCCTGCAGGTATTTAGTAGTCTATTCATAGACAGGCATAGACTCTGATCTATTGCAATATATAACTTTTCCCACTATCGTACATATGTATAGACCTACCCTTTGACCACTGTACATGCAGCAGCCTAGCCATATATGTATATATCAGTTGATATATATAATCATAAATATACATGATTCGATATATATATACATGTATGTGTGCATAATGGTGTGTTCTTGATGGAGGCTAGCAGTTGCGGGGCGGTTAGCAACATTGGAAAGGGAAGGAGCAAGCCCACACACACCAATGCATGTGTCTCTCGGGCATCCGCTAACATTGAAGTCTTCCTGCAAACCCTGCCTGGCCAAATCTGCTTAGGCAATACTCCTCGCGAATGTATGTGGTTTTGCATCCTCCTTTAACCAGAGAATGGACATCAACTACAGTCCACAGGCACGGTCCATCATCGGCTCATTCGATCGTATTCGCTGACATTAAAAGCTTTAAACTACCTCAGCTATACAGCGCGGACATCCGAGACTCGAGCCATCGTCGCAGCCCGAAGAAAAGAAATCAGAAATGAATACGGGGTGCGTATTGGCGCTTTGAAGGATGATCCAGTTCTGGGCTTGGTTGCCCAGCCAATACCGACGCATTGACGCACGGAAACCAGAATCCGAGCCCCATCCACAGGAGTAGTGTGCTCCGGAGACGCAGTGTTTTTCTTGCAAATTTGTTTCTTCGGCAAGCCGTGTGGAGGTATATGCCGACGATTTCCCGGAGACGAATTGCACGGGCCTATCATCCCAAGTCTGCTAAAAGACACTACGTATGCACACCGTGGGGTTCATGGTCTAGATAATTGCAATCTAGTCTGATGGCAAATGTCAGAGCCTCGAAGAACGCAATTGCCTGATATTCCTCTCGGTGAGGCCAGTTCTCCACGTCGGCATCTGCTCTCCAGACCCCTCGGCGTCTTCAAATCATCGAGAGCATGGGGTCATGGGTATGAAGACTACTAGTTGTCGCGCCCCGTGGGGTGAGGAATGTAGTTAGCAGACACCCCATCGATGTGAAGGCGGGCTGCAGGGAGAAAAACACAATCTGACGGTCGCCTTATTCAATGTCTCTACCAGGTATGGGGGCTAAGACGGCTTGGTGTCACTCAAATCAGGAACGACTCGAGCAATAACATCGGCACGAGCAGCTGAACACGCCCGATGAGAATTGTCGGCTTGCCGGGAACATTCGAGCGAACAAAAAAGTGGGCGGGCAAGAAGTTAACATGAACATCCGGCGCGTTTTGTTGGATGGGGCTGTATTTCTGTGGTTCTGTGGCGAGCTCAAGTCGGCTTTTAAGTTTTTCCTAGTCATCTCAGACTACACTCAAAAAGACTCGAATAGTCAACACTGAGTGGTTCCCCGCACTGCAGACTCCGTAATCGGAATCTCTGGGATTGCACTGCTCCATCGACGACACGTTTCATTTTCTGCACAGTAGTAGACCGACGTATTGTATCACCATCCTCGTTTTTGAGCACTTTAAGCTTCGGAACCTGAGCGACTTTCGCTGAAATACTATTGTCAAAAAGGTTAAGGTCTGTACCATGGATCACTGCAATTTACAGAAGCGAGTGGAACTAAGTTGCAACGATGGAGGATCTACATCCAGCATGCGGTATTATTGGTCTGCTGGCCATCCTTTCTGGCCTCTCAAGTTCTTGCAATGCGCGGCGATTGACCCACCTACTCCGCGATGCCCATGCAGCTAAGAATCAACAATACGCAAGCAGAAGTCAGGAAGAAAATCCTGGAGCCCCACGGGAGGAGGTCAAAGACTAGCCTGATTGTTCCATTCCGGATGTCCCCAGTATGGTTTGCCCTATTATGTGCTCCGTATCACAGGGCCTAGTTTCGCCCGTAGAGCCTTATAAAGGAGCCGTTTCGCCATTCAATCCGGAGAGGCAGTCTCTCCATCTCTCGGCATCATTCCTTTTTGCGGGTTGACTATTTGGCCTTCCCCTTATTTCTACAACCATGGAGACCACACATCATATCGAGGCCACCCAGCCGACAGACAAAGAAATCCCAGATATTGATCTTGACGACATCAAGGGAACTTCCAATGCTGCTCAAGAGGCGGCTATGGACGCCGAACTCGCGCGTCTGGAGGAACAATCCCAAGGCCTTAAGCGACCAAAGCTGGAAGTCTCCTTCACCAACCCGGCTGTGTTTACCTACCTCCTAGTCGGATTTGCCTCATTGGGTGGTCTTTTATCCGGTCTGGATCAGTCGCTCATCAGTGGCGCCAATCTTTACATGCCCGGTGACTTGGGGCTTTCGGACAACCAGGCCAGTCTTGTCAACTCGGGCATGCCTTTGGGTGCTGTTGCCGGTGCGCTGATTTTGTCTCCATCAAACGAATACCTCGGTCGCCGAAACTCCATTATCTTCTCTTGCATCCTCTACACTATCGGCGCAGCGCTCGAAGCTGGTGCTGTCAACTTTGGTATAATGTTTGCTGGCCGCTTCATCCTTGGAACCGGTGTCGGTCTGGAGGGTGGTACGGTGCCTATTTATGTGGCTGAATGCGTCTCGTCTAAAATCCGTGGTAACCTCGTGTCATTGTACCAGCTCAATATTGCTTTCGGTGAAATTTTAGGCTATGCTGTTGCCGCCATCTTCGTCGATGTAAAATCGGGTAACTGGCGCTACATCCTGGGCTCCTCGCTTGTCTTTTCGACCATCATGCTCGTTGCGATGTTCTTCCTACCAGAAAGCCCACGTTACTTGATGCTCAAGAACCGTCAACTGGAAGCCTATGCTGTTTGGAAAAGGATTCGTGGGTTTGATTCATACGAATCAAAGGCCGAATTTCTCGGCATGAAAGAAACCGTCTTCGTCGAAAACGAAGAGCAGCAGAACAATAACAAGTACCCTTGGATGGACTTCTTCACAAACCCTCGCGCGCGCCGAGCTATTGTCTACGCTAATATCATGGTTTTCCTGGGTCAATTTACTGGTGTCAATGCCATTATGTATTACATGGGTGTACTCATGAAAGCCATCGGCTTTAACGACAGGGACAGTGTCTTCATGTCACTAGTCGGTGGGGGGGCCCTAATGCTCGGCACCATTCCCGCGGTTTTGTATATGGAAAAATTCGGTCGTCGATACTGGGCCAACACCATGCTTCCTGGCTTCTTCATCGGCCTTGTGTTTGTTGGTGTCGGCTACCAAATTCCAATCGATACTCACCAAAGCCTCGCCATGGGTCTCTATCTGACCGGTATTATCCTGTACATGGGCTTTTTTGGCTCTTATGCTTGTCTGACATGGGTCATCCCCTCTGAAGTCTTCCCCACCTATCTCCGTCATTACGGCATGACAACTTCGGACGCCAACCTCTTTCTGTGCAGTTTTATCGTTACCTATAACTTCACGCGTATGATGAATTCCATGACTCGTATTGGACTGACTCTCGGCTTCTATGGCGGCATTGCCATGCTAGGATGGGTTTATCAAATCCTATTCATGCCTGAGACCAAGAACAAGAGTCTCGAGGAGATAGACGAGTTATTTAGCAAGCCCACCTCGGTTATTGTCAAAAAGAACATTAAGAATACCGTACAGGTCATGCGAGACTTGAGCATGTTCCGATTCAAGAAGGTATTTGTGCCAGAGTAGATCTCGCTTCTTGTCTTTGTGTCAAGATGATCGATGAAGGGAACGTGGAAATATCTTTGAATTGGACTTGGTTGGTTAAGCTTTTATGATGTATGATATTAACCATATGCTACCCAACATATATGAATATATTAAGCTATGTCTAAGTGGCATTATTTAAACCATCTCCTTGTTTGATAACTGCCGTAAACCCGGACTGCTCCTAGGTGGACGTCAACGGGCATTGTTGTTGGCAACAAGTACATGCAGGCAAAACCATGAGATCGTCAATGGTGATCCGATTCCATACTGATACTTAGGTGGAGACAGTATTTGAAAGCCATAGAAGCAACTAGAGAAAGGCTTATGTATTCTAGCAGCATAAAAAGTCATATTATGTATACATGCAAGAAGGGATCTTTGTTCCCACTTGGAAACATTCGGTATCAATGCTCAGTAGCAAGAATAGCTGTACGCCAGCCCAATGTAAGAAAACATACAGGAAAAGGCCTATCTCTAATCTCCAAACATTTCCATCCTAAAAATGACCAACAAGAAACTCTTAACATAGAGGAAGCTCCTCAAAGCAAACATAATTGAAACACATTAAAAAGAATCATAGGGGAAAATGATCATCAAAAAATATGTGAAGAAATTCTTGAGGTGTGTGGATCGCCCTGCAGGGTTGAAGGTGGTGTATATCAACATCTGGAATACCCTCTTGGTCATATTCATGTCGTTAAGCCGTGACACCAGAACAAATCTTTACTTAGCCATCACATCAATGTATCCTCTGCCCTTCTTCTTACTTTTGACAGTACCTCCCTTCCGCGCTTGTGGAGCACCTAGCAAGTCATCAATAGAACTGGCAGTGCTCAATGATGTTGCAGGTCGAGAAGGTGGTGCTAGCCCAGGGCTAGAAGTAGGTGGTGTGGCACCGGCAACACTGGTAGAGGCAGCACGGGGTAGTCCATTAGGTCCGGCAAGACCAGGAATCGGTAGAGCACCGTTCAATACCGGAGGCAGCGCGCTGCCACCGGTAGAGGGACGACTGTCCACTGAGGTGCCTAATTCAGACATAGATGGCGGGCGCTGTAACATTGGTGGTCCAGAAGTCGTGCTGCCAGCACTAGCAGATCTGCTTTGTGGCGCAAGACCTTTTGGAGGCGGAGGGGTAGCTCGAGCCGCGGCATTAGCGCTATTTGGGTCCTTTTTGTTGACCCATTTCTTGAGGTCAGGGTCATAGTAGAACGAGTTCTCTTCACCCAGCTTGGCTCTGATAGGTCCCCCAGATGCATCGCCATCCTTTTTGCCTCCCCACCAACCTCCAAACCAGCCCTTCTTCGCAGGTGCAGGTCTTTGTGCTATTTTGAAGTTAGTTTCTTCACACATAATCAGTTTTATTCAGGATAAGAATGACACATACCATCTGCCTCGGCGGCTCTGCGAACTGCCTCGTCGAGTTCTCTGTTACGCTGTGACTTTGCATCGCTTTGGACTGCTGATGCCCGAGCAACAAGATCGTCATCATCATCATCGTCCATGAAAGACTTCTTCTTCGGTTTGCTTGCTTCGTCGTCGTCTTCCTCGTCTTGTTCCTTTTCTGGGGCATCCGTTGTAATAGGTAGGTCTGGTTGATATGAGGGTGGTTCGTAGGAAGAAGTTGGGGGCTCATAGCCACCATATAAGGGTACTTCAGCCGCTGCATTTTTCACTGCCTCTATAGGTTGTCCAAATGCCACTGGTGAAGCTTGGAGTCCACTTGTAAGTGCTGACTGTTGAGCCACAACTGGGAAAGCTGGTTGTGACTGGCTCGGCATATTCTCATCCACAGGAGCAAGGGGCATGTAGGACGATTGCGGAGGAGTTGAATGATATTGATAGGATGGGGAGCCATAGATATTAGATGAGGTTGGGGTATAAACATTGCTTTCAATCGGTGCTGCTGATTCTTGGGACCCTGGTCTTGGGGGAAGTTACCGCCAATAGATGGAGACCTCTGCGATTCCATTGAAGATCGTCCACGATATTGTTCTGGGGATGAGGCAGGGGCATATTGGTTCCCGGGTGCATAGCGTGAAGATGCATTCGTTCCCTGTGCCATTGGATATCCGCCATATATGTCGGATACAGAAGGCGACCGACTGACAGTAGGGGTTCCAGAAACCTTAGCAAAAGGCCCAACATCGGCATCCATGGCTGATCCATTGGAGGCACCGTCACTTTCATCACCAGCAACAAAGCTACTAAACTTCGCCCACATGGAGCCAGAAACCTTTTCCATGCTAGGCTTGGACATCCATGATGAACTGCCATCGCTTGGGGCTTGCCTGAGTCTGTTTGCAAGTTCATCAATTTCGGCAAACAAGCGTTGATGAAAGTAAGGGGAAGGCTTAGTATTTGCTTTGATAATTCCGCCAATGGCTTCGCAATACTGTTGGGCATCATTTCTCGACCCATTCTCTGCCAATATATATGCGTGCTGCAATTTGAACGGCTGCAAATGGGGCAGTATGGCGCTTGGGTTGCCAGCCAAGACAGACGTTGCAAATTCATAGACCTCTGTCAATGCAATCGCATCTTCATCGCGGAAAAACGTAGCCGGGAACCTGTGATGATCTGTGCCCAGAAGAACAATAGCGGCTTGGGCATCATCAGCTCCACCAAACACTGCATTCTGCGAAAATGCTCGGGCGAATAGATAGCAAATGTGCGACGCCTCTGTTCGGCCGTAGGATGCTAAGAGCTGGCCCATGGAGAATAGCGCTCGATGATCATCGATACTACGATTGTTCAAGACTAAGCCGAGGGTTTCACGCCATCTATCTAAACCATCAAGTGCATTTTTAGTGGACCCTTGTCCACCTTTGGTCACCATCTGTAGCCCAACTCTTGCAGAAGGAGGAACAAGCTCATCAACACTTTCTTCACAACTTCCAGAAAGGGTTGCGTATAAAGAAGCCAATGACTCGGTGTTTTCCCCAACCGAGCGAACCTCTCTTTTGATAAATTCTTGAACTACTTGTTTCCAAAGGGGCTTGTCAAGAGCCGACGACATGATCATAGCATGACCCCACAAGCGGCTATCCACTGCTCGCCAAACAGCTTTCTCACGGTCTCCAACCAAGAGATCTTTCTTTATGCTTTGAAGAATATTGCCATCGACGGCTTCTGCTCGTACAGAGCTAGTACTCGGTTGATATGTTCCTGGTCCTCCACTGGCATTGAAACTGTTATCGGAGCTCAGGTTTTCCAGTTCTGGTGATATAATGCTTTGTAATAACTTTTGTATATCTGCCGATTTTTCCAGTGCCCCATCGTTTTCAACTAGCACTCGCATTAATTTCCACAAAAGAGTCTTCTCGTCGTGCCTTTTGTAGCCATCGGGTTCAGATTGCAGAGAAAAGGGGACACCTTCATTTTCCAAAGCAGCGATTCTGCTAGATAGCCAAGCAACGACATCCTTTTTCTTGGATTTCGTCTTCAGCGGACCCGGATATCGTACAATATCATCTCCAGAAGAAATGATGTCTTTGTATTGACGAACTTTAGGCTCCCCAGGGGTAGACATTATCATTGGTGTCATTTGACCAGGGGTATATCGGGGTATATGCCGAGGGAAACAGGTGGTGACCACGCCTCCAAATCCAAACTTAAACATTGGAGCTCCTTTCCAACGCTGTAGAGGATCCTGTTCTTGGCCATCAGTAGGCTCTATGAATGCGTGTTCAATGTGTTCTCTGACTGGTGGCACTCCTTGCATTGCAGAATAAGGGTTTACTGTTTTTGTTGGAGAGTTGGGTGCATGAACAGAAGCTGGCCGTTGAAAGGGTTCAGCGCTGGTCTTGGTAAGGCTTGGTCCAAACAATTGTCTGCTTGGTGATTGGGTTTGAGATCTCCTAGGCGGTGCGAATTGAATGTCATTTGGTGGGGGTGCTATTTTGCCCTGAGATGAGCCAGCATTAGGAAGGTATGGAGACTCGTTGGAGGAATGTCGAGCATGCTCGCCAGCATTTGAGATAGAAGCAAATGGATTCTTCGGGGGGCTATATGGCTGCGAAGTGTTGGAATTTGGGAATGTGTATGCTAGTGGCTCAACTTCAGGTTGGGCAGCAGGAACAGACGGCGGCTGCTGTGCTTCGTATGCAATTTTCTCGTGGTGAGCCAAAGGGCTGGATGTACGCGGCTGAAACGGAAGAGATGCAGGCTGAGAAGCATAGCGAGGTCGGCCAGACAATGACGCTTGAGAAGGAGGCGGAGCTGGGGAATAACGTGGAGATATCGGGGGTTTACCCGCTATGGCACCACCTGGTGGTTTTGGGGAATACCTAGGGCCAGTTCCAGGGCCAGCAGGCACGGGAGGAACGCTTAAGTTCGAATATGGGCCTATCAGCTCAGGGGCCTGAAGTTGCGATTGATAAGTATTCTCTGCGGGAGTCTCGGCAGGATGTATAATAGAAGGCGCAGGCACCTGGGGAACTGGCGGCACTAATTGAGTAGGTGGATTCAAATGTGCTGTTGTCTGAGGGGTATACCGTCCACTGCGGCTCCCAGGGCGTGTTCTTGATGGTTGCACAGGTAGTTCTTCGAAAAAGTTCTTAGGCGCATTGGTTTCACGGCTTTGAGGGGGCGTTATGTTGCTATGCGAGGGGAGTGGCGGCATGGTTGCTACTGGCGGTGGTGTAAATACCGAATTGCTAATACTTCGAGGTGGCGGTGGGGCCATAGCATTTGAGGGAGGAGTGCCAGTCTTTCGAGATGCTGGTGCCCGTCGGGGGCGAGCGATGGTGTCTGGTAAGTCGTAAGGAGACTGGTATCCTTGCCTAGACTGGTCCGCAAAGCTTTGTGCCCCAGAATCCGGCGGTATTTGGCTTGGACGCGCTGCGAATGTTGCTGGAGGTACGTTTGATGACAAGGCATATGGATTTGATAGTCCATGAAGTAATTCCGACGATGACGGCTGATGCGGTGCGTATGGGTTTACGGAACTCGAAGTAGCAGGTTGGGATGGCACTGTCTGGGGCGACGACTCAATAGCCGTGGATGAGTCTGCCACTGTAGAGGTTTCCTTTGATATATCGTCTTCTAGAAGTAAATCGTCATCGTCGTCCAGTTCTGCCTGCCACCTGGCCGCCAGGTCTTCCTCGTCCTCTTTTATTATTGCACCATCAAGCTTCGCATCAACAGTAGAGTCCTCCACCGGTGAGTCTAAAGCACCCGCATCGAGTGAGTTAATAACGTCGTAGGTGCTTTTCCGGGTCATGCTTGGCTTCTCAGGGTTTGATACGACCTCAGGAGCGGCGGATTTGAAAAAATCGTCTCCATCGTCATCTTCGAACATGTCTCCAAGAGGCTCGTCACTCTTATCTTCAAGGACTGGCTGAGAGTATGAGTCATTTTCAACCAAAGGAATACCTTCCTCGAATCTAGACTCCGCTTCTGGCGGCATGTATATCGGCTTTGTTTGTGTTTTTAACTGGTCGAAGAACCCACCTTCGTCGTCCTCTACAGCATTTATTTCCCACAAGTCAGTGTCAGTCCGCTCAATATTCGCAGGTGACTCGGTTGAAATTGTTTCGTGCTGTTGTTGGGTTTCCGATGGTTGCACAACCTCCTCCGCATCGTAGACATGATCAAACGACGTGTCACCGGAAGCGGGTTTTAAGTGATTTTCAATCGGAGGAAACGAATTAGTGCGCCCAACAATGTCTTCCCGGTTAAAAGGATTTTGCGGCGAAGCTACGTCCCAGGTAATTTCTGTATCTTCCCCCCAGCTGAAATCCTTTGTATTCGTGTCGTTGGATAATTCTTCGATCACTTCCGTTACATTTGTTTGAGCGGCAGGCATGTCGTGCTTATATTCTAGAGACTCTGTATACTCGGGTGTGTCAAGGGACGAAGGGAATCTCTCGGGTTCGGTTTCCTCTTTTGATGCATCGGAGAAGGGTTGCTGTTCATTTGCAAATTGTGATCGTTTTGGACGTTCCGATGAGTCTGGCCTCAAAGCTGGGTTCCAGGAAGCGGCCGAAATAATATTATCCGCAGGCGGTGGCATTGTGTCCGCCATGGTTATAAGCGCATAAGCTCAATAGTTAAACTGGCTCCATGTCAGTCCATTCACCATCGATGAAATTCTTCAGGGGCCAGGTGGCTAATAACCAAGCCGGGTTGCGTACATGTACAGTACAATGGCAAAATAGAGCGGAAAGAAGTGAACGAGGTAAACAACAACTTCGATCAGAGCGAAATGAAATCAAGGCCAAGTCAAATGCAGCATTATTGGGAACATAACGGCCCGAACGCGCAAGATGCGAAGTGGAAAAGATGCCCCATCGATAGTATTGCTTGAGCTGGCAACAACGGACTGACGCTATCTGCGCTCACCTGTCCTCCTTATTCCGGCGCTAGCCATCTTGGGGTTAGAGTGTACCCCAACCATATTTAGACATGATCAGCGAGCACTATGGAATCGAATTCCTACATTGTTCTTTGCGAGAAATCGAGGATATTTCTTGTAAGCGCCGAAATGGGTTGGCAGGTGCATAGTTTGTCATGAAGAAGCACACAAAGACTGTATTATTCCTCCGGTGCGGACATACTCGCCACTGCTGGACAGTTTATATGCAATTCTTCTATGGATTAGGTAGCTGTATGTGTTCAGAACTCAAAGTATGAGCACAGCCAAGTATGACGCAACTTAGGAATAATATTTCAAGCCACTGCTCACTTCCGATAGCCAGTTTCATGGCCATGAATGAATGATAAATCATAAGAATAACACCCAGTCACTAGCTGGATCCAGCCTAGTCCGACGATGCAATTGGAAACGTGGACAGTGGCCCGGTGGATCACGGAATCATGTGATTTGTAGGCACCTTTCATTTCACCCTGTTTGGAATGCGATCATACACCACCACACTTTATCTCAACATACACTTGTGAGTTACTTCCTTTGCAGGCAGAGGAGTATCCGTGAGCCTAATCAAACTCCCATTGCTGGCATTCCAATTCCACATTTCTCATCACCCGTTTATCCCGCATCCTAAGTCACCGAGCGATCCGCGCACACGACGACTGGCAACGACGACATAAACACAATCACCGGCAGTGATATGACATACAGTATCTGCCGCAGGGGTTAGCTGTGGCTGCTCCTTGGCTAAATTAGCTTCTCTGGTGTACACAGAAAATAAACTCGAGAAAGATGTCGTTGTCCACAGAATACCTCCCTGATTTCGATCATTCGGACACTACCAGCGATGATGATCTAGACCTGGAAGAACTCGACCCGGAGTCGGTGGGAACCCATAACACGCTTCGAAGCTCACGAGACTACAGCAGCCGACCGAGAGAATATGGAGCTCGTATAGCATTACGGAATCTAAGAACAGGCGGTAGAAATCTCAAATGGAGTCGGGACGCATCTCGGCGCCGTAAGCATTCTGAAGAAGACGACCTCCACGGTCTTCTCGAGGACCACGATGGCGCAGCTCTGAGTCCAAACACGGACGATTCTCCTCTGTTAATAGGGCAACGAAGAAGGAGCCATGCATCTTTAGACGACCGTCGCTCGAACAAACTAAGGCTTCCCAGTTTTCTATCTACAATTGCTGGTCCACCTTCAACAAATAATTCTTCAAACACTGGACCAGCTCGAGAGGTCTTGGTGGGCCAGCAGCAGCAGATGAAGTATCCTGCTAATGCAGTGTCAAACGCCAAATATACTCCATGGAGTTTCCTTCCTCGCACCTTATACAACGAGTTCTCCTTTTTCTTCAACCTGTACTTCCTTCTTGTTGCGCTTTCACAAATAATACCCGTGTTACGCATTGGATACATGTCCTCGTACATTGCACCACTCGTTTTCGTTGTGTCCATATCTTTGGGTAAAGAAGCCTGGGATGACATTGGTCGACGACGGAGAGATGCCGAAGCAAATGCAGAAGAATACACGGTTTTGTCCTTCGGGGAACCTGGTGGCGGGACTGCACGTGGTAATTCAAGACAACTTGCTGGGTCGATGCTTGATTCGAATGTGTACGAGCTTACTAAAAAGTCACGCGATCTGAAGGTCGGGGACGTGCTTAAAATCAAGAAGGACCAAAGGTTGCCTGCAGATGTTATTATTTTGAAAAGCACACTATCGGATTCGTCTATAACAATTGACAGATCGGAGATTGCAGAGTCATCAGAACAACGTCAAGCCAACCTTCTGGATTCAAGCTCAGACATTCCTCCAGCAGATGAAAACGCCACATCACAAAATACTGATGAAAATACGGATTCCAATGGAATTAGTGATACTTTTATACGTACCGATCAACTTGATGGAGAGACCGATTGGAAATTACGCCTCCCATCAACACTGTCCCAAAGTCTTACCCTGAAAGATTTCAAGAGACTGAGGATTCATGCCGGAGCTCCGGATAAACGCGTCAATGATTTTGTTGGAACAGTCGAGTTAGCTCCACCACTATTCAGCTCGTACGATCCACCTGTGAATAAAACATCACCGGACAACGAGAATTCACAGGATTCACATGATGCAGAACAAGGGAAATCTGCACCATTGAGTATTGATAACACAGCTTGGGCGAACACTGTGCTGGCGTCAAACACTACGACATTTGCCGCTATCATATACACTGGCTCACAAACTCGATCTGCAATGTCTACAGCTCCCTCTAGGTCTAAGGTTGGCCTCCTTGAATACGAAATCAATAACTTGACAAAGATTTTGTGCGCCTTGACTTTAGTATTGTCGATAGTTTTGGTAGCTCTTGAACGATTTCAACCAACAGATGACAAGGAATGGTACGTTGCTATCATGATATATTTGATTCTGTTCTCGACCATTATCCCTATGAGTCTCAGAGTCAACCTTGATATGGCAAAGACTGTCTATGCCAGATATATCGAGCGAGATCGTGATATCCCCGATACCGTAGTGCGGACAAGCACCATTCCCGAGGATTTGGGTCGCATTGAATACCTTTTGTCAGATAAAACCGGAACGCTCACACAGAATGGTAAGTACTTGAAAGTTCTAAAATCGTTCAACAATTATTAACAATATTAGAAATGGAATTGAAAAAGACCCATGTTGGAACTGTGTCATACGCCAATGAGGCCATGGAGGAGGTCACGTCGTATATTAGACAGGTCTTCGCATTATCTGACATCTCCCAAACATCTCTTGTAACGCCATCATCAGTTTTTGCCTCCCAGGCTGGCGCTGGCGCTGCTACCAGAACAAGGAGGGAAATCGGTGCTCGAGTTCGGGATCTCATTCTCGCGCTAGCCTTGTGCCACAATGTGACCCCAACGACTGAAGAAGAAGACGGATGCAAGGTTACCAACTACCAAGCATCTTCACCGGATGAAATTGCCATAGTGAAGTATACCGAGGAAGTAGGACTACGAGTAGCTTATCGTGATCGAAAAAGAATATTCCTCGAATCAACGCATACAAATCAAGTCGTCGTCCGTGTCAATATCCTCGACGTTTTCCCCTTCACATCTGACAGCAAG
The DNA here is from genome assembly GCF_021365285.1 of Talaromyces proteolyticus. NCBI lineage: Eukaryota > Fungi > Ascomycota > Eurotiomycetes > Eurotiales > Trichocomaceae > Talaromyces > Talaromyces proteolyticus. Next base: position 720,734 of record NW_025764284.1, on the reverse strand, counting down.
CGAATGGGTATTATTGTGAAATTCGAGCAGCCTTCTCCAGATGCTACTTCATCAGAGAGCGATGCTGAGATCTGGTTTTACCAGAAAGGAGCAGATACGGTCATGTCTTCGATCGTTGCAGCTAATGACTGGCTGGATGAAGAGACAGCTAATATGGCGCGTGAAGGATTACGCACACTTGTTGTTGGTAGACGAAAGCTCTCATCACAACAGTACCATAGCTTCTCTACTGCATACAGGGAAGCTTCGTTGGTTCTGCAGGACCGCGATTCCGGCATCGCTAGAGTTGTTGGCGAACATTTGGAACGCGATCTGGAGCTTCTGGGTGTGACTGGTGTTGAAGATCGTCTTCAGCGGGATGTGAAACCATCACTAGAGCTTCTTCGCAATGCGGGTATCAAAATTTGGATGTTGACTGGTGACAAGGTTGAAACGGCACGATGCGTAGCAATCTCCGCTAAACTTGTGGCACGCGGACAATACATCCACACTGTGTCCAAACTCAAGGACAAATCATCTGCTCTTGAAACGCTCGATTTCCTTCGGCATAAGAACGACGCTTGCCTCTTGATAGACGGTGAATCTCTGTCATTGATGCTCAGCCAGTTTCGATCGGCATTCATATCGATTGCCGTTCTGTTACCCACTGTAGTCGCATGTCGTTGTTCACCGACTCAGAAAGCGGAGGTCGCAGAACTCATTCGTCAGTACACCAAAAAGAGGATATGCTGTATTGGTGATGGCGGCAATGATGTCTCCATGATCCAGGCAGCCGACGTTGGTATTGGTATCGTTGGCAAGGAAGGCCGTCAAGCCTCTTTGGCAGCAGACTTCAGTATCACCCAATTTCACCATCTCACCAAGCTTTTGGTTTGGCACGGGCGCAATTCGTACAAACGATCCGCCAAGTTAGCACAATTTGTTATGCATCGTGGACTCGTGATTAGTGCCTGCCAGACAATGTACAGCATTGCCAGTCATTTTGACCCCAAAGGCCTATTCATCAACTGGTTGATGGTTGGCTATGCAACTGTTTACACCAATGCTCCTGTCTTCTCCCTCGTTCTCGATAAAGATGTCGATGAAGAATTGGCGAACCTTTATCCTGAGCTTTACAAAGAGCTCAAAAACGGCCGTAGTTTGAGTTACCGATCTTTTTTCGGTTGGGTATTCGTCTCTGTTTATCAAGGCGCTGTCATTCAGGGTCTTTCTCAGGTTCTCCTCGACACAACGACGGGGAAGAAAATGATCAGCGTATCCTTCACTGCGCTAGTTCTGAACGAGTTGCTTATGGTGGCAATCGCCGTAACGACCTGGCACCCGATCATGATATTCTGTATCGTAGGGACGGCTCTGGTGTATGCAGCCAGCGTTCCATTTCTTAGCGAGTATTTTGACTTGGAGTTTATTATCACTGTGGGGTGGCTTTGGCGTGTTGCTGCTGTATGCGCGGTCTCCGTCATTCCCGTATGGATCGGAAAGGTCGTTAAACGATCATGGCGACCACCCAGCTATCGCAAAGTCCGAGGATAGAAGGATCCGCGTTCTATTGTATATAAAGCACTCTTCTGTCATTTATGCTGTGTATTTTAGAGTTATTCATATCTTCAATTTTCTACCAAACATTGAAACTATTGACTTGGGTTTTATAATTTGTTTTAGCCGCGGCCGCCCGGGTGAATTTGAACGGCGCAAGCACACCAAGCTTCTCATTGAATCTTGTTCAGAAAGGGTCCAGCCGCCATGTAAACCAGTTATTTAAAAAAATCCTTGCATTGTACTGGGATCAAGCTTTGGTTGTCCGCAATGAAAGAGGAAGTCACATGATTTATCTGGCTGCCTGGGCTAGACCATGCGTTGCTTTCCCCGCGATTGCTGATTACGTCGTGACGTCCACAGCTGACTCGACTCACGCAAATGCCAAATCTCCATCTCCCTCAACACCATGTCCATGGCTCTATAGCCGGTTACTTGCTCTTTTTTCCTTCTTTACATATAATCTAATAACTTGGGTAGATCTTCTCCCTCATCATGACAGGGACAGATCTAAAACTTACCCCGCCGCCTTCGCCGCCGTCTCCGTCGACTTCCTACTACGACGTGAGCGACGACGAAGAGAACGGGTATAATACCATTGCTCAATCTAGCTCTGGAAAGGGTGTGAAACTGCTGTTCTCCAAAAGCAAGGTACATATATCAAACCGCTTATCAAGAAACCAGTTGTCTAATCAGACTGTTATCTTAGGTCTATATCCACCCTACTCCATCGTCGAAGGATAACATCCCCGGATTCATTGCCTTGGTTCAACAGAAGCCCGCAGCTGATACGATATTACATAACACATCCGGAGCACCTGCAAAACATGTTGATTCTTCTTCCTACCTTCTTGCCTGGGTGCCCGAGGCAGCCATGGGAGACGCTTACGACACCTACGTCAAAGTCGATCTCTCAGAAAACAACTCACCCCCTCGACAAACATATCTCGTACCGGCCCTTCCTACGATGACTACATATAGAGATGCAATCGGCATGTATGCGTTTGCAGTTCCCCTTTCGGAGATATATTCTTTGTGGGTGCGACCGCCAAGTATTGGATGGTGGTACGGAAGTGTTGTTATATGCACAAAGTCAGGCGATAACTTTCCAGTTCTTTTCTTTCATGACAACGAGTGTGAATCGACAATATTACAGAAGAGAAGAAGGACCCGGGAGAGTTTCAACCCTTTCGCAGATGATGGAAGCATGTTCTGGGGAGGGGATGAAGTTTTGAGGTGGATAAAACGCTATGCAACCGTCGAACGAGCCGGAGCTGATCCAAGTAAATATCTCATTAACCCAACGGAAGAAGACAAGGCTTCGTTTGGTCGACCTCTCAGTTCAAAATCACAGAATCCTCCAGCCGAGCCCTCCCAGCAACCTACCCGTGACGCTGCGATGGACCCTCTCACAAAGGCTTTGAAGGAGACCCGATGGAAGGTCTTAGAAGGCCTTAGCCGTATTACAACCTTCACACGCCGTACCGCAAATGAAATCGCGGAAAATCCAATTATCCCACCTCAAGTACGCCGGTTGATGAAGAATCCTGAAGTGCAGACCTTGCAGGATGAATTTGACAGTGCCAGGATATACCTTGCCCGGTGGGCAATGAGCATTGCTGAACAGAGTGAGCAGGAAAGAAGCCAACGTATCTGGACCGCCCAGGATGTACTAGAAAGAGAGAACAGTTCTGTGGGAGACTTCGAAATACTGGAGCTTGAGACAGGTACCATGTCTATACAAGAACGTCGCAAAGTAGTGACTATCGAGGAGTGGAACAGTTGGTTCAACAGTCAGGGTGGTCATCTACAAATCACAGTTGACGAGGTCAAGGAGCGAATCTTTCATGGCGGTCTTGAGCCCAATGACGGCGTCCGCAAAGAAGCCTGGCTCTTTTTGCTGGGGGTCTATCCTTGGGATAGTAGCGAAGATGAGCGGCGAGCCATTATGAATTCCCGTAGAGATCAATATGTGAGGTTGAAAAGCGTTTGGTGGGAGAGAATGGTGGATGGAGACCCTTCCAGCAAAGACTTCGAATGGTGGAAGGAACAGAAAGCCCGTATAGGTAAGCCAGGTACATCGATGGAGGTTTAGTTCACTAGCTAACAGTCCTCAGAAAAGGATGTTCACCGCACAGATCGGACAATTCCGCTCTTTGCTGGAGAAGACACACCTCACCCTGATCCTGACTCACCGTTTGCCGATGTAGGCACAAATGTTCATCTTGAGCAAATGAAAGATATGCTCCTGACATATCACGAATTCAATCCCAGCCTAGGATATGTTCAGGGAATGAGCGATCTACTTGCCCCAATTTACGCTGTTATACAAGATGATGCGGTAGCCTTCTGGGGATTCGTCGGGTTTATGGAAAGAATGGTAATGAATTTCTCTATACTAGTAGGGCGTTGATCGTCAGACTAATGCAAATTAGGAACCAAACTTTCTTCGCGATCAATCTGGCATGCGTGCTCAATTGCTGACACTAGATCATCTAGTACAACTCATGGATCCACAACTTTACATTCATCTTCAGTCGGCCGACAGTACGAACTTCTTTTTCTTCTTCCGAATGCTTTTGGTCTGGTACAAACGTGAATTTACCTGGGGTGATATACTCCGATTATGGGAAACTTTGTGGACAAATTATTTGTCTAGTGGTTTTCATTTATTCATTGCGCTAGCTATTCTGGAGAAGCACCGAGATGTCATCATGGAGCATTTGAAGCACTTTGACGAAGTTCTCAAGTATAGTATGTTTATGAGGCCTTAACCTTCTCGTATGATCACTGACTGTTCTTTTAGTTAATGAGCTCTCGAACACTATGGAGTTACTTCCTATTCTCACGCGCGCCGAGTCACTGTTTCGCCGTTTCGAACGGACTGTGCAGGCAGTTGATAAGAAGAACAATTTTCCAGCACCCAATATCTACCAAAGAATTGAACTACCAAACAAGGGCAAATCCCCCCAACGTGCTGTCAGCACTGGTAGCAGCGTGAGCAATCAGCAATCTCAAAGCACGAGGCAACAGAAGGAGAAGGTGATATCCCCAGAGCTTCGTCAGCTCCTTGGCCGCACAACTACAAAGTCCGCATCCACCGAGGTCCAAGAGGAAGGGCAAAGCAGAACCTCGAACCCATAATTCAGTTTTGGTTTGAAGTTATTGTTATTGTATCTACGCATTTTGTTTGTTTCAGGATTGTGCATTGTCTTTGCGCTGGTGAAAATTATGGATAGGTTTAATGGCGGTGTTCTACCCGGAATTTGTGTTCAGCTTGCTTGCTTGCTTGCTTACAGGAGCGTTCGCTTTTTCGACTTGATTACATTTGGCGCAAGATTATGAAATTAACGACACCGAACATGTAGATTCAAAGAGTATCGTAACAATATATTGTTTTCAATAAACACTGGGTTTAGAGATCTATATCAAAGGAATCGAATTAGAAATTCAACCTTAAAGGTTATATGAAACGCACCCCTGAAAACAAATCAACAATAAAGGTATCATAAAACTAAAACGCAGTCCTTGTAAACATGTAAAACTTGCAAACCAAAAGGGAAAGTCGTATAACATCGTTAATGCCACCTCCATTTCTAGCTTTGATTCGCCCAAGCCAACGAGGTGGACACGCAATATTCAAGCCCTTAACCAGGCCATCAACCTCACATCTTCGTTGGAATGAAATGGCTCGAGTCACTCTCCTGCTGAGAAAAGCTTTGGTTGAATGCAGCCAGTCCAGCAACGATACCGACAGCCATGAAAGCCACTGACACCAAGGACCAGGTCGCGCCCCAGCATTGAGAGGAACCACCGTAACGCTTGGCGAAAACGCTTGCGTCGGAGGTGTTCACTTTGCGCAGAATCAGATCATCGCAGATATCCCAGACGCTGTAAAGGGACGACATGACACCAATAAATAGCTAGTCAAAAGTAAGCTATGTCTTCGAGAAGACTTCGAAGGAAACAGTATTTGCATACCACCAAGAAACGCAGCGCTTCAGCATGAGCAATAAACCAAAAGCCAATCAGCAAGCCCACGGCAAGCAGAATCGTCACGATAGTCAACCAGTCCTTCCGAGCCCACCAGAGGGTGAGCAAGAAACACACACCCAGAACGATACTGGCGACTTTGCTAGCGACAATATCGAAGCCGCAGAAAATGAGCAAGGCGCCGATCAGCGACGAGCCAAGATAGCCGGCCGGCAAGGTGATCGCACTCATGCCGCCGACCATATGTGTCACACCACCTTCATGCGGGTCCAGCGAGATGGACTTGACGCGGCCGCCTGTCAGGACTGCTGTGATAGCATGTCCGAATTCATGGAAGGCGATGACCAGCATCTTCGATACGGGTGTTTAGTCAGTTATTAGTGCGATGGCTAGAAGGCTACGCAATATACCTTGAAGGGCCATAGCGACCACCGAACATACGGCAGATTCCATAATAGAGCGATCACCACAGCATAGACAGCTATTATGCCGAGCGTGACGGCCTGGGTGTGGTTGACATCAGTCAGGGACATGGATACGCGCGAAATGTAGCGACAGGTGTTTTGAAGTGTTTTTGGTAGACGCACAAGAAGGACGAAAGGTTATGGATGCCGCCTGTCGCAGTTGTAATAGTTATTTGAATAAATAGTATTTAACTGTTGTTGTTTCAGGTGGAGCGCCGAGGCGCATGCTTCATCATCCTGCCGCGCAGCCCTAGCCTCTTCGGGCCGCTATTCATTCCAGGCTGCACATTTAATTGCATTTGACTCGGCGTCAGTGCGTGAACATTCTCTTGGAGTGGCCCTATCAGCGTCGAAAAAAGAAATGTGGCAGTGGTGGGGGAAATACTAAACAAATACGAGAAATCTCAGCTGCTAACATAATGATTGGTTACGAATCGGATCCGAAAATAGCTCAGTCAAAATATTAATCAAGCAGTTTAAAATCAGTGGAATCAAAGTGTAACTATATTTCTGCAAACTTTGTCAAACTTTCTGCGCGTTGATGACGCGTTCCGGGAGGGCTATGTTCAGCTAAGAAATACTTTTGTTGGTTCTTGACTGAATATCGCCACAAGGAAATGCTCCTCTGAATAAGATTCGCATCATTATAGAGACAAAAAAATACAGAATTTCGGATCTCATCTCTCATTTCCATTAATATCCTCTCGAAGTGTGTAGCCTCCAAGGTAAAAAGGCAAGAAACTCCTAGCTATGACTAGAGCAAAAGGAAATTTTCACCTTCGTCGCCCTTATCCCTCCCATCGGCACTCGAAATAGTATCAGACCATTCATACCAGAACTCATAGCTCAAAACTGTATGGTCTGCGTATGTGAGTAGCAGGCGATAGCGACGAGATGAATTCCAGCCTTTCCACGATTCTTGGGGCTCATAAAGCCAGTTGGCTATCCCATGGCTTTTGGCATATGTAAGATCAGGTGCACTTACTAATGCTGAGGAGTGTGTGGCTGAGGAGTTATCAGACATATCTGCCGCGTCTTCTTCGTCAATTGACCCTTCCGCACTGGAACTCCCACAGGTTGATACGGTCTCATACAAATCAGCTTCACCTGCGCCCTGAACCCGATAATGAAAAGAAAAGTCGTTACAGTCGCGAGCCTTATAAGGTATGTCAGGAACATCTTGTTTCATTTCAAATCCTTGGATAGGGCCAACGGCTAGCCCAAGAAGTGGCCTAAGAGGCCGTTCACCGTATTTCTCTTGACTGGCCAAAGGAAGCATCCAATTAATCCGGAGCGCTAACCCACCATTGGACACCCTTGCCAGTGATATTACTGCTGCGCGGCCTTTTTGTGTCGCCGCAATCACGATACCGTGTTCCGGTAAGTATTTGACCATGTTGAATCTGTCATAGCTATGTATTGAGTAAATGGAGCGCGCGAAACCTTGCCGAAGTGGTCCTCCGCACACAACAGTGGGATGTTTCGAAAATGGACTGTCCAGAAGACGAATATCTGTTGCAGAGAAATGAAGAATCGGAAAATCAGTACATGTTCGATCTTTGAATCGTCCCGGTTCACTGCTTTCATCACTCGCACCCTCGTTTTCCATCGTGGAAGTCATCATATAGAAAATGAGATCTTGGGTGTCTGCAAAGTTGTGTATATCTTGCGATGAATCGTCACTCTCGTCCTCGGTCTCATAATCGCCTTCGTCCTCGTCCTCCCCATGCTCATTTTCGTCACTATCGTCGCCATCGTCACCATCGTCACCATCGTCATCGGACATATCTTCTTCCCAAAAAAACTGATATCGATCCTCATATGGAAGGAATATGTTCGTTATGTTTGTCTCTCGTTGACTTGGGTCCAAATCAATGCTGTTGTCAATGTCTTGATCAGGCGCAGACAGTTCTTTGTCAGTGCTAGGAGACAAGTTTATTGGTCGAGCATGGCCGTGAGATGGCAAGTAATGATTACTGTTATCACTAATGAAGCTTTCATTGTCAAAAATATCGGGCAATGAAGGCTCATCTGCATCTATTCTTATAGCCGGCGGGAAAGCTTCATACAAGATCGCAGAATCAGGGACATCCTGAGTGATGTGTGTAACGTCCAACACTGGCTGGCATTGGTGAGGTCGAAGATATGGCTTACCGCCACAAGCCTGGGCATACAGCTCACAGATTCGAAAACTTCGTGGATCGAGAGCTAGAACACTCCATCCCCGCTCCCTTAGAGAGTTTAAGTAAGTTGTGAAACAAGAAACATGCATGTATGAACTTACTCTCTGCGTAATATGTCAGGTAAAGGCTCGCCATGGCTAAAGTCATAGTATTTGAACGGTGTAAGTTGGTCCCAGATCGTCCAGACAAACAGTCTATTATCAATGTCTGTACTCAGCATCCAGATTCCATCAGAGTCGAGATCACTATTGAAAAATGTCACACAGGGAATGTTTGTGTAGTGCCCCCTATATGATAATCTAACATTACGTGACCGATAGCGATTAGGAATCAGCTTTTGAAAATGTTCAAACTGCTCCTCGTTTTCAACATTTAGCCAGGTTTGTCCGTAAATTTGTAAACCATCAATCAATCCCTGTGGGAAATCTGAGTTTTCATTTTTTTCAGAACCAGGTTCGGCGAGAGCAAATGCAAAAACTGTGATACGACCTGAATTTGCACTGACAGCTATCAAACGGGCGTATTTATGAACGGCCAGCCCCCAAGCACTCGAGCCCACATTCTCACAGAAGAAAGGGTCAATATGTTGATTTAAGTCGATACTCTTCTCCCCATATAATCTAGAATGCTCCATGTGGGAAAATATTGTCTCAACATGGTATCCGCAAATGTTTCCCGAGTCAGTAGCAAGAAGAAGGATCTCATCACGGCCCAAGTCGTCCACAATAATGTTGTTTATTGCGTGGGGGAATTCCCGAGAAATATATCCTCCTGCATTAGGTTCTTTCATTACAGGTGTAATAATGATGGTCGGTTTTGTTCCGAGAATCTGACGTGGCCCTACGGGCTCCCATACGTATATCTGGTGATTATAGGCAACAAAAAGCAGGTTGCGTCTTTGGGACAAAGCAGTCTATAAATACTAGGTTAAGGTACTATCTCACTCGTAGGGATTATTGGTAGTATGCATACAAGATTGCATCTCCATGTCGCAGCCAGGGGTGGAAAAAATCCGTCTGACCTGCACATGTATTATCAGCTTTATGTATATATATATATATATATGCATGTGCGGTTTTTAGAGCAACTTTAGGACTCACCCCCGAAACTAGAATGATGTCGGGTCAGCGGAACTACAACTGAGAGACCGGATGGAAAATCTTACTCGTTCGCTCCCTTTCTCGACATTCAAGGGTCGCAGACGAAGATCACTGTGAGTTGGCGTCTGGCCATCATCTATTAGAGTGACGCCTGTCAGGTGATGTGGTATTGTCGACATCGTGACTTGGGTAGCTTGAACCTTTACTAACAACCAGAATTATCAGGCTGTGTGACGTTCATCCCCATAACAGCGCCGAATGGTGGGCTTGGCGGGCTGTAGACCTGGTTCAAACTCAGCTTATTCGTTTAGCAGCTTGTGGTAAGAGATATCCCATTCGACTGGAAGGGCGATAGTCATAGCTGCATGGTACATATAGCCTGCATGGTACATATAGCAACTATACCACGGACTTTCCCCCGCATTAATCTTCATCCACGCAGATCACTCCACGGCAGTCGTAGGCTTAGTTTAATCGCCAATATATGAATGACCCTTAGAGGCGCTGGATAGAGGTTTCTGGGGGATAGCAGTGTGTAGAGAGAAGCAGCCGAAAACAAAGTGGAGCGGTTGAGATGGTTGAGATGATGGGTGAGGTCATGCATAGCTATTCCCATCCACTCAGCCCTGATTGGCCCGCCGCTGTGGGTGAAGGTTCCGATAAGATAAGAGATGCGGATTTGCTCTTGCCGTCCCACAGCAAACGCCCGACCTCCCAGTCCGTCCTCTGTCCCGACAATATCCTCCATCGCAGCCTGAGAAAAGCCATACTTCGCCATGGATCTGGTCGCAGGTGTTCGAAAAGAAGGAAGTCGGTAAGTGCTACCACCACATTCTATTAATTCAATCAGTGCTGATGTATACTTGTTTCAGCGGCGGTCGCGGCGATTTCAAATGGTCCGACGTCAAGGAATCCTCTCACCGTGAGAACTACCTGGGCCACTCGTTGATGGCCCCAGTCGGTCGATGGCAACAAGGTCGTGATTTGAATTGGTATGCAAAGTCTGCAGATGGGAGCACAGAAGAGGCCGCGAAGCGAGAGCTGGATGATGAGCGTCGCCGGGTCAAGGCGGCTGAGCAGGAGGCGCTCGCGCGCGCTCTAGGTTTACCCACTACGACTAAGACTTCCGATGCCAATTTGACCCCATTAGGGGGAAATGAAATGCGAAAGGCTGTCCAAGGAAATGTAGAGGACGATGAGGATGTCGAAGGCGGCCGTGGCATTGGTTTCGGTTCGTATGGTGGCCGTGCTATGGATGGAATGGAGGGAGAGACACTGGCTCCAGTTGGCCTAGATTCAGAAAGTGGTCATCGACGCAACCCTAGAGACGGCCGCTCAAGACGCGACAGGTCCAAGGACAGAGATAGTCGGCGGGGCCACCATCGTGACCGTCGTGACCATCGTTCGCGTGATCGTTATAACCGTGATAGTAAGCGTGAAGTGGACAGAGAAAAGAGCAGAGACCGTACTCATCGGGAAGATCGTCATGGTCGCTCAGAGCATCGTAATCACCGCCGCGAAGACAGACGCCGCCCATCAAAATCAAGGTCCAGGTCTCCTCATCATGACTCTCGTCGAGAACGTAAGGACACCCGGGACCGTGATTCTCATGACCGCCGGCGCGAATCTGATAGACCTCGACCTCGGCGTCTGTCATCTCCGCGTCCTAGTAGCACTGACCGTCTTGGTGAAAAAAGAGAGAGAAGATATTCTGATCATTATTCTCCATCTGGTTATTACCGCCGCAACAGCCGCCAAGGTGACGATATCCATACCGCAGAGATTCCTCGAGAGCGCCGTAAACGTGATCCTGAAGACAGGGATCGTGACCGCGGTAGATCCTATCGTGAACGTCGAGATTAGATATCACTTCAACGACCAGAAATGCTTGCGTCATGCCTGACATCCATTCGATGATATTATTTCTGCTTCTCTATTTCCAATACCTTGTGATCATGCATAGCGATGGTGTTTTACTCCTCAAATCTGTATTAAATTGCAAAATATTACGGTTTTATGGAACATTCATTTTCACGACACGAGTTTCCTAGGAACCTCAGGTTAATATCAAATTAACCTGGATATTGCATTTAGTTTTTTACGCACACGTACGGACACAAAGTGTACTTTATTTACTCGTTTTTATCATACAACAACTACATATATAATGAAAACACTCAAAAAAGGGGGAAAACCCCAATTCCTCTCGCGATGAAAAAACGCTGAGGAGAAAGTCTATCAACATTTTATATGATTCACAACTCGTCATGAGCTCTATCCGAGGACTTGGAAAGATCAGGCATAGTCATCATCTTAACGACCAAACTAGTCCATCCTGTAAAATGTTGGGTTCGTTGACCTTGGCCAGTTTCTGGGTTGTACTGCTCCCATGCGAAACCGGTCTTTTTCCACTCTCGGAAAACGTTATCAACAAGATTCGTGCGGAGTTTAGAGTAGATCTTTGCCGCTTGTGCCTTGTGAGGACTAGCGGAAGTTGCGATATCCTAGCTAGCATTTAGTGATCTTTTGTCTTGCTTTTTCACAAATGGTACGGTGGGTTCAAACTTACGTAAAGGTTTTTCAAAACCATGTAGTTCATATTCATCCAAACAGGGCTCCTCCAGTAGTTTTCCTCCGTTCCATAGTAAGGGTCTTGCTTGCTCAGACTGCGAATACCGAAGTCACTCCAGAGCTCTTCGGGATCCTGAATAAGATCAAGGGTGGATTTGAGGCGCGGGCTATCGGGTCCAACCATGCCAGTCAAGAAGGGGAATATTGAAATATATCCTTTGTGACAAACGTGAATGCTTTCCTCGAAATCGTCGATTGTGGCGTCGCACCATGTCTGCGCAGTCTCGTCCCAATGTAAATCATCAATGTTGCGAGTGATAGCGTACTCGTAGACAGCGAATTCCTCAGCGTCTTCCGTCTCGCCAATTGCCTCCGCGATTCGACGAATGGACCTACTGAGTAGGCCCATCCAACTGATCAAATCAGTGTGTAACTCGCCTGGGTGAGGGGGTTGTGCTCGCGGGTAGTCGTCCAAGCCGGATGTCAAAATGTGTTGAACGCTACGTCCGCGCCAGCGATATGCTTCCTTTGTTGAATAGGCTTCGCGGTCATAAGATCTGACATCACCCCACTGAGTCTTTTTGAACCAGAAATACTGTCTTTTGAGAAGTGGGTAGATAGATCGCAGGTAGGACTGAGCCAATTCCTGGTTTTCAAGGTGAGCAGATCGAAGGCTGTCCGAGATACTTTCCTGTTCTAGATCTGAGTGTCGAGTAACCGACTCGTTGAATTTCAACTTGTCAACAAATGCTTCTAGGATCAAGAAAAGTGTTGGCGGGTTGGCATAATGGGGGTACTGCACAGTAAATTCTGGAGGAACTTTGCTGCGAGCTTCTAACCCTAGAATCTGCTCACGCGCAATCCAGCCGTCTTCATCGATGAGATTAAACCAGCTTTTGACAATGTCAAGAGTCAAGTCAGTATCCCAGTCGATGACCGGGATCAGGTGAAAGCCTTCGTCCCACAGGAAGCCACGAGGGAAGAACGGTCTGGATGGGATGCAAGTAAACAATTCTCTAGGCTCTTCTTCAGTAGGTTGGACTCGTGACCTGGCTTCTGCAGCCTCTGCCCAGAAGCCCTCGTTCTCTTCCTCGTACTCAGGAGCAGCAGATCGATCAACGAGACCACTACCATAGAAGTAACCAATACCACCGACGAGATTAGAAAACATAGCCTTTGAGAACTCGGAATATTCTGGCTTGTTGAAAGGGACCTGTGGCGCAAAGATCTTATTGAATCGGTCTGAGAAAGACAATGACGTCTCCTCGATCTGCTTTGTAAGGACCTCAGCTGCGGATTGAAGTCAGTTGTGATGTGACGCATTAGTTAATAGTTTCATGCGAGATGCTCACATGTTACAGGTTCAGGGGCGGAACCAGATTGAAAAAGGATATCAAACTCAAATGCGCCCTCAAACACCTTTTGCACAAAGTGAATATTTCCCTGGCCAGGTACATTGGGGAGCGTGAAAAGCTGAGCTGGTGGCGGTGGATTATCAGATCCGTATTTTTCAATAATGGCATCGACAGTGGGCTTCATAGATGCAAACATGATAGCTGAAAAAATTTATTGATGAGTTTATTCAAAGCAATGAAGATTCTCAGAAAGCTTACTTTTTGCTTGCCACAAGTGCTCCTGGGGCATTTCTAAGCTGGAGACAAAGGTGCGATCCAAAGGCTTGTCATCAAAGGTAGGGTGGGTGAAGCTTGGATATTCATTTGTGTCCGGACCACGAGTAACGTCAATTAGGAAGTCTCCAAGTTCTGGGGTCACTCCTTTCAATTTCACGTCGCCTTCAAAACCCGCAGTATCTTCGTCACCCTTGTCGACTTCCACACTGCCGATACCCTCAAGAGATGTATAGAAAACAACCGTGGTATAGAGATTCGCAGGGGCATCTTCTCGAGGAACGCCTTTCACACGCGCTGCCCAGCTACCTCCATGGATTCCTCCGGGGACTTTCACGAAGTCAATGGTCATGTCGATGGAGTTGCCAGTATCATGAACGGTTTGTCGACCACCCGTGCGGATATCGTATTCTTCCCAGCCATATCCCGCCATACCCTCGTTCTGCTCGCACGTATGCCTAAAATCTTCACAGAGTCAGCAATTGCGTCTTCGGCGCAGAAGTATACAGGGAGAGACTGTGTCACATCATCACATACTTCCTTGTGCTGTCGCATAATTGTCCACCTTTGCCCACATCAACCCGGCGGTTATGCTCTTCGGGATACGAGGATGAACCCCAAAATATAAACCGGGTTTGTATGGACCCCATAGTAGCGATTGGTTGTTCGCTCTGGCGACCTCATTGCTTAGTACGGACACATCTTGGCCAGCAGCAGTGTTGACGCAGTTGATCCCGGCGAGTAGTGTGGTATAAACGAATGTGAAACTAGATGGCAAATGCATTTTCCATCAATGAAGCATCAAGACTAAGAAAGAGACACAGTGGTGTCTCTAATTGAGAATGCTCCTAGTCAATAATGGCTATGCAGTTGGTGGAGTTTCCACGTATCGTTTCCGCACTGGGGCCAAAGCTCCTTCCTCCGCTCGGGACGATCTCTCTCAACGTTTACAGGTAACTAACTAACTATATCTTTCATAAAGCTACGAATCAACAGGTTATGTACGCTCAACACTGGCGATTCTTTGCCGGTAAATTGCATTCTATTTGATTGTCCCCATATACATCGAGTGCTTTCTACATATATCTCTGGGGATCCAGAGCAGCAATCTTGGCGCTCTTTGCACTGCCTTCGAAAACAAATTCACTGATAAGCTTCCCCGTTCCAGGAGCATTCTGAATCCCCCAGCAGGTATGACCACTTGCAAGGTACAAGCCTTTAATCCCGGTGTGACCGATTAGAGGCCCTCCGCCCGCTGCAACATTGGGCAGATAGCAGGCTTGACGCTTCGCAACGTCGCCGAATTTCAGCTCATCCGAGATACTCCCAACAGAATTGATGATATCTTGGCAGAGCAACTCATCCACTTCGACATCTGCTGTTGTTTCCGGAAGTGGAACTAGATGATCCCCATCTCCACAAGCATAGACTGTGTCATCTGGACGAGCATATATCTCTGGCGTCGTAACCGTGGACCTTTTTGGGTTAGACGGTGATGGCAATTCTATATTTGTGAAAAGGGTATAGGCAGATACAGGCCTCGTTGGACGGATGACAACACTGTGTGCTCGAGTCGCAGATATTGGCGCAGGGGGATAAACAGCTTGTGTCCATGGACCTGCCGATACAATGACATCTGTCGCGGGGATAGTACGCGATTCACCAGAAGCTTTATCTGTATATGAGATAGATTTGACTCCATCGGATTCCTGGTCTATTCCAGTGGCTTTTCCCAAGACTATATTGACACCTTTCTCCTCGGCCAGCTTGGTAATAGAAGTCGTGAAAAGGTATGGATGAACCTGCGCTGTCTCTCCAGGGCCGCTCATACTTTCATATCCGCGAAGGCTATCTGCGTTGAGCCAGTCTAAATCTGGCGGTATGCCAGCTGCTCTCAACTTTCCAATTGCAGCTGGATCACGCTTTTGTAGTGAAACCGACGGACCAGTCCCTTCCTTTTTGTCTTGGGCTGCATGACCTTTCGCAATCAATTGGCCGCAATTCACCTCCCGGTAGCCCCATCTATCTTTCCCGTTGTGTTCTTTGGCAAGCTGGGCGTGTAATTTGAAGCTCAGCGGTACAATAGAGCTGGGATAAGCCCAGAGCGCGAGTAGACCTCCGGCTTTACCAGAAGCCCCGCCTGCGATCTCTGAAGCTTCAAGAAGTGTAATTTTGTGCAGCGCCGGATCGTATGAAGGATGTCTGGTCAAATAATAAGCCGAGCAAGATCCGATAATACCACCACCTGTGGCCGAAAAAGTCAATAAACATGTAATCGTGGTTGAAGCGTCGCCCAGATCTATATTGCGGGGTACTGCTAAACATTAGAAATTGCAGAGACGAGCGTACCGATTATTACTATTTCTCGCTTCGTGTTGGTAGCCATGGTGCTGCGAGAAAGCAGTTTGGCTGACTGGGAAGAGGAAAAGGCCACCCTTGTTGATTCAATACGTGTGTGGATTAATTCAGGTGAAGACAGTGAGGAGCCCGAAAGTATTATCAGCAGGAGTGGATAAGGGACGTCACAGCAGGTGGCGAAATGGCCGAAACTTGGCCAACGTAAACATTCGATGTTCTGCAGGGAATGTAGTAGCATGCTATGGGCAGTAGTATATGTGAATTTCAAATTGATTCCGAGGATATCTTCAGTTAACCCTTATTAGTGGTCGCGCTTTCAAAATGCACAGTAATGAACAATAACTGTTTGACTCCGAACTCCAGCCAGCCATGCCTCAACAAATTTGCCAAAATGTCACATACGGATGATATTTCATGTGTTCCGCAAGAAAACTGCCAACTAGACGGGAAGCCGCTATCTGCCAGGGCTGAGGGGTCTGTTGAAACCGCCAACACGATTCATATACTGCCTATACTCGGTCTTCTTTTCCTTCCGGACACCGTAAATGTTGTTTCCGGGGATTTTGGTATTTTTGGTGGTCCGGAACCTCGTAAAACCGACTGTTTTTCTCATCATAGCCTCGATGTCGTTTGGGTCTTCACTCTCATCCATCAAGTCAACATCATTCTCATCTTCATCTTCATCCCTAACTCGTGCCTGCTTTCCCGATACCCCGTTTACGCGGCGACCGTCAGGACGTCCTCGAGGGTCTTGTCTATCGTCTCTTCGACCTCCTTTTGAACTGCGAGAAATAGGGCTTCGGGATCGTACACGAGCGCCATTGCGTGGTGACCGAGACCTATCGTGTCTTTCAGATTTCGCACCGTAGCCTAGTATCAAATTCATTAGTTTTGCAGAGCACTCAAATATAATGGTTTAAACATACCACGTCTACCCTGGTAGCGGTCTGCGCTGACACTACGCTCGCGATCTCTAAAACCTCTCGAGTCTTTCAAGTCGCGCCTACCCACATCACGATCGCCTCTGCGAGTCCTCTCATATCTGTCGCGCGATCTGCTCCCATCCCTTCGTCGTGCAGTCCTGTCACGCGAGCGTGAGCGATACCGGCGATCGTCCCTAGAACCCTTTCGCGAATCTTCAGGCCTAGAGCTTCCGTGACGCGAATTGGTGTCGTAGTCTGATCTGCCCTCCGGTGAACGAGACTCTCGTGGTCGCTGATCGTTTCTATCCCACATAGCTGAGCTGTCGGTCCGACGGGCACGCTTCGCCGGCGGTTCAGCCATTTTGATACAAATCGAACTTGCGGCTGGTGAAAACTGGCAGCTAGCAAAGAAAACCTTTTGCTGTGCTCAGCCGTGATGAAATATGGCTGTAGACGAGTCCAGTTATCAGAATGCTTCAGGGCAACTCATGATATAATCGAAATGCCAATGATCCAGGGATGCTTTGCTCTTCGCTTTTCTGCAGACGGACTATTAGGTGGAATCCCTCATGGTCAAACAAAGCTTGCTGCGAAATTGTACGTTAGGCTTCCCGCGCCAGGAACGCATTTTGTGCCTCAGGCACCATAAAATTGTACAACTTCAATATCGATGGTGAGCAACCAGCATTATGCATGCTTAGAAATGAATGGTACAACGAGCAGACTAACTAGTCGAAAAAGTCATACCATTTTTGTATCACCTTTGCCACCGAGCGCCACCAAGGCTTCCTTGACAACGTACATTTCTCTACGCATGCGATGAGCACTTTACCGAAAATTCAACATTCCATACTATCTATCAATTCATACCGATACCGATACGGTCTAATTCCACCTTCATGAGATTCGACTAGAAGAACTGCGGCTTTGAAAAAGAAAGTAAAAGCAGGACATAGAGACTCCGAGCGATACCAGCACACGTGTCTCCAAAAAATGTAGTGCTAACGATTCAACATACGACTCCCCACAGTATCAAGTCGCTCAAGCCGATACAAGGCACACACAGGAGCATGTGCTCTTTGAAAACACAACCAGAGGGCAGTGGGATAAGGGCCGACATTTGATGGCTGTTTCGACTGCGCCTTGCTCCTGGGGGCTAAAGCAGGTATTGCGTCAGGCTCAGGGCAAGGATGCAGGAATCACCTGGGGATGGATCAGAATCAACATTCTTCTCGTCAGCCAAGACGCTTCAGCCTTCAGGTGATTCAACACCTACTGCAACACCCCGCAGACAGCGACTATCAAGTATCAGTCGAGGCAGAGCGTAAACGATACCGATTACATCACGGCTGAGGCTTTGGCCCTCCCGTCGCCTTAGGCTATTAATATTATTCTTGCAGCCGGGCCCCACTCCTCCAGGAGAACAGGCTGGCAGACCCAATCAGAGGCGCGCCATCTGAGTGGACGCGTCTTAGTGCCTGAAAAGCTGTCTTTCATTGGTCAGAATCCGACGCCGCGTGGCTCTTCCATACAATCGAGGGCTTGGCAGCGGGCGAGTTGGCGCAGGGAGAGAACACCGTCCAAACCCAGGGAGAGATAGGAGAACCACAAAACGCAAAACGCCAGCATTGCGATCAACCTCCTCCACCACAGCCACACACACCATCCCCCGTGCCCGCCTCTCGACGCTCGCACTGTGTGTTGTGTGTCTCGCTATCCCTCCGCAAGCAATTGCGGAATGTCGTCGCACGCTCGATAATTTCATTTTCATTTTCATTTCTTGCATCATCATCACGCCCGCATCCATTAAAAGAGAAGAAAGGACGAACCGGCACGAGACTGTCCTTCTGATCACCACAAGGCCCACGGTGCCTCAATCCGCATATTCTTTGTCAATCATGGGACCCCCGGGAGTTTTTAGGCGTCGTTGGCAGCGACTTGCGATCGCCGCCGTGATATTTTGCATGGTATCGCTGTCCATCGTGTCCTCGAGAGAAGAGCGACACCACGTCGAGCCGCCAACCGATTTACAAACGAGGCATCCTTTACTTTGGAAACATATACATACATCTAATGTTAAAGGGGGAGGTAGGTTGCATTTCTCTCCTTCATAGGTTTAGTTTGTGTCTTGCTAACGGTTCTGCCTTCACTAAGCATATTACATCCCCCCGCATGGCTGTCGACGTCAGATGCGAAGCCTAACACGATCATTGAGGCTGCGCACCTTGTTATGCACCTGATGAACTCGACTAAATCTCAGCTCATGTCCCACTCCGAGATCCCTTTGATCGTACACCAGACCTGGAAGAATACCCAGGTTGATACCTGGCCCGAGTTGGTAAGCGATAGCGTCGAGGTATGGCTTGAGCACTCAGTGAATGAGCCAATGGCATACTTTTTATGGGACGACGATGGAATATATCAATTCTTGGACGAATTTGAGCCTTCCTTTACAGCGCGATTTGCTGCTTTGCCTAGAATGGTTGAAAAATCTGACGTATTCCGCATCATGGTGGTGAAATACATCGGTGGTATTGTAAGTTGGGTTATTTCTTTGGCTTATCTCAACCTTACGCTAATATTCCACTCGTGTGAATTAGTATGGAGATGTCGATACTCATCCCTTGCGGTCGCCGGCGACTTGGGTTGAAGCCGACGACTTAGAGCCGTGGTACGATTTCGAGACAGGCTCGCTTTACAATTCCACCAAACCAGTGAGGGCCATGTTTGGAATTGAAGCCGATTGTCCTCCCGAAAGCGATACCTACTGGCGTATGGGCTATACAAACCCGGTCCAATTGACCCAGTGGGCGCTAGCCTCTGCACCTGGCCACCCAATTTTGTCGCGATTCATGGACAGACTAAACAATGTCCTCGATGAGGTCGCAGCCCACTATGGAGGCAATCTTTCAGTGCCCGCTGCATATGAAGAACTATATTACCTTGATCCACTTACTCTGACCGGTCCTGCTGCGATTACCGAGGTGGCCGAGGATTGGCTAGAGGACCGCGTGGGACTGCGATGGAATGCCCTCACGGGGTTATACGATAATGGTAAAAGCAAATTAGTTGATGATATTATGGTGTTGCCCATTACGGGCTTCAGGTATGCAAGCCGTTGTTCCATACGCATTAGAGTGGATGGCAGCTAACACACAAACAGCCCGGGACGTGGAGTGTACGGCAACATGGGCTCCAAGCCGTTGGATGACCACGACGCGCGTCTGCAGCATCTTGCTCAAGGCTCGTGGAAAGGATTCAATATGCGGGTGGAGTTTGGCAAGTTTTGTCGGACATTTCTCGGTCTTTGCAAGGACTGGTCCAAAGTATAGAGCGAAAGAGAAAGAAAGAAACCATTGAGGCGGTATCGTGTATAGACTCTGATGTATTCGATAATTGCTTGGTACCGGCGTTTATCACCTTGTTGATTCCTTATACCCACGTTGCATATATAATTGATGTTTAATATCAGAATCAGACGTTGACTAGAGAGGCTTGCATAATATCCCGAAAGATCCCGGCCGTTGCATTGCATTAATCTATACTGGTAGCGTCAAAAGCGAGCTTGATAACAATCCGACCATTATTCCAGGGCAATGAAAATGCACCTAAAAAGTTGAAAACTGTTCCGTGAATGCATAAAACAATGGGTATTTTCATTGCTGCCTGGAGGGCTATTTATAACAACTCTCTAGCCTATCCGAGGCGGGGTCGTGGCCGCGTGCTGCAAATTCTGGTTTCATGCAGGTAACGGGCACTCTTTCTGTGCCTAGTACCGTCGTTACATGTGTATTGTATTCTTCTTCTTCTTGTTGGTTTTCCGTAGTGCGTAACGCAGATATGCATCAGTTTTGTTGTGGGGTGTGTGGGATGAAGGGTTGGGTATAGTATTCGGTGTCGGCACCGTCCAGAGTGGATAGACGGACAGGCCAATGGGGTTACCAGCATGCAGGCGGCCTGCTTCAGACTTGGTCATAGCATCTTCACGTACAAACAAACGTACGTCGTGCCAGGATGATAATAACAGCTCTTCTTCGAGGTTCTTGGCGCCAAGGAAGACTTTAAAGCATTTCATCTTCTCGTATATTCTTAGTACTTAACTTCGTAGGACGAAATGTTAAAAAGGAGAAAGACTGAGTGGAGTTGGTCCGAAACCTTACCTGGAGCAGTGGCGGCGAGCGAATACGGTAATAGCGTAATATCGTACTAGGTAACACGGTATTACGGTACGGTACTAGCGCAGTCTCTCTTGAGCTTGTTAGATAGCCCCAAGGCTGCCGGGCTCTTTTTCCAGTGGGCAACACAATATGGCACCATATATATTCAGCCGTGGGCGAAATCCGCCAGCACATGCTACTGCCCTGTGGCTTCTGCTCTCCCTTTTGCTTTCGCTGCTTCTGTGCTAACCACCCACCCCTATCCTATCACTCTCGGTCCTTTGAGTTCTATTCTCTTTGCTCGCTCCTTCTTCCCCTGCTTCTTCTCCCCTCCTGCTGGAGGCGGATTGAAGTCCAGACATGTTGCTCTCCCGCACAAAACTCCTGCTTGTGCTGTGCACCCTCCTTATCCTCTCGCAACGATGGTGGCTACCACTGCTGGGCATGTTCATCAACCTCGCCGCCCTCCCAAGTCGCTGGCATAGTAGCGCTGCTCTCTCTTATATTTCCCAGGACCAGGATAACTTCGACCTGACATTCGCCGCCTACGACGTGAACCAGTCGTCCGCCGGACCCCAGTATCAAGATGTCGTCCCTCCAATTCTACACCATATCAGCCTCGGCCCAAACCCTCCGCGTGAAGAGTGGGTGGCCGCTCGAGCTGAGTGCATCAAATATCACTCCGACTGGGAGGCAATTATTTGGAACGACGAGAACTCTAGCAAGTTTGTCGCCGAGGAGTTCCCTCACTTGAAGACCATGTGGGATAGCTATCGTTTTCCTGTCGAAAGGGTCGATGCGCTGCGATATATGGTGCTTCAAAAGTACGGCGGTAAGTTGACTAATATGACACAAGCTGATCTGCCTAATGTCTAAGACTAACGACCTGCTGAATAGGCGTCGTCCTGGATTTCGACCTCGCATGTAAACGGAGCTTAGGACCCCTGAGACGATTCGACTTCGTCGGTCCCGCTGCCCATCCAACTGGCTTCTCGATTGGCTTCATGATGGCCAGTCCAGGCAACTCGTTTATTCGCTCCCTAGTTGATCACCTTGCTGCATACGACCGCGCTTGGTTCTTCCTTCCTTATGTTACAGTCATGTTCAGCACAGGCTGTCACTACGCATCGTAAGTTCCTCTTCCCACTACCTATTAGATGGAAGTTAATTGTACTGATTGAACAATCAGAACGATCTTCACTCTTCAAAACACCCGTGCTCCATTCCGCATCCTCGGCGGCACAGCGCAAGCTCCGCGCTTGCATATGCTAAACGGCTACGTCGATACACCACTCTTCCGCCATCTTGGCTCATCCTCTTGGCACAGTTCCGACGCCTTTCTGATCAACTGGCTCGGCCATCCGCGTAAGGGGCCTATCATTGTTCTCATAGTTGTCATCTCCTTTGTCGCTGGGTCACTGCTGGCAGTATGCCTAGCCTGCCGCCACCGAAAGAATTGCCCTCCCTGCCGAAAAGGGAAACGGATGAGCGAGCTCGAGGAAGACACCGAACTCATGATTAAGGAAGCATAGACGTGATTTTTTTTATTCCATCGTTCCCGCATTGGATCTGCAGCGACTACTATTTTCTGATTTTCTGAATTTGGCATGCAACGATTCTAAGGGCTTGTATATTTTCCTAATTTTACCTCCAGCGATTCATACTCAGCGGCTCTTTCAACCTGAGAACGGACTGTATACCCTATAATATTTTCTTTGCTCTGTTCGCTTCTTGTGTGTGTTATTTTAGCTTTCTCAGTTGAAGCCATTGCTATGCCGTGGCGTATGGGTTACTTGACTCGGGCAAAAGTCATATACACACTAGTTTGGGATAGTTTGCTTGAACAACAATGATGAATAATTGAACCAATTCATTAAAAATGCCTATTTGTTAGATATACCTGGAACGCCATATTTTCGCTAATAACATAAACACCATCAACAATTTTACATCCTTCTCAAATCGTTAAACCACATATACCGACTCAGCACCAAATACAACACCCTGTCCCAGGAATACTGCGACGCATGCTGCTTGAACGCCGCCCGCCCTTTCATGTACTGGCTCCAATTCGTCACCAGAAGCGCTCTATCTCCAAACCTATCCCCTCCCTCCGGCGGCAGCACACTCTTTCCCGGCACCGGCACCGTTGTCGCATACCCCTTGGGCACAGACGTGAAAACAGCCTGCAGAATCCTCCACGTAAACGGGAACGAGGTCGGAATCAAATCCGCCAGCGATGAATACTTCCGCAGCACGAATTTAGTCTGCACCGCATATGCCGGCGGATTGTGGTCGTGGTCGTTGGCGAACTTGCGAACCCCGTTGCTCACTGACCGGTGGTTCACGTGGCCCGATATCCCATATTCGTCAAAGGTGATGATCAAATCGATATTCCACATCTGCACGTGTCGGTCGAGCGTGCGCTCGACCAGCTTCTCGTCCCACCATTCGCGGGGGTTGTCTTGCAGGTGCTTATGTTCGAGGATTAGGCATTTGTCGTCGGCAATGCCGAGCTCGGCGCACGAGGCTTTCGCTTCTGCGCGACGTTGGGCGCCGAGACCTTCGTAGTTGCCTGGAACAGTCAGACTGTACTATTCTTCAGAGACGAGAGAAAGGCGAGAGCATACCAGATGATAAGACTAGCACATGGCGGTTCACATGGGCCTTGCCCCAGCTGTGTAGGATGCTCGGACTAAAGAACAGACACTCATCGTCCGGATGGGCGGTGATCAACAGGACGTTCTGGGCATTGCGGATTGCGTGCGGTACCAGGCGGGGATCGTTTGCCAGGAAGGTGCCGAGGAGAATGTACATGAGAATGGGGAGCAAGAAGAAGACGATGAACAGGGTAGAGACGATGGTGGCCTTGCGGCGCACGGCGCGGCGGCCGAGATGGACTGCGGCGCCCAAGATCTTGGACCTCGCCATGGGAGGGCGTATTATATAATTATAGTATTATAAATTGTTATCGCCGCCAGAACAAATCAATGATTATTTACACTGGCTGATTGATTGATTGCTGAGCATCGATTATTGTATGGAGACTGGAGGACGGGAAGCGCGCTGGCATGGACAGACAAGCTGCTAGCGTGGACGCCAAACTTAATTAAATTACCATTCTTACCATGATTACCATTATTACCTCTGCTCGGTACGGGCCCCGTTCGGCGAGCCTTCCGGGCAGGAATAATACGCACGCTAGTATCCGATAGTATACGGGTGCGGAACGCTCGCACGCATACTGAAGGGTATATAAAATTTCAAAGAATGATACGCGGGTACTGGTACGGATCCGAGTAAACCCAAACTTCAGCGACGCACTCAGGAGTCAGCAGTACGGAGTATTGATTATTTTTGCTAGCGTGCTGTGCCGTTCGTCGTTTGGAAGGTGATCACATGATCAATTCGGCTGCGATGACTGGCCAAGCATTCGGCCCCAGCCCGACATTTTCTTATTCTGGCTGCTCTTAGCGAAGCACTCGCCCAGTTGTTGTTAGGCGATAAGCTGAGGCTGAAAGCTGAAGGGCGAAGCTGTCTGCGAAAAAAAAAGGGCCCAGAAATCCCCCAGCCAAGCGGCCGATCGGGCCAATCACGTGCCTGTCCGACCTTTCTCAGGAGTTGGCGTGGATCACGTATACGAGTTTAACTTATTACGGCTAAAGCTGCGCAGCAGTCAAAAGGGCCGGTATGTTAAGGTATTTTACGTTATTCTATTTTCGCAATACTCATCGACTCCTCTATTTGGTTAACGCGTGTGAACAGGCAATCTTTATAGTTTCTTCTCTGGGTCGCCTCATGTCACTGTGGTGATTTGTATGGCTGAGCCTTGATCTGCGGGAGCACACTATGTCACATATAGACTAGCCGGTTTCCTGGTGTGACTTGAGTAACTTACCGTCTCCATACCGTATGGCACGGAGGGGTGCCTTATCCTTGCGGCCTTTCTAATCACAGCAGCCATGATTGGCACAATACAGCGCACCGCGTAAATTGCACTCCGCTACCCAGCGCATTTTCCTGGCTGGGAATGGTGCGCTCGAGCCGGTTGCGTCGAGACAAGGATGCAAGACAAGCTTTGCCAAGCTCCTGATCTACAGAACTGTCTTCTAGCCGTGCTCAGCGTTAGACCGGAGCATCAACCCGCCCACCCTGCCAAGTCTGTTTGATATCGGCGCGAGTTGCATGGCCTTGTGGTTTGATATCGTACTGATCATCTCCTCTCTCACGCGACACCCCGAAGCCAGAGGCACGATACCAGGCGGTGATGCCATGATGCGCCGGATACCCTGGAGGAAGGTGGGGCGTACACTGAACCATGGAAGCCCGAGGGTTCTAAGATGGTTCTTTCTCATTCCCTCCTACATGCCTATATACTTGATGCGTACGATGATGATTGCAGAACCGTGGTAGATCCTGGCTGCGTGAAGCCTGGCTCTCGTTGTCGCAAAAAACCAGCTCGATCTAAAGAGAACAGCAGCATGAAAAGAAGGAAATTTTACATGACTGGCTTACGCATGGGCCTCGATGGACGGAATACCCACGCTAGGCTGGGCCAGGATGTTAGATCGGGCAATACTACGAATAGGTCTCCCTTTTTGACTGGTGCAACGCGACAGGACCTCCAGGCAGCAGGATTCATCCATGTACTATTTGTGTTGAAACGGTATTTTGGTATTTTAGTACTGTAAACATGCGACGACTTGCGCGAGTTTCAGATTGACATCGATTACTGTAATTAATAATGCTTGTTTCAAGTTATTCAAAATAATGTTATATGCGATTCCTATGGCGATCTATCCTTTTAAACCATACAAGTAAATGCCGAACCTGAGGCAGCTTGCGTGCTTCATGTACAGTTTCTATTATCCGCAGCGTCACTAGAACTAACGTCGACAGATCCACATGCTCTAAAATATACGACTTTGGACAACCAAATCTAGCTCGATGTATTAAACTAGCTCATATCATATCCTATGGCTAGTTGGGACAGCGGGTTGTTACGTTGCCATCAAATTGATGTGATGGATATGCACTTAACACATTGCCAGCCATGACAATATAAAATAAATAACGATATGACATTTTCTGTTCAACATCACAACGATATCAACATTGAACATCTTGAATCGATGACCGTGGATATTCGCATCCATTATCACTTCAATGTTAAGGGCTATATATACCGTATAAATCCCTGGTCCCCTTATTATTCCATGTTGACTTGCTCAATATTCAATTCAATGACCAATTGATGTATATTGTATTAATATTTGTCTATAAATCTCATACCAACTAGCCCTCCTGTATTAAATTCATACCAGCTACTCTAGAATTCAAATAGTCTACGCCATCCTTCAGTTGACATCTCGGTCTACCCGGGGGTTGTTCTTGGAGGCGTCTGAACCATTTGCGGCCCGCCCTTGGCTTCTCCCCACCTGCTATCTATCGCATCGAAGAACGGAAATTTCTTATCAACGCGATTTCTTGCCCGCAATATTATAAGAGCCGCATAATTGCCTTGCCACACTCACAAGACAAACGAAAATGTCGTCGAGAAATAACCTCTCGCATCGGCGCACCCATAATTTGCTCTTGATTTCGAAATTGCTTAGCCTGCGAGACACAGCTTCCCCGCTGACGCTGATATTGGATTCGTTGGAACAGCCTGCGAAGCCATTACTGAAAGAATATATACGACGTGGCCAGGTATGTCATTAAAATAGCTCGCTTTTTTCTATTCTTCTTTTCCTGTTTATCTATTGTTAACGTGCATTAGCTGTCAAAAACACATATTACGTTCATTTCTTTTGAATCATTGAAAAAGCCCAACGGTGTGGACTCGTTCATCTTTGCTCGACGAAAGAAACCGGTCGACTTGGCCAAGGAAGTCGCTGCTGTTGCTCCGTCCTCGTCTAGTGGGCCAGCTCGAAGTGAGCCTAACGCTAACCACGACGTTCAAGGAGCGGAAAACTGACAAGAAGCAGGGCGTCTTATTATCGTTGATGCCGTAAACCCCCTTCTCAGCAAGTCGGAAATACATCTTCCGTCCTATCTGGGCTCCCTTATTGCCCCAAGCAATGCAGCAGCACCAACTCAGACGTCAATGGTCGTGACGTATCACCACGATGTCGTCGGAATCAAAAACCGCCAGCCATATGTGCCGTCAGACCTAACATTGCTAAGTTACCTAGGAACTACTATCCTTACCATCCACTCTCTGTCCCACATCCTCGCGCAGAAAGATGCCCGGGATCGAAGTCTTGCAGCCCCGGTCTTTGGGCTGGAAGAAGAGCAAGAAGGGGTCCTTGTAGGCAGGCACGACCAGGAGCATTCAGGGGGCATTGTGATTGAAATGGAGCATCGACGCAAGAGCGGCCGCGGGGTTGTGGAGTGGTATTTCTTGCCTCCAGCGAGCTCCTACCAGCCCCAAGAGCTGAGGGAGGTTGTTACGCTGCTAGAAGACCACCCGTTGTATCAACGCCCTGAGGACGACGTACCGCTAGAGGAGGAGCCGGGTTCTACGTTTGAGTTGAAACTTACCGAGCGTCAGCGCCGTGACAGAGAAGGCGTCGTTTTGCCTTATTTTGATGCGCAAAAAGGCGACGGTCCGGGAGAAGGAGGACGGATCTTGTATGATATGGGAGAAGAAGACGATTTTGACGAAGAGGAGGACGAAATTTGAAAGAAGCCTGATATTTTATTATTACAACACACATGGCAACGGATGGAAATGGACCATCCATGCGTCGATATATATTATCTTGCAGCAGAGACACGTCATTGCAAAAAGCGTCCGTGAGCCCATTACATTCGCTATGCATACATATCGTTCGGTTTCCTATGTCCATATGAAGAGATTATTAGGGATATCAAATTAGAAGAAACGCCACCAGATCAAAACGAGCATAATGAATCCAACCCCAGCGAACGGCCCATACTGAGAGTGTGTCAGTTGACATCTGCATTCGTTACTGAATCTGGTCATATCAAACTTACCTGCTTTATCAATAACTCCCAATTGATGCGTACGGCTGCCTTGCGGTACTTCTTACTGTCCTCCCTTAAGCGTCCAGACATCTCACCCATTCGTTCCAGACTGTCACCTCGATAAAGCAGGTCTTCAATATTTTTGGTCATGACTTTGGTTACATCCCGCAGCTCATCATTCAATTTGTCCAAGTTCGCCGCCGCCCGACTATTTTGATATGTTCCTTTGGTGCGTTGGATGAACGTGTCGAATTCAACAAAAGCATATGGCCGCAGATTAGGGGAATGGTACTGTGACGCCGAGTATGTGGTTGTGAATTCCGTGGAAAGATCCTCCAGATAGGTGAATGCAAGCTTTCGAGGGTAGGATCTATCGCATATACATAGGAAGCAGATATCGTCTTTGATGATGTAACTGCACCACACATAAAAGTTATTGAGATATTTAGTATGTAAACGTAGCCTCATGCAACTTACTGCAGGTTATATTGTCCAGATTCAATACTAGCCTCTGGAGCAGCGTTGCGATTCAGGCGTCGAAATATCATTTTTGACTGCGACTTCACCTCTGCTAACTCGCTTTCCGCCTAGAGCAAACCCACAACTCGTAAGTAAATGAACCGATAAACACCGCGTCCAAAGTAGGCTGTACTACACACCTGATCATCGTCCACAGAGGCGGCGAGCATGAGGCCTATTCTCTTTGTCAGTCTCCTTGATCCCGTTTGCTTCTCGCGGAGTCAACATACCATCTAGCCTCGCAATTTGTGTTGATCGAACCATGTCGAGACGTTGAAAACCAGGACCTCGTCACTGAAAACTATATTTTTCTGAATTCCGCCGAAATAGTTTCCCTTGATTGAAACAGACACTGGTTTCGGAGATTCGTCGGTGCGGAGCTCCCCCAAAATGCCACCTAAACTTAAGGCGGTGAGCGATCATGATGGGTAGCCGCGTTTTGAGGTGAGTCGTCATTGTGAACCGCATTACTAGCATTCACATTTAAATGTTAACAATGTCTTAGAAACAGACGCCAAATATCATCCGTTCCAACGGAGTTACTCAGTGATGTGGTCAAGCTTGAACCTGAAGCTATGCCATCATCGCCAAAGCAGAATGCGGCGAGGTCGGCGAAGAGGGGAGTCTGGGGAGAGCAATATCTCATGACGAATCCCAAATCAGCCCTTGTTCACGCAGATCTTGTGGTTTGTTCTCTTTTTAAATTACTCCTATGCAGCTATGTTAACTTTCTTACAGAAAGTATTCTCTAACCCCAAAGCCTGGGAATGTCTTGATGAAGAAGAGAAACAACATCTCATATCACTATTACCAGCGCATATCCATCCTAGCCCCGATCCTGACCCCGACCATGGGGATGCGAAAATCCCACCTTTGCCCGAAACATTCTTACGCTACGATAATAACTGGAGAGCAGCGCTGCGGAATTTTCAGTCTGACCTCGAAACTGGGCGGTATAAACCTGAATGGCAGCGGCTGGCCAAACAAGCAGTCAAAGAACGCGCTGAAGGGAAGTTTGATAACTTCAAAGAGCAGGAGTTTGAGCAGTTCTGGGGCCAGAAACAGAAGATAAACTGGGGTCTTATCGCCGGGGAGAGTTCAAAGGTTAAACTACTCACTCTTATCAAAGATGGAGTGGTGCGTGTCGGGGACGTTTGGAAGTATTCTCGTATCTTTTCGAAAAAGAATGATGAAAATGGCCAGACGCTGGTTGAGAAGGAAGCACAAATCATAGCCATTGACGGCTCGAAGATGAGTTTTCTTGTGCCTACTGGTCAACGTGTCTTTTTATCCACTACTACTGGTGAAACGAGAAAAGATACAGGTTTAGTCTCCGAAGACAAGGAGAATACTACAAATAATGATGAAACTGTAGATCGTGAGTCAAGAAAGCGAAAAGCATCTATCTGGAATGGCAGAGCTCCTCGTAGCAAAGTCTCCAGAAACGCAGAAGATGCTGAGATAGCACAAGCACTATGTTCACGCCATGAACCTAATTCGACACTTGCGGCCACTCAAACAGAAAACTCTCCTGGATTGGATACCAAGAGCTTCCTCGCGTCGGTCGTAGAGGCTGCTTCGACTCCTGCAGTATCCGCCCAGCCACTGCCATCCTCTGACCACTCGGAGTTCGCTAATGCTGAAATTTCGACCTCAGTTCAGCTTAATGAATCAACCCCTATTCTGTCACCAATTCCATCTGCACTTTTAGACCATCCTGGCACGAAAGCCGACATAGCCCTCACAGCTCAAACCGGCGATGAATCGCAAGAAAAACCCGAATCTGAACTCTCCTTTGCTCTGGAAACTGAAATACGAAACATCTCCGGGCCCAACGCACTTGCAAAAAAGATACTCGAGATCGATGGCCGCATCACCGGGCCACCTAATGGCAATGCTTGGAAAGAATTTCGCTGTTATCGAGATAATCAGGATATGGGCAGTTTGTGGGAGGTTCGACAGGCTTGGTATCTTAAGTCAGAGCAGAATACAGGATAGCACCATAGCTAGAACGAGAAATCTTGTTTGAATTGTTGAATCTCGGCTTCCGTTGAGTGGAAATGGTATTGTTTGGATATAAACCAATTAAAATGAAGATCAATTTTCAAATTGCTAGCTAGATGATCAAAATTTTCAAAATAAGCCGAGTATATATGGCTTTCAAATGAATATTATAGCACTCCCTCGTCATGGAGCTCGTCGTTACTGTCAACGATATTAACCGAATAACTGGACTGGACGAAATCCTCAAGCTCCTCGCTCACAGTTTTCAACTTTTCTTTGACCGCAGCAACGCCCTCCTGGCCAATAATATGCCGTGATGGAGGATTTTCATGACCACCAATGGATGTGATTGCGTGCACGGTTTCCGATGTAAGAGCTTCAAGGTGTGGTGCGCTCAGCGGTGGATACATGGAGACCACCTCTGGTGAGGAAAAAGGTCCCTGTTGCTCCGAGGCAGAGCTAGAATCTTGATGCGTCCGGCTAACAGCCTCAACATCTGCCTGCGGGAGTCGAGAGACAAGGCCATCTAATATGTTACGAAAGAGTGGTGCATTGTTCTCTTTCGATGAATAGGCGGGTAGGATTGGAGGGACGCTGCTGATGAGATTCGTGAGGATACGGATTTCCATGCTGCATTGAAGGATAGAGACTTTGATGTTGAAGGGTGCAATTTCATAGGCAAGGCTCTATGAATTAGTCGTTAGATTAGTTAATGACGTATTAGGAAAGTGCCATACATCACAGAAACCCTCCAATGCCCATTCCGAGGCGCAGTATACCCCAAGGCCAGGCGTTCCGATATGTGCCGCTGTTATATATTAGCGGTAACCCTCCAGCACTAAAAAATAGGCCTTACTGATCCCAGACAGCACTAGTATATGACCTGCTCGCTGCTTGCGCATACGTGGTAATGCCGACTTGATGACATTTACCGGACCGAAGTAGTTTGTCTCAAATTGATTTCGCACGAGGCCAATTGTCCTCTCTGATGCAGCCAGTTCTTCAACAGTACCGACAACGGCCTGACTTGTGCAGCATAGCAAGATGTCAAGCTTGCCAAAAGTCTCTACCGCCTCAGCCACTGCAGCTTGACATTCACCCATTTTCCTGTATCTGCATGAGCAATGGTTCACACAGAAACCTATGCTTCATACCTTATGTCGAGCATTACTGGTCGAAACCGGTCTTTCCAACCATTTTCACTGTTTCTGTCGACTTCATCAAGAAAGTCGTGAAAATAGTCGCGACGCTTTTCGTCTCGTAGGAGATCCGACGGGACCAGCCCGCTCACAACACGGTCTCCATGCGCAAGCAGCTGGCGAGTTAAGGAGACACCGATTGGGCTATCACCAGACGATATCAACCACACTTGAGATTCTGAGTGTGGAGGAAAATGCGGTCGAGAGGAGCTTCCAGTCTCCGCCATGAGGAACAGAACGACTAGCTGGGCTCGTCCAGCAACCCCATTGCCCCCTGAAGTCTTCTTTCTGCTCTGACGGGGAGAATATACGGCGATTAAACACGGCCTTGGTCAGCTTAGAGGAGCATAGAGATACCATATACTTGTCGGTTAATATTGATAGGTGCAGTGACGCAGCTAGCTAGCCTCAGGCTCCGAATCTAGAACGTGGGGAAGGCGCCATCCTTAATTGGAATGGGCAAATAGTCCGGCCAAGTCCGCACCTTCCTCCTGCTCGCGCCATTTCGTGCCGCCTATTTTTTATCCTCACTCTCTTCCTTCTTTCCCATTCTTTGTGCTTTCCCCAGCTATATTCAAAGATGCCGGAACAGAGGCAGCAGCGACAGGCGCAGGAGCCGGAGTCCAGCAGCGTGAGTACCTAATACTCGTAATGAAAATGGCTGATCTGCTGACACCAAAGAAGTCCGGCCTCAAAGTCGCGATTCAAGGCCTCGCCATTTTCCTCCTGGTGCAATTCGTGATGAACCAATTCATGGGCAATAAAAACCAGAACACTGCGACTACTGGCCAGACTAGCCAGGTGCCCGCCTATGTCGACCGTCCTTCCCGTGGCGAGGTTGAGAACTACAATGCTATTCCCAATCTCATTGCTCCGATCTGGCCAACCAATAGTTCTTTGGATATCAGCATCTACGTTTCTCCCTCAGTTTCCATGCCTCCATTGAAGACTGCTCCTAAAGAGTCTCTGGTTTTGGAGGAGAAGAAATTCAACATGGGTAACTGGAGTGACAGCCGTGAAATCGACACAACCTTCAAAGTCCCAAAACAAGTCCAGCAGAACGGGACCTTGTGGGCTCATTTCTACGTTGCTTTGAGTGGCCACCAGCTCGATCCAGCTGCGCGCGATTTTAGCCCTGAGACCGCCATTCACTTCATCCGTCCATTGAACCAATACTTGCCGAAGAAGAAGGTTGCAAAGCGTAAGAATCTCTTGGCAGGTGCCGAAGAAGTAGAGGAAATCGAGGATGATACGCCAAAATATTCAACTGCTTCTTATTATCACCCAAATTTCACGATTTCGATAATTCCTGATTCAGGTGTGTCGAGCTACCAGCAGATGCACCCCTCGGTGCGGCAATTTGTACAGCTCGAAAGTACCGGTGCTCGAGACAAGTCCGGCCAGAACACCTGGTATTACCCTATCCTATTCGTGAACACTTTCTGGCAACTTAAGACACATATGACCGAGCTCAACTCCACCGTCGAAACCTTGCCTCTCCGAATTACATTGAACAACCTGAACAATTGGAAATTCAGTTTAATGGCTAGTCTGGACGAAGGCGCAAAACAAAATGCCCGCAATGCGGCTAATGGAGTCTCGGTCCCGGGTGGAGGAGATGGGAGTGAATTTGAGATGATCAAGGAAGTACTCCTAGACACGAATATCTACCTCCTAGGTACCACTGTCGTTGTCAGCATCTTCCATATGATTTTCGAGACCCTTGCTTTCAAGAATGATATTGTAAGGACCGCCATTTCCCGCAAATGTTCTCATGTACTGACCTGATTTTGAAGGCCCACTGGCGCAAGAAGAAAGATAACGTCGGAACTTCAGTTCGGACTATCCTTGCGAACATTTTCATGCAGACAATCATCTTCCTCTACTTGCTAGACAATAACGAGAACACGTCTTGGATGATTCTCGCTAGTCAAGGGTTTGGCATCGTTTTGGAAGCTTGGAAGATTACGAAGACTGTGGATGTGCGCCTTCGACAACCTCCGCAAAACTCAACTTGGTCATTCCTTCCTTATGTGATCGTTTTCGAAGACAAACACAAGCTCAGTGAGACCGAACAGAAGACCAAGGAGTATGATGAGATTGCCTTCAAGTACCTTTACATCATTGCTGTTCCCTTGTTGGCAGCATATGCCGCTTACAGCTTAATATACGAAAGCCACAAGTCTTGGTACTCTTTCATTATTGAAACCCTGGTCGGCAGTGTCTATGCTTATGGCTTTTTGATGATGGTGCCCGGTCTTTATATCAACTACCGCCTCAAGGTTAGTACAGAATTATCCTAACTGAGAACTTGGAACTAATTCCCTGCTAGTCTGTCGCTCATATGCCGGGCAAAGCTTTGACCTACAAATTCTTGAACACATTTATCGATGATCTGTTCGCGTTTACCGTCAAGATGCCCTGGTTGCATCGTCTTGCGACTCTAAGAGACGATGTCATTTTCTTCGTATGGCTTTATCAGAGCTGGAAATATAAGGTTGACTACAAACGTGTCAACGAATTCGGCCAGGGTGGGGACTCTGATGACGAGGTCGAGGGAGAGGCAGTTTCTGAAACTGTCAAGGCAAACAAGGCCACTGGCAGCGCTTCCAAGGCTACGGCTGGCACATCGACACGCAAAAGGAAGTAGTCATCCCACTATACTTTCCTGATTGTTTGGCGGTCGATTGCTGTTATTTGACTACCTTATAATCTAGAACCATGATGGTTAATAACATCCGAACTCTCACGTTCGTATATATAACCTTCATAGAAGTTTCAAGTGACCAGTAAAATACCTATTTAGACCAATCAATTAGGAAGAATTAAACTATTTGTTTCCTTGCCCATTCCGTACCGTTGTAGTAGCAGCATCCTGATTGGCTAGGCGGGAACACATAAAATCGCGACGCGTCCTGGTCACCGAATGCAAGCATACACTTAGCAAATACTATCCTGGTCGCCTCGACAAATTTAATTTCGATTCACTGATATTTATTGAATAACTATATGCCTTGCGAAACTGTGGCATGCTTTGATTAAATTCTATTTTGAGAATACGCGGTGTAAACCCACAAACGTTGCGTGAAGAATGCCTTCCTCTGAGGCTAGTTCTGGTAAGAGCTCAAACGATCATCTTCTTAATGAATGGTTGGAACTGATTTAACCTGTAGACCATGAAAATATTGAGAATACTCGCACTCAGCTGAAAAACTTGCGTAATACAATAGACCACCTAGAGGCCGGTATGTTAATTACCCAGTTGTATCTAGTCTTATGGGACGCTGATATCGAAACCCAGTTTCAATTGTGCCATCAAAGCAACGACACACGAGTGTCACCGAGCTTGTCGGTGATATAGCATCAGACGCGTATGACATTGGTATCCCAAGCGATGCTCTGGAGCAATTGATTGATGTACTCACGAAGCCAAATAACTTGGATCAAGCAACAACTACCACGCTAATCAAGAACCTATATGCCCAAGAAAGGGTATCGTCTATAATTGTAACCAAGGTTATAGGAGGCCTTGGGCCGGGCAAAACAAAACCGTCTCTAGCAACCCAGGCCTTACTAGTGCGATGGCTGCTCTTAGTTTACGAATGCCTGGAGGATCAGTCATATCTTTCAAAGCTCTATTCGGTTTTGTTCAACCTTCTTGACATGATAAGCTTGCGTCGGCCACTATGCCACTTGTTATCTTTAATAACACGAAGACGGCATGTAAAGCCGTTCAGAATCCAGGCTGTTATGGAGCTTTTGCGGAATGCAGGCGACGATGAGAAAGAACTTACGGGTCTCTTGAGAGTTTTCAAGAACTATTATCCTGATATTATTGTTGGAGAGGTCGGACGCCTAAAATTCTTTTTCAAACACCCTGACCCTGAGTGGACTGCCAAGCTTAAGCAAATCCAACATCGAACGAGGGAGAGATCTCAATTTATGACTGGCTCTAGCACTTTCCAAGTTGTTCGACGTGGCGGTTTCAAACGAAGCAAAGTGGAAACCATTATTCCAGAGATTCAGACATCTAGGGTACCAGCTAACCACACATCTTTGGAAGAGCTGAGGAATGTGGACGACTTCGTGCAACGCTTTGACCAAATAGAACTGCCGAATCAAATAATTTCAGTACTGGATGACCGCTTGGCACAAAAATACATGGCAATTGTAGGCCCCGATATCGCCAAAGACCGACTGGAAGATTGGCTCGAGGTGTTCCTAAAGGACGAAGCTGATCGGGCGAGACTTCCTGATCACAATGAACCGCAAGTTCTCCAGTACATTCTGGAAGCTGTGTCTGGATATGCGCAAAGGACAAAGGTAACCTCCATACAATCTAAGCTTTTTGATATGCTAAGTCTGACGGCTATAGCAATTACCCCATGCAATTCAAACGTTTCTCAAATCCTATCTTCGAACTTGGGATGGTCAAACCAGCAGAGAAGAAATTCTCAATATTTTGCAATTCTTACCAAAAGGTCCTTTTGATGAACTCAAACGTGACTATTTAGGGTGGTTAGATACCGCGTTGATAGACCACACAGCATCCTCTCGAACCAGTCTTCTTGATTTCTACGCAAACTTGATCCGAAAATGGGGGATTGACCTGAGAGCAGAAAGCCCTCCATCCTCTGCTGACGGATTCCAACCCTTGATTGCACTCATCACTCATGCAGAATTTTTGTTGTTGTCATTAATGGAGCTTCCCCCTTCTCCAATCGACCACAATGTGAAGGGCAAAAACCCAGTTGTGACTAGTATACTCGACATATACGCCAACCTCGCGGAACTCTATTCCTATGCCGCAGCTAATGGCAACATTCGTTTAACTGTCCCATTAGCACCAGCTGTATATATCTTAGCCCTCACATCAAACCTCGGCCAGATTTCTCGCATTTGCAGCATTCTTGCTACATACAAAAACTCATTCGAGGCATCCCTGACTTCGAAAACATTGCAATCGCCAGTGAAGTCTGTTGGAGGCTTCTATGCCCCAGAGATGGTTGGGCTTTTCAATGGTTATGTCATGGATCTATGCAACCTTATATGGCGGAATCGCGCGCTCAATAACGAAGATCAGAACTCTCTCGGTTGTTTGATCCCTAAGGTGGCCAAAGATGCATTGGATGAGTACATCAATGACTCGAATGAAATTTTGAAACGCCGCAGGGGTCGTCTTGAAGGGCCGGCATTCAATCACTCCCTTGGGTTGATGTTTTCTCTGAGTCATCATGTTGCACTGGCAAGTCATTCTGCAGCTTGCTTTGCCGCATTTGAGGACCAGGATATCACTCGCGAAAGCCAGCTGAGGCTCAGAAAACCTGTGACACAGAAGAATCTAACCGCACATGAGAAAGATGGTGGAGCAAAGCTAAGCTGGCAAGAGTATAGAGTCAGGATGCTTGATTGGTTTGAGGAACTGGGCAGCGAAGGCATTGGAAGGTTAATGAGAAGTACCATGAAAGCATTGCGCAAAGAGGCTTGATCTGTGTTTATAGAATTAAGTCTCTATTTGCTAATTATACATTTATTATATTTTCACAAGTTCCGTATACTACATGTTGGTCGTAGAAAGAATGACCTTGGGGTAAAAGCTCAAACAGCCAAAACACACTTATTTGAGGGATCCTCATTGTATAGGTGCTCGTCGATTTAGAGGGTCGTATTGAGATAGATGTCCTGGACACTGGGCTCATCTCTAAGGGCACTTACAGTTTCTTCGAGCTCGTTCAGGTGGTCTTCATTCTCAACCTTGATCATCGTGTCTTTATTCGGATCCCAGATAATCTGTGACTGTGAAATTGAGAGTCCCGTAGATTTTGACAGCAACTCCCCAACAGACTTGGTGTCCGAAGGCTCTGTATATACGACTAGTCTTCCCTCCGTATCCGTATCGATGTCTGTTGCACCGGCCTCAATGGCCTGGTCTAGGTAATCGTCTGGATTCATGCCATCTTTTTTCTCAAAAATAACTCTTCCCTTTTTATCGAATAAATAGACTGTCGGCGTTACTGTTCCACCATGATCTTTAATTATCGACCGGACATCCTGAAGAATTCGAGCCTTGTTCTCAGCCATACATTCGACTACCGCGGCAACTGTTCCAGGTAGCATTGCTTCGATCGTGACGGCCTCTAGAGCTTGCCCTGAGGCGCTGACTCCTTGGCCGCGTGCAATTGCTGATTCGATGATGGCCTTAGGCATCTGCGATTGCTTTGCTTTTGCAATTACTAGCTGTAGACGGGGATTGTCCTTCGGATTAGGTCCCCATACTAGTCACGGCCTCATTAGAAACAGAAGCGAGATTCAAGTTACTTGGGAACTTACATTGTGATGCAGTAATTATTTCTTGCGTGAGTAACCCTCTCTCTTTACTCTTTGCCTTGTCATTCTTTGCTTTGTCGTGTTTGATCGTCGACCAGCGACTGTGCCCCGACGCAACTACTGCTGACGTACTGAACATGTAGCAGCTGTCGCAGATCCATTGAGACGACAATCGAGGCCAGGACGCCACTCTCCTGCCCAATGAGCTCGCCATATGTGAGCAGCGGCTCGGTCAATTTCTTGGTTGATCATGGAGGAATCACTGGCTCAGATCGTGCTTGCCTTGAAATGCGTCGGGCCGATAATTATCCGCTCCGCAGCACATTGTATACAACCCACCACAACTCCGGACAGCTCACGGTCGTGTTTACCATAGTGCAACTTTCCTTCGATACCCAAATATTTTTCTTATATTGATGGAGTAAGCCTCGACAGTTCATTTTGTCAAGATATATATACGGATTTTCGAGATTCAATGTCCGCCCCTGAGCCCGCACCGGCAGCAGCTGCATCCGGCGCAGAGAAGCATCATGAGACGCATCGTGCGGAGCTTGACGTTGCGAAGCTACACTCCCTCCCATCCGAGCAACAAGACCTCTACTTGTTGACTTTTACCTCTGACCTTGTTCAGTATGTTTCAGGTCTTACAAAAGAGGAAATCTCATCCGAGCAAGTCTTCGTGAAGCAAGAGTTGTTCATGGTTCTCAACCTCAAGTCGCCTACTATCACACGGGTTATCCGCAACAATCTCGGCAAGTGCTTTGGGGCAATACTGGGAAGAGGGGACAGAATTCCACTGTATGACACAGTGCTTGAATTACTGGCCCTAGTCAATGGTGGAAAAGGCGTCGAGCTCAAGACCAAATTGGCAGCCGCACACTGTTTAGGGGAGGTATTCGCCAGCGCCGGGGACAGTGCCTATAGTCAGACGTCTGCAGCCGTAGCTGGACTATTCAAGCTCCTGAAGGCTAGCAGTAATCACGCTGGAGCCCGAGGCTTAGTTCTGGCTGCGCTTCGGAAGGTAGTTGGTGGACTTGGTGGACCCATTGAAGAGCAAGTTGGACGAGATATATGGAAACAAGCACGGAATGTGGCTTCTACCGACAAGGCCTCACTTGCGCAAATAAATGCTTGTCGATGTCTAGAACAACTCATAAAAACAACGACCTACTTCGACAACCAGAACGATTTCGATAACCTCAAAACCCTGATTTGGAAAATTATCGACAGCTCGACTGCACCTGTGAGACATGCCGCTGCTTCATGTTTGGCCCGAGCTCTGGTGAAAAGTTATTCTCCGCTGGCCGGAACTGAGCTATCCGCCAAGGCCAAGAAGCAGAAGAGACAATCGAAAAAGCCACCTCCAAGAAAAGCCGACGAGGACGAGGATGAACCACCAGAGCCAGAGTCCCCCGTATCCAAAAAAGCTGAGTCGCGTTTGTCGCTATCACTTCCCGATGTTCTAAGCCAACTCTCGTCGCAATATGTGCGAAGCTCGACTACTAATCGAGCTAGAACGGGCATCGCAGTTTGTTACAAATATGTTATTCGGAACTTAGGCGAGAGCGTCGTCGAAGAACGATACAGTCAAATTGCTACACACTTACTACTTGCTCTTCTGAATCATCCGACAGTCACATACAGCCGATATCGCCTTCTAATGACACGGAAGTTTGTAAGGATTATCCTTGAGGATACAATTGGCCGCGAAATACTGCGGGAGACCAGTCAACTTAACGCGGCAAACTGGTTGATTAACGGTATTTTGAAAGATTATCCTCAAGTAATCCAAGAGAGGCGAGAACCAAGCAAACATACTCTAACAAGTGCTTTGAGCGCGCTCTCATCGTTAATTTCATCTCTCGGTTCAGCCGTAAATTCCCTTGGCGATGCGTGTCGCGAAACCCTAATTCAAGTCTTGCCTCACCCCAGCTATACGGTACAGATCCAGACGGCCCAATGTCTTCGCAATTTCGTTCTTGCTTGCCCAAGCCAGCTTATATCGTGCGTCACAATCTGTTCCAATAGCTTGAATCGAGAGATCGGCCAATTGGCTACTCCGCGTTCATCATCTCGGCGATGTCTAGGACTCGCAAACGGTTTATCTGCCATGCTGGGAACTTCTCGCCTACAGCCCCTGTATGGTTCTGTTGACGTTTTTGCTCGCGTGCTCTCGCAAGCGACCGATCTTCTCAAAAACAGTGGTAGCTCTGAGCTTCGTGTCGCGAGCACTCAAATTCAAGTTGCATGGATTCTTATCGGAGGCTTGATGCCTCTTGGGCCTAGTTTCGTTAAAATTCATTTATCCCAACTCATGTTGTTGTGGAAAAATGCTTTGCCTAAACCTTTAGGCAAGGCAAACACGGCTGAGCGAGGAACCCTAGAAACAAGTTTCCTTGCGCATGTCAGAGAATGCGCATTAGGGTCAATGCTCTCGTTCCTGGAATTCAACGGTAAACTGATAACAGTGGATGGTGCCAGGCGTATTGGGGCAATGCTGCAGAATACAGTCTCCTTCTTGGATGATGTGACTTTGCCAAAAACGGGCGAAGACATATCACAGCGCCTCTTTCCATCCCTACAATTGCATGACTTTGTGGTCATGGTTCGTCGCCGTGTTCTCCAATGTTTCACAAAATTAGTGAAGCTCAATCACGCAGGTCAATCTGAGATTATGTCTCAGTCAAGCCTCCTAAGTTTAGCTATATCGTCCTTTGCGGATCCGGATATCACTCTTGCTAGCCCAACGGAAACTTCAATTGCCGCTTCGGCTGGTCAATTCGAGAGTCTGTGGGAGCTTTGGGATAATTTTGGATTTGGAGTTACTGGACTCGCTCGAGATTATGTCAACAAAACGCTTTCCGGGAGACGTGTCGGACGCGATAGTCCATGGATCACCGTTGACTCGAAAGACCAGGAGATCGACGATATTGTAAGTTCTAGCATTATGGAAAGTGAAACCTTGCTGATAATTTTAGTTGAATTTCCCCATCTGCCAAGCAAGTGAATATGATTCCGTGCTTCTCTACAGCAAGCAAGACGGTCAATCTGCCTTCTATACCGATCCTCCCGTAACAGGAGTGGTAAATACTGCTATTGAGCTGTTTGCGGTTGCTCTCCCACTCCAACCCCCTAAAGTTCAAGAAAGTAGCGTTGAACAGATTGCTACTCTTCTTTCATCAAACAGTCTACAGAGAAACCTGGGTCGGAAGGCTGCCATGTCAATTAACATTGCAGTAGCCCTACTGCATACCCTCAGGGTCTCAGTGAAGGAAACCACCTCTCTCCATGGAAATTTGGATTCATCTACAGAGAAGATAATCCAGGAGCTTCTGCAGGTAAGTTGGTACCTCGTCTTTTTTATACTTGATCTGACAAAAAATCAAGAAATTCATTATGGAACCCGATGCAATTGTTAGGACGATTGGATTCGAAGCTCTCGGAAGACTTTGTAATAGCGCTGGAAATGCCTTCACCAATGCCCAGATAAAGTGGCTTGTCGATACCATTGTCGAGAATCGTGAACCAAACGCACGAGCAGGATGTGCTGCCGCTTTAGGTTGCATCCACTCCCAGGTTGGTGGTATGGCTGCAGGATTCCACTTGAAAACAATTGTAGGAGTTCTCATGTCATTGTGCAATGATCCCCATCCAGTAGTGCATTTCTGGGCCTTAGATGGGCTAGAGAGAGTGGCTGAATCCGCCGGGTTGACATTTTCCGCCTACACATCTAGTACTTTGGGTATGTTGGCTCAACTCTATATTGCGGATTCACACAACGAGGAGGCAGCTTCATTAGCAACCTCAAACATTGAGGTCATATTCCCAACGACTTTCATCATTGCTCGGGCAGTCGATTCTCTCATCAATGTCTTGGGCCCCGATTTGCAAGACATTGCGAAGACGCGTAATCTCATATTGACTCTTGTTCGCCAATTCCAGATAGAGGAATCTCCGGCAATGACTACACAGAGTTCTCGATGTTTGGACCACCTCACACTATACGCACCTTCCCACGTGGACTTTGGGGCCTATGTCAAACGTTTACAAGTCGAAATCTCATCGAAGAATCCATCGATGCGCGAGGCAGCATTTCGTGGGTTAAGTAACCTTATGAAAAGAGATGCTGAGTCAGTTATCAATACCCCAGAATCCACTTTAGAGGATGATGTCTGGCTTGCCTTTGATGATTCACCGGATAGCATATCATTGCGAAGTTTAGTTCGCAACTGGCTACAACAAACCGGCCTTTCCCACACAGAGCTTTGGATTCAGCGCTTCCATAATGTGCTTACTAAAACTCGGGCTAAGGTAGATGATACGCCAAAGAAACCTGTGCGCATAGCTACCGCTTCAGAGCTTCCAGATGATGAAGTAGCTGGCTTTGCTTCTGCTGTTGCCGGTGAACAAGAAGATGCAGACAATAGCGCTAGCGCTGGACAAGAGCTACTTAAATGGCAAACCCGCAATTTTGCATTAAGTTGTCTGAGCGAGTTGCTCTCCATGGTCAATGACAAAATACTTCCGGACCAGACTATTCCCGCAGAGGCAGCTCTTCAGCAGAATATCGGCGATATCGTCCGGATGGCTTTCTCTGCTTCGACTGCAAACGTAATAGAACTAAGAGTTTGGGGTCTTAAAATTCTTGATCAGATTCTTAAGGTCAGTACCAAATCGTTTATTGATGGTTAACTATATTCACTTTGTGGTTTTTAGATGTTTGGGAAAACTCCAGACCCAGATTTCTCCGAGGCGTCTCTTCTTGAACAATATCAAGCACAGATAGGCTCTGCCTTAACACCGGCATTTGCAACTGATTCCTCACCAGACCTAGCATCAGAAGCAATCAATGTGTGTGGCACGTTTGTTGCTACAGGCATTGTAACAAACGTCGATCGAATGGGCAGGATATTTAGGCTGCTTGTTGTTGGCTTAGAGAACTTCGCCAGTGAGCTACCTCTCCTTTCATCTTTTCTCATGATTTACTGACTTGATAGAAAACCTGGACGTCACAGAGATTGGCGATCTGAAAGGTCTCAACTCGAATGCGAGAGTTATGGTTAAGATGGCACTTTTCTCAGCTTGGGCGCGACTCCAGATGGCAAGCTTGGAACAACCGTACTTGGTCGAGATTGTCAAGCCGTACACAGCCATGCTGACACCACTCTGGTTGTCTTCTCTACAAGAATTTGCTCGCCTGCGCTTTGAACCCGATATTTCAGGCAGTCTAGGTACCCCATCATCAGGCAATCTTGATGAGGTCTATGCCGCCCTTAACAGAGAGACTTTGCTTAATGTGAGTATTTCCAAGGGTGTGGTTCGATTTATACTAATTTACAAAGTACTACCAAGAGTCCTGGTTGAACCTAGTTGATGCCATCGCAAGTTTAGTTGAAAAAGATAGTGATTTTGTGTTCGATGCTTTGGACGACAAATCTAATTTGCAAGATCAGGATGAGGAACAAAAAGCCGAGACAAATGGAGAGGTCTCTCAAGGAAAAGGTGATAATATCAACTACCGTGATGAGCCAGTCGCCTTCTTTTTCGTCCTTTTTGGTCTTGCATTTGAGGCTCTAGTGGACCAGTCCGTATCTCCACTTCAAAGGCTGGGAATTCTTCAAGCTCTCAAAAAAATACTTCGACCAACTGTTTCCGGTAATGCCATATATCAAGACGCAGTATTCTCTGAAACTATTGATACCCTCGACCGCCTTGTTTTGACTGAGGGTTACAACATTCAAACGGTCATTGTTGAGACAGCCAGAAATCTATCACTCGATCATCCAGCGGCTATATCCGGTCTAGATCGCATTGAAAACCTGTCTGATGATATCGAACAGCTCTTCGAATTGACAAGAAACATCATTCTTGTTTTAGCAGGCTTACTGCCGAATTTGAGCGAGGCAAGTTCTCGCACTTTCAACGTCAGCTCCGACGAGTCCTTGACCCTTATACGTCTGGCTCTTTCCTCGTTGGTTGATGTAGCGGCTGTATTTCCAGTCATTATTCGGCATGATCTTCATGCTTGCATTTTGCATATTTTCAGCACGATTCTTGCTACCGGCATCTGCCAAGCTGAGGTTGTTCCCCACGCTCTCCCGATATTCCGACGATTTGTTCAAGGTATCAGTCCAAGAGATGCTCCCTTGACTGATACAGTTTCGTTACAAATGCGTGGGTGTCTTACACGTTTCCTGACAACACTTACGATTGCCCAGCGCCGAGAATCAGAATCTTCGCTACCCTGTGCCAAAAATACACTTCTCGCAATGACTATAATTCTTACCACCAATAGTCATGTTATACCGCCCCAAGACCCTTTGGTTTCTAAGGTTCTTGATGAGTTTTTGGACTGTCTGCAGGATGTCGGCCTCGCAAGTGTTGCCGCAGGATGCATTCGTTCGGTGCTTCTAAATCCAGGTCCAAGGTCTGCAACAGATGCAGTCATTGCACGATATCTATTCCCCAGGCTCATCGCATTCATTGCAGGAGTACCTGATGATCGAGGCGAACCACCAATTGACCCGGAAAACTCGCGTACAGCAATTGCGCATACGCTAGTATTGTTTATCGGTAACAACGCAGCAGTTCCGAGGTCTCAACTACCGGTGGCAGTTCCCTTAGTCGTGTCAGCTTTACTCGCACGTGCAAAACGTGATGGGTCGTCTGCATATCAGGAAATCGCCGTTCGTTTCTTAGAGATAGGCAAGCTAGATTCTGCCACTTTTCGCGCTGTAGTGGCTGGGATGGAAGCAGAGCAGAAGAATCTCGTGGAAGAGATATTGCGCTGTATAGAGACAGGCTCTGCTAACAAGGACCTAGAATCGGAGGCTGACGGACGTAGGCCTGCACCTACGATTGCTTTG
The DNA here is from genome assembly GCF_021365285.1 of Talaromyces proteolyticus. Taxonomy (NCBI): domain Eukaryota; kingdom Fungi; phylum Ascomycota; class Eurotiomycetes; order Eurotiales; family Trichocomaceae; genus Talaromyces; species Talaromyces proteolyticus. The sequence continues at coordinate 675,916 of NW_025764284.1, read as the reverse complement.
CGCATGGACTTTTGATAGCGTGCGGGACTACTGATAAATCTCTATGATCATGACTCGAAGATGTTGGAAAGTGTATATTTGTGTGTGATATGCATCGGTGTTGATGTACTAGAATATATGATAATTACTTTGTCAAAGACCTATATTTCAAATATTGACTATATTACATATGTATGCATGCATATGTTCAACAACTTCCATGCTAGAACCGGCCAGAAAGTCGTAAATAATTGCATATCTATTATACAGAATCATAATTCATCCTTTCTCTTCTGTGTCTCAGACTTCAGCTGCGAGGCCACATGATCATTCGTCTCGATGGTATCTTTTTTATGCTCGTTGCTGTATTGACAAGTATCCGCATATTTCTTCATGTACTGCGGAAGAACCTCTTTCCACAGTTTATCCTCCGACAAATATTTATACGCATCGCCTTTACAAATCTCGCCCGATACTAGCCGGAACATGGTAAACATATTGCTCGTGGCTACTTTCGCTGCCTGTCTCTTGAAACAGCCATTCCACTGATCTAGTTTATTGCTTCCAGTCATGCAGAGATGTTCATCAGCAGGCAGTATTCCGCTGCACTCCCGCTCGGTCGCTTTGGCTATCTCCTCGCCGATTCGAGTAAAAGTAGTTTGGAACTTATCCGAGAGAGACATTTCTCTAGCCATCAGGTCGATCAGCGGAATGAAAGCGTACTGGTGCGTCCACTCCTCCCAGGTGGAAATCACCGGACGACAGCCTCGCGCGCATATTTCGGTTTGGTATGCGCTGCCTAGAGAGTCCCAGCGAGTGGCGACGGTTGTGAGGAGGACGCTGGCGCAGGATGCGGCGTAGGTGAGGGGGAGGAAGAGGAGCGCGAGGGAGACGAGAAGCGATAGGGGATTGGCGGAGGCTGGACTTCTGCTGTTGAAAAAAGGCATCGTTGGCCTCTTTTCAGTTACTGCAACGGTGTAGACAGTAACAATGGGTTGTAGAGGCCAGCTTGTTACCTGGTTGCGAAGAAGTTCGGTCGTGTTCTGACTTGGGGCTCTCTCCGGAATCCAACATTGAAGCTGCCGTTGATGCGTCGGATCTGGGGTAAGCCGGCATGTGCCCGTTAGCGGCGCATCAACTTGTGCATGAGTCTAACGTTTATTTAGTACTGGCGGTTTGCTTACGGCTAATGACATACATTCATGCCTCGGCAATCCAAGGCCTCTTTATTCTAAAGAAAACCAATAACTCTACTACTACTTCAGTAATTGCATCGCATACTCGTTTGAGCTGTAGCAGTTCTCCGATCGTAGTACATAAGTCATTTACAATCTGTAGCCTGTCATACTTCATCAGGTATGCTTCCTCTTCTGCCGTCATTCGCATATTGTGATTATCAACTAGACTTGCGGCAGTCCCCTGCACAATGAGAACCTTCTCAAACTTCGGACCAACATTTATTTTCTGTTTATCCGCCATTAAAGTCACTCTGGCTTCCTGCAGCTTATTTGACTATGAAGCAGAGATTGAGTTCCTTATCAAGCAGGGCCCCCGTCTTACGGGAAGCTTTGCGCATAACACTCTTCTAGATCGGATCGAAGAGAACTCGACGAACCTTGGCTTCGAAGTCAAGTCAGACCATGATGCCTTTGAATACATGACTCCAGCATCCACTACCAAGAAAAGCACCATCTCTGGCTGTTGATGGCAAGCAGATGGAGATTGCATCCGTCTTCCCTTACTCAGGGCACACAAGTAGTCTCGGAATATGGAAGTGATAGAAACGATGACAATGTTTCCCTTGGCCAGCTCATCAACGTTCTATGCCCTCTTCCTAACTGGGAGCTGGCCAAGGGAAACATTGTCATCGTTTCTATCACTTCCATATTCCGAGGCACTCGGGACGTGAGACCCAGCTAAGAAATGGGTAGGCAATATGACGAACCCCCTCATTCCAACAGACATGATTGGGCAGACTCTTGCAGGTCAAAGAAGGCAGGTGTTAACGCTGTAGTCTTTGCTTGGGACGAATCTATTACGCCCAAAATTTCTCAAAACCAATAAATACCTTTTAAATTCCCGTATGCCGATATCCCCGCCGTATTCACGTCCGGAGCAACCAGTAGGGATATATTGGCAGCAGCGAAATCAAACTCATCGGCCACGCTCATCCTTCTCTCTGAGTTTGTCCCGAACACTCCAACGCGGACTATCTATGCTGTGGTGGAAGGTAAGGATCCAAAAAAGCCGCACGATACCCTGCTCATTGTCACCCATATGGACGGTACCAACGTGATTGAAGAGAACGGACACATTGGTGTATTGCAACTTGCACACGATGTAGCGAATGTCTCACCTGAATTTTGAATAACTGGCAATTAGATCTAATTTATACCCAATTTCCTAGTGGAACTGATTACTTATAATTATCCACATCATGGTAAATTATCGGAAATTATACAGCAAAATAATGTGTAAAAATCATGATTTTGATAGACTGTTTTATAATGTGTTAGATTATATTAACTAGCTAATACATCTTTTTAGAAATTGAATTAATATTAAGCGAGAGCCCATCTCTATAAATAATAGATTATATTAATTATTAATAATTACGTTATAAATTCATAGAATTATTATTTTAGTAAGTTTTGTGGGTGCGCGCGCGTTAGGGTAAAAATGCGGATATGTATATTGATTCTGATATGTAATACTATATTATTATATCTTACATATTGTTTTGTTATTGAACTGTGTTCTACAGGGTATCAACTTCAAATGAAGAGCGGACAGGTGACCAAGAAACCATCGCGAATGACTATATCATTAAGGTATCAGTTTCACCCCAAGCTTTCACTTGCAAGAGCGTCAGAAAGAGAAGACTGGGTCTGTATAGCCGCGTCGTGGACTGGCTCTGCCGTGGCTGCTGACTTGGCGGCGGCCTGTTTCTTTTGCAGGTCATGAGTGTAAACAGAATAGAACTTGAAGAATGCAATGGCCATGACTGGTTTGGTGGCGCAGAGTTAGTATATCATATAGAAGTAAGCAAGTATGTTGGAGACTCACGGGCACTAAATGCAATGGCCAGCGCCGCTCGCCGTGTTAGCACCCATCTCAGTCCTTCGGCTTCGCTTTTCCCATCACTAGCCAGTGAAACAGCAATCCTGTAGTTTAGCTCCTGGATTCCGGTATCCAGGCTGCGTTGCTGCTCACGGATCGTCATTTTGTGGTCATTCCGCATTCCTTTCAGGTCATCATTCAGCCTCGTGAGCTCTTGGTTGAGTCGGAGGTTGAGGATGTCGGCATCGTGCTGCAGCTGAGTTCGAGAGGCTCGTTGTCGTTCGATTTCCAAATTCCGTGACGCCTGCAATGACGACCGTAACTCTGAGCAGGCAGCCTCGAACAAGTACTCTTCATTCTCACTATCCGATTTGGAAGTCAAGGTGTCTTCGGCGAGATCTAGTTTATCTTGTAGAATCCCTCGAATAGCCTTCATGACCGTGATGGCCTGTTCTTCACTGAAACCACCTGCTTGGAGATCTTTGACGAGAGTGTATGTGTCAAAATGATGAACATAGTGTGCAGGCCGCAGATGCGGTATGCCCTGTTTCTTTTCCGATATCCTCGTCAAACTCATGTCCTCGGGTTGCGGCATTTGAAGAACAGCATCGAGTGGATTTTGTGGCGGAGGAACCTCTTCTGCATCTTTGGTTTGGCTGGGTGAATTATCGTCTTGTTTTGAGGTTGGTAGCGTTGCTTTTGACGAATCCGAATCTTCCTCTGTAACCTCTTGCTTGCCGTCTATCTTTTCCTTGCTATTTGCGCTTTTTTCTGGCCCGTAATCCGTGATGTTTGACACCAGTTCGGGATGCGGGGTACTCTTTGACTGCGCCGTCGAACTGACATCCTTTTTTGCAGTTTTGATGCCAGAACTCTTTGCTGGTTTATTCTTCGGTCGCGATGGTGGAGGTAGCTTGGGCTCTACGGCCTGTCCGCGGCGTGACGGAAATGTGTTTTGCTCGCAGCGACGACTCGAATGGAAGCTATTGGAAGGCGGCGCAGAGAAACGGAAAGGGCGAACGGCCGGCTCGTACGGCTTGAGGGATCGAAAAAGCTGTGGATAGAGGAACGGCAGCCTAGGCGCAGTCATGGTTGGCTGGTGTTGTGAATGTTTGTTGCATGAAGCAGAATCGCACGGCTCGGCAGCCTTTCGGCGCACATGACGATGCAGATGCGGCGCTGCCAGCCCCGGTTCTCCGTTCCTGGCCTGCCATCTCTCCACGTGGACTGCGCCATTTTCCACGCACTATATAATACCCCTTTCTCTTTGCCTTGATCTGAATGCAATTTGTCTTCCCTCTCTATATAGTATATGGTATATAATATATAATATATAATATATTTATCTACATACAATCCCACGAGAAATGCAGGTCTAATTTGCCAAGAGCCCAAAAAGCAGCTCCGTTCGCTTCCAGAAATCGTGCGCAGCCTCCTGCAACCTGCCAACAATGCTGTTGCCATCTTCGACATCGACTTGGATTTTCTCAATGAAGCTGTCGAGGAGATCGTTCTTTTCAGAGACGACCGAAAGAGCATCCCGAAAGTAGAACGCATCCAGTGCAAGCTGTATCTTCCAGTCCCTAACATCCTGTGGTTTGGAGTCATCCGCATTGGATTTGGCTGTACCATTGGTAGATTCTTCGTCAGAAGAATTTTTCTTTTCATTGTCTTCTTCCTTGTCTATTTTTTCGTGAGAATAGTCATGCAACCGTTCAAAATTTTTTGACAGAGATTCCGTGACCGCTTTATTCAGCCTCTCCTTGAGAATTTTCACCGCAGGCGGGGTCCATAGATCTGGACCAAAATTTTCCATAGCTATAACGAGACGACGGAAATATCGAAATGTCGACGGCAGTGGCTGATTGGGTAACTCTGGAGCTCCATCCCACAGTGTACGACCAGGTAGTCGTAATGTATTCTTCTTTGGGACAGGAAAAATGTTGGACGGAGGTACATGGGCAAGAATTTCGTTGACCAAAACTTCATGCAAAACAGGCACTGTATCCTGGGCGAAATCTAAGCTTTCGTCTTCTAATATCTTAGATGGGCTATTCCGTCGAACTTCTCGGATCAACCGCAAAAGGAAAGCACTTTTTCCACTCTGGTCAGAATCCCCCGAAGCTTCAGCAGCAGCGCGGAAGGTCTTTTGGAGCTCTAGGAACGCCTGTTTGATCGTATTCACTTGTTCCTCCTGTAATAGGTGAGGATCATCCTCATTTAAAAGAGCAATGGGATTCATTTCAAGTTTACTGTCGTCTTCGCCTTCATCCAGGGTATCTTCCCATCTAGTATGTCGTAGGTCGTCAATGGAGCTTCTAGAACGCTCAATGAGTTCTAGCCACGAGTCATATAGCTCCAACGTGGCCATGATTTTCAAATCTCGTCCATAAAATGTGTTCACAACGACCTTTTTAAAGTTCACTGCCCCATCTGAGTACTCTAGGGATGTAATGCTAGAGTCCCAAAGAGACTGCATCTGGTTTATGTCTCCGCTGACCCACTGATCAATATGGGTTTTGACCGTATCACCAATTGAGACCAATTGATTGGCTTGGTTGCGAATGATAGATTTCAATCGCATTTTAAAGATATCTCTTATACCTTCCAGCACACTGACTGAAGAATGAGTTATCGTCGCAGGCGCCGCGGCTAGCCATATTTCCAAAGTTTCCTTCCGCAAAGAAAGGACGTCCTCAAAATCATCAAAATCCTGCAGAACTGCAGAGCTCTTCTCTAAGAAGCGATTAAACGCTTCCTTGGACCATTTCTTGGTCAATTGCTCTGCAGATTGTTTGGTAAAATTGTCTGATTTTATCCAAGGTGTAAAATTTTGAACGTCATTGGTTACCCATCGCCCAAAAATATCAAGATCAAGATCCCCTAGATTCAGAATATCGTGATCAGCCAATAGAGGCTGACCTTGAAGCTTTGCCAACGCATCGGACAATCGACGGGAGGAAAGGGTCTTGGTGTTTTGGAGAGTTTGAATGTAGAGGTTGAGCGCTTTCAGGATCCCTTCTCTAGATCGGGGGCGGTGTTCCAGTTGCTTCACAATAGAATCCAATCGGAAATTATGAAACCGATTTATTATATCCAGCACCGATGAACTATTGGAGAGACGAAATGCAGACATGGCGTCAACAATATCTTCCATGCTGGAGTTGCCAGAGCCTAGTCTTCGCTCGATTCGTCGGCGAATGGTTTTTTGCAAGTTGACAAGCTGAGAACTCAAAACTTCCACAAATGGCGGAGCGTTTGCATGCTGCGACAAGGCTTTATAAAGCTGTCTCGAGATGATCACCAACTTTGAGGCCAATAATAAGGGCTTGTGTTTGCGTAATAGTCTCCCAATAATGGTCGTACACCGGTGAAGCAGTGCTAGCTGTGCAGCGAGTGCCCGGCAGTTATTGTCATTATTGCCATCAGCTAGATAATCTTGCCTCTTTCCAATCAAATCGGCATTGCAGCGCAATCCCAGACCAGCCAGCTTTGTCTCAACCTCTTGGTTCTCGGTATTCATTTCCACGATCGTCTCGGCCGTCTCCAGAAGTTCACGATATCGTGCCCTATACAATTCCAAGTGGCACAGTTAGCATTCTCCCTAGCGAATAAACGGTACAGCGCGGCATACCCAACCAAAGACCGGAGCTTCTCTCTGTTGCTTGCGATGTCGCGTCGCAGTTCCTGCTCCACCTTCCGCACGGTGGGAATCGGGTGCTGAAATGCGTCCTTCCATGATTTCAGGTTCTGGGGGTCCGGCGTCTCGGTCGCCATGGTCAAGCGGCCTGCACACTGGCAAGCTTCTGGTGATGGAGGAGTCTCGCAACGTGGTTTACACTATTACAGACAAGTATCGGAAACGCACAGGCCAAGCGGAGGCTAACAGCCTTAGCTTACACGATGATGCTCAGTACCCCTCTGCGCACTGTGCTTGGCATGTTTATTTGAAGTTGTGTGTTTTCTTGCATTAGGAGCGAGGAGAAGAGCGAGCGAGCTTTCGCCTGGGCCGAGAGGAGAAGCAGAAGAAGCAGTAACAGCAGCGGAATGGGTCGCGCTGCTTGACAGGTGATCCGCTGCCTCTTATCGCTTCCGCCCCGCCTAAAAAGTCCCCTCGCATCTCTGACTCTACAGTACCAAGTTATCAAGTTATCAAGTTATCAACCCGAGGCGAGCCGTTCGAAATGCCTCATGTCGAGTCGGAGCCCATCGAAGCTGCAGAGTCCTCTGGGGGTCTGGCAAGGCTTCCCTTCCCGCCCGTCACTCGGTCTCACATCCTACACTGCTCATACCATTACTGGCATCCTCTGTATGTACCCTAAAGTTGTCACATAGTTGAGTCGCTAACCAGATACTGCAGGTACCGCGCTCTCACTCCAAAAGCCCGCCTGATTCCACTGACGGACCCGTTCATCTCCTACCTCCTCGCAGACGGGATCGTGCTCCCTCCAGACCAACCGCGTCGCTCTACCCTGGCTGGGGACGACAGTGGTATTGAAACTTCCGACTCCGAAGATGACGGGGAGGATGAAGACCCCTCAGCCGACTGGCTGGAAATTCACAATAAAATAAAGGACACAATAAAGGAGCTTGGGGGGATAGTAACGCCAAAGCTCAACTGGAGTGCGCCGAAAGACGCAACGTGGATTGCAGTCACAAATGACTTGCAATGTCAAACTCCCAACGATATCTACCTGTTGCTGAAGAGCAGCGACTTCATCACACACGATCTGGAACATGCTTTCGATGATACCGATCTGGAGCCAGTTGATAACCTGGCCTCTGAGGCCATCGCCGATCATAAGAAAATTCCTTATTACCTCGTTCTCCGTAAATATTTCAACCTCAACCCATCATTGGAGTTTCGTTGCTTTGTCCGCGATCGCAAACTCCTATGCATCTGTCAACGAGATTTGAATCACTTTGATTTCTTATTTCCTATGCGTGACATGCTTCGATCTCGAATACAATCATTTTTTGATGACAAACTCAATGACACATTTCCCGATTCAAACTTTGTCTTCGATGTCTATGTCCCTCCACCCCATGAAAGGGTTTGGCTTATTGATATCAACCCATGGGCCATCAGGACAGATCCGTTGCTCTTTAGTTGGCTAGAGATACTCACAATGAAAGACCCAGCCCCGCTTGAAGAAGAAGTCGTTAGACTTTCTCTCCGGGATGAAAGCGAGGTTATAGGTGGAGCTCAACACACTGCGTCTGGACGGATTGAAGACTGTGATGTTCTTGAGGAGGAGAATAGTGACGAGGGCGAGACTTCAGAAATCGAGAATATATCCCCTCTTCCCGAATTTCGGCTAGTGAGTCGCGATGATCCTGAAGCTTACGGCTTCACCGCACCCCAGTACTCTGCTCATAAATTACCTCGGGACGTAGTGGACGCTTCTCAGGCGGGACCTGGGGGCATGGAATCATTTATGCGCCAGTGGCAAGATTTACTTTCAAAGGAGTTCCAACAGCAGCAAGACGAGTCGAGTGGAGATGACGAATAAAACGAATATGGCATCTAGGTGTACGTTTGGAGTTCTGGATCGGGCTAGGTCACGTTATGGATCATTACTAGATATAGAGAATAGGCTCATGCCTAGTGTATTGCTAAGCAAATAAAATTTCTTCTTGATCCATACTAATCTATCAAGCGAAACTAATATGACCAGCCTAAGATTTGAATATAGAAACCATTACTCTGCGAATACATACAAACTTTCTCATAGTTTGTGCTTCTTCTCTCCACTTGCAAGTTTCCTAAACTCCTCCTGTGGAATACCAGCAGCGAACCGCTCCACTGCCCCATACAGTTCAAAAACATTCTGTTTATCCAAATTCTCGCGTTCAGGACGACGGATTAGCTCCTTGATCTTGAGCAGACTCGACTGGTTCAGATGCAGACCCAAGCGATCGTCGACCTCGGCCAAAACGGCTTTCAAAAACCCGGCTGAATCGTCCTGCTTCCCTGATGGCGCGGAGATGACCTTATTCACAAACCCCGTACCCGTCAGCTCGTCAATCGTGATCCGCTTGCTCATGATCAACGCCTCATTAGCTTTGGATATACCCAACCGCTCGACAAATGCGCGCGAGGCGCCACCTTCAGCAACCAGGCCGAGCGATGAGAAAGGCGTCAGGAGGAAGGTATGGGGAGCGGCGTAGATGAAGTCTGCAAATGCGACAATGGCGGCGCTCAGGCCAACGACAGGGCCATTGAGAGCAACGACTAATATCTTGGGGTGGTTGTAGAATGTACGCGTGAGGTCGAGGTTGTTCATGGCGAGGAAACCCAGTAGCTGGCGACGCTGCTCGTCGGTTTGTGAGGTGGGGCTTCGAGTTGGTCCTGTTGCGTTTACGTCTGCGCCGCTGTGAATCACGGCGTCAGTGGTTTGGAAGGTTTGTTGGTTGATGGTGGATCTTACGCAGAGAAGAACCGGCCTGTTCCCGTGAGGACGGTGATGAAGATATCATCTCGCTTCTCGACTTCGCGGAGCCGCTCACCAAGAAGGTGGTAGAGATTGGTGTTGAGGGCATTGAGCTTGTCGGCACGGTTAAGTGTTATTATCGCAATGCGGCCTTGGTAGGTGAGGGTGATGGCGTTGGGGTCGGCCATTGTATGGAATTCGATTGCTTATCGATAGGAACGAGTAGTAGCTAGACTGGTGAAAAGAAAAAGGTTATCAGATATCAGTTGATGATTATGCAACCCCATGCTTTAAACTTGGGGTAGCTTCAGGCTATTGCGGGGAGATTGCCGAGGCTCATTTCGGCGCAGCGAGGTGGTCGGCCATTATTCGGTTGGCAGAGCATTTCTTGATTTCAAGTTTGAAATGGCAGTTCTGCTGATTCATATATTCATGGCCAGTTGGCCTCGGACAGCATGCTGTCTTTAATCGTAGATGTATTTGGCGGTCATTTGTGTGGCGTAAACCGAGAACCGAGTTTATCTACACCAGAGAGGCCAAACACATATAGTCCAAGTTTTCCGGACATAATTATATATGCTATGGTGTATCATCTTCGCAAATGAATCTCACTGAGAGGTGCTGCCATATCAATAGAGTATTTATAGTAAAATGACAAATGCGAAGCTGCAGAGTCGCTAATATAGATCAAGCGATGTTTGCACTGTTTGCATGCTCGTGGTGTGGAGTACGCCGTTTCCAGGATTTCCATGAATTCGATCTGAAGTGTTGTTTGTTGTCTTTGAGGCAACTGCTACAATCAACATCTCTCGCTGTCTCATTACATCAATACTGGTATTAGTATCGGAGGATCTTCAATTCCTTCTCTCCGCAAAACCTTCGCGCCTCATCACGAACCACCTAGAAACCAGCGACTTCCATATCTCATACCATCAGAAACTAAAACAACCGTCTGCCCAAAAGTCGAACACAACATTAACTAGCACAATGTCGGGGGTGCTTCGCAAACTCCAAGGCGGGAACCTAGAAGTCTTCAAAGTAGGTCTACTTCACTAACCCTCTCTCTCTCTGTCTCCTACCTAAACTGACTGCCGTCACATAGTTCGGAATGTACATCCTATTTCCAATCGGCTGGATGTACTACTTCGGCACCAACTTGGAAGAACGATTCTCAGTCCGCGACTTCTGGCCCACAGCCGAACAATCGCATAAAATTCCCGAGTCCGTTGAGGAGATCGACCGTGAGTTGACGAGGATGAGGATGCTGGATGGAATGAAACGGGAAAGGCGCCAGAAAGAATTGCAGCAACGACAAGAAGCTGCGGCTACGGCTTCACACGGAGCCGAGGAGGCGGCGTCGTCCTAAATGCAATATGAAGGGTGATAATATAGCCCTGCCTTGAAGGATAAATACAATTTCTACAAGTCTTACACTCTCCAATCTCGAAACCTTTGGGACAATGTGATGTTTGTTTCTGCGCTACTCAATCATTTGTTTTATACGGAGTTCATGGTCGATCAAAACCGGGGTCACTCGAGCATTCTTTATGCCCCGATTGTACAATACAAGTGGGAAGTTAGATATCCATGTACATATTTACAAATTAAGTGATTCGCTTCTCAAAGATTGCGGTAATATATTTTGCATTGATTTCTGGCCTAAAACTGGTCCTGACCCCCGTTGTAATGTATTAGTGGACCTCTATTAAAATTTCTGACTTCAAATAATTATCTCAGAATGCACAATAATATATTACAAGAATCGAAGGCTTGTTATATCGGATCGAGCAGCAACAACACTTCTACCCGGTATACGACTTATCTTATATTATAGCCCGAGCCTTCCAAATAAATAACACACAAACGCCATCAAGCACCCACGCTCAATTGGATAGACCGACAAATTAAATGCAACAAAAGGAGCAATCTGCTTGGATAGTTACACAATTGCCGATTTTGCGGCTTGCAACATGTAGGAGATGAAAGTTTATTTTCGTAATCAAGCGGTAGTGAGTCACAATTCGTGGAGTGCTGTAGCGACAGGTGCTTTGACTGTGTCGTACACTACATTGAGGTTGCCGCCTGTGGACGAGGATGCTGCGCCTTTCAAGACGGAGTTCGCAGAGGGGATGTAATCTTGGATCATGGAGACGTCAGCGGTCAGGTAGTAAACGAGGTGGCCGTAGATAGAAGCCACGTGGTTTGGTAGGTAAACGTAGGCGGCGGTGATGAGCAGGGTAAGAAGACTGATAACGAGAGAATCTGTCGCAATTCCTTGGTATTAGCAGAGTGTCCACAGGTAATATCGTGCTCAAGTCGGGGACTTACTGAAGATGAACTTCTCGGTCGGCGTGAGCATGTAGAGGGCGAATGTGACTTCATACTGGTAATTTTTCAAGCGAAGCCAGCGAACGAAGGAGGTCAGCACCGAGGGCGACGAGGCAGAGGTGGCGTGGGTCATGGCTGGCAGGTTCGAGCGATGTCGTGTGATCAGGTTGAATTGATTAATTATTTCTGCTGGATTTCTTGAAGCATATGATTATCGTGCGAGGACTGTTCGACGAGCTCTGGATCATAATCGGTCAGAAACGGGCGCAGTCTGCAGTGTTTGTTGGTGGAGGAGAGAAAAACGGCGGCTAGATTCTCCTGAGAGCGATGGACAAATCCCCGCCAGAAAAGAATAATACGATGAATGACGAGCATAACAGAGGTTAGGCCTCTCCAAGGATCTCTACAGGGGTTTTTCTTACAACGTAATTTATGTCGTGTATGATTATTGTATCCGTATTTTGTTCTTTATTACTGCCTCCATACCGCAAATCCTACAGTGTGCGTCCACGGTTTCGAGCGAGCGCAATCAACCGGCAGAGTCCAAGACGAACTATGGAAGAATAATGCTTCTGCCTTGGCTCTAGCTCTCTGGAGCAGCCGTCAAGCAGCTTTCGCTGGTAGTGCCGGAGATGCGCAATTGCTCGCCCTCATTAGTCGAGCCAACCATGGTATACCCACCCCTGGCAAGCAGTCAGCATATCGAATTGGTAGAATCGATATACCCAAAATCAAAAAGGGGCAGTACATCCAACGTGAAACCCATCTCAATTTCGATCGTTGATTCGTTGGAGACGTGAAAGCCAAGGCTATCGCAGTGCCAAGAGTCGAAACCCTTTCGCCGCCCGGAGCACTCCGGACACTTCACCCGCATGAAACTTGAGCAACATTGAAGCTTTCTACCGCTGCTCGTAATTTGGCGACTAGAAAAACACCACAAATCCCCGCCTGTCTCGTCTTTTCCAAATCGGTGACAGTGGTCTAGAAAGCTTTTTAGCGCGGTCTAGTACGGCTCGTTGAGTCGCCGTGGCACGATAACGATGAGGTTGAAAGACTGAACCTCATAAAATGGAAAGGATTTGTCAAAATGCGCTCAGGACATGCACCCGGCTCGTCAGACCTTTCTCAACACGTCCTGCCTGTGCGGTGAAACAGCTGCCGCCACGACCCAAGCTGGATGACGAGGATATCACAGGGTCGTACCTCAAGGGCTCGGGACCAGGCGGCCAGAAGATTGTAAGCTGGCCTCTAATACCGAGCAGCCCTTTGCTTTTGTTGATTCTAATGCAAAAATACAGAATAAAACAAATTCAGCTGTCCAGCTGATTCACAAGCCAACAGGAATAGTGGTTAAGAGCCAGGCTACGCGCTCGCGCTCACAAAATCAGAAGATAGCCCGTGAGATACTGGCTGCCAAAATCGAGGAGCTGGAAAAGGGCGAGCAGAGTCGCACGGCGATCAAAGCTGCCTTGAAAAGGAAGAAGAAGGCAAGTTCGATGAAGAAGAAACGGAGAAAGTACCGAGCACTAGAAGAAGAGAAACAAACCCGAGAGGTGCCTTCTGATGAACGCGATGATGAAACTTATCCTACAGCAGAAGTAGCCGAGAAGCTAGAAGAGAATGTCCCTGAATCAAGAAGGTGATATTACTGAGATTAATATTGCATCTCTCGTCTACTATTGGAATATTTATCGATTGCAAGGGCTGCTGCGTGATCTGGAAATGGGTATCAAAAAGGGGTATTTGCTAAGCTATCGAAAATTGTTTCTCAAGCCTACACTGGCATATTGGAACAGATTAATCAACGTGCCTTTATCTATCGCTTCAAGACACAATTTTTTGGGGATTGGAAAAGAGATGTATTAGAGAGTTCGTCAATATTGCTTTTTGTGAACATCGAAGATATCACACAGTCATATACCCGGCTAGAACCTTCTGGCCTTCGGGGGATAGACGCTCTTGAACAAACCCACTGATTCTCCCACTTTGTTTTGAGTCCGCCTCTTTCAAATATTTGCCAACCCATACTTTAATTTCCGATCCAGTTTCGGGCCATGGGTCTTTCTGACGAGGTCGAACAGTGTTCAAGGGGGTGAATCCAACTCCAAATGCCATGTCATCAACATCATGCTCTGTGATAATGTCGTCGCGTGTGGCGGGGAGAGGCGGCAATTCCAATAGCTTCAGAAGTGCCTCACATGTGAAACCCCAACCTTTCTTATATCGATTTGCGAAAGCCTCCGAATTGGCAAGTGTCTTGGTAAAAGAAATAACTGCGGTTTTGCGATCCAATGGTTTCGCAAGCTTCTGGGATTCGGGTAGAATAAGATTTAGATAAATCGGGGTGAATAGACTAACGTCGTTAGATACGATGACACGAATAAATTACAATTCTTGAATACTCACTCGGTTTGAACTTTGTCTGTAACTTGGATGAAGAAATCGGCACTATAGCCTTGATCATCCCGGGCTGAAACAAAGTGATAGAAACGGACAAAACGCGACTGGAGATTCTCTGTCTTGGAATTCTGCAGCCGGGTCAAGAGGACCTGCATAATAGAAACAAAGTATTGCTCCAAAGCAGTTCTAGTAAAAATTAGCTTGTAACCTAACCAACGCGTTTTTGAATAAACTTACGAGGGGAAGCTTCCAACAACACTTTCCAAGAGATCAAAGCCATGACCTTCATTAGCCTTTGTGGAAAGCAATTTCTGGAAGATACCAAGAATAGGTTCGATCTGGTTGTTCTGCAAGATGAATTGCGCGCCCCGTGGAATGATAGCTGATAGCAGCCGAACCAGGGCAGGGACATTCCCTCTAGACTCCCACATAACAGGCATGAGGATTGGCGCGATCAACGCCTTGTAGTAGTCTGGCAATGTCGCAGCAGGGTTTGCTTCGAGAAGGGCAGCAAAAAGCTGGAAAATATAGGGCATGAATTCTGACACTAATCAGCACCTGTCCTTCGTGAGAATGATAATGTATATAGGTCTTACCTTGAACATCTGCCTGAAGGACTCCAGCAAAGGGAGCATACAGGGCTTGCTCTAATTTCTCGGGGTTGGCGGGTGCCGCGAATCTGAAGAATATTAGAAAGACACCAGATATCATTATAGGGAAAACTCACCGAATAAAAGCACCGAGCGACTCGAAATGGTAGTAATAGAAGCGCGGGTTGCTGGGATTGTTGCTAATGATTTGTGTGATTTTAATAAAGTGCTCTAGAACGGGCTCGGTGTGTGGAACAACTGCTTCTTTGATCACAAGAAGAACCCTCATAACACACTTCATTAAGAACTCGTTTTCTTGCACCTTCGGAGGAGATGGGTCTTTCTCGACGAGTTGGAAAAGATGCTCCAGAAGCTCCTTTGCCAGCGGGGTAATATTGGCAGGTGGAACAACAGGCTGGCCAGCGGCATTGTGGAATGCAAGCACTCGCTCAACAGCGATGGCTGCATAAGTGTAGACAACATAATTTGATGAGCCAAGGTGGTTGACCAGTAATGGGAAAACTTCCTGCCACTGGGCGGCCGTGATGATACTTCGAAATAGATACAGATATTTGATAGCATCCACTTTCAGAATTGGGTGCAGTCCACTGTCGTTAACCAGGTCCGAAGCAAGATTGTTTTGGAAGAAAGTCGCAATTTCCACATGTTTACTCACAGTTGTGATACCATGAGTGGCGGTCGCTGTACCCTTGGCCGCAATTGCTGAGAACAGGTACGTAGCAGTGTCCTTTGATTTCCAATTTGAAGCTGGATTCTCGGAGTACTCTGCAAGGTAGTGGTTGGTGTACTGTAGGACTGTTTTGGTAACCAATTCCTCAAATTTGCTAGCCAGCTGTCGTACG
Source organism: Talaromyces proteolyticus (assembly GCF_021365285.1). NCBI lineage: Eukaryota > Fungi > Ascomycota > Eurotiomycetes > Eurotiales > Trichocomaceae > Talaromyces > Talaromyces proteolyticus. Next base: position 660,262 of record NW_025764284.1, on the reverse strand, counting down.
AAGTCAGTTGCAGCTCTACGTCTTGTGTCGCTGTCAGAACCCTCCAGATCGCGCCGAATAAACTCAATAGGTTCGTCCTCAAACAGCTCTTCATCGGATTCTCTCAGGGAAATGTTAGGAAGTATAACTTTTTCAATAACCTGGCCTAGAGTCGCTTCATTTTCGAAGATTTTTGCGTGTTCAGGCATGCTTGTGGTTGATGTCAAAAATTGTAACGCTTTGCTGACCAGAATATCGTATTTTGTCTCTTGTCCGACGTTCGTCAACAGGTTCCAGGAGTTGGCGACAAACTGATCAACATGAGGACCGAAAACGTCGCCGTATTTCTGCACAAAAAGGGTTGACACCTCAAATATACCTGCCCTAACAAATTCAAGAAGTCCTGACTCGGTTTCATCATCCGTGTGCAGCAACTGATTATCGTAGAGCAAATATTTAAGAAGCAAGCTGGCGATAGACTGCACGTTGTCCTCAACCATCGGAGCCAGGTCCTGGCAATTCAGATCATACATTAATTTAATCATCAGGTTGAGCTGCGTGAAGCCTTGTACGAGTTGTTCTTTGTTAGATTTGTTCTCTTCGATAAACCCATCCAGTCCCTGTCATAGTTAGCTTGGAATCTTCGTCCTAGAGCAAGGCAGGACTCACCTCGAATAATTTTAGGTATGGCGTCGAAAATGTCGAGAGAACATGATTGATCTCGGTAAAGAGCTCGTCTGATCGAAACAAGGGTCGCCATCTTCGGAAAATAGAATGCGCAACAGTAAGAACCCCAATGTTAACGGTCGGGTTTTTCGGATCCAATCTCGACACCAGGTCCTGTGACACTCAATCATCAACATGCATCATGAGGATTATATTCATTCCAACGTACAGTCACCAGTGTATCCCATCGCTCCCAGAAATCACTGTCGGCAATCACACTGACTGCCTCGCCAAGTTGAGTCTGGATTCCACCTGGAACGTTGATCATGAGATTGATCAGTTCACGTTTGATGGTTAGAACCTCGTCTTGCGATAACTTGTAGTTTCCATCCTCATCTACCCAGTTTCTACGAATGAGGTTCTTGAAGCATAGAGCACTTGCGAGGCGGGTATTGTAAGGATAGTCGCCGGACGCGGTAATGTGTAGCAAGGATATCGAAAAGCCTGGTTTTTTCTCTTCCTGACGGAGTGTGATTTCGGCTTCAGATTGCATTAGCTGACTTCCATATAAAACGATTGGCAAGTTTTGGGTTTACCTTGTTTGTTCTGCCTAGGGTCCAAGCTTGCCTCCAAGAGCTGGGCAACCTCTCCCAAGTCGGCTGCCATCCTGAGCCAGATGAAGGGAGGGGGGCAACAAGAGAAAGACCGCAGAAGATAGGAGCTATTTAAAAAGAAAGACCTTAAGTAACTGTATGCAAGTAATACTGGCGCAACGCGTTTGGAAGGCCGTTGCAGCGAGAAGAGGTTGGTATGAAAGAGAAAAGCACCCACAGCTTTCCTTGTCCGGCAATTTGTTTGGCTGCGGGACGAGCGCGGTGGGAGCTGCCGTTTGGTGGGGTTTCAAGAGTTGCTCTTGCCCTGGCAACTCCGCCAAACAGCGCAAACAGCGCAAACCACGCAAACCCAGCAGTGAGTCATGTGATCTCAGCAAGACCTCACATCATTATTCGCATGTCGCAGCAGCTCATTTAGCCCAACTATGACTGACGAGCAGCATGCGCAGTCACAGCGTGTCTGTATGTCTAGAATATTACATGCTATCCAATATAGTTACGTCTTTTCTAGCAGGCATTGGTGCTCGTGCTATGGTAAAACATCAACACAACTAGGCTTGTGCATAAACAGGATTACAGAAAATTTTCTCCGATTTGCCTGAGCTTATTTTTCTGTGCTCTCGCCGTAACCATAGCCTGTCACCTTGGCACCTGCTTATCTTTGAGTACAGTGGGCGATAGACTAGTACATACTACATAGTAGGATTGCTAGAAAGGCTATCGTCGGAGACCCGTCCGTACGCTTTGGGCTAGTTACATGAGATCCCACCTACCTGCATTTCCTTCTCTCAGACCACCAGTTGGTTCGGTCTTGATGTGAAAAGCTCCTAGCTTGCAAATTCTTTTGTGTGCGTTTTGTCTGTGTGTCGCGTACATCGGGTCTTGCATGATCTATCTCGACCTTCTCAAGACTCATTCTGAGTGAGCTGTGAGGTGTGTGTCTCCCACATTACTGACGGACAAGTCACCAAACGCCGTGCCTAGCTAACTATCTCGGCTTATCTAGCTCTTCAAACAGAAATCGATTATCGCAAGAGCAAACTTTCTTGAAAATCTGCGGATGTCTTCCGGAAATGACCGCCAGCCAGCGAAGCAAACCTCCTCCTCGTTCGCAGATGTCTTCAAGACCTTAGCATCAGGTCGCCGGAAATCCATCTCTCCACTTTCAGCCTCTGAGACCAGTAACATCGATAATGATATAACAGACACTCGCCGGGATAGCCGTGCAACATTTGGGTTCGAAGCAATGCATCGCGGAAGCCTTACACCAAACCCTCCAGACTTCCGCTCTCCCCCCGACTTTGAGACAGCCCTCCGGAATCTTCAACACCCGGTGTTGGCTGGCGAAGAGGTAGAGCTAGTCGCCAGAGCCGTGAACAGATTCACTCCGGAACAATCTGTCGCCTTGTGGAAAGCTGCCTCCCATCTTCTTTATCAAGAGGAGTCAGAAGATGGCCGGCAGCGAGCATCAAAGTTGTTGGACGCTGTTTCCGGGAGACACGACTTGCTGCCAGAGCTAAAACAACAACTTTGCACCAGTATCCTACCCCAAACAGCAGTTGATGTGATCCCCGTACGAGTCAATGCGTTGATTTCTTTATCCGACAATGGCCGAAAGCTAGATAACATTCGAGTTAATATTTTACCGACTCTGGCAGAATTTCTCTTTCCTTTATTCCAACTTGTGTCGAATATGCGATCTAGAGCCAAGAAAAACAAGCTGCCACTTGACGATGAAACGCCACTAGACACCTTGTTCGATTTCATACTCAGTATTATTACGCTTCAACATCCTCCTACACATGAAGGAGATGTCAAACTACTCCTTGACGCAGTTTTCCAGATTTGCAGGAAAACGGCATCATCAAGAGACCTGAAAAATGCACTAGCCGTTTTTGACGCCACCATTTGCTACACAAATGTTCCTAAATCAAGCTTCGTGTCATTATTAGAGGTTCTATGCAGCATACACGCTTCCGTCAAACCTCTCAGGGGTCCTACTTCTCGAGTTATTCGCAGCATACTAAAGTCTCCCAGTCGGTCATCGATGGTTGAAACACTTCATTCTTTCCTAGATGAAGACCCAGAGGCCCACAATCGGAATTCAAATGTGATGCGAGGCGCCATCGAAATCTTGAATGATCTCGTCCGAGGTTTTGACCGTCAGGAATTATCTGAGCTATCATTTACCAAGTTGGTTGATTCTCTTCGCATAATTGTATCACGAAAACGAGTAGATGCCGACGTGATTGAACTTTGTGCGAGTATGTTAAGTGGTGATTTTGCTTTAATTTGCTTGCAGGGGCAAGATTGGTCTCGCTTCGCCGATTTGCTGATACAATGCTGCCATTACATCGAAGAGAATGATGTCGACAATACTCAAACACCTACAACCCCATCTGCAAATTCAAAAGGTGTTCCGCAAGCCGATCGTATCGTCTCCAGCGTTTCGCACTTGGCGCTTTCAGTCGAGCAACTTTGGAAACGCCTCAACTCCGAACAACAAGACCAAATCATACGGTTTCTGAAATTGACACACAATTATTTGTCTCCATCTCAGGCTCGTCTTCTGATTAACCATCTTAGGGTTCGACAAGCATGTTGGCCGGGACATCCTGATTGGGAGTCCCAATCGACGTGGCTTGTTGAAGCCATCCTACGGAAATCAACCAAAGCATCTGATGTTCGGGTATTGGCTATTGAAACTCTTGAAGAGGCCTTTCTTGAAGGCTCCAACTTGACCATGTTCGAAGATGCTGGCGTGATCAGGCGTTTGCTCCAGGACTTTGCTGATGAAACAGACACGATTTATTTATCGTCACTTGTGTCTGTGATGATCGAAATTTGTAGCAAGGCAGATGATAATACTTTTCACGTTATCGTCGACACTTTGAGCTCACCGATGACCGCCGATTTACTTGATGAAGAAGCTCTTGCAAATACAAACATACCACCTTTTCAATCCCGTCGGGGTTCTGCTAGCGCATTAGAGCCGTCTCTATCAAATATTTGCATGGTCGGTCTTGTTCGACTGTTTCTCCGATTTTTGAATATATCACCTGACCGAGCCGCGTTGTTATTCGAAACTCTGATCTTTATCACGAAGACGTGGAAGAAAAGACCGCCTGATGCTTTACTGACCGTTTTCAAACTTCTATTTAGGCTGCGCAGCGATTCTTCGGGTGCAATAATGGTTGCAGTGGATTTGGAAAATGACTTCCTAGTCGCTGTTCTAAGTCGAACACTTGATATTGGTGTAAAACAAACTGCCAATGTAGAGGCGCCTTCCAGTGATCGATCGTCAGTGGCTACTGATGACGGGCTACCTACAAACTTGGGGAGGCTATCGTTACGCGAGCAACCTGTACCTAGTGTGACCTCCAAGTCAATTTCACGCATCAGTAGCTCTCACTTACGCATAGCGAAGTGGTCACCTCCCAGTTGGACGCACATTGAATCGAGAGGTCTTCCTGATGAACCTCCCACCTATTCGAGTCCTCTTGTCTATGCTTATAAGAACGCCGAGGCAGAAACCGATATCGAAGCAGAGGACAACGTCACTGTTCTGAAGATTAATATATACCTAGAAACGATTATAGATCTCTTGCAGAAGCGGGATACCCATTGGGATCTCTATAGCTATATTTTAGCTCACCTCGGACCGCAATTAAGCAACAAGGATTTGTTTACCAACGCAGTCCCTCAAATCCAAATGCTACGCAACATTCTATGTGGCCAAATCAAGGGCGAGGCATTCCGCGAACCCCCGACTACCACAGGTATCAAAAAGGCGGATGTGGCCATCTGTGTTTTTGATTCACTGTCAATGCTCATTGGGTATCACGAATATTTCGCCAAGAGCGAGCAGGACGAGCTTGTTCGTGCATTCATGCTAGGTATCGGGTCGTGGGATGGCACATCCCGAGGATGTATACACGCTTTATCTGTTTGCTGTCATGAGATCCCACTTTCAGTGACCAAATCTTTGAATGCAATACTTGATAAAATGTCAAAGGTCATAACAATGTCACATGTGGCAGTACACATTTTGGAGTTTCTGGCTCTTCTAGCTCGACTACCAGACGTGTATGTCAATCTTCGTGAAGAAGAAATACGCACAGTCTTTGGAATTTGCATACGTTTCATACAGACAAGTAGGGAACAACAACGCAAAACAATGGAGTCGCCTGTTAGTCGAGCTGGAAGTATCAATACAAGACTTAGTGGTGGTTTAAGAGAGCTAGCCTCTGTGCAGGTCGACTCGGCAGAGCCAAACTGGCAAGAAGGTGTTGCTCAATATGTATACACATTGACTTATCATGTTCTCGTTTTCTGGTTTCTATCTCTCAAGCTCCAAGACCGTGCAAAACATGTGAACTGGATCACTAATCGGCTAATTTTCACGGACGAGCATGGCCGTGGGGTAGTTGAAGAACAGAGTGAAGTGTTTATAGATTTAATGCAGCGTGTGACTTTCTCCGACTTGGGCGACACAATTCCTTACGAGAGTTTTCCTCCAACGCCCGAAGATGGTCCTGTTTCTTCCAAATCATGGATTGTTGGAATGAGTATTGTGACCATTGAAACTGCTGGTACATCAGGTCTCACACAGATCACTAAAAGAATGGCCTCTGGTACTACTTACGCTGAATACCGACAACGTACAGCACCAGTATTACCTCACCAAATCCCCGCAACGCCCGGTGTCCTGTCATTAACCGACGCCTCCAACCGAGTGGCTATATTTCCTTCTCATATCCTACTTCAAATGAATGCCTCAGCTTTCCCTACCCCCATGGTGATGCAACCCATACCATTACCAGATGATGCGATGACTCGAAGAGCTATCAGTTCCTTTGATAGGAACGACATTGTTGATGGACATAAAATCGGTGTTGTTTTCATTAACAAGGACCAAACCTCTGAAGCTGAGATTTTGGCAAACACGATTGGAAGCGCCGACTATGAGCACTTCTTGGCTGGATTAGGAACCAAAGTTTCTATTCGTGATGCTCAGTTCAACACACAGGGTCTCCATAGTGACTTAGACGGCGAATTCACGTACGCTTGGCGGGATCGTGTAGCAGAAATTGTGTATCATGTGGCAACGATGATGCCTACTAACCCCGAGACTGACCCTAATTGCGTGGCTAAAAAACGTCACATAGGTAACGACTTTGTCAATATCATCTTCAATCGCTCGAATAGGCCATTCAACTTTGAGACCATTCCCTCACAGTTCAACTCGATCAATATAGTCATTACTCCGGTGTCTAGGATATCTGAGTACGATTTTGAGCGGAGCGCAAATTTTGTGCCCGACTATAACAAATCATTCTACATAGTTCGGGTTATGACAAAGCCTGGCTTGCCTGAACTTTCGCCTGCCTCAACACCAAAGATCATCTCTGGGAAGAGCCTTGCTGCATATGTTCGTATCCTTGCAATGAATGCTTCCGTTTTCACACGCGTCTGGAACAAGGAAGGTGGTGAGCACATCTCATCGTGGAGAAACCGGCTCAGGGAAATCAAGCGGTTGCGAGAGCGAGTGCTGTCACCTCCTAGCCAGCCTACCGATTCCACAGAAGGAGGATTTTTAGGCTACCGTCGCAATACGCGAGCAAATATATATTCTGAGGAGGAAGCGTCAACTCGACCCAATGTGCGCACCGATTTCAGCGCTGAATGGAATTCCGCGACCGATGGCAACGTTTCCCAGGCTCTGGACTTTTCACGCTGGTCTCGCTAATCAACATAGCGTATATATTCTTGTCCGGCCTGACTGCATACCGCGACATTCCACATCTTACCACATGCATTGAAATACATAATTGTTTCGGCTCTTTGTGATGCCAATATCGAACGTGGTTGAGAAATAGCAGGTTGGTCCAGTTTACAATTCTATCAAAAGTTTTTCGTTTGTTTTCCCGCCCTCAATTCTATCGTCTTTAGCCTACGCTGTCATTCCGCTTGGTTTCTAGAAGGATAAGGTGTTCTACGTCTCTCAGGTTTCATGTTTCAATGACAATTTCATCAAATTTCGACTGAGAGTCTGGAATTCTTCTCAAAAGTCTTGCAAAGCGACAACAGCAGAAGACATGGGATCAAGGCAAAAGAAGGAGTTTGTTGTTTATAATGTATTGTTTCTTTTTGAAAATGTGATTGTAACGAAGCGACGACAACTTACGGGATTATGAAAAAAAGCAAGCAAACAAGTTACCTTTTCATCTTGAAGAGTACTTGGTTTCTTATGTCTAGGAAAAGGGTTCAAAATGTTCTCTTTCAATGTATGCTCTATATTCTAGTCATAGTATGACAATGTATGTAGGGCTGATGGATCCATCTCTCCGATCTCTTAATTAAACTCAACTATGTAGCCATATATGTTTGACCCTACATATATGTATACCTTTTTAAATTGTTTAATCTAGAAAAACCGTGTCGGATTAACCAGTGTCATTTTTCCACACTCCTAGAAGACATATTATACACTTCCCTACGGCATTGCTGGGCGTGGGGAGCAGAAAATTAACATTTCTCGAATACCTTCTCCCTCCAAATAATCACTTGTCATCAGCATCACCACCCAAACACCTCAGCCACACTGACCGTGTTCCATCGTATACCGAAACCAACCGCAATAACAACAATAATCAAGTCAACCACACCTAGTACGGTCGCTCCGAACATGAACCTCGGACTGAAAATGCGGTACAGCATCAGATGGCGACGCAGGTGGCCGGCCCACATTGTGGTTGCCAGGTTAATGGTTGCGTAGTAGAGCATATGTGTTGCAGAGGCCTGGGCGACGTCGGAGAGGAGATGGAGCATGGAACGATCCGGCGTCGTGCTATCTGCTGCTGGTGACGAGGTGACCAGATGCATGGGCACGCGGCCGTGTGTGTCGATAGGGCGTTTCCAGAGAACCACAAGTGGGACTGCGACAGCAGCGAGGATTTGTGCGCCGAACGTGTTGAGGATGACGATAAGCGGCGACCAGGGGTATCTGACTGTGGATAAAGCGAAGAATGCGCTTTCCCACTGGATGCTGTTCAGGGTAGCCTGATGACCTGTTTTGAAAAAATGAAATGAGCCCAAAAGGCCGAGCACGATAGGTCCGATGGCTGAATTCGTAGTGGTGAGCGTGTTGGTGTCGAGGATTTCGAGGAGTGATAGGATTTGTAGCATTTCAATGGCGATAGCGCCTTGACCCATCGGTTTACTCAAGAGGATAATGGCAAGTCCGAAATTGATGACTAGGAGGAAGAATCTGCTACCATGTACGTTTGCGAATCCGAGGATGGTGATGGTTGTGCGTTGTTGCTGTCCAGGTTGCTCGATATTACCTGCGCCGCCCTGTGTGACGTTGATGCTAATGCATGGCTTTGCCCAGATGAATGTTGCTGTTCCAGCTGCAAACGCAATAGCAAGGACCAGCTGTGCTAGGATATTCTGGAATGACTTTATGAGCCCTTTAGCAAGAGGGAACATCTCGTTGTCATCAGCTGCATGGAAAGTCCAGAAAACGGCGGAGATTAATAATCCAATGCGGAAGGCAAAGCCAATCCAAAGTGTAGCAGACCCTTCATATGATTTTGAGCCAACATAAAACGAGCGGATCACAGTTGGTAGAAGTAAAGCAACTGCAAAAGGAACGATGAGCTGCCAAGGAGCTGATGTTGATGAGGTTGCGGAAGCGTAATAAGTTGATTTGCAAAAAGGCATCTGTTCTTCACGACACAAACGAGAGAAGGATGCAACTCTAGTCAAGATGATGAAGAGGATTGAATGGTACGTCCCTAGAACTCTATCTGAGGTTGATGTTTGTCGCATGGAAGATATTCCACCCAGGACGCCAAAAGTGACGAGGAAAAACAGTAGGATCTGATCTTCCCAGATAGTATAGGAATTGGATGCAAATCCAATAGATTGAGATACAGTCGCAATTATTGCAAACCAGCCCCAGGAAGAGTTAGGAAGTGATGACTTAAAGCTTTGTGGTGCCGAGAAAAATGTTGATAGCGCACCAAGCATGCTTGCTCCAGATGTGCCAAATGCTAGGGAGTCAATAAGGTCGACTTCGGCCAGATATGCATAAAGAGAACCAGACACAGCACCTAGAACAAGACCTTGGCCTGTACGATAAAGTAAGATGGAATTAAACGTCGTCCGCTCTTCGCGTAAACCTCTGGCGTAGGTTACCAATATCACGATACCCCCGAAAAGTAACACGATGCCTTGTATCATACTAGGGATGTCAAATCGAGCCCAGAGACCACGGCAGACGTTCAAGGTATCCCGTTGGTATTCCCTATAGGCCGTATAGGCCATCCGTAATTTTTCTGAATTCGAGCCTAGTTTCGACAATGCTTTCCATTGTGACTCTGCCCCAGTCCAGAGTGATAAAGGACCCGATGTTTGACTTTCGTCGACACCTCGCGCTAATGCGTACCGGTGCTGGTATCTTTTAATCTGCGCCGACGTGATTCGGTTCACAGTTGCGAGGTTCTTGAGGTCCAATCCTGTGCGGCCTGCAAAAGCCTCTTCTATGGGCGACCCAAGATTGTTGAAGGGGATAGGTATCCCGAGAAGCAAAGACAGGGTAGGAACAATATCAATCTGAGGGATAGGCCTCTCCTTGGCAGTCTTCGGGGGTTTCGAGTACTGCGGGTTTGTGCGCCCGAATATTCCTTTCTTCGAGTACATCCAAAGCGCAGCTTCAACTTCATCATCGGATTCACCCCCATGATCGCCTTTCGAGTCCATGCCATGGTCACCCATTACGATGAGCAGTGTGTCATCATCGAGCATGTTGATAACATCACGTATAACCTTATCCATTTGTTTTAATTTTTCAGCCATTGCAGGATGGTCAGGGCCGTAGCGATGCCCAGCGTGGTCTACGCCGAGATAGTGACCGAAAATGACGTCCCATCTTGTTGCGTTCGAAGGGTGAAGGAGCGGGAAAAGGTTATTATTTACTCCATTATCCACGGTATGTAGATCCCATACATTGAAAGAGTCGAAGGGGCGTGTGAGTTCCGGGTCAAAATAGTCTGGAAACAGACTATGCCAGGTATCATCTCCAAGGTGAACCAAGGTCTTGCCAGCTATGCGCAACTGAGATACAATATTATCTTCGTCAATGGCAGTACCAGCGAAATTGGAGCCGGCATCAACGAACGTTGGTAATGTGCCAGTTGTAAGGCCCTTCAATCGTTGGAGGGTAGTTGTAGGGGGGTCAGCAATGAAAGGAAGAAGAAAAGCCCTCTCAGGGGTTTGCATAGCAGTCTCGTAGAAAATGGGAATATTTTCGTGAAACACTTGTGCCTGATCACTCTCTGATTCTGGGTGGAATGGAACTGTGAAATCGTATCTTAGGGCATCAATTATTAAGAAGACCGCTTTATCGAAAGTCTTGGGGTGCCAGCAGCCCTTGTCTATTTGTCCACCACTGAAATCGCCATCATCCAAGGGAGAAATATCACAACTCGACTTGTCACTGAGGACTAGGCGAGTCAAAAGAAATCCTTTCGTGAACAGATATATACCGGTAACGTGTACGAAACTATAGGAAACACATATATTAGCCTGAATCCTTTGCAAAAGGAAGTTATGTGGCTCAAAAGCATAAAAGAACTCACAAAATCCATAAGAGTATACCAACGACACCAAAATGTTTCCTTTTAAACTCGTTCTCCTTGATCCGTAACAGTTCCTTGCTCTTTGAGCTTTCTGACCCCTGGCTTATATCATCATTCCGTCCATTCTTTGAGACGCCCGATGGGTCGTTTTGAAAGGATTTGGTATCCCGGTCCTTTGAGGTCGAATAAAGGGCCGATTTCGGAGAGGCCTGACTGCCCGAAAACTCTTTCCCTGATGTGCTTGCGAGCATTACCGGTGCCAAGGGCGAATTTGTGTGTAGGTAGGTCGAGCGGGTAGCTCGGGTTATTGAACGTGTCGAGTCTTATAAATGAAAAAGGTTGTAAAATGGATTATCTGGGAACATGCAGTATATAAATCATTTAAATAAACAGCATCTTGGTCAATAGAGAGAGTGTATGAAATGTGCCGCTTTGGTGCTCTAGTGTTGGGTCATAGATTCGTTCGTGGTCGAGTTGTTCGGTGTGGGAAGAACCAATGGTTGTTTGGAATAAGTATTAATTAAATTAGTGGATTAAGAGAGAAAGAACGACATCAAAAGTGGGAAGAGAAACTATATAGAGTTGTGTTGACGGCAAATTTTATACCAAGTGGGTGTCGATCTGATGGAGTTGCGAAGGGCGGATACCGGATAGTTAGCTTTGAGTCGCGAAAATGGGCCCGCTGTCATTGGCCAATCCAGTCCCCTTAGAAGCAGGAAATGAGAAGCCAGTTCAGTCTTCACAGGACAAGGTCAACACTGAATATAGCTTGGCGTTACCGGTATATTGAAAGATGTATAAAGAGGATCTAATTTTAATTAATTTAGCAATTCCTCATTGTTAGCAGAAAGGTATAAATAAAGACTAGATTTCCAAGATAAATAGTTCCACCTTCCTATACTTTATATACCACTAAAATTTACTATATCACATAAGGATTCGTAAAATATTAACTATCTTAAAACTATCTTTGGCTTTCTATCGAGTGGCTCTTGATCTACTACGAATTTGAGGGAGTGCTTCTTTTCTCTCATTATTTTTTTCCAGCAGTCCTGTCAGACCTTAGAATACAGTACCTTCATTCTATCCGAAATTGCACAAAAACTGAGGGTATACAGCACCTAGTTGGTACTTGATGAAGTTGGTGTTCAGCTTTGCATGCTACATCATGTCATATGATGATACCTGTGAACATGTAATGCGGCCAATTTTCTCAAAAACCTGATGCTATCAAGACCTGAGAAGCTGCTCCTCGTCCACGCATAGGATTGTGACCAGAGGGGCAATTAAAGGCAACAAAGGAAATGACCAGCATGACAAGGGTCAACGAAACTAGTCCCGGTGGCATTATCTGGGCACTACATATGCAGCCAGTTCTGAAAAGAAAGAACAAAACAGAAGGTAGCTGACATAGGATTGCTGTTGACTGAAAATATCTCACTAGGATGTGGATGAAATACAAATGCGTTTCCTGTGTAGAAGGCATGCAGGAAGATTTCAAAAAATCAGCTTCTGATGTGTTCTGAGGCCCCTGGTTTGGCAATAAAGGGTCATGAAGATGTACTAAACATAAGCTTCTGTCCTTCTGAGTCTTAAAAGAGTTTAAGAGGCCAAATTGGGTTCACAAAGGGTGAAATCCCTACATCTACACACATATTTATCTCCTATAACACGCTCCAGATTTGCATATATAAAGCTTCAAGTCCTCTTGAAAAGTTCTACGTCTTTCATTCATCCTGAATATTAATATTTTTTTCATTCATTCTATGCATTAGAAAAAGCATCCTGTTCTCATCTGTTCAAAATTCCTGCCAACAGAGGAAAAGAACCCGAATATGGAAGCCCTTGCAGACCATGTCAAAGCATTGACCAAGTCCGGTGATGCAAAGACACGCTGGGAAATCTTGGACCAGTTGCAATTATTGAGTCATTCTATGGATAACACTATTCTGATATTCTCTTTCCTGAACTTGTAGCTTGCTGGCCTTCGTACTGGTGCTGATTTAAAGCTCTTCAATATCTTAACTGAGAGCACGAGTCCACTTACTGTTGGCGAAATTAGTCAAAAGCCGGATGCACACCCTGTCTTTCTAGGCATAGTCAGATATATGCTTCATTACTTGGATATGCACAGACTAAGCCTATCTTTTGTTAGGGTCATGTTCTGAGGTATCTCGCCTCTCTCGATGCTATCTAGCATTTGGATAAGGATACTCTCACTACGAACAACGTATGCAATACTCTCCCCACCAAAGGTGCTTAGGCAGCACTTCATCACTAGTCTGTCTGAACCTTCCCAGTTTCATTGGTTATTCTCAGACTAATTTAACGTAACTGATATCAGTTTTCACACAATGGGCACTGCGATCCAACAATTCCCTGACTTCCTGCAGGACACTAAATTTGCTGATCCCAAAGAGAGTATAAATACTGGGATACAAAGAGCTTACAAGACCAGCCTGCCGCTCTTCAACTGGATGCAAGCAGAACCCGTGAAGTTATCCTATTTCCAGCACTATTTGATGAACAATCGTACCGGAAGATCAACTTTCTTAGATATATATCTAGTGAAAGAGAATATCACCAATACTAACCCAGAATAATCTTTAATTGTTGATATTGGTGGACAATTTAGAACACAGGCTGTTACATTCAAAAAAAGGTATCTCGATTTGCCTGGAAAGGTTGATTATTGTAGACCTTTCACAGACAGTGGAGCAGGCTTCGCTGCATCCTAAGGTAGAAACCCAAGCACAAGACTTTTGCAACCTCAGATAGTCAAAGGTATCTTTATTTCCCATTTTAGCTATTCGTTTGTCTTAATAATTGATTTATTTTTTCTTCTAACATAAATATTTTGGTTTAAATTGCTAAGTTCTATATTTGCACAATATAATACATGACTGCCATGATGACAAGTGCTACTTGATCCTCAAACAACCAGTTAACATGATAGCACTTGATTCCTTTTTCTTCATTGATGAGATGATTTCAACTAAACTCTGGTGTTCACTGACAGATGGCTCAGCTAGATATGTTGATGATGGCTATATTAGCAGCACAGGAACACACTCAAGAGCAGTGGTAAAAACTTCTGAAAGCGCTGGTTTAAAGATTAGTAACTAGATTAGTAACATACATCCTTACACCGACAACTTGAAAGGATGGGCATTGTTGAGGCAGGCCTATTGTAATGTGATTGATGGCACTAGCAGTGGCTTGTCTGCTCTACTTTGTGCAGAAAGATAAAGGGAATTCTACATATGTACGTTAGAGGTAGAGGCATATAAAACAAGTAATTTCATTATTTACTCAAATAAGGTGCGGACTAGAAGGCGAACTATGCTGGCCTGATTACATCATTCACAAGCTTATCCAGTCATGCTCCAGATTCCCAGAAAATAAGAAGCCAAAATAATTCAGGAAGCAGAATGGAAGAATAAAAGTATGGTATGGATAGTGTGAAGTCGCCGGTCTGCCTCGTCGGAGCCCTAGTGACGTGGCAGGGCCGCAAGCAAGGCATTTCGCGGTAGAATCAAAAAAATAAGTGTAGCTGAAAGAGCTACACAAGGAAAAGCGGGATTTTCGAGGCACGATAAAGCCCGCTTAATATTCACAACGAGAAGTCCCAGGGTCGGGTTATGTACAGGCACATAAAGAGTTGTAAAGCAGTGCCGGTCCGACCGTCATGTAGTTCGACAGTGTAGTACTCTGGGGAGGGTTATAGAGGAATAGGATGACAATAGACATTGGTATGTGCAACAAATTTAACGAAGGGCGCATAGAGTGGCACGTCGTTGCTGAAGAATCAAAGTACAATTATAAGTGATCACGCCCGGATTATGGTATTCGTCATGCTGATAGATAGGGTCGTAGAAATCGAGAAAATACAACATCGATAAGGTATCTTGCTGGCTGATATTGTCGAGAGAATCGGAGCAAAACGGTGGGCCTGTCAGAGAGCGTCTAAGACCACCGGGTGCCTTCATCCTTTTCTTTTAGTCCCCCAATACGCTCGAGGTCGAGGGATTGGAAGCGGCCAGACTCGTTGGTTTGGTAGGGAGGAAGTTCTTCTTTGCATGGTTCTAGACCAACACCGCCAGTCTCGCTGATGTGCACAACGACGACGCGGCCTGATTTGCGCTTTCCAGACTCATCCTCCTCCTCGGGGAAGGTGATGCGAATCTCTGGCACGGGACTGGGAGGTGGGCTTGACGAATTGTGGAGGAGATCCCGCTTTTCATTATACACATGAATGGAACCAGTCCTGCTGTTCTGTGTAATTGTAAGACGACGGTGGTGCTTTTGACTATTGTTGTAGAGAGGAAGTTGGGACTGCTGCTTGCGACGGCGCTGGCGCAGTACTAGCAAACTACCGGAGAGGATTATGGCAAGCAATATCAAAACCAGTAACGAGATGAGCAGGTTGACGGTCGAGGGCGTCAAGGCTCCCGAATTGCTGTCATCGCGGGCAGCCAAAACGGGAATGGCGGCCATGGCTTTCTGCGGTTTTGAGCACACAAAGTTGTCCTAGGTAGCGGGAGTATACGCGAGTAGTAGTTGTCGATATGCGGATTGTCTAATTGTGCAGGTGGTCCTCGATGGCTCAACTTGATAATGTGTGGTGGTTAAAGAGTGTAGTGGGCACGCGTGGGTTGGTTAACGTGCAGGTAAATCAGGCAATGAGCGACGACGGTTTGTTGTTGTTCGGGTCGAAAGAATGAATGGCACGGTGAGCAGCTGAAGGAGTGAAGCTGCTGGCACCGGCTGGCGGATTGAGAAGACAGGAAGGGAGCGAAGTCGAAGGTTGAAGGCTAGGAGGGTTGAAGGGAGGAGAGGAGAGGAGGGAAAAGAATGTGGAGAGGGAAGAAGAATAATAATAACGGGCGAGAGAAAGGGGATGGGGCGTCCCTGCGTTCCTGCCTGCGAATCGAGGCAGTGCGGCCTCTGTCGCGGTGCTGGGGCCGGACTGGTCCAGGCCAGATGAGGGTGGGCACAAAAATAGAGACTCCGAGGATAGCACTGAGTTGAGTTCATCCGTGGCTGGCCCGGCCGCTGGCACTAGGCTGTACTAGGATTAGCGGCGGCAGTACCTGGCAGCGCTGGCCAATAGACGATAGCCAGGCACGCGCCGGCCAGGAACGCTGCTGCTTGGCGCCAACAAGCCATCCCTGTTCAGGCCTGGTGCGCCCTATCTCGCCTATCAGAAGCCCGCGCTGCTGTGGTGCAATTTCACTGCTGCTGCCACGGCTGCTGGTTGGCCCAGCTGTCACGCGCCTTGTTGGGCGACGGGGGTGATATGAACACACTATAGTGGTGTATGTATTAGCCTATGGGGACCGGCGGTGTTGTGATAAGATGTCAAGTGTGAACTTCGACGTGTGATATTATTAGTTGTCGCTCTCAAACCCGCAGACAGTGGCCATTCACCAAAGAACTTTGATAGGTTTGAATATATTATTTGTTAGTATTGGCATATCGATATGCCAGTAATCCCAGACTGAATTCAGCGGGGAATAAATCAAGGTCAGCACGCAAGGGCTGGCTGCAATTGATATAGAAAGTTTATATTTCTTCAGCCCGCACTCCAAGCAATAAATGTATGCATGGCACTGCATATATATCATTACTATTTCTCTAGTTCTGGCCTCCTTCTACCGTAGGAATTATTGCCTCTGTTTGTAAGTTTCCTGTCCTAGAAATATGAAAACAAATTTGATGACGCCAATGTGGGGCGCGAGGCCGATCGTTAGGGGGAGTGGCGAGGGTTGATGTTATTCGATGCTGTTGCTACTGCGAAAACGTTCAGATTGTTTATCTGCTTTATCAAACAGCTGATCAAGCAAGGATGCAGTTAAGCTGCATACATATGTACCGTGTAGATGCTTTTCAGAGATTTGTTGTTTACGGATGCCAACAGAAAGCATAACAAGTTCTATCGCCCGGTTGGACTGTTTGCACATGTAGCAATCAACGAGTTTTACTGTTACAGGCTTTGTATTTATTTAAAAAACAATCTCAAGTTAGCTACCTGTGGCATTGTTTGCTTATTTATAACGGAAAGTACTGAAAAATATCAATTAAAGTATATTGATTTTGAAGAGTTCCGGATAACGGCTATCAACTTCGAATATTTGGATCACGTATGTACAACCGCATTTCTCATCCTGCAGTGATAATACGTCCTAGCTCTATCGATAATATCAATCGTCTATAAGATAAGAGCCAATAAACCAATATTCGAATAGTCAATTAAAGCTCATTAATCTAGACTACGAACTGACATTCAAACCTAAGATGCTACGCAAAATAATAAGAACAGAAATTGGCATATTAACATTGAATGATGAGATGACTGGATACAACAAGTCATCAATCGTCTAGAGTTAGGAATACTCTAAATTTTTTATTGTCACTAATCCTATCCACTACTTACCTTGACCATGGTAGCTCTACTTCCATTTTCTGTTGTCGGTGTACTGCCTATCATGATATGGTCAATGACGCAGCAAAGTAGCCAACTCTGCTTGTCATTTCGACCCAAATGAACAGAAACGGTCTCATGTATTCCGCAGAACAACCCCGCACACTCAACCAGAACCTAAGAATATAGACACTTGCACCGGGCATATAGTGGCAACGACAACAGTTCCCTTGGTACTCGAAAGCTAATTAGCAGGAGAAAATTCTCTGGCTGTTGTAACATTGGCGTGTGTATGACAGGTAATGGATGTATGCGCTGTTTCTATTCAGCAACTACATGCAGCATTATCGCTTCCCTCAATGCTTGTTAGGACTATCGGAAATGCCAGTAACGTCCCATTGACTGGATACTCCCACAATTCAAAATAGGATCGATTCTCTGTGGGTTTACATCGTATTTCCATGCCCACAATTGATGGCCTAAATTTGAACCAAGAGCTTGAAGGCTCTGGAGAGAGTAAACTAGGGGTACGGTGAAGTAAGGGGCACGGGATGAGAGGGACGGTGATATCGAGGCATTGCAGACCAAGACTACCTTTCAATCGAAAACGATAAGGTTCTTACATAACTGAATCGTTCAACTTGCTCGCAGTTTACTGCTTCAAACTGTGAGCCCAATCACCATTCGCAATATATTGATGAGTTTCCTACCCGCATATTTCACGTTGATATGCCCCTTCATACCGCCGATCAATCAGGAGAAGAAATTTCGAGGAAATAGAACCAGAGTAAGTGAACCACGTACCAGGCGTGTCAAGAATGAATGGATAGTCCTGAAGATGAGGCGGGCTGTCACTCATTTTTCCCCTACAAGCCGGAATGGGTGATGGTAACCCACGAAAGAAGTTCCTAAATTCTCCTTTTCGAAGGACAAATAATCGGCTGCACTCTAGTGCCTAGGATTAGATTTGAAATAATAATTTCGCCGAGAAAGCTGTAGCCACAACGCGCGATGGGGGAGGAGTAGTGCGCGGATAGATCGTCGATTGACTCCGATAGTGTCTGTAAATTGCAGGTAGTCGCGGCACTAAGACGCTACTACATTATCGACGTCAGAATCAATCACGCTGTCATCAATCAATAATAATAATTATGACCGCTGTTCTGTCGTCAACAAAATGGTAGGTTGTTTGATTGTAGAGTGACTCGCACAGAGAAAAAATGACTCATTGCAGAGAGGTGTTGTCCATGGAACGTGGGTCGAACCTACCCCTCATTATTATAGCCAGTTCATAGCCTTGGTAGCTTCCACTTCCACTTCCACTGTCATAGTGCGGCCTCCCAAGGGTCGGCTTCCTGGATATTATACAGTTTGAGTTGGAAGTTGGGGGATATGGATGACACCCCTAGCCCTGATCCAGTTAGCTGCGGCATGTCGCTTGGAGTTGTCGTCCGAGTGGACGCGGTGGGGGCTTTGTCGGCTGCATAGGCGGATGTACTAGTAGCAGATAGGAGTCTTGTGGTACTATACATAGAACTCATGGTTACTCACCTGTTTATACAGCTGCATTTCTCCAGTTGTCATCGGGATTCTGGCTCTCGGCGCAGGGAACGATGCGTACCGTGACTTAGTACCTTGTATTTCTAGTATATTATGGTATGCATGTATGTGTGTATACTGTGTGAGTATCGCCGAGTCCCTGACGTCGTGGTGTTGGCTGTGGAACCTGCAGGGCGGAGAGATCAGAGCAATCGATAGTAACGCACGCCATCGTAGTACTAGGCCAAGTAAGTCAAGACAGCCGGTTCTGGATTGATTATTCATGGATATTAGACTGTTCCCAAGCTTTCTGGGCAGGAAGCTTTGCCCTGGCCGCGGCTGCCCCCAGGTCACGCCCCTTCGGCCCGCCAGTCTGCACTGGTGGCTACTGTCACTGTACAGGTGGCGCCTTCCTTGTCTGACGACTGCCTGAGCCGCTCTTTCTTCTGTGTTCTTTCTTGCCTTCTTTCACAGCGAGGGCAACCACAGGTCGGGGCGGGTGCCTTCCCGGCCTGGCGGTGGGCCTCCCTCTGCCGCCCTGCAAGCCTG
This sequence comes from Talaromyces proteolyticus, assembly GCF_021365285.1. NCBI lineage: Eukaryota > Fungi > Ascomycota > Eurotiomycetes > Eurotiales > Trichocomaceae > Talaromyces > Talaromyces proteolyticus. Next base: position 640,847 of record NW_025764284.1, on the reverse strand, counting down.
CAAGACTCTCCTCAGTGCTGCCAGACACTGGTGTCCGTAATTTACCGCGCGTATGGCCCCGTACCGCCGCCCCAAACAGCCCATCGTACGCCCGCCACTGCAGATCCCCGGTTACCTGCAGAGCCTGCAAATCCGCCTGCCTTGGCTGGTACCAAGCCCGCCAGCCCGTATCGTCACGCCCCGTACGCGCCCTCCCTTACGGCAGCACGCTAGTCTTGTAGCAGCTAGCGGCACCCAGCAGAGCCGTGCCAAGCTAGATGGAAATCCACGTCTCGCTCACTTATCAGACTCACAGCTTTTTTTACGACTCACTGCTCCTTGGAACGGCTGCCTTCCTCCCCATTGTTCCTGCACCCCATGCCCTCTCTTCGCGTTTCTGCCATCCGTTCGACAGAATAAAAAGAGAGGCTCTGTATTTACCTCCTTATTCTTCTCCTTCCCCCCTTCTTTTTCACTTCTTTCCTTCGCTGCTCTTTATTGTGCCCTCCCGTCGATCTTCCTGCCGCTGCCGTCTCGACCATTTCCGACCAGATTCGTGAGACAAAAAAAAGGCTGTGATCGACCCTACCCAACGCCCATTACCCGAACACCCAACAACAAAAACAACCGCACTGCCTGTCAGCTATCTAGCGACTCTATCAATAACATCGTCTCGACGGCGTCCCTCCTGCCGCTGTTGTCGACGCATTCCAGCTGCTCGGAGTCACTGGCACCTGTCTGGCGTGTGCGATAGACCAGCATTCCTCCTGCCTTCACTGGAACCCCTTGCCTCCGCCAATCGTCAAGCCCTTCAAGTCTCGCTTGGCCCTGCAGAGACAGCATTCGGCCCGATCTCCATAACCTTCATGAATGCGATCTGCGGCTGTTTGAATTCCTGGGGCATGCACGGAGTATAGGTCAATTATCCACCCGTACTGCACGCCATCTCGTTCCCGCTGCTACTCACCGTGAGCACCGAGCGTGAAGGAGAGGAAACCGCTGACAGACTGCCTTGCATCAACATAATCCATCCATTACGGCCGGTGTTCTTCCCCCCTCCGTCGTCCTCCAATTCTTGTAAAATCCTTCACCTACGTTAGTTTTATTATCGGACCGCATCGAGTACCGCCGACCTAGCTGTCCATCCCGCTCTTTTGATCCTCACCCCGAAACGGTTCTGAAGGATATCGATAACCCTGCTTGCCTACTGGACGGGCTTGCCGAAAGCTTTTTAACTTCTTGCGACTCCCTTCCGTGAGTGCTACCTGAATCTTCCTAACCTCACGTGAGCATTTCTTGCGCGTCTCTTCGCATCGACGATTAACGTGAGCACTCCCTAGCAGGGATATATAATTATCAACAGTGCTACGAAATTTTACTTGCAATTTATAATATCGTTCGGACCGATTTGGCTACTGTGTTAGCGCATCTTTAATCACAGTTGGGCACATTTGACCTAACTGAACTGACGTAAATACGATTAATCTTTATACCACCCTGTGGTCATCACAATGGCCTCAGCAATGGCCACGAATGGATCTGGTGTCCATAATAATGTAAGTACCCGTCTTTTGATAGTCATTCTCATCTAATTGATGAATTCAGACCCGTACAACCCGCATGGATTCCTCTTCGAACATCAACAACGACCGAGCACGATCCGTAAACACTGCGGGGATGGGAAATGGATTTCCAAGCAGCAAGGATCGATGGGCAAACATTTGGTCCAGTGGCAAAAACATTGGGACAACATTCAACCCCGAGACGGGGCCTGAGGGAACAGTTAATAGAGGTGAGAACCGCACGCCTCAACATGTGGAATGGAAAAACAGTTAGCTAACGCGGGATGCAGAAAATGCTTTCCAAGGCAAAACCGGGTCGGGCTCTTTGCTTGCTACATCGGAATCCGACGGATGGGCAGGTCGCCACAGTATCCCCTGGAACACCACTACGTCGGCATCGACTTTGGGAAGTAACAGCATGACCACATCGCCAGTCGAGAGTCGTGCCGGTGATCGAAATGCATCTACAAGAGCAGAGGTTGGAGACACGAGCTCTTACTTTACCTTGCCCCGCTCCTCTGCCATCGGTCAAACGCAACCTGGTTCCGTCTCGAAAGGATATCTCAGCTCAGCTGCAGAGAACTACACATCCCCGACCGAAGCTCTGTCGTTTGCAAATTTCGGAAATTTCAGAAATGACGACCCAGCAGGTCATAGGCAGTTGAACTCCTTTTCTGCTAACCCTGCTAATGGTGGATTTCAACGAAAAGCAAGCGTGGTCTCAAATGTATCGAATGCCCGAGACTCCCAGGATGTTATTGGATCTATGACCATGTCGCCGTTCTCTCACGTTGCTTCAGAGTCAATTTCTGCAGGGTCTACCCACACAGGTAATCAGAACGCTTATTCGCACATCGGTCAAAATTCGATCTCCATGGCATCACGCCCATCTCACTCTTCTCACCCGTCCTATCCATCCGAGCCCCACGCTCTTGATTCACGGTTCACCACTGGACAGATCGATATTAGTACTGGACTGAACCGTCTACAATTAAACGACAACCAATCTCTTGGCGGCTATTCGAACTCTCGGCGACCTTCGTACATGCACCAGGGACCAATCGACGTTTCAGCAAACCGTATCAACAGCCAATTCTCCTCCGATGAGGCGAATTACCAAGGAGTTGCTACGTACAGCGCCGACATGACGGCGGAGTTTCCACTCTCATATCAGCATATTCCAAGATTGGGCGAACGCGAATCATCACCTACAGCTGATTATTCACGTGCGGTTAATAGTCCTTTTTATCCCACAGTCGCAACACCTATCCTTCGACCTTCATCTAGTCATCGCGTCACCGGCCAGGCTAGTGAGGGACAGCCGGCCATTTTAGATCGGAAATTGCGCGGGTTGCAACAAGAGCAAGATTTCAATCAGGTGGCAGGTGCTTCGCTCCAACGTGTCTCATTCCCTAGCAATTACGAGCTCTCTGGGTACTCAGCCAATAGATTGAACGCATTCCCTCCTTATCTACAGATGTCGTTTGGTGGTCTACCTGCGATGGGTCAACGAGTTTCTCACCGTGACCCTGACCCTAGTCAAGTTGTGCGCAGTGCGGTTTTGGAAGAGTTCCGTACCCACAACAAGTCTAACAAGCGGTACGAATTGAAAGTAAGTATCACCTTCGGTCTTTGGATTTAGGTAGGCATTGAATTAACAAATTGCAGGATATCTACAACCACATTGTTGAGTTCAGCGGAGATCAACACGGGTCTCGATTTATTCAACAGAAACTGGAATCCGCCAACAGTGATGAAAAGGACCAGGTTTTCCGCGAGATTCAACCAAACTGCTTGCAATTAATGACTGACGTGTTCGGTAATTATGTTGTGCAGAAACTGTTCGAACACGGTAACCAATCTCAGAAGAAAATATTGGCAAATCTGATGAAGGGCCATGTTCTCACTTTATCCATGCAAATGTATGGCTGCCGTGTTGTACAAAAGGCTTTGGAGCACATTTTGACCGACCAACAAGCTTCTATGGTCAAGGAGCTGGAGAACTACGTCTTGAAGTGTGTTCGCGATCAGAACGGGAACCATGTCATTCAGAAAGCTATTGAGCGCGTCCCATCAGAGCACATTCGGTTCATAATTAGTGCCTTCCAGGGCCAGGTTGCCAAGCTTGCCTCTCATCCTTACGGCTGTCGCGTCATTCAGAGGATGCTGGAACATTGCGAAACTCCTGACCGTGAATCAATACTCGCCGAGTTACATATTTGCACGGAAAGTTTGATCCCCGACCAATTCGGTAACTACGTCATCCAACATGTTATTGAGAATGGTGACGAGAAGGATCGGTCTCGTATGATATCGGCTGTCGTCAAAAATATTCATAATTTCTCGAAACACAAATTTGCTAGCAATGTGGTCGAAAAGAGCATTGAGTTTGGCGAGGACACCCAGCGTCGAGAGATTATCCGGCTTTTGACAGCCCACAATGATCGAGGCGAGAGTCCACTGCTTGGACTCATGCGCGATCAATATGGCAATTATGTCATCCGTAAGTCACATTTTTCACATTCCAAGTCAATAATAATTCTAATATTTGATAAAGAGAAAGTTCTCGGACAAGTCAAGGGCGATGAACGTGAAATGATCATCGAGGAGATCAAGCCGTTACTCGGCCAGCTGAAGAAATTCAGCTACGGCAAGCAAATAATCGCCATCGAGAAACTAATTGTCGACCCCAACGCTCCAATGGTATCCTCGAACTCGTCAAATACGCCACCAGCGTCTCACAAAAACTCACCCCAACCTTCTCGTAGGTCATTGACTGATATTAAATCCCCAGTTGGTGGCGTAGCTCCTCCCACTCCGCCACCTACCGATACCCAGAGCCTCCATGGAGGCTCTGCTACTGACGGATCTGTCGATGGACCTGTCGAATCGTCAAATGGTTTAGCTGGCACATCTGTTGCTGCCATTCCTGAATCTACTGTCACGCACCAGCCTGGAGCTGATATGTGACTTTCGGTGCCGGCGAAACCTCAATGCATTAATTATGCACCGATGGCTTTGATTGTATGAATGTTTCATACACCTAATTCAGCACTGTTTTATATTCTATTTTTACCGGAGGGAAATATACATACAGGAATTTCATGGAGATGTAATGATTTTTTTCCGTGTCCAAATTTCTGTTCCTGTGCCTTCTTCTTTTCAGATTTTCCTTCAGTTCCACGTTGTGGGTATGTACAAGATATGAGGGTACATGAATGATGGGCTAGATTTCTGTGTCGGTTTACCACTTCATGACGCGGCACAGGGATTCTGTATGCTTGCGTGGTGGACCTCACATTCGACGATTGTTTTCCCTCCGCAATCTTGATGCCATGAAGATATGCCTGTTTTACTCGATTCTCTTCTCTTCTCATTATGCCGTTTCTGTTGGCGTGGACAAAGGCGTCTTATGGTTCATTTACTTCACTCAGATTTCGGCGGACTTTCGGTGGATTGACTCGGGAATATTGCATAGGCGCTTTGCTTGACGACTGGAAACTTAAGAAGGGCAAGGGGCACGGATATGTTAAAGGCAATAACAAAAGATGTGATGGCTTTATTCTTATAGATACTTAATTGATAAATTGATTATTCTTCGCTATCGATTAGCTCTATGAATGCATTGATATTCTACAATTGATAGTGAGATCTAAATACACCGAGCACTACAAGAGGATATCTATTGATCACTTAATAAACCAACTTGAAATCTTGAGTTCACCTCGTATGTTAACAGAAAGTAGAGGGGCTGTGATTTTTCATTTGATCACGTGACCACCCCTCTTGGAGTCGCCTCCGGCATTACGACAAAGTTTCAGGGAAAGAATTAACTACACGAATCTTTCTGCCATCAAACGCTACTTCTCTTTTGAACGAATCCAAAGACATATTTAATCAAAGCTTCTATTTTCTTCCGGAACAAAACCTAATCTTCCCCGTCCATTCTGGTAATAGCGGGTGATCGAATCAAAATATTTGCCTTCGCCAAAAATAGCGACCGAGCGACACACCTCGCTCCTCGCTCATTGGTTTTTCTCGCCTGAGAAAAAAAATTTGATAAGTTCAAAATATGTCTTCCAACGTTGGTCTTTCTACGCCACGTGGTAGTGGTACATCTGGCTACGTCCAGCGCAACAGCGCATTTCTCAAGCCCCGCGCCGCTGGATTCGGAGCTCCATACCCCCCCGTTTCCTCCTCATCGATCGACAAACCCTCATCTGGGTTCAAGCAGCGTCAGCCCGATAAGCAGATCCTCGAGCACGACCGCATGCGAGCAATTGAAGTGAAGGTACTTGAAGAGCGGGAGCGGCTTGAAGAAGAGAATGAAGACAGAGAGAAAGATAAGAAGATGCCGTTGGCCGAGGAGGAGATTGATGAAAAGTGTGATGCACTCAGAAAGAAACTTATGAAAGAGATGGAGGATGGCCCCGACGAGGGTGAGAGGAAGGGTGATAGACGGAGAGGAAGGCGAGATTCAGGGCCTAAGGAGAGAAGACAATTCAAGAGTTATCAGGTGCATGAACAGGCAGAGGCCAAGATGCAGGAAAGTGAGAGGTTAAGGAAAGCTTTGGGGATCAAGGAAGATTGGGAGCGGCCAGAGTCGAGAGAGAAGGATGGCAGTGGGGGAAGAAGAGAGCTGGCGCCGAGTTCTCGTCGGAGTCGCGAATGAATGTAATAATTTTTGTTAATGCACTGATGAGCCAATAACAATTCGTATATATATGTTGCCCTCATATTTTGCCTTGAACTGCCCCACCATCTGCCAATTTCAATTTCAGTTTGATCCTCATTGGTACAATACAAGATGGGATGTCTACAACTTCAAATACTGAAAAGGAAGAAAACCACCACAGCATTGAAGACATATCATAGGCCGTACATATGGTGAGAAGCTAGAGTTTAGCGGTATCAATTGATAAGTGCACGGTCCATATGTTTTTCTTCCCCGCGTACCCATCAGGCTAATTATATGCTCCTATACTGCATCCTTCTCCTTTATGATTACTATCGCGATAATGTGCCGTAATTTCTTCATGGATATACCCAATAAAACGCTTCTGCTCTGATATCTGATCATTCCCGAAGTATTGCAACTGAGGTACGTAGAACATAGGTTACAATCTATGACTGCTTATTACGTATATACTCACCACTGACCAGACTAACCGGTCAACTGTGTATTAAATTATACTCTAGATAAAACTATCGCGATATGCGGACCTCAGGTAAGAAACCTTTCAATAATCCAGCCTTCCTTCGGGTCCTTCACCTGCACAACTTTCTTTGCTGGCAGCGGCCATCCTGTGCTTCCGGGTTCTCCAACTAACAAAGGTACAATAAAGCACTGACGACGCTGAGGAACGCTTGTTAAGGCCTCGACTTTGCCGATCGGTTTTCCGTACTCAATCAGCGGGGTTCCATGCGCCAGAGCCAAGAGTTGTAACCCACTCGGTGCAACTAATGGAAACATTCGAATTTTAGGGACATTGCTTCCTGTGACGTGAGAGGGGGTTGATTGCTGGAGGTGAGAGTATATTATATACTGTGGCATCTCCTTGGGTGTTAGATGCGCGAGAATCGAAGATGGATGTATATACACGGCTTTCTCATCCACTTCTGTAGCCCGGCTTTCGCGAGACCGGAAGAGAGTATAATAAGGCACGTCAACTGCTCCTCGAGGCTTACGTTGCATTTCTGGAGGTTCAGGTGACATATCTGCTCGAATTGCAACGTTGTCGATGAATCCAGCGGTGACTATCTGTTTGAGAGCTTTGATTTGCTTCTCTGTTGGTTCGGGGAGGCGGGACTCGTATGACCCTAGCAGACCAAGGTTATTAGTGCGGACGATATCCGCAAGTTGGCTCCGGAGCTGAGATGCTTCTTTGAGGCCTTTGGCACGTAGGAACATTTTCTCACAGAAGGATTCTTCGTCAGATGCGGATGCGTACGCATACGCACAGATTGCAGACAGATATCTCAGTGCGTCGGAGGTGTCATCATGCTTGCTGAGTAAACGCTGAGCTCGGTAGAAGTCTTTGCGACGTTTTTCTCGAGCTGTATCCTCTAGTCTGTCAGAATTTGTGTAAATACCATCCTTGCCATTACCCAGTGTGGATACCATCGTATCAGACTGGCTTTCTTGGACAAAGAGATCACCGACAGCTAGAGCTGACACTACTGCAATAACGTAGGGCATACAACCGTGTTGATGGCCGATTTGCAGCATCTTACCATACCTGGGCGACAACGGATATGATGACAGCTTGTTTCCCAACTCGGTAACTTGACCATCGGATTTGAGTGCACCAAGATTTTTGAGTAGCTTCTCAGCCTTCGTCAAGCCCTGTCGGCTTGGAGGAGTAGGGAATGGAAAGTTGGTGACATTGTGCAGACCCATACTCTTCATTTGCAGTACGACACCTTCGATGGGCGTCCTCAGGATTTCTGGTTCCGTGTAGTCCGGAAAGTCTGCCTCATATATCGCACTTGAATATAGTCTATAGCAGTGACCGGGGCCTGTTCGACCGGCTCGACCAGCCCGCTGACTTGCACTGGCTTTACTTATCCAGCCAATCTGGAACGTTTGGACTCCTGTGGTAAGATCATACTGCTTTTCTTTTGACCTTCCACAATCGAAAACATATTTGATACCGGGAATAGTCAAACTAGTTTCAGCAACATTTGTAGCCAAGACTATAAGTCGTGAACCTTCTGGGGGTGGCTCAAAGACCTTCAACTGTTCTTTCGTGGGCAATTGAGAGTATAATGGGAGCACATGAACACGGGTAGAAGATGACATGCTTTCCTCGCCTAAGTCAAAATCCTCATCATCTTCATGCTCATCATCTAGACCGACAATATCAATGTCACTGTCATCATCCTCGCCTTGGGGTCCAGTATCTGGATCTCCTAGTTCGAGGTCCTCAGTCTCGAGCGGAGCATCTGCTGCAGAGAGCCGGAGTTTGCCTTGAAAATCCTCGCCGCGTTGTGTTGGTTTAAATACTTGTTTCAAGCGTTTGGACAGTTGCTTGATTTCGTTTTGCCCTGTGAGAAAGACAAGCATGGCCCCTGCTGGAAGCTTGCGATGCCCTCTCGATACCTTACGGAAAGCTTCTTCAACGTAGTCTCGATGAGTCCTTCGGGCAAAGTGAACCGTGACAGGGTATTGTCGCCCTTCGGCTTGAATAAGTGGTGGAATTCCATGTCGGAACAGATGAATGTTCTGGGTGAAGTCTGAAATTCGCAATGTAGCTGACATAATAACTAATTTTAGAGGCTTGACTGAAGGGTCCTCTTTGCACATACTTTCCCTGAGATCAACGATCCGGCTAGCCATACCAATCAGAATATCGGTATTGACACTTCTCTCGTGAGCTTCATCAATGATAATCACAGAATATTTGCTCAAAGAGAAGTCGTTTGCGATTTCTCGCAACAAAATACCGTCAGTCATGAATTTGATAGCTGTTTTGCTAGAAACATTGGTATCAAATCGAATTTGATATGATACGCGATCAGAATATTGGCCAAGCTCGTCACCAACTCGTTTCGACATGCTGACTGCCGCGACTCGTCGAGGTTGGGTGACGGCTATCATTCCAGGATTGGGGCTGTCCGGGTGGCCAAAACCGGCTTCAAAGAGAAATTGCGGTAGTTGGGTAGTCTTACCACTACCTGTCGCTCCCCAAATAACAATAGACGAGTTATTGAAAATAGCTTCCATAATTTTTTGTTCTTCACCAACCACCGGAAGCTTTAACCGTGCTTCTTGGATACCTTCTGGCCTATCCACCTGGACACTAAAAGCCTTGCGGTTTGGGTCTCTCGTGGTAGGTTGGAGTTCCTGAGGAAGTGGATAGTCCTCATACATAGAATTTTTTGGCACTTTGCCTTCCTTGACCATTAATTTGGCTGACAAAGAGAATTGCTCTGAAAGTGGCTGATCAGCGCTAGGCTTAAATCCCACGGATTCATTTATTCTACTCGTGGCCCATGATTTAAATGCGGACTGTCTTGGGCGAATAAGTGTTGTCTGTTTGCCATCATTGTCATCGTCTTCATCTTCATCTTCGCTCTCATCGCTGGTGGCGTCTTCGCTACTCCTTCCTGAAGGGAGTACATCCTCGGATTCATTTTCCGAATCAACTTCACTTCTCTCTTCCTTAGAGTCTACCGATAGATTTTCCAGATCTGCATTATCACTCTCTCTTTCGTCTTCACTAGAATCAAACCCTTCCCAAGGAAGATCTTTGGGCGCGGACTCGATTTTGCGTGTCCTCTTTCTCTTGAGAACTGGAAATCCATCTTCTCCAAGTTCAAGTGGCCGCTTCAAGCCAATTCCAATCTTTACCTGAGGGGCGGGTTTCTTTAGATCAGGAGCAGTCGCATTTTTCTCGCCTAATCCGGTTTCGAACTCATCCGAGTCATCGCCTGAAAGATGTGCTTCTGAAGCGTGCTGTGTTGTATCTGTGGTACCGAGGTGACTTCTTTCCTTTTTACCAGAGTCCTTGATGCTTCGAAACTCGGAAAGATCGACCTTCGTTTCGGCAAGCTTTTTCATTAACTCTAGACCCTCTTCTTTCCTCAATTTGGTTTCCTAGTCTTGTTAGCAACCAGCATTCAAACCACGAAAACCATAGAAATCTCGCACAATATATTTATCAAGACGCTTCTTCTTCTTTGAAGACATCTTAGGTTGCTGTTCCCGAAGCTGATCCCTCAGTTGCTGTCGCTTGGCCTCTTTTTCTGAATTGGAGACGGGAATGATTTCGGCAACATTGGTATCGGCGGGCGTGGCAGCTACCTTTCTATCATGCCGCCTATGCCTTTGCTTGCGATCCCGAGGCTTGAAAGGCGGCATATTGGCATGCAATTTGCCCGCGAACGGAGAGCCAGAGGAATGTTAGCAAGAAAGCGATCGCATATCAAAAAAATTATTGACGGGCTTTCTGAGGGGACGTAAATTTTGCCGGAAAATCTAAATGTGGTGTGGAGATCTACACTTACCGCTTTCATCACCGCCTTCACCGCCTTTGGACCCGCACAACTACCTACTACAGTCTTGTGCGTCTAGACAATTGACAACAGTGAATATCATCTTGATATTCTTGCAATCAACCCACCACAGTTGCTTCTCACAGAAAGCTCAAAATCAACTGCGCTTTGCATCCCAGGAACGCATAATGGCAGCCTCACTCGATTTAAATAGCTTGCATGAGGTGCTCAACCTCCCATTCCCTGCAGAAACTAAACAAGCTGCTGGTACGATCAATGGTGTCTTGACCGATGTACAATCGATATATTTCAGCGATAGAATATTAGTTACTGTATCACAAAGCGGCAGACTAGCTCATTGGGTGCGTCTCGGTCCTAATTAGAAACTTAGTGATACAAGGACTAAATTGATGTGAAGCTCCACGTACCTCTTGAGAATCAAAACCCAGGAACTGAGGGGTTTCATACGTTCGGAAATGGTGAAGCAGATGATGAACTTCTTCCATTTTCTAACTTATCCGCCACATCCCTATTGGGCGGCCATGCTCATGGACATGAAATTACCAACCAACTACTTGCACGTCAGATTGGTAGTGCAATTGCTACCAAGACTCCCAACGAGAAGAGGGTCCTTGTTGTGGGACTGGGTCTTGATCGGCCTCAAAATGAAAGGGATACCTTTTTCGCGATCATTGACCTCGTCCTACAATGTATTTGAAGGGAGACTGAAGTTGCAACAAAACTCAAAACCTACCCGTGGACAATACATATCAGCAATGCAAAATTCCGAGAGCTAATTCACAAAATGAGTGGACGATGCGACAATGCTATTAGATTGATTCACGGCAGCCTCATTCGCGCTACCGAATAACGAAGGTATCCCTCGATCAGTAGCCGATGCCCTACGGTGTTGAAACCCCTGTTGTTGAATAATATCCTGGGTTGGGCATTATTCTGAGCCTTCAACCAGTTTCACCCAACATTTGTTCAAGAAAGCAAAAGGAGCTGGCTAGAGGATACAGGGGATACTTATTAGAAGTGGATTCCTTCGCATTATCAGTGCCTAGTCTTGCAATTTGCCATGGTGACGGACGAGTTAGGAAGTTATAATAGGATTTGTTTGGCACTTCTACATATGTAAAATCTATTTAATCATATGTATTAGTTGATGGTTGTTGATTAATGACCAGACAACTCCGAATCTTCGCTAATTATTCAAGACTTCAAATACCGCCGTAGAGACAACAACCGCTGCGTATAATGAATTGAAAGTTTGCAGATATCACTACATGTAGAATTGCACGTTAATGACTAAAGTATATATATGGACACACCGGTATCCTATTTCAAACTTAATTACATCAGCATGATATCGTTAAGGACTCCTTTTAAGTCGACGAGTAAATGAATAAATAAATATATATATAAACAGCCTGGGTATTTCAAGGATAATACTGCAACACACCATGCGATCAGCAGGAAATCGGCGTTGAACAAGGTAAATGCTGTCAGTCATGAGCAGCAAGTATACAATGTTCTCTTGCATGCCATATATGTCTTGTTTTAATCGTATCTGCACCAAATGTGTCCGGTATGATCATTTCGTCACTGGTATTCCCCTCCATTGAAGGAGAAGCACCTTTGCCCACCGGAATCGGCTTCATAAGCCGTACTTCTTCCACGCTAGCCCCAAAGTCATATTCCCCTCGGCACAACACGGTGACTCCCAAAGTGGCACTTGTCTTTTCACCACCAGCCAATACAGGCAGAGCCCTTTGTAGCATACCAGTCCATGCAAGCCGTTTTGCTAAATCAAGTGCAATGGTTCCTGGCTGATTATGAAGACCAGGCTGTATACGCAGCAAGGGGTGTATTGGTCTGGAAGATCGATTGACAATTTCTACTGTGAGTGTGAGGAAATCATTGGTTTTAGCGACAAATTTTGATACTTTTGTTTGGGAAACAGGTTGTTTTTCATCGAAAGAAGACAAGGAAAATGTTATTTCGACATCTTCAAGACGCATTGCGTCCACCATCCTTGGGTTAAATCTTATACTTCGGAGGTCTATATTGCCTTCCCGACCAGTCGATTCCTCTTTCCACGAGCCTTGAATGCGTTTCAAGAATTCCTCACGGAACCAAAACGCCTCTCTAGACGCTGCCTCGCCTTCAAAGGTAAGTTTGTTTGCACTAACCACGAACTGTCTTCGTACGGTAGAGTGTAAGGTTGGAATGGCTGCATGAGCATTGTCCAAAAAGATCCGTGGAAGGACAAGAATAAAGCGAGAAATTTGCCCAGGTTGAAGAATGCCAGTGACAATCGTGGCTATATCATCATTTGAATTTTTCGACTCCGCGTATGGTTTTTGGAACACATCAAAAGCAACGGCAAGGGGGTTAGGCCATGCATTACGAAGGTCTAAAACCCCAAGACAGTGATCTGATCCATACGAGTCCCCACCGAGACGAGAAAGAGCAGTGGTCACTTGAGAAGAGTAGCTTTCTAACAAAGGTGAGGATTTTGGTTGATCAACGTCTAATGATGCTGCCGATGCTCCTGATCGCTTGTTGAAAAAAGCAATATCGCCTGGAATAGGGACAATGTCACAGCGTGCAATTTCAACACTTGCGTTCACTGTTACCGTCACAGGAACACAGAGTTGCCGAGTATAGAACGTTTCAGGAATTCCATCCGTGGGGCTTTCTAGACGACAGTAATCAATCTGGACAACAGCATCCTGTAACCCAGGTTTACCAAACACTTCCACGGTGAAAGTAGCTAGTTGTCCCGGCTCAATCATGACATCACCTAGATTTTGGCCATGTCGTATCCATGATAAGGAGGGTTTTGAGGATAACTGGAGGTCAAGCTCATATACTTCTGCAGGCAGTAGATCCTTATTGCCCAAAGCACCCTGTAGCTGACGAGTTGTTGAATCTTGGAAAGTGAAAAGAATAAAATTAACGGCACATGATGAAGTGTTATGCAAAGTTATGTCGAAAGATCGGTATTCGCCTTCTAAAATCATCATTGCTGATTGAGATAGAGACGTTGAATGTACGACGACTGAGGGCTGCTCGGGAATAACCTTGACTGTGCAGGTATGAGTTTCTGGCCCGAGTTTGACTAAACCCTTTCCGTCTTTTGAAACGGTTGAACTCCATGATAGAGGCCGTTCTGTGAAGGGCTCTTTCGCTGCTAAGCCGGTCCGTTTGAGTTTTGTTTCAGGGGTCGGTTGCCAGAGTTTCGCGAATATTGGAAATGTTCGTGATCGACAATTCCTCACCTTGACAGTACAACCGCTGATGCTTAATGTACCTTCTTTTTCTGCCACACCTGGAACTAGGATATTATACAAACATAGAGGAGGGATCGAAATATTCGATACTTGGGCTTTCAAAGCACCATTATCACTATGCAGGCGTAAACTTTCTATGTCCAGGTCGAACTCGTAGAGGTTTTGAAGTGTCACTTTGAATGTTGCAGATTCTTTGGCAATCATTAATGAATCAGATGTCTTATTATCCAACTTAGCAAATGGATTGTAAAGAAATGGGTCGTTTTTCGATTTTTCAGTTGGAACGTTCGCGGCATGCAAATCTTTCTTCGATCTTCGGAAAGGTTTTTTGAATTCCGGTACATCAAGAAGCACAATACCGCGGACCAGAAAGTCATCCCAGTACTCTGACTCAAGATGAGCCGCACCTAATGTACGTGCCGCACCAACAGTTCGTTTTATGTTGTTGAGGAGTCGCATCTGTTCATCCGGAGAAAGTATAGGCGGGGATTCATTTGTTTCTGGGAGCATCAGATGTCCTCGAATTGTTTGAAGGAGTTCCACGGTATACTGAAGAACACCTTCAAAGTCGGGGAGTGCTTCGCAGAGATTGATTGACAGTCTGAGGATGGCAATTTTCAAATTCAAGTCGCCACAACCACCGAGCGTAACATGACGGAAAGAGCGGTCAGCTATAGATGCAATAGAGTCATGCTCCTTCTCACTTATTTCGCCGTTTATAGCCGATGAGGGCCTGGACGTGGTTTTGCTTCTTTTATGTTCTTGATATATAGAAGGCTGGATCCCATATGTCTCTCCAATTAAGGCCAAAAGAGCACGTGTGCTTTCCTCCATGCTCCCGCGACCTGCATCTAGTGCATTTATTTCAAAAGCAGTATCGTTCAAAGACGAGAGACCTGCAGCGGGGTGTATTCCAACTTCGGCGGCGCCAATTTTCCGAGCCTCTACTAAACCCGGAACCATAAGTGTTATCAATTCTTTGAGAACCATTGCTTTCTTACGAGGAAGGCCCAAGGTCGACAGGACGGAAGCTATACCAACAAGAATCGGCACTGCATCGGTCGTAGGTAATTCCGCGTTGGCCTGGAGAGGTAAAGCACGGAATAGAAAATTGGCTATTTCGGTATTTTTCAAAATGGGCGCTCCTCGTGGCCGCTCTGGTTGTTGCACCGATACAAGACGTTCATTCATGACAACATGTCTCAATGCATCGTCATCCAGACTGCCATCCCTTAACCTGATTGCAGAAAGTAGACGCGATAAACGTATAACTGTTTCCGAAAAGACCAAGGCTGGCAAAGGCTCATCTGTTATGATAGAAGCACGATTATATAAATTGATGATGTTGTTGCAAAGGTCAGGGACTAGATTAGCCAAATTCTGTAAGGATATAGATCGATTTCCTGGAATCGACTGGCCAGGTCCTGATGAATCCTGGGTGACGTTGACAGAGCCCGCGTACGATGATTTAGAGCTAGATTTCTCTGCGACAGGATAGCAAATTTGGGGAATCTGGTCACTGAGAATTAGCCTTAACGAAATTAAATAGAGTAACATGGGCTCTCAGACCTGAAAGTCCATTCCTGCCCAGCCGAACATTAAAAGACACAAAAGAATGGATTCTAGAGCTTTCCCGTGCCAGACATAGTCACTGCTAGCTCGGGCCATCGTGGCAGCTTCAACAAGTTCCTTTAAGGCATCTGGCCATCGTCCAGTCTGTAGGTAGAGAGTACCAATTACAACGCCAAGCCGGCCTTTTATTCTGCTTTTTGTGCGGTCTGCAGCACTAAGTCCCTGGACAGACATTCGATCACGACTAGTTTCCTTAGAAGATGGAGGTCTCCCGGTAGAATTTGAGCGATTGGCAACTTGTATAGATCGAGTGATTTCGTCGAACGTGGTTGGTGAGTCATGACCCCTAGGAGCTGGTGAGGATCTACTAGAGCTGGCTGCTGATTCCGAGTCCCCATTGGATACTGGAAGTTGGGCAGGCATAGTCATTCTGTGCATGAGCTTATCAACAGGGCTTGGTCGCAGCTCTGGGGCTCGACGAGGACCCCATGAGGAAGCCTTTGGCGAATCAATAGCGGGGATGCTTTGCATAAGCTTTGCAAACTCGTCTAGTTCCCCGAGCAGCACGGAAGTGATATCGCATAGGACAGTTTTGATGGTTGTCGGTCTCGAAGATTGAGGACCAGGCACCCATGTAACCTCATCTGGCCCACTTGTCAATTTGTTTATGCCTTCATATTCGAATATGAGCAATTGGCTGACGAGAGCCTTAGGATTATGCTCCTTGATCCATTCTAGCTCTCGTACAAGGTCACCTAAGCCATCGGGTCTGGGATGACTGTCTCCTTTCTGAGAATTTTCCTCGTTGTCAGGTTTGTCATTGTGTAGTTCCACACCGTCTGCAATAGCAATGACGACCAATGGTTCTCGGAAAACTTCGAAGGGAAATAGCTCTAAATGTGAGGTGGGCGGCACCGAGAAGGATATGTTGTATAGGATCATTCCATTGGGAAATGCTAATGGCGTAAATGTGTCTATAAAGTTAGTTTTGTTGCGCTGTGTGTTTAATATATGATAAGACATACTGCGATTTGGGCGTGTGTCCGGACTAACATCGCCGAGGCGAACATGTTTCTCAGCTTGTAGTCTCGCAGCGAAGGCCAGGAATCTCGATCGCCTGATCTTACCGACGGGCAATAAGAGCACATTCAAGCGTACGGGCGCAACAGGAGAGAGGGGGTCGACTCCCATGGTGGTTGGTATTCCGCAGTGCGGAACCAGTCTGTTGTATACCAGACTGTTTCCACAACAATGGTTGACCGCTAGAAATCATGTGGGAGGACCATGAGATAGGTGAGATACCAATGAATGCTCGTTGATTTATATTACAGTCAATGGAGAAAGAAGACCAGGTGTTATTGCAGCATGGCGTGAACCAGAGGATCAACGATACTAATAAGACCACGAGCCTTGGTTGGTGTATGGTGCAGGGAGTCGCTTGCTGCCTCAGGCGTCGAGGCCTGAATCTGTGCCAAGATATAGACCCACATGTCCCTATCGATAAGCTCGATAAGATAAGTAACATCTATCTCCCGCGGTTACAGTTGTTACTCCTGCCTGGCATTATTGACATTGCCTCAGCCCGCTGTATTTTCCATCTACTGCCCTGAAGGATGGCGCAATCTATAGATTTTAACGCGCTCAAGGCGCGAACGATGGGTTCTAGCAACGATGAGGAGGCAGTAACAGTTGATACCCGCGGCTTGATATCCAAAGTCCTTTCACGTTACTCAGGGAAATGGTATGTCGTTACACTCCTCACTGTCTTCTTTCTGTCGCATCGCGCATCTTGTTAACCAACGATTTTATAGGACGGTACTTCGCGAAATGATCCAGAACGCAGCCGATGCTTCCGCTACTCGGGTAACTGTGAAATTCGAGACTTTACCGTCAACAGCAGTGCCGATCCCAAATCCAGCAGACCCGACTACTATGCTCAAGCATGTAATCTCTCATCATACTCTTCGACGGCTTTTGATATCCAATAACGGGCATTCGTTTAATGAGAAGGATTGGGCTCGATTAAAACGAATCGCAGATGGCAATCCTGACGAAACTAAAATCGGTGCATTTGGCGTGGGGTTTTATAGTGTTTTTGATGACTGTGAGGAACCGTTTGTCTCTTCCGGTAACGAAGCGATGGCATTTTACTGGAAGGGAAATTCGTTATTCACACGACGGCTTAAATTGGTAGAAGTCGAAAGCTCACCAGATACCACATTTGTGCTCGATTATCGAAATAACTCGTCACCAGTCCCTTCACTAATGGAACTGGCGAAATTTCTTGCCACCAGTTTGACCTTCGTTGGTTTACAGGGTATTGATTTGTGGCTAGATAATTGGAATTTGCTCAAACTAACAAAAAAGACTGCGCCAAGCGAGAAGGTTGTTTTGCCTCGGGATATCGAAACACGGACACCAGAAGGTCTTATGAAAATTACAGGCGTAATTAGAGAAGTTGCTCAAGTTGATGCTGCGTGGATGAAAGGTGTTGAATGGGGTCCTCAGACAAGTTTCTCGGCCCGCTTAGAAGGTATTCGAGAAACCACAAGTACTCTTCGATCTTTCTTCTCGAAGTTTACTGGGTCCTCATCGCAGGCCTCCTCAGATAAGCAAGTAACAGAGCCGTCCGAGAAAACAGGAGAAGCTGATGACTTGACTATTATCTACAAGGCGTCTGTATTCTTGCACATAAATACAGCATCCATTCAAACGTCAATAAGTAACACGCTCTCCAGTGAGCTAGAACGAGCAACTCGAAAACCACCGCCAAAACGCACAAATATTGCGATTCTTACACCTTCTTATTCAATAGACACGTCTTCCAAACAGTCAGAAGTCCTCTCCTCAGTGCTTCCATCGAAGTCGGGGAGAGTATTCATTGGTTTTCCTACGCATCAAACCACGGGCCTGAATGCTCATATTTCCGCTCCTTCAGTAATCCCTACTGTTGAGAGAGAAAGTATTGATCTTAATACCCGATATATCAGCACATGGAATTTGGAAATGCTGAGAGTAGCTGGTATTGTTTGCAGGATCGCATGGGCTGCTGATATGTCATCCATCAAAAACAGAATTGTCCCTCAAGGGGGCTCGAGAGTTCGCAAGAACGATATCATGAATCTGATTCCGGAAGCAGTTCACACTGCCAACCAGTTCGTTTTCCGGGAATCTACGCCGTCCGCAAATCTAGGTCAAACAATAGAAGATTCTTTTTGGATGTGTAACAAGAATGCGTCCATTGAAATTCTTTCAACTCGCGGTGTCTTGCCAAGCCATCAAGTCCGCCTTGCACCAAAAGAACTCAGTTTCATGGAAGGAATCCCATCTCTCCCTGATGGGCTGATTGAGAACTCGAAAGATTTCATTAAGAAGCTCACAGATTTTGGTCTGGTCACTGAAGTGACTGTGTCAGATATTAAACGAGAACTTGAAAATAGTCCTTTGACTTCTACACAGCTCAAAGAGTTCTTAGTATGGGTTAGCAAGCGTGCCGTATCTGATGAATTTGATAAGAAAACAACCCTTTCACTGCTAAACTCTGCAGTTGCTAATGAGGAGTCTTCTGATGGGCAACCAGGCAGATTGTTGGCTCTGAACGGGATAGAGAGCTACCTGAATCCCTCCAAGATACCGTCTGATTTACCTATCCCCACATCAGTAATGCCATTTAAATATACAAAGTCTTTGGAGAAACGAGAGCTGGACGCCCTTGGCTGGGTTGAATTGCAAATAGTCCCTTGGCTTCGATGGCTTGTGGAGAATTCTGGAGACAGAAATAGCCTTTCTCCAGATAAGGATATAACACAGAACCCATCATTCTCTGGCCAGGTCCTGTCAGTTTTGTCTAAACAATGGGACTTGCTTAACCAGTCATCGAAGCAAAATGTGATTGATTTGCTCCAACCAAAGACAGTAATACCGGTTAAAAATGGCATGAAGCGGCCAGAGGAGGCATACTTTCCATCCGTGCGGCTTTTCGATGACCTTCCCGTGGTTTCCAATATCCATGGTTTGAAAGATAAATTCCTCACTGCTCTTGGGGTTCGTAAGACGGTGGACCTCGATGTCATTTTCGAACGACTACTGAATGATGACATATCTAACGAAAAAGATATAAACACAAAACAAAAGTGGAGCCATGTTGACTTGATCAAATATCTTGCTTCTGTTCGTGACGATATACCTGCTAAGGATATAGGGAGGCTCAAAAATACCAAAAGTTACACAGCTGAAAATACTGGATCTGGTCCTCCTGAGCGCCAGCGATATAAGATCTCCGAGCTCTTCGAGCCCAAGGAACAACACCGAAAGCTCGGCCTTCCTGTTATCGAATGGCCTGGGAGGTATATTTCTCAAAGCAAAGAAGGTCAGTTCTTATCGACTCTCGGTCTCAGAAGTCATCCTTCAGCTATCGAGGTCATCGAAATCATTGCTAAAGCGGGGGCGTCTGGTAATACGGCACTTCAGGCGAAGTCAATGGCTTATTTTATTACCGAGTATCATACAAACAAGTATGCTGCCGTTAATATGTCCAAAATTACCGTGCCTTTCCTTCCTATCGAGGGACACAGTAAATTGAGCACGCCAAATAACTGTTTTACCCACGAAGGCGCTTCTTTGTTTGGATTCGATATTCTCAGACGGGATCTTCATCCACACGCCACAATCTTTGGTGTACACGAGCATCCTTCTGTAGTTGACTGTAACCAATACATTATGCGAAATCCTCCAAAATCAATGAGCGCAGCGAAAAGTCTGTTTGCTTATATGGCTGTCAGAATTCCGGATCTGAAATCCGCTGATACCAATCGGCTGGGAGAAGCGCCGATAGTTCCAATATCAACAGATCAAGATACCGAGAAGAAGCCCACTGTCCGTTACGTGTCACCTGTAAGCTGTTACATCGGTGACGGGGAAGATTTTCGGGACATTTTTGACTTCGTGAATTTTGGTCAAATGGGAAATCTTTTCTTACAAGCAGTTGGGTCAAAACAGGAGCCTACTAAAATTGAAGTAGCTCGTATGCTAGTTAGAGAACCAGCACGGATCTCATCCAAATTTCAAAGCCCAGAGAAATATTTAAAACTGCTGAGAAGCTTGGCTGAAAGCTTTTCTACTCTCAGACGCCAGAAAGATCTTATCCATGACATGATGAAATCTCCGTTTTTGCTGGCAAGCAAGGAACTGCCTTCGCAACCCTCTGCCATAGCTCCTGCTAAAGAATCTCTGGACGAAGCAGATGACAACTTTGAAGACGATGACCAGTCTATCAAGGAATGGCGACTAGTTGCTGCAAAGGATGCTGTTATTGTGGATGACTACCAAAGTTTCACAATATTCAAGGAACACATTCTTGCGGCACCACAGGAAGAAAGCCTTGAGAAATTTTACTCGGCCCTAGGAACCCCATTTTTGAGTACACTCGTTGAAGAACGAGCTAATTGGGGTGCCAAATCCTCCGACCAGCGACCAGCTACGAAGCTGCAAAAGCTCATTAACGAAAGAACGCGGCTTTTTCTTCACGAACAAAACTCTGATTCTATAAAACACGACACGAAATGGCTTGAGAGACATCTCAGCATTGTTGTTGTTCATTCCATCTCCCTGCGGCGATCTCTTAAAAATAGTGGCCCATCTCACAACCAGAAACGAAATGCAATCATCACGCCGCAAGGCAGTGCCTATACATTATGGATCAGCCCCGGGAAATATGATTTGTACGAGATCAGTCAGGCGCTTGTTCATATTCTCCTCTCCCGCCCCAAACTCCATTCTATTCTTACTTTGGAAATGTTATTAAAGACTGATCTTTACGACCTTCGCGCACGGGGTTACAATGTCGAACGAATTCTCCGTAAGAGGCAGATGGAAGCTCAGGTAGCAGAAGATCAACGCCAGAAACAAATTGAAGAGGAGAGACGGCTCATCCAGGAACGGGAAGCGGAATGGCGCAAGGCTCAAGAGCAGAGCCAAGTCGAAGAGTCGAAAGCTGGACATGCTATGCCTGGGGTATTTCCCGATTCCCCTTCAACTACCAAAACGCATGATGAGCACCATGATGTAGCACATCAGGACTTCAACCCGCGAAACCTCTTCTCCAACTTGACAAAGCGTTTTGGCTTAGACGACAGCCAGTCGCAGAACCCTTTCCAGTCTATATTCAAGTCTCGCCCCTCACAGGATGAAGCGTCGAGTCAAACAGGTGACCCCAATACAAATGCACCGCCTCCTTATTTGGAAAATGATACACGAAAACCGACTCAAAACCCTAATGGGCCCAAGGCTGTCACGTCGCCACACCAACTGCAAAACAACCTATTATCAGCTATATCCGCCTGCCGTCCACACGGAGCCTCAGGTGTCTATAGTCGTCCGGCCACGGATCAAGTAAGTGAGACCAAATCATACTGTGATGAGCGACCCAGTCATGATCTTGAATACGTTGCCACTCTGTCATCAGGCCTGCACTTCTTGGAAGCCAAGTCAGTCCCTAACCGGTCGGAATTTCTGTCTCAAAACTCCGCAGGCGTTAATGCTTTTGCCAAGTTGTTGGTGGAGTCCGCCAGTGTTTTCTCTCTACGGTTAGAAAGCGTTAGCATATTTTACGATCCAGTCGGGAAAACGATTGCATTCAATCGCGGTGGCAGCCTATTTTGCAACTACCTCTATTTCAAGCAGCTGCACGAGGCACAGCTGTTACGCGACCCTGTCAGTGGTAGAGCAGACGCTCTTGTGTACTGGTGGGTGATCCTATGCCATGAACTGGCACATAACCTAGTCGAGGAGCACAGCTCAGACCACAGCTACTACACGTAAGGATTCTTCCCATTGGCTATTACGGTGAACAATTGCTGATAGTTTCTTTTCTCGCTCACAGTGAAGGATTCGTTGCGCAATACTTCCCAAAGATTGCCTCGAAACTTCTCAGCCAGCCGTAATCTGAGATACCATTTACCCGCTGTACCTGCAGTCCAACGTCGGAATTAAAAACGACGCTAGGCCTAATGAGGTAGCGTTTTAATCACGCTAGTGGCCCTGAATCAGCGCAATTTAGTTTGTAGCGAAGAACTAGGGAATCCTGCATATTCGATTAGAAATAGCGTTCGAGAATATAGAGCATGACTGTAGATACATACACACCTTCTATTCTTTACCCATTTCAGTCGCCACCGAAGATATTTCAATACGTGACAGAGCTTTAAAATTCGGCTAGCCTGTACCAGACTAGCGCACTTATACCTCCCGGATTCTTCTCGGGATGGGGCATCATGCAGCCAATCACCTGCTCGGGCCACTTGAAACATACTTTAACTCGGTGTCCGGCAGCCGTTTTTTTCGAGGCAATTTTATCCCTTCCGTGCCTACCCATCGCTCTCTCCGTTTGCTCTGAAAGCCAGGTGGATGGGAGCGTTCGGGGTATTTGAACGAGCGGCAACCTTCTACTCATTTATGCACTTCTTAGTCGACGACATTGAACACTTTACTAACCTCTCAGAATATATGCATATTCTTACGTCTTATATGTATATGTATTATGACTATCCTTAGAACATCCTGATTTTTAACGTATCCTTACTTGTTCTGCAATGGAGGCTTCTAGCATGGAGAATGAATCGCCATTGAGCATTGGCGTAAATGCCATCACTGCCAAAAGAAATATACTCTACCTGGACGCCTATGACTCATTCACCAACAATGTCATTTCTATGCTTGAAGAAAACCTCGACGTCCAAGTAACTATTCTTACGGTCGATTCGGAGTGGCCGGAAGGTGGGATGCTCAATTTCCTTAGAGCCTTTGATGCTATTGTTCTCGGACCTGGACCTGGAAACCCGGAATGTGCGGCAGACGTTGGTATTATGAGAGACGTGTGGAGTCTTGACAAAGAGAACTTGCTACCTATCTTGGGTATTTGTCTCGGCTTTCAAAGTCTGTGTCTTCATCATGGACTACCCATAAAACGGCTTCCGTTGCCCCTTCATGGGCAGGTGCATCGTGTCAGCTCCACGAACAAGGATATTTTCACGGGCCTGGATGATTTCGAAGTCACGTTATACCATTCTTTATATGTGTCGACAGATGCTGGTGTGGTCGATAATGGGAGTATTTCTGATGACAAGAGTACTCACCTTACAGTTTCGCATGTGGATTCACTATCCTTTCTTGCCTGGCTGTCCGTCGATAAGAGTGGACCGCCTACCAGAAGGATTCCCATGGCCGTTCGCCACAGAAGGAAACCATTTTGGGGCTTTCAATTTCACCCGGAGTCTTGCAAGTCTGATAAAAATTCCTGTACAGAGCTTTTAAAAAGATGGTGGGCAGAGGCTACAGCTTTTAACCAGGAGACTTCACGTTTGATTCGGGCGTCCACGAATTCACCACCTTCAAATGATGTTTCGGGGTCGAATATCCAGAAAAACTTGGAAAATATTTTCGAAGACTTGACTACCGAGACAACGCAGAAGTGCTCTCGTCGTTCCCTTTCTTTAGATGACTTGCGCGCGGAGAATATTTTCGAATTATTCAATACGCCTGGTTCGCCATCAGTCCTTTTCCAGTCAAATGGAAGATATAGTATTATGTCAGTCCAGTCTCCTCAAAGATGGAGAATGGAATATTTTGTCCCTAGCAAAGTTCTTTCTATCCAAGAGTGTGGCACATCGACAAACACTAAGAGAGAAACTGGTGTTTCCACTGAGGCTCTTTGGGATGCACTCAGGCATGTCATGAGTAAACGAAAAGTTTTTTCTGGAAGAGAAGATGTTCCTTTCTGGGGAGGTTTCCTAGGATACTTCTCGTATGAAATGGGACTGGCCGGCTTGGCCCACCCGAAAACCTCACCACTTTTGTCCTCCGATTCCGAAAATGTGAAACCAGAAGAGGAAAACAAGAACGGTGTCCCGGATGTCAGTTTACTATGGGTTGAGAGAAGCATTGTTATTGACAACAACTTACGCATTATCCATATCCAATCAACGCGAGAATTGGATGATGCACCTAATGAATGGATTGATTCAACGTATAAGCGGATATCTCAGTATATTTCCACCCAAAACAGCGTACCATCCGTCAAAATTGGATCCAAGGATGTCGAAGTCGAGCGTTATCAATTTCTCACCTCAGTGGAAAGAGAACTAACGGACAAGCTTATCGCGGGATCAACAGTAGTCACACCCGACGAAGCCTCATACAAGTCGAAAATTATTGAGTGTCAACAGGAACTTGAGGCAGGAGAATCTTATGAGCTTTGTCTTACTGGAGAGACAACTATTACTCTGCCTACACTTGCTGATGAAAATCTGCGCAAGCTTCGTCCCTGGCTTATATATAAGAAACTGAAGACGTACAACCCTGCAGCTTTCAGTGCTTATGGATGCCTTGGGCGTGTCAAGATAGCTAGCAGCAGTCCAGAATGCTTTCTTAATTGGGACAGAAAATCCACTCTTGAAATGAAACCTATGAAAGGAACGGTCCGAAAATCGCCAGGCATGACATTCGAAAAAGCCAAGGAGATTCTTGCAACGACAAAGGAGATGGCTGAAAACCTCATGATAGCTGATCTAATTCGGCATGATTTGTATGGGATATGTGGATCCGGAAATGTGCACGTCGAAAAGCTGTTGGAAGTCGAGGATTACGGCCGTGTCTACTCGATGATTACGCATATAAAGGGACTTGTCCGCCGAACGTCAGATGAAGAAGAGCCAAACAACATGGCTGCGTACGGATTAACCACCCTTCAACGCTCCCTACCTCCAGGATCGATGACTGGAGCACCTAAAGAGCGGTCATGCATGCATCTCGATCGGATAGAAGAAAGAAAACGAGGGCTATATTCTGGGGTCATGGGGTTTCTCGATATAGGAGGTTCTGGCAGTTTTTCCGTTCTAATTCGAACGGCCTTCAGTTATTCAGACGACGAAGAAGAAGGCGCAAATAAACCGGAATTGTGGCATGTTGGTGCAGGAGGCGCAGTCACTATCCTAAGTACGCCACAAGGCGAATGGGATGAGATGATCACGAAACAGAGAACTGTGGTTAACATATTTGGATTTGCAATGTGATGCTTCTTGCACCTCATAGGGGCAGACATTGGCTGATTGACTGAGTAAGATCTATTTTTGGATTTAATAGATCAATTGTTACACTTGTACGAGATTTCTTTCAACACTGGCTAGCATATTGAAGTACATATGTAGTATGGAGTTTTAACATGTGGGACGTTAGTTGACGATTCGACAATTGCATGGCGGGGGGTTCAACACGAGATAGTTAAAGATAAGATAATTTCAATGTTTCTCTCTAGCTACATATATAAGCACGTCAATACTACATATTTATATGCAACAAGCAATTCATGGTTATCATTGACAAGTAAGGCGACGTTGTAGAGGCTAAAAACGACTGCAATATATCTAAGAAAACATACAGCCGCCCGAAAATGCTGGCTATTAAAAGGAAATAATACATCACGCATGAAAATATCTTGCTACACCCTCCTAACCACATTATCAATAGACTGGGCGACATATGCAACATTATTCTCGCTCACTTTTGCAATAGTTAGAACACTTATGCTTAATTGAAGATCCGGAGTAGAAACTTACATCCACTGATTGAAACCCTTCCTGACTTGAGCATGTAGATATGGAATTCATCCTTCAATGCTAACACTTGCTTCAACGTGAGGCCCGTGTAAGAAAACATGCCGATCTGGTTAACAATGTGCTCCCACGTTCCGGGAGTTTTCAGCCTCAGCAGCTCGTTATACAGACTCTCACGCATTGACCTGAGTCGCGAGCTCATCGTAGTAAGATCCCCATGCCATTGGGTACGCAAATCCTCGTCCCCAAGAATCCGCTTGACAATGGTACTGCCTAATCGAGGACCCATGGAATACTCTCCGCGAATAATGTGACACAGATTTTTCTGCACTAACCCGGGCTCAGCGGGGTTCAAGCCATTGGTCACAAGATGGAATGCGCCGGCGCGGTGGCCGTAGAGGCCAAAGTTCTTCGAAAAGCTTTGTGCAACACACATTTCCATGCGGGGTTCCATATTGAAGAAATATCTCACAGCCCAGGCGTCCTCATCTACGGAACCAGATGCAAACCCTTGGTATGCGGAGTCAAAGAATGGGAAGATGTGTTTTCGTTGACAGAGCTCAGCAATGGCTTTCCACTGTTCCTTCGATGGGTCAACACCGGTGGGGTTATGGGCACAAGCATGAAGCAAAATTACATCTCCCTCCACAGCCTCGGCCTCAAGAACTGCTAGGGCAGCTCCGAAGTCGAACGCACATGTTACGGCATTAAAATAGGGATATGTTTTGCGTTCAATTCCCTGCAGATCCCAGATGGTGTGGTGATTTGCCCATGTCGGTGTTGACATCCATACATGCTTAGGCTTGTAATGATGGGCTAGAAATGCAGCACCGATATGATTAGCTCCTGTCCCAGCAACAGTCTGCACGGAGGCTATTCGTTGTTTTGCTGCTTTTTCTGCGGGTGTTTCTGTATTGTTGTTCAGGTTGAAGCCGAACATAAGATCTCTCGCTGCAGCTGTAAAGACTGAGTCACCCTCGATAGGGAGGTATTCGTGGCGTGCACAGTTATTCTCCCGGCTCTGCTCTTCTTCGACTTTTTGAACAG
This sequence comes from Talaromyces proteolyticus, assembly GCF_021365285.1. Classification (NCBI taxonomy): domain Eukaryota; kingdom Fungi; phylum Ascomycota; class Eurotiomycetes; order Eurotiales; family Trichocomaceae; genus Talaromyces; species Talaromyces proteolyticus. The sequence continues at coordinate 613,784 of NW_025764284.1, read as the reverse complement.
TGGATAGCGGCCATGGCTGTCCCTCAGCGGTGCGGTATACACCCATTCCAAGATTCACCTTGCGCGGATCAGCATCGATAGTATAAGCATGATTGAGAGCAAATATCTCGTCGACAGGCGCGTTGGGAAGGTTGGAGAAGGAAGACAACTGTTTAGTCTTCTGAGGCGCGGGTTTGAGCCTCTGATCTTCGATCAACATCTTGATTGGTACTTTCCGACACTGTATGATTATGGTGATGGGTATTATCGCGTACAGACAGGTAGATAACCAAGACTGCTGGACAAAGAACGGAAGAGCGCCAATTATAATCTGAGGGCAGTTATCGTGCCGCGTTTCCGTTCTGGAAAGACAATTTTTTGCCCTTTGTGGATATCAGGGAGAAGATACCCAGCAATTTCCGTGGACAGCCGGCCCCCCGCTTATTTTCGGTGGCCACTGTCCACGCGACTTTCTGGCATCTCGAGGCAGGAAACGTTCAAATTCTGCTTTCAGGTATGATGATGGCCGACGATTCTTGCATCGTCAAGTCCTTGTGCCATCTCTGGATGTATACAAGATTGACACGAAGTTGACATCCTTGTGTGCACAATTGCCGGGATTTGCCTGTTTACGGCTATTTCAGAAATACCGGACAGATAGCAGCCAATCAGAGGCGACAAGTAACGATTCAGTCCCTTGAAGTCGATTTTTGCGGTGAGATCAAATTCATCAAATGAGCATGGACATGCAATTGCAAATCGACAGCAAATGCAATTGGTCAGGAGCTTCTCCTTAGACACTGATCGACTAGAGCTAATTAGGCGGGGGATTACCTCTATTAGAGAGATAGGGCGCGTTACAGAAATTGAAAGAGCCTCCGATTATGGAAAGCTGCTTGTAGGGATCCTTTTTCATAGTCACATCATATTATTGTATTCATATGTGCTCTGCATGATCAGGGCTTATATGCAATCCTCAACACACACTATGCACGTAATAGTAATACTTGAGCTGCTGATCATGATGGACATACCTAAGAGGCAGATTCAGCAAAAAGTAATATCAATTGATGTGAGAAATTTCTTGACTGTTCTTGGTGGAATGCTAGAACTGCTATGTTTTGCCTAGGCATTCCTGATCAAGATCATGATATTGTGATATTGTGATATTATGTGTCAAAGGCATATTAATAACATCCGTTTAATAACATTCATAAATTTGGCTGTAAATCGCCTGTCTTCGAAGATACGTACAAGAGTCTGCACCATTCGTTGTACGCCCTAGATATCGACAAGAGCGAGCGGCTGTCAACAACGAGGCCATATGACGACGCCTTTATCCAAGCAAATCAATGCGGACTGAGTGTTGTCAATCAGATAAGATAGATTCCAATTAAATACCAAAATTACAGAAGCCAGTCACTGCAAATGCGGGTTATTTTGCGTAATTTTGGTCCGGAAATACCGGGGCCCGGGAGATTTCGGCTTCAGAGCTGGAGAGATTCTTTTTTCCTAGAAAAAACACCAAGATAGCTTTTTCGCGCTCCAACACCTCCTCGATTTCCTCCTCCTACTCTACGGAAACTGTCAATTATCGGCAATTGACCCCTTTCATATTTAATTACCGGTCCAATTGGCAAAGACCGCTGCAACATCCCACACCATGGCATCTCGGCTATCGGTCCGGATGTTGACACATGCTGGACGAACAACGTCCACCTGTCTTCCCCGCGCCGCTCGTCTTTCCCCCACTCTCTCGCTGAATTGCTCCTCGTCGCTTTCTCGTGTATCGCAATACGCCCGTCTCCAGTCGATTACGAACCAAAGAACATTTGCTTCATCTGCGAAGATGGTGAGAACCCCTTGGCTGTTCGGAGCTTTCTCCGCATTGCGTAGTAGATTAGCATACGGAAGCTCTCGGATTAGTAGACAGGAATACATACTAAATTTGATATCAACAGGCTTCAAGCACCCGTATTGAGACCGACGCCTTTGGCGAGATCGAGGTTGGTATCACTATGGATTGCCATCAACTACATCATCAACTAAGAACACACAGGTTGCTGATGACAAGTACTGGGGCGCGCAGACCCAGCGGTGCGTACAGAATGGATCAGATCGGATTCAGGGCATTGCTGACTTTCAATAGCTCGTTGGGTAACTTCAAGATCAACCAGCCTCAAGACCGCATGCCAGCGCCCGTTGTCAAGGCTTTTGGTATCCTCAAGGGCGCCGCTGCGACTGTCAACATGCGATATGGACTTGGTACGAAAATTGAATTTGCTACAGAGTTTGTGAGCTAATGTAATAAATTTGATTAGATCCCAAGGTCGGCGAAGCTATCCAGCAGGCTGCTGCTGAAGTTGCTTCGGGAAAACTCATCGACCATTTCCCTCTAGTCGTTTGGCAAACCGGCTCTGGCACCCAATCTAACATGAACGCCAACGAAGTCATCTCCAATCGTGCTATCGAGATTCTCGGAGGACAAAAGGGCAGCAAGAAACCAGTACACCCCAATGACCATGTCAACATGTCTGCTTCCTCCAACGATTCATTCCCCACCGTCATGCATATCGCCGCTGTCATCGAGACCGAAAGCACCTTGTTGCCATCATTGAAGAGCCTGCGCAATGCTCTCCAAGCCAAGGTTGAGTCGTTCAACCATATCATCAAAATCGGCCGCACTCATCTTCAGGACGCTACTCCTCTTACCCTCGGCCAAGAATTTTCTGGCTACGTCGCCCAACTCGACAGCAATATCAAGCGCATTGAGAATACCCTCCCTGACCTTCGTCTCCTTGCCCAAGGAGGTACTGCTGTCGGCACTGGTTTGAACACTTTCAAGGGCTTTGATGAGCAAGTTGCTGCTGAGGTTAGCAAGCTTGCGGGAACCGAGTTCAAGACTGCCCCCAACAAATTCGAGGTTCTGGCTGCGCATGATGCCATCACCGAAGCCTCTGGATCATTGAACACCCTTGCCACTTCTCTTTTCAAGATTGCCCAAGATATTCGCTACCTTGGATCTGGCCCTCGCTGCGGTCTTGGAGAACTTCGTCTTCCCGAGAACGAGCCTGGCTCGTCCATCATGCCCGGAAAGGTCAACCCTACACAGTGTGAATCTCTCACCATGGTCTGCGCTCAAGTCATGGGCAATCACGTTGCAACCACGATCTCTGGCATGAATGGTCAGTTCGAATTGAACGTATTCAAGCCAGTCATGATCCGCAACCTTCTCCACAGCATCCGCATCCTGTCCGACGGCATGGCCAGCTTCGAAAAGAACCTTGTCCACGGATTGGAAGCCGATGAGAAGCGCATCGACTCGCTTCTCCACGAAAGGTGAGATTCACTGGACTGGTGAAATAACCCGTTGTATAACTAATGTCGATCTAGTCTTATGTTGGTTACATGCCTGAACCCTGTCATCGGCTACGATATGGCCTCCAAGGTTGCCAAGAATGCCCACAAGAAGGGCATCACCTTGAAGGAGAGTGCTCTGGAGCTAAAGGCTTTGAGCGAGGAAGACTTCGACAAGCACGTTCGGCCTGAGCTGATGATCAGCCCCAAGGAGAAGAAGTAGGGCTTGGTTGTGCCATAGATAATGTCTCGCAGCATTTGGATATGCTAGATGCCACCATGTAAATTTATAAATTCATTGCATCATCTGTATTGTACTTTGTTTCTCCTCCTAAAACCCATTCATCGACGACCCAAAGGGCTTAGCCAGAGCAAAATAGCGGCGGCTGACTGCATCGGCCATCGTACTAAGGCCCAACCCCTGGCAGCGTGGCTGATCCAGATGCAGCAGCCTACTGGTGTTTTGAGGCTTGCTCTATTGGCAGCTCTGTTTTCGGCCCGTGTTTATTTGTTATCATTGCTGGTATCCAAACAGGACTGTTATTATCAATAGCGAGGAACTAAGTCGCATTCTTGGCGAAATCTAATTAATAATCTATGTTTTTTTTTCCAAGCGACAGGCGCGGCGAGTGGGCGGAGCCGAGCTATGCAGAGCGTGTGTGCCCCTGCAGCCCCAAAATAGCATGTTTGTCTTAGATGCGCGTGGGTCAGCCCGCTGTGGTCAATGGTGCATGTGCATTGCTATTGTATTATTCTCCAGCTTCAAATAGTCCGAGTGAGACTACTGCTACAACTACGCCCTAGCAAATATTTATCCCCCCTCCCCCCTTTCTCTTCTCGCCATTTCTATTTCTGCAAACCTGATTGTTGTCGTGTGTGTCGATCATTCGTTTCCTGAAACATCCCCCGACAAAACGACCTCCCGCCCTCTTTGTCAATTGCAAACGCTCAATCGTCGAAAGTAAGTCGGCTTCTCGAGAGCATATTCCATAGTCAAAAAAAATAAGAGCGGATTTCTTAAATCACCCGTCAACAGAATGACTACCGATCTCTACTCTATCCCCGCCGCCCACGCCGGTGAAGCTACAAACATACCCCGCACATCCACTGCAGTCAGTGATGCCACGACAGTCAACGAGACGCCCATCCTCCAGAACACAGTCAATGGCAATGGTCTGACAAAAACCACAACATTCACATCAGCAGAAGATCAGTCCCTGTTCTCGCCCTCCCTCATCTCTGCCGAGATCCAGTCCGTCCTGCCCGAGGGCTACAGTGCTCGTCCGTTGCGTCGCTCCGACTTCCACCTGGGCTATCTGGATGTTTTGCGTGTGCTCACAACTGTCGGCGACATCACAGAGTCGATGTGGAACGACCGATACGATTATCTGCTCAAGCGAAATGATGAGTACTACCTCATCGTCATCTGTGACGGCGCAGGCAAGATCGTGGGCACAGGGAGTCTGATTGTTGAGCGCAAGTTCATCCACACATTGGGTCTGGTTGGCCATATCGAGGACATCGCTGTCGCACAAGATCAACAAGGCAAGAGGCTAGGGTTGAGGATCATTCAAACGCTAGATTATGTTGCTGCCAAGGTCGGCTGTTATAAGGTGGGTCAAAGCCAGTCTCATCAGCCATTCTATCTGGTTCTGTTCAAAAGACATGTTTTCTAATAATTCTTGCAGTCTATTCTCGATTGCTCGGAAGCCAACGAAGGTTTCTACCTCAAGTGCGGCTTTAAGCGAGCTGGGCTCGAAATGGCACACTATTACTAAAATAACGCATTGTGTGACTTTTTAATCGTCTGTATGAATAGTTCTTATCCATGTGTGTATTCTACTATTGTGGGAACTTGGGACTGCGAGGGTCGTAAGAGGGATTCTCGCAGCGATGGGGTTTTCTAGCGAACTTGATTTTTCTCTCTTCGGTAACAGTTGATTATGATCCGGGTGAATAAATGCTTTATCTGATTGTCGATCTAAAAACTACATTATAACACAATGCGGAGAGAATATTTGAATTGTTTGATGACATTAGCTGGGCACAATGGCTCCTGCTAGTTGTGAGGAATCTACACAAGAACCGGCGCCTATATCATGTCACACATAAATTCCATTACTATGGAAAAGAGACAATCTTGAGGTAAATTGAATAATTCCCCATGACTGCCCGAATTGTAGTGCTAGAGACAACTGAATCTCAGCGCTCGTATGCCCAATAATGTTTTTTCATTGATACGCGGAAAACACTCCAGATCCAGATAAACATTTAGTAAGAAACCCCAGGAAACCGTTAAGCGTTCTCCGCCGTAAAATTCCACTCCACGTGCTCCTCCAAAATCCCCAATGTCGTAATTTAACGAGACTTGGCGGCAACCTTGGGAGCAGCACCCTTAGCACCCTGTTTGCTCTGGATGCGCTGGGACTTGCCCTGGGCAGCGTTGGCGGCAGACTTGGCCTTCTCAGCCTTCTTCTTGCTCTCGGAAGCAGCCTTCTTCTCCTTGGCATCCTTGATGGCCTGTTGGCGGGCGGCGGCACGAGCCTCAGGGCGGATGCTTCGTCGCTCCTTGATCACATCGAGAGATGCACCAACAACGGCACGCTGGGACTTGACAACACGGCGAGTGCGCTTCTTGGCGACTTCCTGTTATCGCGAATTCAGTCAGCACACTGATTCAACTAATCCTCCGTATATATCGTAAATATTTCCAACATTATCATGACATCTTCAAAGTATGGTGGATCCCATCACCCCTCCCTCTTTGCAGTGCATTCCAATATTGCAGAATTATGAATAATAAAATAGGTATATACTGACTTCAGAGATACCCTTGCGGTGTTGACGACGGTAGAGAACGGTCCACGATATCCGACGAGGGTTCTTGCGCTGGAGGAAAAGAGACTCGGATTTTCCATTTTGGAAGCGGAAGATCTTGCTGTCGCCGCGGACGTACAGCTTACCCTAAACAAGATATATGCGTTAGAATCTGTTGAGACGGCTGCATTCGTTGATAGCCATCGATTTCAATGCGTTCAGTGCAGATGAAGCGGATCAGCCGCCACTGCATTTCGCTGGCTGGTTCGATCGGGAAAATCGGGCATACACGAGAAACGCACCTTTCCAGGGTAGATCTTCTGGCCGGAGAAGCTGTCGTCGTAGGTACGCATCTTGAATGCTGGAGATGCGCAACCGGTCGAGAAGTTATTTGTCGTTGGGCGTTGAGTGTTTGAGACTAGCCGTGGCTTCCTTGAATTTGTGCTGTGGGTTTCGCTAGCCGATCACGTGACAAGGGCTACCCTTTCCGCCGCTTGACATCCCCCATCGTCATTTGCGGCTCCAACCACGGTAAATCTAGCATTGGCAATCTCTAGAATTATTTCTAGCCTTGCCCAATCATTTATATGTGCTATGCACACAGTAAAATGCTCAAAATTTTATGCTCGTCCCCATCTTTTACGACGATATATACCCATTTTCCAAACTCCGAGAAGTAACAGTGCTGTGCTCTGCGGAGTATTTGTAAATGCGAATCTATTCAACATGACCGTGTCCTAAACATACCAAGCTTTAAGAAAACAGAATAAGAAGAAAGATATATCTCGCTAAACTTGCATGATTGGGGAATGTCAACGCCGGGTGTGAACATTGTTCTTAACCTCCGTCTCGTCTTATCGTGTTCATGGGTTGCGCGTAATGCGCCTGATATAGATGCAAAAGGCACCTATGGAACCTCAATCCATAAATCCTGCATGACGATCAAGAGTTTTAATAATAATATTCTCGAAGTCCTAAGCCATTGCGTGAGTTCTTGTCCATTCCTTTGCAGTCTGGATTGCCGCTTGTTCGTCTTCTTTCCACCTTTGCGCGACGTCATTGGCAAGCGGATCATCAGGATTCGGAGCACCTAGTAGGGCTTGGATAGAGAGGAGGATTGTGCGAATCTGCAGGGCGGGCGACCAGTTATCTGTCAAATGTTAGCGGTGATGTGTGCGGACTGCACTGCTTTTCCGGAGACATCGGCATACTCTTTAAGACATCTAAGCAAATACGCCCCAAGCGGTCGATATTCGGATGATATATCTTCGTGAGAAATCGAATCTTTGGAGGAGTCATCGGGTAGTCATCGGGCAAGAAAAGCTCAGCTCGGAAGATGCCGCCTGCATGCTGGTCAATATCATGTTAAGATTTATCTTGCGCGACCGTTCCATACCTTCGTAAGGCGACTGGGCTGGACCATGAATGGTCACATCGAAATATCGGAGATTCTCTTCATGAGGAACTGCATTGATACCTGGAACTCTGCGCTGATAGTTAGACACCCGCGTATCCTCCTCCTTGCTGCTTTACTCACGGCTCTGCCATGAGACGCTCTGTCTCTTTGATAATTCTCTTTGGCAGCCCCGCCATTTTAACTCTCTCTCAATGTACAGTTACTGGTGTGGCAAGGTATGAAAACTCGACGCTGATGTAGCCAACTCAGGCCAGGTGAAGATCGTACGACACAATGCAAGGAGTGGCGGGGTGACGCTGTTATAAGAAACAGTGTGCGTGTTTAATGTATCACAGGCGGACGCAATGTTTTTGGAATATTTTCCTGGAAACAACCGGAAGGAAACCCAGATGAAGCAAGATAACAAGCAAGCAGACAGTATGGAATTCGGGGTTTTGAGGCCGAAGCAGACTGGAAGGCTCGAAAAGAGGGGCGGCTCCATAATGGCCACCTGTGGTCTGCCGTATCGGTTCCTTATCGGACTACAGCCACCCTGGTGCACAAGTCCCGTGACCTACACTCCCCCACACCTTGCGATTTGCGCCTTCTGAATGGTCCCAAGCTTGGCTGCTGCCGACAGCTTCGATCAAGCCCTCTTGCTGAATGAATCCGCGCTCTGGATGGAATTTCTGAAACTGTCTATTAACGGACAAAAAAGTCTTGTACTAGCAAGACTCAGGTTCTCCGAATATTCGCTACAATACTACCGGGTCTGCAGCTTTCTGACGTGCGCGAAATGCGCCGCTCCAGCGATGGTACCGACAGAGCATGACCCATTTCGACATCGGCTTTTCAGGTATTGTCCACGGTTCCTAGCCATATAATGGTCTAGCTCCTCAAAGCGTGTGTTTGCGAAACTTCCACTCATTTCAAAATGTCGAGCCCCGCCGATTCGAGGGGACCGGCGTCAGCCTTCGAAAGTCCCACGTTCGGCGAGGACAGCTCTTTCCACGTCGAGCAGCCAGTCGGTTCTATGTCCATTTCACCATGCGGTCGAGATGTTGTTCTGGCATCAAAGGAGGGACTCCATATTATTGACCTCGATTCACCATATTCGCCGCCTCGATACCTGCCACATCACACGCCTTGGGAGGTCGCTGATGTTCAGTGGTCGCCCTTCGCACATCGGGACTACTGGGTTGTTAGCACTTCTAATCAAAAGGCTTTGGTATGGAACCTCGCGATGAAAACCTGGGAGAACTCTATTGAGCACGTCTTGCACGCTCATTCACGTGCGATTACCGATATCAATTTCTCCGCACATCATGCCGATATACTTGCAACCTGTGCCGTTGACAGCTTTGTACATTGTTGGGATCTGAGAGTTCCTGCGAGGCCAGTCGTCTCATTCTCTGATTGGTTTGCTGGTGCGACGCAGGTCAAGTGGAATCGTCAAGATCCTCATGTCATCGCCAGTTCACATGACAAATACCTACGAATCTGGGACGACCGTATGGGTGCAAAACCCCTTAAGTCTATTGAAGCTCACAGTACAAAGATTTATGGAATTGATTGGAATCGAATGCGTGGTGAAGCCATCGTTACATGCTCTTTGGACAAGACCATCAAACTTTGGAATTACGAAGCCGAAGGTGACGCCCCAGAAAAAATGATCAAGACCTCTTTTCCCGTCTGGCGCGCGAGAAATACTCCCTTTGGTTTTGGTATTCTAGCCATGCCTCAACGTGGTGACAATGACCTCCATTTATATAGCCGGCGTAGGACAGACGAGCACGGGCCTGGTGAAGGACTTCCACTTATCCATAGTTTCCCTGGCCATAAGGGACAAGTGAAAGAATTTTTATGGAGACCAAGGGGAGCTGTGATAGACGGATTGGATCACCGAGAGTTTCAACTAGTATCATGGGGTGCAGATCGAGAGCTTCGCTTGCATAGAGTTGATCCAGATGTGCTCCGTGGTGTCGGTTTCGAAAAGGGAAAGTCATTTGACTACAGTCTAAGGATCACCCGCCAAGGTGCTTTTTACAAGACTTTTCGTGACGACCCTCCCGATGAAGACCTTAGTGACTCAATATATGCTGAGACCGTTATTTCTAGTAGTAATCGACCTCAGATCAGTGCAGGAGTTGGCACAAATAACGTTTCGACTCGGTATTCTCGTATTCCAAATCATGGGATCCATATTGAGCCCAGAGTTGGTATGCAAGGTCGGTCTCAATTGAGAACGAATTTGAACCCGATTGCGTGGATGCGAGGGGTCAAGATATCCGGCTGGGATATCGAAACCCTGGGCGATGAGATTACTCATGTCGGTGAAAAGTTCTCTAAAGTTGATTTCGAATCAGTGGACGTACGACAAAGGAAAGTTACCATCTCACTTCACGGTCCCTGGGCCGCCGAAGGTGGATCATTATTTTTGAAACTTGATATCAAGTTCCCAAGCGATTACCCGCGAACTGCAGTCCCGACATTTCGGATCCAAAAGACATCTGCTATGACGGACGATCTGTCAGAGACAATAACTTCCGAGTTACGGACAATTTCAGAGACTTATCTTTCTAGGAAACGGGGATGTCTTGAAGGTGCGCTTCGTTATCTCCTGGGAGAGTGCAATCTGGAAGAGAGTATCGCCCTGGTACTGGGAGAGGCAATGGATACTATAAAGTCGCCGACCGTTGACTTGGAAGATGATGAATCCAGTGATGAGGACGAGGTTGTTGGCGAATTCGAAAAAGAAGACCTTGGGCTAAGTTCGGAATCGCTTCGACCAATCAATGCTAACGTCATGGTTCCTGTTGCTAAAGTTTGCGGTGCTACTTGGAGCCATGACGGCCGTCTTGTTTGCTTTTTCCCGCCAAAAAGAGATAAAACAGGCTCGTTGTTTGATTCTTTAGGCTTAAAGGATCTCAATCGATTTTCACGCAATGATAGGGTATTTGAAGGTTTTGGTCGCTTACAAACAAGCTCGCCTGGTCATCTTCCTACTAGAAAAACTGTCGGAACAACGAGTACGACCGATGATGGAGGTTCTGAATACTCTGATGATTCAGATACGGAATCCTCTAGCTCATCGGGCTCATCTGACATCATTTCAGGCTTGCCAAACCGTTTCCAAGCGGCCCCAATGTGGCGTGGTCTTGGAACTTACCGTACCAAGTCAGCAGATAACTCCCAGCTTTCTACTGTTGGAGGTCCTGCCACGGTGAGATCGTCGGATATTGGACATAATATAATATCTGTTCACGATCTAGGCGACTTACTACCGGCTAAGAAGTCGTTAGCAAATCAGTACAAGATATTTGGGCATGGCGCGGAAGTTTGTGCGCACAATGCAGCAGTAGCGGCGGACGCTGGTTGCCATCATTTGGCGCAAGTTTGGGGGCTTCTGAAATTGGTTTTGCATAATCACAGCGATCACCAAGACCTCAATATCAACCCGGACGCAGTGACAATAGGCAAAGCTATAAAGAAAGATGAACTCACCGAGCTAGGGAATAATCTTAAAGATAAATCGACCCTGAAGGGCGCTTTTCATCGATTTGGATCTAGCGCGGGACTACAAGGTGGCAAATGGCTGATAAACGCACTTCTTGACCATTTTGAACGGATTGGGGATGTTCAGATGCTCGCAATGCTTTCATGCATCCTTCATGAACAAATGCTGCGGCACCGGACAGCCCGGCGTCGAGACAGGGAGATGTCGTACAACCAATCCCATAGCCCGTTTGCTGTGGACTTCTTCTCATCCAAGCTTCCAGATGCCAAGTCTCAGGTTGCAACTCCTTTAACCTCTTACTCGAGGGATAGCGTCAATCCTATCGGTCTCCAAAGCCCAGACATTCCAACGGAACAATGGAACAGTATAGCTACTACATCTTATTCAAGTGCGACTTCTCCAATGGCAGCACATTCGAACAAGCGCTTAGGAGACCGCAGAACCCCGAATCTTTCTATATCGACGTCACCGGACAACCACAATATTTCACGGACTGGATCTGGAATTGGAACGGCGCTGGCGTCGTCACTATCGCGTTCATTTACTTTTGGACCTTCATCTGGCTCATCACCTCCTGTAAATAACACTAAAAAGAAAATTAGTCCAAACGGAAGTTTGAATGTACCTTCGACTGTGGGTTGGAGTGCTACTCAGATATTCAACAAAGCCGTCTCGGTGTTGCCTGAATATTTGAACACATCGACAGCGATCACCTCTTCACAAACTCATTCAGAGACCGACAGTGAGAAGAAGAAAGGGGCACGAAAACTGAGGGTCAATGTTACTTTGAAAAATCGGACAGCCTTTGATACGGATGAATCTTTGAGTAGTCCATTCATTGACCGCAAGCGAGAAATCCTTTTAGGCAAATATCGCAACGCATATGCCAACTTATTGTTCGTCTGGGACTTGCCGATTCAACGTAGCGAAGTTTTGAAGATAGGATCTATGTTGGATTTAACAAGCGATAGGCCTTCCTCTCGACGCCGCCAAGCTTCGCAAACACTGACACTATCTATGACCAAGCAAAAAACCAGCGTTCCAGAAAAACCGACTGCGAACGATGCTGTTTTAGATGTCCAGCGGCATTGTTCCCAATGTGGAAGTGCTATACACGCATCTGTTTTCTCGTTTTCTTCGCGGAAAGAATCTAGCACCAAACTTACCAAACAAGCGCCTCTAAAATGCCCTTCATGTACGGTTGTGCAGCCACTTGCGGCTCATATCGGATGTGTTATTTGTGGCGAGTCAATCTCCGGGATGTTTGTTCCCTGTTTGGAGTGTGGGCATGTCTGCTGCTTCGAGTGCCACCAGCAGTGGTTCTCGCTCAACTCGCCAAATGATTCGATTTTCGTGTTGTCTGATTTGGTCTGCCCAAGCCCTTGCGGATGCAGCTGCACCGAGCATTCTGAGATCGTGTATCTGCCGTCGCCAATTCCAACCCCTCCTCACCACGAAAGAGCTCACATGTTCGATCTACATAATCGTCGCCGGTCCGAGGCGATGCCTCCACCCCGTTCAGGGATTATGGCGGGACAAACCGATGATGACCTTGAGGCGTGGCGCGGAACAGCTTTCACCAGAGGTCTCGGTGGGGGTCTAAGTCGTGTTTTAACAGCAAATGATCATAGTAGGCGAAACAATTCGTCGAACCGAAAGTTGCAGTTTGACCGCATAGATACAATGTAGCTTTGATTTTGTTATGGGTATAAGAAAGCGTGGCGTTCAGGATAGGCGACGGTATCTACTACGTAAAATTTACGATACCCTCATGTATATCGATTAATAGATAGTTGCAAATACCAACAGATTTTGGTCAAAAGCTTAATGTTGTTGGTGCATAGATTCATTTAATCGTTGAACTCCTAAGCTATTGTAATTGTAGTTTTATGGGTAGTCATAGTATAAAGTTACGCGAATTATAAACACGTTTATTAATGCTTCAAATGTCTCTTATCCCAAGCTCAGGTTCCACATCCCTCCCAAAATATTCTCATGACATCATTCTCACATCGAGGAAGCTAATGATATACAACAGCAACATGATCATCCATGTACTTGGTAATATCACCCAAAAACAGTGACGCCACGATGGACAAGGCGCCAAACACAATCGACGTCAAGTAAACATACTTGTAGCTTTCCGCATATGCAAGCTGGCCCGCTGCAACTACCATTTCATAGGCAGTTTCATTACCAGCAATACCGGGGATTTCTTGCAGCCCACTCAGGAGTGACGCACCCGTCAGTTCAATTGCGTCGGTAATGTAAGTTGTATTGGTAATGCCTAGTTTCATGGCCATGGTGCCACCGATATAGTACGTGGCCTTGGGGATGAATTTGTTGATAAAGACATTATAATAGATTGTATACCCTATCGCGCCGCCAATAACGCGGATCGAGAGTGTCAACGCGGCAATTGTAGCAATTAGATCCTGTGAAGTGTCAGTTTATGCAGTGTAGGGAGGGCAATTGCTAAGTAATAGGAAACAACAACTTACATCGGGACAAATAATTGTGGTCATGATACTGGCAGGAACGACAATACCGCCAATTCCGAGGCTTGCAATAATAAGTATAATCCATAGGTCACGGAGATTGTCGGTACGAGCAACAGCCATGGCGCCGCAGCCTTTTTGCGACGAGAAAAGAGACATTAGCTGACTCCGTACTTCGTCCCGATCGTAGAAATCGCAACTTACCTGCAGTCATTAAAATGCTACTTCCAATCATCAATGCCTTGTTGTGTCCTTTGAGCCATGATAACAGGCAGAGGGTGATACAAGCCCCGGCGAGAATACCGTAGCCCACTGGTAATGAGCGAACACCCACAGCAACCGGGTCGTGACCGAATTGATTGAAGCTCTGGGTAGGCCAGAAAAGAATGATGGAGAAAAAGTTCGCACCAGATACCCAGGTAATTAGCAGAGTGAGTCCGAGTGTACGGGGTTCTTGCATTATTTTTGCTGGGATCATTGGGTATTTGGTACCGTACGCTTCCCAAAAACCAAATGCAACCATAATCAGAAATCCAAGAATAAGAGGCACCAAGACATGAGCAGATTTCCATGGGTACTACACGTATCAAACGTCAGCCTTTGAGGTAAACCTGGAAAAGTGGGTTGTCACGCACCTGATATCCACCCCATTGAAGCCCGGCCAAGAATAAGATCAGGCCGATGATACTGAGGAGGCCTCCGACATAGTCGATTCTTGAAAGAATCTCACGTTTTGACAGACCTTCAGCGTTGACTCTTGGGGGTGGGAAATAGAAGAATAAAGTGCAGAAAAATCCAAGCCCATTCCAAATGCCAGCAAGCGCACCAACGTATCTCCAGTTCGAATGATAAGCGATCAGTTGAGCCCATAGAACAGAGGCAGCCCACGGAACGATAGTGAAAACCAGAGCAGCAACGTATGTACCACGCTTGCGTGTCGGCGCAATTTCTGCGGTGGCTGAAAGTGCTGTCAATTCATTGGCTCCTTTTATATCACAAAAAGTAAGTTTCTTATGTTATATGCATATAAGGAATCGATTTAGTACCTGCTCCAGCGCCTGCTATCGCCATACCGCCAATAAACACATTCATAGTGTTGGCGGTGCTCGAGACGATGACTCCAATACATAACAGCGCTGAACCGATGAGAGCGACATATCTACGGCCAATTAAATCAGAAAGGCTGCCAACGAAAGGACAGACTCCAGCCAAAGCGAGTAGGTTTGCCAGAACCTAATTCCTCGTCAGTACACGCTCGAGTCTAATACACATTGCGAAATATATTCTTCAATATTGAAATGAACACTGAGGACTTACAAACCAAATCCAACGATCTGCGCCTCCAATCGAGCCGTAAATATAAGGAGGGATTCCGCCAAAGAGGTAAACCGGGATTTGCGACCCTTTAGAAAGTTACGTCAATGCAAAAAGTTCAACAGTCATTCGGAATGTGGAATATGCTCACCAGTCCAAAGAAGAGCCATCGCCGTGAGACTGAGAAATCGGCTTAGTGTCATCTGTTTATTGTAAATAGTGAGCATAGTATCATTTCTTGCGCATTCTAGTTTAGCCACCTACGCGAGTCTCGTCCACTTCGCTAGAAGAAGTTTGTATCCCATTGTAATCATCTTTTGATGTTGACTGGACACTATTGGAGACATCGTCAATATGGGCAGGTGGCTCGATCTTTTCTGGATCCATGATCGCAACTTCTTGGTGTTATGCTGTGTGAGAATTCGCGAACAGCCGAGAAAGATAAGGGCTTATCAGTGCACTAGCTAACTTCTAAACAGGTTCTTTGTCGGGGTTGAGAGAGATTTTCTGGGCCTCTGATCTACTTGTAAGGGACAGGCTTGGGTTTTAAAGCCATCATTCATGCTATCATTGGATTATCAGACTGTATTGGATTAGCTTGACATCAGGATGCATCGTATAGAGGCGCACTAGGAGGCCAAGCCACACAATGGAGCAGATACTAGCTACAGCTATCGCCTTGAATTTCCTCGACGTGCAGCTTGTTCATTGTGGAGAATTGGCTGTGCGCCGTCCGTGTTGAGCAAGGGAGGATGCATCCGTCTGATCTCCACCCCCGCCTCTCGCGGCTGGTCTGGTTGATGGCCAGACTCTTCACGCATTTTGATTTGCGGGCCCAGTTTTATTCTCGGAATCCCGACCTGGTAGCGCGTCCGCTCGTCAGGCTCGGGCTGCTATATCTTATTCGGCTGCTGGAAATCGGAAAAATACCGAGGTCCAGGATGCTAGCGCACATACTAGACTATGGTGTTAATCCCAACAAACTAGCGGCGGGTGTCTGTAGCCCTCGTGCCTTAGTCTTGACCGCAACCATAGTCTAACATTCAGATCCTTCAGGAAAAAAAAAAGGGCGATTCCCAGTGAGGTACGTGGCGGAGCCAAAATCTCGAGAAAGACCTGGCCAGCTATCATGGTAGAGTCCAATTCTGGTAGAGTGAACTTCTGAAGCATTTAATCCATAGGCGACGATTCCGAGTTCCACTCCATAAATCCATCCATACTAAAGAGCTTCCCCGCATTTTCATTCTAGTGATTGTCACCAATGTGCCGGGACGAGGTAATGCCCCGTTCTCCACAGGTCAAAGAGTCAAATCAACATCTGTCATACATCACCACAACTTGCCATGTGCTCTAGCCTTGTTCTTAGCCCGATAATGGCTGACATCCGAGTTCGACAGAGGAGGTAATCGAGACCGGTACTTTCCGAAAGATAGCATTCAAATTTGCACAACTTCACCAGACCAGCCCCCAAGGGAAGAGAATTCCTTGGAGACATTAATGGTCTCCGAGCATCATGCATCATTAGAGTTCTAGCTAAACGAGCATCTTCACCGTTTCCTGTAATACGGCCAATGACATGCAAGAATATTATCATAGCCTGGCACGCGGTTCGGCGATATAGCCGCATCTGGGCTTATGCCCCATGTTTCCCGCTAGGGTTCTCTTCTGGAGTCTGGCGACGTCAATTAACTTCGAAAGCTAGGTATGAAATTGACGATTCTAGTATATCGACACCACATAGGCCCTTGTCGTCGTCTGGTAGCCCCTCTTCCCCCGCGCATCTACCACGCAACAATGGGGAGACTGTCTTAGAACTGAGCAGGCGTGAAGCAGACAAAATCAGAAGGCACGGTCATGCTATTGTCTTGTGGAGTCACTTCGCCTAAAAATGACTATTCACATTTCGAAGTACTAGTTTCTTGGGCCTAACAAATAGAGCTTCGCTTTCGACGCATAACTTGCCCATCAAGCTGCGGATTTCTCCGGTAACAAACGCTTTCCGTTCCGTAGAGCGGTCTGGATCTAGACGAGTATGTATTGTGTAGAATTCACCTGTAGCAACAGGGGCACGATAATCGAGTTTGAGGTTTGCGGTGATTCTGGAATGTGAAGGGACAACTCGTGCAAGAGTTTCGTCCAGGACAGTTGCTAGGAGTCCTCCATGGACAATTGTCAACCAACCATCCAGCCCATGTCCAAAGTAGACGACATTAACACATTCCTTTTCTTCTTCATTCCAGAATATCCTCTAAGAGTGATAAAGTCAGTACCCACAGATCTTACGCAGTACGTGACGTGGAAATCGCAATTGAGAACGAACCTGAAGTGCAAGGCCTCGGCTGCCTTTCAATGGACCGCTGGTTAACCTAGGCATCTTTTGTTCTTCCGAAAAGACTTCGTACGCCTCCCATTCCTTGTATTGAGGGTCTTCCCTTAATTTCTGGACAATCGGCAGATATTCGACCAAACGCCGAAGCTCTTCCAACCGTCGGGCATCCTCAGGCGTTCCTGGCGCGGCAGGAGACATGAAAGCTTGTAAATACCGCTGTCCTGTATAATAACCCAAGCTGGCGAAAAATGTTGCCCAGAAAATCCGTCGTGCCCATTTCGATCGCTTTGTCGGTTGGGCGTTCGTAGTAACCGTAGCAGTGTTGCGAACAGTTCTGGCTTTCTGGGGGGAGAAAATAGGCACGGACTGTGGAACCGAACGAGGCCGATAGTTCCTGTAGAGTGATTGTGAATATAGCTTTCTCAACGAGCAGGCCATCTTGCTACTGGTTCAATTGACGGTGTCAATTGATGCAACACCAAGATTTCTTAAATTGCGCCTAGCCCGCACCTTCCGCTACGGACACATAACAAATCACGTGATTTATACAATGCACAATGACCATACTAGATTGAAGGCGATTTTCATAACTTCGAGGACTTATGTTACCTTAGCTAGTCTCTATCATAGACTGTTATATGGATATTGCGTCTAATGTGAATGTGGAGGGCCACTACTGGACTGGAAAATGGATAAAGTTATTCTTGATTTAAATATAATTTTTGTCTTCATGAATATATATGTTTTATATTATATACTATTTTTAACGCCAATGAACATACATCTATATATCACTTAGGACGATACATGGGGATTCAACCCCATATATGATCTCTCATAGTCTCTTGGTTGTCAACACGCTCATCATCCTACAATTAACTCCAACATAGGAAAGGAATAATTTGAAGACGTGTATTGGAAGCCCTCATGGGTCTAATAAATTTACTCTCGAAGGATACTCAACAAAAAGGAAGATGGTAGGAAGATAATTTTTTTTTACCCTTACTCTCCAATATGTTTGACAAGCCTCTGATCCTGCAGCCATTCTTCTAGAATTCGGTTGACTTCCGTTGGTTTCTCCCACAAAATCCAATGACCTGCTCCCACATCCCGTTATGTGATGAATGGCGTGAAAGGCTCCGTGGGAGGCAGCATATCATCACTTGTTATTATGATGAGGTCATGGAGTAAGCGGACGAAGAGTACGGGGCAATTGATAGATATTGCCTCTGTTCCTTGATCCAAAAGGGCTTGTTTATCTATGGAATTTGGGCATCAGTTGCGGTAATAAATGCCTGAAGTTTTTGGCATTAGTGTCTATCCTATCTTAAACCTGTTAAACCTGTGAATATTTGGTGACAATCAAACATAAATGGGCCCTTGAGTCCTTTTCTTGACTACCTCTCCGTATAGTACTGCGCTCATCCTCACCGAGGAGCTTCGTATCGACTAGCTTAGGTACGATATCGAAATCGATCCTACTTGTTGCATCCACGACCACCTTCCCCTCTGGGAACGCTCTCGAGAACTATAATTCGCCCATGAATATACAGTGAACTACACCTTTTACTTGCTCATTAAACTGGACTTTATTATTCTTCTCACCTCTAGGAGGAAGATAGATAGTATCATTCAATGAAGTTTTAAAATGTTATCTACGTCATTAACAATGTATATGTTGTGAAATGAGATTTAAAATGTTATCTACGTCATTAAGAATGTATATGTTGTGGAATGAGAGCGACAAATTAAATATATTGAACCCAAGGAACCACATGTAAGCTTTCTAGCGAAGGATTTGTGGGCGTTTGCTAAAGGTAGAGAGGAGTGCCGGAGGCATTTAACGTGTATATGTATCAATCTCTCTCTCTATAAATGTAGATCTTACTCGCAAAATTCTTTTAAGGGATGCTGCTCATCTCTTTACACCCTAATTACAATTATATTGGTCTCGTATGCTTGAGGACGTATGCTTCGACGTCAACTGGTCATGTGGCATACTGAATGCTTTAGACAGTTATGCTTGATACCCTGGTTGAGACAAGTTTATATAGTCAGCCACTAAGATCACTAATGCTACAGACAAAGGCTGTAAAAGCCCCGGTAACCATATGTACGCCTCCCCTCCATGATGTAGCGAGATCACCAATCATCATCTCTGCCGAAGCCCAAGTCTTCGAATTCCACCTGACTTGGCGTACTCTCCGTTCGTTGGAGGGGAAATGGGAGCCAGAAGATGGTAGTTTCATCTTGAGTTGGGAAGATTGTTATAGCCAGTTTTAGGGCATTAGTAGATTATTAAGAAATATAAAGATCTTTATGAATATCCATATATTAGAGACTGCCACTGGTCTTTAAACCATTAGCAACCGTAAAGAAACTTTTGTAGGGAGCTATATTGAGGTATAATGCATGTTACAATCGATTAATCATGTTTACTAAATTTCATTTGGAAAGTTTTTTCCATCTATACGATACATGATTCGTCATTGAAACTCGTTATCCATAGACAAATAATTCGTGCCATTGTATTGCTCTGCCTCCTAAGACCCTTTCCTAGGGGAAAGGGGGTGTGATATTTGAGGGGAAAAGTCGAAGCGCTCTAAAGGCGTGTCCTCAAGCCGTAACTAGGACTGCACTTCATCTTTGCTAGGGAGATCAATTGCTCGATAGAGAAGAATAAGGGCCGAGTGAGATTCGCCTTGAAATCAACATTAGATAAACTGTATCTTTCGTCAATCGAGATGAAAACTTACCTCCACCAGACAATGTCTCGATTTTCTCAGAATCAACCTCAGAAACTTTGTCATCATTGAACCACCACCATTTCCCATCATCTTCGCGTCTCTTACCGCCGGGCGTGTTTGCATCGTCCACAACTCGTCCTTGTTTTTTGACATAGGCAGTGTAATGGCCACTATCAGCGCTAGCACCTTGGTGGGTGATGACGCCTCGCAACTCATACAGGCCCGACTGATTGGATCCATCATCGGTGGCGAGACTTGGATCAATCAGCTCGAAAAGCTCCTTTTTAGCTTTCAATATAGCCGCTCGCCTCTCGGCTTCGTATTCCTCGTCAGACTTAAAAACATCCGTCATAGCAGTGTCATTATCCTTCTCGTTGGCCGTTTCAGCCTCTGTTTTCTTCTGTAAAGGTTCTGCAGCTTGTCCTGATTCCGCATCTGCCTTACGTTCCTCTTCTTGGCGATGAGCAAGCTTTTGACGCTTGCGGGCGCGTTCGGCATCTTCTTCATCTTTCCGGATCTCTCGCACCTTATCTCTCACCGGAATCAGCTGCTTCCTCAGCTCATCGGTACAGAACTCAACGACATCAAGTTCTGCAGGGAAAGTAACTTTGCGCATAATTTTGGCTTTAGTCTTTGTCTCCCGTTTCCAAAAAAATCGAACAAAGTGGACTGTCAAATACTTGGGCAGGCGAGCTATGCGGGACCTTTTAGTGTAGATAGCATCTCGATCAAGGGTAGAAGAGCGTTTCTCTATCTTCTCTTCGAGGCCGGCTTTGATTCCATCGCCCAAATGGTTGATATCCTTATCAATATGGCAATCTAGCTTTAGGAAAACATCAGATGAGTTGACAGACTGTTCACCAGCTTCTCTTGCAGCGGCCTCATCACACTCGAGAACAGATTCAAAACTCCCGGACATGAATTTATCAACAAAAGACACTTCGTTACCCCCCTCTTTTGTCTTCAGGTTCTGTCGGATTTGAGTCAATATCTGGGACCAAGCTTCTTCCGCATCCTGTTGAGCATATCCCTGGCCGTTCTTCGCCTTCTGGGCAAATTGTGGGAATGCGTTTCGAAGAGCATTTAAGAACATAAGCGGCGGGAATCCTTCTTGGGTTTCAGACATTTGTTTGTATAAATCTCGTAGGGAAGCTGTCAGGTCGGAAGAAGCCCCCAAACCCCCAAGCCCAAATGCGCTCAAGTCACCCAGGCCAGATGATCTACCAGAAGTGCCCGTTGAGTTGTATTTAATGAGTTCCTGCTGAAGTTCCGGAATACTGCGAAGCGTTTGTAGGGTTGAATTGAGATAGCACGTGTTCCCAAGATTTTGCAACCCTGCAGGTGTGGCTCCCTCAGATTGTGCGGCTTCAGCCTCCGTCATGTCTTCCAGAAATTTGACCGATTCCTTTGGACGCACTAATCCAGCTGAGCCCTCCGCTCCGGAAGGAGTGCCCATCATCATGAAGGTCTGTCCAGGTTTTGCCTTGAGGGTAGAGAGCTCAGTGTCATCCTTCAGCTGGCCACCCTTGACTAGAATCTTTTGTCTCTCTGGTTCAACACCGGTGAGCGAATACAGCTGGAACTTGAATGTTTCGCCATTCGACGTTGGGTCGAGCTCGACATCGTAACGCTTGCCTTGGTGCTTGACAACGACTTGAGACAGGTCAGCATATAATGACTAGCGACAAGCGGGGTCGTAGAAGGCAAACCTGGTATTGTAGCCATGGTAAGCGGCTTGAGAGGCTTCAGGAAGTATAGATTTTAACAGCGTCCTGAAGGAAGAATAATTAGGGGAGGGATGGAATGCTTTAGCACCTTAAGGTGGCCGGCCTTAGTAATGTTATCGAAGCTCTGCGAAGGCGGTAAACAAAAGCCGCCACCCGCGGGGCCAAACGCCATTACATAAGCCATCGCTCATCGTGGTGATGCCGCAGCCTAAACAACTGATCCCCCGCAATGCTGTTGACCCTGTCGAGACCACACAGCGCTTACTATTCGCTCCTTTGAGTCACGCAATACGATTCTTTCCTGGAGCCAATTGTCACAGAAAAAGGCGACTGTGTCTACCCAGACGTTGGGTGTCTCAATGGTGCTAACCTGACCGGTCCTGCCCTCTCCTTCAGCCATCATGGTACCTGCCGTGTTATCTCGACTTGCGATATAGTATTCCACTGACATTGCCTAGTCACAATCCCTTCGCCCGTATCTGCAGGCAGTCAGATCTTCGCTGACGCACGTATTCCCTTCATTAATACAAGCATATTATTACCCATACTTACTACTTCTATAGCGCCGCCCTTGCTGTCTCGAACTTCGCATCCCAGGCATCCGAAAGACTTAACGTGCCAGCTGTTGAGTCCGCAGACTCGCCGGAACTACTGTTGAATCCTCTAACAGTCGCGCGAAACGAAAACGAGAGAGTCCTTATTGAACCCAGTGTCAACAGCGTGCGAGTGAGCATTCGCGTAAAGCAGGCGGATGAGATCGAAAGTATTCTTGTCCATAAGTTTACGAGATTCTTAACGCAACGAGCCGAGTCCTTCTTCATCTTGCGCCGAAAGCCTGTCAAGGTGAGTCTACAGATGCTTTTGCTCGTCTACTTGTTCCTGACTCTACGACTAGGGATATGATATTTCTTTTCTAATCACGAACTTTCATACTGAGGCTATGCTCAAGCATAAGCTGGTGGATTTCGTGCTATCTTTTATGGAAGAAGTGGACAAGGAAATTTCGGAGATGAAGCTTTTCGTAAGACTTTCTTTCTTAAATGACTGCTTTTGCTGTTTGGTTGAGCTGACATGGTGCAGTTGAATTCTCGAGCTCGTTTTGTTGCAGAATCCTTTCTCACTCCTGTAAGAACTTGATCCCGTGACATGGATGGCCCTAAACTAACAAGACAACACAGTTCGATTAGGTAATATTTCTCATGAACGGAAATGCAATTATGATTCACACACAATACAAATCTTTCTATTCTTCTCTCCAGGATTCCTCTGCTTAAGTTTCCTTACAATGTATGTGTAATCGCATGTTGGCTCGTTTCATCATTGATGGATATTTATAAGGTTTCTGTATCCCTAACCTATCAATTATACATCCTATTCATCTATCGCCACTAAGACTTTATGTTTTAGGTGCTTGTATAAGCCCAACTATTTTAATTCAGGGTCATTTATCTGCACGCATTCAGAATGTATTCTACTTGATCACTCTTATTTTCGAGCCACCCGACTTCACATCCTCCAGGCTCTTTATAATCACATTGCTGAATAGGTATCATAGCTTCTTGTCTACCATCATCATATCTTATTGTTCATTGACTTGGGTCTCTGCATTTTGATTCAAGGATGAGTCAGGTGCACAAGAAGCCCAGCCATTTAAGCGGAAAGTCACCAATTGTTCTGCCACACCGTCAATGAATAACTAGGTCGCCGAAAGCTGGCTATCCACTGTTTCAATGGGAGGTGCAGAAAATGCTCACCTATGTGGACTGACCAGGCGGGTCTTTGCCAACTACGCATCAGTGCACTTCACATTAGTCTCTGGCTTAACTACAGGCTCTTTCTTCTCTTTCCTCTCTTCATAGGTGGCCCTTCCTGCTTCTCTTCCAACCCCTTTCAACTCCCCCTCACCCTCACTCTCCATCTTCACTTACACTTTTCATAGTCTTCTTTCTTTCTTCTTTGCTGCCATCACTCTTTTGATCTTATCAACCCGTTTTCATTGCAAACATATTCCTTTGAATTCCACACAAGCAGCTATTTCTGGCCATCCTCGGTTTAATAAGGTAATGAGTGGAAATCCAACTCTCCCTCTGTCTGGACAGAGCCAGTGCCATACTCATACTTTTGGCCTAAATCCTTATCCCAAAATGCAGTCAACAGCACTCCCTCCTAGCTCACAAATGATGGGTCCATTCATGCAACCTATGAACACCCAGGTTTACTCACCTTCTATCCCTATGATGCAGACCATGGGACACAACTTGATTAACCAACAGATGCTGTATGGTCATGGACAGCAACAGTATCTCAGGGGTCAGCGGATAGGCCTTCACCATCAATTTAATCAGCAGGCAAAGCTTGGTGAGATCGAACAGCATAAAAAGGACTACCTCGAAGTCGCCGCTGTTGCATCTGCACTTGGTAACCGTGTCGCAGCCCTTGAAAATCTTCCTTTCAAGGTTCTTGCCCATGATCAAAAGCCGCATCAATACGGAGTAGTAAGACTTTCGAATGTCTGTATATCTCCTTCCTTCAAAACTTCTTGATGCACACCTTGGCTAACTTGGAAGAAAAGCTACCCTACTCTGTCACAAGACATGAAATCCACCAACTTTTGGGTCGCCATGCTTGTGTGCTTGGTCCTGAGCTAGGCGGAGGTGTCCATATCATAATGGAACGTTCAACTGCAAAGACCATGGATGCATTCGTCGAGTTTGAAACACAGAAGGACGCTGAGTCTACTGTACGCCGTCTTAGTTTCACCGAATCTGGTCGTTATGCTCGTTTGGGCACTCGCCATGTTGACGTTTCCCTCAGCTCTCAAGATGAGTTGCTTCGAGATATATTTCCTCGGGCAAAATGTGTCGAATGGCGTGGCGGTAATCCTCTATTGCTTGAGAATACTGATCCTTATTCCGCTGGGTTCCAAGGGTTTCTCACCAAGGAGGAAATTCGAGGCCTCATTACTCATGCTGAGAATCCTGGGCGTGTAAGTATTTCTTCCCATCAAACTTGTCATAATTCTGACATATTATTAGTCCCCTTTCACAGAACGCTGCCGTCAGCGCACATATGAATCCTTGATTTCTACTCTCTGGAAGGTATAAGATCTCCTCCATATATCACTTACCTCCTTTTCTCACAGGTTATTAGTACCCTTGGAATGCCTCCACTATGTACACGGTCGAAGATCGTGATGATCTCTATCAAGCCGCCGTTCACCAAATGTTGGAATTGTGTGAGAAGGCAAAGCAGCGCCGATTTCTTGGACTTAATGAGGCCTTGTTACATGACCTTCTTCGTGCAGGACTTAGCTGCCCAGCTTTCAATGAGCGCCAGAAATTTTGTCTTATCACGGCTTCCGAACTAACTCCTCTACAGCCCATAACTCATTGGAAGCAAATTGAATCCTGGCCCTTCGACTGCTTGGCCAAACAACCTACGGCAACTGAGTATGAAATCATGGTATGTATGTTTGCAAGATCTTGTTAGGGTAATTGCTAACCGTTTTTGTGATTGACCAGTACTACTCCCAGCTTATTCGTAAGGGACTTGGTGTCTACGGCCAGAGGGAGCTAATTGTTCCGAACAACTATTGCAACCGCTATCATCACAAGAACGAATCTCCTTGGGGTTGCTTGTGGATCGAGTGGAATCTTCACAACAAGGAAATGATGTTCAAAGCTGCTGCCCAGCTTGAGCTTCATGTTGTACAAGAGATACTTCATGCTGCCCTGCAAGATGGCTATAATACTCAGCGTCAGCCTCAAGCTTTAATGCCTTGCGCTTCACCACAGAAATTTCTACAAAAGTCGGAGGTCATACCTAATCAGATTGAGTCAAACCAGTCTTCCGTGGACCACAACTGGTCTCTCCCAACAGCTTGGGCGGAAGAGACCGCTAAGCGTGCTATTATCAATACAGAGACACCTTCTCGTCGTTCTCGTGTCAGCGGCTCTATTAGTGCTGTTTCTGAGAATGGCAGTTTTGTCAACTCAACCAACGGTGGATTCCGATCGAACAGCAGCTCCACTGCTTTCTCCGGTACAAACAGCCTAAATGCCTCGACTAATAGCAGTTTCACCACTGCTGACAGTGATAAAAAGCCCGTATCTCAGAACCCACAACCTCACAAGCAAATCGGACAGCTAAGTTCTAGCGAACCTGGTGAACGTGTATTTCCTGACACTGCTATTCCACGACGCCAGCATAGCCTGTCCATGTCATCTGTTGCGGTAGGGGCTATTCCAAGCAAAGTTTTCGAGAATGACAGCCGCAGTTCCGGTCACTCACGCCGTGGAGAAAGCATCTCAATCCCGGCTTACATGAATGTTCACAGCGGCGGTAAACCCGTCGAGCAATATTCATGGGTTGCACCTTACTCCGCTTCTGAATCGCCATCAACAACTCGCATCGTGTCATATCCAACTGATAAAACTACAGCTGATATCGACAACATCACCAACCTGATGGCGCGCCACAATATTTTGCCAAGTGTGCCATCCAAAGTGGCTGCCAAAACCCCACCAAGCCCATCTGGTGCGTTGAATCGCAATCGCTTTAGCAGTCGCCATACTTCGGTATCTTCTCTAGCTAGTCACCACAATCGTCTCGCATCCGTATCTGAAGACGATGAGGATGTCTTTAGAAAGAGAATGCTTGATGCCAAAATGTGACGTTGGATTTTCTTATTGTGAGAACGGAGCGCCTTGGTATTGGAAACAACTTATGTCATTTCCTAGAGTCTGTTATATCACGACTGCTTTCCTTCCTTGGACTCATTGCTACGACTGATGATGAAACCCAACGCATTTTAACATCCGCTATCAAACGAAAGTTTGATTCAACCTGACGTCTTTGAATGGTCTCTTCTTCTTTGATGAGTTTACTCAGTGCCTGGTGTTTCTAGGTTTTGATTTACTCCAAGACAGGGATGTCTTTCATTTCTGAAATTGAATGACTTAAGATTCTGGGAGATTTGGATGGGCTTATCTAAGAACGACTTGACGATTTTCTTTACTCTTTCCCCCTTTTTAACATCACATTTAGTTTTCATGGTACATTTGGTGAAGCTGTCGACGGCTGGACCGTCGATGGCTAATACCTAACATAGCTTTCCAAGTTGGTATCAATAATGCTCATATGGTTTATTCATGATTGTCAGTTCAGTATGTCTAGTTTTCCGAAGTCCTATCTTTAAGAACATACCTATGTAGGCAGTTTAGTTGACGCGCAGGATAGGCATACATTGCAATTTTTCTCTCAAACTTACCAGGTCTCCTTAAGTTTAACTCGCATGAATAATCGACTGTGAATGTCTCGTAATTTGGGAGGTTGCCTGGGAACGATGTTTTAAAACGTTATATCAATATCTACCTCTAGATTATCCACCTCCTCTGAGGCCTTTCGTCGAGCTGCCTCAGCCTTTCTTCGAAGCCCTTCTGCTTTTTTCTTCTCTCTCCGTACCTGGGGATCTTCCCAACCTGGGGGCTTCTTAGTCCTGCCACTTGTCGTAGGAGACGAAGCAGATGTATATAAATCAAGCAGCCTTGTTCGAAACCTCTCCACACGCTCTGTGTTGACAACAAATCTCTCGTTAGCCAATGCAACCAGCATCTGTAGATATTCTTCCGTCACAAGGCTTCGAATAACTGGCTCCGCATCCTCATCCTCCTTGTCTTCGTAATACCCAATTACCGATTCAAGGGATAAGCCAGATGAGCGGACTGCCACGATAGGACTGGGAGTATGGGAGTCTGCTGAGGATTGACTCGGGGTATCCAGTGTCGCCTCGAGACAGCGCAGACTTTGGAGGCCGCTTTCACGGAAGCCTGCACTTGAAGCGGCCGTTAAAACCGGCTGTGCATGGTGAAGTGTAGCAGTCATTACGTGAAGAATCTAGAGGCAGTGTCAGCTCTCAAGTCTGTTTGTTGTTACTTCCCACTTGGTGGGCAATGAAGATAGACGGAAACGCACCATGGGGTCGTAATGAAAACGAACCAGACAAATGCCGTCATTGCCTGCTGTGCTCGTTTTTGGAATGCCGTCTCCAGGCACAAGCCCGAACAGTTTATGGTAAGAAGCGTCTTGCCCAGCGGCGTAAAGGCTGACGGGGTCATGTGAGACGTACAGCCAGCGTCCCTCGCCCTTTCCGCCGGAGACAGCAAACTTCCGCGACTCGCTCTGCTCCTGCCTTGCAGTACGATCGTCTACAGGTTCTGCTTCTTCTTCTTCTTCATCTCTCTTTGCTGTACCATCATCGTCGTCGTCGCTTGGTTTGACAGACGTTAATTTCCTTCGCTTGCTTGTCTTGCTGCCTTCCACGAAGACGCTCGTCCGCCCTGCGCAACTGCTGGTCGTTACAAGACCATCGAGGTTATTGATATCTCTGATCAAGTCGCGAATACCTTCATCAACCGATCCTTTCGGCGACAAGTCGGTATATTCCGCATCTGGCACAGACAGATCGGACAGGATTTTACTCTTACGTGCGATGAAGCTTGGCGGAATCGCAGCAATAGGCTGCATAGCTGCAGCCATTCCTCGACCTGAGAGAGCTCTATCTATGTTGTGGGCTGCTGGGCTGATCGACCATCAATAGCATTCCTTGACTGACTCGCACGGTTACAGCGGAAGAAAAGACGAGGATTCGATCGATCGATCAATCAATCACACCGCTTTCACATACGAAATTCAGTTGCTTCAGTCTTGCATAAATCTGACTCGATTCCCAACACTTAGCGGCATTCCGATCGACAACAGGCTGTCAGCACCAAAAGAAAAGCGGGATCTTTTTGTTTTTTTCCCTGACATGGAGGGACAGACCAACCGAGTTGACGACGTACCAGCCATGTATTACCCGGGTATTTTATTTTTCTTCCCGGTGCACGGTAGCTAGCCCAAGCTCCAGAAGCGTCCGCGATTGAGAGCCTGTTCATCCACCCGCCTTGGGTTATTATTATTGCGGGTCGTTTAACTGTCCATGACGGTCAGCGTTTGTAGGTAACTAATTAATAAATTCACTACGACAGACAACCAACACGCCTCTGATTAGCTCGTCTTTTCTTTTTCACAAACTGGGGATTCCGACCTAGGACAAGGAAATTTATTCTTCCGCGTCAATACTTCGTACAACAAAGCAGGTGCCAAGTCCGAAGCTCTGTATTGCCATTGAGCCATGGCTCGCCGGTCAACCAGGCTCTCGCTGACTGAAGAGACTGCTGCTGATTCCGAAGCTAAGAGGAAGCGACTTTCTACGGGATCTACAGTTAAAAGTACTGCAAAGAAAAGCAAGTACTTTGAGGGCTCTGATTCGGAGGGGTTACAAAATTCGGGAGACTCTGGCTCCGCCTACGAAGGAGAGGAGGCCGCTGATGAAAGTGATAGTGCTTCGGAGCCGGATGACGCCGAATCCGAAGAAGAACCACAGCAGCCCAAACAAAAAAGACGTGGAAGAGCAATGGAATCTACTCAAGGCCACAAATTAAGTGGTGAACATAAAACGCCTCTCTCCAAGCCTGCCAAAGGGGAGGAGCTATGGAGAGAGGGAGTGAGGACAGGTCTGGGTCCTGGGAAAGAAGTCTTCATCAAGAAGCCCAGGGCAAGAGATTTGGGTGGAATAGATTATAAAGATGACATCATACATCCCAACACTATGCTGTTCCTCGAGGATCTGAAGCAGAATAACGAGCGACAATGGCTGAAAGGTACCTTTCGCTGGTCCTAGCTTGGAACCTTTCTGGATAGCGATTTCTAATAAATATCATATCAGCACACGATGCCGACTATCGAGCATCCAAAAAGAACTGGGACACTTTTGTTGAAGCCATGACAGAGAAGATTGTTGAGAAAGATGAAACAATTCCAGAGTTACCAGCTAAGGATGTGGTGAGTAAACGCTCCGCTTTTTTTAGGCCGAGTCAATCAAGAGGATAAAGAGACGATATTAATATTTTCCAGGTGTTCCGAATCCATAGGGATATTAGGTTTAGCAATGATCCTACCCCATACAAGGTCAGAGTCTATCCGCATGAATTCTTGAAGTTGAGCTGACGAGATTGAAGCCACATTTCTCCGCTGCTTGGTACTATCCAGACTCCATGGTGAGGCTTTAGACGAGCTAATGCAGAAGCAGGAGCCGTACCGGGCGCAAAGGCCCATATGCAGCCTATTATTTGCACCTTCAACCCGGCCATTGCTTCATAGGTATGTTCTACCCTTGCTACGCACCACTCGGTCGCGAGCAGACCCTCCGCAAATATGGTTTATGAAATTGTACGCACGCCTCGTACAGGCCTAACATCCCGATGGCGTCGCTTTGGTCAACTTGAGCTTATAGTTGTTGATCGTCTTTACAGGTTCGGGGTTATGGATGCCAGAGAGCAGTAAACTTGCACTGCTTCGAGATGCAATCGACCGGGATTCTGCTCGACTCAAATCTGTACTAAGGAACGAAGGTTTGCGGAGAGAATTCTTCAAAGGTATTCCTGATGAGGAACGCAAAGCTGTCAAAGCATTTGTCAGCCAGAATCAAGAGAGCGCTCTGAAAACAAAGCCAAAGGTAAGCCACGGTTTCATAGATTATCCATACCCCCAGGTTCCCTACCATCACTCCTCCAGGCGACTAGTATGGTGTCATTTGTATAAAGCTTCCGGTAGACATTGCGCTCGGGCTTTCAAGTCTGGTTAGCGTTTCTGTATGTAACAGACATCGCGGTTCGTTGGATGGGCGCCAGGCGCGTTGAGGTTGCGATGACCGCCTGGAAGGAGGGAGCCCTCCGCCGTGTCATTTACACTGCGAGAAGGTATTATCACTTGAACTCACCCTGCTCCCACCTCCTTCTGTTGAAGAGAGGGCCCTTGTGCTCGGCTTCCTGTGGGCGGCGGGCTGTGCTGTGGGCGATGGGGCTCACTCACGTGTGGTGGATGATTTCCAGGAGACTCGTGGGGCACAAAACCGAGTCATCCAGGCTACATTCCCACGTTCACGTCGAGTCGCCGTCATTTGGGAGACGGACACGAGGGAAGGCCGATATGGGCCAGTCAGTGTCTGCTGGTTGAAAGGGGCGGGTAGACGGACGGGACGGCGAGCATACGTGCCTACTCCCGGCCGGTTCTCAACCCTCAAAAGGCCTGGTACCCTAGGCTTCTGTTCCCACATCGAGCCAAAACTGTCTCCCAATGGACTCACGGCCGCTTGTGACTCCTGTGCCTCACCGCCATCGCCGTGGACAAAAAAAATTGCCAGTGCGGTGCTGCATGCTTGGTCGGACCTGGCCGCCCTGGTGCAGCGTAGTGTGGTTTGGTTCCATGGTTTACGATCATTTCCCGTCTCTTTCGTCCCTGGCCGGTAAAAAAAGCCACGAAACATTCAACAAAATGCTAACATTACAAAAAAAATCAGGGCTACAACCAGGACCATCCCAACATTGACCTCCTTAGGCTCCGAAGCTTCACTGTCGGCAAGCCCCTCCCAGACGAGTTGTTTCTCAGCCCCGATGCACAAGAACAGATTGGGAGTCTGGTGGAAATCTTGGTCCCTTTCGTGAGTCCCCTCCATCGTTGCCAACCCCGCTCTTCAAAGTTCAGACGCATGCAGTAGTAGCACACTGTCGCACCCGTATGGAGTTCCCTCACCCTTGTTTCCTTGCCTTTATTGGTATATGACTCTATGTTATGGGCCGCCATCTACACTTCATTCGCTCTGGTCCGCCCGCCTACGGTCCGTCTTTAGCGGCCTTTTCTCAGTGCTCACCCTCTTCGCAAGAAGAGCTTGTGGGCGCGAAGAGAGAGGAGATACCAGGTTCTCTAAATA
The DNA here is from genome assembly GCF_021365285.1 of Talaromyces proteolyticus. Classification (NCBI taxonomy): domain Eukaryota; kingdom Fungi; phylum Ascomycota; class Eurotiomycetes; order Eurotiales; family Trichocomaceae; genus Talaromyces; species Talaromyces proteolyticus. Next base: position 582,292 of record NW_025764284.1, on the reverse strand, counting down.
TTGGGCATTAGCGAGCGGCACCCGGGGATTGATGAGTCGACTTGCATGCTTCCCCCTCATATCTTCTTGCATTCTGTCAGTTGACGGGGCTGGTCGGTCTGATCAATCGATTGGCCTTTCGCGGCTCCCTAGCCTCCCTACCCCCCGAGGACGGTCCTTGCTCCGTATCTGCATGGTCAATTAATAGTTACCTTTGGGCATCATCGCAGCACAATCATCCCCTCCTTTTTATCTTGTCAACGATTACCCTGAATCTAGACTCACGTGTTTCTCTTGTAGGTCACTTACTTGAATAGTGTCGTGATGCCTGATGACCCACCCAACGAGATTGATGAGGGGAGCGATGTGGCCAGCGAAGATTAATTCAAGATTAATTAAATATTAGTTTAGTGATTGATAGTCATATTCATTGTAAGATGTTGGCATTGGATTGATATTGAGAAGACATGTGGTTTTCTGAAAGATGATGTGTTGATTGGACGTGGAATGTCTATGCTGAGAAATACGAAGGCAGTCATTAAATCGGAAGGCAAAGTTAAAGTATATTCGGACATATATGCGTGTCTATGGGTATATTTATGATATGCCTCATGAAGATCTACATCGATTATCTATTAATTGGAGGCTGCTTTACTTCGGCCATGACAGTATTCCATACATTTGTGGATGTCCCTAATGCTAAGACTCAGTATTAAGTTAAAGCAAGGAAGTCCAGGTCACTGTACTAGTGCCATCAGAGTCTCGTAACTCACCATTGCAAATGATAATTGGATCATGCTTGAAGGTCTTGAGGACCTTTGTGATATATCACATTTGCGCACAAACCCAAGCCACTCGTCGACCATTCCACCCTAGTTGGCTATTGGTTAGGCTGCGAACATCAACGGTTTGATCAAAATATGAAAAGGAAAAAGAAAACAGGCAATCGTTAGTGCTGTCGATTGTTTTAATCTGCATAGAGAGTTGATCATTGGGCATTGAGATCTAGAAACATAACAGGCCGAAGTCTATTTCCTAGGTGTATGCAGTGCAGTAACGCATTGATGGGGTGAAAGTCGAATCCCCGCATTTCAGTAGAAGGTTATTATCAACAAGTTTATTTGGACATGACTTCTATAGCCGGGCAATAGTTACATGATTCAGTCTGTGCGATTGCACTAGGTATAGAGTGGTGGTGATCTAAAAGTATGACGTAAGGCTTGCAGGGGTCAGCCAAGTTCTATGCTGGAAATAAACTGCGAGATACTCCCGTCGTCACTCGGCACCTAAGTACGGGATATTGACGATAGTCAGAGCACGATGCCAACAATTCTATGAACAGTTCAAGATATGATACAAAATACGATACAAGACACGACACGGACGGAGTATCCGCGCGCTTGGCTGGATTCCTTTGTTCCCGCGGCGGCAGGCTCGGTCGAGGCATCGCTCAAGGCACGTCGAAAGCATGAATGCCTGATGGGGGGTGGAGCAAACCCGCCAGAGCAGGTAGCAATTGGCTCTGGGGCCGACCATGTGACCAAACCTGCCTGCGGGTTTCCGAGGCGGGGCGCCGAAGTGGGCCGTGATTGGAGTCCCAGGAATCAGCGTGGCTTCGGTCCGCCCACCTTAGCAGGTGTGCTAGTCTTGCAGTGGTACCGTACTGCATCGTACGCCGTAATTACCATGCGCGATACTGTACAGGTTTGCCCAGCCGTCCTCGTACATGCACACGGCTGTTTGCATGTTGGGCCTGCATATAGCGGCCCGCCCAACAGGTGCGATTAGTACCAGAGCGATAGGCTCGTTCATTGATTATGATTTACGATAATCCATTAATTATGATAATATTAAAATGCGCTTAGCCTAGTCTGCGGCCCGCCCCGGTGCGATTTGAAGAATCTCAGCCCGAGACTATACTAGTTAGTTTTCTTAGTATCGCGTAGCCATTAATTGTTAACATTAATTGTTGCAGGGTACGACGTACCAAGGTATTGTAGGTAGTCAGCTGCAAGTCAAGAATAATGCCCAATAGCCGCCGTGCTGATATCGGATCCGCAGCGAGACGTGCTTTAAACCTAGTATGAAGAATGAAACATACATCCCTGTGAAAGAGCATTGAATAATATCCATCCATCCAGTCTTCTGAGTCATGGCACCAATTGCGTCGGATCAGCTCCAGGATGGCTGGAGAAAACACGGCATTTGGCCAACACGTGCTTCTAAATTTCACATCACATTAATATTTATTAAGAACAGAACCATGGAACGACGACCCAAACCCAGTGCAGCGGTGCTGCCGGACAAAGTCACCGTCGTGCTGGTCTGGACGTCAACCATGGTTCACGGTGCCCTACGAGTCCACGACGGGCCCTTTCCTCGAGCCGTGCCTTCCTTCCTTCGTTCCTTCCTTTGATACCGCCGCCCAGCCCGCCTTTTTCTTTTTCCTCTTTTTTTCTTCCCTGTTCTTTTTCAGCTGGCTCGGTGGCCTTTTCGCCACTTCGCCACAGCCCTAGCCAATCATTCGTCGATCCGACCAACAGCTCAAGTTGCAACCACCATGGACCAAACAAAAAAATTTTAAAAAAAATTAAAAATATCCCTGCTAGCCAATCAGAGTGCGCTAAGCCACGATTGCCGTGCGTCTCCTTCATTTTTAATTTCTAATTTCTCCATTTCTCATCGCTTCTGCGCGTCATTAATATTCCTGGTGGAGTCCTCCCTGGCGATCCACCCACCAGCCTTCTCCGATCACAGCATATGCAAGGACGGCCCGTGTAGCCGCTGCACGCAGCATTAATCCAACTGTATCCGCTATAATAATGTTTGCCTATACTGTTTGCAGTGGAATGCCTCATTGCACTCCATAAACCATACATACTACATACATATATACATATGTATATTATATATGTATGTCTGTATGTAAGTTTGTAAATACATAATATCCTATATTCTATGCAGAGGCAGGAAGAAAATTCGTATAATCACCACTCCATGTTGCTGCAAAGACTTGACCGTAAAACCACACAGTCGGGACATTATCGGCACTTGACGGATCCACTCGATGCAAGGCAATCGGAATGCTCATGTGGAATTCACACCCGTAACGTCCTCTCTACATACTACATAATCTTATGCATACACTTCTCGTCAGACATGTAATAATCTTCAAGACTCACTCACATGCATGCACGCATCAGCCGGGCTGCATCGCTTACCTGCGGATGCCGTGCGTTATGAAACAAATTAATAATATTGTAATAAGAAGAAGAAGAAGCAGTTGCCGTTGCTATCTGATACCCATCGGCCTCTAAGTGATTCGTTTGTTTGGAACGCTAGATGTCTGGTGACCGTGGTGCTGCAAAGATGCCACCTGACCAACAAGGCATCATCCCGTAAGCAGTATTCTCGCCGAAGAACAGCCGCCAAGTCAGTTCCCTATTAGCACCACTCCAGCCTGAAGAATGGCTATTCATATTCTTGCCCAGCACAGCAAGACAAAACTACACCCAAACTAATAACTGCGCTCCGTACGTCCGTAGCCCACAGCCACGATGATGTACGCGGCACTCGTCATGTCTATCAGTCAGTAACCAGCAGGTAGGAGTAGAAAGCGATCGAGAAATACATACGATGCCTAGACCGGGCACCGAAACCAGATCGAGCAGACCCAATTCCTCAATTGGGCTCGATGCATATTGATCATAAAATATAGAAAGAAAATGAAACTTGACCGCCTGTTCGCTGGCTTGGGGCTGTTTTGTTGGGTTCGATACGGCGGGATACCATACGCTAGTCTCGGGTACTTGTATCAACCAACGGCTAGCGCTAAATTACCTGATCCATGGATATGGCACTGGGTCCTGGATGCCGGCCATGGCTCCCTCCGCGATGCACTAGAGCGGACTGGCGAGCGGTTTTTGGCCTGGGCGCATGGGCAAACACCCAGGTGAGACGTGACAGAGGCAGTGAAGCACACGTCGAGCACAAATGCGCAATGTCGACGAAGCCGTTCGCCTGTTCGCAAGAGTCGGGATCAAGATGGAAATGCACACAGACCAACAGATCCATCGACTATGCTCCCGTTCCGTCCGCTCGCCGTCTTCCGATCGTGGATGTGTATGCGAATCTCAGCATTCGACCGCATAACAGCGGAGTACGGAGTAATGAAGTAATGCAACCTGCACAGCACTAGGCGTGCCTATTGGTCTCTAGTCGCATGTCTGTGCTGCCGCGCTTGCCCCAAACCACAGTTAAGGACTGAGTGTCTGACTGACTCTGTCATGGGCCCCATTCCGCTGCATGACTACTGACCGCGCGCGGCAAGTGCTGGCCCAGTGCCTGCAACTGCCCTCACCGCTTTGGTGCCGCAGCTAACGCGCATCGTCGTTACCTCCTAATACTCCTCCGTAATTATTCTTTTACCTTCCTCTCTCTCTCTCTCTCGTTCTCTGTGTATGCAGCGACTCCTCCTCCTCCTCCTTCTCCTTCTCTCCTAGTCCTGCCCCCCCCCTCCCCCCAAATCTTTTCTTTTCGCTCTTGGTAAGCTGGCTAAATCTGCACTAGCACAAAAAACTGTCATCCTCAAGGCTCAAGCTAACGTCATAGTCTGTCTGCCGAGGAATCCGTCCCTTGCGATCCACGGCCTGTCCCTGCAATCATCGTTCTTCACGCCCTTGCCTCCCCTTCACGCCGTCTTTCTTGCCTCCTCTGTCCCCCCCCCCCCCCCCAAAAGAGACTCCCAAGCCTCCTTTCACCCAATCCACCGCGCCGTGGACCACCAACCAACGACCGTCGAAAACGGGCGGCCCGACTGCCCATTACGTCTCCAGTTCGTTCCCGTCGACCACGCGAATGCTAGTCTTGTGCATCAGCCGAACACGCTGGTACCGCCTCTGATTCGCTCTGCCCTACTGCTGACCGGACATCCATCTCCAAAGCCTCTCTGGGCCCTTGTCGGCCCTGTCGGATTGTGTCCTCGCAGCTGCAGCTGCCAACAACCCACCCTGGTCGACATTCCCATCCTGACTGGCTCTGCGAGACTCATATCACCTTCCTCTAATTCCCTTCCTTTCATTTCTCCCCTCTTTCTTTTCTTCCCCTCCCCTCTCTCTCTTTTCTTCTCTCCACTCCCTGTCACGGCTGCGTCACGCCTCTGTTTCTTACCCTGAGCTCAATGTCAAATCCCAGCAGCCAGGGCAATCATCCACATCAATCGTGGGCCGGTGACAACAGCGCCAATCCTCCACATCAGCAATCGTGGCACCCCGAAGATTCTGTAAGTGGTCTCGGCTTTCATCGCGTGTATATATATATACATGCACTGGCCCCCCCCTTCTCCGAAACCTCTTGGACCTGTCTCCTCTCTTCTGCCTTCAATTACACTCCCTACCCCCATTGGGGCTTGCTGCTTTGTTTTTCGCTTCTACTTTGTACAGTAACGCCTTAACACACTCTCTTGCTCCTGTCTAATTACTTGGTACTAACAACCACGTCCCTCGCAGCGTCCTTCTTCTGCGCGTCCGCAGTCGACTTACAATTATCCTGCCGGCTACACTCAATCGCATCCTGCTTCATCCTATCCACAGCCATCCTATCCTCCGTCATCTTACCCCCCTCAATCGGGCTATCCTCAGGCACCACCACCAGGCATGGCTGCGGTTCATTCTTCCGTCCAAGGCTCTCAAGACCCTTACAACCGCTTGCCACCTCCGCCTGGCGCCTTCCAGCGGCCTCCCCCGGACATGTATCAACAACAGGCTCAGGTAGTCTATCAGGCTGCTGCGCCGAGGCAGCGTACGGCAATTGCCTGCCGATATTGCCGTCGCCGGAAGGTGAGAGATCCTTGGACCCTATGATCACAGGTCAAAGGAACTGTGGACTAACAGGGTGAAATGACAGATCCGATGCTCTGGCTTTGAAAGCTCGCCCGATGGACGCTGCACCAATTGTGTTCGTTTCAACCAGGAATGCATGTTTACTCCCGTCTCCTCGCAAGCGCAGGCCTTCGTTCCAGCTCACGCCGCATACCCTCATTTACGCAACCAGGGTCAGACCCGGGGGCGCGGTTATCCTGGGGATGGAGTGATGTTGTATGGTGCCCATGGTCAACCTCTTCCACCGCAGCAACAACCAATGTCAGATACGACACTGCCTCCACCACAAGGCCCTTACTACCAGACTTCTTATGGCCGTCCTCATATTGATGATCGTATTCCACCACCATCACTTCCACACATGCCTCACGATCAAGTATGTTGAACATTCTCTTTTTGGATTCATATAAGTTCAGACTAACATGGCCTCATCAGCGCCAACAGGGTGGCAGACGTGGTTCAGGTGCAGGCTTTGACTACCCTGAGCCCGTTAACCTTGCGCCTGTCTCTACCGGAGGATCTGCCCCTGTATATCCTTCAGCTTCCTACTACCACGCCCCGGGTCATGACAGGCGCCCTTCTCCGCAATCCTACGCATATGACCGTGCTTCTCCACATGGATCTGCTTACCCTCCTATGCCAGCCCACGGAACACCACCTCCAGTTACCCCAGGTGCGTCCCGAGGCGGCCTGAATGTACGCGATATCTTGAACAACCCCACCGAATCTAATGGAGGCCGATCAAGCACCGACAGCGATATGCTGAATCAACTCAACCGCAAGGTTTAAATGCCTCTTTTCTTTCCAAAGGCTCGATCAAAGACGAACCTTTGAGACGTGGGGTGGTTGATTGGTTGATGCGTTGTTGGGGGAATGCTGGTGACTCAATTTGAAATTATTCCGCAAAGACGTTGGCTTTTCTTGGAACTTGACGAGGTTACATTCCTGTGCTGGCCGCAAGATATCACCCGTTTCGTATGAAGATAGCGGCAACTTTACGACTACATTTCAATTATTATGTTTATTTGTACGCCGATGCTTTCGCGCGCTCGTTCGACAATCGCCGAGCAAGTCATCCACCTGGCTGTGTGCGGCAATATTGGAATGCACCCTTGGCATTCCCCACTGAGAACTCATGTCCTGCAAGCTAGTTAGGGTATAAGTGACTGGATCATTTATATTCTAGGATAGCTTCAAGAGCGAGCGCAGCCAGTAGACCATAAGAGAACGATACGACAGGCTCGATCGTTCTTCCTGCCAGGTGCAGGAAACACCCACCGCATATTTGTACGAAGCCACGGAGATGACGAGCCAAAATTTACGAGCGGCACAATTGCAATCAGTTGCTTTCAGCAAAGCTGAAGTGCGCGTCAAGCGTATTCGCAATACACGATGCGCTTTTTATGACGTCTTTTTTTCGATGCGATCGACTGGACTGGTCGGAGTCGTTGAATATTAATATCCATTTCTTATATCAACTTGTTTGAAAGACCGCAAATACACACTGATAAACTATCTGGGGCGACCCATTAATTTACATCTCCGACGACTTTCCATGTTTTGCGCTATGTTTCTATATGGGAGGTACTTCAACAATTTCGCGCTCTTTCATTTGTGTTTAGCCAAATTGAATTCACGTGTCTTTGGGCATGGTGAAACAATGTGGTTATTATTGTCGAGTCCGTTTTCTTCCGCTTGTCCGTTGGTTTGTCTTTTTTCGTTTTTCGTGTTCCGCTTTATCCTGTTTTGTTCTTTTTTTACGGGTGGCTATCTGAACTGTTACTTTTGTCGAAATATTGCATTAGTCGTACGGTGGTACTTTTGTCGTTCTTTCAGCGCACGGGCGGTTCTTGTGAGTTTAGCCTCGATTTGATGGTCGTCTGGCACTTCCAAGGGCCAAGGATGCACGGACTGGGTATGGCATGGGTGGTTTCTTCAAAAGTTGCGGAATTAGCTGCATTGGCCGGTTTACTGCTGTTTCACAGGCTCTGAGATTGGTGGACATGATTCAAATCGGACATTTAGCCCCGGTTTGGACGGTGTTGCATTGTCAGTCCTGGTTTTCCTTTCCTTTTTTTCCTTTTCGTGCCCCTTTTCTGTTTTACTGTTCCCGAAAAATCGTCGTGCGTTACCTTGTTTTATTTCTGTTTCTGTTTACTATACTGGGTGGCTATCTGACTATTCTGTTTTTTTTTTTGCGCTTACAAGCTGTCTTTAGAGTCTGTACTTGTCGGGTGGATATCTGAGTCCTGCGACAACAAGGACTGTGTATGCAATCTGGGAGGCTGTCTGATCAATTTATTGTTACTATTAGCACTACAACAATTACTACGACGTAGCATTAGTATTACTAAGCTTATTTTAATGGGCATTGCTTGCAGGCTGCATGTAATAATAATGACAATAGCGATAATAACGGCAATATTAATATAATGCAGGTTGAGGCATTTAACCATGCAAGCAGGGCTGATGGATCACATCCGAGGGAAGTTCAATGCGACATGGTGCGATAGGCGAGTGACACAACTCAACTGACCGAAGGTACTAAAAAAGACGGCCGAAAAAGGGCCGGGCGAAAAGCGCAGGGTCAGAGAGGTGGAAGGCCAAGCCGAGTATTGATATTACATATGACATTTTTAGTCTGAGGCTTGATTCACGTTCACATATTAAAGGTTTTCCAGGGGTCTGGGTATACAACTGCTACACTATACAAGAGTGTTCACAGTACAATACTTGGTAAATACTAAAGTCTCCCAGCAAGCGGGCCGAACCGCATGATCCCTTCCGCCTGGATCACCACTGCAGGGGGCCGTTTTAAGTACATAGTAGTTACGTAGTAGTGTCCGTAAATTAAATACATGTACAGCAGGTAGTACTTACTACTAAGTGCACCGGTAAAGTTCGGACTAGCCAGCAGCGCCGTCTTAACGCTGGAGCTAATGCAGCCGTGCATTCCTGCGCTGCTGTTCGCATTGCGTCGGACTGCTTGGTATGATACTGGCGGAAGTTTGTATTGCCATTTGCGTCCTTAGTGTCGGCCTGGTTTACGAGTCAGTGACTTGACGTTGGGTTACATCTTGGTTAATTGTTGACGAGGAGCGGTGGTCTGAGTGAGCATTGACTATAATTTATAATAATAATATAATGATATTACAATAGTAGGAATATGATATTAACCATTGCATTGTGTAAGCGTTGAGCCGGATAATAGTGATCTCGGACTGTGAACATTGACGTCGTCTTTCCGCTATTCCCCGACTGAACAAAACATGCCCAAGCAAGGGCTATCTCGAGATGTATTCAGAGGACTCCTGAATCTAGATGTGAACAATCGCTAGAGCTAACACTGCCATTCAAAGCTGGCATGTTCCCGCTCCACTTCAAAAAACCTGGATACAGGTTTTAAGTCAATCCTAACGGGAAGTTTGAGTCCCAACTCAAACCTTTAACATGTAAGCACTCGAGATCGACTTCGGCCTACCAACCCAATGAATGAGCTACAAAGGCAAGATTCTACCGAATTTGCACGTATAGCCGTAGCCCTCCTGCCTCCATTGCGTCTCTTCCCATGGAATTACTTCAACACGGGCATATATTAGTTTCACGAGTATCTTACTAATCTACAAGAGAACCATGACTCCGAGGCTATGATGAAAAGTCCTCGTGAAAGTGTCAAATGACGTTGAATTGTCACACCAAGGCTGGAGGTTAAATTGGTATCTTCCTAGTATTGAAGTGTTTGCTTGCTACGATGGATTGAATCGGGTATGGTAATAACCGTAGCTGCTGTACTATAACATATTTCACAAGCAACCCCAATTCCTATAAAAAACTGGCATTTTAAGCCTTAGATAAGTCTAAAAATAATACATATTATAAAATTACTTTTAATATTGTATATTGTTAGTTTCGCTAAATAATAATTAATGATTATTATAATAGCAAAGAGCTATTAAAAACATATATAATTACAGCGTGGTTTTTAAATTGATTATGATTTTTGCTTTTATTTTATTAATATTAAAACATGTTCTTATTTATAATAAATAATAGCTATAATATCAATTTCAGACTATACTTTCTAAAAAATGTGGCTTAATATCCAAGGCCCCAAAATGCAAGTTTTGTATGAGAATTGGGGTGTTTGTGAAATACGTTATGAATATAGGGCTGATGATTGCTGTTGTGTCCACTCGACTATCGAAAGAGTGGAGCTGCTAACAGTTTAGCTGAATAGCATGATACACTTAGATTGATACTGTTTAGTATATAAGAGCCAATAATAAATGCTAATTTCAGCCCATCGTATTAACACACATAACTGGTTGAAAGATTGCATTATCAATCGAATGACAAGTAGAAAAAGCCAGCACCAGGCAACGCAGACTGTCAAAGACCAGATCTCTAAATCAGAAAAGAGTGAAAATATAATAAACGAATGACTTTGTCAATAGGCAGCACCTGCCTTGGGTACAAAAGCTACTAAAAAGCGAGCGGTAACTCCAATCTAACGAAGGCGAACAATGAGACATGAGATAGAAAGGAATAGGGAGTATGTAAATGAAAGATTACTGGATGATCCGAATATGAGCAACAGAGGCCGCAACCCCACGCAATGCAATAGATCAAGCTTGATACGAGTGAGGAAAAAAGTAAAGAAAAGAACTAGATGCAAAATCCGAGAAATTCAGGTGTTCTGAATTGAATCACGGCACATTATCCAGGACTTTGACCATTTTCTTGGACCGCGCTGGATCTTCCACCGTATATCCTCGACGTTTCATGAACATCTCCAACGTATCAACCACTTTGTGGAAGGAAGATGCAGCACCACGCTCCTGTCTGAAACGGACAACACTGAGATTGGCATGGCGTCCATGTTCCAGAACGGTATAGAATTCAACAGAAAATTCTACTGGCCGAAGATGAAGAACTAATATCTTCTGTCAGTACAATGAAAAACAAACAACGATTGTGCACTTACAGTTAGTTTCAGCTACACGGCCGTAGATAATGTTCTCTGTCTTGTCGAGGTGAACATCATCCATACCATACTGTTTCCATTCGCGAAGGGTTTTATTTATCTCTTTCCGGCTTCTCGCCTTTGGTATGTTGAATGCTATCGCTCGTGTAGCAGGCTTCACGTGAAAGAAGCGTGCGAACCAATTCTGGTTGACTCCTGAGGATCGACGGCTTTGACGGTTGGTATGTGGGATAGGCACATGACTGACAGCCGAATCTCTAGAAGCGGCGTTGTGCAAAGCATTGTCATCCCCAGAAGCTGCCGAAACTATAATACGTCAGCAAATAATTGTCGCCATGAAGTAAAAATGGGGAGTGGGCATGCTTACCTTTCAAGCCTTCATTGTCTGTTTTCTCAGTCTTCTTCTTGCCAAAGATTTTTAAGAAACTAGCACGGGACCTCTCCCTGGACACTCTTCTGCCTGAACTTGATTCTTCCACAGATGTACGAGATACTTCTGTGTTATTTGAGGCTGTAGCGGGTGCTGACTTGACGGCAGGCAGGGAGGCATCTTTTGGGCCGGCGTTAGAAGTCTCCTTCTCTTCAGAGACCCGAGACTTCTGTTTACTAAACCATGACCATTTCTTCTCTCCACTAGGTATTTTAACTTCACTGCGTCGCGGTGGGGCAGGGTTCTCAGCAATAGTTTCCAATACCATCGGATAGCGCGAGTTGTACCGTAAACTAGCGGCAACTGAATCGCTCGTTGTACGCTGTTCAACTGGTAAAATTGAACTGCGAACTTGTGCAATGGAGTCAGCTGAACTATGTCGCGAGCTGCTCAAGGAGTGGCCAGTAGGATCTTTTCGCTTGCGGATTGCCAACGGTTTAATCTCGTCGATAGATCGGAGAGACGACTCAGGAACCATTCGAATGGTTGATTTTCTATCCACCTTAGAGGATAGGAGAGGATATGGCTCAGGTATGGCGCGCTGATCCATACGCTGCAAGTCATAGCCGCTTGACGTTTCCAAAGGAGTAAATATTTCTTCCGAGATCGAAGGCAAGTAGCCAGTCTCCACGGCTGGTTTTACAACAGGTTCTGACACTGAACGCCTATATGCATCGTACAAATCCGTGTACGATAGATCCTGCTTATCTTCGTTGCGAGCCACATCTTGCTCAATAAGTCTATCCAGATGAGCTATAACTTCACTCAAGTAATCCGGAAGACCTGCAGCTTCAGCTTTACTGGAATGTTCGAGCAGCTTGCGACGGGTTTCGGTCAGTTCTTTAACTGTGTATGAAGTAGGCAACTCAGCGAGCTTCTCAGTAACTTCGCTTTTTACCGTCTCTTTAGCCCGCTCTGCGTCCTCATGGATTGACATAGATGTCGCGGTTGTAGCAGTACTAACAGCTGTATGCCCAGTAGACACGGAAGATCTATTAAACGCTTCCTCGCAGATCTGACTCAACTCGTTGGATACCTTGCGAGCTTCCTCTTTCCAAAAGTTATCTCGAATCCTTGTTGTCTCTAGTCCGGAGTCTGTGGTAGCAACAGCAGAGGTGCGCACCACAGTAGGTTGTGTTGGAAGCGCAGGACTGCTAAATCTACATGTAGATAGTCCGGTGGGAACTGAGAATTTGTAACTTTCAGTGCTGGTGAGTGTACCAGCAATAGAGTTTTGCGAATTTGATTGTTCAATTCTAGATTTAACTGATGACCCGCCGCCGGAGCGGCTCCTGATGTGACGGAAAGAGACGTTTCTTTTATAGCCTGCTATCACTCGGTGTGCCGGTGCAGGACTATATCCAAGTCGAGACGTAGCTAGAGAACTCTTGGAGCGGAACGATCGTTGTGACTTCTTTGTCCTAGTCCATTGTATTATCTCTACTGAAGGACTGGAGGGGATATCTGCCTTAGGGGGTGACGAAGGCGGAGCGATGGACTTGGATGGCGAGTGAGGTTGCTGCTCTTCTAGCTTTGCTGAAGAATTTTGATCTCGATGAACTGTTACACACGTGTATTGGATACTTGGATTCGACACCGGGGTTTTAGAAGCCCTGAAAGGGTCGTAGCTACCAGAAGATTTCGGTTCCTTGCCGGTACTACTGTGTCGACTCACTTCAGTAAGGATGGAGAATTGTGATCGGCGGCGCGTATGCCCTTGTAGCCTGCCATTCTTAGAATGCTTTGCTATTGCTCGTACAGCCGCAGCCGGTTTTGAAATATGATGATAATCGCTGGCTGAATACTCAAGAGGCTGTCCATGATAATTCTCTAGTTGTTCATTCCGAAACTTAATCAATGCATTGTAGAACATCTTCTCGTGATTTGGTCTGTGATTTTAGTTAGTAAAAATCATTGATTTTCATCTAGATATTTGCCCTTACTCATGAGAAAGAAGCCGCTCTATCAATGTCTCAAAATTGGCACTGTGCCAAAGAGTTTGAAGACTTCGCAACAATTCAGTGTCTATATCTGTACGTGAAGCAACCGGAGGTCCACAGTCTTTGGCGGAAAGGGGTGGTGGCGGTCCCAGTTGATGCTGGGACATCGCTTGATGTAGAGTTTCATACTTCTTGAGGAGAGGATGGTTCCATATGTTCTGTATATTAATCCGATCCTCCGGTCGCTTTTGAAGAATCCGCTGAATCAAGTCGGCTGCCTCTACAGAGAGCCATGGAGGAATGTGGTAGTCACCCTTTTTCACTAAGCGCAGTGTATTAGACAAATCTCCCCCGTCGAATGGAAGAAAACCGGTTAGTAGTGCAAATAAAATAATGCCACAGCTCCAAATATCTGCCTTGTCACCACGATACCTCCTTCCATAAATTATTTCCGGAGCAGCATAATGTGGACTTCCGCACGAGGTGTTGAGCCAATGCCCTGCAGGTTGCAAAGCAGCCATGCCGAAATCAGCCAGCTTGATATTATGTTTGGAGTCTAACAATATATTCTCCGGTTTCAAATCACGGTGACAAATATTGAAACGATGGCAGTATGCAAGTCCTGAGATTATTTGTCGGAACAGTCGAACAGCTTCTTCTTCGGGAAGAGGGCCGTGAGTAGATACATAGTCGAACAATTCACCTCCTTCAACGTATTCAAGAACCAAGTACCTGTAGCATACCAGTCAGATCAAGTCAATGGTTTTTTCTTGTTTCAACTTACAGTTCACCACGATTTTCCCAAATATCGTAAAGATTGATAACATTCGGATGCTCGATCAGTTTCATAATTACAACTTCTCGTTCAATTCCAAATGGCATTGGCCGGGTGGCCTGATTGGCACCTAGAAGCCCAGCATTTCGGTCCATTGCTGCTATACTTTCACTCTGTACCATTGCCGCGGATTTTTTAGACACGATTTTGATTGCAGCGGCCTGGCCAGTCATGGCATGTTTAGCCAACCTGACACGGCCAGTGGCGCCTTTTCCCAGGGTTCTACCGAGCTGCCATGGCCCAACATGGGTCTTGCGCTTCCCTTTCCCAGAAGCTGTTGATGTCGTTGATATTGCTGAGTTTCTATTCGAAGCTCCCGTTGATTCGGTGGCGACAGAGAGTCGCGCCGTGTCGGTCACGACAGCGGGGGAATTTGGTGCGATACGTGAGGATGCAGCGTCAGTGGACTTCAATTGCTCGCTATTAACTGCCACTCTATCGACATGAGGCATCGCACTTGTTGGGCCATGGTTCGCTCTAGCGGCAGCGTCTGTCAAGGGCTTTCGACCTTGCGGTGAACGCACTCGTCCCTCTTTGTCCATCTTATACCCTTCGCCTCTATATGACGGTGAATCAAAATAGCACTCAAGGTCCAGGCATCTAACTTCATTCCAAGACGATGAACGACAATGAGTGTTTTGTATCGACGTTGTAGAAGACGTCCTAGAAAGACATGTGGTGAAGCACTTTAGTGCCTCGAATGCCTTCCAGCTCCAATATACAAGGTCTTGAAATAAGTAACAATCAGGTTTTGCTAGAGCCAGAGTTGTGGGATTTGTCTAGATTGCCTATGTTCTGAATTCGATTGCGTAAAGCTGTATCTGATTGGCGTCTGATTTCTGGGTTATTGGTCGCTAGGGGTTGCGACGAGTAATGACTTATATTTTGCGTTAATATAAGTGGCCAGGTCCAATGTTGACTTAGAGGAACAGCAAAGGGACTGTAACGAATGTGTCGATGTAGCAAAACGAGTGACAAAACGAGGCTGGTGTCTAAGAAGACATTTTCACGCGATGGGATGGAGATTGCAGGCGAGGAGGACGAAGGGACAGAACGCTGGCCATTGTCGTCTTTCGAACGGGAGGTGCCACGACGGAGCCTGCCTTGTTGCGAGTGTGCGCGCATGCCAGAGCCCAGTAGTCTCTGCGGAATGAATCGAGGTGAGTACATGCAGACGCTCAGGTTTGTTTACCCCGCGATCATTCCATTTCTTGAAGGAATGCGTGAACTGCCACCATTCCTATTCGAGCACCTTCATCTGAACCAGGCCACAAACGCAATTTCACCGATGAGCTGTTATTTTTATAAGCAATCAATGGTCCATCAGCCTACAGTTCTACAAATTGTAGTCTTCGGATTCCAAGGCGCTGCGGTCGCGGTGGAGTGCAGTGGTGGTACGAGAACTGGTAAGAATAGAACCACCGCACGCAATAGCTCTCATTCCAGTTTCATTTTCTTCCAGATTATACCACGTCGATCATCCAGATCGGAACACACGGGTCCAATGCGGTCCTAGCGTAAAGCTTATCGCAAATTGATTCACATTCCACTGCACGCATATGATGGCATAGCCTAGATGAGAACGAGACCGCGCTGCTTGGATACACCCGGCCTGGATGAGATGGAAAGAACAGATTAGGATGCTGATATTGAAATTGGACGTTTACCAGTTACTCGCAACACCAGGTATCTTGAGGAAGAGAAATATACAATGGAAAGCTAGTGGGTTAGGATATGTCTTTATGTGTGGAGCGAGTTGCGTATAGGGCATTCCTATCCCTTTCTTCGACCTCTCTACCATACAACCCGAAGCAGCAATCTCACGCATGCAATGTCTGAGACATAATTTCATGGTATCGACTCATCGTCATTCACAGCAAGAGATGCCTCTTGCTGTGAAGGTTCCCATATCAAATGAGCGATTTCAGATGTAGTTGACTTTAACAATCTCGCGGCCCAATCCGGTATAGCCGAGGCTGGGTCTCCAACCTCAGGCTCCAGGCTCGAGCTACATAATACATATGCAACTAATTTATAGCTGTGAGATGGGCCAATCATGGATCACCTTGATCAATCTTGTCAATCCCCCCAATCTGTTTTCACTGAACCCAACATTACCAATGTTCTTCTGTGATGGTTGCTTCCTCCACCTTAATTCCGTCGACAAACCACCGACCCTCTCCATTTCCATTGGGCCCAAGGACAATATCATTCCCTGACATTTGGCGCTTTCGCATTTTGCCCGTCTCGTAGTCAAAGGTCCAGTCTTCCAGTCCATAGCACCTCTTCCACTTCATCCCGTCAGTGGAATCTTGATACTCATACCAGAATTGCACGGCGATGCGGTTCTCCGTGAAGGCGAATAGCTCTTTGCGCAGTCGATAGGACTTTTCTTTTTGCCATTTCTTGGTTAGAAAGTCCCTGACCGCATCGGTACCCTTGATGAAAGTGTCCCGATTGCGCCAGACTGTGTCAGGGGTATATGCCACCGAGACTCGTGCAGGATCTCTGAAGGAACATTTGATCAGCTGGGACCTTATTTCTCCAAGAAAGTGATTCTCACTGGGTATTCCACAAGTCCTGTGCGGCTTTTACCTTTTTCCGCGCAGATTCCTCTGTAAATGGGGGCTTTATATCTGCCATGATGAAGACTGCGCGGATTTAGTGGTCAACTTGAGCTGTCTTCACGGCGGGGGACATCGGAATTTAAAGTGCACTCTCTGAATTGAAGCTACTAATTCATTGATATTCAAAACGTTGACGTAATAATCGTTACTAATCATTGCTAATACTTCATATACTTTACCCGTCATGCGGATACGGGATTGTTATTGGCTGATGACTAGTTAGGAAAGTCTACGGGGCCAATGGGATTGCAAATCACCAGTACAACACGCTTCCTATAATAATTAAGTATAATTGCTATCAGGTAGTCGGTAACCTAGCGGCCACTCCAATACAACATACAAAATACATTTTTTAGACCTTAATAATTCCACAATTTTCTTAGAAAATGATCTATGAAAATGATCTGAGACTTAAAATATATATCATTTATTATATATTTAAAGGTATAGAAAAGTATAAGTAATGATTATTAACATTACATGGATAGTTTAAAAATACATAAATGTATGATCATGTATGCCTTAGGATTCAGGCACCTAGGCTATGTGATTTGACATTTATGTCATGTTCTATTTAAAGCAGGTTTAGGAATTAATCGCCATTGAGCGATTAACGTTGGTCTTTTTTACCTTGTTGGTTAACTAGGGTTGTTCCCCAGAGCCCTAGCTTACAATAAAATTATAATATCATTTTTTTGAATCTTTATCATATTAAATTAGATTTTATTAAATCCTAAAAGATTCTTATTTCTGATATATTATTATATATACCTCCTTTATAGACTCTATTTCCTAAGAAAATTGTTGAATTATTAAGGCATAAAAAATGCCATTGTGTATGTTGTATTGAAGTTGCCGCTCGGTTGCAGTGGCCACTCAATTAATTAATTAGGTTAGTAATCAAGTATAAATGAATCTCTCAGCACGCCGATGTATTGGGACCCGAGCCTTTATAATGGTGGGAGCGCTGAAGGACAGTCCCGGATGTTTGACAGCCATGTTTCCCAACGGAATCATACTAGGAAACGATAAAAATGGTTTCCACAATTGGAGATGCAAATTGGGAGGCTACATTAAGAAAATTGTATTTCTATGTATGTACACATAGACGGAAAGCTATATTATTATCACATACACGATGCATACTCTATTGGTCAGACAGAATAGTGGCTAGCTCTCATTGGCTCCTGACAAGCAGAAAATTCTGCACAGGTAATAGGGCGGCTTACCCAGCTTTAGACCCTTCAGGCAATTTACGTGAAGACAAGCCTTGTGCATTTCACTATGATGTCCTCTCCGATGAAGGCACAACGGTGCAACAGAACAGATATTAGCGAGCAGATGCCAGCTGGAGCAATCCTTGAACCGCTCTATACAATAAGAATTGGAGTAAAACGGGTCTGTGGACCCAAGATGATGCAACGATCACGCTGATTGATAAGAAGACCGTATGAATAATGATCGTCGTCTAGAACGAGCAAATGATTAATACTCACTGTTGCCAGCATTTGCCGCCTCCGAATCCGGCAGGACGATACATCACGTGGCGACGCGTCTCCAACGTGCATCCTGGACGTGCTTCTAGTTAGCCCGACAATGAATTAGTTCGTGGGAGAGGGGCGATCGAAGCCAGGAGAGAAGAATAGAACAACACAACACAACAACCGGCCCCTCACCACCACGCTGCCACACACGACTCGCCTGGCTAGGGCGGTTTGCGTGCTGGGTGGGTATTCTTGAGCCTTCACAGCTCATATCATTGATCATTGTTCGACAACTTCACGGATTTGTCAGGCCGTGCCGATTAGTCAATTCGACGGTCTGGCTCCGAGTCGGGACCAGCATCCGACTGCGTGAGTGGAGCGCGCTGCGTTCATAGTGGGGGGCGCGCAACAGACACTGGAGCTGTGGAAATGCTGAACTTACCAACAATCGTGTATGCCATCCACCGCTTATCGGACCACCTTGCTCTCCAATTGCCGGCCCGTGTGCGACCTTATGGCGTTACTGTCGTCTGGGTACCTGGCAGCCGGCCCGCCATAATCATATATAACGCCGCCCCTCCATCCGATCCGCTTCCCTCGATACCCTTCTCTGCCTACATCTCGAATATATACACACATATATATCCAGTTATCACAATTCCCATCCCAGCGATTCACCATGTCTGCCCTCAAGCCCGGTGACCAGTTCCCCAGCGACGTCGTCTTCTCGTAAGTTCTTCCGCCGTCCCTCTCCTCTTATCATGCCCGCCCCGCTTCAAATGTTCTCTTCCATCTACACAAAACTAACCCACCCCATTCTAGCTACATCCCATGGTCTGAGGAGCAGGAGGACATCAAGGCCTGCGGTATCCCCATCAACTACAATGCCTCTAAGGAATGGGCCGACAAGAAGGTCGTCGTCTTTGCGCTTCCTGGTACGTCCGGAAATGCTCCCCGTGTCCAGAAGATATATTTCTAACATCTACGGTCGTCAAGGCGCCTTCACCCCCGTCTGCTCTGCCGCCCACGTTCCCGGCTACATTGAGAACCTACCCAAGCTCAGGGCAAAGGGTGTTGATGTGGTTGCTGTCCTAGCCTACAACGATGCCTACGTCATGAGCGCTTGGGGCAAGGCCAACAACGTCCAGGGCGATGATATTGTAAGCCTTTCCTGGTTGCAAGGCAAGTCGCAAGTAGCAACTAATTGTATTTCTCTCTACAGCTGTTCTTGTCCGACCCCGAGGCCAAGTTCTCCAAGAGCATTGGCTGGGCTGATGAAGAGGGCCGCACTGGTCGCTATGCCATTGTTATTGACCACGGAAAGGTCATCTACTCCCAGCGTGAGCGTGGCAAGAACATCCTCGAGGTGAGTAATATTCTCAGCAGTGGTGCGAAGCCAGAGCTGACCTTCATTGCAATACAGGTTTCCAAGGCCGAGGCTATCCTCGAGGCCATCTAAGTCGTTCCATTAATTTTGACCCAACTGTCATGGGACGACAGACAGATGCTCGTGATCGCTTTATTATGACTTTCTCAATGACCAGATATTAGACTTAGATGTTAGATCTCTTGAAGACAATAGAATACCCATATCGTGTCTTTCTTTACCCATTTATACCATAAGCGACGCATCAACCAACTCTTTCAACACATGTAAATTTCAAAATCGTAATCATTGTCAAAATATGCGGAAACGGCGCAAATGTATAATTGTTAAGGCTGTCGGGTGTCTTTTGGCTGCGGCTCCCCGACGCCAAGCCAGTGGGGATTATTTCCTTGCGAACGCAGCAAAATTATTCAACTTTTGATAACGCTCGCGTCCGTCCAATTCCCCTCACAGATGGCATCCGACCCTGTACCAAAGAGGAAGGCACAAGCTTCTGGAGCTACAGGGCACCAAAAATCCGCAGAACCTTCTCGTAAACGCGCCAGAACCCAAGATGCACGTATCTTGGCAGTGCAGTCGGCTGACGCCGCTCTCTCTGCCACCGGCGAACTCGATGTTGCAGCTTACGTTGGAGCTCGTGAATATGAGATCAAGGCTTTAGAAGCTGGAATGGAGCGCTCAAAGGGGGTTCTCATGACTCGCGCATTTCAACAAGTCCCGAGATCGCTTCGGAGAAGGACAGCAAGTCACAATGTGAAGAGAGTTCCCAGGAGGCTACGGACCAGAGCCAGGCGAGAGGTACTGATTTCCTTCCTCATTGCATAAAACCTCTGGCTTACAAGCCTGTAGTGTTTGTATAAGAAGGCTGATGTTGAGAAATTAAAATCTAAAGATGATAGAAGACAATACTCCGACAGTCACTGCCCGGCGACGAAAACCCACCAAAATTCTACGTATCCGCTTGGAAACTGCGCGCCGTCTACAAAGCCTCAACAAACGAACTAAATCAAAACGAGCGGCCTCGAAGGCTACAAGGGACCAAGCTTCCAAAGATGCGATAGCAAAAGATGGTGGAAGTCATGTTTATACGATTGCTCCTCGAGTTCCGAAGATTAAGAAGAATAAACTATCGCAACCACCACCCTCTAACTCAAAATATAGGAAACGCCAACGAGGGAAGACATGGTTACCTACGCATATGTTCCATGCGAAGCGTGCTCATATGACACCTCCCAAGGAACCCCTTTGGCGCTTTGCAGTGCCTTTGACTCCAACTGAGAAGAGCTATCGGCCTACACATCGTGCAGCAGGATCAAGAGGAGCTGTAGCGTGGGATATGAGCTATATATCTACTATTCAGCTAGAAGGGATACGGCCTGCCTTGGAAATTGTCTTAAAGACTCTCCACATTGAGGGTGAAGATTGCTGGGGATCCAAAGGAAAGAAATGGCGACAAGGAACGAGAGCAATTCAGAGATGGATCTACGAAGCAGGAGATAACGCGAAGCCGATAGCACCGGTAACTTTGATATGGTGCGCAGCGGCGGATCCAGAAGATACCCCAATGGGTAACGCAGAGGACACAAGTGGGCGGAAACGAAAACAGAATAGGGACAAGATATTCATTCGTGTCCACCCATCGGCTTTCCTTCAACTCTGGGAGTTGATTCTCCAAACATCAAAACGGCAGAACCCGCCTGTGATGGTTGAAGATTTACGATTTGATATCGGATGCATTGAAATTACCGGTCCAGGGTCGACAGAGGCCCTCATTGCTACAATGCGGCCTTTTGATGGGTTGGAAAGTAAAGCAGTAGAAGCGGGAAGCCCTTCGGCAATATGGCCATCTCTTTTGGGAGTCACAAATCCTTCTTCTTTGCCAGCTGGGGCACTTCTGTCGTTTAATATAGGTGATCCCCGTCTACACTTTCCTCTGCGACCTGAGAAGCCTCCAACATCCGAATCAAGTATGAATGATCTTGCCAATATTCTCTCCAATTGGCAGCCTGATCGCTTTCGTACTTCTCCTTCTCTCTTTGATCGGTCTGCGCGGTTGACTGCCAGTCGTTGTTTACCAAGTCAGAAAGCAATCCACCGTCGAAGGACATTAGCCGGTCCTAGTGTACCACTAGAACCCCAGTCCTCTGATCCTCGTATTCCAGTCATTGCTTTGGCGTCCAGGCCAGAAAACAGCTCTAGGGATATCAACTCTCACGGCTCCTGGACCGTTTTATTGCCGTGGAAGTGTGTGACTCCTCTTTGGTATATGCTCATGTACTATCCTTTATCTAGTGGAGGAAACCCGAGATTTGGTGGACTAAAGGAACAGCGTCAATTAGCTTTTGAGCATGGTCAACCATGGTTTCCAGCAGATTTTCCAGGAACTCGTGCCGGCTGGGAGTGGCACCTCCAAGAACAAGAAGTACGAAAGAAGGAATGGGAGAGGCGGCCTAAGGGAAGAAGAGCCGAATTTGAGAGCATTGACTTGGGTAATGGACAGAGGGGCGAAGTAGGCCAGGGCTGGGCCTGTGACTGGGAGAGATTGGTTCGGGGAAGATCTCAAGACAAAGCCATCACCGAGGAAACCCAAGACACGAATGGTACTGAGGTTGTTGAAAACAGTCTGCCGGAAGGTGTGATTCGATCCCAATCATCGCTACCAACGGTGCAACAGCTAAAGCTAGAGACATTCCACCTTAACTCCAACACCAAACCTTGGCGATTCGCTGATGACAAGCCTTACGTTGCTACGGTGAAAGTGACTCTAATTGGTCGTGGGACGCCTACTCCGTGTGCGCGCCTATATCGACTTCCGTCAAATAATCCAGAACTACGCAGTCAGTGGTTGCTTTCGGCTTCCTCCACTCCAAAAAACAATACTCATAATTCCCCTCAAAGAGCCCAGATTCCGAAAGGCTCTCACGTATCGAACTATCAAAAGCAGAAACAGCAACCCCCAGCAGATCCAATATCGATAATGAACGAATCCCGGCAGAAACTTGCATCTTCGCTACTTGAGGCATCATCTCCTGAACAACAGAAAAGTCATCTTCCCTCGCCGTCTGAAGAGGATTTAATTGGTTTTGTCACATCTGGCAATTACAACTTGGCCCAAGGAAAAGGGACGGGTATTGGTGCTATTCTGCTCTCAAAGATAAAGAGTGACATTGTCACATCGGATCAACGACGCAATGGGAAGAGATCAACCAACAGACTCAATAGTGAAAGACGATGGTGTATTGTACGCTCTGCAGGGGAGCGAGTTGGAAGATTGGGGAAATGGGAATTTGTGTAATAGAAGTGCGCTGGATTTGGACAGTAGTAGAACCTTCAGTGATACCCATTTGCATGGCATGAATGAATGTATACGTTTTTGATTCGTTTTATTTGCGGCGTAAAGCGAAGTAAACGTTCGGTGCGGGTATTCTCCAGCCAAGATCATTGGAGTATGCCAATTGAGGTCCACTGGTAGGTTGAGTACATGTAATAGGGCTGATTGATATATACGTATATATATGTATTAATGTTGTGACAGTGCAAGGACTTTTTCACCGTCACTCAATGTGATCGTACATTGGAAAACATGCAACCTTTAGAGCGCGATTCATTGATAATATTTGATTTTATACCAGACCTCCTTATCACCGTATTTCTTCAACCCAGACAAAAACTCGAGCAATGGTATGTCGACACCTTAGGCACGGATCACGTGACCCCAGATGCTCTTTCCGATCGACGCCGATTCAACCTGACGACGATGTCAACCCGAACTTGCAGAAGCCACCAAGCACTCGACGGAACCCCATTGAAGCCTACCGATCTCGCATATTCTGCGCATACTGCTTTCATAACGCCCAGCAGAAGTTTCAGCCGCGATGGGCGCTGGAAGCTCGAAACCCGATGCCTCGGCTGGGTCTAAACATGTTTTTGCGAGGTGAGTGTAATAGTCACATCTACTCTTCACTATTCATGTATTGCCACTCAATTGGTTTGAAATATGAATGAATTTGCTGCTCTATGTGCGCAGACTGAATTTGGTGACTATGGCTAACTACTGAATCGACAGCGAAACACCAGTGCAATTCTCCGCCAACCTGGTAGAAGCGCTCCAGTCCGGCACAGAGGTACCGTGCACCTTCCCATTTGAGTCTACAGCCGATTTACTACAGATAGCATTATTGAGGCCTTTTTTGACTAGAGATTATAGACCGACTCGACTCGAGCTAAATCTCTCGAATTACATATCCAGACCCGCGTCGCAGAGGAATTGGAGCGGCTTCGACAAAGAGAAAAACAGACGCTCGAGGAGATCGAGAAGCGTTTAGCCGCTGAGCTACCTGAGCGCAAGACGAATGGCTTATCCTCTTCCGCATTTTCCTTTGGTGCTCCCGCCGGATCCTTAAACCTCGACGCTCCCCGGATCCCCTTCGCAGGACGAGAGCACGATGCGCCGTTGTTCCCAATCGAACCCACCCCACAAACGACGCCTGCCACAGCTCAGCGGCCGGAAGAAGCTGTCGATGCCTCACGTGAATCAGTGCTGAAGGAGATCGATCGTCTACGCAGCAAGCTTGATTCAAGGAAAAAACTCTCCGCGTTGGATGAGAACGTCGAACGGGCCAAGTCAGAGGTGGTCAATTGCTTGCGGATAAACGACCGACGGCCCCTTGACTGCTGGAAGGAAGTGGACAGCTTCAAGCAGGAAGTGGCCAGACTCGAGCGAGCCTTTGTGGACAAGGTTGTAGGGTAAATGGGGATCGGACAATACAAAGGAAGATAACTGTAGCATTAGACATTGCATTTCATACGTGTGTATACGAAGCAGAACATCTGTTGCATATTCTAGGACAATGGGCTTGCCTGTAATCTCGAATATACAATAATGATACAATAACTATCCAATATCCAACATCCAACATCCAATATCCAATATCCAACATCCAATATCCAATATCCAATATCCAATATCCAATATCCAATATCCAATATACAATACACAATACACTACACCAACAACCACGGGGCTGACGAGAGTGATTAATTAATGAATGCTTCCGTTAAAAGGCCGGCCCTAAGGCAGCCGGCGTTCCTGCCGCGCCGTAACTGGCCTCTCCCCCAACGGTTGCGGCCGCTAAGCACATCGATCATCGTGTTCGTCCTATCAGTAAACTTGCATCTACCTTCAACTGTGCAGATTGTTCTTCTCCCTGCATTCTTGCACTGCACTGCATTGCCATTGCTCCCTCGTGAGACCCCTCTCGTGCCGCATTTCGCTGTGATTTGCGCGATATTCTAGCACGGCGACTCAACCGTCCTACTCCCCTGCCTGCTCCCTGCTGCTTGCTGCTCGCTGCTCTGGTCTCGTCTCGTCATCAGGCTACGTACCGTCGCTGCTAGCACTACATCGCGCATATTACGTCTCTTCCAGCATGGGCCTCCATGACGGCAGCGCCAAAAGAGTCTCAGCCCGGAGCTGCTCCGTCTGGATCTACGTGGACGGCGCTGCTCAAGAGTAGCATCCCCAGCCTGGGCTTTCTCTTCGAGCTCACCGGCAAGCCGTGGACAGTATGGCTCGCGGTGCTGGGGCTAGCAGTAGCCTTACTCGCGCTGGGGCTCGGAATGCACGATAATATTATTCACCCCCCTCCCCATACTAATAATATTAACCCTCATCGCAGAGCCAGTAATGGCGACGCGGCCCACCTGGTTTCGGCCATCTCTTCGGTCGGCTACGCTGAACCCAGTTTGCTGCTGCGAGCAGCCAGTGCCAGCACCGGCAGCCCGAGCCCGTCTCCGCCTGCGCGACCCAACAATACCAGTAATAATACGACTGCCACTGATATCATCGGGACTTTCGCTCCGCTCTCTTATTACTGCTGCCACCAGCCCGCGTCCCCTCTCTGCGAAGCCTCACCCCTTCTACACGTGTGTTTCTCCGCCAACCCTCAGTTGATTCACTCGCCTGGCTACTTGCCCTTTTCTACTTCAGACGAGATGGTCATGGCTACTCCGCGTCCCTCCGTTGAGGCCGCTTTGCGGGTGGCACGTGAGTTCGACTACCCCTCAACACAAGTCCAACGCGGGGTCGATGAGTTTCTTCGCGAGATGTCCAAGGGCTTGTCCAAGACTGGTTCTACTCTCAGCCAGATTCCTACGTATGTGAACAGCGTTCCTAATGGCACGGAAAAGGTAATCCTCCATTCGCTTTCGCTCAATTGCCTGTTTTTCCTGTCCTTTTTCTCTTTCTCTTTCTCTGTCTTGACGTCATCGCTCCCCAGGCTACTTGGAGGACAAAAAATATCTATCCATCATTTCTGATCAATTAAAAACTCTTGAACTGAATCGTTATTTCAACAGGGCTTGTATTTGGCTGTCGACCTTGGGGGGACCAACTTCCGAGTTTGCTCCATCGAACTCCGCGGTGATAGCACCTTCAACCTCACGCAATCCAAAGTCCCAATTCCTCGTGATTTGATGGTATCTGCCTCGTATAAACAATTATTCCAATTTCTTGCCAAACAAATTGAGATTTTTCTTGAACTCCACCACAATGACCACTTTGAAGCCACTGTACGAAGGCGTCGCCTTACAGGTACCACCGATCAATACCGCCAAGCAGAAATTTTCGATCTAGGGTTTACCTTCAGCTTCCCGGTCCATCAAACGTCGATCAATAGAGGAACGCTGATCCGCTGGACTAAGGGATTCGACATTCCTGATGCTGTCGGTAAAGATGTATGCTTGATGCTGCAAAATGCGATCGATGAGCTCCGTCTCCCAGTCCGGGTTGCTGCACTTGTCAACGACACCGTCGGCACCTTGATGGCTCGGTCATACACGTCGCCTGGCAAGACTGAGACATTGATTGGAGCCATTTTTGGCACCGGCACCAATGGCGCGTACGTCGAAAAACTTAAAAAGGTAACCAAAATGGCTACTTCAGATGGCCCCGCACCTGATGATTCTGGAAACATGGTCATAAATACAGAATGGGGTAGCTTTGACAACCATCTCAATGTTCTTCCCAATACCATTTTCGACCAACAGCTCGACGCTGATTCGGTCAATCCTGGCATTCAGATGTTTGAAAAGCGAGTATCAGGCATGTTTCTTGGGGAAATTTTGCGTCGTACAATTTTGTCCTTGGTAAAAGACCCAGAAGCCAAGCTCTTACAAGAAGATGGCGTGTCTATTCCCCAATCATCACCTTTATATAGCTTGTGGGGGATTGATACTAGCTTTCTAAGTATCATTGAGGCGGACACTTCTTCTGATCTGTCTTTGACGAAGAATGCTTTGCGCAACCATTTCGAAGTGAATAACGCCAGCACCGATGATGCGCTGGCAATCAAGACAATTGGGCATGCCATAGCAAAACGTGCTGCCCGGCTAAGCGCTGTAGCTTTGTCTGCCATCATACTAGATACGAAGAAGATAGACACTGACGAAACCATCGACGTTGGTGTTGACGGCAGCCTTGTCGAGTTCTACCCAAAATTTGTAGAATACATCCGAGAAGCCATGCGCGAGATTAAGGAAATCGGCGAAAAGGAGAAGAAAATCCGTATTGGCATTGCCAAAGACGGTAGCGGGGTAGGTGCTGCTCTGATTGCGTTAGTAGCTCATAAGGGCAACGTCACTGGGAGACAGCAATAATTACGATTTATGTAATTGTTCATTGCCTATATGCATGACAACATCTTGAACTTCCATGTAATTTATTTACCACAGCCTTTGTTAGAACCATACTCAACCATACTCAACCATACTCAACCATACTCAACCATACTCAACCATACTCAGCGATTCCAAAATCTTTCAATTGTTCATGTCTTCACTTTGAGGCCCTTTGGGTGAACATATTATTATGGATGCGTATCTCGAAACGCGCTTCAGGATAGGCTGTACTTTGCAGGCTTATATTAGTTCTTTTAGCCATTGCTGATGAAATGCATCGCCGCGTAATCAATCGTCTTTGCTGCACTACAGCTTAAAATGGATTGTATTAGTTATCAAATTCGACTTCTATCATACATAAACATCACAGATGAAGACAGTGCTAGACAACCATGGTATCAAAAATAAAACCAAAATGTAGACAAACGCCTATCAATGCCCCCAAAAAAGTATGAAAGAAAAACACGAAGAGTGACATGGATAATTATCTCGAAAGTGAATGTAGACTCAAATATATACTCCATATAACCCCACACGCACTTCCAAACACCACCCGTCGATCAACCGGTATCACCGTATACATCAGACTTGCTACCACAGGTCTGTATTTCAGTCTGGCGATCATGATATCGGGCATATCCTCCCGAACCCGTGTAGCTGTAAACGCCAACGTATTCCCTTTCAAGATATTGATGAGTACAATGAACAACCAGATATTCATCACAGACCCGACGGTCTGGTCGAGCATGAACTTGATGATGAAATTCCGCGTGCCGTTATTTCTGCTGGTACTAGGTGCTGCAGATGCTGGCTTCCTGCTGGAAGACGAAGTCCAGCGCCAGAACTGAGAGGAGGACTGAACGCTCTCTATGCTTTTTTCTTTGACGGCTAGTTCCTCCATGGGGATTAGGATGGGCTGACTGTCGACTGCTCTAGGATTGGTCGAGGATGATGATAATGAGGAGGAAGATGAGAACCATCTTCTAAGTGAAGTTGGGAAGCCTGGATAATGAGCTTCCATCCATCGCTGCCAGTAGAAATTGATTGGCACGATGATAATGCAATAAGTGACGAATTGAATGAGTGCCGCGAGGTTTAATTTGAAGGGTTCCTGTTTGCAGTCAGCTTATATCAATTTACCGAATGGCTGTTGATAGTTTGATATAGTAGCATACAGTAGATTTCCATTGATCTATGATCTGTGCCAATATGTTGGAAATGGCATTGACGATTGTCGATTGAACTAGAGTCACGTATAAAGGTGACCACATGCCTGTCTTGCCCTTTATCGAAGTCTGGAAAAAAGTGCAACAATAAGTCGCGCTTTGGTCGATTTGAAGTACAATTTAGGAAATTGATACGTATTCCATCCCCAGAGCCAAGCTGCTTGCTTGTTTATCGATGGTGCTTGAGCATCCGCCGCTAGACGTGTACGTATCCACGCAGAAGATACAGTGCAGATTTATGAAATTACAGTAACATGGTAAGGTGTATATAATGAACTTGTAAAAGTTGTAGCTGTAACAAGACTAATTAATAAAATGTCAAGATTATGTATGCTCTGGTTGTGTGTTGCATGTGGGCAGGCTTGTACGTGGCCTTTCAGACCAGCCGGCCCAGGATGCACTAAAGATTAGCCCGTACAGCCAATCATTTTCCTTCGATTTTGTTACAAAGTGAATATGACCAGTTCTCAGAATATTATGATATTTGCATATTCGCATATTCGCTCGTTAAATGATGATCAACTCTAATTACAGCTGAAAGAAAAGAACAGACATAATCCGAATCATGCCCTTTTGCGAACAATCACATTCGGACCCTTCTTTGCGACGACGAAATGGTCGATCATTGCAAACTGTCCATCGGCGTCTTCGCCCGTCTTATCGGCAAATTCAATGTCAAAAAGGAACATAATCCTGGCCAATGTGATGCGCATCTCCATCAGTGCCATACTCTTACCGATACACCCACGTGGCCCAATGCTGAATGGGCAGAATGCCCGTCGCGCAATGTCAATGTCGTACTTCGTTGACGTCCATGAAAGCCCGGACGTGGATTGGCACGTTGCACCCTCAATCCATCGCTCAGGGATATATGCCATCGGCTCACGGTAATATTCTGCCTGACGGTGGATGGAGAATGTCGGGGTACCACAGTTAGTTCCGGCTGGAAGGTGAACGCCGTCTACTTCAGCACCGCCTTCCATTACTTCTCGCGGAATGGCTCCAGGGACAGCTGGGGCTAGTCGCATGGCTTCGTCGACGCAGGCTTTGAGGTATACCAGATCATTCAATTGAGGACCACTGACAATGTCTTCGACATCGCTAAACGTTGATCGGACTTCTTTCTTCAGCAATTCCAAGGTTTTGGGGTGACGGACGAGATAGAAGAGAGTTGCTGCCAGACTAGTCGAGGTGGTATCGCTACCGGCGATCATGAGGACATTCGACTCGCCCCAGAGTTCCTTCATTGAGAGCCCCTCGCCGGTCTCCGGGTCTTTTGCATTGAGTAGATAGAAGAAAAAGTCCTTCTTTGCATCGTGTCCGGCTTCAACACGCTCCTTGGCTCGCTTAGTCGCTTCGACACGCGAGTTCATAATGAAATTCCATCGCTCCATCGTCAACTTTCTGATGAAGATTTTGTCGAGACCCCATCTGTCCAGAGGCATCCAAAGTCCGCACTATTCTCCCTGTCAGTATTTGCTGGAATGGCTGAGAAGCAGTATAGGCTTTATGCATACCACATAGTGTCGGTACGCAGCACAGTCAACCAAATGGACCATTCTGCGCTTTGCGCTGTCAATCAGCATGTCAAAACTTTTTCCAAAGCACAATTCTCCCAAGACATCATAAGTCATGAAGCTCAACCAATTGCTCATATTGCGCACGGTGTGGCCTTTTTCGGTTCGATATTCATTCTCCAGCATGATATCGCGGCCATATTGAGGGTCTTCAGCTAGAATTGCGCAGAGCTGCCGAATGTGGAGTAGCATAACATCTTCCATGCCTTTCAAGGCATTGTCTGAAAATGCGTGACTCAAGACGCGGCGTTTCTTTCCGTGCAAGGTCTTGTCAATGGCATTATGGGTGTTGTAGACGCCTTTGATGGCAGTGAAGCCATTGTAGAAATCGGCCTTCTTGACACGTTTTCCATGGCCATAGATATCATGCAAACTTTGAGCGGTATTGAAAGACACGAAGTTTGGAGCTACTCGGACATGCGATCCGTAATGTTGATGTAGACGATCTAGCCATAGATGACGGTCACCCTTTAGTCCATGGTAAAGCTGCACCCACGGCGTTACTGATGCAAGGAGCGGGCCGGGGATGCGCCGTAATGGATGGAAGAAGCGATTGTATACGACATAGCCTATCAACTAGAAGCGAATAAAATTGAGTGTTAGTCCACCTCTCATTCCCCCGTACCAAGATAAGGAAGACCACATACCGAAATAACAAGCCCCCCAAGTGCGAGTCCCGTTGCGAACCGCGCCGAAGCCAAATGCTCAAGAAGCATTTCCGAGACGGTTCCGTCGCTGTGATTGGCGAGGAGGAAAAAGACGAGCCCGGCGGTAGCCGAAGCAAAGCGGATATGACGTGAGCTGCAGGTGCAGCGTCAGAGTTATTGGCGGGGAGGTTTTGGTGATAGTGATGGTGGTGGTTTTGGTCTGGGGTAGGTGATTGTACTTATATGTCGTTCAAGCTCTCGGTTAAGAACGGTTGTGTTCCACGATCTCAAATGCAGTCGCAATACTGAGCAGGATTCATCCTAATTCCTGGAATATCCGGAGTATTTTGCGTAAAGCGCAGTTGACACTGTAATACGCGCACCTTAACTATGTAGAAAAAAATATGGAATATCGGTAATCGTCGAACAGATCTCTATCTGAATTCAGCGCGTGGCGGATGTTTCGGAATTTCGATACAATCCACATTTGTATTTATGATCAAGCTCCGCTATCGTTGCTGTACCCGTGAACACCGCCATCTAAAATCCATTGCTCGTTATCATCATTGTCGTCCTGTACTCGGCGCCAAGTCTGCTTGGCCTCTCTACGGGGAGCCTTTTCGTCAGTCTGGTCACTGGTCGTACTCTTCCAGATAGGCCGTACTAGTCCTCCGCGCGCAAGTAGAGGGTTTTTACTAAATGCAGCCCTACCGTGACTTGTGTCGTTGCTAGAGGCCGTAGCGGCCTCTTCCGGCTCTTCTTCAGTGACATCTGCTGATGCGCTTGAAGGGGCCGCCTGATAAGTTCGTACGACACGGCCACCTTTGATATCTAAGCTCATTATAGTCTTCTTTCTCTCCCACTCAGGCTTGGCTTTCTCCTCCATCTCTCTAAGGATTCGCTGCTGTTTTTTTAACGCAAGAGCTCGCTGGGCTGGGCTCATCCATTGTGTCGAACCTACATTCGGTGTCTCGAAATCTGCTGCTTCGTCCACGACACGTGTGCGTTGGGCATTATGCGCTTGAAAAGAAAGTAATTTATCTCGATGCGCCATGGCTGCATCAAGTTTACTGGGAGAAGTGGACGACCCAGAAAGGCCTGGACCACCGGTATGATGGACAACCTCATTATGTGCTCTCATTTTCTCTTGTCCCCGCTCGGCACGTAGTTCCTTGATCATTCCTTGTATCTCTTCGCTGGATAATAGCGGTGTGCCGCAGAAAGAGCACGGCTGTAATCCTTCCAACGAACAGATTATTTTTCCACAACTGAGACAGTTCGGAGCTGGCGTGAAAAGTGGGTGTATCAAGGCATCGCAATTGCACGTCTGCCTGCCTTTAGTGAATGTAGGGTTTGTAGACACTTCGAGTGCTGCAATTGCGGAGGTCAAGTCTGCAATATTTGTCGTTGTCACAGACCCTTTCGCAGGAGTTGATTGGCCGGAGCCAGAGCCAGAGCCAGAGGGGTGTTGTCGTGAAGATTTAGCAGCCTTGGATTTTACATTGGGCAGGTAATCAGATATCAAAGGGCCGGCTGCCGACGGAGGTGCTTTGGAGCTGATGGTTTTCGGTGCCGGAGAGGGATTCCGTGAACCTGCCGGGGAGGATTCGTACGATGACGGTGGGTTCGTAGTCTTTGGCTGCAAGAAAGCCGCTGGTTTTGTGGATGGTGACGGCGTATCACGCGACCGGGAGAATGTTGCCATGTAATCAGATTCCTGATCGGATTTTCTGTAGGCCCCGGACATATCGCCATAGTTATCTGGTCTCCGCGGTGGTCCGGTGCTATGCAAGGGTGCATTTTTTCGTTTCGACTTCTTGGTCTGGCTCTTTTCGGGTCTGCCATCTTCATGATCTGTTCGTGGAGTAGTTGTACCAGATTGCGGGGCAGATTTAGAATCGTTCCGTCGTCTCGAATTGAAGGAGGATATAAATTCGAGAACAGGAGGTGAGTCTCCTAGGAGATTTTTCAGGTGCTCTGCGCTGTCTTCTTTTGAGAGACCAACAGAGTAGGTGACAATTTGTGTGAGTGATTCTTCATCAAGAGGAAGCAGATTCGACAGCTGGGGAACAGCCCACGCAACGATGTCCCCGACCATGATGTGAACGGTTAGGGAGGTAATATCTCAAGCATGCCCACAACTATGTATTTGACTCCACCGCCAGCTTTTGTAGTAGGCGAACACGATTTCTCCTGGTTGTAGTCAGAGGCAGAGGAGTCTTGTTTGGGGTTGAGTGAGCGGGTCTCACCTGCAGGCTCGATGTCCCAATGCGGCAAAGCGCCAATGAGCAATTGTATATGCCATCTGACTCATCATTAAAATAAGCGATAGTTATGAAATATGGATCGTCAATATGGATAGATACTAAGCTATCTCTGGAAGGGAAAATCGGCATATTTGTTCTGACAAGATTGAAGCAGTCAAGTTTTCGAGAATAAGATATCGTACAGAGAGAACTACCAAGCATTCTTTGATGTATGATGATATGCAAGTATAAAACAACAACGAAGACTTCAGATAAGCCAGCAAAGAGAAGTAGTGTAGGACTCCGTGCTACTTGATAGCGATTGATAAACACAACGAAGACAAGTAAGGAAAGCGTGATATATTGACACGTATGACAACAACCATCTGACGCCTAAATGCTATGCAGTCAACAATTTATGCAGTGGTCCAAGCAGTGATGATAGGATTGCACGCTGAGGTTAGTGAGAAAGGGAAGACGATGCAACTCGAGGCCTGATTTATTTCATCTTTCATCTTTCGATCTCAGTTCTGTGCATCGTCACCTTGTTTGTAAGAAAATTTCCATAGACAGGAATCAAGTTTCTGTCTTAACAATTCCATCCTCTGACGGCACCTTAACCTCAGCCGACTCCGCAGCTTCAGCAGCCTCTTCAGCCAGCATGGTATCTGGAGTGGCTCCGTTTTTCAGCTTGCTCGGAGGCGCAGGCTTACTATTTCCAAGTTTCTTTGGCGTGTTTGGTTTTTTCTTTTTGGGATTGATAGGAGCTGCATCACCGTCGGGAAATGGCCTCTTTATTGGTCCTGTATTGGTCGGAGTAGCGGATGCACCGTCTCGGTTCCGCGTAGTGTTCCGTCCAGAAAGTCCCATACAGCGGTCCAGATGTGCTGTTACTCTATTCGTTTGAAAGTAACGCGGGCAATTTGGACACTTGATGGTTGGAAATTCAGGTGCGCTTTGCTTAGATGTATTGTTAGCATCAGGAGTGGATGGAGGGCTAGAACCCGGTGTGTTGGTGCTGGTGTTCGTGGCCTTCTTCTTCTTTTTTGTCTTATCAGTGGCAAATGGATTGCCATGTACGTCGAATCCAGGCTTACTGATAAGAGGATGTTTTGTACAGTATTCCCTCGACGGATCCGGAGTAGGTCGGGCTCCAACGCCGGCCGTTGGGTAGAGCAATCGAGGCAGACAACAATAAGGACAGATCGTTTCCTTCGTTGTGGCCAGTGGATTCCCTTTCAGATATACCTTTCCATCATCGTAAATTGCACCTTCTGTCTCTACCTTCACTTTGGACTCGGGATTCTCGCCGGCTTCTAATTCCGCCTTTTGACGAGCCAGGACGACAGCAGACCGCATGCGAGCAATTTTTTCATCTCGATGTACCTTTGCCACAATATCATGGATAATATTGTAAAAGGTATCATTTAAAATCTCCTTCGACTTCTGCTGTGTTAAATTTGGCTTGTTTCGGGTGGTTGACAAGCTTACCAGGTCCGAAAACGAGCTTGCTGAACAAACTCGAGAGTCCGTCTCGGCGGATTTGGTTGCGTCTGAGCTAGTCATTTTGAAGTCGGCTTCGTCTATGTCGTCCCTGTTTTCACAGTATATCAGCATTTCTGTAGAAATAAACAAATCGTTTTCTTCTCAGGAGGTACAAGCAGCACAGACCTTGGAGGTCGATGGCAATCCCTCAGGGACTCAGCAGCAAGAAACTTGCCGCGCCCTAGTCACAATCATTGATTTGTCCACTGATTGCCCATCAATAATTTTGTATGCGATTCCGTCTGTTGATATAGAAAACCGAGGCAATGACTGGTAGGAATAACGTTCAGTTGATTGCGACCCGGCGGTTCGCTGTAGAGGCGATTTAGAGCTTCGGAATCGGCTGCAAAAGAAGAAGTAATTGTGACTGTGGAGCTTTTTCGACAAAGCTGTAGCTAGTGATTATTCTCGTGTCGTAGAATAAAGGCGATGCTCCCTCGTGATACGGTCTTGAAAGGATAGTGACATTGCCATTTCCTGCAGAGCACCGGCGGCCGAGGACCTTCGCCTATTCGGGCTAGTGCGGCTGCAAACACCGCCGGCCGATAAGGTCTCTTATCGGGCCTTTCTCCGCATACATATTAATTACTACAGGTACCTCATGCCTCACGGTGCCCCTCGCTGCGCTCCTCTGCACCTCTCTCGATCCAAGGATATACCCAACCCGCCTGTTTTCTGCTTGCAGACTGGCCTCTTGCTTACTCGTGTCTGCCGTGTTTTTCCTTGTTTAATTTCCCACGTCACCTTCCCCCAGGCCCATGGCGTATCAATTCTTCGCCAAAGGGCAGGCGAAACAACAACGAACAGCAACAACACCCTCTACGCCTCTTTCGCCTCCTTCTTTACAGACCTCCTCATTGAGCAAGCAGCCGCCGATACATCCTCCGCCTCTAGTGCTCCCGCAGTCGACCTCGTCGTCCGTGTCCAATAAAACCCCTTCGATCGGTGACCCGGCGTTTCAACCCCTCCCTTTTACAGAACCCATAACTAGCTACCAAACTCCGCACCCGC
This sequence comes from Talaromyces proteolyticus, assembly GCF_021365285.1. Classification (NCBI taxonomy): domain Eukaryota; kingdom Fungi; phylum Ascomycota; class Eurotiomycetes; order Eurotiales; family Trichocomaceae; genus Talaromyces; species Talaromyces proteolyticus. The sequence goes on along the minus strand of NW_025764284.1, from coordinate 546,818 downwards.
ATATCACCATCGACCAGGTCCGCACTGCTCATATCCCTTCTCTTAGTCGAATTACAGGACTTCTTCTGCCCATACGCTACCCGGGCTCATTTTACACGGCATGTATTACCGACCCAGTCATTGCGTCGATATCCCGCGTAGCCGTCTACCATGATCATCCTGTTACAGCGGGCCCGACTGTTGAAACCACCTTTGCAGGACAATCACCAGCAAAAGCTGGGGCTCTAGGAGGGACAGATAAAGTCATTGGAGGTATCAGATGCCGACTGGAAAAACTTCCCGTAACATTTGCGGGAAATCCTACATCGGAGGAAAGGCCCCCTATAAACTTATACATACAAACTCTCCATCTTCTCTCCCCACACCGGGGCAATGGTGTTGCAGCTTCCTTACTTCATTCCTTTTTATTTTCTCAACCCCCTTCCGAATCCGAGAAATCCTCATATCGTGTCTCTTCGCTCGTGAAACACTATAATATTCGCACGGTAACCGCTCACGTCCAGGAAACAAACGATGACGCTCTGAAATGGTATACTTCTCGGGGATTCTACATTGAAGATGGTGTTGTGCAGGGCTATTACCGACGACTCAATCCTGGCGGAGCTAGAATTGTCAGATTTGATCTCAACTGGGAAAGAGAAGAGGCGCAAAACCAAGAATCGTTCTCTCATTCGAAAATAATAGATACCAAAACAGAAGACGGGGACGAAGATGACGGTTGGGAAAAGTTGGAAGCGGAAGATGACGATGCCGATGATCACGGTATCATTCATCTTGCTGACAGTCGCGCCCTTGACAGTGGGGAAGATTCGCAATCCACAACAAACTCCGTGAAAAGAAAACGAGAAACTGAGGATGACATACAGAGGAGCGGGAAACATTAGAGTATAGTTTCTTTTCTATCATCTTGCATTGCCCTTCGTCTTGATCTTCTACTTCATGCATCCGTCTGATAGACGCACCTTATACCCATTATGATATAGAAATGTTATATCAATCTTGTTCCATCCCCGAACCTTCGTACCTCCAATTCGAGGCATCTCGGTACCCAACTTAAACGAGTAGCTTGATATCTTCGGCCCAACCAACCTGACTACTTTTTCTAAATTAGATCTAGAGACTTTTATACGTTTGACATAGGAGACTTTGATCGTGAGTTGTGGACCCACAAAAAACCCTCGCATATCAAACATAAGAATGTCCAGTTCCTTCCGAGTCAAATGATGTCTGCTCCAACTCCAGATTTTAGCTGGAATTGACATCTTCATAGGGTTGATACCATTCAATTAAAGCTTCTTATACTCTTTACCCTTTCTTGTCCTTGGAGAAAGGGAAAAAGCAAGTTTATGATGACTAGTTCATTTTCTAAACTGACTAGAAGAAGGAATCGGGTATCCTGTTATGCTGAAACTATGAACAAAAGTGAGACGAATGAAAAGCTATTGAGAGGAAAATGTACAAAATATGCGCCGGCCATGAATGCTTATATACTGAATGGCAATCCATCATAACACAAATACTACAGCGGTCTGTTTCCGTTGCGTCCAAGGACCAATCTGAAATCATATAGTATAGTTCTCTGCATGTAAGAAAATTTCATCTTTGGTTTGGTCTGTCATGACAAGTTGTTGCAGCCCTGCTACTGTATTGGCAACTTCGACTCGCATGCTTGGTGGTCCACAGACAAAGACGCATGTGCGACGTCCCCAGGACTTGGAGTGTTCGAGTAATATGTTTCTTAAACCGGGGCGTCCGTATTCGGTTCGCCAGTTATCTTGTTTTTGTCGCGGAAGAAAAGCAAATCGTGTCAGAGTGCTTCTGGTCTGTTGAAGAGGTGCAGACATGGGTTGCGGTTGTGGCTGTAGTGGTGGTTGCTGCTGGAAACCAAATTCGAAGCCATGATTACTATTTTGGGGTATGGGTTGTGGTTGGGGATATGCATATGGTGCATATGGGTCGTAATAGGGGTATACAGGGTAGGGTTGTCGACTTGAGCCAGCACCACCCTGCATGTAGGCTCCGGGAAGTTCAGTAATCGCGTCCTCATTTTCACGTCTTAGTTCTTTTTCGTGCTCTAGATTGCCACCAGCTGCTTCGCGAATCCAGGCTGAATCTCGTTTGCTAGGGATGCCCTGAAGAATCTCGTTCACCGTCTGTGTGGCAGTCGCTTTGTCTGTATCTGAGCCGGTCAAGAAGAAGTGGCATTGGACTGAGTCTGGTGGTGCAAACTCTCTACAGATTCTCAGCTCTTCTTTGAACCATTCCATAGTTTCTGGATTCTTTAATGCCCACACAACTCTAACGTTCTTGGTGACAGCGTTTCCATCCCTAATTTTCTTGATCAAGTTAAGCAGTTGGCTAGCAATTGCTGTGATGCCACTACCTCCCGCGACAAATACCACGTCGTCGAATGCAGCTAATTCTCGTTGCATTCCACCATAAGGCCCGTCGAGGAATGCACGGTAGATTTTATATGGGCCCTTCTTTTGTGCAGTTTCCATGACTTTGCGTGTGAACCCTTTGAAAGGGCGAAAAACAACGACCATGTCGCGATACTCTGGTCCATAATTGGATGGGAAGTCGTCACTGCAAAGTGAAGCAATTGTGAAAGGATGATTTTCCAAGGGAGAAATGCCTGGCATTCTTAGGTATACATATTGTCCGGGCCGCCACCGCATCTGTGTCGGGATAGTCACTTTTACTGCATTTCCTGCAAGTAGAGCCACTCCAGATTCTTCTCCAATCAACCATCCGAAGCGTAACGGGCTGAACCAATTCAGGTAAAAGCCTCGAATAAGGTAGGAAAAGAACCACACCGCGATGGTCGCCCACAAATAATTCCACGAAAGGAGAAAGTTTTTGGTGTGCCAAATAAGCATGCCCACAAAAACAACTGCAATCGGACCGTGCAAGTAAGCAAATAGCTCGTAAGCTCTAGATCGTATATATGTATGCGAATGAATGCAGAGTACAGCTAATGGAACAAAGGCTGCCACTCCGCTACCGTATATATACATGTTGACCCCCTGTGGAACGAGGGCCTGTTGAAAGATGGCGTAAGCACCATCCTCCCATACCGGGGTGACGTAGAATGGGATCATATGAATGAGGCTCGCGAAGAGGCATAGATACGCAAGCCACCGATGGAGAACATTAAGGCGCTCGTGTCCAATACCAGTCGCCAAAGCCAAGACATTAGGTTTAGTGCCTAGGGCGACAATCCAAGGAATCATTGCCACGGCAATCATGCCTGCACGTATAGCTAATGGTGGTGATCCTAGAGCGATACTGGAATAATACAATGGCTGAGGAATGAAACAGTATAGCACCACAAAGCCTAGCGCAATCAGGACAAGGATAACCACGGCAAGAGGCGGGAAAACGACGTGTAGCTTTCCGATTGTGACTGTTGGAATTGGTCTGTAAAATACCCAGCGAAATAGTGCAACGAGATTATTCAACGGTGCAACTGATGAAGCGCCATATCCACGGGACGAAGGAAGGTCACCGTGTGCTGGGAAAAATTTCTTGGTAGAACTATCAGTGGCAGCACTTGGAAGCTCCACTTCTGACGCTGCTGTAGGCGACTTGACACCCGATTCTTTGTAAAGCGCTATCCGCACACGATCGCCTAGGAGGTGATAGACGCGAACTAAACATGTAAATACAACAAGGACAAGACTGAAGTACACCCATCCTAGCGCATATTTCCCTGACTGCGACCATGGGTCTTCTTGCATCTCAGCCTGTTGCTTAGCAGTAGTTGAGGCAGTGATCGGAATATTGATGCGTTTCGCCAGCGAAACGAGAGGACTGAGAATGTTGCTGGACATCTTGGCGATATGGTGAATTAATACCGATAGTCGCAAAGGTATAATGTCTTGAGTAACCTGATGCTCTCCACAGCCGACTGTGCCTATCAAAGGATCACATATGACAAAAGGAGCAAATCATTGATATTTCCCCAGAAATGTGAACTATTCCTAGGTTCATCCAAAGAGAGATCTGCTCGACGCTGGAGATTCGCCGAAGAAATTCAGACTTGCGAGTTCAGACTGGAAACGGCGGTAAGGGAAACCAGCAGTACAATGATTGATTGGTGTGTCTGGGAATAATCAAGACGAGTCATCAAGCACTTCTCTATGACAGGTCACTGGCTGTCCTGTTCATGGATAAGAGCGCACGTAGCTGCTGAGAGTCGACAATGTAGACAAGTGTAGGTGAGCAGAGTCAGTTGGGATGGCGAAGGTTCATGTATTATTCCGCATTGAGCGGGGAAGCTCTAGACCGGTGCAACAGCAGCATTATTCTGGGCCAGTCGCAGCAACCCTAGGACAACAGGCGCTTTCATCCGGGACCTCATCCGGAAGTGCCTCTGAATTGCCAAAAATAGTGCTACTCTTGCCAGCGGGCGACGACAATGCGGACTTAAGGCATTCGATAGGAGGAGTTGGCAAATGATAGAGCAGCCGTATGCCAGCCTCGACATTAGTGTCACAGTGGCTACACGTCGACACTGGGCAATTTCCACCGAAGCCAAACACATTGGTCAGGTGTTGTCGCCCACTTGGCGGGCTAATTGCAGTGGCTGTTTGGCCTAGGACAATTGCCCAGTGACAATCACCCGCAGCTTCTTGAAAAAGCGATGTCGATCACGATTGATGCGAAATCAACAGAAGGGAAACCAGTTGAGCGAATGAGAAGGCACAGTTAGGCGCTCTTCAGGAGCGGCGACGGGCAAATCAGACGGACAGACAGCCATCCGCGAGTGATAGCGGTCCAAGCTTTGCAGTAGCGTGAGGAACATCGTCACTATCTTGCAGAACTCCCCCGACTAGGCCGACTAATTAGTAGTAGTTCTTCGTGCTTCACGGCTCCACCTGCGAGGGCCAGAGGCCATTGGGTCATGGCGATCTGGATGCACCAGGCGGCGGGCACTAGCATTAAAGCCGTCTGAGCAGTGACAGAAGCGGTGGTTTGTGCGACTGTGTGGAGAGGCCGAGCATGTAATTATGCTTTTCAGACTTGCATGAGCAACCGCTGAGTTTTAAATAGAAGACTGATAGAAGCTTGCTGGATCGGAGGAGACATGTGATTGAGAATGCCAACGCTGGGAGGGCTCGAGGTTGGTGTAACTGTGAAGAACACGACTTCCACGTTGTGTAGGCCTGCAGTGTATCACGTGATCGTTAGTGATTGAGCAACAGTAATCAGTGAAGTGAGGAACTAGAATGCTGATGCATTCTTTAGCTATAAGATGAAAAGAGTCCGGAAGTCTCTGGCTGGGCTTTGGCATTTAGAGGATGCATCTTCAATAGACATGTTCGTTCGTTGTTTCGCGTTATTAAGGCAGGGACCGTCGTCAGTCGGGGCAGTGCTTAGATTCACAGTCCAAAGCCAATCTACTAAAAAAACAAACCAAAAAAGGACTACCCCATGCTGAAAAGTTAGCTGGACACGGTGCATTATGAAAGTTATAGATTCAGATTGCTGCTATGCACTCTCGCCTCTGATTGGACAAACAGGGTGGTAGAGATGCAGCTACCGCCTTCGAGTTGAAATTATTCTGCCGGCGCAAACAAGAAAAGACAACCAATCCGGCTTTCTCAACATAACTCGCTGTGCTTGATTCTCATACTCGTGCTTGTAGAGTAGGGGTTAATCATGGCACCGCCTGCTGCTACCGATGCCCCAGCTATCCCTGGGCCTTCACCTCCTTCGCTGTCTCTCCCACCTTCACAATTTGCCCGTCTGCAACCACACGCCTACCTTCTTGCTCACTTGTCCCCGCCTCCCTCCAGCCAACAGTCGCCCATACGAGCCAATGGACGCACTCCTTTAGAGTTCCGGTATACCTCTGCCAATTCCGGTTCTTTAACGCACACCAATGGCAGCGCTGTGGTGAGAATAGGCGACACTGCTGCCGTGTGCGGCGTGCGGGCGGAAGTGCTACATACCGAAGATATAGCATCTTGGGGTGTCTCTGCGTCTTCCAGTGCGAGGAAACGAAGGAGAACTGATTCAGGAAATGAAAACGGTGAAGGTGACGATAACGACAACAGCCAAATCAAAGACCTCAATCTTTTGGTCCCAAATCTTTCATTGAGCACAGGGTGTGCGCCAGGCTTCATACCAGGCGCCCCTCCGTCAGCACTGGCGCAGTCACTGTCGCACCGGCTTCTCTCCATGCTACATAGCTCTCATATAATATGTGAAGATGATCTGCGAATATGGTATCACCCACCAGACTTCGATGCCATCGAGCGTCAACAGTCACGCAAAGATAATGAAATGGAAACCGATGCGGGGGAAAAAGAAGATCCAGAGAGCCCTGAACCAGAGATTAGAGGATTCTGGGTACTATATATTGATGTCATGATGATTTCTCTCGCTGGAAATCCTTTCGATGCTGCATGGGCCGCTGTGATTGCGGCTTTGCGGGACACGCAACTGCCAAAGGCGTGGTGGGATGTTGATAATGACATGATACTATGCTCAGACGAGGCTTCGGAATCAAAGAAACTCAACCTCCGTGGTCTTCCAGTTGCGAGCTCCTTTGCTGTATTTGAGGCAGATGCTGCCGCAGACTGGCGTGCCGTCGTGCTTCCGAATGTCGAAAAGGCAAAGACCAAACAGACAACTCGTGAGCAACAGAGATGGATCTTGGCTGATCCGGATGGGTTTGAAGAGAACCTGTGTCAAGAGCGGATATGGATAATGGTTGACCGGAACGAAGAGAACAATAAATCGAAGATAATAAGCATGGAGAAGAATGGAGGCCTATCTGTTGGCCGTGACGAACTGAGGATGCTTGTCGACATCTGCCTAAAAAGACAAGAGCAGATCAAAGATATATTGCAAGCGTTGTAATAGTTTAACAAGAAAATAAAGTCAAATCGACAATGATACCAATCCCATTTCAAACTGAATCAGATTACCATAGAACACCTTAATTGATATATCTACTTTACATTAATCGGTATGTATAGATCAATCGACCCCAGCATGTGTGCGATCAAAAGATAGACTTTAATTCTGATCACATAAGAAAACGCCCGAAATGCATACATAACGAAACGCCAGGCAGCATAGGAGCTCACTAGTCTAAAGCTTCTTTTTCGAGGAATCTTTATGAACACTGCCTTCACAAAGCTTCTGCAAGTCCGGGGCCTTCTTTGGCAGAGAAATGGACAATGAAAATAGGCACCTTTCATCTAGCTCATCCGTTTTCTTAGACACACCTTTGGAACTATTACCCATAGAAGTCTCGTCCCCAGAAGTTGTCTTCGATGTCTCCTTTTTGCTTTCGCCTTCTTGACCTTTCCTTGTTTCGCTTATGTCAAATGGAGCTTTGACATCGCCTGCCCAGATACGTGCAAACAATCCTCGTTTATTATCTGATTTTCCCTTTTCATTATCCTTGTCTTTCTCCGTCTTCGAATCAACCTCGGCATCTTCACTCATATCCGAGAACTCCAACATAAAAGGCAGCTCTCCCCTATAAAATGCGGTACCCCACAAGGAAATGAGAACGCCCGGTACTAGATAAAGCAGCGCGGGCTGGGCATGGTTCGAGTACTGCATCACCAGAAGAGTTGCGATCATGCCCACTATATATCCAATAAGGCTGGCGTAGAAATATGGCTTGGGAAAGGCCTGTGCATCTGGATAAGGAGGTTGGAGTAATGATAATTGGGTGGGTTTCGATTTAGTCCAGAATCGTTCGCCCCATCCTCCAGTTGCGGTTTGGTAAATTGGTTTCGTGTCATTTTGCTCACAGTCCGCACTTTCGGGTTTCTTCAGCCCCTTATACTTGTAATACAGGTAAAGGTCGAAACGTAGCGCGAGGCCGATCATCATACCCGGTACAACAATATCGCCTAGCCCTAACATGGCCAAAGAAATCTCATTGGGATCTGCCATAGGGTCGGAAGGGCGAGGAATTAAGAGTTTGATGGGAACATCTAGTTTGGTCGCCACTGTTACCATCAACGGTGTAAAAAAGACAAAATAAATGTCGTACAAAAACAGCGAAACAAGGATCAAAGTGCCAGTTAGGAAAGTTGATGGCGACATGAATTGTAGAGAACCATAGCAGAAGCTGAATCCTAAAAGATTAGTAAGCCACCATGGCTTTGCAAAAAATGCGAAATATGCAACAGCAGCCAACGCAATGGCTGCTCCAATAGTATCAAGAATACCGAACCGCGTCTTGATGTTAATAAGACTGAGTATTCTAGCGCGTAGTCGCAATTTTTGATATAATACACCACGAAACGTCCACAGGAAACTGCATATTGCGGCAGGTAATGGAATGGCCCCAATTAAGCCTGGAAGAGGTGATTTGCGCTGTACTCCAGATTGACTAGTCGACTGGTTCCCCTCCTCATGAGAAATGAATAATGTTTGTGATTGTTCAATTTTCCATTCATAGCCTCGAGAGGTATATCTCGAGGGAAATATAAATGACCGTGAAACTTTAAGTCCATCTGTCAAGAACGCGGCCGCAAAAAACAAACCCATCTGCGAAAAGTAGAAGCTGAGGATCTTGTTGAGAATCGCCGGGTCTTCTAACCATTTGATGACAAGATAGAGACCACCCAGAGTCAATCCTGCAATCAATGGAAACATAAGGGCATCTGAGGGCTCTAACCCTTCCATCTTGGGCTTTATATCATCCTCTTCATCGTCATCGTCGTCGTCATCGTCTGCAGCTTTAGACTTCTTTTTCTTCGGTTTGGCTGCTGATGAGGGCCGGGATAGCGAGGCGTGAGATCCAGCGAAGATCGGAAGTAAAGCTGATAGTATTAGGTGTGTGTAGGTAAAGAGGATGGGTCTCGAGGTGTTGAATTGGTCATATGCCTGTCCGAGGAGCTCGATCATGGAGCTAGCTTCGGACATCACGAGCTGCAGATGGTCGCACGGAGACCGTAGGGCAACTATAACTATGCGGATAGTATTTGTAACAATTCCAAAGTTTCCGATCTGTATATATTTGTATATCTGCTGAAGATATATCAGACCGTCGTGGCCAGAGCGTTCAAATGTTGTTTTGTCGCGTTGGTGAAATGTGGCACGCCAAGTGCGGATAACGGAAGGAAGTCTCCAAGAATAGTTAGAAAAGTATTGCGATGGACATTCCCCGCCAACTCCAACTTCTCTTCTGCCAACAAAACTCATCCATATAACCATAGGGAAATTTGAAACCACTTTTGATAATAAAATGGCTACAGATATTGCCATCGACACGACTATGGTATGGCTCTATCCTATGTCAGACCTCTAGCGACTGACTGACGAGACATTCGATAGGGTTCATTCGTTGTGGAACTGTACAATGATCATGCACCCAAGGTAAATAATAACTTGAATACTTGACTTGATGTCATTCTAACTCTTTCTCAAACTAGACCTGCAAGAACTTTGCAACCCTTGCTCAGAGAGGATATTACAACGATGTCGTCTTCCATCGCATTATTCCGAATTTCATGATCCAAGGCGGCGATCCCACAGGGACTGGACGAGGAGGTAGTTCGATTTACGGCGAAAAATTCGAGGACGAAATCAATACTTCACTAAAGCACACTGGAGCTGGTATCCTGAGTATGGCCAATAGCGGACCGAACACCAACGGCAGCCAGTTTTTTATCACCCTGGCTCCCACACCCTGGCTAGATGGGAAGCATACAATATTCGGGAGAGTAAAGAGTGGGCTCAGGGTCATTCAACGCATGGGACTAGTCAAAACGGACAGTGAAGACCGGCCTCAAGACCCCGTCAAGATCATCAGAGCACGCATTGTGGAGGAAGGCGCCGAGGATTGAAGAGTTATACATGGAACCTCGCAGTTGCAAAGGAACTTAAAACTACGGATACACACGGTAGGGCCAATACTCAGATTGAATTGTGTGCAGCAGCATGCAGAAAGCATTTGATGGCATCCGCCAAGCAACGACTCGCCCGGTCTGCGAAACCCTTGACTTGCAGATATTTGGGCGAGCTCCTTAGGATCGACTTATTCATAAGGCTATATCATCATGGCAGTGTATGAACCTGTTTAAGTACTAGTGGGCTATATAGCTTATATCTAGATAGCGGAATGTATCACCACAAACGAACCGCTCACATCATATGTCTCCATCCAGAGCAGCAGATACAGGGTGAAAAATTGTGTCTACCACTCTCACAGACATGCCAATGAAGGCACGCCGATAATAGACAAGCTGCTAGTAATAAATGCAGTGCGTCTGCGCTGGGCGCAAAGAGTGGTATTGGAGAAGCAAAATTGTTTTGGAGGGAAGAAAAAGCTTTTAAGTGCCTGTCCTAACCGGTTCGGGATTAGCTGTTGAGCTGTTTACACAGCGCATTTGGAGCTCAAGAGTGTAAATCGCCTAACTGCGGAGCTTAATATTTAACATGCAAAAGACTTCTAATTCTCAGCTATTAAAGTCGTTTTTGCATACGTGGACTCCTTGTATGCTGTCAAATCGAGTTTCTCCAAGCAAGCAAATATTGCGATATCCTGATACCACGTGACACGCACTAGCGCGAATCTGTAGCGGGCCTTCTTGACTTGCAATTTCTACACTTGCCAGATTTTTCTCCGTGTATGTCACGGACATACGGATTTACACATCCCTCCTCCTTCCAGGGTTAGGACTCGTCCAAAGCCTCGGAATACTTTCATCGCTGGGGAAATGTGAACCCTGTTGTGCAGCAACTTATCTTGTAGACCTTTGAATCTGCATGGAAGATCCTGAAATATGGAGTCCCTAGCAGATACTCCTTGGGATGTAACGATATCCGGGACAGGGCTCGCCCAGTCACTTCTCGCATTGTGAGTCGGGCATGGGAAAACTTGGTTTCGTTACAATTCTGACTGTTCCAGAGCCCTGTCCCGCTCAGGTAAGAAAATCCTTCACGTGGACAAAAACACGTATTATGGGGGCGCAGAAGCTGCATTTAGTCTCCAGGAGGCGCAAGAATGGGCGGATTCGTTGAATAAAGGTGCGTATTAGTTGTCTGGTACAATCACTTCATCGCTAACTTGTTAAAACAGAGCCTGGTCGTGAGCCGTTCGAAGATGTCTCTATCCACTTCCCTTCAAGCGCGTCACATGGTGGGAAGGCACTTGCAAGCTCCAGGGCTTACTCTCTCTCACTGTCGCCATACCTTGTGTATACTCGATCGAAGCTGCTCCCCGCTCTCATCTCATCAAAAGTTTACCGCCAGCTGGAGTTTCAAGCTGTGGGGAGCTGGTGGGCCTACGAGGATGCCGCGACGACTGAAGGAACAAAGTCTATGTCGGGGAATATTCGACGAGTGCCGGGTAGCCGTGAAGATATCTTTGCTGATGACTCGATAAGCATGAAGGAGAAGAGGATGCTCATCAAAATTCTCCGCAGTGTCAATCAATCGTCTCAGTTGGGCGAAGAACAAGAGGATGCTATCGAGGAAGACCTGGATTTGTCCTTTCCAGACTATATGGCCAACAAGTTTAACGCACCAGCCAAACTTAACAACGCTCTGCTTTCTCTGTCCTTGAGCCAAAAGTTGCCACAACAAACAAGCGCGAGCTTTGCCGTACCTCGTATTAAACGACACCTGGCCTCTATGAACGTCTTTGGCCCAGGGTTTTGCAGTCTCCTTGCCAAATGGGGCTGCGGTGCAGAAATTGCTCAAGTTGGCTGTCGTGCCCTCGCGGTCGGCGGCGGTGTTTATGTCTTGGGTCGAGGAATCCAATCTATCAATGCTCAAAAAGATGACGCAAATTTCCACTCCATTACTCTGTCAGACGGCGAAACGATACGCAGCAACCACATTATAGGGAGCCCCTGGGACTTGCCTGCAGAGGAAAGCAGTTCCAAAATTACTACACAAAAAGTTGCGCGTTCCATCTCGATCATCTCGTCACCGTTGGAGCCTCTTTTCCCTCGCATTGCGGAAGGGGGCACAATCCCGGCAGGAGCTGTGGTAGTTGTCCCTAACCAAACACTTTCCAGCGACGCCCCAGACTCTCCACCTGTGTATTTACTCGTTCACTCTAGTGATACGGGCGAATGCCCTGATGGACAATGTAAGTTGCGGACGATCTCATTTTCTTTGTTCGAAGCTCTCGCATGATGACTATATCAAACACTTATCTACATTGGCTGAACGTCATTGGTGAAACTTATCTATGATAGCCTGATTGAGAGCATTATGTCTTGATTTCTTACTTTATTAAGCTGTTGAAGTTGCTTTTGCTAATTGTCAATCTTGACAGGCGTCATTTATGGAAGTGTATCAGTAGGTGGACAGGACGGTCAGGCTCTCTTGGCAGCCGCGGTCAACCAGCTGCTTGAGTCTATCACCGAGGTCGAAAATACACCCACCGTGCTGTGGACTTTAAGATTCACCCAGATCGGTATTCTAGACAGCGACGTTAGTCCAGCCAATATTTATCGGAGTTCCGTTTCCGACAGAATTATTTACTTTCCGCCGCCTAACCTTGACCTTGCGTTTAATGATGCGATTGTTGACAGTGTGAGAGCCGGGTGGAAAGCTGTTCTCGGCGACGAAGCACAAGATGATGACTTTATGAATTTCGAGGATCGAGAGAAATACGACGATGATTCGTGATATGATACATATGCATATAGTACTGATACTATTCCTAATACAACGTATTATAGCCGAGTAGATTATCAGTATCGGCATCAACGATCCAAACAGATCGACAGTTGTAGCTTCGCCGTTTCCGTCGTTAAAGAATGCCGCCAAGCCCATACTTCAACGTTTCAATCAAATATGACAGGCCCGATAACATTGAAGATCAATTGGCTTGCAGATAACGACAGACTCATACGTCATACAGCTATCTGAAATGCAAACGGGAGCGGGGATAACAATCATGCTTGATTCTTGGTATTAATTACTCCGAGCTTTGTGACAGTTGAGATTGACATGCATGTGCAGATCAAATATCGTACATACATGTACCGGTACATATGTAATTGAAGGACACGATGGCGCAATGTCGTAGAGCACAATGCTACGCGCCGATCATTAAGCGATCATTCATCTATATAATACATATATGTATATTATCAAGTCCTGGGTTGTGTCGTGCTGGTGCATCTGGTAGTGGCACATGCCACATCCGGCATGGTGGAGCTGATGGACAGCCCGAGATCGTCCCGTTGTAAGGAATTAATATTAAAGCGGACCACGGAAGTGAGAAAGAGGATTCTCGATGGAGCACGGCACGATAATAGGAACCCGTCAGGGCTTGGCATCATCCTCTTCATACGGCTGATCCAGGAACTGTTGCTAGTATCGTCGTAGAGGTCCTGCTCTCATGGCCACGATCGGCCGCGTTAGGAGCAGCCACTAACCCAGGGTCGCAGCACTTTATCGATGCTGGGGGCGGAAATAGAACTTGATGAGATCTTATCTTGTTGGGCATACTCCATATAATAATAGACAATAGATAGTTGATAAGTAATAGAATAATCAAATTGACCATGGGAGTGATAATATTGTAGTAGGGTGATTTGCTTTTGTTGTCCTGCTTTATACAACCGACTCGACATGGCTGGTGGGATCAATTGACCACATGTGTTGATATTATTGTGATAGTCTGGCTGGTCCACTGTGCGCTCTGTATCCGTCTTCTGAGGACTGCCGACCCAGCGAACCAGATCTATTTTTGGCGTGATTAACCAGCACCCAATACACACGAAGACGCACCCATCACTCTCCATACACTGACCGCACACTGACCGCACACTGACCGCACACTGTTCCTATACGCTAGGCACATATATATACACAAGCTATACCTATACACCATATAGAGTACCCTGTACATGTATCTATACATGTGTATGCAACGTTCATATCTAGCGATAACGTGTATCCATGTATGAGCTGAGACGCCCCACCGGCCCCAGTTACATCGACTCCCGTTTCGGCACCATTATGTCATTGGTCCAGCCGGTGCCCAGCTGGCGGTCTTTATTGGTCAATACTAGTGGATTCCCTGGATTGCGTATCACGGAGCCCCATGATTGGCTTGCGGCCGGGCAAAGTGCGCGTTTGGGCTTAGCGTGTCTTGCCGACTCATGTAACTTATCCCTTCAGCAGCAGCATTATTACATCTCTATATTTATTCCTGCCATTGCTCTACAGGTACAGGTACGGGTACACGTACTCTATTTGACGGAGAGAGAGCAGCCACACCAGCCAAGATTGCAGGGCTCAGCTCGCGATAATAGCCAATTCGTATTACCTGAGCGCGCGCTGGCCAGAGAGTAAAACTTAGTCAGACTAGCACGTCCCCTATCGACAGGTCCCCCCACTCGCCCGTCACGCTGCCAAGCCCGTCCTGTCCACCTTGTCCTCGCCTTCCTTTACCTCCCAAACTATTATTATTGCTGCTACTACTCCTCTTCTCCCTCCCCGACCTGTCTTGACAGTTGGCCATTATTGTCGCTGCCATCTATTTTCTGTTCGTCTCTTTTCCTTTTTCCTTTCCTCCGCGTGCTCGTCTGTCTGCCCACACAGTGTCGCTGGTCTCGACGCAGCACCCCCGTCACTCGCTTGTAACAAAACCTGGCCAATCCCTTCCCGCCTCCCTGACCCGACACTGACACCGGGGGAAAAAAAAAGAACACTTGGACAGTGGACCTAGCCCTCGACTACGCTTCTCGATACGCTCGTCCACCCATCTCTTGATGATTTCAAAGTCATCATCATCATCTGCTGCTCCCGCCAAAATGCCTCTGCTCAGGGTCAAGACGCTGTTCCCCCTGGTCGCCATCCTCTCCATCGGCTTCTTCTTCTGGATCGTCGACCGATACGACCGTGCTGCCTTGTCGAATTTGAAGAAGCCCATCGAGCAACTACAAAACACCGCCAGCGCCGCCGTCTCTAGCCCCAATACTAATACTAATAACAATAACAATATCAACATTAACAATCAAAAGCCTGCCATACAGCAACTGCCCACCCAGTCCTTCGGCACCTGTGAATTTGATCCCGCCTCTGCTCCTCCTCTCGCATTCTCCGAATGGCTCCAGCGCAAGAACTTCACCCGCTCCTACATCCGTCCCCATCACGTTAGCGGTCAAACCGAGTTCCGTACCTTGGAAGAGATCAAATCCCCTGTTCTACCTCCCTTCCACTCGCTGGAACGTGGCTTGGTTAGCTCCGAGAACCAGGGCGGCCTGCCCTGCCCGCCCGTGATTGATGTCGATGTTGCCATCGACCACGATGTCGAAGAGACTTCCAAAATGCTGTTCGGTCTGGCGACCACCGTTGACCGTCTCGAGCGTCTGTTGCCCTCCCTCCTATACTCTTTTGGCGACTCCAAGGCCGGAGTTTTAGTCCTGGTGCCTGAATCAGACGACGATCTCACCAAGCAGGAAGCCTACTTCCGCTCTCGCGGATTGGACGTGACCTTGGAAGCTTCCCCCTTGGAATTCACAGCTCGTTATTTCGGTCTAGTCGAAGCCTTCACTGTCCACATTCAATCCAAGCGCCCACAAACCACGTGGGTTTCTTTCATCGATGACGACACTTTCTTTCCCTCTGTTGCCTCAGTTGCGGCACACCTGAAGGAGCTTGATGCCACGCAGAAATATTACATTGGAGCTCTGTCTGAAGCAAGCTGGCAAGTCGACACCTGGGGGCACATGGCTTTCGGCGGTGCCGGAGTTTTTGTTTCCAAGCCCCTCTTGGAAGACCTGATGGCCAACTACGACGAGTGCCAGTCTTGGGGCGAACAGCCAGGTGACCAGAAGCTAGGCCAGTGCATCGAGCGATTCGGACACTCCTCCCTCACCACGTGGCCTTCGCTTTATCAGATGGACTTAACTGGAGCTCCTGATGGTGTTTTTGAGTCGGGTCGCAGAATTGACACCCTGCACCACTGGAGCAGTTGGTACACAAAGGATGTCGTCAAGATGAGCGCCGTGGCTGCTGCTGCTGGTAAGAGATCCGTTTTGCGTCGCTGGATTTTCGATCAACAAACCAGCATCGATACTACAACCGGACAGTCCGTCCGTACTTTCTGGGTGCTTACCAATGGATATTCCATTGTCAAGTATACCTTGGCTTCGAATGCTCCAGAAAATGCCATCAATTTCGACGAGTGTGAGAAGACCTGGGAGGAGGACATCAGTGGTTACATCCAGAGCTTAGGGCCGCTGCGCCCAAAGGAGCAAGAAGGTGTTACCAAGGAGCGTTGGTTATTGTCCGATGCTGTTGCGGTCGGCGACAACATCCATCAACTGTATTCGCGAGAGGAAGATGAGAGCCACAGCCTTATCGAACTTGTTTGGCTCGGTCCCAAGAGTAGCGGCGGCGCTGGGGTTTCCAATCCTCCGGAAGCTCACTAAATACGACACCACATTCATTGAACATATCATTCTTGCATATTACTTTAGTGAGCCCGCCTCGTTGATGACGTGTGAAGGAGCTCACCAACATTTGATCGATTTCTCGTCTACGCTTTCTTCGTCGTTTCCCATTTCCATGGCGTTACACTGGTTGGTTTCCTTGAACAAGCGGCGCGTTGATAAATTCGGGCAGTAGTGGTGTTTTCTGTCTTGAAGCGAAGGGCATGTTCTTTTAAACTTGCCTATTTCCTATTTTCTCCTCGACCTGGTAGTTTGCTGTGACGTGAACCAAAAAAAGAAAGCAACGTGAAGCCTTGCAACCGGTTTTGAGTCGTGAGACATATCCTCTCTTCTTGATGCGATGTATTCCTTTCCGTGATGACCACATTGTATAAATAGATGCGTCAGGGCTCGATTACGATGTTTTATTAAGCCCTTCTTTGACTTGGACCAGCGTTTGGTCCCAACTCGCAAGTGATTCTAGGCAGGTCACAGATACCAGCGCGTTGACAAATGTCACTATTTTGATGATTTCAACTTACTTTCCGTTTCCTTTCCTTTTCTTTTTTTAACTTATAGAAGGATATAGCAGTTGACAATATAGATAGCAGAGGATAATTGATAATTTGGTGTACATACCAATCTCACAGTTTCTCAACTGATATTTCATTGGACTTTACGATAGATAACTAGAAGCGGCTATTAGACGTAACAAGCCACCAGTCCGTCAGCCTCAATTACGTATCATTGGGCCAATGCCATTATACCTTTTCAGGGGGAAAGGACAAGGATCTATCAGCCAAGAACCAAAAAAGACGCACATATACCATTGGACAATAATGGGTCGCGTCCTTGAAGCGAGCAGTAACTAGTTGGTTAACTAGTCGTGACTAAGCTTGTCTACTTTTGCTTAGTAATAGCTTAGAATAGTCCAGCCCGGCCTGTGATTGGCAGATGGCAGTTAGGAGTCACGATGCCCCACGTGATTCTACTACGTATCGCAAGATCCACCTTCGCTTTGATCGTGGGGGAAACGTATAATGGTTGATACGCGCCAATTTTTCAATACAGCTCTCTATGCGATTAAAGGCACTATGAATAGCGCATTGTTGGTCCATCGTTGAGAGGATTGGTTGGCTCAATTGCTCGGGTACAACAAGCTTGGATACAAGCTCAGATCGCCTCTCTAGGAGAAAAATATCCTGAGAAGCAGAAGATAGATTGAGAGACAAGCAAAAAAGGAGAGCAGAGAGGAAAAGAAAAAGAAGACTATGGCAGATGACGCCGCAACAGACACTCCCAGATGGAGAATCTCCAAGGCATGCGAAGAGTGTCGTCGCAGAAAGATCCGCTGTGACGGCGCCGAGCCTTGTCAGCACTGCAAGCAAAGAAGCCTAGAATGCGAATATCGCGGGTTTGTGCGTCAGCGCAAACGGAAGCACGAGCTCGTTTCCAGAGACGCTGCTGCCGAGGATAATGAGGACGATGGTGTCGCTGATCCTCCTCGGGCACCGTCAATATCGGTGCCAAAGGCAACGGCAACGCCATCAGCGAGACCTTCAGTCTCTGGTACTGCTGGTAGAAACAGTGTGATCAATTATAGCGTGGCTGCGACGCATGTTGCCTCCCCGTCATGCGTCATTCAGCTCTACTATGGCCCGACATCTAACTTCTCGCTGATGCAGTTGATGTATCGGCAGCTGGTCGAGGGCTACAATAGCAGTAGCAGCAGCAGCAACAACGATCCTTCACGCGAGATTGAAGAAGCTGGCCCTGGCTTGGATCTTTTCAGCCATAGGCGATTGTTTTTTGGGGATCTAGCTGGGAACCAAGACATGTCGATTTCAGATACAGCCGGCTTGGCTTCGTCTGTATTTTTTATTCTCCCATCTACGGCATCTAAATACCTGGAGCGGTATCTTTCAACAATCTACTACCTGATGCCTTGGCAACCTAAGGAGGAATATCGACGGCGATTGGAGCAACTGTACGATAAGGGCCACAACATGTCCCTGGAATCACCAGAAGCGACTATCATGCTTTTGTTTCTCGCAAGTGGCGCCGCGATGGTAGAGGACATTGAACAAGGAGAGTTCTTGTTCAAGAAAGCAAAGGCTAACGCGGCTAATCTTGATGAACTCGTCAATTTGCAAGCGATTCAAATACCGCTTATTATGATAAGTATATCCCTATTCCTCCTCTAATTGCCGAAACTGACCCTTCTCTTACGCCCATTATCAATCTGAGAGGGCAAGGCCGAATTCTGCATTTTTGTGTCTTGGAACTGCAGTCCGAAAGGCTATAGCGGCTGGCTTGCATAAAAACACACAGCTTCAAGTCGAACAAACATCAGGGGATGCCAGTGAAAAGAGGATCACTTTCTGGAGTCTTTTCTTTTATGAGAGGTATGTTTATCTGTCTCAATTTGTTGGAATTGCCTACTCAAACGATTGTTCAGTTGGATTTGCTTTGGTTTGGGCCGACCGATATCTATTCCAACCCACGAAATCGCTATTCCCGATCCCCAGGACCAGCCCATGCTTCTTGCTCTCGTCGAGCTATCACGTACCATGGCAAAATCTGCACGAAACATCTATGGTCAGCGCCATGACTCTCTCTTGCCGATGTGGAAGAACGCCAAGGAGATTCGGAAAGATCTTCAAGCTTTTGCACGACGTGTACGTGGTGTCTTGAACTTCGGACTTGAAGCATCTCCAAAACCGGGGGAGGTAGGGGTCTGTCAGACTATTCTGCTCCTATGTATGACTTATCAAACTACCTTTTGACTGTGTGCGTTTCATGTTCTGATCTTAGGAACAGTGTATCATCACGTGACACTTCTCACATTCCGTCCTTTTCTCATCTTCAGGGCAAGATGGCAAAAAGACAAACCGGCAAAAAATCATGAAGACTCACAGACCGATGCCAATGATAGTGAACAAAACACCCCGTCATGGCTGCATGAAGCGTGTGAATCATGCCTGGAATCCGCAAGGTGTATCATCCGTTATCTCTCAGATGCATATCAAGTGAACATCCGAGTGCGAGTATGTATTTTCTCTTCTTTCTCTCTACTTTATCAGTTCTAATACAATGCAGGAAATCAAATACCACGGTTTTTTCCTCGAAAGTGCCTGCTTCACTCTCGCCTTTGACATGATGCACACGAATTCTCGAACCGCAGAGAAACACTTACCATGGGTTCGATCTGGCCTCCGATGCCTGGCTAGCATGCTTCCCAAGAATCAGTTCCAGGAACAAATTTCCATGACGATGGCCGCAATTCAGCAGATGCTCATCGCTGTATTCCCCGGCCTGGCAGCTGGGGGTGGTCCTGATTTGATGTCGAGTGATATTAACAATCAGAACTTTGACCAAAAACCCGCAGCCGCAGCTGCGGCTGCCGGAGCCGGCGGCGGTGGTAATGAAGAATTCTACAATGGTAGTCCTAGCAATGGCAGCAGCCATGAATATATACGAACCCCCACTTCACATCAACAGCAGCAATATCAACCACGCAAACCCCAACAACAACAACAGCCGTTCAACAAATACAGCCCCAACACTGACATCACCAATCCATCCGCGTCCGCCTTCTTCAATTCCCTCGGTCAGAACCTGCTGATGACAACCCCAATAAGCGGCGGCGACACCAGCACCGACAGCAACACCAACAATAATCCCGACGAACTTGTCGATTTCACCACGGCGGATATTAATTGGGAGAACTTTGATTTTTCGACTATGGATTTGGAGGCATTTCTGTCGATTGACCCTACGGTGGGGAATGATAATAATGGTACGAATCATAATGGTGGTGGGAATGTTGGCTTTCCATTTCCTATATGGGGAGGTGGGAATGAACAAGGGCAAGGTTTTGGTGCTGTATGATCTAAATGCTTTCTTTTTCTTGATTTATCTTCTTTTTGTATATCCTCTGGGTTTTGTTTTTATATTTCACCTTCTAGGGAAAGTGAAGATGGGATTTGGAGCTGGTCGATCTTTGATATCTATATAACATTCGAAGATTTATGGTCTTTGCATTCTTGGCAATTCCTCGATAGTATACACAATCTTTAAGACAAATTACAATGTGTTCGCAAAGAAAAAAAATTGGATACCCGACATTGTACTCCTAGAATTCGAGCCTGGCATATCTGTCAGATAGCAGTATATCCCACCTTGGCGTCAATGAAGCGGAATCTTTCTTTCTCCTTGCGGTCCTTGACAACGACCGCAACGGCGATGAGGAGGATCATGTCAATTGCTATACGACCCTTAGCACTGTAACAAGATCTCGCTCATACAGAGGATGGAAAATGACGTACCAACTATACCAAATGCTGCAGTGAAGATGAAATCTAGAATCCGGTTTGCAAAGTTGGAAAACGGCCCAACGCAGCCTACCATCCCTGCCGCATTAAGAGCGGTCGTGCAGGTATTATCCGTGACGAATGGAGGCGAGGTGCTGTTGAAGTAACCACAGCAACCGAACTATAAATCAAATCAGATTTTCAGGTCTTAGAGTATGAAGAGATACGAATCGTACCTCCTGCTGTAGCAAACTTTGCACATTCGTTGGCTGAGTTCCCCAAATAGTACCTAGCTCTGCGCGTGTCTTGAGCGTTTCGATCCAGATTATCAACCCCAGGACAAGCGTGAATGTGCCACATGCAACGATCATCCATCCCTGGAGCTTGAGCCAGAAGCGGCTTTCGCGGAGGATCATGCTTGGTATAGAGATGGCGAAGGTGGCGAAGACGAGTATGGCATTGATGAGTCCGGCTATATAAAAAATTAGCATTGATGTAAGTTGGCAGGGCTTTTCGGTGGCGGTCAGGTGCAAACCTTTGAATGGTACCATGCGCAGAAGGATAATCTTTGGAGCACTATGCGAGGTCGGCGTGGAGTTCACCTCCTGGTCGAATAATAGGGATGCTATCAGAAGAATAACACCACCACCGAGAAATAAGAAATCCGCGGCACCATAGCTGAGTAAAACCTTGTCGATTTTCATGGTTGCCGATTGTATAACGGATTAGAGCAGTTATTATTGATATTGTCAAATCGCCTTGAAAGAATAGGAGGCCTATGACCAGCGTCTGTCTAGCAGTCGAGAAGCGTCGAGTAAAATTAAGAGAGAAAATGTTATTTGCAGGACCTTGCTCTGCAGCCTGCGATGAAATGAAAGGAACTGAAGTAATGAAGTGCTCGGCACGGGGAAGCTCGAAAGTGCGGGATGGGAGCCAGAATAATAATAAATAATTCGAAAAGCCCAAGATCATGCAAGTGTTCTCCGGTAGTGTCGTAAGGCCCTCAACTGCATGCAATATTAATGCCGGAAGGAGTCGCTATCGGAGGTGGTGCAACATGAAGCGTTTCAGATCAGCTATCCGTAGGGTACCACACATCAATTATCGCCAACAAGAATGAGAGGCAATGTCAAGGTTAATATTCTTTTAACAAAAAAATGATGAGAAAATTATTTTGCAGTTGAATAATCTCGAAATGCATAGTTCAGTATATGCAAAATAAAGGATATTGTAAAGTAAATTATGTGGCCATCCGTCTGGTCCATGCAGTTAAAGTCGCCTGTCTCATCATATCTCGGCAGGTTTCATAACGGCATTGTCAATTTTCATAGCTTTAAACAGTGATGTGCTATGATGACTCTGTGTCTCAATTTGTGCTACGTGTGCGGATCTGGTACTGAAATAGTCCAGAAAAGACACAATCTCTTTTCTATCCCTATCTGTACACTGGAGGCTTGCAGCAGCTGGGTAACTAACCCTAGGCTCTTATCTGGCATATGATCAACCGGCGGGTTCTTTGCAGACTTGGTGCTACCCAAAGATCACGAACCTAGTCGTTATTATGACCCATAATCTAGCGAATAGGAATTCGTTCAAGTGATCGTGAACTTCGTGATCTGCTATGAGCAGCTTAAGCAACAGAAAAACCAGTGACCTCTTTCGGCCACAATAGCCATTCGTGCCATTCCTCACTCAAGGCAGCGTCAATTTCAGCAACTAGAAATCGAGCCCATCCGCACATGTACCACTGATTATCAATGTGCTGGAGCAGTGCCGAGTAATAAGCCAAAATAATCATAGCTTCTGGCTGACGGTCGCGCAGCATATCCAGATATCGTTGTGGAATAGAAATAGGCCATACAAAAATGGTTGGAATGAAGTCTTCTTTTCGCCTCATTCGAATTGACACCTGCGTATACGTATTCAGAAGCTCGTGTATAGCTAGTGCGTATGCATTTGTATTTTCTCTATCTTGCGCAAGACGTGCAGACGCGCAAAGCTGGAGAAGACCAGTCACTCGGTCGAAATCCGATGTCTGATGAGGACCGGCTGCTTCGTGTGCCATGCCTTTTCGTACGAGAGGGGCCAGGAAACTGCTAGACACGGTTTCCCATTGTGTCTGTAGAACGGAGTTGCATCCTCGAATCATATGGAACCAGTCAAATATATCTTTCTCAAAATCATTTGACTCGGTCCGTCGGGGAGTAGCAAAAGCCAGAACGACAATAAAACATGAGAAAGCAAATATTGCAACGCAATTTGATTGATCAACATGATTCAATACATCTCGGAATATCTCTAGTGCAGTTGAATGGTGTGCATCGGCACGCAGAGCGAGGGATTCTCGACGATGAGGATGAAGATAAGCCAGATGCAGAGCAGATACGGCGAGAATGCCTCTCAAAAGAAACTCATGGCGTAGACCCAGCTGCACTACTTGAGATTGCCACAGATCATGAAGGTCGGGACCACAGACAGCTGGGAGCGTCCTATAGGTGATGGTGCTATAATGATGCAGCAATTCAAGGTCGCCAACATGAAGCCCAGAGGGAGTTATGGGCAGGGCCAGTGGCTCGCCCAGTAATTTGCTGGGGATAGACGACGTAGATTGGCTGGACGAGGTGATTGGTGATTCTAATGTCTGGCTGGAGCTTGCAGCTCGAGGCGTTGGCCTGGGTTGAGGTCTGCTAGAAGAAGGTCGCAGAGACAGGTCGCAGTCAATATTTCTTCGAGCACAGTGAGAGCACTGTGGATACTTTTCGTCACACTTTGGGGTATTTCACGTCAGCGATCCTCAGCATGCCAGTAGATAGCAAAGAGGGGATACTTTAATACGGCGCAGTTTGCACTGGATGCAGCCGTTGCGGGACTTTGTATGCGACCGCCGCGTAGTCTTCATGACTCGACAACAGGATAGTGCATCTCTAGGAATGTCCACATTGAAGCTGTTAAGTGACAAGATGTTCGAGGCTTTGCTGGAACGGGCGTAGCACAGGCACAGACAGGCGCCTGGGGAAAGAGCGACCGAGATCCCACACAGCAGGCAGGACCGGGCCGCTTCCCCACTACGTATATTGATTTGGACGTGGCAGCCTTACTTGTCAGGTGTTTACTACGACTGGGTAGGCTTAGTACTGGTTATAAATAATTACATTGCATATCCACTAGTAACTGGGAGCCACCGCTTGAAGGATGCCTGGATACAACTGTATATCTTGCATTTTATATATGTCCCGTGACGCAGGAGCTCACTTCTTAGAAGATATATGACCTCGAAAGAAGCGACCAGTAGAAACAAAAAACAGCAATTAAACATGAATGGTAACATATGTAGCAAACACTAAATCGTAGCTAACCATCATGTTCCTGCAGCTGAAGGAGCGGACGAGGCAAAGCATCTGTTGATTGGAGAAGTGCATACTGCCTACGGACTAGCGGTATAGTACTGATTGGCACCATCCTTTGGCAGACGAATTATTAATCATGCGTCCTCGTTCTCATGGATTTATAGTCTATATAGCAATAACAAACTGTGCGGATAATATTGGATGATAGATCATTGCCCTGAACCCTACGTGCTATTATCCGTGCTCATGCACGCTGGCGGTAGTGGTAGTAGTAGCACAGCTGTGGATCCGATGATTATCCCAGTTTTGGGACCAAAAATAGGCTATCGCTAGCGTCAGCCACGCAAAACACAGGGGATGCCAGCTAGCTAACTAATATCCGTTTTCCAATGTTGGACGATCAGCCGCTCCTGTTGTTTGCTATTGAGGAGGATATAACTATGCCGGGTTTGTAAATACGTACCATATACTCTTACAGTATATCGATGCTTCTACGTGAACCAAGCACTGCTTGCACGGGAGATTAATAATTCATATCTTGCCCACGACGAAAAGACTAGTGATTTCAGCTTCAAGGCCATCAATCTGCACACGACACCAGTCCCACTACCTGGCTACCATACTTGACCAGCAGCCCCATTCCTTGTCAGATGGCCGTTTCCGGCAGCTGGGGCATGCGCATGCCGCCTGCTGGTTTGTGGGGCGTATTATTGACCAGTGGCAGGGCAAACGGAACGGGGTATTCAATGATAGTAACAGGAATCAATGCCATACCATACCCTCATTGTTAAACAATGATCGAACAATTATTATAAATACTTTTGAATACCGTGATCAAATCGCCGGCTGGAGCTGGCTGGAGTCAGCTTTTGCAGCTTGCCCGGCCGGGACTAGTGACAAAGCTTATACACAGCTGAGACACTAAGTGCACGCTAGCTCTGTCCTAGATGTTCTATTCGAGCCGACAACGATAACCGCCCGTAGTGCTTGCTTCAAATAAGAGCAGCCGTAATAGTAATAGGAGTAGTAGTTATGCTTCCCATTGCATGCACTGTTCCAATTAGTAAGAGATGAGGCTATCTGTAGGTAACGGTATTACCGCAGGTCTTGGTCAAGGGCGGACCCGCAGCCATCACCGGTAGCTGACCAATGACAACAGGGCCAGCGGGTACAGCCGCCTTCCTACTCGCTCGTGCAGGGGGCGCGGTGGGCCTGTATTTTTCTCTTGTTACCGCCGGTAGCCACCGCCTGCCGTGTGCAGCACGAGAATCAGCGGTTTGCGGTCTCGAAGCGCCGGGTCCAACGGATCTTGGCCCTAGAATGACGCTAGCCCCGGCCAAGTGTCCAATCAGAACCTTGCTCAGTGGAGCCCTTTGCCGGGTCTGCCGCCGCTGATTGGGCGCCTTTTGTCTCAGCGCATCACTCTGCCTGGCTAGCGCGCCGCTGATTGGCCGAGCCGGGGGCCTGGGGACCACCTTCCCCAGCCGCCCGCGCCGTTGCCCTCGCTTGACTCCTTAAGGCTTGAGGGCAGGTCATCGCCCGCCGCCCGCGCCCATCTATTATGCCTGTTCTTCTCTTTCCCCCCCCAAAGATCCTCCTTCCTTCTTCGAGACTTTACCCAAAAAACTCCCACCAAAAACGCGTTACTCGATTTGGCCGGCTCGTCCATCACCCCAAGCATCATTCCTCTTTGGGGCACTTCATCTACAATTCTTCATCAAGCTCTCACCACACTTTCTCTCGCTCGTCTTTGTGCTTTTAATTTATCTGCCGGCTCATCATGGCTGATCTCTCCACTGTTGTCCCTGACGAGCACGCCTCGCCCTCGCAGGACGACCTGCAGCAGCCTGGCAATGGCTCTGGCGTCGACCGCAAGCGCCCACGCATGAGCGCTGCTGGCGATGACGATGACGACGACGACGACAAGACCGGTCGCGAGCGTCGCAAGATCGAAATCAAATTTATCCAGGACAAGTCGCGTCGCCACATCACTTTCTCCAAGCGCAAGGCCGGCATCATGAAGAAGGTACGTACCAGTCGCGTCCCGCCGCGCTCTCGCCTCCCACTCCGTTCGCTCTCACCTTTGCGACACTCTCCATCTCAACACAACTTCTGTCTCAAGTTTGCCATGATGATAAACATGAACGCTGACCTGATCCCGATTGATACAGGCGTACGAATTGTCGGTCTTGACGGGCACTCAAGTCTTGTTGCTCGTCGTCTCCGAAACCGGCTTGGTCTACACCTTTACTACTCCCAAACTGCAACCTTTGGTCACCAAGCCAGAGGGCAAGAACCTCATCCAGGTACGTACCCTTATTTGCATATCTCTTTCTCCTGCTGAGTCGCGCTAATTGCCTCAAGGCGTGTCTGAATGCACCCGAACCCTCCGCTGAGAACGGCGTCGACGCCACTGATGTTCCTGCGGAGTCTCCCGAAGATGTCTCGCACAGCAATGTCAATGCACCTCAGGCAAACATCCCTCGCGCAGGCGGTATGCAGGCTGGGTACATGACACATGAACAGCAACAGCAAATGGCCTACTACCAAAATCTTCAACAACAGCAGCAGGCACAGGCTGGTGGTCAATACCCCGGTATGCCCGTTGGAGGCAGGATGCCACCCCAGCACCAACCAGCTGCCTAAATTGCTACACACCTTTCATTGAATGGTTGATGGTATCTTACGAGACATGTCATTTATCTCTACTTTGCCATCTCCCATCTTACTTCCCGCGCATTTGATACCCTTGCGACGCCATACAGCTGATTTACACTACTAAGTTGTGTATTACCTGGATGCTCGACCTCCCAACACCTGATATTCGAGAACCCCTAGGCTTTGTTACTCTAGTCACGCTTTTATATTTCGATTCGAGCTCTGGATCAGGGCCCTTGACTTTTGATCCGGCGCATGTTTCTTTGTACACATTCATCATCACTGTCGTTAGAGAAAAAGGCGGGCAGAGAATTAATTCGCCTAATTGAAAAGTAACAGAGGGCCGGACAACATAAAACTTGACAAAATTGGTGAAATTCTGTTTAGAAACGAAGCAAGCGGTCGGCTCATTTGTGATAGCGACTCTTGATTTCATTCTAGACATCGGTGGAGATGTGGTGTTTCTGGAGTGCGGTCCTTGTGCCTTGTTTCATATCTTGCGTTCGGAATTTCTGCAACCTTTCTTCCTTGTGTTTGGTCCGTTTCCTCTCAACTTGTTCAGGCTTGCGTTGTCTTGCCTGTTCTCTTTTGCTGTATTTTGCAGTACGGGTTTGCATTTTCTTGACCTTTTTTAACTATTATCTCTTATCAAAGTGTATCAGAATTTGTCTCCATTTATCCATAGGCTTAATTCTGGATGCCAATAATTACAGTAAGATAATGTAATTCTTGGCGCGCGGATGAATGTGAGGATTTGTGAATTGCCGTCTGCGGTTAGTGTTCCCGTGTTGGGCAAGTAATTGCACTGTCCCGAGTTGTTACCACGACGCTTGACCTATATATCAATAGAAGTCTGGTTAGACCTATAGCTAACCATCCAGGAAACTTGATACGCGAAGTACACGACTAGCTGTGCGATTATCAAATACGATCATGAAAATGAAATTGTCGAAGTTTTTTTTTTTCTCTTTCTATTTGTGAATATCTATAATAAAGACAAGACGCTGACCAAACTATCGCGGGATTGCGGGAAGATGTTTCACTAGCTCTCTTCGTGGTTGGAGATTTAAAAATTCATACCGGTTGTCAAATATCAATAATAGCCTTGGATACACAGAACTAATGTTCTCTTTAGGAATCAGCCGGGTTCCACGTCCAGCCTCCATGCAGCGCTTGCAAATAGGCGTGTGTTGAATGTACAAGCCGGAGCCAACTATCCATCTTGGCTCTAAATCCACAAACTTCCGTTGATATTCAGCCGGTGACTGGAACAACTGGGACACCGGGATTAAAGTATAAATGTCAAAAACCTGGATCTCCATTTGCTGGCTCACGCTTGGGATTCTTTTTCATGGTGATGAAGTACCTCATCAGGATATTCTTGGATGCCGTCAGATCGGGGCTCTCTTCTATGGACGTGGTCAAAAAGAAGAGTGTTAGGAAGGTAGAGACTTCCCATTACTATGGTGATACAAGCGTTTGTTGCATCGACTGTCTCGCTATTCTCTTCGTTTGGCACTTCATGAAGGTTGATTGAGTCCATAAATTAGCTTCGACCCAAGGGATCCTGATGGTTTTACCCGGTATTTTTTCTCATTATTTGTTAGATTCCCATGCTGCCTGCTCTCGATCTTGGAATTCTTGGAATGAAATCTCAAGGTTTGTGATAGGAAGAGGCTGGAGAACTAGAAATTATTTAAGCGAAGCTCGGATATCTTCTCATCTTGTGACTTACCTTCCATGTCTTTTGTATTTAATTTCCTTAGCTTTATTTTAAACTCCCTGCCTCGTTCTCTAAATGGTTCTGACGGGTGTTGGAAAGTAATGTTGTCGAGAACGACATATTGATCGGTAGAGTCTGTGATGGGCACGTCATACTTGACATTGACAGGCGCTGCTTTGGTCTCGCTGAACGGGGAGCTTGCACGGAGAATGGGGCGAGTCATATAAAAGAACAAAAATATATGCGCAGTTGTACGGAAATCGTAATGATCTAAGGAATGTATGCATTCTGATAATATAAGGAAGATGGCTGTCTAGGAATGCAGAAGTCTAATATATAGCCCAAGGTACACAAAGAATCTATCTATCACAAAGGAACAGCTTCAGAATGGTTTTAGCGTGGGGAAAGCCAACGTATCATAACAGGAATCGTTTTGTGTTTGAAATCGTTTGCACGCATTTCCTATTTGGGGAGTCGCTACAACGACGCCTCTACTCCTACAGGTCAAATGACTGGTTATTTTATTGCCCTGACAATACGCTTAGGCAAGTACCACATAATCATTGACCCTTTACTAAGCTTCTAATTGTAGTGGCTTCACAGCTTAAAAAGGGTGTCACCTCTAGTGGTAACCACAGCTTCAAGATCACGAATATCGTTCGTAGCCTATTTCGGTCAGTACACGGCTATTCTTTACGTAGAGGATATGACTCATAAGTCTTGCCCACTAACCAATTTTCCTACAATGTAGTCGTGTATTGTCACAAAGTATACACCTATATCGCTGAAAACACTTGGTTTGAAGGAATCACTGAATCATGGTGTTGTAATTCAGCTGTTCTGTTTTACCGAAGTCTGATTATTTATTGATAGGACTAGTTAGGACTAATATAAACAATTACAAGCAGTTGAATAGTCCTTCTCAGTAAACCATATTTTTATTTATACTACTGTCATGTCGAACCCTCAGCCCTAATACGGGTTATCCAAACAGCCGAACCACGGTTAGGACAGGATACGCCCATCATAACTAGAGCTTATTAAGTAGTCGCTCTTTAGCCTAGTGAAATAGATCAACAGATTTCCTTTTTCTCGTAGACTCGGGCAGAACACTAAACCTGATTACCGCCAATTAGACGGTATACTTCGGAATGGCCGGGCCGCACCCGGGCTTTACAATTACTTTAGATTCTGCCTACATAGGCAAGATGGCAGCGTTAAGTAACTCTTGTATCCCTTTTAGGTTGACCCATTTTATTATTAGATACTTTAATAAATCTCTAAAATAGTTCTCAGAGGATTTCCCGTGCCTCTTTTATGGCGAAGTTAGCACTTATAAGATATAGAATTATTTCTACAGTCTCCTGTTCTTTGGAACCATCTTGCAACGTTCTTGAAAACTAGTACACCCTTACCGTTATCACAAACACTTGGACTTCCTCCGAGAAAATGAGCAAATCCGAGACCCCGACGCAAGCTACGGAGAAGGAGAAAGTCCAAGCAGATCATCCAGAAAGCGCTGGGGAGCCAGTTACTCCTGTCAAAAAAGAGACCAGCTATGATGAAACACTTAGCGCTAACAATGCAATCCAGGGGAAAAAAGTGTCAAAAGGGCAAAAAAGTCTCCCCGACACCCTATCGTAGCTACATACATAGCTCGACATGTCCAAGTCTATCCTGGGTCCTTCCTGCTGCGGCTAAAAGAAAACAAATCATGAGAAATGTAAGCAATTCCCACTGGTCTCACTTTAGACCGGGGGATCCTGTTCATCGTCTCTAGTATTAGATTTTGAGATTAATCCTGCCGCTGCCCACCGTTGCAGTAATTTGAATGGTCGCTTTAGCGTGTTTGTTAATGTGGAGTCCAGGTTTTCGTCCTCGTGGTTGTTTTCAGAGTCTGTAATGGCCTCGCTGTTTCCTCCTAATGGTCCGTATGTTCCGTAATTTCGGGGACTCTCGCGATCATTGTTACTGGGCGAGAGTGCGTTGGATTTCCCACCCATGAATACCGGCGCTGAGACACGTCTTGACCCGATACCTTGTGGATTTTGTCGTCGACGAGCGTTCCTGAGCAGACCCATCACCGCATGTGGAGACTTTGCAGGGTGATCCCAAGTCTTTTGTGGATTGTCATTTGATGGGAGCGAACGCCGGCCATGACCACGTGACAGAAGTGATAATGTTCTTCTGCGAGAGTACTGAGTAGGAGGAGCGCGACTCGGGGCTAATGGCGAGTCCTGGATCAAGGCTGCTTCGCTTTCTGAATCGTCTAGATCGGCCCAAATTTGGGCCGACTCGTTATTGAATGTTTGAGCGCTGAAAGTCTGAGCGCGATATCGATAAGGAGAGGTTACGGGCAAGCTCGGTGTCCGTTGATGAGACGACTCGTGTCTCGGTATTGATAACAGGGGTTGTCGCTCCCCAATTGGTAATTCTTCGTTTTCTGACCGTTCAGGGACCTCCTCCACCATGCCCATCCCAGGTCCCAAGGGCGTTTGTGAGGTGCTTGGTAGTGTAACACCTACATGATTATCAATATCTTCCAGCCTCCAAGAGAGGCACAAAACGCCCCCAAGCAGAACAATAGTTCCCAGGGCAATGAGTCCAGCATGAAAACCGGCAAGCTGAGACGCCTGTCGAAAATAAATCAATCCATCCAGAATAGCGATGATGTTGTATACGCAAAAAACAAAAGGGTAAAGAACGCTGGTGCTGCAAAGCTTCAAGCCTCGGTGCATATAATACAGTTGTGTCAACGCCAAACAGACCATTCCTATTAGGATAAGCCACGATTGCCATCGGTTGAACTGGTTGACATGATCGACAACCGTTCGGACGAGCAGCTCGACCGCTGACTTGGCCAGCAATAGCGTGTGAGCTGATAGAACCCCGCTGCAAAAACCAAAGGCTAATCCACGATAAAATTTCCCGCGAGATGGGGTGATCAAGGCACCATTCAGTTTGATAAAGCGAGACTTGAAATTATTCGGCGATGACAGAGTTTTGATGAGGCGAGATCCGGCAAGAACGAAAACGACGATAAGCCCAGTGACTACCATCCATGCGATAAAAGGCCGCCGATGGAGAAGTTCTAAAAGCTGATCTAGGGTATGCGCAGGTTCTCCAACAGCGCCGAATGTAGCTATCAACACTGCCCCAATGCATACTAGAGCCGTGCCTAGAAACGAGTATTTTGTGAACGGCTCGCCAAGAATGAGTGTTGCGGAGATCGTGTTAAATACTAGCCCGGACTGTCCACTGCTCAGTAATAGATCACATAGTAGACATCCCCAATAGATCGCTTACCGACTGGAGTGTCGAGAGCACCGGGAGTGGTAGAGTCGTGATCTGAATAGTACTTCCAACAATGTTCGCAACAACGAACATCAGCATGCCCAACTATACGCGCACATTAGCGAGCCCACCCCGTAAAGGGCAACGAGTCCCAGAGTATAACCATACCTGCCATCTTCGTCGTTTATAGGGGGGCCTTCGTAGCTCATACGGCGATTTCTCGTCTTCGAGTAAATGAGACTTCCGCTGCAGGGTGAGTCCAATTGCCTGTAGACTGGTGGAAATCAAGCCGACGAGGACTCCGACCTGGTTGGTTCTGTTAGAAGCAGTTCTGCCATACAGCACTTGACGAGAGACCTACAGCAATACTCCCCTCAGGCGACAAGTCACCGAGCTGGCCCATCTGCGAAGCCGAGGTGCATCGAAGACGCCGAGACGCAGAATCGCATGCACTTAGCGGAGGGATCTATCCGTGGCAGATGCTGGACATATCGCCGCCGCAATCAGAGGGGACAAATAGAGGGGGGGATAAACAGTAAAAATCGGGCGACAGCGTTATTATAATGGGACCCAGGGGTTGATGGAACATAAAGAATAATAGTCGAGTCCGTCAGCGCTGTGTAGTTATGTAGTTATGGAGCCTTGGCTGCGGTCGCACTGGTCAGTCAGCGGACCCGCTGCCGCCTCGAGCTTGCTTGGACCACCGGACTCTCTCAGGCAACCTCACATCCCGAGAGCGTCATTCCCTCACCGGCTCATTCTGAAACCACCCTGTCACTCGGCCAGCAGCTCGTGAATCGCACCCGCAGAGCAGCTGCAAATCCTAGGCCTCGTTCGTTTGGAGGCCGCACCACATCGGCCTGCGCCCTGAACAGAAGTGCCATTGCTACCCGATTCCATCCCACCTGTCGCAACACCTTCGCTAATACCAGCCGCCAAGATGTCGCAGCGCCATGCTCTCTCAGACGACCAGGTATGCAATAAGCCTGGCGCCCTGCCGCATAAAGACCCAGAACTGACCGTGCTTTGGCGGAGGATAGGTCGCGGGTGAGCTCCGCAAGATGACCGCGTTCATCAAGCAGGAAGCTCTTGAGAAGTCAAAGGAGATCCACATCAAGGCCGACGAGGAGTTCGCGATCGAGAAATCGAAGCTCGTTCGCCAGGAGACGGCTGCCATTGACGCTCTCTACGAGAAGAAGTTCAAGCAAGCTGCCATGTCCCAGCAGATCACCCGATCCACACTCTCGAACCGCACCCGGCTTCGTGTTCTGTCCTCCCGCCAGGAGCTTCTGGACGAGCTCTTTCAGCGTGCCCGTGAGCAGGTCGGCACAACTTCAAAGGATGGGAAGAAGTACCAAGGTGTTCTAGCTGGACTAGTCTTGGAGGGTCTCTACTATCTGAATGAAGATAAGGTCCTGGTTCGGGGTCGTAAGAAGGACTCCGATGTGATCAAGAAAGCTATCGAGGATGCGAAGAAGGAATTCAAATCAAAGGTCGGCCGAGATGTGACAATAGATATTGACGAAAAGGACCCGTTGCCAGAGGGATCGTGAGTTTCCTCCTAACAGTGAGGGACGCCGACGTTACTAACTTGTGCTTAGAGCGGGTGGTGTGGTTATTATCGGAGGCGGTGGTAAGATTGACATCAACAATACCTTCGAGGACCGGCTGCGACTTTTGGAGATCGAGGCACTCCCGGCTGTTCGCGAGACCCTTTTCGGCAAGAATGTCAACCGCAAGTTCTATGATTAAACCAATGGAGCCTTTTCTTTCTGGTCGGTTATGTTTTCCATTTGACCGGGTTTTGTTCCATATGTTATATATCTACGAACTGTATTCTCATAGTCGGCCCATCCGGTCTCGCATTCTCCTCAGTCTTGTAGGCTTGGTATGTTCAGGGTCATTAATACACAAAGAACCACATTCAGGTGGTGTACAGATTATTCGTGTAGTTGTTGTATAGTTACATGCTTGAAGCGATTTAATTCGTGTCAACCCAAAGAATCACTAGTTGATGCAATCATTACGGTCATCCAATCATAAACCCAAGAGATAGAAATGCGTAATGTGAAAGGTCTTGTCACTCGTTATTTTGTATCTTGGTATCGTTTGCGTTAGTTTCGCTTGGCCTTGTAACATAATCTCGCACATTATTTTGGACATTTCTCGTTTCACGTTCGCCATTTGCTAGGAAATATGATTTCAATCGAGATTTGGACCGAACCGAAAATACGATTCTGTAATATAGAGCCTCAAGGCTCTGCTTAGCTTCAGTTCGCTTTAGGTGAGAGGCACCTGAATCTTTGATAGCACTGAATATTCGTTTCACCCCCTCAGCTAGAGCATCAACATCAGCATTAAATTGACTTTCGGCTTCCTTGCTGGAGAAATCGGCTGACATCCGACCAATATCGATGGCAATATTCAAAAGGGACGTGGTTGCATTGAGTTCGGAGTAGTCATAATTATTTGCCGTTTGGACTCTAAGCAGTTTGGACTCAAAGCGTGCGTGTTGTAAGTAGTGGATTATTCGTTTGATATTAAGAATATCTGTGGACGATTCTTTGAGAACAGTGATGTCGTCGAGCAAAAAAGAGACCGCCAACCTGGCCCTGAATAATGAGATTCTGGGGTTTGTGGGTAGGATACGTTTAAGTAATTGACTTTGAAGAGTTATATCCCTGACTGTTTGGAAAGTGGATTCGGCAACAGGTCTCATCTAAAGCATGTTAGTGGCAGAACTCAGTTTTTGAAAAAGGTATTTACTAGATGGTCGAAACTTTCCAGCGAGATACTTTGCAGTACCCCATCTATTGCCGTTTCTAGAGTTGAGGAAATGATACTATTTGTGTTCAGAGATGTGTCAAGTGCTAGGCGGAATAGAAGACATAAAGTATGCCTTCGGGTTTCGTCATTTAAACTGAGCAGTGGGAAACCAGATTAGTGACTCTATATTTAAATTGCAGAGGGTCTAGAAAAAGCATACTCGCAAGTGATATCTCTCAGTAGCTCGAGGACCGAAAGAAGGTATTTCCAGTCGCGGTTGGAATATCCTGTGGTATGTTAGACAAATCCACTTGGCGTAGCATCTATAGAATTCTCACCATGATCCTGGGAATATTCTGGAAGAATTGGCTTGGATATATTTACAGCTGTTGGGCCCCCCCCCAGCCATTGAAAAACACTCTCAATATCTTCTGGCTGGACGAGCGATTCGACACGTTCACGTCCGACTTGCTTATCAACAGTGAGCGTCGCAGTCAGTCTTCTTGGATATATGCTGAGAGCTCACCTTTAGTGATCTACAATAAGCATATCGCAAGTCATCCCGAGGCTCTACTGGAACTATGTCCATTAGTCAAGTGATTTGTGGATGAGGAAGCTTGATGTACCTGATTGAAGAATCCATAGCAGAACTTCGTCGGGGAGAAGCCCTCTAGATAAGGCAAAATCCAATATGCCTGAATGGAAGGCCCTATCACGGGAGCCCGGTTCTGGAAAGACAATACATTAATCACAAAAGCAAACAAGAAGAGTTCAAGACAATCTTACCTCTGAGAAAGGCCTCACTGGATGATGGAAGGATTGAATTCCGCGGAAACTCAGGAATTTCAGGATTGGAATTTCCCTGAAAGAACGACCAAGACTTTTCTAACTCAAAAGCTTCTGTACGCCGAACCGCATTTAGCAATCGTTGGATATCTGTTTCTTCCCGTTCCGCAGCAAACGCGGATGCAAGAACATCCTCACGAAGACCAGAAGCATCGGGTCTAGTTTCAGAGCTATTAGACACATCATTCTCATGGTTTTCCAGCTGGGCCTTTGCTTTTGCCACACCAGCTTCAGCCTCACTGTCATCCACAGAGCGGGTCACTAGGGATTCCATTGTGAATTTGTACTTTTTTCGGTTTATGTTCAAAGTCGGTCTCTTGTGGGAATCCTTGAATTTTGAAATCCGAAATCGTGTCGATGTAGTTGAGTCATAGGCTGAAGGTTCTCGGTCTCTTTTGTAGTTTGAAGAGGACGACGAGTCGAGAAATTGATTCAAAAGATCGCTAACCGATTCCAAAGAGCTGACAGAGTCCGCACTTTCAGCATCCGAGTCAACAACGATTTCCTTGCCATTTTTTATTATCCGTTGTGACGAAGGGAAGCTTCCACCAAAGGAAGAGCTTGGCTGGAAGGCGGCGTCGCTGGCGAGATTCGCCTGACCAGAAGTCTGACGATTCGCTCTACTGGTAGAGTCAAGCGCAGCTTCATTTCGTCGTGGATCTAAGCTGGACTGGGGCAATGGCTGCGACGACAGCAGCTGCGATGGGAGATCCGAGGGGGGATCACTTAATGGCGAGGACGATGGTTCGTTAGGTGCGGGGGGAATATTTTGTTTGGAGGCTGGCCTCGAGTTATGGACAAAGGTAGGTCGCTTGAAGTAATCCTTAATAGTGCGTGGCAGGGACATGTCGTTTGGAGTGGAATGAGGGTTCGCCTGAGGCACGCGCGACCAGTATCCTTTTCATTCCATGTTGATAAGATGTCGTTGGTGAAGAGCTGTCTGGACTCAAAACAGCTTGGCGGAGAACGCGCAGGCAGCCTCGAACGCGAGCCGCGTGATCACGTGACGTAATTAGCGTATATAAATTTCTTAAAAATTACGATAGCTTTTGGTGCTCTGTAAAGAATTTACCAATGAGCACTACGCAGTACATGGCCCACGTCCGCCTGGAAAACTAACTTGAAGAGACTGTTTTAAATGAAAAGCTTGGTGTCATTAAGGGCAAACCGTAGGTTCTTTGAACTTTTAGTCCGAGTGCATGCCACTATGTTCTTGCCAGGCATAGAGTTCGCAACTAGTCCTGGGCAACTCCCTCCTGCTACTAGCACACTCCGTATTTCGCTAGCCCGAGTTTCTGCCCCAGGCCACTGCTATTATTATTCAAGAAAGGGTAAAAATGAATTTGAGGGTGGCCGTATATGAAACGATCACCTCTTGGAATCAGGATCTATCTATAGAAAGGGAGATGTATATATCTACGACATGACGTCATTTACTGGAACAAGAACGCTAGCCGTTTCTGGACCCCATCGGATGAAAACTAGTTCCATCCGGACATGCAGAGAGATCGGACGGGAACACAGATACATTAATATTAAAGTATTATACAAAGGCGGGGCCGTCTAGAATTCGTCCGACTCATATTTAGCCCTTAAAGACAGTGATATTATCGCTTTTTATATGAATTTGATAATCTAATAAAATAATAGATACATCCTTAGGGGAATCCTGAAACCCAAAGGAGCGAATTCCGAACCTTGGGGGCCGTCGATCAATAATAATAATGCATCTAATAATGGAATTGCACGATGATCATCGGCAGGGCCAATGTTGTGCTGCTTGATCGACTGTCTAGTTAATTAGTACTGTCTGCTCAGGTGTACCCCCCCGTCTTGGTGATATGAGTTGACAAACTCAAGCTTAAACACACCCCAGACGAGCCGATTATTACATTTAATTATTATTCACATTAGTTCCACGCATGTTTTTAAACTTGCACGTGGTGGCAGCTGGATAGGAGTACGCATCGTAGCCTTGGCAAACAAAGGTCTCCACTCACTGACACCTAAATTACAAGTTACAAGGGAGTGGAAAAGAACGAACGTTTTGCACGTACTCTAACTCTCTTCTACATAGAGAATCGCGATATGATAATCTGCCCGTATCTTGGTGACTTGATCGATCATACTATTAATATTCACGATTTATGCTGCAGCTGATGCGCGAAGCCAATCACCGCGCATTTAGCATTCCAGTATTAGTCAGCGCTGCACACCACCGTTCATTGCGCCACTGTCGGGCCGAGCGAGAGGCTGAACCAGATTATATTTTTGGTTCTGGATTTAGGATTTTGAAATTTTTTTGCCATCGAAAACTTATCGAGCGCTCTCCTGGGAAGACGATGAATGTACGTACGTACATGCTTTAAGCCGTCAATCCGGAGGGGGGCTGGCACGGTTACGCAAAACATGATACTAATTACTTACTCCCTTAATTAGTAAGTAAACCGTCAGCGTAATGTAAGAAACCATAGCGGCTTGGCGGCTTAACGGTAACATTGAATCATAATGAGTATTAGTTATTCCTGGATTCATATTAATTAGTTGCTATTTGGACGCGGCACTATTGAATATATGCATATTGCATAGAGTTGCATCTTGATTCTTCCCCGAGAAGCCATGGATAGAAGGTTTCCTGCATGCTAACAATGAACGGATGCCTGGGATGTTGTGCCACCGGTACTCTCTCATCGTGCGCTTTCACCGCTCGGACGATAATGGTATTGAGATCCCGTCTCCAGATGGTCGTTATATGCTGGTGCTACACTCACCACAAGAATATTATTATAACAATACACGCAGGCTGCCGTAAGACCCGAGCGGCCGAGCGCACTAGAGTTGTAACAGCCAGTATCTGAGCATTACTAAGTACGGATATGGGTATTGGGTAATAATAGCCCAGGCTTCCCGTCAGCTCCGGTCCGCCAATGGCACTAAAAAGCAGGAGTCCGGACGGGTGCTCTCGCTGGCCCCCCAAAAAATCCCAAATCCAAACTAGACAACCACTGCGGTGTTTCCATCCATCCAGCCTGGCATCTTCCAGCCTCGCTTTTCTCTCTCTCTATCTGTCCTTCTCTCCCTCTCTCCCTCGCTCTCGTGCTCGCTCTCGCTCTCGCTCTCCTCCTTCCTCGACCCGAGTCCTTCTTTCCTCCAGTTTGCTTGGCCTTCGCGACTCGCCCCCTTCCGTCAACCACCGTTTCATATTGCGATTCGATTCGCCTGCAGTCCCTTACTAAGAAAAATCCCCCGGGTCGATTTTCCATCACGTACCTGCAGCCACCCCGGCACTCGACGCCAGCGCGATTGACTCGAACTACACTCTTTCTCGTCGTCCTCGCAGTCTCATTTCCGCGGTCTTCCGTCGCTCTGGCTGCTGGGACTGATATACCCCTTGAAGTACTCGGAGGAAACGAAGTGCGGACTGGCTGTGCTGTCAGCGTCCGCCACCGCGATCGGATGATCCAGCATCAAGGCGTCTAAGCACTTGTCATTTTGTGTATGCCCTTCGGGGTGCCTGCAAGCCCGCCATGGCTGTAGTTCAGTTTGCCGGCGATGGGAATGGAAACAATCATTTGCAACCGCCATCTAACGACCTTTTGCAGCCGACGAACAGCGAGATCTCAAAACCCACGAAACGCCAACGATGGGCAACCCAGCGCAAAACCAACTCTGGCGGCCTGAAGAAGCGCGTCTCCATCGTCGACCGCTTCCACAGACGCAACCATTCAAAAGACGAGAAGCGCAAGTCGGGCGCCAGCTCGGCCGATGGTACGAACGAAACGCCTACGGAAGACGGCGAGCCGGAACAGGAACCCTCTCGCCGTGTCTACTTCAACTGCTCCATACCTGATAGTGAGCGTGATGAGGAGGGTAATTTGAAGGCCCATTATCCGCGTAACAAGATTCGCACCGCCAAATATACCCCGCTTAACTTTATCCCGAAAAACTTGTGGCTTCAGTTTCACAATATCGCCAATGTTTACTTCTTATTTATCATCATCCTAGGTGTAAGTCACTCTATTTTCTTATATAAAAAGGCATAGCATAAACAATGCTGATTGGAGGCTTTAGTTTTTCGCCATTTTTGGTGTCACGAATCCCGGAATGAATGCCGTACCCCTGATTTTCATCATTGTCGTGACAGCATTGAAGGACGCTATCGAAGATTGGCGACGTACTGTGCTTGATGCTCAGCTAAACAACTCACCTGTCTATCGTCTGGCTGACTGGGAAAACGTAAACGTCAGCGAGGAAGACGTATCTGCGTGGCGTCGTTTCAAAAAAGCATGCACTCGCACAGTGATAGCAACGTACAGGGCAATGAAAGGAGGTAAAAACAAACAGGTTTCAGATGGTAATGAGGATGAAAGGCGAATGTCAATGGCGACCTACCGTCAATCGATCTACTCTACACGCGACTCTTACTATGGAGCCAATGAGCAAGACGCCATTCAAATGACTCCTGTTTCATCACCACACCAGGAAGCACACGTGAATGGATGGC
Source organism: Talaromyces proteolyticus (assembly GCF_021365285.1). Classification (NCBI taxonomy): domain Eukaryota; kingdom Fungi; phylum Ascomycota; class Eurotiomycetes; order Eurotiales; family Trichocomaceae; genus Talaromyces; species Talaromyces proteolyticus. Next base: position 506,985 of record NW_025764284.1, on the reverse strand, counting down.
CCGATGAGGTAAACGGAGCAGGAACAAATGGATCTGTACAGCCAGGTCAATCTGTCCCAGAACATGTCGCCGCAGGTACCAAAAAATCAGGTAGTCTTGTCGATCGTTACAAGCAGACTCCTCAAAAGGCGCGCTTCAAGCGAGAACATTGGAAGAGTGTCCAAGTTGGCGATTTTGTGAGATTGTATAATGGCGACCAAATTCCAGCTGATATTGTCATCATTTCTTCTTCGGATCCCGATGGCGCCTGTTATGTGGAAACCAAGAATTTGGACGGAGAGACGAACTTGAAGGTGCGCCAGGCACTACACTGTGGCCGTGAAGTCAAGCACGCTCGAGACTGTGAAAAGTGCGAGTTTGTGGTCGAGAGTGAGGCTCCCCATGCCAATTTGTACGCTTACAGTGCTGCCATCCGATGGCCACAGCGAGATCCAGCAAATCCTGAGGGTCCTCGCAAGGAGATGGTGGAGCCAATCAACATCAACAACTTGCTACTTCGTGGATGCAGCCTCCAGAATACTGAATGGATTCTAGGAGTAGTCGTATTTACTGGCCCAGAAACGAAGATTATGCTGAACTCAGGCGAGACGCCAACGAAGAGACCACGGCTTGCACGCGAAATGAACTGGAATGTTATCACGAATTTCACCATCCTGTTCATCATGTGCTTGATTACTGGTTTCATCAACGGCTTTGTCTGGGCATTAACTAACGGCTCATTGACCTTCTTCGATTTCGGCTCGTATGGTGGCTCGCCTGCGGCAGAAGGGGTGGTGGCCTTCTTCACTGGTCTCATTTTATTCCAAAACTTGGTTCCCATCGCGCTCTACATCTCTCTCGAAATTGTTCGGACATTCCAAGCTCTGTTCATTTATTTCGATAAATTCATGGTGTATGAACGTCTCGACATGGCCTGTGTCCCTAAATCTTGGAATATTTCCGATGACTTGGGCCAGATTGAATACATCTTCTCCGACAAAACAGGAACTCTAACACAGAATGTGATGGAGTTTAAGAAGTGTACCATCAACGGCGTCTCATATGGCGAGGCATACACAGAAGCTCAATTAGGTATGCAGCGCAGAGAGGGCATTGATGTTGAAGTCGAAGCTGCCAAAGCTCGCCAAAAGATTGCAGATGGCCGTGTGCGCATGTTGCAGCTCTTGCGGAACATACACGATAACCCTTACCTGAAGGATGAAAATTTGACATTCGTTTCTCCTGACTATGTAGAATCACTTGCTGGTAAATCAGGTCGTGAACAGCAACAAGCTACTGAAAGTTTCATGATTGCCCTCGCTCTTTGCCACACGGTCATTACTGAACATACCCCGGGTGATCCTCCTCAGATTGAGTTCAAAGCCCAATCACCAGATGAAGCAGCTTTAGTTGCTACGGCTCGTGACTGCGGTTTTACTGTGCTGGGAAGAAATGGCGATGACTTGATCTTGAATGTCATGGGCGAGGAACGTACATACACAGTTCTCAACACCTTAGAATTCAACTCCACCAGGAAACGAATGAGCGCTATCATTCGCATGCCGGATGGAACGATTCGACTTTTTTGCAAAGGAGCAGACAGTATCATTTATAATCGATTAGCACGTGGCAAACAACAGGCGCTCCGTAAGACAACAGCTGAACACCTTGAACTTTTTGCCCGAGAAGGCTTGCGAACTCTCTGTGTGGCTGAACGTATATTGGGCGAAGAGGAATATCGTGTCTGGAATGAGTCTCATGATTTAGCAGCCCAAGCTCTTACCGACCGAGAGGAGAAACTGGAAGAAGTCTCGAGCGCAATTGAACAAGAGCTTATGCTTCTCGGAGGCACTGCTATTGAAGATAGGTTACAAGATGGAGTGCCAGATACTATCTCATTGTTGGCAGATGCTGGTATCAAACTGTGGGTTTTGACTGGCGACAAAGTCGAGACTGCCATCAACATTGGTTTCTCTTGCAATCTTTTGAACAACGATATGGAGCTCATCGTCTTCAATATTCCAGCAGACCAGCCGGAGCTTGCCTCTGCCGAATTGGAAAAGAATCTCGCAAAACTCGGAGTGACAGGATCTGATGAAGAGTTGATTGCAGCCCGTCAAGACCATAGTGCGCCGCCTTCTACTCACGCATTGGTCATTGATGGCGATGCTTTGAAACTTATGCTCGACGATGAATTAAAGCAGAAGTTTTTAATACTGTGCAAGCAATGCAAGGCTGTTCTCTGCTGCCGTGTTAGTCCTGCTCAAAAGGCTGCTGTCGTAAGAATGGTGAAAAACGGTTTGAATATCATGGCCTTATCTATTGGCGACGGTGCCAATGATGTTGCAATGATTCAGGAGGCGGACGTCGGCGTTGGTATTGCAGGTGAAGAAGGCAGACAGGCGGTCATGTCTTCGGACTATGCTGTCGGCCAATTCCGCTTCCTGCAACGGCTGATTCTTGTTCATGGACGTTGGAGTTACCGACGTCTTGGTGAGACGACTGCCAATTTCTTTTACAAGGTAAGCAGCCCTATCCTACCATATAATTGGATTCATAATTAACTCTATGTCTAGAATATCGTGTGGACCGTTTCTCTTTTCTGGTACTCCATCTACAACAATTTTGATGGTTCCTACCTTTTCGATTCTACCTACATTGTCTTGGTCAACTTGGCATTTACCTCGCTTCCCGTCATTTTCATGGGTATATTTGACCAGGATGTGGATGACAAAATATCACTAGCTGTTCCTCAGCTATATATGCGTGGTATCGAACGTAAAGAATGGTCACCGTGGAAGTTCTGGTAAGTTCGAAGCGTGCAAACCCCTTGACTTTTTTTTAACCCTGTACTACTTCTCAGGTTTTATATGTTTGACGGCTTTTACCAATCTTTGATGTGCTTTTTCATGCCATATCTGCTCTATGCCCCAGCTACTTTCCAGCGCGGGGATGGGTTGGCTCTCGATGACCGGCAACAAATGGGTATTCTGGTTGCCTCCGCTGCGGTAGTTGCCAGCAACACGTATATTCTACTGAACACTTATAGGTGGGATTGGTTGACAGTCTTGATCAATAGCATCAGCAGCCTTCTTATCTACTTTTGGACTGGCGTTTACTCGTCGACAATTGCTTCGGCCCAATTTTATCGACACGGAGCAGAGGTTTTTGGGTCTTTGAGCTACTGGACGGTATTTTTGGTCACTGTCGTGCTCTGTCTTCTACCTCGATTCGTCATCAAATCGGTCCAAAAGGTGTTCTTCCCTACAGATGTGGATATTATTCGCGAACAAGCTTCCCAAGGTCGCTTCAAATACCTCGAGAAATTCGAAGCATATGTCCCTCCGGCGACGAAGGCAGTCGGTGAAGGGGAGAGTCCTGTTGGCAGCGATACGTCTGCGGTGTCTTCGGTGGTCAAACCCATTGAGCCCCAGGTGAGGAGTGATCCCACCCTTGATGAGGATGAGCGACCCATTTACCCACCCTCCATCGCCCCCACAATCACAACTCACAATCCGCGTAGTCAGAACGGTAGTAATGGAACCAATTCTACAGCTGAAAGCTTTGACTTCGGAACCTACCAACGACATCACCATTGGGACCGAGAGCCCCAACCTGGCTTGACGGTCAATCGAAAACGATCTTCAGCAAACAGCAGCGACTTCCCCAACGGCAATTTATTAGCACGAATTGAGTCGGCCGGTGCAACACCACAGAGTCCTCACAGCCCGTTGAGAAGACCTTATGATGTCCACGCTGTATAGTCGTTTCTTTTCCATGTTAGTATTCACCACACCTGTTGATGACACCTCATCCTTCTTTTCCTTTTCTTTCGTGATATTCTTTGTGTGTCTATATATGTTTCAAGACCTATTTTGAGATCTTTTGTCTTTAATTCTCTGCGGCTACATCTTTGCAATCTCATATAGATGGCGTCTGGTAGGAGTGATGGTTTCAACGGTTGACGGCGTAACAGGGGTTGTTTGTATCATCTCGCATCATGATAAATGTGTTCTTTGGCTATCCCAATCTTGTTTCTTTTCTTGTCCGATTTGACTTTTAATTTTCTATTCAATGATGGCTCTTTCAGTTTTCCGTCTTCAGTGTTACAATACTTCTTCCAGCTCGACGTGCTTCATACCCTGGCCGTCGACAGGTACATGAAAATCTTGCTGCTGTATCGTTGTGAAACCCCTTTCAGTTTTTAATTCCAGTCTAGCCACTACTTTTTTTTTATTACGACATATACATATCTATATGCTCTCTACTGGCGTTACTTTGCTAGGTCTATTATTTAGCATATCAAAAATCAAAGCTTGGCCGTTTCCCCCTTTATGTTCCTTCGACAATTATTTATCTCAGACAATTTCTGTTGAGAAGAGTAGTGCATTGAACATCTAGTAACCACGCAGATTTCCTTGTCAGCTATTTCGTAGACTTCTGAAAAAAATAAGACCAAAAAAAAACGTAACGCGTGCTGCTCACGCGTATAGTGGATGTAGGCGCTCGCCGCCATCTATCGCAGCCAATCACGGCAGATAATGCTTTCCGCATACTGCCATTTGCCAAAGAACCGACATGGAAACTGGAAGCCGCCAACAAACAATCGGAACCTTTTCCCTCTACTGATCTCAAGGCTGCCACACTCCAATCCGCAAGTCCTTCAGCTTTCTATCGCCATTCACTTTATCACTCACCGCCAGTATCAGAGTACATCGTTTTCTAGTCAGAGACCGACGGCTACGACCGGCAACCCGCATTGATGACGGATTATTGATGATGCTATGGACGCAGCCGAGATCCCCAGACGTTAGAAGCTAATATTGACATCAACGGCGGGGGAGGCTTAGTTTTTAATACATTCAGTTATGGAGGTCTTGGACACGATCAGGTAAGTTACAGCTGGGTCGCGTCGATGCATTCTGGACTTTATTGATGTGAGGTTCTCTTTGAAGGGAACTCCAAACGCTCCCCGAAAACATCCATTTGCTGTGTCCGCGAAAAGAACGAGATGACTATGGAAGATACGATGGCCCAGAAGAGAAGGACGTGTTCCAGCAGGCGATGGAACGCAGGGATAAAGCATTGTCATGTTTACCTATATTAGCGTTCAGTCAAGACGGCTTGGAAGAATTGCAAGACTGGGTATGGCGGAAATTTGATGATACACTAGAAAACTGTGACTTCTGTATTAGGATGTATCACCAGGGAAAGCTTTTCCTGGCTGACAGGCTGAAGGAGAATTATGACGACGAGGATATCGAGAAGCTGATGCGATTAATGGAGGACTGGGACATAAAACGAATGAAGAAGAATCTGAAGGCGGCGTTGGATGAATTAAAGGCGGTGCCACCAGATCGTATTGGGTTAGATGCTCTGAAGACGGCATCATTGCTGGCCATCTTCGAATGCCTCAGTTCAGAGGCAATGCAACGCGATGTCGATACGCTTAAGGAGTACTTCAATGAACCTTTCAGGTTAATCCAAACAAAACGCACCCTCAAATTGACAGACTACGTGCCTGGCTTGACCAATTTCCTCTTCGACCCTGACCCTATCCGCAATCACTGGGCACTTCATGGATGGTCCCGTTTCCGTCGTCCACCTACATCTGCAGAATTTGACTGGGCAGTGAAGAATGGTCTCACTCGTGCTCTTTTCGCTTGCTCGCCTCAACAAGTTCCACCACCTGACGTTGCTATGATACAGCGGCTTTGGATTGGCCTGCGCACCATCACACTGAGACTTGACAAGGACCAGATAACTCACAACCTTCGCGCTCTGGACATGGATCCATGTCGATTGTCGGTTGAGCATCTGGTAATACCATCACCTGGTCTACGATATTTATTGAACACTATTCAAATCTTGTTGGAAAAAGCTCCTGGTGACTTTTGGGACGCTATGCAAACCATATCACCTCAGATGATTGCGGAACAAGTTTTCAACAACCCACAATTCGATACCTTTCTCCTTCAAGCCACAGAAACAGAGCTTTTCGCAAAATCACCGTTACGTGACATGCTATCATGGATTAATCCATTCATGTCCTCATTGAAAGGCATCAACCAAACCCCAGCCTGCAGATACATTGTTTCTCAATTATTTAGACGATCCAAGGACCAAAGGTTCCCAATGATCTCTCGATTTCAGTGTTTCCTGATTGGAACTGAAGTCTTAATGTGTACACTGTGCACATTCACCAATAACGAGTCCTCGAGAGGTTCCGTCGCACGTGTGGTTCTGTCAGAAACCTTGGAAATCGTCAACGAACACATTCATACAGTTGTTAGCCCAGAATCATTCGGCTCTCCAGAGAGGGATAGGGCGATTATCAACGGCTGCATGGATGTTGTTAGGAATACTCTTGCCCTTGAGTGTCAGTCTCTCAAGACAGACTATGAGGTATTGCTCCATCATTCTACGCTCCATCACGGAGTTAGTACATATTCCCCTGGCATCTGGGATGCTGTGATCAACAAGCTCAGTGGAGAAAACCACGACCTATCAACTGCAGCACTAAGAGGTATTCTGGACCTCGTGGGTCTTGAGAAATTTCCGACCAGGGGCGAGGACAGTAAAGAGAAAACCCATTACAATGTAGTATACGGTCATCTCACGCATCTTTCATGTCAGATCATAGAACGCTTGGCTGACTTCAATCCCGAGCATTTGGATCTTTTGTTTGCAAGCCAGGATACTAACTGTGCACTTATATCTGCCCTCTTCTCGGCTGATCTAAATACATATCAGGCGGCTGTGGACTTGATTAAAAATGTCAGCAGCCAGTCAGCTAGAAGAGATGCTATTTCGCATCTTTTACAATCATTCTTTTCTACGGCTGTCTATGGATTTGGCTGGTCATTCTTCCGGATCAGCGCGTTGAAAACGTTCGGTTCTGCTCCTAGAATGCTTCACACGGGAACCGATATCATTGATGTTCTCTGTGATACGCAGACTGGTATCCTTCGAACCAGAAAACTCGCGAACAGCAAGGAGTGTACCGAAATCCAGACACTATGGCAACGTCAATGGTCGGCGCTGACAACCATCTTCGACATGACCGAAGCCTGGCATAATCGTGGTAATGACAAACAAGTGATGCTTGAATTCTGTCGTGATACTATACAGTTTGCAGATCTTCTATTCGCCCAATATGGTGTTTTGGCAAGTGCAATGGCAGGTGTTGATGGGTCGAAAGAGGACTCGGTTAGGGAAGCTTTACTCCAGTTCCCGACGGATACAATGAAGGGCATGGTCAAGTGGTTGAGACTTAAAGACGAATATCTCGCAACGACTTTGGTCGGTCTAGTTTCTAAGATCCTTCGGCGCTTAGGGGAGTTGAACATCACAAGCGTCGACAAAAATGCCCTGCAAATGGTCGAAAATGTAGCCATTACTGGGAGTGTGAAAACCATACTGACTGCTCGCGAAAAGGCTGAGCTTGTCAGAGCATTGGAAGCATATTACAAGAAACCAGTGGTTACTGCATCAACGGCTTCGCTAAAGAAACAGATCTCTATTACTGCATTTGCCAGGCAGGCCGATTCCTCTGGTACATCAACCCCTAATCGGGCTACGAGTGAAGAGGACTATGAAGATGGAACGGTTCCTGATGAGATGCTGATGCAACTATCACGGTCAGTTGAGCTGAACAAAGCCCGGATTGCGGCCCAGCCGCAGAAGAAGCTCGTCTCATCTACTACGAGATCGCCGCTGGTTATTCCTAAGCTACCAGGCCGTCCACCAGTTATGGTAGAAACTTTCCGTGAAAAACGTGAAAGAGAGAAGGAGGCCAAGAAAAAACGAGATCAGGCTGAGCTTGCTCGTTTGAAAAAGCACCTTCCTGCGCCTGGCGTGGCAGAGCAGACGGCCGGACAAGGTTCAGGGGTGCAAGGCGGAGTAAGGGGTAAAGACCACACTCCTGTGGATAGTATGATGGTCGATTCAGAATCAGAGTCAGAGGACGATAGTGATGATGAAGTTGATGCAGAGCTTTTCGGGAAGAAATCTGCTTCGACTCCAGCTGCCGTGAGAGAATATGAAGAGAGCAGGAAAAAATCACTTAAACAGCAAGGTCCTGTCAAGAAGACCAGACAGTTGCGTTCAGCAAGAGATATGCGGGCTCGATTGTCACCCGATCTTTCATCTCTGCATCACACTTTGCTCGGTTGGGACTTTTTTGCTAGTGGTGATTTACCCACCAATTCTGATCGGACGGATTATTCTCTTGTTTCGTCATCTTTCAGAGACCCTATTGAATACCAACGCACCTTCGAACCATTATTAGTACTAGAAGCGTGGCAAGGATTCCAATCCGATAAGGAAGAAGCAAACTTCAAGCCGTTCGAGATAACTGTGGCGACTCGACTATCGGTTGATTCTTTTATGGAAGTCAGCACCGTTTTGAAGAGCGCAGCCGATCTCAAAGATTTTGGTCTTGGTGAGGCAGACATCGTACTACTATCTAAGTCTAGAGATCCAGTAAACGATAGGTCGGCCCCTCATTGCTTGGCTAGAATATCTAGCATCAGTAGGAAGAAAGGCACCGTCGAAGTGTCATATCGAGTCAACCCCGGAAGCACGATCGTTCCTTCACTTGCACCGGGTGTTTCGCTTTGGGCCGCACGTATCACATCGATGACTCCTTTGGAGCGTGAATACGGTGCCTTGATGGCATTACAGTACTACGATCTTTGTGAGGAAATCATCAAAGCTAAACCATCACCGCTATTAAAGTATTCAGACGCAACACTGGAGCCTATTGTAGATAACTATAGCGTGAACTTGGCACAAGCCAAAGCTATAAAGTCTGCACTTGATAATGACGCATTTACATTGATTCAAGGACCACCAGGTTCGGGAAAAACAAAGACTATTGTTGCTCTTGTTGGAGCTCTGTTGAGCAATTCACTTGGCAACCGCGGCGTCTCAATAACGCGACCGAATGAGAGTAAACCGTCAAACCAACCTTCTAGGACCACAGCTGCAAAGAAACTTCTAGTGTGTGCGCCTAGTAATGCGGCTGTTGATGAACTAGTCATGCGATTTAAAGCAGGTGTAAAGACACTGCAGGGACGATCAGAAAACCTTTCGGTTGTACGTCTGGGTCGCAGTGATGCTATCAACGCAAACGTATTAGACGTCACTCTTGATGAATTGGTTAACGCACGCCTGAATCAATCAATGCAGCAGAGCTCTGGGGAACGAGATATGCAGAAGATATATGAAGAACACAAGACCACTGATACCCAATTCAAAGAGATACGTGCCAAACTCGATCAGTATCGAGCGAAAGGACAGAACCCTCCGGAAGACCTGACGCATGAATTCGAAGTGCTGAAGAAGAAACGCACACAGCTAAGCCAAAATATTGATAACGCGCGAGATCACAACAATGCTATTGCTCGTAATAACGACCTCACACGGCGGCGTATACAGCAGGAAATCATAGACAGTGCTCATGTCATCTGCGCAACCCTTAGCGGCAGCGGTCATGATATGTTCCAGCATTTGAGTATCGACTTTGAAACTGTTATCATTGACGAGGCGGCGCAATCTATTGAATTGAGCGCTCTTATCCCGTTGAAGTATGGCTGTGCCAAGTGCATTCTAGTTGGTGACCCTAAGCAGCTTCCGCCGACAGTTCTGTCAAAAGAAGCATCTCGTTTTCAGTATGAACAAAGTTTGTTTGTCCGAATGCAATCTAATCACCCTAACGATGTTCATCTTTTGGATGTCCAATATCGTATGCACCCAGAAATCAGTCGCTTTCCTAGCCTCACGTTCTACGAGGGACTTTTGCAAGATGGCCCAAATATGGCTGCACTTCGTACTCGACCGTGGCATAACAGTACATTACTCAGCCCGTATAGGTTTTTTGACGTTCAGGGGCTGCACTCAAACACCGCAAAGGGCCATTCTCTTATCAACATTGCTGAGTTAAATGTAGCAATGCGGCTCTACGAGCGCTTGGTGACTGATTTCAAGTCTTACGATTTCTCGAGAAAGATCGGCATTATTACACCATACAAAGGCCAACTACGAGAAATGAAGTCTAGATTTGCTGCAAAGTATGGCAATTCGATATTAGCGACTGTCGAGTTCAATACAACCGACGCCTTCCAAGGTAGGGAAAGTGAAGTTATCATTTTCTCTTGCGTTCGGGCATCAAACAAGGGTATCGGTTTCTTGTCTGACATTCGTCGAATGAACGTCGGGTTAACTCGTGCGAAATCATCACTTTGGGTTCTAGGAAACTCTCAGTCTTTAGCTAAAGGTGAATATTGGAACAAACTTATCACTGACGCCAGAAAGCGAAACATCTACACTGATGGTGACGTACTGTCTATGTTACAGCGCCCTCAGTTCACTGGATATCGGAATGTGGAGATGACCGATGTTGACCAGGACGAGTCCCACTCATCAGCAGTACAAACGCCTACTGAAACCACCCGTTCATCTAATGAGATGGAATCAGTGTCGGCACGTAACACCCCTGGCCCTGTTATCACTGGCCCCTCGGGAGGACATAATGGGCTTGATGAAACTAAAGCGTGCGGGTATTGTGGAAGCACTGATCACTTTACCAGAAACTGTGATAATGTAGATGCACTAGAAAGCGCCGCGGGCATCTGTTTCCGTTGCAAGGAGCCTGGCCATACTAAGATGAAATGCTCTGCCCCCCGATGCCTGATGTGTGGCGCGGTTGGCCATGAACCAGAAAGATGCGAGTCAACTAAGGTGCTTTCGCAGAAGGAGAAGAACAAGATTGCCAACGAAGAGCATCGTCACAAACATGCCCAGCAGGCTAAACGTGAGGAAATCAGACAAAAGATTATGAAAAGCCACGACCCGAAAGTGCCAGTCGTCAAAGTTTCGACAAAATCGCCTCCAACTTCTCCGAAGCCTCAACCGGCTGTGGTAAAGAGAAAGTTACCACCCAGTGGACCGTTTGCGAAGAACACTAAGCGCAAAACGGACGTAGAAACTCCTCAAGAAGTTCCTAGTGTATGTTGATACTGACAGAACGAGATTGAAACTAGCTGACAGGCTCCTATATAGAACTTGGTGAAGCCATCACGAGACGGACCTTCGTATAATAGCCTTTCCCAAGCATCCAAAACCGGCATGGCCTCTAGAGTACCTCCCCCAGAAAGCAATAAGGTATTTATTCATCTTGGTGGGCAAGGAAACCATTTTCGAGAAATTAACATGGATTATAGGGACCACAACCACCACGAGGGCCTATGGGCGGGAGACCTGGACCCCGTCCCTCAAACCAGGCACGAAAGAAAAAGGAGGCCGATCCCTTCATTCGGCCTAAGAGAAGATGAAATTATTGTATTGCATTGGTTTATCTATTATGGAGGAGCGAATTACATAGAATAGTCGGGTGCACTTTCCATGCATTTTATACCTTTTCATGGAGAGGCGTGACTTCTTCCCTGTATCTGATTTCCTTGTTGACCATAAGGATCTCCACGGACATCTTTGCATTTCGAACGGCGTTGTTGCATTAATACTAGCATATTGATGAGGTGCGAGGGGATTTGCCATGCAGCGAGGATCAACTTTACGTTTTTCTCTCAATGAATTATCTTCTTTTGGCAAAGGAATTATTTTACGGTTGCAAATGTGCGAAGACACCTTCACTTCGCAGATAACGAAAGAGTGAACAGAGGCATCGAACAACAAGCATGTTTCATTTCATGTGTACCTAGAGCAAAAATTTCGGCGACAGTTTTTTCTTGGTCAGTGTGGACATTGCGTGTTTCATATAATCGATGCGTTGTACATATGCAGGTTCTGCATACCCGTGCAAATTCTGTCATACCTAAAATCTTGTATCGTCTCTGCATGACGGTTTTCTCGGCTCCTTTCGTCGTACAACCATGCATTCACCTGTGGCAGATGGGCCCATTGATAATGATCTGGGAAGGTGATTTGCTAATGCAATCTCTTGATAGTGATCTATAAAGGCTACTAGACAAGATAAAATTTAACTTTGTCGGGAATGTAAGGGGTTAATATTATACGTAGTAATACCTAGCTGGTAATCTATTTACTACCAAGGCCTTGCTAGAGATTTGAAAGGAGTAATAATAGCCTTGCTGAATTGCTGGGCTTCTTTAAGGTGTTCGCCGAGACCCTTTGAGGCAGACTGTGTGCAGTGAGGAAATTGGTTTTCTAGGAATATGATCTATCATGATTTCCAACACGCGGAGCACTTGGCTGGGTCTTCAAGTCTAAGGCCATCCACTACGGCTGAATATGAAAGCAAGAGTGTACTAGCAGTTAATTAGTCTATCCTGCGCGTAATAACATTTGACTAACTAGCTGACACTCGGTGCGTAGAGCGCTGGCGACATTTCAGGCCTATATAGAATTTGTTGTGAGTAGTCACTTAATCACAAGATTGCAGAAAGTGGGATGTGGATGAACGGTGTATAATGACGCCAACTCGTACAATGCATGGCTCGTTGTCCAAGGCCATTGTGGTGGCCACATCATGTCGTGTCATGTGGTGAGGCCAGCAAGTGCAAGAAGATAGGGTTCACCCCTTGCGCCGAACAAAATGGACCCCTCACCTTGTTACCCCCCGCTAACCTCACCTCACCTCTCCACAACACAGCGCTACCAGCACACCCGAAGCGATCATCGGTGCATCCCACTCGGACTCGGTAACCTATCACTTGGCGTCCTGGCTCACCTACATGTCCTCAAGTTGGAGCGTGCGGCGCCCATATGGTCTCGTCTCAACGTACTCGATCCCAGTTGACATGTACGCTGCTTGGCAATCCTGCTCGCTACACAGACATGGTTCATCCAGTCCCTTGCAGGCGGAGGGACTCCCGGCAAGACTCATGCGAAAAACAAAGAGGGAAAAGAACAATAATGCGATGATTCCTTTTGTCTGGAGTCTGTACTAGTCAGGCTAGTCGCGCCGGCAGCCTGGCTCTTTCAACCAAGCCAAGCGACGCCGCCAGTCTTGCTGCGTCCGAAACTAAAGCTCGCTCGGCCTCTAGTTTCCTCTCGGTCGATACGCAGGCTGGTCTATGATCAATAGAGGCTTGGATTTGTCGAGTCGGAGATGATGGAGGCAAAAAAGAAAGCGAAAACGATTGTTTTCGACAGTGCACAAAATCAGCTAAACAAATTCTCTTATGCACGTATCTACGCTTTTCCAGCATACCATTTTAGTCTCGACAGATGATACAGTATAATGGTTTATCGTAGATCGTTCGATCGACGAACTTGTCCCTGCAGCTAATGGACCCAGGGTCTGAAGGAAGCACTCAGCCCACCTCTAGCCTTCACATTATGTGATCTGTTTTATCTCAAGCAGCTGTATTATTACCCCCCCTGAGATTAACCCCTCACGAATAATGGGAGTCTGACTTGCACCATGGGATATGATATCCCTGTCGGCTGAACTTTAAACTGTCATATCAAGGGGCGGGAGCTCATGAAGTGTCAAATATATGCATGTTCTGGATGTACACTCCACGCTACCTGGCTTCAAGTGGGTTCCTGGATACTTTCCCAAACTTTCTTTGTTTTTCTTTTTATTCTCCGATCTTCACTCCTTATTTTAGACTGTGTCCGAAGTCTATAAGATTCCCGTCTGCAGCTTCAGGCGTGAATGGATCTCTCCCCAAGCAAAGGATGCTATTAACAGGGCCTATGTCAACTTGATACAAAATGCTGGCTCGGGCAGGTTACTGATACTTGTGAGGCTCGAAGACCGCTCATTGTACATATGTATACCACTTGTCTATATTGTGATTTTCTATCCGTGTGAAATGAACACCGATTCCATCGTTATCAGATCAGGGCTATCATCACGCACAAGTGACCTTACGCTGCCTGAGATCTACAACCGACGCTGCAGTTACTCCGAGGATCTACATGGTTGCACATACAGTCAGTCCTCAAAATGTTTCACGTGCGTCGTTCCTAAACAACTGATCTCAACAGTTGGACTTCGATGCTCAACGAACCTGCCGCACCGAGTCCAGTTATCCCAACATATCGACCTTTGAAAACCCGGCCACGTCGTCGACTACGACTGTCTATCATGCCCTCAGTGGCAGTAGAAGAACCTCAATTGATCTCCCCAGTAGCAGCATTGCACAAAGCTCCACCGCGATCAGCAGGAGCATCTAGCAGGGCGAAACGTAGTGAAAACATCTCCGAACTAGTACGTTTTTTCCAAGCCCAGCAGGGAACGCAGGAAGACGAGATGAATATCATGAAACACGACGGTGCTATGGACTTTTTGAAGGCCGGCCAACGCCGCCTTCGACAATTGGGCCAGGCGAAACCTGACAAACGTATCAAAGGAACCGAAAGTCCAGTACCATCTGAAAAAGGCAAGGCTAAACGTCAACATTTACTGGCTCTGCAACGTGAAGGGTTATTACCGAGTACGGATGATGCTTTGGATACGTCGCGCCCATCAAGGACTAGACGGGATGTGGAAGCCATGGGCCGTCCATGGCTTGACGATGCATATCCAGGGAGTAATCCAAAGGATGACGGTAGCTCAACCTCTGATAGTCTCAATCATTTACGGTGCGAATCTCTGGGGCTCGGTGACTTGGCTGCGCTTGTGGAATTTTCCGTCTCGTTCCCAGACTATTACTCAGAGGAGCCCGGACCACCCCCGTACCAAGCTCAAGCCCAAAGTTCCAGCGGGCCGGCGCCGACGAATATCAGTCAGGCCACCAGTTCGGAGGAACGAGACCAGGATAAGGCTACCGTAAATGACGATAGCCGGCCGCAGGAGAGCTTGATGGGCCGTCAGGGGCGCGATTCGAGGACAGGTGAAGCTAGGCCTGCGCTAAGTCAACTGGTGCAGGCGCCGGCCCTGAGTACTAGCAAAACCGTTGATCGCCCGGCCCAGAATGACGAACATAATAGGGGCCAAGGTGACAGGTGCTGCGAAAGAAACTATGACTGCGACTGTGACGATGCTAAAAGCCTGGCTGTTTTGTTGCGTGTTACTGAGCGATTGGGGCGGGAGAAGAAAGCTGTTCGGAACTCTACTCCCCCCCCAAACGAGGCCGGGTCTGTGTCTGCTGCTGGCAATATAAGTGGTGAATACTTGCCTCACTCCCTCAACCAAGGAGTTACCGACACTCCTTTATTCGTCAAGGCACCGGCCGCCGCAATCAAGCATGGCCAGGCCGAGGAAAGGAAGAGAATCAGCAACAGCAATAATGCCTTTAGGGAGACCCCCTCCCTATTGTTCCCATCTCAGGGAGAGTCTAGTCTGTCCAAAAGCCACAGCGTAGGCCCCATACCACTAAAGCTAGTGGCCGAGTGTCTGCCTCCACGCGGATCAAGCAGTGTTGCGTCAAAATCAGCTTCCCCGCAGTTTCAATTCAGACAGAATAATTCTCTCAATTTGCTTCAACCACCTCAAGAAAGCAATACCCCTACAGCATCGAACTTCCCCCGTCCACAGACTCTGCTGTCGCCTTTCCCAGGCCAATCACGTCGAGCCCGCAGTGTGACTCCGGACGTGGCTTCTAGCTCCCAAGGGAGAAAGAAAAAGAAGCCCAGAATTTCTCCATTGTACGTCGTGAACGCGGCTCCCCTTCCGCCTCCAACCAAACCTTTGCCTTCCGTCCCACAAAGTACCGATGTCAATGCCCCGCTTCCTGCTGCAGATGAAGAGCGCAAGATGTCGACTCCCATTGTCACGCCAGCTCCGGATCAACCTGGAGAAAAATGCGATAGTCCGACTTTAGGATCAGCTATGCATAAGCCACGACTCCGTAGGTCTTTGATTGGACCGCGACCGCCATCCCGCTACTCGATTAGGAGCAATGACACATCGGAGGCGATCTATACAGCAAGTGACGATCACTCGATTAAGACCATCTCCCCAGCTCCTTCTAGTCTGGAAGCCCTTGAGGAGGTTCGAAGAGGACGAGCTGATAAGGTTCGTGCCATTCGCATGCGAGATCTAGGCACGAAGAAAGATCAAAAGCCTACAGTGGAACCCGAGTCTCAATACGAAGCCAAGATACCTAAAAGTTCGACCGAACGTGTACACGCAGATACTGTTGGTCAAGCAGAGAAACCAAAACGGGACAGGAAGCATCGTGCAAGTGCAGCTCCAAAAATTCCTCTTCCCAATGACCCACCTGTAGTTGCCTACGACACCCAGAGGAATAGGCGACGAGGTTCGACGTCTTCTCTTCCCGGATCTATTTCTACCATCAATGGCTATGGTGGAGGCTTGTCTCGCAGCGTAAGCATTACTAGTGGTTCAATAGCAGGTTCTCCTATACTTCGTGGGAGACTTGTTCATACCGCAGAAAAGCCACCCAAGAACACCAGGCACGGACGTACGAATTCACCCACGTTGCCATCATCTGATGACGAGAGGCCCAAACCACAAACACGACATTCACAGACACGTATGGAAACAGGGGTAGATGAAAATTGGACACATCACCATGCCCGCAGGTCAGATACTAGAAGAGACGTCAGCGATATTGAGCATCCGCCTAGGCACCCCGACCGCGGACAAGCTTCTCCGCGAACCCCTAGGTCGCACTCCGTATTACAATCTCGTCACTCCTATGCTGGACAGATGCAATCGATACACTACCTTGAGGCTCGTGTAGCCACGTTGGAGCGGCAAAACAAAATGCTTCAAGCTGCTCTACTGGCGGCCCTCGATGTTGGCGTTTCTCACGATGCCGAGAGTATTCGAAGTGGTGCTACCAGCCCTGCATTAGACTCAGCAAGAATACCCACAATTAGCGAAACATCGATGCCATCACCAAGTAGAATGAGTATCAACGAAACCCACAAATCCCGAAAAATGTCCGCACAAAAGCATCACGCAACACAAAGTCACCATAGCTGGGCCAGCGGCCAAGATCACAATTCTCAAGACAGCCGTGGGAGTTTTGAAACTTCTGGCTCCCACAGTGATACCAGTTTGCGCGCTGTTGAGAGCTTATTGAGCGATGTTGATGTTGCAGTATCTAGCGAGTCGTGAAGTTTTTGAATTAATCCGCACAATTGATCACTTTTGTCATGTTTATCTTTTTGATGGTTTCAATGTTGCATCTACGGGAGCAAGTTCGTCATGACTTTCTTTAATTTTTTTTTCTTATTTTCTTCACGGTCTCATGTATACTATTAGTGGGCTCTTCTGTGTTTTCACCTTTTTTGCTTAGATACCACGACAACTTAATTTTTTCTGTTATAGTGTCATCTACACGACCGTAAAGACATTGCGAATCATTTCCAATCCACCTCTATTTCCATCTTCAAACTTAGTTTACTTGAGCTTCCTACCACACTGGTCTCACTGTATGAAGTGGTTTAACTAGAGTTCAATGAATCTAGACACGATTTCATGTAACTATGGAATACTATGGCTGGTATATTTCTATGTTTAAATTGAACTCACCGAAGGGTCAGATGCATGTGGAGTAGAAAATGGAGGTAAGTACCTCAGGCTTATGGATAATAACAACAATGCAGATTCTAAAGAATCAGGTTTAAGCTGTATACAATACATTTCATTTAAGTCCTTCCAATTATTTGATACCAGTAACGATATTTACCATGTAATATGCTTCCCAATTGTACTTTCTACAGGCGGAATGAGCGGCCTCAATGCATTCCCATAATCACCTGCATTTGGCGTCCTCAATAAGGTATGGATGTGGAATTTCTTTGGCTCCTCGTTTGTCAAAAATACTCCGGAATGATGATCGAACTCGACTAAAATTACTGGACTCTGTATCCGATAATAGAACGGGTCTGTATCCGCGAAGCCACCAATCCAAGAGAAATATGTCTCGTTTTCAAATCGACGAATTTCGTTGAGTTTGAAATCTCGGGATTGTTGTGGGAGATAGAGCAGGTATTGCTCGAGAATCCTAAAGACAAGCTCCTTCTGCTCTGCAGTGAATTCAGAAACAAGTACTCCTTCATAAGGAATCTGACGGTTATCGCGGTATGCGCCGCATAAATGTCGTTGATCATCCTTGTTAATGCGGCCTGCGGGCATCTCTGGATCGACCATTTGTTTGTATGTTTGTGCTTTCTGCTGGATGTCTGCCGGGAGGGATTGCATGAGCTGAAGGCCAAGAGTCTCTTCGACATGGAGAATACGAGTGCCTTTGTGAGGGCCAGAGTCAATCTCGTTGGGCTCAGCACCAGTGAACCAGGGGCTTGCAACAATCTGGCCCTTGTAAAGGAAAACGTTGAGGCAAAGATGGTGGCCGTAAAACGACCAACCCCATGGTCGTGTGGTTGATGGTCTGCCAAAAAGAACAAAATTGTAGGAGTATTCATTCATGACTTGAGGCGATTGGACTAATTCTCCGAGGAAATGGTTAATTCGCATAGCCTTGATTGCTTTGTCGTATCCTTCTGGTGAGAGGGTAGTCTCGAGGACCTTGAGAATAGCATCGCGGATAGAGGCATCAACTTCATCGAGTCGCAGGCCCTTGTGAACGAGTAGGAACTCAGGATTGGACCATGTTCGCCATTCTGGAGAGTCAATATGATAGGAAAGTGTTTTACGCTGGCCGTCATTTAATAATTCCAAAAGACTTTGAACTGATGCGACGATGCTTTCAATGGGGACGCCCTCGTCTTGCAGAGTGAAGAGGTTCTGGCGGACAGTTCCTTGTTTTACCTATTAACACAGATATGCCTAGTTTTAATGAAGGGAAAAAGCGTACCATCAGTAGTGATACCTTGAAAAGGCTCCTCATACAGATACCGCCAATGTTCGTACAGCGCATACAGCCATGGCGGGATGTGTTTTGTCTTGAATACATGAGCGTACTCGTGCGCATCCTGCATCTTCATCGTCGTAAAACGAGGAATGCAGAGATCTGGCACATACTGGCGGTATTCGCCCGTGGGCTTTTCTTCTGTGAACGACATCCTGTCGCCGATTTTGGGGTAGAGCTGGCGGCAGAGTCAATCCTATCATCCATGTAATCGTCGAATGTGCGATGTTCTCCTGGTGAAAGGGATAGATGTCAAATTGGTCTTGAGGAATTCAATAAACAACTGTTTCCAAATTCGTCATTCACCGGATTTCGTCTTTTATATGGTCATAGTGGCAGCGGTAGAGTGTCATGGAGCACTGGACGCAATGTGGGGATGGCGGGATAAGTCTTTTCCCGCCTGGAGAGTGCTTTTCCGGGAGCATCAGTTGAGTTTATAGAGAATGATTGAGTCTATAGGAATATAATCAATTGCCTGGTTGATCTTCTATATTCACTTTGTTTTCCGTACTGGTTTGTGGCTGATAGGTGCGTTGGCTTGCTGTTTACATGTGAGGCAAGTGGCCCGCATCACTTCTATACGCAATGACATCAAGCAATACTGCAGCAGAGGATCCGTTGTGGCAGGCATATACCATACCTTTGATCATCTGCACCCAATAGAAGACGCCCACAAAGCGATAGCACCTAGATCTTGGAAGAGAGAACGATATCAAATTATCTAGATATCCAAGTTATTCCGTGAAGCTGTATGCTTCCCCACACTCCCCGCGCCCCATAGAGAACCCGGAACCGACTAGCGCTGGCTTGTATATCCGTTATTCCGGCTATGTTCACGATTAGCTTTTCATTATCGTATGCTCAATTGAGGGCTCTTTCAAGACTTTGCCACGTTCCTGATTTTGTATCATTCAGTTTGCTATGATTTAACAACTATGGAGGCAGGGAAATGGTTGAGCTACTCTGACGGCATACACGTATTCTGAATGAATGGAGCCGAATCATGACTGAATAGGATTTCCAGCCTTCATCAAGAAAAAAAGTTGGAAAATAATTATTCTCATTCCTAAAAGCTCATCTAACGCAGTTGTAAGAAGGTATCCGCTGCAAGCCAAAAATAGTTCCACCAAAACGAATCTCACTAGTTTGTCGAGACACGGGACACCACGACGCAATCACTAACCAAGTAAGTCAATCAATGCAAAGTCCTCACAGGTTCTCAGGAGGGTTTCAATTTTAGATGGGGTAAGTCGGGGAGAGGGTGTTGAATTAGTATCGCGCACAGGACCTATGGTGCGCATGGACCGAAGTAGATATGTGACTGCCCCTAAGCTTATGAGAGTCACAGCGAGCGTGAGAGGCCATATTCGGCCCAGCTTCGTTGATTCTGTTGGGCCGCTTTAGGCCTGCGGTCATCTTGAAGTAAGCGACCGCTGGTATCTGACTTTTTCTCTTGGGAAAATGCTCCCCACTGCGTCCCTTTTTCCATTGAGTTGAAGGTGATTAAAACGTCAAAATTCAAGTAGAAGTACCTGTAGTATGAAAATGATGATGATGACAGCAGCGAAAAGGATATGCGTTTGGATTTATTAAAGATATTCATCTAGTCACTTAGTAGATCGCACATAATGTTCGAAAGCTGATCATTATAATTAAACATATCAGTCAATACCAGTCAAAGCTAATAGTTACATGCACTCGTATGCCCGAGGCGAATATGAACAAGTAGTCTAGGCTGTCGTCACCTGAAAATTAATAAAAGACGGTCGGCAGCGCAGGATCGTCATGAAGACTCTATAGAGAGACCTCTTCAAGTTCCCCTTCCCCCTCTTTCTGACCTTGACTTGGCTTTTCAACATCTTTGGATTCAGGGGAGGGCTTTTGTGGCAATTCTTCAGGTACCTCATTTTCCTCCTCATCCTCCTCCTCCTCATCTTCTTCCTCATGATCCTTAGAAGAGGATTTTTCATCGTCTTTAGGTGGTGGTGAAGGTTGGTTTGTACTTTCTTCCTCTTGACCTTCCGAGGCACTGATCGCTGTAGGGCCGCCGGGGAATGGTGTAGGCGGGGCTTCAGGTACTTGCTCTGGTCCAGGCCTCGAGGGCAAGTTCAATTGACTGCCTGTCGCCGGGGTTGCGGTATCCGGAATTGTTGATTCGGTGACTTGGAGTTGCTGTTGCTGTTGAGCTGCTTGCCGTGGCCCAAGTTGGCGATGTTTTGGGTCCGCATTAAGGTAGTAGCCTCGAACACCAACAATTGTACCCTCTGCTTCACATGCATCTACCCATTCAGGTCGCACCACAGGAATGTTCATCTCAACAGCTTTTTCCCATGAGGGACCACGGCCCTCGGTACAAACAAAGTGTGTGGTGTCAATACGGACCGTGTCAATAAGCTTGCCGCCAATTCGATCCACCGCACGAGCCAGAGCTTCTTTCTGTGGTTGTGGCATAAACCCGGGAGTGACCGTAATTCCGGAAAGATCGGTCATCTTGTGAGTGTGGCATGTCAACTTTTCCGATTGATATGTTCCTGCAGAGGTGCGCAAGACAAGGTGAAAAGTATACTCGGTATGTATAGCGAGACCGCTGATTTTAGTGCTGAGCATCTCTAGAGGACGAGGTATCGAGCCGGCTTTGGAGCCATTGCGATAAAGGGAGAGCGATTTTAAGGAGGCTGTCGCTAGATTGATAGGGTCCCATTCTAAGACTAGGGACGTTTGGGTGGCATTGCGCAGGCGGAGGATGGGGGCAGAAGGCGTCTGGAGACCGTATGTGTTGAGTATTCGCTTTTGAAGCGACTGGAAATTCGCTACACTCGTCGACTCTGCCGCATGATTTCTAGAGACGTCGATGTCGACAATGCTTCCGGAGCTGATATTCGTGGGGAGTAGAACGGAGGGGAATTCAATCTGTAGTATGAATGGAATCTTAGTTCTCTGTGCGTGCATGGAAATTGCGCATAATACGCTGACGATTCATTGTTGGAAGCAGAGGGAATGGATTCTGTGGTGGTGGGCGAGCAAACGTACCAGCCGGTTGTCTTGTGTCAACAACACCGCAACGCCGGCATCGACCTTACCCACAGTCAAGGAGACCAGCATTGTGTGGGCACAATCTGGTTGAATGCCCGAGACGGAGGATTTGGAAAGGCAGGTAGCGATGGCAAGAAACCGAAGTGGTCGTCCCTGCGATGGATGTAGTCAGTTTCCTGAATCTTTATCTACAACATTGAAGTTGTTAGCTGAGAGTGGCCAAGCCGTCTAGGCACCGTCCCGGGCCTCAGGCAGGCACTGGCCGGCAGCTTGTCCAATCAGGGAACCCAGCCACGTTCGCGACCCACTGCTACTATTAATACCTTCCTCCAGACCAGCTCTAATATATCTTTTACGCCAATAGTGCTATTGAAAACTCTCTCTTATTTGATGGTTGCTGCTGATATTGGTATAAATGTGTACTTGAAGAGAAATACTTCTCGCCTACATCGTCCTTGCCTCCAGCACCATAAATGATGGTGTTACTTAGCTGGGACGTGCTTCTCCCATGCCGACGCCATGTCGCTGATAGCCCGATTTGTGCGCGAAAGCAGTCCCATCATCTGTGATTTCATGTTTGATTCTCTTTGTGTGATTGCGCTCGGTTCTACCCGGATCTCGAGAGTTCCACGTAAAGGCTTACTGCGAAGACGGGCCCCTTCAGGCAGATGTTCTTGTGCTAGAGGCCGACCATAAGCGTCATACCCTTGCTGTTTGAGAACCTCGCGAAAAACTTTGCGTATTTTCTTCGCGGAACCAGTTCGGACAACCTTTTTCATCGAAAGATGATTTGTAGTCACCCTCCACCATAATGTGTTCGGATCGCGGTTTTGGTATAGATACTCGGTTTTGGGCTTCAATGCATGGGGTAGCGGTTGGTATTTATAGCTGTGGAGTGCAGCCCAGTGTGTCATAATGTTGTCGCCATGGTACATAAATAAAAAGTCTTGGCCTCTGATTGTCCTCAGCCTGGGTAACGAGATCGCTGTCTGCCAGGGCTGTGTCATGCCGGACGTGCGACCAGTGTAAGGGTGGGCTATAGGAAAAGGAGGAGCTCAATACAGAGAAGCTGCCATGAAGGCCAAAGGGACATCCGTAATGGAAAACGGACAGACAAATAGTACCAGCAGCAAGCTCAGTGTATTTGATATTCTTAGCACACTCTGGGTTGACGTTGACCGTGATGAGGCGATAAATGCGGCAGAACCTCGGGCGGTGGAGGCGTAACTCGGCGCCTGAGGCAGCGAAACCCCGACGAGCGAATCGGGAGGCATCAGGCGTCAAAATGCGAAACCCCCACCAAAAGTGACCAAACCCTATAAATTGCCACGACGCTCCCCTCTTTCTTCTCAATCACCACCCCCAAAATAACCTACTACTCTATCACCCTGCCATTCTGCAACCTAGAAGTACAGCTGGTCTACCCCATCCATCCGAGAAAATCGATTCAACATGCCTAAGAATAAGGGAAAGGTACGACTTTGATCAAAAAATACCCCACTTTTGTTTTCGCGCAGACAGGCTAACCTGTGGTAACTCAGGGTGGTAAAAACAGGCGTCGTGGAAAGAACGAAAACGACAACGAGAAACGTGAGCTCATTTTCAAGGAAGATGGACAAGAGTACGCCCAGGTTGTGAAGATGCTGGGTAACGGCCGCCTGGAGGCTCAGTGCTTCGATGGCGAAAAGCGTCTGGCACACATCCGAGGAAAGTTGAGAAAAAAGGTGTGGATCAACCAAGGTGATATCATCCTGCTTTCATTGCGCGACTACCAAGACGAGAAAGGCGATGTCATCATGAAATACAGCGCCGACGAGGCTCGCAGTCTTAAAGCCTATGGCGAGTTGCCAGAGACTGCCAAGATCAACGAGACCGACACCTACGGTCACGAAGGCTTCGAGGACAACGTCGAGTTCGACGAGGACCGTGATAGCAGCGATGACAAGGAGATCGATGTCGATGAAATCTAAACCTTCTATCCATATCCGGCGAGTTTGTAACTGAACAAGCAAACCTGGCTGACCTCGCCGGACCTTTGTGCCATGGTCCGTTTGAATCCCTTTCTTATGAGACAGTTCTGCTTCAATATGAGAGAAATCTCGCCTGAAAGTGTACACGTGATGTTTCGTCCACAACACCATTCTTTGACCTGGTTCGAAAGAGGCAACAGCCTCAACCTGCCAACTTTGTCGGGGTTTCTCAAGAGACCATAAGTTGCTCCTCACGCAGGTTATGATGGTGTGATCGAGGATACATTCACCTGTATGATTCAACGACCTGGCCATACTGTCAGTTATTAAAGCATATGTTAACTGGCGACCTACTCAAAAGTTACGCGCAACCTATTAGACTACCGGGGGGAAGAAACGATTGCGACATGGCCAAGGGTTAGCTACTTTGGTCTTGACTTTGTCCTTCTGCCTATTCATTTGATGCATTCATTTTGCGAGCATGTTTGATTCTTATCAGTGATTCCCATTATGATGCCGAGGTCGAGTGCAACTACCGCATTGTTCGCGCCTCCTTGTTGCTACTTCCCCGTCTTTGATCTTCTTGTGATACGATGTTTATGTGGAGATCGAATTTGTTAGGATTCATAGATAGCATATCAATAGGAAATGGCTATGCACATACTTCTTCCGCCAAGTTTACTCCAACATGGGTTGACCCGTATTTCGTGGAAGCATTCCATGTAGTATAAGTTGCTATACCTACATATATGTAGCATAGAAATCGCCAAACCGTATGACTACCTTCAGTGCTCTGGACTTCAAACTGACGAGCCTTCAGCCTCTCCATTTTCAAAAACATTTTTCCTGAAAAACCTGACTATTTTCCGACCTGTTTCTCTCCCAACCAGCGGGTTTAAGTCCTCTACATCCATGTTTGCGAGTTGGTGAATGTTTTCTGTTTCTAGGATTAGGCAATCGAGGACTGCAGGATTTACCCCAGGTATAGAGCGGAGCATGTCCTGCGGAAGCTGGTTGAAAGTTCGATGCTCTATACCAGCAGCGGCCATAACATCACCAGAGTTTGACGACGCAGTAATGTCAACATCAAGTCCGATTTGCACAGCTCGGATGGGGTCAGGCTCAGGATTGTTCTTTTTCAACTCGGCGAAAATCTCGGCTGTTTGATATGGCGAAGAGGACCAAATGATTTTAAGCCGTGGGAAAGCAAGGGTTAGAAGAACAAGCATGTGTTGTGCGGACTTGGGGCTAGATGGATTAACTAAGGACGTATTTGCTGCTGCGGCAGGGTTACCGGGCGATGTGAAAGCATAATCAGAAAGGAAGCCTGTGCTAGGAATCGAGGATGAAGCAAAAGCGTCGAATGTGAAGGACTTGTTTTGGTCGAACTCGATCAAAAGAAGCGGGGTTTTGTAGTGCTGTAGCATGGTTTCTGCTTGATTATAGAGACGCCCGTTTTTTAGAGAGCTAATCAAATCGCGAACTGACTTTCGCTCAACACAAATATCAGGGGTTAAGACATAATCACCAACTGTCAATTGACAAGGGACGACAACAATGCTACGTCCATGTAGTAATGACGGCAGGGCACTTCGGAATTCGCGAACATCAACCACAACAGTAGGTGGAGCTGACGTTGCTGCGAGTCTACCACCACCAGCGATTCGGGTGTTGACGGTTCTCAAGAATTGTTCCTCGGGATCCTCGAGGCTTTTGTCATGGCTAAGAGTGAGAGCCATGCCCTGTTGAGTCCCCATTAATATAAAGCGGACTGTATTCTACTCGAAACACTTACGCTCTTTTCTTTGATCAGCTTTGTAAATGCATCCTTTTCCCTCCGGACTGCACTTAAGTAACGCTGCTCCTCGACTGAACCCCCATAATACATAAAATATACTCGCACGTTGCGGTCAGTATGAGAACTGCGGTATACCTCTACACGGCGAATGAATGCAGAATCTGGCTCGTACATAATGATATACCGTGGACGAGCTTCTTCCAAAATTCGTTCATCCATGTCACCATCGTAAGGGTGGATCATGACTAGATCATTCATATCGTAAAGTTCATAATAGTCTTCCATGTCCTCCAGATCGTCAACGACAATATCTTCCTTCAAGGCCTCTTCAACGCCTTTTGGTTGGAGGTCACCTAGCAGTTCAGATACTTGAATAGGTGCCTCAGCATCAGCCTGTACACTACTGTTCGGTGTTCGACCAGCTGTAGCGGAACCGGCACCACCACCTCTTACACGGCGTCGTTTATTTGGAGGAGCTCTTCCTGTAGCTGTTGAAGTACCCCTGGACGTGTCACTTGAGTTTTGTTTTGGAGAATACAGGTTTTCTCTAACACGACTAAAGTTTTGCTTCCAATTCAGGTATTCTCTGAGCTTCCTTCGCATCATCACTTCAGCCGAAGCCCCTTCGGAAAGATTGTTTTCATTCGCATCATTTTCGTCGTTATTAGCTTCGCGGCTAGGTCTCACATACATTAATTCTAAGAAGCTTCGAAGTTGTCTGCATGTTTGTTGATCACTGCACATGATTAAGACGGTACTATTTGAGTCGTCACGCGTCACAGGGTTAAGGTACGCGTCTTGTTCAATTTCTTGCAAGATGTCTGCAAGAACATTCCACTTTGGTTGTTCTTCTAACACGGGTTGTAGAGCCGCTGAAAAAGATGTCGAAGAGGACATGGTATCACCACCAGTTATCTTGCCTCTATATACGCGTGATTTTGCTGTTTCGAACAATACATGTGCGGCATCTAGAAAAAGCCATGGAGAGAAGTTATGTCGTGTTGAACCTGGAGGAGCGGCATGCGCTGCGACAATAGTGTCCAAGTATTTCAGTAAAGATACAGCATCGTATGTTAAAAGAGACCTATAGAGGTTAGAGGGATCCATCAGAAAGAATAGTGGTTCTTACTGTAGTATGGCTCTCAAAACTGTCAAGTCACTTGCAATTTGCCGAGTCCTGAAGCTAACACGATGCCATATAGGCTCCAATTGTCTTCGTATCGATACATCGAAGTTTTTATGCAGAGCACTATCCAACGTCCAATCTTCCATGTCTAAGCCAGAATTGGCCTTTTTCAGTTCAGAAATGCTCGTTTCAACACACTCAAGAACGGCATTCTGAATCTCTCTCATTTTGTCGCTCATTGGAACTTCAAGTTCTATCACTTCCGCTTTACGTCGACCTTCTAGAGATTCCGCGACAGTGACATGAAATCTCGGCCAGAGTGAAGGTTTTCGCAAAAAGAGATTTCGCATCATGTTCGACAAAGGCGCGAAACCAGTAGTGAAGGGTTCAGGGGTATCAGAAAACGCTTTCAGGAAGCCACTTTTATTAAATTGACGATAGACGCGAATTATAAACGCTTCTAAAGCTGTCGCTACGACCCTATAATTTTGTTAATACTCATTCTACCACCGAGTTTTATGGTGTTTATCTTGCCTCTCTGCGTGCAGCAAAATAATACCGGTGATCTTTTCTGGATCAAGCAGTTCTGATCATGTCATCAGCAACCCTAATTTATAGATCAGCTGGATATAATTCCTACTTGATAATAAGTCCACAACAAGTATACGTGATGTCACGCTCAATATACCGCCTTGCGCATATATCTTGGCTCTAACATGGTCAGCGGTTGCCAATATCCCACTTTGAAGCATTACACACCTTATAGGTACACTGGCTCTATCGGTGTTTATCACTTTCAATCCACGCGCCAGCGGCGACTTGCTGATTGCATAGTGCTCGGCAAGCGCTTCGCAGAGCATCAGTAATGAATTCTAGGGTAACGAAAGTAGCTTCTTCGAGGAAGTAAGTACCTTCGCCGATCCACTCATTTTCTCGGTCATCAGCTCCCACAATAAGTACTAAATTGTTTCCTGCCGCATCGTAGGTATGAAGTAGATTCGTCACGAGGCGCAGAAGCCCGAGGCCTCGGGCGAGAATAACAAGCTCATCGTCACCTCGGAGCTCGTTGAAAAGGTCTTGTTGGTATTGCTAATGAACAAAAGAAATCAGAGAACTGTCATGATGTATTATCACAAGCCTTCCATACTCACCAAGGGTAACGAAAGTTTCACAGGGGCACTCGAACGTTGAGACATGGGGACGGTCTCTGACGCGTTCTGGGATGCGGCGCATAGTCGGGGAAATGACGGATCGTCACGTGCTGAGGTGAATTGTCGTCGTGTTGGGCTTCGTGGGAGATGTAGCTCAGAAGCGGGCACTAAAGAGAATATTTACAAGATCAGTGACGGAAACATCCGTAGCAATACTGACGACATTAGTAACAGTAAGGGTAATGGGGTATTCATTGCCATTGTTGTAGGCTGCTATATAGGGTTGTGCCCTAGTTTGATAAGCTTCAGGATGACATCATTATCAGTAAATACTAACCACATGTACCAGTGGTACTTAATTACATGATGGAACAAGAAAGAGAAAAGGAAAACTCAGGTTAACGAAAGATAATTGATGTATGTAAGATACATAAATGGCCTGGTAAGTGGTTCATAGTGCCCTTGACGCATTTTCATTCAGTCATTCTTGTTTTCGTGAAGGAACGTGGTAGAGGATGGATATATCTAATATTATTCTGCCTGCCTACCAAGGAGACCCTAGAATCCTAGACGGCACGATCAAGACACCAAATATCTGACGCGAACGAAAGTGCTAGTTTTGGCTCAAAATATGCTTCTGGAGGGCAGAACGCCAAAGGCGTGTGACAGTCTTCTCCGAGGCGACGAGTTGTCGATGGAGAGAAAGCCTCACCGAAGTTGCCAAGCATGATTTTTGATCAAGTAACGTAAAGTTCTCGGCCTGTTTAAACAAGGGTATCTGCAAACCCGCATCAGTAGGAATATTGATAGGAAGAGGACGTCCATCGCGTTGGGTAATCGGCACGGTCTCCGGGTCGCCATAGTCTTTTCGTAGCTGCTCAATTGAAAGCTTGTCAAAAGCTGACGGACTTTTGACAAGAACATTGCGAAGATGAATATCTTATACATACTGCTAGGACCAAGGATACTATAACAGAGTGTGGCAACTAACCTCCATGAACGTAGTCACAAGAATGTAGGTATGCGATAGCGAGTGTCAGCCCGGCAGTCAAAGCTCGTAGGACCTTGAGAGGAAAAGAGTAGACAAGGACGCCTCTCGGAGATTACCTTGCGTGACAACAGCCATGGTGTAGCATGGATGGGTGCCGTTCGGACCTTTGCCTCAAATTCGTCGAGCGGAATTGTGATCAAATTGCGGGCCACAGACAAATTCATCCTTCTCAGCGTAGAGGGTAAGTTGGATATAGAGTTCGACGCTAGTGCTCGAAGAATATGCGTCTCCTCTAGGAGTGAACCTGGGATTCCAATTTTCACCGCAACATAACGGTCAAATTGCGTGTCTCGAGCAGGTCAGGTGGCCGATCAGCCTCCATATCCAAGTTTGACCACGATGAGTTATCGGCCGTGAAGTGTGTCCCCGATCATGACTGGGTGATAGCCCCCTACTCCGTACCTTTCGAGACATTCTGCACCATCGATCCACTTGTAGTCCGGAGAAATTGGTAATGCATTCTTTCCGCTAGAACTTATTGTGATAGCAGACGTTGAGAAGTACGCAGCGCGGTGTGATGGAGATGGTTCAGATAAAACACGTAGTGGCGACCGAGAGAGATGTGTGAGGTATGAAGATACACTCTAACACAGCCTGCTTTAGAAAAACACCGGCATGAGACATGAAGGCGAATGTGTAGTTGCAATTCGATGCTGGGATTCCACAATTATAGAGAAATTCGAAGCTAATGATGGATTTCAATTGGCTGTCTTTTTCGAACCAGACGTCGCAACAGGAGGCCATGTCTCAGAGATATCCGCAAGGTGAGGGAGGTTGTGAAACGTGTACAAGGTGCAGCAGAGGCCGTTGTCACAGCGTTAACCAAGCTCTGAACCAGGCTGTGAGAGAGCCAACTATTTTAGCGCTATCTCATACTTGTCTTTCAAATAAATATATTTACGCTCTCAGACTAGAGCATTACGTATGCCACCTCGTTTCGCACGCTACCTGATCTCGTATACTACGTCAATTCAGACTCCTTCTGATAGATGGCGAGATCCCTGTATCCCGCCACTGACTAACAGCGCGCTTCTTAGGATACTCAGCCTTTGCTGTGTGGCGATCTAAGGGAACCGGTATAAGTCGTAGTCTTGTGAGAGGTTCAAGCTTGCCTCAGCTTAAAAGTTGTGCTTGTCGCTGCACGCGCTGTCGTGCCTAGGGGAGATATCATATAAAATCAAGTCGGTTGTCAGCAGGATATCAAACAATAGGATGTGGCTTCTAAAAGGCTGTGTTTGTGCGGGCTGTGGCTCAGGCACCCCGCTAGGCCCAGAGTGGGTGAGTGCTTCTGCCTGCCAGTGACACCTTCATTCCACTTCATCGCCCTGGACCTCGCCCTGGCCTCCATCTCCTCCGCCGCTATTGTACAGTCTGCGATCCGAGATCGCTTAGCATTGCCTTGGCTGACGACCATTTACACTCTGTACCTACACGCTTGTCGGCTCCAGCTCCTGCGTCATACCCGCCAACGGCAATGTATCATCGAGATAGTTCTTAAGTGACAGCCTGCGAACGTCCTCCATCAACCCTATCACAGCCACCCGTTTCCACTGACCCCCCTGCGCTTCCACCATGCCGTCGATTTTGTCGGATGCAGATAAGGACACGGTGAAGAGAACGGTTCCTAAGCCGGGCAACAAGATTCTTGCTGTTGGTGTCGCGCGACTCTACGTTGCTCACCCGAACACCCAGAGATGGACGTATACAGGGCTCCAGGGCGCTGCCGTTCTTGCTAACGACCTAGTCGGCCACACTTTTTGGCTGAAACTCGTTGATGTCTCGGTACGTATTTGCGAATAGCTCGGTGGCTAAAAAGCGTAAGAGAACTGACGTTAGCAGCCTGCGAGCCGTGGAGTGATCTGGGATCAGGAAGTCTATGATGGGTTTCATTACAATCAGGATCGTGTCTTCTTCCACACATTCGAGCTTGAACAGTGTCCCGCTGCCCTATCCTTTGCCGATGAAAAAGAGGCAAAGACTTTCCTGAAGAAGATGCATGAGCGTGAGAAACATGCCAGCAAAGAAACCAAAGCGACACCCTTTTCATCGACTCGGGGACAAGGACCAGCTCCGGTATCAAATGGAAAATCAGGCCGTTCACTTTTCGGCAGCCTCTTGGGTCGAGGCTCATCTGCCCCAATGCCCGCCCCAATGCCCGCACCAGTCGCACCAGTCGCACCAGTCGCACCAGTCGCACCAGTCGCACCAGTCGCACCAGCTGCACCAGCTGCACCACCGCCCATGATAGCTCCCAAACAGCCATCGCCATCACCAGCCCCAGTGCTAGCCCCAACACCAACACCCCGCTCGTCGTCATTGGATCTTACAGACCCGGCGATTCAGGGAGTACTAGCAGAATTACGAGGGATGGGGATTACTGATGACCAGATTAAGGACAATGAAGACTTTATTAAATCCTACATTCAGCAACAAGCCGACAGTGCTGATGGAGCGGCAGCCTCGTCTGAAGACCAAAGAAGAGCAAAGCAACCTCCGCCACCCCCACCAACAGCACCTCCACCCCTGAAGGGAGCTGGAATCGTTCCTCAGACAATCGTTCCTCAGACAATCAGTCCTCAAAATACTGGCGGTAGTGGTGGTCGGCGTGGCCCTCCCCCGCCTCCTCCGTCGCGCCGACGAGCAGATGCATCTCCAGCCCCCCAAGAGCCTGAAGCTCCGGCTCCAGCACCTCCCCGAGAACCCTCACCACCAAGGCCTAGGTTTCGAGCACCACCGCCAATTGCCGATGCAGGCAGATTTGCCCAGCCAGTGACTGCCCCTGGTCGACCCCGTGCCTCATCTAATGTAACACCTGGACCACCTCCACCTCCACGACCACCAAAGACTCCTTTAGAGGACAACCAGGCCCCGTCACCTCCTCCTAGGGCTCATGGTGTTGCCCCTCCATTCCACGGCGACCGCAAAGTTTCCGCTCCGCCAGCACCACCAAGTCGCAGCCCAGCCCATGCTCCTCCACCACCGCCGCCTCGCGACGCCAGTCCGCAGCTCAGAAATCCGCATGGAGCAGCAGCTCCTGTTCCTCCACCGCCTCCAGCAAGAGTTCCTATTTCTCCTCCGCCTCTGCCTCCAACGAATTCACGTCCTCCGCCGCCTTCTGGTGCGGTGCCTCCACCATTCCCTCCACCATTCCCTCCACCGTCTACAGGCGCGCCATCAGCACCTCCTCCGCCCCCTCGCTCAGCAGTACCACCACCACCTCCCCCTCCTCCTCCACCTACTGCTGGTGTTCCTCCACCACCACCACCACCACCACCACCTCCTCCACCGTCTACCGGTGTTCCGCCTCCCCCTCCTCCCCCTCCAGGCGGATCAGGTCCTCCCCCTCCGCCGCCGCCGCCAGGAGGGCCAGCTCCACCTTCTCTACCATCAGGGGGTGGCGATGGGCGCGACGGCCTGCTTGCGGCCATTCGTGCATCTGGTGGTACAGGTGGTGGAGGATTGCGAAAAGTCGGGGATACTGAAAAACGTGATCGAAGTGCCGCTATGGTTCCAGGGGGGGCCAGTGATGCTTCTGCAGCACCAAGTGCTGCGCCTGCCGGTGGTCTGGCGGATGCAATACAAGGCGCATTAGCGAAACGGAAACAGAAAGTCAGCGGCAGCGGTATGTATCATGGTGGGCTTCTCTATTGACTATTTGCTAATTGATGAATAGATGACGAAAAGGAGGACGATGATGAATGGTAATGCAGATGTTCGTATATATATACCTATTTTCGAATCACCGCCAGCAGCAAAGGTAGTTAAGCCACTCATTATCGGCGTTTGGGAATTTCGGCGCATATCTATGCTTAACTATACCGTACGTAGTCGCGCTGTATGCGTTGATGGCAAACATGGACATACAATCATGTTAGATAGAACCGCGCTGCTAGCGTAGAAATCTAACGACCGAACAATCATTTGGACTACATTCGATTGTATCATCATAACAATATGTGCAGATGTGGTAATTTTAGATGTGACGGCATTGGCCCAATCGCCGGCGTTACGTTATTCCGCTTATCGGCTGTGACAAAATGCGCGATTTGCTTTGGCCTGATGTTATCGGCAACAACAAAAAACAGCCCTGGTCAAGCTGCAAGTGAAGCCCATCAGTTTTCCTTCGCAGAGTTGCTCTGTGGGCAAGCTGGAAGATGCTGGCTGCGTCTTCAATGAAGCCGAGGCCCCCCTCAGTCAACCTACTCCGGTTTCTGAGGTCCCAGTCCGATTTGGTCCTCTTTTTCACAACAAACCCGACAACAACATACAACAAGGCAAGCGTCGCAAGTGACAGGCGATGGGATCTTCACAAACTGAGAAACTCCATCTGGACCAATTTGCATCCTGCTCCATGCAAGGCACAACTCGAGGCCTCTTTGTTTTCGCCCCGAAATGGCATGAAACGCTCCAACCCTCAGGCTTCGTCGCATATACGCCCTTCGACAACGCCATTGTTGACCAAGTCTTTCAAAAATACTCCCACTCCTTCTTCTGCTACTTCCCGATACGTTTCAACGGAGAGTCGGAAATGGTGGTATCGCCTATGGCTAGCTAGGAGGGAATACTTGAAATGGAGCATGTTAAACTCGCCGCAAGTGACAACCTTCACCGATGAAGGCGCAGAAGGGAATCTCTTCAATTTGGGGCGAACACTTGCTTCGAAGTCGCTAAACGAACCTCGGTTACGTTGTACTGAGTTTGACGAAAATGGCAATGTCACGCTGGTGAATGGCGAGTTTCGCAAGAGCGAACTCATTGCCAAGGTCGGTCTACCTAAGTAAATCTAGGGGTATTTGTGCTGACTTGTCTGGTGCAGTATGGCCTTTTAACGCGCGACTTGCGGAAAATCGACTCTTCGGTTCTTCCTCACATACTTGTGCGGCCAAGTGCAATCCTCATTTCACTTCTACATCTACGCGTTTTAATCAAATCTGATCACGTTCTTGTCTTTGACGCCTACGGTTCGACTAGCTCATATACCCAGTCGGTGTTTATGTATGACTTGGAAGGGAAATTAAGACAGAAGCAGAGCCCAGGGGCCGGGGCTTTACCGTACGAACTTCGTGCGCTAGAAGCCGTTTTGATAAGCGTGACGAGTGCGTTGGAAAGTGAATTTGAAGGTGTTCGCGAACCGGTGGTACGAGTCTTGAGGGCTTTGGAGGAGGACATTGATCGCGACAAATTGAGACATCTTCTCGTATATTCGAAAAAGCTGGGTAGCTTCGAACAAAAGGCTCGCCTTGTGCGGGACGCCATTGACGATATATTGGAAGCCGACGACGATCTTGCGGCAATGTATCTAAGCGAACGGGATAAAGGAGAATTTCGAGATGAAACGGATCATCAGGAGGTAGAAATGTTGCTTGAATCCTACCATAAGGTGTGCGACGAAATTGTCCAAGCTAGTGGAAACTTGGTCACTGCCATTCGCAACACTGAGGAAGTGTATGTTCACTCTCCTTACTCTTTTCAAACCCAGCTAACATGATCGAATAGAGTCAAGGCAATTCTCGATGCCAATCGCAATTCTCTGATGCTCTTGGATTTGAAGTTTAGTATTGGAACCTTGGGACTCGCCGCAGGCACTCTCGTGTCGGCCCTGTATGGCATGAACCTGAAGAATTTCATTGAAGAATCTGACCTCGGCTTTGGGGCGGTGTCTGCGACTTGTTTCTTGTTCACGATTGTTGTCAGTTTGTACGGCATGTCAAAGCTACGCAAACTGCAGCGAGTAAGAATGTGGGGAGAAGGCATGGATTCTGCGAGTATGGGTCCGCTTGGGAACCGTGGCTTGATGCCTGGCAGTCGTGGCAACTGGCGCTCTGATGCAATAGAGCCCATGCTGGCTGGCCTCCCGGGGGAAGGGCGATCAGACCGGATGAAGAGGTTCAGAGAAGCTGTCAATTCTACATCTGCAAAACCACCTCTTCCAGCTGAAGCAGCTCGCCGTGCGGCAACCATGCGGTCGGTTCGCCAGCAATCTGCGGAGAATAAGACTAGCAATCAGGAACGGGCTGTGGGAAAGCCTGACGCAGAAACTCTAAAAACGTGACGCCAGTATCAACAAACAGCATTGTGCGTGAGGATATTTAGCGTTGGCAACTATTCAGAGAAGTATCATGGATACGGTGCCTTTGTTTTGGCTGTTCATACACCGTCTCTTCTCATTATGTAAACTAAGTCATATCCAACCGCCTAGCCCTTGGGCTAATTGACCCTGTTCAATTACCTGTACATAGAATTAGACCTCATCACTTAATAAACAGTATCATATTTTCGATCGCCGTGTCATTCCATCCCACATCTTTCTTACAGCAGCAGTATACCGCTCCTTGTCTACGCCTATATGAGCACAATGCGAGCTTCCATGGAACTCAAGTTCATCCACAGCCCACCCCATCCTTCTCGCCTCGTCCGCATGCGTACGAACATCTCTCCAATTCGTCATCTGGTCTGTCTTTGAATAGAAGTAGCATATATTCGTCGTGCCCACTAAGTCCTGGTCCAGAAATACCCGCCGCATCAACGTCTGCGAATTCTCGTCCCGTCCCACCGCGTACGATATCCAGATGGGTATCAGCACCGCGTGAGCGAGCAGCGAAATCCCAATCTTCTGCAGCTTGGAGCGTGGCTGGCCCACGACTATTGCGTTGTGTGTCTGTCTATATGTCCCGCCGTCAGGGGAACTGTCCATGATAATCCCAACAAGGGTAAGAGGTGCGTTGGTGGCTTCGCGGAGAAGAAAAAATAGCTGGGTGGCCGTTAGCCCTCCTCCATTTGAGAAGGAGTGCAGCAGAATTTTGAGCTCCTTGGTTTTCGATTCTGTCTGTCGCTCTGTTGCTGCTTCTAGATGGTCAAGGATAAATCGAACAACAGGTTTAAGAGAAGCCTGTTGTCGTGAATACGGGCTGACCAAGTGAAGAGCAGCAGTTTGAATAAGGAGGACTTGGGCTCCAGGGGCTATGCTCTTGTGTAGGTCTAGGTATCTGGCAATGTGTTGGCGTGCCGCATCAGCCCAGCTGCAGATGATTATCAATTGGCCGGGGACGAAGGATGATGGGTCGGGAGTGTACAGTGAGGCCCTGGATCCGAGGCCCGTGAGGCCTTTGAGGGCTGACATTTGGCTTGACGATGGACACGGCTAGCTACAGAGTTGTTGTGCAAGGTGTTGAGAGTTGCCATCCCATGGGGTGAGTAGAGGCAAGTTAAGTGGGTTAAATGTTTCACACTGGCGGGATGGTGGTGTTGATTACTGCCAGGTCTATTCAGGCCGCCCCTCAATGACATGTGAACGTAACATTGTAGTTGAATGGTTTCACTCATCTTGAGAGCTGCTGTGCTTTATAGATATTCTTTGTATTATTCATAAAAGCAAACAATATTCTGCACATATCGAGTTTTAGTGTGGTGTCGTTCAAAACTAGTGTCGGCTAAACTTGCAACTTTCTATCAAATTGGTTAGACTTCACATTTGTGTTGTCGACTTCTATTTTAGGTGTAAGTTTTCATACACTAGCCCACACTCGAGTACGTAGCTAACTGCTGGCAACCTTCCTGTTCATTCACCATGACCCATCCCGTTCAGCACTGCCGCATTTGACGAGGGGAGTTCTGGAAGATCGACCTTGATAGTATTGGCGGTCTTCATAGGCAATTGGCTTATTTTGTCTTCACTCAGAAAGTCGGCTGCATTCTTAAGTGCGGCCAGGACATATGCCCGCGAGAGAACTTTGGATTCGTAGGTGAC
Organism: Talaromyces proteolyticus; assembly: GCF_021365285.1. Taxonomy (NCBI): domain Eukaryota; kingdom Fungi; phylum Ascomycota; class Eurotiomycetes; order Eurotiales; family Trichocomaceae; genus Talaromyces; species Talaromyces proteolyticus. The sequence continues at coordinate 470,351 of NW_025764284.1, read as the reverse complement.
TTTCCTATTCACAGATATTCACAACCAGCCGATGTATCCGTTGTGAGAAATAAGCAACCCTTTTTCTATCGCCTGTCGAATTCTGCCAAGAGACTTTCGACCGAATCCAAATATGCAGCGCACGTTAGCATAAGCACTGCGTATGATGTTTCCTCTTTTGAGTTCCTGACCTCCCACGACCCGTTTGGGTTTTGTTGACAAAGTGTCAAGAAGTTCATGTCCTCGCAGAGCCTGTGAAGGCCATTAATTGAGAGCAAATCTGATCGCCTGAACAGAGACAGAACATGCACGATTTCGCAAGATCTTACCTCCTGGGTTCTCTGAAAAGTACATAATGGAGCAAGAGCCCATAATACACGCCTATATCGATAAATTAATAGACAAAATCAATGGACGTGTTGAAGAGGAGAACTCGCAAGGTGCGAAAACTTCAACAACACTTGATGTTGTTGAATGGATCAACTACGTTGCATTTGCCATTATCGGCGATCTCACCTGGGGGTCGTCGTTTGGATGTCTCGATGGTCTCACCTATCACCTATGGATACAGACCGTGGGCCAGTTCAAAACAGCCATAGTCGTTGGTGCCACCAAGCTTTGTCTGCTTATCTACTCCTTCTTGATGGCAATTACTCCGTCATCTGCTCTGAAGGATGTGATGGAAATGTGGAAAGCCACGGACCAAAAAGTTCGCCAACGATGTCAGCCCACCGGATTTCGTATCCATCATTCTGACAGCTGGCAAGGGTTCTATAATGTCTATGAGCTAGGAGGAGATGGAGGTCAATGCCATGATGATTGTTGCTACAGATAACGAGTCTATAACAACTATTCTTGAAGGGGTTATCAATTATCTCCTTCGGAATCTAGATAAACTCAACACTCTCGTGCATGAGTTGAGAGCAACATTTCCATCAGAAGAGGGGATTACTGGCCCAGCATTGAAAAGTTTACCGTATCTAAATGCAGTGCTGGGTGAAGGCATGAGGCTCTGTCCAACGATACCAGACGCCATGCGCCAGTTAGTGCCAGATGGGGAGCGACTGTTGCTGGCCAGTCTTTACCAGCAAATACCGTGGTGTCTGTTCCTCCGTAGGCAAGCTATAGACCAGCTCGCAATTTCAATTCTCCGGAAGACTTTGTGCCTGAACGCTGGCTGACCGGTATGAAAAAACAGTCAAGACACAGTCATGATAGCAAATTCGCCTTCAATCCATTTTCACTAGGCCCGCATAACTGTCCGCGCTAGAATCTGGCCTGGTGGACTTGCCGAAGAGTCGTACATATTTCCTCTTCTTCGAAGTCTTGTGTGTGTTCCAATTATCTACATTTTCTACCCCTGAGACGGCAAATAGATCATTTGAGTCTATGGAGGCGCTCTTTTCCACAGGCAGTCCCGTCCTCATGGACGATGGAGAGAGCACATAGCATGCATAGCAATGTTCTGTCGAACATAGGTACGAGTAGGACGGCGCCACGATAGTGGAACATGATGAAAGAACTCAAAATGCTTAAAATAGTGCTACTTTGAAATATCAGTTGCGTGATTCATTATCATATTCAAAGTCGAATTGCCAATAAACCCCTTTGTTGTAACTGAAGTATCACTTTCGTCACTTGCTATAAAGAAGTGATTATTGTTTGTACAATTGGTGATCAGAGATCTTCACTTCGTATTGGAAGTTGGAAATGAATTCTTTGGAGCTCTGCGATCACAGTCTCTGCTATTAAATGTAAAAATGTATCACGTTTCATCGTATCACATATCGCTATGGAATCCCTTCCACTCCAATGAACTGCATTTGTTTTCTTGGATATCTCTGTTAATCTTTGTCATCAACCATCCGGACTTGTACCGCGTTCCATCAGAAGTAGGTGGGCGTCTTTCACCAAGGCGGTACGAGAAGGAGTAAGAGCATTGCTGCGTCAAGAACTCGTATGAATACTGCATACACCGGTGGTATTCAGCACACCCAGCCGCGCATTGTTCATAAGATTGGTAAGCCTGCTCCTGGACAGGAGTCATCTCAGATTCCGGTATTGGACGCCCGGGTTTTTCACCAGGCGGTTTGAAAACCGCATCTTCAGAAAAGTTGTACCAGTCTTCGCGGTCTTCACTGTCATGGGGTAGCTGGGGAGCCATAAAATGGTTGTAGACGTCAGAAAAGAGGATTGGTCGTGTCAGATCTTGCTGCTGTTGCTCAAGCTGCCAGAGAGCTTCCACATCAGAAGGAGTTACATGATGCAGAGAAACTAGTGGCTGGCACCAGTATCTTTCATCCTTGTGACGGCCAGGGCCAAAACGTAGTGTGCTTAACCGTTCTCCTTGGAGTATGGGCTTGTATGGAGATAATGTCACTCCTTTTTCCTGAAGGGCCTTCATGAGGACATAATCCCCGTATACCTCTTCTTTAGCTAATTTGTCATATCGTGGTGAAAATTCTGGGTCATCACCAAGAACCTTTTCCATAGCTCCTCGGGATATTATGATCCCGCTTCCTCCGTGAGCAAAGGGTTCGTTTTTATAATAGGACTGCTGCCCGAAATAGTACGGCGTTTGTGGATCGAATTGCTGCAACCACAGCATCGCATTGGCCCACAGAATATAAGTATCGCCTTCAAGAAATATATACCAATCATGGCCAGGCCGCAGATTCCAGCTCTTCTTCAGCATGTGTATAAACTTGTACCGATCCAATTTCCATGCTGGCGCTCTGTCGTGTAGCAACCGTAAGTCTTGGCCGAATCTCTGGAATTCTTGCAGTTGACGATAGTAGTCAAAATCAGAGCTTTGTTTTATATCTTCGGATACATCTTCAAGGACATCATACACGCGGTACGGGCCGAGCGTCTGGGCGAGGTCGGAGAAAATGAGGGGGTCATTGGCACATTGTAAACCCGTAAGGAGTTGAATAGGGAGTTTCTCGTAGATCAAGTTCGCGCCTGTCTTGATGATGACTGCGACATCTGGAGAACTAGGGATCGCATTGCAACGACGATCAGGTGTTGGTTGAGACTGGAGTTGGGTTGGTTTCTGGCTAGGGAGATTTGAAACCAAATGCAGCGGCTGGATCAAGCTTTCTCGGAGGTCTTTGCTGTGAAAAGAATTGACAAATAATAGAATCAGCAGAAGAAGGAAAAATGCCAGGCCGATGTTGAGAAGATGTCGAGGGGTAGAGCTGAGTAGTCGGGAAAATAGCATATCTAAGATTCATGATCCTTCAAAGGACGATATCTGGCCTTCTTTGGGGTAGGTGCGCGGCCATCGAAAAATTCGAGCTCGCAATAATACTATTTCTTCTTATTCTCCAGCGGACCAGTTTTCTAGACACTCAATGTGGTGAACCTGAGGGCATCGTGATTATCATTGACGATGATTGATTGATTGATTGATTTGTTTGTTTTGGTTGAGTCTTGGCGGGGCCTGAAATCGCTTCGTACACTAATACCAAAACGGTATAGTGTTATGTGCACGTGGTCTCGGATGATTAATGAGTGACGGAACTTTCCCTGCGCAAATAATAATCCTCACACTAACTATCAAGCATGGGCAGCTAGTCAGATAGTAAAAATAACTCTCGAGTATGGCTGACTCGCGAAACAGTCACAGCAAATAATAGTGCACATGATGATAGGCGCAGGGTGAGGCGCTATGGCTAAGCCTCGAAACGGTGACAGCGAAAAATGGGGGACGAAGTCTGAAACTGGCTTAAATCCGCGTTTAAGTTTATGCTTAGTTCTCTCCGGGGTTATCTTGCGCCGAATCATTGGCCCATCGGGTATTATAGACCCACTATAATTTCATTCTAGGGAGGCTGAACAATCTGATCTAGCAAGTCTTTTCTTAGCCTGCCTATCCCTACTGCTCAGGATTTAGTGGACCATGCCCTGTGAAGATTATGGTGCAATAATTCATTGATTGGATGCTTAGTGCTAGCAAATGGAGTGTAATAATAACCCTAGTCCTCCCGTACCCCATTTTGTGCCCTTCCTGCCTGTCCGTTTAAATAACAACCCCTTCCCTAACTGTCTGAGACCTAAATCCAGCGTCTAGCAGTACTGCCACTGCGATAAGTCATGCTGGCTCGGACACCCATTCCGGGCTTCTGGCTCCTGATTTGGGCTCTGCTATGGTCGTTCAGTCTGCAACTGGATACATTTTCCTTCGTGAACCCGCCGTCTGACCAGTCGACCATTCCAAACCCGGTCTACACAGTTGGAGACCCGATCGATATCGAATGGGTCGGACCCAATGATTTCGTTTCAGTGCGATTGGTTCATTATTTAGCAGACAAAGACTTAGACGAGTTTGTCTATGTATTCGGTATGTCTAGTGATTTTGAGAAGTAGTTCTTATTTATCTTTTCCTTGCATTACATAACTTATGATTGCTTGTCTCAGATAATGTCACCAACCTAGATGGTCACTACACCTGGATTATCGATCTGGGAAGTATGAACCTTACTGCCTCGTCAACCTTCTTCTTCAACATCTTCATCGAAGGGGAGACTTCGCCGCGGGCGTTAACCCACAACATCACCCTTACTAATACTACCACATCGATCACATCGACCATGTCTTCTGCTACAACAACCGCCACGCATACTCACCGAACCAGTGCCATCAACACGGCTGCAACCACAACGTCCCTTCCAACAAAAACAGGTGCATCGTCTTCTCCGACTGCCTCAAGTAGCGGATTAAGCGCGGGCGCTAAAGCTGGGATTGGTGTCGGTATTGCAGTCGGTGCAATTGCCCTCGTCGCAGCTGGGGCACTCCTCTGGAGACGACGCAGCGCAGGTAAGAATATGGCAGATGGTGTTGTAGCTGGCCAAGCTCCACCACAGAGCTATGAGCCGGTCAGTCAAAATACGTATTCGGAATATTACAAACCCAGAGGCGTACCTCCCGAGTTGTCAGAAGCACCAACGAGCCAGCCTCCATCCGAACTGACAGGGTCTGGGCCAGAGCGTCATGAATTGGCGGACACTTCTAGGCAATAAAAGCGTGGTTATTGACAACGAGTGGACGAGAATGAGCAATAATCAAAGTGAAGAGAATAGAAAAGCGAAAATCCTAATTGGGGCTGGCGGAGGCATTTCAATTTTTGACGTCGATTTAGTCGCGAGTATCATCGCATACGGTATGATATACCCTGCATCTGTAAATAGACCGACTTTCCATTCTTTGTTGATTATTAGTAATATACGAGTTAATAATATTTGATCAAACGTCTCATCGACAGCAGTATCAACCAGCTTCGAAGATTCAACAATTCAAATGCGCGACATCGACCTTTGTGACTTCCTTGACCGGCGATATTTCGATCAACTGTTGTCTCGGAAGTTCTGTGCCGAGCGAGAGTAAGCGGATGCTTTTAGGATTGCACGGCACACAGGTGAAGTCATCTTACGCCGCGTTGCAGTCGTAATCTAGGAGTAGGCATCGGCGATACTATATATTTTCATCAGATTCGCTGGCAGCATGTCGGAAAGAGCTAGGCTCAAAAAGGCAGTCCGACTCCGCGTGTGGAGAATGAAACTGGCCACGTGACCTGCGTGCCGACTTCCCGGACAGCTCGGCCAATGAGATGGCAAACCTTCTCCGCTGCTGCAAGAATCTACACGTAAAAAATAATTACTACGTGGGCTTTTCTGCTTTATCAGGATTCGCCTTCTAATAAAAACAGTATCATTGGCCAGCTCGGTCACCGGAATTAGCGGAGTTAGTTCTCTGTAGAGAGTCAGCGGCCATTCCGTGGTTTATGCACTCCAGTCCAAGTATAGGAATGCCGATCAATCACCAAGCGCAATGGTTATCTGAAACGCTCTATTCCGAGCGCCGACTCGCCTGCTATTGCATTTTCCAATTTCTTCTTCTTTTAAAGATACCGTTTCTCTCCGTTTAAATTTCCAGTCTTTTGTTGATGTTCAACAACTTCTCGTCAACGTGCTCACCTGGATCTCGCCTGGCGTAATGGCTGATCTTGAGAAGACCAATACCGCCACATCGAAGCAGTCTCATCGATCGCAGAGGTTGGAAGCTTCTCAGTCCGTCACTACAGCTTACTCGGCGCCTCACATTGACAACCAGTCTGCTTTTTATGTCACGTCGAACGGCGAGGATGGCGATGAAGACGGCGACAATTTAGACGGTGTTGTTCCCGCTTACACCAACCAAGACGAACCCAGCAGCAAAGGCGACCTCGAGAGTGGCAGTCAGGCTGTTGAACTACAAAAGGCTCGGACGGCTAGATCTCAGCGTTCTGAGAGAGATCCTAAATTGGTCAGTGGCGAGGCGGCCGAGGTAGTTGTTTTTAATCTCCATTTCCTAACATTTCCATAGGTTAGGTGGAAAGGTGCCAATGACCCCGAAAATCCAAAGAATTGGTCAATGAAGAAGCGATGGTCAGCTGTATTTGTTGTGTCATGCTACACGTTGATATCGCCAGTGTCTTCGTCCATGCTTGCCCCTGCCCTTGGCTCGATCGCCAAGGACCTGAAAATTCATAATGAAATTGAACTCGAGATGACTTTATCGATTTTTGTCCTTGCATATGCCATCGGGCCTCTCTTTCTCGGGCCTCTTTCTGAGATTTACGGCCGGGCTATTGTTTTACAGTTAGCGAATTTGATATATTTAGTTTTCAACATCGCATGTGGCGTGTGTCAGACCAAGGGACAGATGATTGCCTTTCGTTTCTTATCTGGTCTAGGCGGTAGTGCCCCTCTGGCGGTATGTTTCAACAATACTTGATTCGGATTTGGTCTTATCTAACAAGCACTGCAGATCGGAGGTGGTGTCATGAGTGACTGCTTTCAAGCCCATGAACGTGGGCGAGCAATGGCTATTTACAGTTTGGCGCCTCTTTTGGGACCTGCTATTGGGCCAATTGCTGGTGGTTTTATTTCTGAGAATACAACATGGAGATGGATTTTCTATGCCACCTCGATTGCCGATGGGCTCATTCAAATAGTCGGACTTTTCGCATTACAAGAAACGTATACGCCCACACTTCTGCTACGAAAAGCCAAGAAGCTGCGCAAAGAGACAAATGATCCCACCTGGCATACTGAGTTTGAAGACCCCAATCGTTCGCTCTTGAAAACCCTCAGCGTCTCATTGCGCCGACCATTCATACTATTAGCTACGCAGCCGATTGTGCAGGTTCTATCGGTATTCATGGGCTACATCTACGGGCTTATGTATCTGATGCTGGCATCCTTCCCTACCCTCTGGAACAGCCCCGACTACTACAACGAATCAGTCGGAATCGGAGGATTAAACTACATATCTCTCGGGCTAGGCTTCTTCCTTGGATCGCAAATCAGCGCACGCCTAAACGACCGAATCTATCAAAGGCTCACCAAACAAAACAACGGCGTTGGACGGCCAGAATTTCGAACTCCTCTTCTATTCGTTGGCGCGGCTTTGATCCCAACCGGCTTGTTCATCTACGCTTGGACTGCGCAGTACAAAGTCCACTGGATTGCGCCAAATATCGGGGCTGCTATATTCTGTGTTGCCGCGATTATGTCGTTTCAGTGTATCCAGGTGTATCTGGTTGATGCATATACGCGTTATGCAGCCAGCGCGCTGGCATCGGCGGTTGTGTTGCGGTCGTTGGCGGGGTTTGGGTTTCCGCTTTTCGCGCCGTACATGTTCAAAGCTCTGAATTATGGCTGGGGGAATAGTCTCATGGCCTTTATTTCGATAGGTATTGGGTTTCCGGCGCCGGTGCTCTTGTGGAAGTATGGCGAGAAACTGCGCAAGATGAGCCCTTATGCTGCTGGTTAATATGTTCGCCTACATCTGGAGGACTAAAAGTTTAATTTTTCACGATTAATGCTAGAGTATTACAGTATTACATGTAGATAATTAATCGGAGTAGGCTAATTATCAATACAATTTTAAACATGACTTCACTATGGTCACACTGTACACGATAACTTGAGAAACCCCATCTGATTGGCGGATAATTTCTAAACCCAAGTACTAGAAATATGGGGCAAGTAACTACATGTAAACAATTATTAAACGAACTACAAAATCAAAACACCCCTATAATCCCCTCACCCAAACCAACCTAACACTCATCCATCGACCAGTGTGCCTACTCAAGCATTGATGCTGATATTATACGCTCGTGATTTCAAAGAGCAGGCAAATCAGGCGTGAATTGAGACAAACATTGTCGATCCTTTTTTTTGTGGACAGCTAAGCCTTTAAGCCTTTATTTTGGCTTTGTCCCCCGCATTTTGGTGCTCCACTCGACATGTCTCCGCATTCGCATTGGTACGTAAGGAGGTATAAATACCGGGCTCACGCCACGGGCTGAAATCTTTAAAGGAGGGATAGAGTTTATTTAACTACAGGATTATTTTATAGCCTGCTATTTCTGAGCATTTAAATAGCGATTGGGACAATGAGAGCAGTGTCTGCTTCTACCCTCCTTGCAAGGCTGGTAACCCTAACCGGTGTTGTGGCGCTGGATAACGGTCTCGCTGTGACTCCTCAACTAGGATGGGTATGTCGACTTCCGCTGTATATAATTATTTCTCTTACCCTGAACCAGAACACATGGAATTCATTCGCATGCTCGCTCAACGAAACGGTCATTCTCAACGCCGCTCAGCGCATCGTCGACCTAGGCTTCAAGGACCTCGGCTACGAGTACATTGTACTGGACGACTGCTGGTCTGCGGGTCGCAATTCGTCGGGGTATTTGATCGCTAATGCGACGAAATTCCCGAGTGGGATTGATGGACTGGCGAGTAAAATACATGCGTTGGGCTTGAAGGTTGGAATTTACTCGAGTGCCGGGACCTTGACGTGTGCGCGGTATTCAGGGTCATTGGGGTATGAGGAAAAGGATGCAGAGTTGTGGGCTAGTTGGGAGGTATTTCTCCTTTTCTGACCGAAAGAAAGACATAGCCATGCTGATTTGTCAGATCGACTACTTGAAATACGACAATTGCTACAACCAAGGCGAAGAAGGCACACCGAAGCTGTCGTACGATCGATACAACGCCATGGGCCAGGCGCTCAATAAAACGGGGCGACCGATTCTCTACTCCATGTGTAACTGGGGAAGCGATGGGCCATGGAATTTCGCCTCTACCATCGCCAACTCGTGGCGCACCTCGGGCGACCTGCTGAATACCTGGGATCGGGATGACGCAAACTGTCCATGCGCGGAGCTCGACGGGCTCGATTGCAAGACGCCTGGGTTCAGGTGCTCGGTGTTGAATGTCCTCAATAAGGCGGTGTATTACGTCTCCAAGGCCTTCCCGGGGGCGTGGAATGACCTGGACATGCTGCGTATGACGCTACCCGCCATATTTGGATATGGATGAATCTAATTATGTTGTTAGAGGTCGGTAACGGGGGTCTTTCAGACCAAGAGTCAATAGCCCATTTCAGTCTCTGGGCTGCCTTCAAATCGCCACTGCTGATGACCAATGTCATGACGAAAATCGACGCGCAGACGCTGTCGATTCTGCAGAACCCGGCCGTGCTCGCCATATCGCAGGACCCCATGGGATCCAGCGTCAGTCGCATCTGGCGACACCCCGTCGCGGACGTGGACGCCAACGGGTATGGGGAGATCCAGCTGTTCAGCGGCAATCTAATGGGCGGAGATCAAGTAGTCGTGCTTCTCAACGGCGGGACACAGGCGCGCGAGATGAACGCGACGCTGGAGGACATTTTCTGGGAGAGCGGTGTGGCCGGCACGGCAAGCCAGGTGCAGCAGGCGTGGGATGTGTATGATGTGTGGGCGAATCGCATGGATAATGAGACTGCGAATGCGATTATCAACGGGACGGCGGTTCCTGCGGGGAGTCGATTCAATGCGACTGCGCGGGGAGGCGCTCCGCGAGTTTATTCGCAGCCTCCAGTGGTTGGGGATAGGTGGTTGATGGGGTCCAAGGTTGCCAGTGTGCAGCCGCGGGGTACGGTTACTGCGCGAGTGGCGGCTCATGGAGTCGCGCTGCTACGTCTGCGCGCACAGTCGTCGAAGAAGAATGAGCTGTAATTAGATGTGAGAAAGAATCATACTAACGGCTTGCTACGTCGTACGGGGTATAGTCGCGTCCGAAATTGCCTTGAACGTTCGAGATAATAGAGATTCGATTCCAAACCGACCACTAATTCCTACAAGGTTACTGTGTTATCGACTGTCTTGTTCTCAGTTTGAATGGTATAACACTAAACGTAACAATGTCCTACTTGAGCTGTATTATTACTACACTAAAAATACGCTCATATGCCTACTATAATATCATCTTGACCCATCTCGCACAGGGAACCTGTCAGCACGAAAAGAGCAGCTTCACCACGGTGGAAGCTGGGGCTTTGGGGGATAACCCTAAGCAACAAGGCTAAAAAGACCAACATTAATCACTCTCTGGTGATTAACCCCCAAACCCGCTTATATAGAACATAATGTAACCGTCAAATCACATGCCATAGATGCTTTGCAGCTTCAGGCATCAATGATCGTACACGCAGTCCAATATCTCGCCATCAGAGTCAGCCTCGGATGCAGAGTCCCTTTAGAGATAAGAGAAGTTGGTTTGATGTGGTCTTACAATAATAGTATGGCGGCAAGGAAGGATTCTGTGCGGTATTCATTGTTTTTGATTATCCTCCAGACACCCTGTCACTAGACCGCTCAAAACGGGATTTCAAGTCTCATTTGATTATCTGCTAAACTTCTCCACGAAGTTTTCCATGATTTTGTCTAATATGGGATTACCTCATGAGTTAGAGGATGGAGAGGACATGTACGACAGAAGTAACCGAATATGCATGATATTTAGTCTTCTAAGCGCACACGGAATTATTCAAGTTCAACCCTGATAGCACCCCTGTAATTGTCCTTGCGGTCCTCTCCAAAAAAGCCGATGATTATCCACTCTAGCCGTCTGATTAGGGTCATATAACCAAAGATGTTAACCCGCGAATGTACTCACCAGCCAAACTAAGCTTTGCGTCTCCAGAAATATCCAGCGTATTAAAGAAATCCATTAGCTCCTTAGCATCCTCCTTAGCCTTCTTAGCATCCTTCTTAGCACTGTCCTTATCTTCAAGTGACTCCAACGTTTTCGTCAATTCCGACAGTGAAACACTCCCTAATTATATGTTATAAGCGTAGCTTCTTCCATAGGAGTGTACTATCATCCCTCACCGTCAAAGTTTCTATCCTACAAATGAACCATGTTAGTCAGTATTTACAATTTAAAGCTCTGCTGAACGGAGATCCTAATAACCTACCGCGTAAAGGAAAAAGCCAATGAACCATTTTATATCCTCTGCAGAATAATAAACATCCTGGTAGATCTGTCAGCTGGGTGAAATGGGGAAAATTAGATGCATTAAAATTTATGCTGACCTCTGGAGTCTTTTCGCATATTTCTTCAAGGCAGGCTGCCGTTATCTTGAAATTGTTCAGCTGGCCCGAGGACAACGTTTTTAGGAATGCTCGAGTCTGTTCATCTCTCTGTTCCCGACGATTTTCAGGGTGTTTTTTCCAGCCCATTGTATCAAATAGTAAGGGATGAGTGGTAATAGAATTGAAGATGGTTAGAAGCCTTATACTATCAACTGTCCAATTCGTAACGACTGAGGGGTTGGTTCTGTCTTATATATTCCAGATCAAATGTTAAAAATGCCACACCCTCAGAAAGAGCCACGTCACATTAATGGGCACAGAAAATGGATAAAAGAACATCATCATTCTAAATGCAGAGTATATGCATATGCCGTACGATGAGTTCACACCGCTTAGAAAAATATGGATTTTATTTTTCTCCCTGTATGAAGAATCTAGATGTTCGTATATGGCTTACATTCTTCCGCATAAAAAGCGCATGCCTGTGTTGTCCGATCTCCACTTGGCAATTCGACATGTCAAACAGTATCTGACCAATCCACCATCAAGTTCCCCAGTGCAGCCCCACATGCAAAAATCAATATAGTCAAAACAACGCACATGTGATAGACCAATAGACATATGAATGGCAAATGGCAAATTCTTCCACAGTTCTCCGGTTGACTCTAGACTGTATTCTGGGGATTTGGCGATATACATCTCCGATCGAGATCGCCGATCGAGCTTTAGTCTAGCTAATAAACCGGAAGGGATATCCACGGATTGGTTATGAATGGGGGAATGCTGGTACCAAATTGGAATAAACTGCGGCTTGGAATGAGTTGCTTTTTCCAGGTCAGCTTCCGGTCTCCACGCTTCCCTCATAAATATCCAATTCCAAAATGTCTACACTGGGAAAGCTCGCAATCTCAGCTCAGATTATCCCAAGCAGATAATGCTGAAAATTATCAGTGGTAAGTGTACTGCCCCAATTAGTATAGGGATGTAGGGGTGGGGGAAAGCCATTACTGCGAAGAGCATGGCCTTGAGAGGCCAGGATTTTCAGCTCCATGGTAGAAACCATCCAGTATTTCTGCAGTAAACAATCTTTCCTACATGCAGAGTCATTCTATTTTCCATGTCACCGGACCCCTCCTTGGTACTTCATAAGTCGTAAGGGTGATCAATATCTGCCCGAGGAGTAAAGCTAGGTTATGAATCGGCTACAGATATGCATGCTGGCGAAAAATTCCCTCGCCCTAATGAGGGTGGAGTTTCTGTTGTGTAACTTTGTTGATGAGTAGTTACAACTCCATCACCCTAGTTAAACTTGTAGACAAATTGGGGCCCAACCTTTTCACTCATCTGTGCTGCATAGAGGGCAAAGTCTTATAATTTTCGACATTTCAAGCTGAGGGACCAGTGGAAGATGATGGTTTCTATAGTTAGACAGTCCCTTTCTTCCACAACAATCAATACAAGCATTCAAATATTTCATCTGTAGTTATCCTTTGCATCTTACAATTACTGCAGCGTTCCCCTTTTTGAAAAGCTTCAACACACTTGTCAGATACCACTATCACAGGCTCAAATGCACTTGCTCTTGCATATAAGAGGCATCAAGCCACTTGGGGAACAGGATGCAGATTTTTGACCTGTCCATTTTTCTATTGGGTGTGTTATACCGCATAGAAGCAACATATGTATGATATGTCAACTTTGTGTCGGGATCACCATCAGCGCTAAAACCGTCTCATAATTCTATTTCTTGCACAACAGCAGGAAGAAGTCTGTGACATATTCATTTATTATGCAGATCGCACTGAAAGCAGAAGAAATCATATGACTTAGAAAGTAAGCGACTATGGCTGTCTGTGTGTGACGTGAATTGACACATAGCACCTATGTGCAACGTACCACCTGCACAGCCCATTCAACCCCCACCTGCCAGCAGCGTAGATGGGACTGTCAGAGATATAAAGATAGCGAAACTACTGTGCTAAGAGTTTTCTATCTCCGCATATCTCCCCCTTCTATTCATTTCAGCTCTAACAGCCTAGCTACTGCTATCATCAAGTTTTTGGAAATAACTGTAACGAACACACACTGAACAATATGTCTGCCGAGCGTTTTGGCGAATTCAACGGGATCAATGGTCAGACTGCTAGTGAAGCTGCACAGGCCAGGACCGATGCAAGAGAGGCCGAAATTCGCAGGCCGGCTATGAAGATCGACGTTATAAGTGATGAAGAATGGGACAGACGTGTCAACGCGGCGGAAAAGAGGAGGAAGGATAGGGAGAGAGCAGAAGAAGACGAGAAAGCTCGAAAGAGAGCGTATGAAGATCGGATGAAGTTAATTGAGGAGCAGGTCAAAGCATTCGAAAGTCGGCTGAATCGAGATATCGATCGAGACAGGAGACACCGGCAGTGGTACGAGGACTTCTTTAATCGATACCACGAGCCAGACAATGAGGGCGAATTCTCCGCCGAGACATGGAAAAAAACATACCAGAGAGTGGCATGCTTTCTAGCAAAGCTCGATGGCGCTTATAATTGGAGCGAGAGTGACGACAAAAGCGACCTATATATGAGACTAGGCACTCCGGAGAACCGTACATCAAGGCAGGAAATCGGGCATATTCACAATTTGGCAACCAAAAAGCATAATGGGAAGAAGGTAAGGTCTTTTTCTATTATAAATTAGGCGCTAAGTGTTAATTCTTATGCTTACTTTTTATATACTAGTTACCATTTTCCCAAATTTTGGTAAATGCCTTGGAAGACAGAGTAAAACACATCGCGCCGTTCATCCCTCTGAGTAAAAAAATCACTCATCCGGCTGACGAGGATATCAATCACGCTCTTGGTGCAGTCATCCACCTAGTGGATGATAATAATCCTAAGGATCTCGCGGCGTGGAAAGCGTTGATGATAAGTGGCCTTGACTGCAAAAAGCACCCAAAACCACCGAACATGCACTGGAAATTGGAAGAGACCCTCAACCAGAAGATTGATTCTATGGATGAGGCCAAGCTACTTAAGAAGATGATCAGTGATCCTGAATTTCTTCCAGACTACGCTTCACTTTGTGCTAGAACAGAGTTGCTCAACGCCATCATTGGCTCAGAATCAATAAGGATATTGTTGGAGGATGAGGCTGATCTCGAATAAATCAACCAAGTGTGTCTCGGGTCAATTCTCCAAGTGCAATATCAAATAAATTGTGGTTTGTGATGTGCTGAGTTGTCAATAGCACCTAAGTCTCCAGAAGTTATGAATAAAAGTTGGGTTACGGGATCGATGCCCAATCTCCTAAATTCATCCAACGATACTTCATCTTTTACCGCCGTAGCCCCGCATCATCTTGGCTGACTGTCTCATGAGGCTGATTTCAAGCATGGCAAAACTAGCTCTCTCCTCATACCGTACTCCATAACTGAAGTGTGTTTCCTTCGATAATATTCTCTTAGGAAGTATGTACGACATTGGCTTGAACGATAAAAGAATAGCATCATGATGTCCTCCCCCACGCTGAAAGAGTGCCAAATTGGCTGAAGCATAGTGACAAGCAGGAATGGTTTGCACCGTTGAGGCCTACCTATTCTTCCTGAGTCTTACGAATGCTCTGGCCCTCAATAGGAAGAAAAAATGTACGAAGTTTACATAGCCAAATCGACAACCGCGATATTGTTTGATCAGTTTGCGCCGTCACTTCCAGAAATCTTTGTATACTTTTATACCAGTATTATATTAATATTACGGATTTGGTACATTTACAGGGGCATGTGCCATTTCAAAGACTATCCGCATTTAGTTTAGAGTAATCATATGATTAGGGTTTGAAAACAGCTCTCTATACCTATGACATTCAAGGCAATTTCGGGCGTGACTGTAGCAGTAGTATGGGGTGTTTAAAAATAAGAAAGTTACACTAGTAGATCCTTCGAAAACTTAATTGTGAGAGTGTCGCATTTCGCTCCTTGGCACCGTGGAGTGCTGCCCCACGATGAAACGCTGAGAAAGGGGCAGTCTGTCCATGTTGAGAGGCGGTAGGATTTATTAGTTATTAGTTTCTGTTACTGGAAAAGGATCTTTACCAGGTCGGGGGACTGGATCATGACGTATAATTAGTCAGCTTGTATTAATTTTACATATACCGTCACGACATTAAGCAACTTGTAAGCAAACATCCCGGCCATACATGACCACACCATCCAGAAGGGTATATGGATTAGTGTCTGTATCTCAACACCATACGCAAGTAGTATATTGTCAAACTATGTTATCAAAGAAACAAATTTCGCGGCTCGCAGTCCGCAAGTCCGACTAGTAAAGCAAGTTTAGACCTGCTTGACCTCATCATGCTCAGCAGTGACCAATCCCTTTTCGGTGGCGAAAGTGGTGGTTGGGCGCCACTTGGCAGAAGTACGAGGAGTAGTCTCTTCCATCATCTTGTCAACCTGTTCAAGAGACAGACCCTTGGTCTCGGGTACTAAGAAGTAGGAGTACAAGAAGCAGGCAGTGCAAGTACCGCCCCAGACGAAGAACACGGCGGATTTCATGTTAGCATCCTTGGGCTCGGTACCGACCATGTATGGAGTGATGACAGAAATGATGGTGTTCCACAGCCAGTTGGAGGCAGTAGACAGAGCGACACCGCGAGAACGGATGGGGATCGGGAAGATTTCACCAATCAGAATCCAGGCTCCAGGACCCCAGGTGGAGGCAAAGAAGAAAATGTAGATGGCAATGAAGGCGACCTGGGCATTGACGGCGGGAATGCTGTTGGCAATGGTGTTTCCAGCTGCATCAGTGTGGGTCTTGTTAAAGCCAACAGTAACACCGATAATGGCGACGATGAACTGGCAGATCAACATGCCAAAAGCGCCATAGATCAACAGAGGACGGCGACCGAACTTCTCCACGGTATAGAAGGAGATCGGAGTGGAGCAAACATTGACGAGGGTGAAGATCAGGGAAATCAAAAAGGTGTTGCTGATGGCACCGGTGGACTGCAAGAAGGTGGTGGAAAAGTAGAAGATGAAGTTCACACCAGTCCACTGTTGCATCATCTGCAGGGAGGTACCAAGGATAGTACGACGAAGGTTGGACTTCTGAACCCAGAGACCACCAGTGAAGCAGTTCATCCAGCTTCCGAGCCAGCCAGCATCAGGGATAATGTGACGCTCATACTCCTCGTTGGCAATGATCTCAGCCAGCTCGGCCTCGATGTACTCGGAGTCACGGGGTTGGTTACGGACGCGGCACAAGGCAGCAATGGCATCATCGATGCGGCCCTTCTTGACATAGTAACGAGGCGAGTCGGGAAGGAAGATCAGACCAATACCCAAGATCAGGGCCCAGATGAACTGGATGGCAATGGGAATGCGGTACGAACCAGTGTCTGGGCGGTTCTCGGTGGCGTAAACGACACAGGAAGCCAGCAACAGACCAATGGTGACGCAGAACTGATAGCAGGCGACGAGGGCGCCACGCACTGACTTGGGGCACTATTTGGCCAGCGGTTAGGAGTAGCTCCAAGCAAGCATGAGCAATTCCAGGTGGAGGGAACTTACAATTTCACTCATGTACAGAATGACAATTGCGGACTCGAAACCGACGCCGATTCCAGCAATGAGACGGCCAGCGACAATAAAACCCAAGGCGCTACCGCCCACACCAGTGAGCATTTGGATGATGACACCAAAACCGTAGACACAGCAACCAACGATGACGGTCCATTTACGGCCAATGGTCTCGGCGACATCGCCGGCAATCAAAGCACCGAAGAAAGTACCAGCAGACAGAATAGAGACGATGAGAGACGAGTGGGCGTCGGTCAGAGCAGGCTTGGCGGGGTTGTTGTCGGGGTCAATCATGTTGATGAAGACCTTGGAGCCATTGACACCGTTGATGTATCCAGAGTCGTAACCGAAGTAGATACCACCAAAGGAGGCGAAGGCGCAGAGCAGGTAGGCGCGCCAGGTGACTGGGGCCTCGATGCGGTTGACATCGGCAGTTGCGTGCAGAGTCATGATGGGCAACTGACAAGAACGAAGCCTTGATAATGGCAGGCAGAGAGGGAAGAGGAATGAGGATAAACAAGACAGAGGGGAAGAAAAGAAAAGAGCGTGTCTGGGGGCGGGCGACAGGGCAGTAAATATAGTCGCGGGCAGGAGGTTGCACGAGCGGGCTGGGGGAAGGCCGAAACAAGACGGCAGGAGCAGCCCAGGGAACAGAGGGGGAGGGAAAAAAAAAAGACGCCAGGTCCCCGCGCCGTCCCCAGGAAGGAGCTTGCTGTCCGAGAGCGTCCCCGCCCGTGCCACATGCGCATGGCTGGCAGGCTGGCTCCAGCTGGAGGCGGCGTTCTGGGGGAAGGACCATGTTTCCCTTCGCGGCAAGCCTGAGGCCTCTGGTCTTCCCAAAAACGGACGCTGGTACAGCCGTAAAGAACGGTATGGCCGGTATCAATACCTTCTTGGCGCCACCGCCGCCGCTGAGTGGCTGGGACGTCCGTTCTAGCTCCACCGCTAATTAATTATTAGTCGGAAAGTCAAAAGTAAATAAAACCTCGACGCTGGCTGGCCGGGGTGTGGCAAACATTGTTCTCGCGAAGAACCACGCAAAATACACAAGGAGAGTGTGCTGCGCTTCGAAAAGCGCCGGCGTGGTCGATCTGCCATGTGCCAACGTCTCCTGGCCGATGCTACGCCTTCCAGGCACGCCAGGAGGAGTAAAAGTCAGGACAAGCCAATGTCGATCAGGGTCGGCCTATTCCCAGCGAGAATTTTGCCTGGCGCCAGGTGCCACCAGGCCGCAACAGGAATAGCCCGGGCGCTAGCGTGAAACGGGGTACAAGTATTTCGCCGCTCCCGGTACAAACATTATTATGTCGGATCTAAACAGAACATGCATAGTACTAGCAGTAGTCCTGGATGAGAGAATAGCCAGTACAAGAGACTAGAGTAGTCTCAGAGTCATCGTCGCGCTAAACCCAAGGGCCCGCCGAGTTGATTACTAGATGATGGGGTAATCGATGATGAAGCGATGCTGCACCGAGTGCTCGGTCCTTTCCAAGCCAGGTGGGCCAGTCAGGCGCACATGGCCGATTAGTCTCAGTTGTCACTTGTGCCTAGTAGTTATATACGAACTATAGACCACGAAGAAAGAGCTCTACACAGTGCACGCTACCACTGGAAACTGGGCAATTCTGTCCGATCCATGGCAATAGTAGGCGTGGATCCAGCCAGAGATATTTAGCGCCGGCGAATAATCGGTTGTGTGTATTTAATATGGAATATTATAACAATATTGTTCTCGACGGAGATTTAGATCTGATCTGGGCTCGCTGGTTGGCGGAGGCGATTCGGTTTCACAGGTTGGGTTTGGTTTTACTTATGCGCTAGTCCGAGCTGGACTAGCGGATCTCATCAACAAT
Source organism: Talaromyces proteolyticus (assembly GCF_021365285.1). Taxonomy (NCBI): domain Eukaryota; kingdom Fungi; phylum Ascomycota; class Eurotiomycetes; order Eurotiales; family Trichocomaceae; genus Talaromyces; species Talaromyces proteolyticus. The sequence goes on along the minus strand of NW_025764284.1, from coordinate 451,537 downwards.
ACGATTGGCTACACGTAATAAACATAAGAACGGCCTAGTCTCGCTCTAATTCACAAAATAAACAGCGAGTCAATGACACATGAGAGCATTACAGTAGACTTCTCTACGACACGCGAGTGTGGCTGAGACAGGGCTACAGGGCTCGTTTGGGAAAATGGTATTACAGTAAATAATGTCTTTGACTCGTTAGTTTGGAATCATGAGCAGCTTTGGCGGTGGTCTGGGCGTCATGCAGTGGATTACCATCGCTCGTTGACGAATGTAACGGTGGCACCCATTATTACGGCCAGACCTGCTGAGTCCAGTGAGTGAGTCGTGTTTAGCGATACCAACCAGCCAGTCAGCCTCTCGGTGCTCTCCAGGTTTCTCATCCCCAGACAGGACACTCCAGGTTCGCATGGCGCTTGCCTCTTCATAGCGTCCGGTCAACAGCCAGACAGGCGAACCGGGGAAACTGAGATGCGCCATTTGAGCGGGCTCCACAAGCCGAGAGTGCTTGTATTACTGTTGTTTGGCCGACTGAGAGTGAAAAGGCCGTCCCGAGAACCCCACTTGGTCACGCTAGTTTGATTGCGAGCAACCAAAGTTGTGCGCTCGGATTGTTCAGTATGATATTAGTTATCAGTTAATTAATATTGATCCTGTATTGTAGCACTGATCGAAACAGCGCCATGCTCATGTTTCTTGCCGCAAGCGTCGCAGCATGCCGGAGAGTATTTTTATTTCCATGGGGAAGAATGTTTTACGCACTGCTTTATTTTTGGTTCCTGTTGGACACGTGAGGAACACAGCGTGGCTGTGGGGCCGGCGACGGTTTCCCGAAGCGTCGCCTGAGCCGATGCAAGTCACATGACCAGATTCTGCTGATTGCTCATCTCCTTGCGGAGACTCCGTACCGATGCATACGCAGTGAGCTAGCGTGTTTTCGGCAAGTCATCAGATTGTTGCGCTCTCGGAGGGCTGGCAGCTGCCGGGTAAGAGCATCGGTCCGAGCATGCCTATATTCTGCTGGATTCATCCTTCTGCGATTCTCGCTTCGGTCCGATCTAACAGCTAACTTAACTAGTGAAAAGACTAATATATATTAGTATTATGTTTATTATCACCAGATTTTTGCCTCTGCTAACACTTGTATAGCCAACGGAAAGAAAAAAAAAAAAAACCGAAACTACGGCGGGTCGGCGGCAAAAGATTCACGCGTGACTCCTCAGAGTCTACATTGTCCAGCCATCCCCGCATTCGAGCAAAAAAATGTTTGTGGTTGTTTGCTCGGAGACAGCCGATTACCAATGCATGGCCAGAATTACTAACATTTGTAAGACTAGTACGGCGATGTTTTTGTTTGTTTGACAAATGCACTGGCCCCTTGTTCCTCCTCTATCTTCACGGCTATTAATATCGCGGACCATCATATTGGCGCGGAGGAATATAGTGGTAGTCAGCAGACTCGATCACACCCACTATTTGCATAAACTTGGTAGTTTATATTTCTAAAATAGCTGCATGAATATATTGATGTTTGTGAAACATTTATTGCCCTTGATCGGACAAAGAAAAACACCCGTGCGAGGTACTGTTTCGTCGACATGTCCTATCGAGAAAAGTCCAATATCCAATCTAAATATACCCAAGAGACTGTACATGATACAATCAGTCCATTCATATAAGCATGTAATGTCTGTCTGGATATGTATGTAGTATATGTATAATGAAGTTATGTGGAGTGCCGATGAGGTCATCATTGGCGGTGGGGTACGATTTCGCGGGGAAGCTGCAGACCAAACAACAAACAACACAGCAATGAATGCTTTTGTATGCAACACACACTCAACATATGCATATACGCATAATCAATCATCAACCCAATGCAAACTTTGAAGCAGCCGCAGCCGAGCAAATCCTATCTAGTTCCTCGCCTATGCTTAAGCCGTCGACAATGCGCTGAGCTCCTCGAACATGCCGCCCTCGCTCAATGGCCTCCCCAATGAGATCCTCTACCTAATACTTGACCACCTCTCCTGCACGCCACCACCATCGTTCACCCGCATCCACGCACCCCCGAGTCTCGACATAACTCGCTCCGCCGTATGCGACCTGAAAAGCTTTGCGCGCACCTCATTTCGCTTCGCTGAGCTCATGAGACCTCTTCTCTTCGCCCACAGCTGCTGTGATGTCACTCAAGTCGAACAATTCCTATCATTTATCAATAAGTTTGAGCTCCAACGATACGTCTCTTCCATCGTCGTCACCGCACGCGCCTCCGATGGCGAAGACCTAGGAGACGATGCGTCGTGGTGGTGTCGGCTTCTAACTGAACTTAACCCGCTGCGACTCACGTTTCTAGCTGCGCCAACAATCATCGGCCAGGCAACAGCAACACAAATAACCGACGGACACAGCTGGGCCTTTGACATTCCATACCAAATCCTACACTTGGAGCAAGATCCAAACCCACGTCACCAGCCAAAACCTACCCTTGACGGCACCTGCCCGAGCCTGCTGCACGCAAGAAGTTGGACTTCGATTTGCTTCAACGAAGCCTCCTCGCTGAAAGCATACCACCACTATGAATACTATCACCACCGCGTGCCATCCATTTTCGAGACGTGGGGGAACCCCAACAATACGCCATCACACATATACATCCCCATCACGCATATCCACGACCCACACAAACGCCACTTGCATCGCGCGTTTGAAAACGTCACGCATTTCCGCTACACTGCTGTCTTTCCTTTCTACAACCACATCCGCGTCGTCCTCGACGTCATGCGCGCGCTAATGCCGAACCTACAGTCGCTTACCGTCCAGCTAGCGCCGGATCGGAATAATCGCGTGATTGAGAATGAGCAGCGCGGCTCGTTGGACCCGAATGATCCGTGGATGGAGGTTGCGCAGAGCTACTCTTTCATCGCGCATATGGTGCGGGATCTGGCAGCCTCTGGAGGAAACTTGGTGCGTTTTCAGGCCTGTGATTTTGATATCGAGGCGCTGAGGGCGAATGTGTCGGCGATTGTGGAGGAAGTGCTCCCATGGACGGAGTGGAGGCATGATGGTCGGGGTATATGGACTGTAATAAAAACAGACGAGAACAAAGGTCAGCTTCAGCCTGGGAATGACCTGAGCATCTAACGCATAGTGTACATTTCGCTCCCTCCAATGTGTCAAAGGGTTGTTATGGTTATGAAATGTGATACATGCATTGACAGAATAGAATTCATAAATCGGCTACGTAAGTTACATCACGGTAATTTGCAAATTAATCACAGCTTTCGAGCCACTTATTCCGCACTTTACAGATCCCGACTCCCAAACGCCACGTCATATCCAGAATGCCCGAGGTATATTCATCCAGCGTAAACAATACGACAAAACAAAGAAGTAAACGAGCATGACAAGTGTGGTTACGCCCGGCCCTTTATTCATCGTCTATTGGCGCGTGGATCTCGCGATGCGTATATGGCTTCGATACAGGGATACCAGCCTTACGCCGCGACTGGGGTTTTGGTCGGGCCAGTGTGTACCTAAGAAATAGTGTTAGCATGATGAATATACCATTGTCAGGTAAAGGTATGCTTACTTGGCAAATGCTCTTGACAGAGATTTCTTCGCGCTGGTTTTCTGACTGCCGATGAACGATTCTACCGTTACGGCAATGGCCCTGTCGATATCTTGCGCTGAGCAAAAATCGGACAGCCGCATTTTGCAGAAAGCTTCTGCAATACGCATAATGGCTTCCAGGTGACGCACCTGCAGGAGAAAATTAGTAGTTACTCATATAAATGATGGGTAGCGCCTTACAGTAATTGGATAAGCTCCAGTTATCAGCGACTCTCGTCTCATGTCGGCGAAGAGTCTGGCAACCTTGTCCTGATCAATCTGGTACAGTTTCGGATTGCATCTCTCGCGAGCGTAGAGGATATATTTCCGCAGTAATTCTTGCGGAATTTCTCCTTCTTTCTCTTCCTCTGATTTACGCTTCGCTTGTTCTCGAGCTCTCACCTCTTCTGGTTGGAGAGGAAGGCGTACTCCGTCCTTGTTAATACGATAGCCCTCATCGTCAATTAGCTCTCCGTTCTTGTCGATGAGCCTGCCCTTGTTATCTTTGAATGGTTTTGGAGGGTTGGCTCGGGAATGCGATTCAACAACGAAAGTGGCAAGTCGCTCGTCTTCCTCTGGTTGAACAGTGTCGCGCACCACGCATAGAATATCAAAACGAGAAAGAATAGGTTCTGTGAGATTAACATTGTCCGAAAACGGGATTGCGCCATTGTATCGGCCACCGATCGGATTGGCGGCAGCAATGACGGCACACCGAGCTTGAAGCGTGGTAACAATACCGGCTTTGGAGATGGAGATAGTCTGCTGCTCCATCGCCTCGTGGATCGATGTGCGGTCCTGATCGTTCATCTTATCGAATTCATCGATTAAGCAGGTGCCCCGGTCAGCAAGCACTAATGCACCACCTTCCAAGGTCCATTCACTAGTCAAGGGGTCACGTCTGACGCTGGCTGTAAGACCGACTGCACTAGCACCTTGGCCAGTTGCGAAGACTGCCCGATGGGCACTCTTCTCAACGTACTTCAAGATTTGTGATTTTGCAGTTCCAGGGTCACCGAGTACGAGGACATTGATGTCACCACGGATAGACATTTTCCCTTGTGCCACTTTTCTGACTCCGCCAAATAATGAAAGGGCAACGGCAGTCTTGATGTCCTCATGTCCATAGATACTTGGAGCAATAGAGCGGATGATTTTGTCAACAATATCAGGCTCTTTGGAAAGGGTGCGGATTTGATCAATATCTTCTTCAGTCAAATGGAACCCTGCCATCTGGTCGTGAGACTTGACGACATGATTAGCCTCTAGAATGGTAGCGAAAACGGGGAAGCCATTCTTGTTGTTGAGCTGAGCGTCGTAACTGTTACGGTAAATGCCAGTAACCTCAACTTCGTCACCAGGCTTTGCGGTATCGATGAGATCTGCAAGTAAAATGACTTCACGTTGGCGGGGAAGACGTCCAGCAGGGACAGAGCCAGGTGATTCCTGCAAAGTAAGTTTCTGATAGTTGCGATACACTGTCTTTTCGGAATTCATGGTGAATGGGCCCCTTGATTGACAGTTTTGGCAAAATGAGATTTTAACCTCCTGGGCTGCCTCTTGTTGGAAAGGTCCTAGTGTGATGTCACACTTGTTGCATTTGAACATGACAAATTTTAACTGTGGAAAGACGCCGGTCCGCCTTGTGACAACACCATTGACACGAACCAGGCAGTTGAGGTGAGATTGGCGCAGCTCTCGTAGCGAGTATACGAGCGGTAGATCTGTGATTCTCACATGAATCTCATTGTGGATGTCGGCAAAATGGGGGTAATGATAGAGTGTAGTCTCTAGGGCAGCTTGGTCAAATATTTTCAAGACCTCTGTGGGTTCATTGGCAACGAAGTAACCCAAGACTGCTTTGGATGCCACGAGATGTTCATAAGAAACCTCCAGAGATGCAGAATTGACTTCACCGAGAGTCTTAATTCTTTCTCCGTATACAGACCGTCCAGAAGCATCTGTGAATTCGGTCATGAAAGCCTTGAACTCGCGACCAATAGTACGCATGACTTGTGGCTGAATAACCCACTCAGTCAAGTTGGACGCCTTTGAATCAGCCAATTCCTCAAGCGTCAGCTCCTCATCCATAATGTCGTCTTGAATGTCCACATCATCGTGGTTCTCATCGTAATGATGTCTTCTACGACGCACTTGGCGGCTGAGATCCATGTTCACATCTTCATCGTCGTCCTGGAGGAAAGCAGCTGGCATGCGTCGACGACGAGCTAGCTCACGATCCCGATGATCCAGGCGGGCTTCTAGTTGTCGGCGAGTGGCAACATCGAGTTCTTCTTGGTCTTCATCATCGATGTACTTGCCTCGGTACTGCTGTGTCTGGTTTTGTCTGTAGTCTCTTTCAAAGTTATCGCCAAAAAGATCAATTCCGTCTTCATCCTCGGCCATTTCCTCAATATCGTCAATGTCTCCCATAATCTCCTCGTCTTCATCACGGTCAAGTTCGTCGTCGAATGGGAGCATGGGAGGAGAGGAAGGAGGGGCTGTTAAGCATCAGTACTCGAGGCAGGGCGGTCATCAGGGGAGAACGAGAAAACTCACGACTGGACGGAGGAGCCACCGATGAAGTCTCATCATCAGGCTCTCTGTCTCTCTTGCGACGGTTCAAATTGCCCAAGCCGCGATTGGCTGCAGATGTGCTGGGCCTCAAAGGCGAACTGGATTGTGGGTTAATATTCGCATGTTTAGAGGTATCTTCTTCTTCTGTCTTTCTCACCTCATTGTAACGTTGCAGTACGGGTCTGCTCAAATATTTCCAAGGATGAATGATCATGTATTGGAAAATAGCACTGAGGATGAATGTAGCGATGTCCAAGAATTAGTGTGCACTTGGGCAGGGAGGTGCAGCGCTGGGGCGTGGGGCAACGCGTTGGACGCGACACCGCGTAAAGTGAAGTTTGCACAGCCAATGACCGACAAGCGTGGGAAGGCTCCACATGGCCCAAATAGGCGGTCGCGTCACAAGCTTGCTGATAGCCTGATATGCACACTGTGTCTCTTGTCGTATTTCATCAGACAATAATCTGCATCCATCATCGGTGAAATCACATATTCCAGATTCTTATCGCCATGAACTCACCAGGAAACCCCAGCCGGCCCACCGAACCAGAGGCTCAGCTCAGCAGCCGTCGTCGAGAGAGCTTCGTCTCCCAAGATTCACAGACCGCTAAAGAGTTTGCAGCCCATCGAGTCCAAGGTTCAATGAGAATTCGTGTGAGCTAATATCATTTCTAGGTACATCGACTCCCAGTTACAGCTCGAAGCTGATGCTCGTGAAGTTTTGCCTTATGTGAGTAGTCGACTTAAGTCTACAGATCAGAAGAGAAAGTCGCTAACAGAACCAGTCTTTCGACTCTTGTACCCAGGAATTAGGCCCGTTGCGACAAACCCTCTTCGCGTGTTTGACCTGCAACCCCCCGCCTTCAAATAGCGATGATCCTTACACATCCGCGGCTGTCTGTTACTCGTGTTCAATTTCATGCCATGGCGAGCATACCCTAGTAGAACTTTTTACGAAAAGAAATTTTATATGTGACTGTGGCACAACTCGGTTTCCAGAAGCGTCAACATGTTCACTTCGAATGAACCCTACAACTAGGACGAAAGGCGTCCATTCTCAAAAGCCAGCGGAAGGGAACAAGTACAACCACAATTTTCGCAATCGGTTCTGCGGATGTGAAGAAGAGTATGACCCGCATAAAGAGAAAGGGACAATGTTTCAGTGCCTTGGCTTAGGGAGCGTCGATACGGGTGGATGTGGAGAGGACTGGTGGCATCCGGAATGTCTTCTTGGTCTTCCTCGCGGATGGCAAAATGCAGCCAAGGAACAAGAAAAACCGAAAGCCGAAGAGGGGACCGATGGGACAGAGGAGAATAAAGTTGGAGAAGACGAGGAGGAGACACCTTTGCCTCCAGGATTCCCTGATGAAGATGACTTCGACACGTTTATTTGTTACAAGTGCCTAGATTCTAATCCCTGGTTGAAACGGTACGCCGGCACGAAGGGATTTTTACCTCCAGTCTACAGGGGTGACCGCACAGAGCAACCGGATTCGAAATCCGCTGAGAGTAATCAAAATGCGAATGACCTTACACAATCTCGAAAACGCAAGGCGAAAGACGAAGAAAGTGAACAAGATCACGACGCCAAGCGCTCCAAAGGAGATGACTTGAATAAGTTGGAAACAATTCAAGAAGACGCTCGAAGCTCCGAATCGGTCAAGCATAAACACGAATCTCTTCCTGAGGCCCCTGTCGGTACACTGTCCCTGTTCTTAAAAGAAGATTTTCGTGAACAACTGTGTCAATGCCAAGACTGCTTCCACAACCTCGTTCCTCACCCACAGCTTCGAGAGGAAGAGGAGCCATATGAACCGCCATTGTCTGAGGATGGGGACGAGGCGAATGGCGGAGGCAGTCAAGGCACTGGAAGCCTTCTAGACCGTGGAGAAGCAGCTCTCAGTAACATCGATCGAGTGAGAGCCATTGAGGGCGCTATGGTTTACAATCACTTGCGGGACAAGGTGAAAGCCTTTTTGAAACCATTCGCCGAAAGTGGGCAGGCCGTCGGTGCAGACGATATCAAATCCTATTTTGAAAAGCTGCGAGGAGATGACCTAGCTATCAAGGAAGCTGGGGGCCAAGCCTCTGCTTTTAGTAATAGCGAACATGACGATGATAACGGAGAAAACGGTGGCAACCGAAAGGAACAAAGCGGTATGACAACATACATTCTGAATTTCTAGAAACTTAAAGGGCTAATAATTTACTCAGGATATTAATTACTCATACTCGAGATATTCAGGGATGGGACAGAATAGGATGTGACGATGGGACGATGGGACTCCGGATTGGCGTTAAGGGACGAGCGGTAAGGGTTTGGAAATATAGTAAAGATCACGGCATATGTTTTAACGCCAAGTCAAATCGACCTGATATAAAAGACACTTGGAGAATCGATCAGACCATGCAATTCACATTTAAGACCATCGATTAATGCTGCTACGTATTGGCTGATGATCATTGGGGAACCAGCATATTCCGTATTTGAGACAGATATGTAATAATATGTGGTAATGACAGCACCTAGCACATGTCTAGTAAATGAGCGTGTACGTTCAACACGACATCTGGAAGGTTAGCCACTCTAAAAACCCAACGATCAGCCTCGGTGACTATGTTGGCGAGTAACCCGCAGCCAACCAACACGACAAGGGTTCTTGCGTCGTATCCGCGAATTGGAGACTACATTCGTACTCAATCCTAAGAGCAGACCCGTTAGTTTCATGCACCCTGTATTCGCCCCGGGTCTTTGTCATTTGATTTACCATGATCGGTGTTACTAGTCTGGAGAATTGTACTATACTCCAACATAGATGACAAAGGGAAATACAATTTAAATATATGGTTTTCCAAGTATTCAATCCTTGACCTCGCCCTCGTTCTGAAACATCGCCGAATTGAAAAAAATTACTTCTTAGGACCGTATACTCTAGACATAATGTCTCAATCCCAAGCATTCGTTCTCGTTGGGGGGGTCTCGCATACCGCGGCATTTTTCGAAGTTCTTATTAAGGAATTAGAACATCATGGCCACCAATCTCATGCTGTCAGCTACCCCACCGTTGGTTGTGACACTGCCGGTACAACACAGCAAGATGAAGTGAAAGCAATTCAGGATGCTATCGCCCATTTTGTGGACGATGAACAGAAGGACGTTATCCTGGTTATGCATTCATATGGTGGATGGCCCGGTAGCAGAGCTGTAAAGGGATTTGATAAGGAGACTAGAATTAAGGAGGGGAAACAGCATGGTATTATTGAGCTCGTTTTTCTGGCTGCATTTTTGCTCCCTGATAACGCCCCGATGGCTCAGTTCTCATATTTACCACACTGGTTGACCAATGAGGTAAGAATGAGAAAGTGTTGTTTTCTTGCATAAATCTGACTATAAAACGAGAACGGTGAGCGCATTCCCAATAAACATTCGATCCCACTCCTGTTCAGCGATCTAGACCCGATTGCTCAACAGCATTGGTTCTCCAGATTTGAGCCTCAGCGTAATGATTTCACTGCCGAAACCGTTCCCGATGCTCCCTGGCATTTGTCGGTGCCGAAAACCTATATCATCACTACTGGCGATAAAACAGCTACTATCCAGTTTCAACTGACCATGCTGCAAGCAGTGATGGATGATACTTGGTCAATTAAGACCATAAAAGCAGGCCATGAGCCGTTCCTAAGCCAGCCAGTGAATTTGGCCAAGGTCTTGCTACAGCCGACATATTAATCACGGGTGGCAACTGCGTCTATTCAAATAGGTGATAAAGTTAGCTTAATTTGTTATTCATCAAGTTATTTGAAGATACTAGTCAGAAACCTGAGGAAATAAGATAGCATTTGAAGTTTAAATTCACCAGGTAGACCTTATCAGCAGACATTCATAGCTGCTATCGTTTGGAGCTAAATACTGATCCTCATTCTTCATTGACCTAGACCACGACTGTCACGATCTATGGGATTCACAATGGCACTTGAGTGGGTCCATTCTGTGTTATAGGTAGATGATCTATGTATACCTTCGGCTATATATTAGAACCCTATCAATTGATGTCTCTTAGGTACCACTAGAACATAATTCCTTAAATACTCAGAATGCACACATGCCTTAGATCGTTACATCGACGATGAAATATGGATTTTATCTTGTTAGTTCTTTTCTTAATCACGCGACTAGATGACTATGGTGGAAAATCAATTGATAACAATCGCTATCGTCTGATGGGGAAAAAATTCTGAAAACATGAAGCTTGGAGATAGCTATCTATCTTGGAATTTGCCTAATAGAAATTTGAGATATTTTCATTCCCTCTATAATGGCTTAGCTAATCATAATATCGATTACTATCAATAATAATATGATATCAGTTATGGCGGGGTTGTCGTAATGGTATTAATCTCACGGTTCAGTCAAATCAGATAATGGCTCTTTAGCTTATTGGCTTTAGGGAGCTATCGGCATTTAAATTGGAGTTCCTCATCCCACTGTACTTCTGCAACTGTTGAACCCTTACTCTGAAACACCAACTGGTGCCTGTGTATCTTATGTCGAGTATCGACCTCGTCGGGTCCACACCAATCAAATGTGAGTCAAGTGTTTTTAGACTATTAAGATATGTTCCGAATGTTGGGTCAGCCGGATTGACCAGGTCTTGACAGCTATAGTCAAAAATAATGAGTGACTGGTATTGGTTTTCCGAGAGACCAGGTCTGCTCCGCAATGTCATACGAGGTGCCACGTGCGACAGACCCTTTAGATTAAAAGAAGGGCATGTTGGGGAAGATATGCAAAGATTTCGCATAGTAATTCTATTGTTTCTAACACACAGTGAGTCATGATTTTGGATATTCACCAGTAGACAGTGAGGAGATAACAAGTGGGAGTTACGCTGGCTTACTGGCTTTAATAACGAAATCAACTCGTCATTAATAATAAGATGATTTGTGCTCAGTTAGAAGTTATATAGGGAACATTAAAATCTACATTAGAGCCGGAAGTGGAACCTCCGGCCCGTAAAGCTTGTAATATTCATCGCCAATAATAATACTATAGAGTCTGACTGAAGGCCTCGGTATCCTGTTCTAGCCTGAGGCATCCACGAATGACCATGTGAATGCAAACGCTTCGTGTATTTGATATGAGAATCTTACGCCTATTTCTTTCTCACATCTCAGCCTCTAGTCGAAAATTCCTGGTTCAAATTTATCCATACCGAGGTATCGACAGGCTCTTTAAACCCTATCTACCTTCGTAATACGTCGTCGACGCCAGATTGATTGAAAATCATTACGGCGATATTACAACAACATTAACTGCTGTCAACCCTTCCTCATCTTGATTTCTTCTTTCCTGTTCCTTCTCTTTTCTTCAGAGTTTTAACTGGGTCTCGTCAAACTGAAAATGAGCGCACTCTGTACCGAATCAGCAAGAAAAGCTATAGGTGCACCACCATCTATCGCTGAGCCTGTATATGAGTACTTTTCGGGAACTCAGTTCTCCTGTCGTGTGGCCCAAGCTGGAAGCGCGGACTTACGTGATGTTTCCCATGGCAACACACCATTCAGCGACAACGTAGCTCATTATCTTCCTTTATCAACATCAAAGCTGACTAAAAATGGAACCGTTGGTGTCCACCAGCCGCATACCACACAGCAGCCATTGAGTTGGTGGAAAGCACAATGCAGATTTCGTGGCCTGGCAGTATCAGGGACCAGAGAAACCTTGCAGGCTCGTATACGCAAGCATGGTGATATGGGAATGGAAGTCTCATTGATCGAGGCCTTTGGGACGATGAAAAGCGACTATAAAATAGCGAATACAAAGGTTTTCGAGAAGTTGTGGAACTCAGCTGACAACGACACGAAGGTTAAGCTATGGTCGAAGGGATTCCTATACGAGAATTTCGTATTGTCTTCAGCTCCCAAGAAGAAAGTGTTTGTGATTGAACTGAGGGAGTGGAGCCATCAAAAGATTGAGCAAGCGTGTCGCCAGATAAAAATTGCTTGCGAGACTCAAAAAATGCAACGGCATGAGAACGGTCAATGTCTGGTTGTAGTCGGACGGGATGAACTAACGGTTCGCTCCAAGACAGCCAAATTGATACAGGAGGATTGTCGTTCCGCAGCAAGGGCTCGTCGTGAAGAAGAAAGAAGAACTAAAGGCAGTAAAAGCCGAGGCAGAAGATCGATCCAAGCAAGCAAAGTCAAATGGTCAGCGTTCCAAAGGTCAGCGGGACGTCAGCGGCTCTTTTGACTTCACTGTTCAAAATGGAATCATGAGATTTGTCAATCGCCGAAGCGAGCAGACAGAGAATGATTACCAAGATGCTCATAGGAACGTATACAAAGACAATTATGAGAGCTACTCTGAATATCGTCATCATGATAATTATCAAGATGATTACCATGATTGTCATGATTACTGTGGGGATTACATTGATGATCAAAAGCCTGAACCTTGGGATGACAACAGCGGATACGATAATGGAAATTATCCCAATGGATTTTCCTCACTGAACTCACGGGAGTTCGATTACCGTTAGCCAGGTCGAGAAACAAGGATGGAAGAGAATCAACTAAACTCCGATACAAATCTCCGTTCCATAAAGTTTTAAAGCCCAAACCTTTTGAGCGGATTTTTCATTGGTAGTGCTGTTGGCAAACCCAGTTCACGGGTATCAAAACGGGTATCAAAAGGGGGTTTGATGCTGAGCGAGGACAACAACGGAGACGGATGGCTCAATTCTCGGAGCCTGGTAGGATCTGGAATTCGAGTAATGAAAAGAGGTATGAGGAGGAAAACATGAGAAGGTGGAGGTGATAACGCATGGGATATGAAAGTGGTGAGATTCGCGCGGATGTTGGGATGCCTGTATCTTGATTTCGACGCTGTTGACGTTGTCCTTCATATTTGAAGTGATAAATTTCCCTATCTTCAAATATGACAAGATATTGATGGTATGCCAAAATGACAGAAATGAGAGGGTAAACAAGAAATAAATAATCAAACCCAACTGTACAACACCATCCATGCTATATGCAATAATTACAAACCGCCTCATTCTTTGAGACGTTTGGCTGCTCGGCCAATGAGCGAGTCATCAGGCAACCCGCTGCGCTTGGTGCCTGGAAGACTGCCATTGCGAATATCATTATCGTCCTGAGTGACTCGGCGGGTCGGGTATTTATTTTCATATCCCTCGAAACAATTGGCGCTGATGGGTCCACCGTTCGTGAAGTACGGGTGCTCCAAGGCCTCTTCGGCGGTGATCCTCTTTGTTGGGTCGTACTCGAGTAACTTTGACAAGAGGTCATAGCCGTCAGCGCCAGGGGAGCCGGGGGTGCCGGCTGTAGAGTAACCGCCCGTCTTGAGGCAGGCCTGATACCACGCCTCCAAGCTAGATGGCTTATTATAATGAATACTCCCTCTAGATGACATCTTCATCGACTGCATCATCGACTGCAGTTGGTTGTATTCAGGCATTGCCACTAGCCCTGGCCAACTTTCCTGTCGTGGAAACCCTAATATTTCAACAATCTTCATCATTTGGTTGCGCTGGAATGGGACAGTCTTTTTGCTGTCCATCTTTGCCTCTTCTCCCTTGAAAATCGGTCGCAAGGATAACAGCTCGGCGAATATGCATCCAAGTGCCCACATGTCTACAGCCGAAGTGTAGTGACGACTGCCGAGTAAAAGTTCTGGGGCACGGTACCATATCGTAACTACCACCTTATCACCGGCGAACAAAGAGTTCAGAGGTTTGTAGAACAATCGCGCGAGACCGAGATCGCCCACCCGGATTGCACCGGAAGACGTCACTAAGATATTGGCAGGTTTCAAGTCACGATGAAGAACCCAATTCGTATGCAGGTAAAGTAAGCCGTTAAGCAGTTGGAATAGAATAGACCGAACCATCTTTGCAGGGATGGCATGCCGCTGAGGCTGAGTATGATGATGAATGATTTGGAGTAAGTCGTGTTCCGTATACTCGAAGACCATGAATATACATTTATCCTCGAGTATGATTTCCTCCAAACCCACCACGTTGGGGTGGTTGAGCTCCGAGCATAATGCCATCTCACGAATGGCAGACTGTGAGAGGCCCGTATACTGAATTAACTCCCCTTCCTTGTCTGGCTTGAACCTGGTATGACGTATTTAGTGATGGAATCAGATGATACCGGACATACTAACTTTTTGATGGCAAACTCGCCCTTTTTGCCATTCTTTCCGATTGCCTTGTACACCCGGCCATATGTACCACTGCTGATAAAACCGACGATGTGATATCGCTCTCTGACGTGGACTTTGCTTGTATACCCGCTCCCGGGTCGCCCAGAGTCTGCATAGAATCGAGTTAGCCCACCATAACTACAGTCCTCGGTCATGCAGAGATTTCGAAGCGGCAAAATATCACTGAATAATCAAGAAAAGGGCCTCTTTTCAGCTTGAAATGGATTTCCAACAGTTGCCATTATCCACGGATACCGAGGAAGAAGCCTCACGTGACCAGAGAGTCGACGGAGGCCGGAAAGGAGAATTACCACGAAGATAGGAGCTGCCGAGGGAGTTTAGAAACGGGTAGTGCTTTCCAAACATGGCGAGCACCAGGAAACATGCGACTTATGCTTTGTATATAGAGTATATAAAGTAGAGGCTGAGAGAAACAAGAGAAGCCGAGGAATGATAAGCCATCTCAGAACGACATAGAGAAAAGAAGCCGCAGCGCATCAAGCGAACATGGCGTCAAGAGGAAGGATTGCAGGGGCTAAAATTAAATAGAATAGAAGAAAGAATCAGAAGAAGAAGAGAGCGGTCTAATTACCATCAAAAGCAGCCTGGACGCTTCTCTTGAGGTTCAGATTGGAGGTGGGCCGGATGGAAGAGGTCGTCAGAGGCCCGCCGGCGGATGAAGGCGGGTTGGTCAGGCTCATGTATGGGATAGGGGATAGCTCTCAGGATTGGTACTAATATTAACGGAAGACGGGGATAATAACGACGGGAAATCGTTGGGCGATGGTCAGGGCCGAGGATTTACCCGGGGGCAGTGAGTGAGTGGCGTGAGGAGGACAGACAGGCGGTGGAGAGCAGGACGAGAAGACGACTCGACGACGTGGTCGGTGATGCCTCCGTCTCCACCGGCGAGAGCAACAGCTGGCAGGGAGCCCGCACAGGATGTACGTACGGAGTGCTCTGCAGCAAGACCGAGCAGGCTCAACCTTGTTCCGTGCAGCTGTGGGGAGAAGGAGGAACGCAGAACGGAGAGATGGAGAGGTAAAAGACGAAGATGTCGGTGAGTGAGGGCGCAGGGCAGCGATTGGCTGGTGAGTGGTTGGGCTGCCTTTAATTGCAGGCCGCCTACTGTTACTACTATCATGTACTATTATCATCGTTAAACCGCCGACTCCCTACTGTGTAAATTTCTTTCCGGTGATGAAAAATAAAATAATAATAATAATAATAATAACAACAATAATAATTACATTTGCAGAGGAGAATATAGGTTGATTGTGGTATAATGCTGCACTGGATGCCGTCTAGGATAAACTAGTCAACGTCATGCTCCTTCCGCCCCCTCGCCGAACCTGTATGATTCTACTTCATACCTCCCAACATTCATACCTCCGACTCCTGCGTTGCTGTCTCGTCGATCGCCTCATTTACAATGCAGTACTGCTGATCCTTCGATTCACTCTCTTGAACGCCAAAGAACAACGACTCCAGCGCACCCAGGATGGTGTCGCCGACCCCGAGCCGATCCAAGGTGACTCCGTACCTGATCTACCTGGTCTTTGTCGCAACGCTGGGCCCTCTTCAATTCGGGTTTCATCTGGTACGCAGTCATGCATCATCATCTTTTTCAAAATATCATGGGTATGCTGTGACATCCTAGGCTAATGCTTGATCCCATCTAGGCTGAATTAAACGCCCCCCAGGCCGTCGTTACATGCGAGAAGAAGAGCATCACACTAGCCAACGCGTCGACCCAGCTGCCACAATGCATTCAAATGAATGCATCCCAATTCGGTCTCGTATCCTCTATATACACACTCGGTGGCTTCTTGGGCGCGCTCGTATCAGGCCCGCTAGCCACTCGGTCTGGACGGCGGTTGATCTTGAGGGCAACCACCGCCTTTTTCGTGCTGGGCTCGGTCGCCGAAGCGTTGAGCCCTAACATCGCCATAATTGCTCTTGGGAGGTTTCTATCGGGTATCGGTGCTGGAGCCTCGATCGTGGTCGGCCCTATTTTCGTGTCCGAGATCGCCCCCCCTCAGTCACGAGGCTTTTTTGGCGCCTTCACCCAAGTCATGACTAACGTGGGAATTCTCTTAACTCAAACTCTCGGGTACTTCCTCAGCCGGGATAGCCTATGGAGAAGTATACTTGGCGTGGGTGCTGCCCTGGGAGCTGCTGAATTCTTTGGGCTGCTTTTCGTACCAGAAAGTCCGGTGTGGCTGGCCGAGCATCGACATGGTAGCGAAGCGCTCCGGATTCTTCAGCGCATCAGAGGGAAAGATGCAGACATAGAAGAGGAAGCGAGAACTTGGAAGGTTGTCTTATCAGCTGAAGACGGGACTGGGGAGGAAGAATCGTTACTGTCACCGCCCTCGCAGCATGCTGGCCCGCGAGAGCCGTCTGTAACTATATTGACGGTGGCTATGGATGCACAATATCGCCCTGCCATCATTGCTGTTGTCATCGTAATGCTTGCTCAACAATTTACCGGTGTGAACAGCATTATCATGTACAGCGTGTCACTACTGCAAAGCACTCTGCCGACCGCAGCACCACTCCTAGCCGTTATGATCTCTGCCATCAACCTAGTCGTCACTCTTGCGTGCTCGCCCTTGCCGGACAAGATCGGTCGCAAGACATGTCTTCTGCTAAGTGTCATTGGGATGGGCTCGGGGTCTGTCCTACTAGCTATTGGCATCTCTGTTGGTCAGAAGATTTTGTCCGCGCTGGCGAGCTTGTTCTTTGTTGCCAGTTTTGCCGTCGGCCTGGGACCTGTCCCGTTCATTCTTGCCTCCGAGCTCGTCGGCCCAGAAGCGGTGGGTGCTACTCAGAGTTGGGCGTTGTCTGCTAACTGGATTGCTACTTTTATCGTCGCCCAGTTCTTCCCTGTCCTGAACGAGGCCCTTGGGGGAACTGGCAAAATATACTGGATTTTCGCCGCGCTGGCTGCTCTTTTCGGCTTCTTGATTCAGTTGAAAGTGCCTGAAACTAACGGCAAAACGAGTCTTGATGAGGTTTGGGGAAGGGCCGAGGAGCGGCGCATTGACTGATAATGAATGACCTACGTATTATTTTCCTACTCCATTTTAGTGGTACTCTATCCTATTCACTCCCTCGTGATGTTTGAAGAATGTAGAATAGGGTTAGGCGGTAATCCTTGGCAGCTCTTGCTATTGATGATCATTGCCCATTCCTGCTGGGTGGCGATCTACAAGACGAGCAGTATTCATGCGTAACATAAATAGCATCATTCAGTATCTGGCTAGGACTCTCAGCCCTGCTGGCGATCCACTGCCAAGACGTTGAGCGAGAACCAGGCTGAGCCTCAACTCCAATTCTGCGTGAATCCGATAGACGCATACAAATTCCATGTGTCTTCACTGGCAGATAAAACAAATACAATACAGGAGGCATACAAGGACACCGCACATTACCAGCATGTCTGTTAACGTATTGACTATTGCTCAGCTTGTTGTGGATTCTTTGAATGGCTGTTTGTGCTTACGCTGACGTCGTTGCATTGCAGGGGCGCGTGGCGATTGGCCAAGGAGCGGTGAGCATCGATTCATGGTGGATTGATCAATCAATAATACGATTGTCATTTCCGCCGCTTCCGTTGCCAAAAAAAGATCCATTGATGGCGTGGTGGCTTGGTGGCACTCAGGGGTTGTTGAACAATATTATTATAATGAAATGGCATAATGATATTAAGGGGCTTGGTTACCGACGCTTAATGTGATTGTTATTATAATTTATGATTGATGGCTGTCCTGCAAGTTGCGTAGTATGGCTCCCACGTCCAAATTTAACATAATCATCTCCACTGTACCAGATACGTCGCGGCCACTAATTCGGGGCGCCGGAATAATAATCCTGCTAACGAGACTAGAATCATAATTAGATCCATGACAAGGACAAGGAACTGCGATGTATCCCCAATTCTCGTCTGTATCGGTCCCCCGCTGCCCTCTTGCTCTCCCCCCCCCCACCACCACCACCACGACGATCCCCTGCGTCCGCACAGTCAGTAATTTGAGTTCTTCTTCTTACAAGATGCACTCCCTGTCCATGCTCTGTCGTTCTCCCTCGGCTCGTCTCTAATTGGACTCCTCTCATTGGTGCTGTGACAGGAGCTGGTGCTTGACGTTCCTTTTAAACATCTTCCTCTGTTGGCCTGGAGTGGGACAAACCACCTCGTATTTGCGTGGTCTTGGTCCTTGTGTGTCTCTGTGTGCGCGCTGTAGACATAATATCCCCTTCAGCGCTGTAAACGAGCCGGGAGTCTCCACGCGCTGCTTGCAGAGAGCCGAAGAAACACACGTACGTGATCGGGTCCCAGGAATCCGTCTCTTCCACCCTCCCTCCCCCTTGTGCGGTGCACACATTAAACACAGCACTGCTCAACCCTATCCACCACGCCCACGAGTTACCAGTGCCCACGTTGGCCCAGACTCATGTCTGCGAGGCATTGAGCGCCTTGCCTTGCCTTGCTCCTTGCCTGCCTTAACCCGTCCCGTCCATCGATCAACGTCATTCGTGTCGTGCGTATACCCCGCATTCACCCACAATGGTCCGCCTTTTCCCTCAACGCTTCATCAGCTCGAGGAGCACAACTCCTCTCCAGCAAAGCCGAAGTACCAGCCCAATGCGATCCCCCACCGACTCCTCTCTTGCACTCAGGGTGAATGTGGTAAAGGTAAGGCTACCATGCATGTCCCGTCACGATGAGTTTCGGCTGATACCGAGCCATCTAGGGTAGAAACTTGGCTGCAAAGGATAGAGGTGGCACGAGCGACCCGGTAAATCTACCCACACCCAATACTGGGGTTTCGGATTGCTAAATATGTTTGCATTGGAATAGTATTTGATCGTCTCCCTCGGGACTTCGCGCGAGTCGACCCCAACGATAAGCAAGACCCTCAACCCCGATTGGAATGTAACCTTTGACCTCCCAATTGTCGGCGTCCCGCTGCTAGAATGTGTCTGCTGGGATCGTGATCGGTTTGGGAGGGATTATATGGGAGAGTTCGATATTCCTCTGGAAGAGATTTTCTCAGAAGGTGATATTCAGCCGCAGGTATTTACTTGCCCAAGATGAAAACCCCAATTGGAACCGAGGCTCGGATAATAGCTGACAGCAGCTCTAGCCAAAATGGTATAACCTGGAATCAAGGCGAAAACGGGGTAAGAAGAAGGAAAGCGTTGTATCAGGCGAAATTCTCCTGCAGTTTACCCTGATCGATGTTGCAACCCCCACAGCACCTCCTTCGGACACATACCGCAGATTCAAATCCATTGTATGCGCCGCCGATGCTGATGAGGACGATGACACTACTCTTGCGCCGATTTCGTGGAACCAGGAAGACAACGATAAAGATGAGGAAACGTCGGATGAAACCGATGACCCTACGAAACCAGAGGTGGTTGAAAAGCGAAAACGTCGTCTTCGCATCGCCCGGTTGAAACGGAAATCTATTGCTGCTAGAGCTTATCAATTTTCTGGAGCCCCAAACGGGACGGACGGAATTGTTTTCATTGAAATAAGCAGAATAACAAACCTGCCGCCAGAGAAAAACAGTAAGGGTCATTCCAATACCACAAATTCGCCTCTTTTAACCTGTGGATACAGTGACACGGACATCATTTGATATGGACCCTTTCGTGGTAATATCTCTGGGAAGAAAGACTCTTCGAACTAGGGTTATCCGTCATAACCTTAACCCGGTATTTGATGAGAAAATGGTCTTTCAGGTCATGAAGCAAGAGAAAAGTTATACTATTAGCTTTACGGTCGTCGACCGTGATAAGTTGTCTGGAAACGATCTTGTTGCTACGGCCGACCTGCCATTACTTACACTCATTGCTGCAGCTCCTGAAGCCGACCCCGAGACAGGTCTATACAAGCTACAGGAGCCTCCGGTGGCTGGTCGAACCATGCACTCTCAGAAGTCGCGTTTCAGAATACCCATATCCCGCTCGACATCGTCCACCAATCTAAGCAGGTCGTCGAAGCCAAATTTGATATCTAAATCTTCAAACACGTCACTTTCCAGCCTGGCTCAGTCTGACCTTTCCCCTCCAACTCCTCCTAGCAGTGTTCCCAATGATGGCAATACTTCACTGCTGACTGTTTCCGGTGCAACTACGCCTAAGACTGAAGAGGCTCCTACCTCAGTTCAAGTTTCTGCTGAAGATGAGGATCTCAGAGTCTACACAATTCCTCTATCACTAAAAAATAAGGAGCGTTGGGAAGACAAGTATTCACCCGAGCTTTTCATCAAAGCCAAATACATGCCATACAGAGCACTCCGGCAGCAGTTCTGGAGAGTCATGTTGAAGCAGTACGACGCTGATGACAGTGGTCGAATCAGCAAGATAGAACTGACCACCATGCTTGATACGCTTGGGTCTACACTTAAGGAGTCAACAATTGATGAATTCTTCTCGAGATTTACCCCGGCAAATCAATCGAGTGACACGGTTGATTTGACATTTGACCAAGCTGTTATCTGCCTGGAGGATGCCCTTCAAAAGGTGCAGAGGCACAATTTCGCAGCAAGTGGCATATCCACAACCGAGAACCGCAGCCCAGATGATTCGAGTGGTGTAGATATACCTTCTGACACGACAGACCTTTCAGAAGTACAATCAGACCCTCGACAGCCGGATATTACGAATTTACTAGAAATGGACCAACCGTCTCCGGGCTTCGGGGAGCTTGCTCCTGACGATCTTATTGATGAACGCGGTGAAGAACATATCATTGAGATCGCGGAATGCCCTCTTTGTCACCAGCCGCGGCTTGGTAAACGATCCGACGCAGACATCATCGCCCACCTTGCAACCTGCGTCAGCCAGGACTGGCGGCAGGTTGACAACCTTGTGATGGGCGGTTTCGTGACGTCTAGCCAAGCACAACGAAAATGGTATAGTAAAGTCGTCACCAAGATTGGATACGGAGGCTATCGGCTTGGTGCAAACTCAGCGAATATTCTCGTCCAGGATCGTATTACTGGCCATATCAACGAAGAAAAAATGAGTGTCTATGTTCGCCTTGGAATCCGGTTGCTCTATAAAGGACTGAAGAGTCGCGAAATGGAAAAGAAGAGAAGTAAGCTATCCCAGATCTTATCCTGTAGTAATATTAATAGAAACTACAGTTCGAAAGATGCTTAAATCGCTTAGTATCAAACAAGGTAAGAAATACGACGACCCCGTATCTACCAGCCAAATCGAGAGCTTCATCAATTTCCACCAACTCGACATGTCCGAGGTTTTGGAGCCCGTTGAAAACTTTAAAAATTTCAATGAGTTTTTCTACCGCAAATTGAAACCCGGCGCACGTCCTTGTTCAGCTCCGAATGACCCGAGGATCATTGTCTCCCCGGCCGATTGTCGTAGTGTGGTTTTCGATCGCATCGAAGATGCCACGAAGATTTGGATCAAGGGGAGAGAGTTCTCGGTTGAACGATTACTTGGAAAAGCGTATCCAGAAGATGTTGCTCGATACAAAAATGGCGCTCTTGGAATTTTTAGACTTGCTCCTCAAGACTATCATCGATTCCACATACCTGTCGACGGAGTAATGGGTACTCCAAAGACCATTGAAGGCGAATACTACACCGTGAACCCTATGGCTATTCGCTCGGCACTTGATGTCTATGGGGAGAATGTCCGAGTATTGGTTCCCATCGATTCTGCTACCCACGGTCGGGTGATGGCCGTGTGCGTTGGCGCTATGATGGTTGGTAGCACGGTGATTACTCGCCGGCCTGGAGAAAAGGTCTCACGTGCTGAAGAATTGGGTTATTTCAAATTTGGAGGAAGTACCATTGTTCTGCTGTTTGAGTCCGGAATCATGAACTTTGACTCAGATTTGGTTGACAACTCCAAGGGGGCGCTGGAAACTCTGGTAAGAAACGTTATAGTGCGCACTAAGAGTTAGACGCTGATTATACTATGATAGATCCGAGTTGGCATGTCCATTGGCCACAGCTCAGATGCTCCTCAATTCGAGGCCGACGTGCATCAAAAGGAGCAAGAGACCTCGACGGAAGCAAGGGAGGCAGCGAAGCGCAGGATAGCAGGGTAGATGTCACCCAACCTGCTCTTCCGAGTTTGCCTCCTGATGGGTATAGACTTAATACTTAGAATATAGCGTCGTGGTATATGGCAAATATGCCAGAGCTGTTCGTCGAATCATTGCATTTCATGTTCATAATATTGCAAGACCGAGGCTTTCAAGCTGTAGTCTTGCGAGACACAATATCCATACTCATGTAAATAGATATGCGTTACGAGGACACGTTTTCAAGAGCACATCACCTTGCCGTATACTGAAGCAGAAAGCATCCATTGTAAAATAGGGAATATTCATACCTTCATAGCATGGGCCAGTCTTATCTTGACAAGTCTTGGCGCTTTCCCCTCGTGCCCAATTAGACTAGTCCCAAAGAGGCTTAGCCGGGCCACTTGTTGTGGTTGCGCGTGTTATGCAAGCTCGCAGGCTGCAGGAGGTTTAGATTGCATTGCGAAAAACGACATTTGTTTAGCAATTCACAATTCGCTAGTGTATCACTTCATCGTGCGCAGTAGTCCGTTGGTGGAAGTGCTGGCTGCTGATCTAACGAAGGGACGCTTGTTAGGTAGGCGGCTGCTAAGACGGCGCGTCTGGGTTTTGGCGTCGGAGCGCGACCGACCCTCAAGTTACCTCTCGCATAACGGTTCCCGAATTCGCCCACGGCAACACCAGACCGTCGCATGAGGGTTGGAAAGGGATTGAGATAAAGCGCTCGAGTTACGGTATTCCCGGCCAATTTTCAGCCTTCTAAAGCGCGTTCTTTGGTCAAGAATTGTCTGACATGACCGTCGCGGTCCTGACAACGACAACCACAGCGACGACCACACATCGTGAGCCGCTGAGAGTAGTTGACATGGCGACGTCGCAGGCACGGCCTGCGTCGTCGTCTGCACATGGCAACGGAGAAACGCGACGAGGAAGACGAACGAGTGGGCGAGGCGAATCGAAGGAGAATGGCGGGGATGAGAATACTGCTCCCCAGAAATCAACGCGGAGTGCAGCGAAACGAAATGCTGGTGAGTTTTTAAACAAGCCAAATAATGGAATTTTCCCACTTCAGACAGCGTGCTGATCTTGCTCAATTTGCTCGTGTAGCGGTATATGATGAAGACGATGAGGGGTTCAAATTCACGCGAGCGGCGGCTACCAAAAAGCCCAAGATAGGTTCGGAAAATGCTCCTGAGAACGATTCTGCTGTGGACCAAGTATCGAAACCAAAGTCAACAAGAGGCCGCCCGCCGAAGAAGCAGACAGGCAAAGCACAGAGTCAATCGGTTGAGGAAGATGTTAGTGTTAACACAGCAAATGGGAGGCTATCAAGAGGGCGTAGGGGAAAGACTTCCCCGGAGCCAGAAGTGCAGAGTGGGAAACGGCCTGGCGGGAAACGAAAAGATCCGCCACAATCTACACAAAAGACCCCAAAGAAAGGTAGACCGTCGTTGTCAAAAACTACAGGAACGGATTCACAATCACCTGAGACTACTCATGATGGAACCACGAAGATTGCGTTGCCCATGGCAGATACACCAGTCATTCGACGAAATAAGGAAATGAGACAAGAGCGTTCGGGGAGGGAGCAAAGAAGAAGTAGTCTCGGGATGAGAGGACGAAGGGCGAGTTCTCTGATAGATTCAGGAGCATCAAATGGTGGGCACAATTCTCTTGAGACCCAAGCAGAGAGTATCTTGAAGATTACGGGGATCGCTAATATTCTACGTACAGCAATCCCACATAAAGAAGTCTCCACAGCCGAGTTTTATAAACACATTGCGAGTGATGGGCCTTCAGAGCCTCGTCGAATGAAGCAATTATTGACATGGTGCGCGACCCGCGCAATGGAACAGAAACCATCCCAGTCTTCTTCGGTTGATGACGATGCTCGAAGAGCAGGTAAGTTCATCCAGATAGAGTTTAATGTACATATCTAACCTAGCATTTTTCTATAGCCCGGTTCATTCAAGAACAGTTAATCGAGGATATCACAAATAAATCTGAGCTATCGGACTGGTTTGCACGAGACGATGCCCCTACGCCGACAGTTATTGTTAAAAAGCCCAATCCGAAAAACATACAGAATGCGGAGAAACTCAAGGAGCTAGAGAGTCAGATAACCCGGTATATTCTAAACACAAACTATTGGTCATATCGAAGAGTAGATGGGGCTAATGGCTTCTAGGTTACAAAATGAAAAACAGGCTCTCAAGGCGTTGCTACGGCCTCCTTCAATACCAAAACTTGAAGCACCAAGCCCTCAAGGCAACTCAGAATATTTCTCTTCATCCCACACCTCATTACCGATTGATACTGCTACGCTAGACCCCCAGCAAAAATCCATTATTACTACAATTGGACTTGAAACTCTCCAAAGAAATAAGAACAACAAAGTCGATAAAAAGACGCTTCAGCCCACAGTCACCAACCCACCTCTCCCACCTGCGACGGTTTCCAATCGCCTATCTCACATCACTTCATCCTTGGCCCCAACGTTGGACGCATTTGCTTCCGGTTTGCATGACATAGACATATATCGCTCATCAGCCGACCGGCTATCATCAGAGATACTCCGGATCTGTTCGCAACGTTTAGAGGAAAGAGACATTCGCAACGCTGCCCAAACGCGAGAGATTGAAGGTGATGTCGACCAAGACGATGGAGGCGGAGGCGAGGAGAATACTAAGGATTCATCGCGACCCCGACAGACAAGACGACAAAGAGAGGATGTTGGCGTTATTCTCGGGGCCTTGAGTCGTGTTGAAAGACGATAAAACGGTATAATACAGTCGGATGTTTGACGACCATGTTTTGATGTGATACCAGACTATGCAGGCGCATTTGATTTTGTTTTTTGACTTGGACGATTACCTGTTGCCTTAACGTCATTTCCTGCTTTTTTACACTTTCGCGTTCCTGTTCTTCTCATTTGCTATAGGTGCACGGCCCGGTGTTTTGGGGTCACGATGGTGGGTTTGCATAATAAAGAAATATCGATGACCAAATTTTGTGGTCTGAATCAAGCACGACTCGAGAGCATTACTGGATTTCACCATGATAACTGGATAACGTGTTTTAAGATAGTAGCATTCGAATGTAACCGAAAGATATCAACAGCCTAAAATAAATTCGCTAATAAGGTACTAGATTCAAGCTCTATAACGAGCTTTGTTTGCCCAGTGATGGAATGGTATTGAATTCCACACCTGCTCAGCTGATTTTTGAGCACATGCCGCTGATGCCGTCAATAATCATGTAGGGTTTGATGCCCTAAGTCTCCATTCAGCGCAGACATTCTGCCTGCATAATCTACTCCATTTGCTCAGTTATCTCCCAATCCACAGCCGACAAACTACCTTTATGTCAAGGTTACACTCTCTGCCTGGAAGAAATTGAAAAATCTGTACTACTCGAAATTCTACCATGCAGCATTTACGCGTTGGTATTGGACATAGGTCTAGAATCTGAAGAATGCCACCCATCAAGCAATGCAACACATTGATAAGTACCGAGAGGGTCACGCGCTTATGGCTGTCAACACTACAGCATAGCCTAATGAATTTCTACGTAGTATTATCTCTGAAAAGCTATAGTATACTGTGTGATCCACTTCTTGATAGATGACAGTGTAGCAGTTTCTTTTGTGGATGTGACCAAAGAGTCAATGCGGCTACTGGCATAGATTTGCTTGACATCCACATGGCAAAAAATCACTTTGAGCCTCCTGCTCAGTTCCGTGTGGCCAACACTGGGGTCCTTTGCATTTACCATGGCGGGTAAGATTCCTGGCAGCATGGCATCAAGCGATAACCTGGTTGAATTTTCAAAATGATTGATTGGAATGTCTTTTCTCCGTTTTAAATACATATTGTAGAGTACGGGCACACAAACCTGGATTTATCTAAGACTGTGGAAATACAGGGTCCACCAGATTCTTCCCCGCTTCGTTCTCCACAGGTACAATCCTGCAGTTGATGTCTTAGGATGACTCAGAGGTCTAGACACCAGCCTTATAAAAGAAATTTGATAAATCTCATGACAGCTGGTGGGGACATGAGTGGAGGTAGCTCAGTCGCTGTTACACGTCCCATGTACCCTTCAAGCGAGACTAGGTATCTGTTGGTATGTGATATGTATGTTGTCGATAATTTCATGCTGATGTGAAATGTCACTTTCCCCACTCTTTATCACTACGAATGGTCTAGATGCCATTCAATTACCAGCTTCAGCTTAATATTCGATGTTATATCACTAGCAATTTCTTAGTGTGGTCTTCAAACGCTCTGAGGGATAGAGGGTCCAGTCCACTGGCAGAAAAAGAAAAAGAAAAACGAGCCAATCGGAATTTTTTCCTCGCAACTCCTAGAAGTACTTCAACTCAAATGCCTCAAAATTCCGGAAACCATTTGGCAGACCCATGCATAAAACGTTTAAGGCGTCCGTGGTTTGGATATAACACGTTCTATTTGGTTTCTTTTCCTTTTCCTTTGGTCGAGCGTACCTGAGTGCTACCTTATGGGGTGCCTATCAAAACTATCAGCCAATCAGTTGAAAAAATAAGGCTGTATCTGATTATTAAAAATATTATGCTCGACAAACAGTTTATTAGTAGCCATTGAATAGAGCGGCATCCGGGCTTGAAAGCTTTAAAAGCAAATTCCCTATATATATGATGTCTCTTCTTTCTTTGGATATATGCAAGCTAATGTAAGTTCCCGCTCACACAATGATTGACACTTAAATTGAATGCCATATTTCGGCGATACTTAATCCGAGAGGTTGTTTTGCTAATGTTTGTCTAGTCAGCCAAACGCGGGGTTTGCTGGGGCCTCGCGTAGTAGTACTATAACCGTTCAAATTTCCATGTTGCTGTGCTATTTATTACATAAAGCGGATAAGTATAAGAGCATGATTGAGTAGATCTCTGCCTATTGAGGCCGATAGCTTCCGTTCTGTGTGACTATTGTACTACTATGTCACACATGTACTGGTACTTCGGGACCCATAATTTGACATTTTTTAGCCTTGTAACAGGGTGCGTACAAGGTCAAATAGGCTCTTGTATATTGAGCATCAGCTTTGTAAACTTGTATCAGCTAGCCGAAGGCGAGTACCAACATCATGATCGGATGTATGTATCCTTTTCCCATGCGCTTTCTTGCCCCTTGGAATCTCATTATGGGGGTTGGTTGGTATCAGTTCGGCCCCGAGGGGAGCCTCGCTACACCAATAGCTGTCAGTGGGCGGGAATAGCTCCAGGTGTTATATGTCACTATGTCACACATGTGTGGGTAAACAAGCCTGTAGTCGCTGTACATGTGTTTCAATATTACGGACTTGAAATAATGTGATAAAGTGGATGTCAATTGATAGAGTATTGGCCCCTATATCTCATTCAATTAAAACGTATATGGGCAGATGGGAAAAGGTCCTGAAGGTTACATGAATAGCTAATCTATAGAGCTAAATAAATCAGCAGCCCAAATAGTAGTCGCCTGTTATATATTATTGCGAGAGCTTTGTAACCCAGCCAGCTTTTTTTCACATGCCAATCCATCTCTTGGGTTTCTCGGCCATTACTAGACTAGTTTTCTTGGTGAGTTATACCTGTTACCTCCATACGTTCCCTCTCCTTGAAAAGGTACCTATTGCTAGACTAGAAAAATATTAGATAAATCATTTGTATAATTTCACTATCACAGCGACTTGTGGTTTTACTTGATGGTATATGGATAGTTGACATTGATATGACTATATTTGTGTCACCGAGTTAGAAACTAAACATCACTTTTGCCCCTTTAGATTAACTTTTATATAAACTCAGTAGATCAATACAACTATTAACATAGTGAAAACTACCCACACATTTGCTTGAACAAATTATGTCAAAATATAAAACTCGACATCTACTGTATCGTTACGTTGGTCCTATTTTGGCAATAGGTATCAGATTATACCATATTCTTTCTTGTTTTCTCCACACCAAAAAAAAGGTGACACCGACATTGGCTTTGCCTATTGTATTATCCGCTTCTCTAAGGACACGAAGGGGCAATACATGATTAGTTATGAATGTCATCTTATTTTGAGCTGACCTGTACCGTGAGTTGTAACTTGTACCCCTCCAATGGTATTTCCCATATGATCTACTCCGGTGTATGACTGTGGAGTATTTTGACTTTACGGGTCATTCTCTTTCTCCTTCGCGTCTTGATTGTACGCCATCTTTACTAGGAAGGGTGTCGGATGCGACCCAAAATTCCCCCAGATAAGCCTGTAATGGGTGAACTGCATTGCGTTCACTTGTGGCTTCGCGGAATTCGGGTAGGACTATCCCTTTTCCAAATCTTTTTCCTTTCTTTTTCCTCTCTACTTTTCTTTTATTTTCTCCGTGCTTGTTTTCATTGTCTGCCTCGTGTTTTAACCACACCACCAGCCGAAGCTCCGCTATACTACACTGATTTCAAATCAATATTCCCCAGAGTTCCAAATAATTGGTGGCTTTGTTGTACGCCAAAGCGAGAACCCGTATAGAGTCGTTATAAGCTTGGTCAATCATCGTTATGCGTCAGCAACTTCAATCATCAATTCACGGAACAAACTATGTCCATTCATTCCTCCACGACGGCCCGGTTCCCATTATTATTCTAAGTATAGACGCAAGATTTGGAGGGGAAAGGGAAGAAGGAAAAAGGAAAAGGAAAGGAACAGAATATCAGTATCAAAATAATAAACAAATAGAATAGCTTATAAGAGCGGCAGATCAACTACGTAATAGCATCCGGGCTGTTCATCCCTTGCCGTAGTAGCCCGAGAAAGTGCTAGGGATCAGTTGATTATTTGCTCTGATTAACAGCAGTAAAGTGGATGATGGCATGGTTATGTGGATTCAAATTTTCTTGATGAAATGGAATCTATGATATCCGACGCTCAGGATATACTATCATTTAGTCCTCAAATCTGAGACGGGAGCTCTGATTGTATGCATGCCCCACCCTACGGTTTATATGCAGTCCACAAATCTTCCATAATCCTCCAGATTCTTTCCATCTTTCAAGGTATTGGAGGAGGTGTTTACTGTCAAACTGGAATGCGTATCTATTTCCTAGAACATTGCGAAGTCGATTACTTTGCTTGCCATATCCACAGCTATACCTCTTCTCACCCTGTGCTTTCTCCACTAAGCCAATCCGCGATAATATCATACTCGGGTAGCTGGGGCTTGTTCATTCATTTCTTCTAGTGTCTTTCTGCATGGATGGCAAACGGCAGAAGCCAGCACGTACCAACCAGTAAGCCTGTCACTTTCCGAATTTAGTGGCCGATTCTCAAGACTCGACCCGGTCACCTTGGTGAGACTTGCACCAGGCGGGAATATCACGCTACCGCAATCTCGCGGTCCATCAACACTGTCTCAGTGTTGTATTATCCTATCACGCGTGTCAGTGGACACCTGGGATGTCAACACCTATGACTCCAGCGATGGGGCTCAAAGTTCCCACAATATCGCACCTCGTAATCCATCCTACGTCTGAATGTTTTTCACCTGTTTACCGTCTAATAGAATGACTCGGTCTTCTGCGGTTTGACCTCTTCACTTGAAGTTTTCCGCTGTGAAAGAACCCACCCCAGTAAAACACTGCAAGGTGGCTGTGTAATGAGAGATGCTGGAAAGAGGGGGCTTCTTCGTTGACCAGGGGTACGGTGACAATTAGAAGAAGCAGTCATTAAAGAAGGGTGTACTTGCTATGCTCCAGCTCCACCGACCCCTGTAGCCGTGGTAGGTTCATAGCTCACAAACGGCCCACACGCAACATTAAGCATAAAGAATCGCATATGTATTCAGACGGAACGGCAGGGTGCACTAATAAGCGTAAAGTTGATCGGGGAGGTTTTATTATTGCGTAAGGGATATATGGGACTGCACAGACCGATTTCTTCTTGGTTGACGTGCACAATCAAACTTTCTATCCCCTCTCTCTAGTCTATAAACCTCGGCGCCTGATCATTTTGTTTCTTTATTATTCTGTTCTGCTCTGATATTTGTTCTTAATGGTTTTTAATCCTGGTCACTGTGACCTCTTAAGCTAACTGACTCTTCCTACCTTGAAATAAGGGCTTTGCCCAAGTCCTCACGGTTTCCTATCTATTTGCCTCCATATACCGAAATATTTTTTTACTCTCCTCGTCTTCCGCCTCTTCCGACCATTCTGCCGTTCATTCATATTCACATAAGTCATATTTTTGAAAAGCTTCGACTGTCTCGGTCTCAGTCTTATCTTGAATATATCTCGTTATGTGATCTTAACGTTATACTTCTTATACTCTTTTCGCCGTCATTCAACAATCATCTCCACCAAATCATTTGGTCCTACCTTGCGCGTAGCACCTAGCATGCACCAGGCCGACGCCTCCTACTCTATTGTTTAAAAAAACATTGAAGACCAAAAGCCAAATGAGGAATGCGTGCAACAAGACTTTGTAACACCATTCCACCTTATACAGACACAGCAGCTGTTGGATCGAACCATTGAAGCAGTGCTACGGTTAACCCCAGTCCAATACCTACGAGGAACATCCGAGTGTACCCCAAAGACTATGAGACGCATATATTGTGATTCTTAGAGGGTACTTTCTCATGGGTGCGCGCAATGGTATTTGGACATGTATCCGCAACGATGTTGAAGTATGCTGATCGTTGCCGTAGATACATCCGAGAAAACCTGCCCAGCCTACCGATCACAGTACTCACGGCGTCGTCCAATTAGATTGTGCAAGACCTTGAGTCGGGAATTCGATTTCAATACGCCGTTTAGTGAATTGCATGAAGCAATGGCCTCCCGCTATTTCGACCTATGCCCGTACCACCTTACTGGCTTCCCCGAGGAAAGCGAAAATTCTTCCCGATGTGCTAATCGAGTACGTAAAGACGCATCTTCTCTTAATTTACAGTTTTCCTCACATATATCACTATCAAAATCAGCCAATGGTGTCACTTTTGCTGAGGTCACGCCCGGGCCAGGGGCTGCACCGGGCAAGCCAAAGAATGCAAGAATTTGTACGGCCGCCAATTGTTTCAAAGCCCTTGTCAATGAGCCCACACCACTTGATATGCAGACCCAAGGGCGAGTAACGACGTCAGATATCGGCTGCCAGAAAGGGGGCTCGCTCCTGGATAGACCCACACCAACCGCCAGCATTCCTCATCCTGATACAGTGGGAAGAAGCCCAGTGGTGACGGACGATAGCTTATCCATGTTCTCAGGCTATAGTGGTCTCAGTGCTTGCTCCACTCTCTGCCAAAGGGAGAGCTCGGCTGAGGTCACCAACGATGCCCATGACGATGAGATCACTGCGGAAGAAGCTCCCCGGCTTACTTTTTCCTGCCTTCGTCCTAGTTTTCCAACATTAAGGTCACCTCTGCCACATGAACTTGCTTTCAATAGACTTTTTATCTCTCACACAATTCCACCTTGGAAATTTGGCGACAATACAGTTCAGATACCTCTTTCAAACAACGTCCATGGATTGAGCGAGGACGATGAAGAAAGCTCGGTAGCCAAAGAACGATATCAAAGACGTTCTGCCAGCCCCACGGAAGCTCATATATTTATTCAACAAATGAATCAACAAAATTTTGATGCCCCTTATCCAGTTCGTGCCCATGTTCTTAGCCCACAGTGTGGCGAAGAACAAGACAATGACGCCTCCGCTCTTCCAATATCCCATGAAAAACTTCTATCAACGTTTCTAAAAGTTCACCAAAATCAACAGCATGAAGATCAAAGCTCTCCCATGGATTCAATCAAATACCCAAATAGCCTATACATTCGTAATGGCAGTTTTGGTGATATTAACTCTTCTACTCGATCGCTTAACCGAGATCCAAGCAGACCCGAGTCTCCTAGGAGAAAATGGTGGGAAAAGCAAAAGAACCGAAGCCCGTCCCCGAAATCTTTACCTTTTAATGTTAGTGGGAAAGGGTCGTTCTCGAGCACATCCAGCCAGTGTCCAACACTGGTGCACTCTGGGGGCAGCGAGTGCTTCCCAAATCGACAGCTAAGTGAAGATGGATCTCGAGATGATGTTCGACTCAAAGTGTACTTTGCTGATGTTCATTCTCGTCAACGATATCTCCTACGTCTCTGCAAAGCTTTGATGAAGTTTGGCGCTCCAACCCACAGGTTAGAGGAATACATGAGCATGACTTCCAAAGTGTTGGACGTTGATGCGCAGTTTTTGTATATTCCTGGTTGTATGGTCGTGTCTTTCGACGAGGTCGGCACACATGCAACAGATGTGAAACTAGTTAAAGCAGCCCAAGGAGTTGATCTAGGACGACTATTTGAAGTTCATAAGATCTACAAAGAGGTCGTCCACGATGTCATTGGCATTGAAAAAGCCATCGAAGAACTAGACAGTATCATGAAGCGAAAACCCAAGTTCAATGTTTGGTTTTTGATCCTGATGCATGGCTGCGCCAGTGCCTCGGTTGGTCCCTTTGCTTTTGGAGCCCGTCCTATTGACATGCCAGTCGCTTTTATTCTGGGGTGTCTACTTGGTATCCTACAGTTGGTGTTATCTCCACGGTCTTACTTATACTCAAACGTGTTCGAAATTACTGCCGCGGTTCTCACCTCGTTCCTAGCACGAGCCTTTGGTTCTATTCCATATAATGGCAGCCGGCTTTTTTGTTTCTCTGCTCTGGCGCAATCCTCAATTGCCCTAATTCTACCGGGGTATATGGTTCTGTGCGGGAGTCTCGAGCTGCAGTCGCGCAGTATTGTTGCCGGCTCGGTTCGGATGGTGTACTCTATTATCTATTCACTTTTTCTTGGATTTGGTATCACCATTGGGACTTCGGTATATGGTTTATTAGACACCAACGCTACTTCAGATTACATTTGCCCACCCAGTCCCATCCAAAACCCCTACCTTCAACGGTTACCTTTTGTTTTGATGTTCACCTTCTGCCTAACGACTATTAATCAATCGAAATGGCGACAGATTCCAATGATGCTATTGATCTCTTTTTTCGGGTATCTCACTACTTATTTATCAACAAAGAGATTTGGATACAACACCCAAGTCGTCAATGCATTGGGGGCTTTTGTCATCGGAGTCATGGGAAATCTTTACAGTCGGCTCGGACATGGCCTAGCAGCCGCCGCAATTCTTCCGGCTATTTTTGTTCAGGTTCCATCTGGCCTTGCAGCGAGTGGCTCGCTAGTCTCTAGTCTTACTTCGGCTGACGAAATAAGTCACAATACTTCATTCTATTCCATTATAAATAACGGAACTCAAGGGTTTCTTGAGGCACAACAAAACATATCAGTCTACGGAAGCAAATTGTACAGCGGAGTTGTCTTTGACATTGGATTTGGAATGGTTCAAGTAGCCATTGGTATTACCGTGGGCTTGTTTCTGGCAGCCTTGGTCGTCTATCCGTTAGGAAAGAAACGAAGCGGTCTCTTCAGTTTCTAACCGGCTCTTCCATTGTTATTGGCAGATATATACATATGTACCCCCTTCTGGTATTGAAGTTTAGGCTTAGCGTTTAATGTTGCATACTTTCGTTAACTTCACTACGAGATTATTTCCCTATCCCATAGCTATTGCAGATACTCCGTCTACTCTTGGCCATAAAAACTGTTTTCTTTATGGATTACTGTTTATCGTGGTAATGGGGTATGAGCCTCGCTTTTCTTTTCCTTTTTCTTTTTTTTTCCACTTTGGGTTTCAAATTTCAAATTGTTGG
This sequence comes from Talaromyces proteolyticus, assembly GCF_021365285.1. Taxonomy (NCBI): domain Eukaryota; kingdom Fungi; phylum Ascomycota; class Eurotiomycetes; order Eurotiales; family Trichocomaceae; genus Talaromyces; species Talaromyces proteolyticus. The sequence continues at coordinate 417,295 of NW_025764284.1, read as the reverse complement.
TTCAACGACTTCACAAAGCGACCGCTGCATTTGTTTCTGGAGTTCACATGACTTCGAAGGGTTTTTGGTATCTGACTGGCGTTCTTGCAGTTATGGGCATAGATATCGCAAATTACGTTTCATGATCAGTGACTGATGTTTACAGCAAGCTTTTTGTTGAGGATACTGATTTCTCAACTGAAGGGGTTTATGGGCACTATCTTCTCACTATGCATAAGATGGAGTTATCAATTTCGTTTTTATTTTCACAAAAAAGTTTACATGGTTCACCTTCATCTTAACTTTAACTTTTTGTTTGTCGAGAACTGAAACATGGGGACTGACGTTTCCAGTCGGAAACGTGTCTACACATCCAGTCGTTTCAATTTTGTTTCGTCATTGATTCAGTCAGGAATGTCGGAAATAATTTGGTATAAGCGAGAGGTAATTGGATTTAATGAATAGCAGATGCCTTTTTATGATGACTCTTTTGCAGTCAAAGTATGACATTCAGCAGCGGGTTCGGAGCAAAACCTGGTATGTCTGTCTGTTTGGAATTAAGTGATTCTATAATTTATGAAGCCACTTTTTTGAATTAAATCGCTTATCGAAAATCTATTCACGGTGTTGTTTGTCAATACTTTTGTGTTGGGGACGAGAAGATGTAGCTTGGGTTAGGGCAGGTGCACGGAAGCCCTAATCGGTCCCAAGGACTCTGGTAGTTGCCAAAACGGGTAACTAGAGAACGAGATTTTTCCACCTCCTCAAGAATGGAGGGGTTTGATTTATTATTGAATATAAGGTAACTTGAAATTGTTTATATGTTGAGAACATGCATCTAGCTAATTCATATTAACATAAAGAACACAACATTGCAACTTTCCAACTTAAAATGTAGAAACGTTATGGTCAGCTAGGTAACTTATTTGGAAGTATATGCAGTGTTATTATATGTGATCAAGATTTATATCCATTCGAATTTTGATGTTAATTACTAAAATTCAATATATGATCCCCATAGGTATTGGTGTTGCCGGAGTATTATTGTAGAGACTCCTGAGAGGACCGAATTGAGCCAAACTACATGTAGCTATGATCAGATGAAACTTTTGGATATACAGAATTTGAATATTTCCCACTGGGTAAAATATCAAAATGGATATTGTCTAAAAGTTGCTCAATGTTCATCCGTGATATCCCTAAGTAACGGTGTTCAATCTTGTAAAAGTCATCTGAGGAGTTCTTTATCAAAGTGCTCCAGAGTTTGCTATTACTATAATATAGTTCCGCGAAACCGCGAAAGGTTAAGGTTATGAGTATCTCAACCCTTGTAGAATCAATTATTCAATTCAAGTTTGACTTATCCTAACAGGTAGTAGGTGATGGCATCAAGTAATTACGGTTACTTAAGTCACGGGACTCGGCCAGCTAAGAATCCCTTAATTGAAATGTCAGCCGCGACGCTCTACGATGCCACTACGATTACTCTTGCTGCAAAAAGCCATTTTCTTCTGTCAATTGCACTTGGTCTAGCGTATACTTTGATGCAACCATGTAGGCAGGATCCGGTTTCGATAATGTGTTACACCATTGAATGAGTAGATGAACAGTTGTTACCAATAGTTTTGGCAATTGTAAAATGCACGAGTTTTCGACGTTGTACTCTGTATGTACGTATTAGGTACGGTGTAACATTGCTCCCTAATATGGAAGTGTTGTAAAAATTTCGAGGGGCTACTACGCTGGTACTTAGAGGACGATCCCGAACGAACGGATCGACCGATGGACATCGCTCAAATATTAGCTTGAGTGATCATCTCGTTGCAGCGACTGTGTCACGGCGTACTCCGTTCTCCGTGCACGCTGGGTGAATAGTTGGGTATTATTGGGGGCGAATACCACGATAGATACAATGTCTCGTCGTCGGCCAGGCCGCGCAGGTGTGCTGAGGATCGTATCGAACAGTAGAAGGTTGAAGTAATCATATTGCTAAAATTAAGTTCAATACAACAAGAACCAACCGCGGAGGAACCTCGGAAGCGCGGCGATTAACGATTCCCATCAAATATATGTCATTATTCTCCCAAAAGCCAAAGAAAGTTCCAACAGCCAAAAGCATAAAAGCAAACTGCCAATCGGGACGGGCCCTTGGATACTCCGTTTACTCGGTTCGGCTAGGGCGTGGGCTGAACGTTGGGTGTATTTCAAATCGTTGGTTACATGATTCATGAGCACCTCCAACTGCCAACCGCCAACTCTTCGTTCTGTGGTAGATAACGCTGTAATGGTTACTCAGCAGCGAATCTAGCCGATTCATTTAGTCGGTAATACCGTCAATTCCTCCGATACGATCCAGATCAGCTTCTTCCCGTCAGCGCGGCCCCCCATCTCTAAGCTCAGCCCGGTTAGGCGTGCCTCGATAATCGCCTGCTTGGATTTGCATCCTTGCAAGCGGAGCAAAAGCTCAATAGTTAACTGAACTAGTTGTTATGACCAACATGACCCTTATAATCAACATTACAAGGATTAATAGTCTAACGGCATACGGAGTAACGGGTTGTACTTTTTTGTTTTGTACGCTCTCGATGCCTTTCGTCACTGTAGGATAATTAAGCTGCCTAAATCGGCCACAATCCCGATAAGCTGGGTAAGTAACATGACACTGAGCCATTGGTCGCTGGTCACCGGTACGTGCATGTTGGGTCTAGCTGTTTGTACTAGGAAATAGACCAGCGTTCGAAGTTACAAGAGAGAATCTTACACCTAATCTTTTCTTTGCGGCTTCGATTAATTCAATGACGCGCATCGATCTCAATATATTTATTGATCGCGAATATCTACGACATGCAGGATTCGCGGAGGAATTTACTGCATCCAAGAGTTCAGTATTTCAACAATAAAAGCACGCACCACGTTTTATATCCTTTCGATTTGATCACCAGACGGGAAATTATTGATTGATGCAGATGTACATATTTATCTTGAAACGGTATTGACGGATCTGCTGTAGTCGGTAATATGGAGCACAATGATATATTTTCTGATTTGCGCACTAGGTTGGAAAGTTATGGAACAAAACATAACATATAACTAAGGAATAGGAATGTCTAAAAATGTACATTTTGAAAGTCTAAAAACCGGTCTAGTAGGCGCTAATCCCACGAATGTCAAAAACATCTCTATCCACTCGCTCTTATTACTTAATAACTGCTGACTGGCTGCTTGATTTATAAGACGCAGTCAGTGCACGCAAAATTGTACATAAACAGAGAAATTATGATGAAAGATTTCGTTCTCAGTCAGGAAATCACAGATCTACAATGTTGAGTCTTGACAGGTATTGGCTTACCGAGTGACTACTGTGCCTAATTGGATGTACCGGACATCAATTCATGCGTGCGGTAGGCCCGGAATGCCTCAAAATCTTGAATCATACGGAGAGGCACGGGTTTGCGCTAGAGAACTAACATAAAAGCTATGAAAGAACATCATAGAATATAGATCTGTGAGACAGTCTGCCAAGCCCGTTGTATCTGTATGGTCCCCACCCTACTGTCGTCTACAGTTGGTGCATTCTCGGTCCATCTCGGATGCACATTGATGCATGGCTGTGGAGTAATAATCGCCATGAGTTGGCTAGCTGCTCTACTCCCCAGCCCAAACCCGAAAAGCGAGAAGCGAGAAGCGAGAGTAACGATTACAGGGTATGTAGGGCTAGAGAGGTGCTAAACTCGCCATGTCTCTTTGGGCTACACAGTAAGCACGAAATACTAAACAGTCGCCGTTTCGTGATAGTTCTCCGGGCCCTTCTTCCGAGCAAATCGGTGGGATGCACGTAGTAGACTAGAATAATGAATTCGTGGCGCAAGTGGACCGGATCCGCTCTACACTACTACCAACAGTAAGTACTGAGTCCAGCATTAAATCTGTGAACTGCCCGTATATTGGAAATCAGGCGATCCATTGATTGTGTATTTAGTACTCCGTACAAAGTATGGTATATTGACAATCGATACTAGACGAATAACCCGACTCCTCAATAATTGGACTCAGTGAGTTATTTGTTGGATTTGTGGGAAGTGACTAGAACTGTGCAGTTATTATTGTTGTTCCGCCATGTGGAACCCGTGTTAGACTAACGAAACTCTTTTTGAGATCTCGATTCGACCAGTGAACGCCACGACTCGTGCCATGGTACTCCGTAGATGGATCGGAGATCCAGATTTCACAAGAATCCTCATTCTACGGGTACGAGGTGCAGAGTCGATGCATCAATTGATCAGTCGATCAGTCGGGACTAGGAGTGAAATTGGGATTGCGGCTGTATTATTATTGTATCAAATTCTGTATCCCGCTCATTAGGTCGATCTCGATCACTGTTGGACTATTGAAATTGAGCTGCAAGATCATACCTAGTCTGGAAAACGTCGTCCGATCTGAGACTTTACAGGGGTATGGCTTGGAGGCTTTCAAACGGCGTCGACTAGTACCTACTACCAACATCCACTATTCACCCGAGATCACTGGTGAGTGGACACATATGAACGATTTTCTCGACTCTCAGGGTCCTAGACGATGCCATGTCAGAGAGTAACGACGGCAATGATTGTCAGTCACACAGACTCGGCCGGACTTTTGAAAATACCGACCGGAAATAATATCCATGTGAGAGGTCTGAGAGCAATGGAACTATGCACTAGAAAATTCGATCAACCCCCTTACCGCATTTTTAACTACTCGGATCTTAGAATGCGGTTCGCTTCAGATTCATTGTTACACTATTACCATCCTACACGTATTCTATTTTGTCTTTGAGTTGAAGATCAATGGGTTTCAAAAGGATCGTACTCAGGAATGCCGATGTGAATAGCGAAGTTGCGAGACACAGTGAGACTGAGTATGTACATAACATGTCGTATTCGAAAACACAGTAGCATTCTCCACGCGCGGAAGGACGAATCCGTTAACGCATCTGTATGCAGTGTAGCCAAGAGGTCGTGATCTTTTTCGTGTTGTTCAACCACACTCCATAATAATACTACGTGGTGTCACTCGAGTGATCGATCTGGCAGAACAACGTGTCACTCATGCCGGACGGCGCATCGCGTCGCATAGCCCGAACATACTTGATGACTTTATACATTTTACTTTCTTTTTTACCCTTTCTTCTACCTCCTTGCGTGCTCATGTGATCAATTGATCCGGAGGACGAAAAAAGTGAGCTCCACTATCAATAATACTGTATATACACGATATTACAGTGCCTACCAACTACTATTCTTAATAAAAGCAATAGCCCTCACGTAGAAAAAAAGAAAAATAAATGAAAAGAGAAAATAAGAAGACATTCGTCTCTCACGGCGGCCGCTCTTAATGTATGCAGACTTGGTAGCACCGCGTAAATAATGTAATCAAACGGTTTCTCCCCGACGCGTCCGCTGTTACGCATACTGATTGCTGGATCGGGGCTTGGGCCTTGATAGATCCCGCGCGGCGAGGCTCGAGCCCAGGGATCGCGATCTTATCTAACCCTTTGCGGCGAGTCGCGTTCCTTGTTCTTGCAATAATACCATTATTATACCCCTACTACTGTTATTATGTGTGAGATTAAAAGTAATAATGCGGGCTGAAAGAAAGGGTTAGAAATAACAAATAGTGATATCTCAAAGTTGAAACCTCCGGCAGGGTCAGATTCGATAAACTTGGATCCTAGCCCAAATGAGAAAATGCTGCAGCGTGGCGAGTAATAAGGAAGCAAGGAAAAATAAATGAAAAAGGAAATGATCCTCGCCAGAGCCACATGAAATAAGATATAAAAGCAGAATAATGGATCGTCGTCAAACACGGAACTTTGTGTCCGCTGAATAATGCCGCGTGAACATGGCCGTTGACTGGGCTAGACCCGGAACCGAAGGAGCAGACGGAGAATCGCGCACTTGAACAAGCCAATGAGGATGGCTGGCGCAAAATACAAATAATAAATACAAATTGTTGCAGCTGCAGCCGAATAGACTTTAATTAGGGCGGGCGCGATGATACCGGGCTTGTATTATTATCTGGTACACAATATTACCGTTAGCCAGATCATGCAGGAAATCACAGATCGGTACACAGTACGTTCTCCGGAAAGTCGGGGAAAGCGCAGAACGGTCACGTACGGTACTGGTACGGTACCAGCATAGCAGTTACGGACGGGTACGGGCTGTTAGTACGGCGAAATTACCAGATGGGGCGGTATTGGAGTGTGCCCCGCCCGCTAACGGCTTAGCAACGTAGATTGTTAGATCCCTCGGGATGATCACTTGGCCTACCCAGCCAATCAACACCGCAGAGAAAATGCTTCCTCTTATCCTGTCCCTCAGATTCTCTTCGCGTCTGGTATTATCTTACTCAGTTGCTAGCAGGGTTTGGTGATATACGAGTCGCCCTCGGCACGTGGGATCGCCCATCGTCATGCTGCAGTCCATGCAACGAAACAGGAAATCAATTCGTCACGCCGCCCCCCTAACTATGTGCTGATTACTGAGTACTCTCATTGCCATCCATCGGCGCCTCCCCCGCGGCATCGACTCGCGTCGTGTCTGTGCGCGTGCCCCTTGAATCGTCGCACAGTCATATTCTTAGTTACCGTTGACGGCATAATGATAATCATCGTCGTCATAGTACAATAATAACGTCGCGACCAGAAATGAGAACGCTTGGCGCATGTGACGAAGCGTACATCCCGAGCACTATAACTACGGGATGGCAGATGCACGCTGAAGATAAATTGTCCTGGCCGCTCATTGGTCCGCACCCCCCAGGTTTAGCCTGGTCAGATGACCGATGGCCCATGCCAGATCTGATAGGGAGAAATCTTCAATGAGGTTAGGCGCCGATCCGCGATCACTACTTCCCTACACTACTCTCACTTCTTTCAGCTACTTGGTTGCTGCGCGCACGACATGGCTGGCTGGATGCTGCAGGCTGTGCTGCATAGAGGATGACTCTGTACATATACGCCCGCATCAGATCCATCTTGCGGCTGAGCCTGCCCACGTAATCAGGGTACATTACATGAGCGCCTGGTCCGAGAGTCCTGCGTGAATACACCGATGATCGCCCGGTCCTCGGGTAAACGCCACAAAGAGCTGTGCTAAATACCAAGTCGCAGCGTAGCCATTGGCGAGATGGGAGACATGAGGTCTCCACTCGCTGGAAGATCGATCTCATACCGCTGATTCAAGCATTAGTTTGGCTGCGGGCGAGATAAGGACGCCTAAGAAAGACGGTGAGCCGGCCAGCCAGCTTCTGACTGGCTGCTCGTTATATCCATAGTTGGATGTTGGTTTTTTTCAATCTTGATTCTTTGTTCAATCTCAGTGTCACCACCACATGTATTCTTGTCTAGACAGCTTCTCGTAAAAAGATAGCGTATTCAAACAATGCTCGGATGAGTACTCGGAAAAGAAAGAAATTAAACAAAGGATAAATCACCATTTTCCAACCCCAGTAGGCCCCGGACAAAATATTACTCACAGTAAAATGAAAAGGTATATGTATACGTATGGAACACAGATCGCCAAGCATAGTGGCAAAGTGTAAAAAAAGGCTAATAATGGATGATACAAGGCCGATGACTCAAGGAAAATCGAAAAAGGAACGCCCGCCCGGATCTCTAATCCAATCCGTCTCTGCCAACGCCATGATAGAAAACAGTGTTGAAATAAATAAACATTAACATCTCGCACCGAGTACTATCGGTGTGCCGGGGACGTAGAATCAAGGCCCTTCGGCTTGAGGTTCGACCCCAGGGCGGCAGCCTTGGTTGCCCCCATCTTTCGAGTCAACTTGGCGTAATGTAGCCCACACGCATTGCACAGAGTGCGAGCGCCGTCTGGTCCTCGACGCCATTCAGGAGTTTCAGCTCGATTACAACTATGACATCGTCCCGGAGGGGCCGCCTTCTGTATAGGTTTAGGTATTAGCATCAAGACCAACAAGATAGAGATATTAAAACTTACCCCTCGTCTTTTCTTCGCATCACCGCCAGTAAATCCCGTAGGACTCTTGAACCCATCTTGGTACATGCCTACATGTCCGTCGTCGTATCCATTCTCCTTATCATGACGCTGTGCTCTCTGTTCAGCTAACGCTTGTTCTTGACTTATAACCGCATTACGAATACGCAGAAGTGCTTCGTGATTGCGTTGTTGCGTTTGAAGTAGATCGTCGACTTCATGAACGGAAGGAAGCGATCCTAAAACGGGGCCAGATCGTTGGGCCTGGTGTGCACGCGTAGCATAGTGTTTAGAGAAGTCGAGGGTTTTGGTAGAGCCATCGATGATCTGTTGTCCCGGTTAATATCATGTCCAGCTCAAAACAACATGGATTCCTACCTCAGTTAATGACGATTCCACATCGTATGAATCGAGATGCCTCTTAATCGAATCGCTGTGCGGTTGCACTCCTGGACGCCCAACAATTTCTCTCTTATCATCCACGCGCATCGCATCGATGTTTGGTTTCCAGCCACCTGCACTGTAAGACCGATTGTCGTACGCTCCCGGTTGGCTGTGCGGTGGCTGCGATTGCCACGAGTATGGTTGAGAATATGGGTTATAGCCATTTGGCGAGGCTATTGCACTGGTAGGTGCACTATACTCGTAGGGGGCGGAAATTTGAGATGCGGATATCGACGTTGGGGCAGTTTGTGTGCTGGTAGTAGGTGATTTTCCAGACACTGACTGGAGTGAGGGTTTGCGAGAACCTTGGGTGGAGAGCGAAACCATGCTAGACCGCGATGGGTCTGCAGTAGCGGTCGGTGGTTGCGGTGGATGGTATTGCGCGTCTCGTGGAAATGAGCCCGGGGTGGGGGTTGTGGAAAAGGGATTTGGTGGACCTGTAGGCCCTTCGGTGCTGGGTCGGGAGAGGACGGTAGGTGGCGGCGGAGGAGCGTGATGAACGGTGTGAGATGGAGCGCCTGAAGAAGGAGCTGGATAAGGGAGAGGGTTTTCGTTGCCAAGTGCTTCATGGATCGATGGCAAGGACTGGCGCGGTAGCTGCTGAGATGGGTCTTTATCTATCTCCATAGACCGGCGCGGAGCGGGCGAGTGGCTATGTGTGGGAGGTATTGAAGAGACCGCACTCGCAGGATACGAATAAGGAGGCGGAGGGCCTGGATACATGGATGTTGGGCTCACCAAAGGAGCTGCGTTCACGCTGACACCGGTCGCCATTGTCGTTGGGTATCTTGGGGCACTTTCCAAGCCTTTTGTGAAATCGGGGAAGCCGATACTTTTGTACTGGTATCTAGAGGAAGTATCAGATGATTGGTCATGAACGCAGCGCGTCTACAGATAGACAGACACGATCGCACTGGTATGAAAACAACGCACCTTGATTTATGATCGACTTCCAATGTCCCCATCCCTCCAGTCGCACCGGAGTTAAGACAGCGACGTCGCTGGCGAGATCATTCACAGTCGGCGGGTACCGAGTCGACAGGTTGGAAGTCGCACGACTAGCAGGTGGCAGGCCAATGCTTCGCCCGAAAATGGATTCGCCAACCTTCGAAAGACTCTTCGCTAAGACCCGAAACAGGTGGGGATGGAGGAAAAGTTAGAATGTGCGTCGAGGTGTTGGGGAGGGTTTGGTGATGGCAGTCGCGCCAGACGAGAATGGCGGCCAGTCAAAACGGCCGTCCTACAAGACAGATCAGATCAGGGAGAGCCGAATTCGCAGCTGCGATCGCAACAGCGTAACCTTGCGTACAGCGAGATCGCGGTCCACTGAGGCTTGAATGTAGCGACCGACGTGGGCGGAGGGGCGGAGCGGGATCGCAGATGCAAGGGACTTTAATCACTGTCGCGTGGAATATGATTATATAACTGCTCACCCTCTCTTTTTTTTTCGCGTTTCACAAACGGTATTGTTTCGGCAGGTAACAACTCGACAACACAAAAGGGCTGGTAAGAGACTGCCGAAAAGAGAGATAGGGGGGAGAAAAGTGAAAAATGAGAGAAAGAGAGAGAGGAGGCGGCGGCGTGGTAAGGAATGAGGAATGTGACGAGGTGAGGAGGAGGAGGAGGAGGAGAGGAGGAGAAGAGGCAGCAGCAGGAAGATAGAGATATGAGATATGAGACGAGAAAAGGAATGGACGGGGAACGAAGAAGGACACCAGTCGTTTTTGAGCCACCAGATGCGCGGAGATCGTAGTTCCAGTCTTTGGCGTCGAACACTGTTGACTGCCTGAGGGGGGTGGGGCGAAGGAACAGGAGAGTTTGCTGAAGAGGGTTTAGGCGGCTTTGCAGCACGGTTTGCCTCCCGCGCGGTTTTCTTAGGATTGCTGATAGTTGCTCGAATGATTAGGAGGGACATCCAGATGGTAGCGCAAAACTCTAGCTGGTAACAATACATAATAGTAATAATAGTAATAGTAATAGTAATAATAATAATAATAATAAATAATAGCGCTGCGGAATGTTGATAAGGTCTGGGCAGTGGCCAGTGGGTGGTATGGGTGTTACCAGACGATACCCGACGCGACGCTGCGGATCTCGACGGTAATAAATCGCACAGAATTATATAATACGGGCTAGCATCTGCTCCAGCAAGCAGCCTAGTACTCTTACGGCCACGGTCCCGCTGGCCAGCCAGGGGCTCCGTAATCGAACCGTATCGCCCATGTATTAATCTTGCTGAAATTGAAGTGCGAAACAACATCACCATCATGACGTCGGCGTGCCCATGCTTTGTTAGCACCGCTACGATTAAGATTAATATTATCTGCGCGATCGGCGAAATCGAAAGGAAAGAAAATGGACGACGGACAGATCGTCGGGAGGCATCCCAGGCAGGCTCGTATTCGCTACTTCCAGTGTCCCTCATTGTCTGGTATTTATTGGGTTCATTGTTCAGTCGCCATGCGCGAGACGGAGGAGGGTGTGCCAGTAATACATCGATTCGATACGATCGTCAGATCATACCGATAGGATACGATACGGTAAGCGTACCGGAATGACGAAGCACGAACCGAGCAGGGACGAGACAAGACGAGATTGATTGATGGGCGTAAAAGCTCAAAGCCAGCCAAACGCAGCCAAAGCCAATCCACCCCCCTAGCCAGCTAGCGTCGGGCCCGCGTGGACGCTTAAATAGGAGGCGCCCACCAATCATCGTGTTGCACTGCCCCCGGCGTGTGGGCCCCCGCATCAACCAGATTCATCGATCGCCGTATGCGCTGCCGACTTGTTGCCGCCTGGCCATGTGAGCCTGCGAGCCCTATCGAGCATTCTCCGGACTCCGCCTATGGAGTCCGTACCACTGTAGACGGGACGCTTTGGGAATTGATATCGGCACTGGCAGCCAGGCATCTGGAGCGGCAAGGGGCTGTCCTAACATATAACATATATATATCAATTGCGATGAATTATGCACTAGACACTATCACTATAGCGCTATATTAACACTATATGTTATATGCTATATTCTATACATATATGTATATTATCTAGAATAGATACCCCCAACAGCGTTACCAGTTGGCCGGACATTAGCCCGGAAACTCCCCTGTGTCATGCTAGAATAATGCGAAGTTCATTGTTGATCAATTGATTCCTATCATTCAAGCCTTACGGAGTAGATCCATTTAAGCAGGCGTGCTATTGCCGCTACGCCCAGTGAAGAGCGACGGGATGTATCATGACACATTATTGCCCTTACTGCTCCTTATTACCGCCGGCATGATTCACGCGACACAACAGCCAACAGCCGTCGTGTCACAGGGCCGATAGAGATGCAATGCCATCTATCTCATGCAGGTGTGATTCATATTTTGAATTCAAACCAATCTCAGGCAGCCTGCGGTGATTGGTGGTGCAAAGCTGCTGCTTAAGTTGTCAGTCCGGCTCATGCCTGAGGCCCAGTGCCACCATTGGCCTGTCCGCTTCCCTTCCCGGTCTAGTGCTAGAACGATGCACGGTCACTTGTGAGATCGGTCCGCTCAGCGAATAGCCATCACACACCGGCCAACTCGTGGGCTGGATCGAAGGATCAAGTTACCGTTGATACGGAAAATAGTAGGAATATTACTAATGGTCGACCCATCTCACTAGTTGACCTAGATTGTCGATGCTTCGCACGGCCTCACCGCCTGAGAATAAGAATATGGGGCGTCGAAACATTCCACCCTACCAACCGATCGATGTATGGCCATGAGATCATTGAGATCGTTCTGCGACGAACGTACCATGGTACCTCCCTGCTTCCCCGCCTTAGTCGCGCCTCCTGTGAGGAGAGAAACAAAAACACACCATGCTTTCTGTTTCAGATAGCATGATTAGTATCGTCCGAAATTGTGAGTCAAATCGGTCTAGAATAATCGTCATTAGTATTACTGTAAAGAGCGAATCTCGGAAGGAATTAGAATCAAGGATAAATTACAGGGACATCAGGATGCCCGCCAAGCTTTCTCTGTGTGGACGGGGGCTCCGGTGATGCATCGCCGATTTTCCCAATCACATACGCAATCCTATCATGATCGTTTCTCGGCCTGCACTTGACCTACTTTTACACCGAGGCGCATCCTCGACGTGTCACACTGTAGACCAGCAATTGCCAAGAAATGCGATGCTCATGATCCATCCCTTTCATTATTAATATTCGAATAAAGTTTAGGCATCGACCACATCTATCCTCCAAAGGGAGAAGAAATTGCTCTAGCGTCAAACTTGACCAGACCGGTTGCGGCTGGCGTCAGATCGTATCTAACCAACATGGAGATGATGTTTGTTCCTAAATTGTATCACCGCAACAACGAGCTCATGGTTTGTGCATCGCCTGGACAGAATATTAAGAACAACTCGCTGGCCCGACCACGGTACGCATGACCGAAATTTGAAGAGTGAAAGATGTAAGTCTAGAAACATGAAACATGCCAGGCCGATTTTTAAGACAAACTTCGACAAGCTCTTATCTCTTGCCTTTCCGAGAAACTGCGCTGGCCCAGACTCTTGGATTGTCCTTTAGTATAACCCGGGCTCCGTTCTGGAATGAGAAAGCATAATGGCTGGGCCCATCTCCAACATTTGGATCTCGGCGGGGAGGTGACATCTTATCAGGATTATCCATCGTTTGAGGCTGCGCTAATAGACATGAATACAATCAATCATCGCAGGTGCATATGTAGCTAACCACCTTGGCGCGATGCTTATCTTCATCTCCCACCAGGAACCAGAGATGAGAGACAAGACCAAACAATGGCGTTTCCGAGCTGAATGCAGCTTGGCGTATGGTGATTTCGGCGTTGTACTGTCCTCCCCGGAGGTAGCGTGGCTGGCTGCGAGCGTGTTTCAGTGTAGCTTTCACATGGGCCGCCTAATGCCAATCGATCTCCCGTGAAGTTCGACCCGGTAAGGTAAGATTATAGCAGCGTGACAAGGGCGTCAGAACGAGGTAAGAAAGTTGAAACTAGGTATTTGGTTCTGCGTTATACCGTATGCGATCGATTGACTCTCTCGTGATGGAATCGCGCTATCGTCGTAGGTAAGGTAGCTGTGGAGCTGGTCGGGGTGGAGCCGAGCTGGAGTGATGAGGCTGGAGGAGGACAAGGCGTCGAGAGCAGAATACTAATGACTCATGAGGACGCTATACGGAGTGCCCGTGGTGGTTGCAGTTCGCGTTGACTACGTAGTGATGGTAGGCGGCAGGCGCGACCGGCAGGGAGTAGCAACGGCAGGCACGATCGTTTCCCTGCCCTGTTTCCTTCCCTAACACTAACACAACACTAACACAACACTAACAAACACTAACAAAACACTACTACCAGGAGTTTCAACCCAGTCATCGCCTCAAAGATTAGCTTGTACCTGGAGCCCAGGCCAGAGCGCCTGGTCCATGCTTCCTTTTTCCTTTTTCCTTTTTTTGAAGAGCCTATTCTTCCATGTTAGTTCGTCCCGACTTTGGACTTTGCTAAAGACCTAGTATGTGCTCAATGTCTTTCAAGTTTCTGATGTTATTGTTGTTATTATTATTACTATTATAGTCGAGGATTAACAGCCTGCAGCAGCCTGTCCTAATCCAGCAACTTCTCCGTCTGCGATCTTCGCGTTTAAGGGCGATGGGCTGATGATGCACTGCGCTATCGCCACGATCCTGCTCGCTGGCCGTCCGCCCCTCTTCCTTCGGTCGCGATTCATAATAATGCCATATAAGCTATGCCGTGCTCATGAACGGCGCCCCAAGAATCTTGAGCCTGAAATCTCGACGCCGCTAAATAAAAGTCCAAAACTAGGCCTCGTAAATGAGCCCGTCCGCACGAATTTTACGATGATGAAACTCTCAGTCTCCGTGGATGGATAGATACTGTTTCTCTGTGCAAGCCCTCCGCTGTGATGCTTAGATAGTGTGGGGAAATGCGCCGTCGCGGAGGAATTAAAGTTCAAAACGGCGAGCCGATTATGATTTATCCATCTGTCATATGCAGGTCGCTCGACTGAGAAACACCATACATGTCAACAACACAGAGTCCAGCCAAACACACTTGGCCCGTGACCTAACATCTTCCCAGATCATGATCTATGTGGTCAAAACTCCGCACTCGCTTTCTCTCGGAATAATAGTGCAACAAGTTACACCTGGGGGATACCTCGGACTAAGTTCGGAGTGTTGCGCCACATAGCATCCGTGAGATAAAGGAAGAAAACAGCCAAATTGTGATTACATTGCAGGAACAGGGGAGAGGCGACCAATTGCGCTGAACAATAATTCTTTTTTCACCCTTTAATATTAATTTCATGACGGTCCGATTGTCTGCAATTCGGGGCAAGCGATCAGAAGATCGTAGCTTTTAAATTTGCCGAGGCCCCATTACGCAACGGTCATCGACTGATCGTGATGGCTGCTCCACCAGAACGTTAGTGAACAACGCAATTTCCCACTCAGTGGAGTGGCCTTTCTGTCGGGGTCAGTGTGAAGCCCCTACCGTCGGGTTGGAATGGTGTCTCGCCAGCTACCGTACTAAATCCTGCGTCATCTTTACCAGCATTATAGCCAGGGTTTGTGCCAGCCACAACTATAATACCAGTTCTATTATTGAATTTGAGACCTCGGGAACCATTGGCAATGCCCAATGAAAACAAATCTCCGCTGCGAAATTAGATTGACAGCCGTTTCATACAGACTCTGGAAGCTGAAGCTAATGGTGCTAGCGAGTGATGATCTTTTTCGATAAGTCCTGCCAACAGGGTGGCCGTTCGGCTGGCGCCGTTGATCCGTTCTGTTCCACTGTTGCAAGTCCACGCGATCTCATCAAAGGACGAAGTCCCCTGTACAACAATAATAGACGGCGATTAGGTTGGCTGGAGTGTACACTGTATTTTCTCCCTGCTACGCTGAACGGACAGCCCATTTAATACGTCAATCCAGAGCAGAGCGGTACGGGGTATCAAATGCCCGTCGCAAGCGGGGGCGAAATTTAACACGCTTTAATACACTTCTTCGCAATTGGTCGTTTATGCTCGTTTTTACAGACTGTTCGGACCTGCTGTTTCGAAAGCTTCTTCTGAGAATAAAAATGAATATAAATAGGGAACGGACCATGTATCATAGCGATTAGGCTGGTCTGGATCATCAATCGCAGAGAACCAACATGTAATCATAATGGATTTGCGAGGTCTCTGTCAAGCATTTCGTACTCTGTACGACTCTTCAAATTTCCCTTTTGATCAAATCTAATTGACTCAATTTTGGGGCCCCTGCAAAAAAAAGTAACAGGTGGAACGAGCACGGACGCATAATCTCCTCCTGGCTCCTGCAAAGTTATTGGCAGATTACTAGATGCCATGCACAGAGCCACCGATTTCCATTCGCGGTGATGACAGCTGCCGATCGAGATTCGCATGTACCCACTGCAACGGCTGAACGGCACCTGGCTCTTGCTGGAAACCTATGTTCATGTTGCAACCTTTTCAAGCGCTATGACTATGCACGGGACCAATCTCATAGGCTAGACATTCGTTCAACATCTTGCTCAAGAAATGACTCTCACAAATGCGCACGGTGCACGCTCTCTCCTTGGACGCTGTGTACACTAGACCCAAAACAGCCAGGAATATTATAAGACTTTATTATATTATCATTCTCCATAAGAGCGAATCCCTTGCCGTTTATGGCCTCTTTAATACAGGCTCAGAGTGCGAGGTAGTTTGCAAATGCGAAGTTCCCTTCCAAGACAGAATCCTCCAAGCCTAACTAACCTACTAGCCATATTCATGTGAGCTTTGGCAGGGTTTCTAATACCATGCCTATCAACATCTCCAACCTAGGCTTACTGAGCACTACGTAGTGAGTCCAGACTAGATTCTACGCCAATATCTGCCGAACCTCAGCCACACAAAACCGGGCCAGAGGGTCCACGAGAACCCTTCAGCATCTTAACCCGCGAACAGTACAGAGCTACATCTGACGACGACCAGGGAGATAGAGCACAATAACCATGTATCGTCACTATCGTGAAGATAAATTAGCATGACTAATATATTTTCACTACTATTATTTTATACGAGGCATTGGCTTTGGACAGAGTTAGTCTGTTTTGGAATTCCTAGTTTACACCGAATGAACTTCAACTATGATGGCTACCTCGGACTTTTCAGGACGCACCCTGTGGCCTAGTACTTTTGATGCTGATGCAAATGTTGAAGAGTCGTTGCCATTATTGTTGGCTAGGTATGAACAGTGACATCGGCAGAAGGGAAAAACCGGGTTCCCGCCTACCAAGAATACGCGATGAGCAGGGGTGTGGTCATCTGTTGCCACTGTCAAGGCAATAATAATGACGGTGGCCAAAGCTTGAACATGACAACCCTAGGCTGTATTACCTAGGATGAAAAGTCGGCTAACCGTCATTGAGCACGGGATTTGCGAGACCTGCAGCTTTATGGTGCAGTTCGTCTGCCTTAGTTCTCCAATGAAAGGATGTAGAAAGGCCAAGCGTGCCCGCAATATGTAGATTGCAGCCTATGCAACACAGTTCAATAACTCCAACCTATCAAAATTCACGAAGCAGAAGTAGTGTGGTTGATTTCCTTCTTGCATCGACTGAGGATGAATACGACCAGGATCGAAAAGTACTAGGCTCTGCCATCTGAAACTCCAACAAACTTGCAGGTCTAAATCGCACATGCAAACTAACTAATGCGAACAGGTGCAGATGTATGCGTGATTTGTTTTTTGGCCGGTTTCTTCACTGTGCATAGCCTGCCGGCAACTTTGAATCTTTCAATCCGAATTTTTTCATTCGCCCAGACTCCAAGTGTGACGCACCTATTCTTCCGAATAAGGTGCATTATAGATGAATTTTACTGCACTCCTGCTTCTGTTTAGTAGAATATTCATAAGAAAAGTGTATCTATACATACATCCATACGACTTTTACAGTCAAGAATCATATATTTTCAAAAATATTACGCAGAAATAGAGCTAGAGTTAATTATCTTTTGCCATGGAACTGCCGATACCCCGCCTTTGATGTAGACCATGTATCTTTCTTGGTTATGTATCTCAAGTACGTATCCTTGCTAAGCCAAATCTAAGGACTATGTCCTGCATTTTACTTTCGTTCTGACTCGGGCGTCACTCTAACAGGTACAGAGTCTAGTACTCGTTCGTGCTTTTTAATATCTTGTTCCAAAGACTGCAAATATCAGCCATTTTAATACCTTTGTGAACATAATGAAGGCCTCTGTTCTGATATGAACCTTCTACACTTTTAACCCTTCATTTAAACGGGTAGAATCTTAAACCTCTATTGGTTTTATCAATTTTGAATTTCGTAAATCATATCAATCCGGTAAAGCCAGTGCGACTAGAATCGGTCATCAAATGTCTCGACTCTCACCGCTCTTTGATGATACATACCGACGAAAATAGAAAGTTGCATCTGATGGGTACGAGACTAAGTTCTCTAGTTTAATATTTTGTTTGATAATCGTCGTCCACAGACATCAATTAGTTGATTAGCCACGGTCCGGAGATACTCGGTATACCAGCCGGAGCGCGATCAGACAATGGTCTATCGGAGATTCGACTTTAGAACTAATGCATAGACGATGTAAAGAATTCGTTACCTTAAATATAGATGTTGAAGTACCTAGACGGTAGAGCTTAGATATAGTCGAATATCTATATGTCAAAATAAACAAAATATCATGGCTATATGAAACACCAGTCTCTTCATTTCGAAGAGCGATGCGGAGGTATAATTATAATCATCTAATCAAGTCTAAGTCTTCTTTCCCGTCAGCATCTGCCAACCCACGGTCTCATTCATTCCCTCCTTCTCAGACATTTCATGAACAGCTCTGATAAGATCATAAGATATCTTTTCGGACACAACGCTATCGCTGTGATAATCAGGATGATTTGCCACAAAATCGCGGATCCATTTAGCTCCAGTCCAAAGAGTGCCATTGGCTCGTTTCCTGATCAAATCCAGATAGCGTGCTAGTGAGCATCGAGTCTCGACATCGACATTTACACTGTTCAGATATGACTCGACCAATGGAATAAGCCCTGGAAAGGTGCCATCCGCAGAGCCGTTGATAATGTCCGATATGCTCATCAGCGCATACTCGGATTCAACAGGCCCTAATGGAGGAGAAGGGGGGGCGCTGGCAGGAGTAGACGAGCCCGCAGAGGCTGGCCCGGTTCCATTAGTCTGATGATACGGCTGATGTTGTCGAGACGCTCGAGAGGGGAATGGATTTTTGCGGAAATAGAATTTCTTGTCCAATACCGCATTGCGAGCATGCGCTGTTTCCATATTTTCTGTAGTTCGCGGTATTGGGATGTAAAAGTTCAAGTCAAAGCTGAGGATAGCTCTTGTAACGAGCACAATGAAGATGCTGAAAGCAGCATTTTCAAAATCTGTCATCTGAATCTCCATTGACCGAAACTCCACTCTCCAGCCAATATCCTTATCAGGTGGCGGGGGCTTGAATCGCATGTGCTGCCAGTTAGTTGACTGCAAGTTCTCAAAGTGATTTACCTCTTTGAGATCTAATTCCTTTAGATCTTCGGAGAAAATCACGATGGGGTCTCGAATAAAAAGATGTGCAAAATGTGTTGCCAACAGATCGTCCATGCCACCTTCTATCAACCTCGCTTTGAGTTCTTCATCAACAACAAGATCAGGATCTAAATACTCCTTTCGCAGGCGCGGGTCTTGGGATATATATGTTGAATTGGATGCATATCGGGATTTGGGAATTCGCCATCGATCATTCTTGAGAGGCTTTTAACAAGTTAGTTTATCTGTGAGAACACAAATCACCTAATACTAATACATACCACTTCACCGAGTTCTTCACGTGTTCGGCAATCGACAGCCCGACTGATTTGATTCCAACGAACATCGGTGTCTACCAAGAATCCTTTATATATTGGCGTCGCAGCTGTTAGCGCTAAGAGAATCGGGCCCAGCGGACTCAGCTGATCGTATAACTTCCTGCCTTCGGTAATATTTTTCGATTGGAATGTTATTTGTAGACAACAACTGCCCATGCCAAAGGCCATGGCATCCATATAGACATGGCCTTCCTTAGCAGCTCCATTCCTGACGTCGTCATCTTCTGGCCAGTTATGCAGATCATAGTTCACCGTTGGATCATGGAAAGGCCATGAGGTTTTCTTGTCTCTAAATATCGGTACATTTATTTCAACCTTGCGTCCGCGTCTTGATCTAATATTAGCTGCGAGCGTTGGAAACCTAATGTGAGGATTGGCAATTTCATCTGGGACGAACTGAGACCGTAAGGCTGGACCTGATGGAGGATAGTAAGGCTGAATGTAGTCGTCCTTAGTTCCTAGTCGGGGGAACGTGGTGAGGGTGATTGGATATTCATTGGCAGCCATGTGGCTTTTAGCGATTTCACGTCTGCCAATATACTGTTAGGCCAAAGGCTTGCGTGGATTTTACATCAGTCATACCTCCAACGCATATTGGATTCTACCTTCAACAAATCTCTAAAGTCTATTCCCCACGGTTGCCCTGGAGTTGCTTCCAGCATAAACCTCCCAAATTCTGGATGAAATGTTGGTAGATCTTCATCGTCACTACTGCAGCGTTTAGTGGTTCTCTCATATGTAGCCTCTAGCAAATGGCCTACCGTTTAGAGCTCATGCTGGGAACGTTTCCTCCGACCCTCCACAAAGCCTCGTTGCGTGCTAGGGATTTGAGAATCTCCGCCTGGCGGAGCGATAATCGTACTTTGTGCTTGTCATCATCGAGTGCTACAACGAGATATTCCACCTAAAAAGTCGCGAAGCACGTTAGCTGTGGATCAACAGTCTTTCGTCACGGACACTAACTTCGTCTCCCCAGAGAAGCGCATCCCGTTCTTTTCCTTTTGCCCGATTCCATATCGCGAGAAGTTGCTAATCCAACCCGTCAATATCTCCATCAACTAGACCAATATATGTACCCTCCGATATAGGGAAAAAACCAACCTCGATCCCCCATTTTCGGACCTTGTCGGCATTCTTCTTCGCCTCGGGCCATTCTAGTGCGGTGCCTAGTTGACTTGCAAGTTTGAAGTTAGCACATCAGCTCCGTCTTGATCAGGGTTCAGGATTGTTCTCACAGTAACCCCATTGCATCAGAATGTCCACCAGATCGGACGCGCTCCAATAGCCCAATCTCTTGCGGAAACAAACGAGCAGCCCTCCTTTATGAACACAAAGCAGCGTAAGGTCACCGAGGTAATCCTGGCTGGGAATGACGAGGAGAAGATGTCAGCCCTTTCTTTAGCGCATTGGCGTATGAGGTTTATAGCAGAGAATCGCCGCGACGCTCAAAAGCTCTAGCGAAGATATGCGCCTTTGCCCCCTCAGTCGCCGAAGACTTTCTTATCGGGGGTTAATTGCAAAAGCCTGATTCCTAAGCAAGATGTGGGGTTCACCTGCCAGCAAAAAGCGCGAAGCGGGGCATGCTGTCGGTTGACGGGATCAACGCCGCTCGCTGTTTGCCATGAGTAATGGTGATGTTTTATTTTTCCCTTCACAGCTGACCTCGAAAGTCATGCGAGATGCCACTGCAGCATCAAAAGACAGGAACGAACGGTCGAGGACCAAATCGACAGGGGCGATGGTGTGCTCTATCCTGCGCGCGATTGGCACACCAAGTATTTAGAGCTGCATGAGTAGCTTTGACATGCATCACACCTCATTTGGTTGGACAGCAGACTAGCCTAAGAATTAGTGGATGGGAGATCGTCTGAGAACATTCTACAATAGACCTTTCAGCGAGTAAGTTGAAGAGTTGGAGTCGGTTGGGCACTATTCTCTCTACTTATCATGTAGTAGGCTGTGAGAGCCATGTACGATTATAAGGTGGGTTGTTCATTACGGTTTGTTGGACAGGAGCATTCCCCTGCTGCAACTGAATGGCTCAAAACCACTATCGAGTACCAGAGGTAGTTTGGCGTATCATGGTATCTCTAGATGTATCGCCCTCTCTCGACAGTGCCAGAAAGCTCGCTTCCATGAAAATATTTTATAATATGCCGCAGAAAAATTCACTGTATTGTTTGTATCTGATCCAATGTGGGACGCAAGTTCCCTTGGGAGGCTTGGAACGTGAAAACGGACTTGGATTATAGATTATCCCAACGCCAGTAATTTCGACGACCAATGTAATACTATATGTACATCATCGGGTGTATGCCGGCTCCGATTGGCATAAACGGAGAGAAGTCAAGAATATATGGTATCTCAGGCGGCAATTACAACCGTTCTAATTGCTCCGCTCGCCCCCCTTTGCTGCTCGCAGTTCGTCCATCTTAGCGACTCGCTTCTTGAATTCATCGTATTGGCACTTTTCATAAGTATGTCGTTCCGTCTGGTGAAGAGACATATTATTAGCATAATCACCACAGCGTTGGACGAACAACCACAGGTTCAGGATGGTATACCTCGCACTTCCAAGGAAGATAGTACTCCTCTTGTCGACAGCGGTTGAGCGGAATCAGCAGATGAGCGCAAGAGTCCCTGTATGCGAGAGGCAGGCGGGCATCAGACATCTCCTTTGGCGTAGCTAAACAACGATTTGCACGGTTAGCCTGATCAGGGAATTGAAGCCCAATTGCGAGTAATTACCAGTGCCATCAGACACGCCAGCAAGATTCTTGACGGCCTCCACAACTGTCATCTTGAGCCAAGGTTGTGCGGAATCAATTGAATGATGTTGGTGTGGAACAGTTCGAGGCTCTTTCCTCCCATCAAGACAAGCTCTCCATCATCGAGAGTTGCCGTGCTGCTTTCCGTCAAACCCGTGACACACATCACGTGACCTATATATCTCATTAGTGCGAATTTGGATTAGCGCGGTTTTACGCGTCTCGAAAGCGCGCCGAGGGTGCCAATTGCTCAGGACTCCGTGTGTCCATGTCATGCCTTGGTGATCCACGGTGGCTAAGATTGAGAAATTCGATATTCAATAAAATTCTATAGCTGGTCTTGGAGAGCAGTTGATGTGTCCACACCCTGGCTCACTGTTTCTCGCTGAACTTATGCTCAGTGGCCCTCCCGCCCTTGATTTTGCACTGGTGACTGACCGCTAAAGAGGCGGATAAGATTCAAGATGGCGGGGAGCAGCGAAGGCATCATATACTCTGCAACTTATAGTGGGGTAGGTTTTTTCATATGCCATGGAATGCTTCCCATTCCTGTTTTACGGCTTATTACGACGGTAGCTAACTCGTTTATGCTTCAAGGTTCCCGTCTATGAATTTAAACTAGATGGCGAAAGTGTGATGAGGCGGAGAGCAGACGATTGGATCAATGCAACACATATTCTGAAGATAGCAGGGTTTGACAAGCCATCGCGAACGCGGATTCTAGAGCGCGAGGTCCAAAAAGGCGTCCATGAGAAAGTGCAAGGTGGTTATGGAAAATATCAGGGTACGAGACTGGGGTGATTCGAAGTTCATATATTGACATGGCATCTGATCTGTTTACTAGGAACATGGATTCCGCTATCCGATGCGCGTCTTCTGGCCGAACGCAACAATATCCTAGACAAAATCCGGCCCATATTAGATTATGTCGCAGGAGATCGAAGCCCACCGCCAGCACCAAAGCATACCACTGCCTCCAAACCGAGGGCCCCCCGATTATCAGCTGCCGCAAAGCGGGCTGCCTCACGGGATGATTCTTTTGCAATGAGAGCACCTCGAATGAATGCCCCCAGCTTCGCGCAAGAGAGTTATGAAATGCCGCCTCCTCAATTCGAGGAGGAAGAGTCGATTGGGCACACGACGCTCGAAACGTCCTCGATGATGGCAGATGATGATATGATTCCAATGTCGCAACACTCAACTCATTCTAGAAAGCGAAAGCGTAGAATGAATGAGGCAACTGCGATGTCGATAAGTGAACAGGAGCATATATTATATGGAGATCAGCTTTTGGATTATTTTATGACTGTGGGCGATGCTCCAGAAGCGACGAAGGTGCAGCCTCCAGTACCACCAATTAATTTCCAGGTTGATCGTCCTATTGATGACCAAGGGAACTCGGCACTTCACTGGGCTGCAGCCATGGGCGACTTGGAAATCGTACGAGATCTGCTTCGTCGAGGCGCAAATGCACAAGCTTTATCTGTCCATGAGGAGACTCCGCTCGTGCGTGCCGTTTTGTTTACAAACAACTATGAGAAGAAAACAATGCCTTCGCTTGTCAACCTGCTTCAAGATAACCTCACTTTCCGAGACTGGTTTGGTGCCACCGTCTTCCACCATCTCGCAGAAACCACGCGAAGCAAGGGCAAATGGAAGAGCGCCCGTTATTACTGTGAGGTCCTGCTCCAGAAACTGCGTGATACATTCCCGCCGCAGGAGCTTGACATGCTACTTTCTTGTCAGGACTCAAATGGGGACACGCCCGCCCTTGTGGCCGCCCGGAATGGGAATTTCCGTTTGACTTCTCTGTTCCTCCTCCACTGTTCTGAGTCCGGAAATTTGGTAAACCAGAAGGGCGAGACAGCTATTAATCTCATGGACCAAGCAAACGCTGAACGCGCGATACCACACGCACCTTCTAGTGTGACTTATGTTAATGACCACCATGATCTCGAAACCCTTGGCGTAGCAAGTACCGGACGCGCTTTGAAACTAGCGGCGGAGTCTACTCCTGAGACTTCCGCGTTAGCTTCTAAAATCGTGGCTCTAATGGATGAAGCAAACCGAAAACTCACGCAAGCCTACGGAAGTGCTAAGATAGGACAGCATAATGCGGATGCGACAAGCCCACAAGACCTGTTTGAGCAACTAGAAAAGGACCGGGAGACGATCCAAAAAGAGAAAGCTGCCTTGTCCTCCCGAGAGAATGTGCATGACAGTGTTGATTCACAGATGGCTCGGTATAAAGAAGTCGAAGAGCGATGCACATCGTTAATTGAACAAATCCATCATCAAAAGCTATCAGACAGTTTTGTAGCTGTATCTACAGCGACCAAAGAGGCTTCCCCGGGTGGTGACCCGACTTCAGAAGAACTACAGCAACGTTATAGTCTAATCCGATCATTAATTTCGGCACAACAATCCCGGCGTACGGCCGTGCGGGATCTTGTCCAGCAGAAGGCTGATGCTGGAGTAAGTACAAAGCTTGATATGCATCGCAAGCTTGTCTCGCTAGCAACCGGGTTGAAAGAGGATGAACTCGACCCGATGTCGGCTGAACTTGCGGAAACACTCGAGTTTGACCGAATCAATGAAAAGACGGCGGATAATCCATCATCGGCAGAGCGGATGCTGCTTTCCAATGAACGGGCCTCTGCACATTCCATTGCTGCTGGTTTGAGTGTCCCCGTTGATGTTTGAGCACCACTGCGATGGTAGCCGTCTATGCACTTACTGTACGGTTCTATTTGCTTCGTATCTCCCAGCGCTCGATCATGCATGTCACTTTTATGTATGAGTGCTTGGCAGGATATTCATGAGCGCTCCAGAGCAGGTTCAAAAGAATATACCCTACGTTCTCTTTGTTCTTACTTGATCTATTATCCATCAACGTCGTTGACTGAATGAGAAGACATCAGCACTATTTCCTGAGTTTGAATTCCGATACCCGCTTTTTGCTTTAACTGTACTTCCCGTTTCTGGCTTTGTCCTGCACATATACTCCGTACCAGCTTTACTATATAGGCGAGGCGATCTATATACTGCGATGAAGACGGCATGATGGCCCACCACGAACAGCCTCAGCCAGGGGTTGTTTGGATAGCAGAGATGATTTGTTCTTTCGACTTGTTCTTGGCAATATACAAGGACGTGTAGTAGTACATAATTGATTACATCAGGGTCGCCCTGCCGCCATGCATTTGACCATTCAATACTTGCTCGTATATGACCATATGTACAATGGACGAAATGACTATCTGAGTCATCAATAACAGTGAATATGCCTATGCCATATGTGAAGAGAGAAGAATTGGTTGATCATCATCGAAAGGGTGATTGGCCGCTCCACTCGTTCAGAAGACAGGGGCCAGAGGCCAATGACACGTCGCTGTGGGGGCGCCGCGTCAAGGGACAAGCGAACGGGCGGCGCTGGATGGCCAACTCGGGCTGGCCACGTTGACACGCCAGTCCAGCCCTCGCGTGATCGACTGGCCCAGACGGGCCAACCGCCGCCGAGAACGCGCCCGCTTGCTACAGCTCACCGCCGGCTGCGGGGCGCTCCGGCTGCCTGATTGGCCGCTGCGCCTGTCGAAGACGCCCGTAAGGCTAGGCCCGTCCGCCTCTGACTATTATTGCTATTCCCCATGATTATTGTTCTTGGCTTATCATCATTATTATGATGCTTCGCTTCGTTCCAGGAGCAGCAGAACAATGGGATTGACGGTGTTGATCCCTCTATAAACAGCAGTGCATCTTTTTTGCTCGTTCTTGTGGCGTGTCTGTATATATGGGTCTATGTGTATATGTGTGTGTAGAGGTATGTAGTTGTACAGTATCGTGCTACGTCAATGGCACCCAACCACACAGCGCGACCGCCATGTAGAATCGGTGCCAGATGAGCGGCACTGCACTCCCTCAGCGCCTGGACATGCTCATTGGCCCGCCTGCGTAGACTTCGATCAGGCAAGGCTCGAGCCTGAGACGCCGGCCCGCTCGTTTTGCCCACTCCAGCCTCCTGATTGGCCCGAGCCGTGGGGCCATTGCTGTTACAGGCAGCCGGGAGCCCAGACTGCGCTCTTTCCCCGTGGTCACTCGTTCCCTTCCCTCTCTCTTCTCTCGCCATAATAATCGCTAACCCTCTCTTATCCAGTCCTCACTTCATCTCGCATTCTCCCCTCTACCCCCGTCGTCGCTCTTGATCGCTTCCTCTATATTTTTTCCTTTTACTTTCTTTTTCTGGGACCTGCTTCTTCGTTCGCTCAATTTTTATTTGAAGCACGAAACCATCCCGACAAAACCCCGTGTTCGAAAAGACGAAAAGAAGAAAAAAGAGAAAAAAAAGGGACGACCTAGCTTTCTCCCTCCCACACACCGCCCCTGAAGCCTTTTTCACCCACGCATTGTTTTCACCTGGATGAATGCGAGGCCCGCATAGCCCTTAATCTTTTTATTAATATCGATCGGACTGCGCTTTCAATCCAATTTTTATTCTCCCGTTGCCTTTCAACCACGCTGGTTTATATTGATTTGGCGTTCCTCCCGAGTTACCGAGTTAATCTTCTCGCGTCCTCCCGTCGTTGGCACACAATATACATCCCACCCACCGGTCTCCTGCACGCGTCTTCGACAGCTCAACCAGTTTGGGCTTGCATTACAAATTCTGCATTAGCATATTCTTTGGCTTTTGCAGCGTCTGTCCCTTACTAGCGAGTGGTACTGCAGTGCATCCGTGTCTCGCTCTCTTTCTTGCATTGGTTGTTTGACCGCAGCAATCTTCTGTGGTCCTGGCACTAAACCGTCGATTCTCAACGCCTCACCCAAGTATCCAATTATTCTTTCTTTGTATATTTTAATCATTGCATATCGCCTCTTTGTGAGAGTCGAATATCCCTGATATCTCACCAATATCTTTGGTAAGCAAGCCATCCTCGTCTCACACGGTCTCGGTACTTCCCTGTTACTAACATACATCTGGCTGGTAGATTCTTCCTTCGTCCCTCCGATTTCTTCTTTAGCAGGTGTCCTGCGCGGATATTATCGACAGCGACTCTTCTTAATATTGTTAATTGCTTCTGATCTGTTATTTGGTCCCCGACGGCAAACTAATTCGAGTCAACGTTCTTGACTGCGATTTTTTTCTCGCCCTTGATCTACCTCAGAGCCGTGTTGATTTCTTTAATTTGCATCCTTGCACATATCAATTTCTTTTCGATACCCTCTGATTTCACCACACATCACTGAGTATGGACGCTGGCGGTCTTGCTCACTTGACACACAATTCTTTGAATGGTGGCTCTCTCGGTGTTCCTGGTACTGGCTTTGCTTCTCGTGGAAAAGGGTCTCATATCAAGCGTTTGAGCGTTCCCCCTCAAATCTCGACAATAGATGAAACGACACCATCTACCGCCGCCGCTACTCCCCGGACAAGTCGCTCCCATCTTCTCGCTGGGTTGAGGACTGCTCCGAAGTCTGCAACTATTCCATCTCACCACCAGCATCCTCAGGGCCGTGGCCGAGCCGGTCTAGAAGGCAGTCGCTATGCTGTCTCTAACCGAGGTGGCGAGCGAGTCCCTCAGACTGCTATTGGCGCCAACTTTTCGCATAACTCGTACGGGTTGGATCCACACAACACAAATATGGGACTGAATACGAATCGCCCTATGTACTCTCTTCCGGAACAGGTTTTAGCGCCCCCCGCTATCGATCTTGGGGATGGTGAAGGAATGGATGAGAAGTTGTATGCGGAACTGATGTCTACCAATCTGTTCCTCGCTGCCCAGCAGCAACGTCTTCAACAACAGCTTCTCAGTGTTACTGCTGCGGCTCAACAGTTTCAGAACTTGAGTCTCGGCGGAGGAACGCCACTCAATCAACAATTCCAGCAGCAGCAGCAACAATCGTACGTTCCAGGAATGAGTTTGTACCAGCAACAATTGCAGCAAGGCATGCAGCCCGTTGTTCAACCTGTCCTGGGCCAACCTGGTCTGTATTCAGTGTACAATCCAATGACCGGACAACAAAGCTTTGTTTATGACAACAACGCCACTTTTCCACTGGATGAGGATTCACTTCCATCGTATCAAGAATCATTGCAGTCACCCACTGGTAACCCCCCACCACCTTTCCACGCCGAAGTTTCTCCTCCCGCAGAGCTCAAACGGTCTCCGGCCCACAGTTCTCCCCGCTCTGTATCCCCTAAAAATGCCACTCCCTCTCCACCTCTGGATGTTGCACCACTTCCGCCACCTTCTGCCAATGCTTTTCGACGCGGTAGTCATAAGAAGACTCCCTCTTTTGCCCCTGGTTTGAGGACAAACACCGACGTTGCACGCACAGGTGGCGGCCCAGGGCCACGATCTGCTGGGTTTCCACAGACCCCCATGACCGGTACTTTTGGACCTGGTCAGGGACGTGCTGGTGAACATCCTACTCGCCAGCCTCGTGGTCCTCCATCTCTTGAGGAACTTGTCGCTAAGCCTACTTCCAAGTACGAGGGTAGCAAGAATTTCGCTACTCGTCAACGGCGCCGTGCCGTCCATAATTTGGTCCGTGCAGGGATTGAGCGACGTGGAGAGTCGAGGAGTAACCCTGGTAGTGGTGGCAGCAACACTCCGGCCAGTGAGACTGAGTTTATTTTCTCTGTCTCTGATGAAGACGATAGTAGTCGTGGAAGCGGCAGTCTTTCTAGCAAGCCTAGTCTCGGCAGCCTTCGTGCTTTCGCTAATGGTGCCATTGGATCTGAAATGAAAGGAAAGGATCGTTCGCGCGAGCGAAATCAACCCGAGAATCTGTACATACACCCGACTGCTACCGCTAGCGACGAAGCATTCTCGAGTATGATGTCTCCCATGGACCCACCTTCTACTGCTGCTATTGTTGCTGGTCATCGATCTGTTTCCCAGAATACCGAGCGGCGAAAGACCCCTATGCTGGTGCTCTCCAGTGCTGAGAAGCGCAAGAGCCCGATTGTCTAATGATATCTTGTATCTGGTCTATATTTTTTTCCTTTTCATGACGCGAACCGGTAGTAGGTTCGACCGAATTCCGAACCTAAGATTTTACTTTCATGTCTCTCCTTCAGGAAACATTCGAATTGTCTCTTGACTTCGATTTTATGTCATTTCTTTTGACTTTTGAAGTAATACGATCTACTTCAAAAATGGGCCATTATTGTCAACGACGCTCTCTACTTTATTTTGATCCTTGTCTCTATTTTCCACTTGGCCTATTTTCATTATATTTGTTTCTTATAAGGTGTCAGAGGCACCGAATTCTTCGGACCAGGTTTTCATATACCAGTGGTATCACGAAACCTGAGTCCACACGCGGCAATATATTTGCGCAGTGATAAACTTCAATTCTTTGACAGACTGTCATGATAGCATGAACGCAACCAATTCAAGATAAATGATTCCAATGATGACATATTTCTCGTAATAGCAAAGTAA
This sequence comes from Talaromyces proteolyticus, assembly GCF_021365285.1. Classification (NCBI taxonomy): domain Eukaryota; kingdom Fungi; phylum Ascomycota; class Eurotiomycetes; order Eurotiales; family Trichocomaceae; genus Talaromyces; species Talaromyces proteolyticus. Next base: position 387,711 of record NW_025764284.1, on the reverse strand, counting down.
ATGCACATCACTTGCATGGGATGTTTGCTTTCCCTGCTATATATGTAAGCTCATACCGTCGATCGTTGGTTCCACGGTTCTCGTAAGTTGCTAGTTGGTCAAGGGCACAGAATATTGAAGGTAAACAGTATCAAGCCTAAGAATGAGATGAGTCTACAGCATGCTCGGAAGTGGAGGGGGTGAATCCAGACCATTTGCCCTTCTTCCACCCAGCCCTTTTCAATCTTCCCCTCTCCACAAACCCTCGTTGCTCGTACCACATTCGAAGCCCCTCCCCTCCGTTTATGCCATCTGGATCGAGAGCCATACACGCAAGGACATTCTGAACAGGCATTGGTTCGGAGAACTCTTCATACCCTTGGTATCCCGCATGCTCTACTGCCTTGTGCAATACTGCTGTCGTATTTGGCTTAGAATCTAGTTTTGAAAGCAATGTCGACAGGAGTCGCGTGCCGATTCCTCCATTCGTTTGATTTGGGTTTAAAAATAGGGATAACTCGACTGTAGGTCCATATGAGAGCATTGAGCCCCGAAATGGCGAGAGATAGGCAAATCCTATCACCCTTTTCTCATCCTCGTCCTCCTCATCCACAGCAACGAGGTATGGTAGCCCGCGCGCGATCGTGTTGTTTCTGAACTTGTCAATGGTGGACTCCAGTGGTGGCGGCGTTTGCATAAACGTCAAGACGGTATTTGTCACATAGTGGCAGTATATTGCGTGGACCTGGGGAATGTCATCCTCAGTGGCAGTGCGTATTTTGATAGATGGCTTGGTCATTTTAGATTTGTGTGTATGGAATTGCACCTCCTTTTCCTCGAATTTCCTTTGGATACAATTGTTTCCCGTAATCGGGGATATACCGCGTAATCAATTTTTTCTGTCAAGAGGGGGGTCCACCAGATATTGGAAAATGAAGAGGAGGTCAAAGTAGCCAATCAAAAGTCATATAGAGCGGAGTAGATAGGGCTCTTGATTTGTAGACCATCTCACATACAAATTTCTGTAATTGCAGTCTAATAGAGATATGGAGCATATTGATCAAACAATAATCAATCTGATAGTGTTCTATACATACCAGAAGACCATTCAAGGTGTTAGAATCCTGCAGAGACGTTTTTGCTCAGCCAATTAAAACACAGATCCCAACATTACAATTATTTCAGGCTCATAGATAGAGCTTATGTGGGGCGACAACATTCAATAAATAGGAATATGGACGATGCCCGTGAGATAGATATTAGAGCAACGGGCACATTATTCAAGAACCTCAAAATTTCCTAAAGATAGGACGGAATCTTTGCAATGGTAAACATGCACTTTTCCAACGGGGCTACAGGAGGGAACCTTGTAAGAGGCGGACAAGGCAGACATCACGTGCCGCGGGGATTCATGTAATCTGACGAGCACATTATTATTCCTCCGTCAATTTTCATGATTTTCCATTTCGACTTGGGTTTATTGCAATTAATTTTGTGTTCTTGCTCGTGAGACGTGAATCTTAATACCCCGCACACCCCGCACACCTCGCAAAAACCGCATTTTGAGCTTGTGATATATCATCCTGACGCTCATATCGAGGGTTCTCACGTTTTGTTTTGAAAGTATCCACCTCATCTAGATAACTTACACATCACGATATAGGTCGCCTTTATCATGGCATCAGTTCTTAAACTGTCAGAAATCCCTACATTAACACGACTGTATCGGTCTGGAGTTCTTCGATCGTCGCGTCAACCAGTTGTCACCACACCTTCGAAGGTGATTAATGACATTATATCACATATAAAACATGACATTACCGAATTAGAAGTCGGATGTATCGTCAATGCTGCGAACCGAAGCCTCTTAGGAGGTGGAGGCGTCGATGGCGCGATTCATAGCGCCGCAGGACCACAGCTTTACGAGGAGTGTCTTACTCTCGATGGCTGCGAAACAGGGCATGCGAAAATCACGAATGGATATGAATTGCCTGCGGAAAAAATTATTCATGCTGTCGGACCAATTTATGTTAGGGCCAAACACGACGAGGCCGAGCAGCAGCTTCGTGGCTGCTACCGTCGAAGCCTTGAGCTAGCCGTTCAGCATGGGCAACGCTCCATTGCCTTTTCAGCTATCAGTACCGGGGTCTATGGATATCCGAATACTGAGGCGGCTACAGCCGCAATTGATGAAGTCCGAAAGTTTCTGAATAGCGGGGATAACCTTTCGAAATTTGATAGGGTGATCTTTTGCAGTTTCATGACTGTTGACCTGCTAGCATATGAACGCATTCTTCCGTATGTGATGTGTAGATTACATACTTGATGAAAAACAACTGACTGAACAATAGGGCATACTTCCCACCTGTCACCGAAGAGCTCGACGCTACCGAAGAAAATCAAGGCAACCAGACCCAAGACGGTCCGTAATGCTTCAATTCCGACCAAAAAATAAATATATGTATGATTGACATTGAAATTTATTAGATACCGTGATTGTTGACAAAAGTGAAAGCGAAGTTGATCTTGGCTTTGATACAGGGGACGAGCATGATTGGGAGGAGATTTCCGAGGCTGATAATGGTCATGAGGATTTCCAGGAAGAACTAGTACAGATTGGACAAGCTGATCAGGAGGCTTCGGTGGCGGATGTGCGGAGCATGCAGTCAAGTACTGCTGATTTCGATGATTTGACGGGACCAGCAGAGGCCAATGGTCAAAAGTGACGTTCTGATGTTTGCTACCTGAAATACCATGGTCAGCTGAAAATCGGTAGCGTTTTATGGCATTAGCTGATGGCAAAGTTCCACTTTTTACATAATCAATACCCTAGAAGTAATATCAAACAGAAACTTCAGTTGCTTTGAGTGAAAAACGGAGGCATATACTTTTACCGGTGTGATTTGCCAATGTTCTATAGTGCTTGTAGACTTCCGCATCCAGTATTCTAAAGAACGTCTAACACAATATTTGTGCTTATATTAGATCGAGTGCAATAAGATTTATGGGCAGTTCTGCCAGTCAATTTATTGATGTTATCAAAAAGGAGCCAGATCCACGAGATCACGTGGACACTAGCCTTTTGTATTTTTCAATATTGCAAGAGATTCCCTCTTCCTGAGTTACTCACTAGTCAACCAATTACTCAACCTAGTATTATCTTATTGAGGCTTTTTCATGTATCATCATACCGAATGGACCCCTGTTATCCCTACAAGATATCAATCGATACGTATAATTCTTATTGGATACTAGTTGATTGCTGTTTATCGAACGAGCTGGCAGCTGGTAATGAAATGTTAATGAAAGGTCAACCAAGAATCTAACTAATATTTCCCAGCTCAGGAGCACGCTTTCTGCCCCACAATTCCACACACGAAAACAGCTGGATATAGGGGATTCGTAACCATGGCTCTGCCAGCCTACTTGGGCTCTGCATAGAGGATAGAAAACCGCATGACAGGAGTGTATGCCTTGACCTCAGCCAGTTTTAGACCGGCACCATCGAGCAGGGAAATCCACTGGTCGAGAGTACGAATCTTAGCCCCAAACATAGCCAGCATCTGCAAATCGAGACCAGTAGGGTACAGGTTGGCCCCAGTATCGGGAAGAACAACTTCATCAAGGAGGATCTGAGAACCTGGGCTCAATGCAGGAACAAGATTCTTGAGTAAGCCAATAGCAGGGCCATCGTCCAGCGTTTGAAGGATCGCGTTGAGATAATAGTACTTAGCTCCTGTTGTCTTCGTCAGTATGATATAATATTGAATGATTGTCTGATTCTAACGAGAAGGGGGAAAGACGGACCCTTGATTGGTTGTGGCGTGAAGACATCGTGCGCTACCTTTTCGACTCCATCAATGGGTGGAGTGAATTTAACAGTCTCCGGACTATCTTCAAGAATAACACGTCCGGCGAGCTGCGGATATGCTCCTACCAAGCTTCTGGACTGTTTGCCTATATTTCCATTTATATCAACAAAAATGGTGCGATCAGCTGGTTCAGAGGCAATAATTTCATTGAAAGGAATGACACTGAGCCAGTCACCTTCCTTGTGCACGGACATTACTCCACGCAGCAACTTCAAGATGTCTGGGCGTTTCTTTGCCCAGGCAAAGAAATTGATGTGTGTATTTTGCGACTTGTGGAAGGAACTGATACCATTAGTTGGGCTCTTGTATTCATTTTCTTCGAGGAAATCTGGAAGGGCGTGAAAGGCGGGGTTGCTGATGGTATAGAAAAACTCTAGAGTGCTCGAAATTCCGTCATCTGCAAGGGTCTTCGTATGCTGAGTGGCTGTAAAGCGGTCCTTTCCAACCTCCTTGACAAAACGATGACCGGAGAAGTAACGCAAGAGACGTCCAACTAGGGAAGGGTCTGCGCCACCGGGTCTGGTCAACTCATCAACTGTTAGAGAAGACTCGGTTTCCGCCAGAGACTTGAAAAGACCGAGGCGGTTTCCGATCTTGATCAAACCAAGTATACGACCCTATCGAATGATGTTAGCGATGGTCTTTCATTTATGTAGGGAAAAAGTAGATTCTACATACAGTATCCGCAAGACGCCTCATGGTATCATGAGGGGTCTCTAGCTTTTCTGCGGTTTCCTGAAGAGAGTTTATGAGGAAGTGCCGACTAGACTCATCTAGCACCAGTCCCTCACCAAGAACAGGGTGAAGAAGCTTATCGAAGCCGGAACCGCCATGCTTGTTGTTGTTGTTGCTGGATCCATTGGCAGAAGATGATCCATTCACATGACCATTTACCTGACCGTTTGCATGACCGTTCGTGGTTTTTCCCTCGTCTTTTTTGTCGCTCATCATCTTGTCAACGTCTGGAGTGTGCCCCTCCAAGAATCCCAAGGAGAATAGCTGTGCTTTACTAAGCTTTTGGGTCTCGGTCTGCTTCAATCCAAGTTTCCCTCGCTCGACGATAGCTACCAATCCGTCAATTGTGTCCTTGGTGAAATTGTCGATATTGACCATATCCTCGTGACGCATCATCTTTCGTCCGCGCAGCATGTCCAATGCTTGGGATTCTTCTGGCGTGAGGGTTTTTTGAATCTCATCAATGGCTTTTACCGTTTTTTCATCTGTGGCCTCGGCATCATGAACATCAAGACTCTTCAGCTTCTCGACAAGAGATTCTTTCAGTGTTGGATCAATGTGAAGCCAAGAACGGAATGCAAACTCGACTGTCTTAGAGATTTCATCTTGAGTAAGTTTGCCCCTTGTGTCAGCATCAACCGTGCCCTGGATAACTTTTGCATTGTTAGTTTAACGTATCCAGCGCAGAATATACATGTAGCTTACTAGGTCTGTAGAGATCAAATGCTCTATCAAAACTATCCTCATCAAAGTCGCTAATCACAGGCTCATCCTGCAGGCGGATCTGCTTCAGTGCACTGCTGACTACGACCAAAAACCGGGTATAGCTCGTTGATGTCTTCTTAGAATGCCAAGCGGCAGCAGCATCCTCGGTGGTGTGACCTCGTATAGATGCCGCGACAGTCGTTGCTGCAGAGAGTCCACCATGGACAGCCAAATGCACACCAGTTGAGAAGAAAGGATCAATAAAGGCGCCTGCATCTCCAATTATCCGAGCATACGGGAATGCATAGTGAGATGCACTGTATGACCAGTCGGACGCAGATTTAATATCCGTGATAAGCTCAGCACTACCAATCAACTCTTTGATACCGGGTACCAGCTCTAATGACTGAAGGTAAAAGTCCTTGCTAGACGGTGAGCCGGCCTCTCTCTTCTTCTTGGTGGCCATCTCCTGGTTCTGGACGATACCAACCGAGTGGGTTCCATCGTGCAACGGAATGAACCAAACCCAACCACTGGCATCTGCAGTTTAAGCCCCAATATTAGCATTTTTATGGACTAATTGTATTTATCTCTTACCTCTCAGCGCCTCGAAGTAGGGCGAGCCTTGCCTAGGAGTACCGACGCCATAAGCACCGCAGCCTCTCCAGTAGGCCCAATTCGCAATGTTCTTGAGCCCTTGGTTGTAGTGACGGTTCTTCAAGTATTTAGTGCTAAGCAAACCCTGTCGCCCACTGGCATCGATGAGGTACGTGAAGGAAATGGTTCCAGAGCGACCATCCTTGGTGCTCCAGCCAGCGGAGACCGGGCGGCCGGGGTACTCGTGGCCATCGATGGTGCCTGCACTCCCTGGTGCGAATTCGACGGAGTTAACTTTCACGGCATCAAATATTTTGGCGCCAGATTCTCCAGCGTGTTTGAAAAGCAGCTCATCTCCTTCCGAACGGACCACATTCCAGGAATGTCCTTGAGGCCCTCCGGCGGCAATAAAGTCGGTATCTATCCAAGGAAGAAATCAGATTACCAATATTGAAATGCCTACCACATGAAACCCGGTAGGTATGGGGGGGAACTAACACGCTTCTGGTCGGCTCCAGTTCAATTTGAAAGCCGCGCCATTCTACCCCCCAACAGGTCAGCACAAATCTAAAGAACGATCTCTCGAGTTCACCTTGATTCTAAAACCGTGTGATTCCCATTTCTCGTAGGCGTCGATGTACTTCAGAAAATAGCGCAGGGATGGAAGCATGCTCTCTCCGATATGGTATCTGATGCAGAACTCATTGTAAGCATCGGGCTATTCGGCTCTTGGAGAGCCCGACCTAGGGCTCCAGGGCTCAGGAGGGATCGCCTGCAGCTTACCACTGTGGCAGATACACAAGGGCTTGCCCAATAATAGCTCACAGATGGGATGACGCCTTACCTAGGGAACTTGTCCGCCTCCAGAACCACCACGTCAATCCCTTCTCGTGCCAGGGCGGAGGCGGCATAAGAACCAGCCGGTCCACCGCCAACAACAAGTACAGTGGTTGTTTGCGGAATGTAAGCCATCTTGCTTTCTATATTCGGTTTTCTATTAAGCTCAATTCAATACTATGTGGGCTTTGTTTCAATGGCTCGCAAAAAGACTACACACCCTCAAAGCTACTCGTCTAGGCTTCATTATAAGGACATCCTTCGTCTACACAAAGAGTCCTTGTGCTTCTCTATCGTCCTGAAGATACACCCGGTTCGACTACCGCGCTGAAGTTTCCGGTTCCGTGAAATGATTACGACCGACTATGCTCGTCGGCGAGACGGAGCCGACCTTGACATAGCAAAGCGGCTCCCGGGATTTTCATTGGCTGGTCGGATTCCGGTCAGCCAATAGAATTCGCAGAAGCGGCTCGCCAGCCCTAATTTATTGCTCGCATGCAATGAATTATTTCTAATCAACAGCTGTAAGGAAATTACCCCTTTTGAGCCTTTCCAATCTACAAACATGGCCTTGATAAACATCCATTCCGCACTCACACCATGTCTTTACGACTTGCCATCCCGCTCCGAGCTGATCCCTCTACCTGCTTTTACTGGCGTGTTCCGAGACCACCGCCTGTCACTAAACTGCCCTCGATACACTACGTACCGGAATCATGAGTAACTCTTCTACCGAAGCACCTGATATTCATGGTCAGGAAGCCGATAAAGATGGTCCAGCCTCCAAGCCAGACTTTGCCCGGTCGGCTGAACTCTCTCTGGCCGAGAAAGGAACGCCTCCCGACTTACCGGCCCATAATCTTCACGCCTTTCCGGAGGGAGGCACGGATGCCTGGCTGACCGTTGCAGGTGCTTCAGCATCTCTTTTTGTTTCCTTTGGTTGGATCAATTCTATTGGTCTCTTTCAAGAGTTTTTTCAGGATGATTTACTTCCTGAGTACACACCGTCTGAGATTGCATGGATCCCCTCTTTAATGTGTACGTGTATACAGTATGCACAATATGACTTATAGGGTATCACGCTGACAGCTGATAAACTTTATTTCTGTAGTACTTTTCATGTTCATCGGTGGCATTTTTATCGGGAAAGTTTTTGATGACGATGGTCCCCGATACTTGCTTGCCTTTGGCACGTTTCTTCACGTTTTAGGTCTCATGCTTACCAGCGTATCGTCTCAATATGTTCAAATTATTCTATGTCAGGGCGTTGTTTCTGCTCTAGGGAGCTCTATGATAATGTTCCCAGCAGTGTCATGCGTAAGTGACCTCGAGAACTATCTGTTAGTGACTCATGCAACCATTACACAAGATAACCGTACGAATCTAGGTTCAAACATGGTTCCGTGAGAAGAGAGGACAAGCAATGGGCCCAGTGATGGGCTCTTCTTCCCTTGGCGGCATTATATTTCCCTGCATGGTGACTAGCCTTTTGCCTCAAGTCGGGTTTGGCTGGACGTATAGGATATGTGCCTTCCTGATATTGGCGTTGTGTGTCTTTGCCAATTTTACCATCAAGTCACGCTTGCCTCCAAACCCAACAAAGTTTCAGATAATTAACTATCTACGTCCCTTCAAAGAACCAACATTTGTATTTGTCAGCTTGGGAATCTTCTTCTTTTGGTGGGGAATGTTCATTCCCATGAACTTTATCGTTGAGGCTGCTCTGCAGCGAGGTATTTCGGTGCATTTATCTCGGTACCTTGTTGCGATTCTGAACACTACTGGGTGAGTTTCTATATTTCATACTGGTAGCTTTTAAATTGTGAATGGACTGTATCGGGTACTAATGAGCATGTAATCACAGGGTGCTTGGCCGTGCAGTTCCTGTAGCTTTGGGTGACAAGCTAGGTCATTTCAATGTGACAATAATCATGGCTATCTTCACCACTGTGTTAGTTCTAGCTCTTCTAATGCCAACAACCGGGCAGGCTTCGATCTTAGCTTTCACTGCTTTGTTTGGGGTTGGGTCTGGTGGTGTCATCGGTCTCGCTCCAGTTATATGCGCCCATGTATCTCCTATTCGAGAAATTGGAGCTCGTATAGGCACTGCCTACTTCTTTGCTTCATTTGCCGCTCTGACTGGCTCTCCCATCGGAGGCCAGATCGTTGTTGACAGAAAGGGGAAATACTTCGATACTTTTCTTTTCGCAGGTGTCTGCTGTGCTATCGGCACTGTTTCTTTTATCATCGCACGCACTACCCATGCTGGGTTCAAACTCGGCAAAGTTTAAAGTTGGTTGTTTCTACAGATATATGAGGAAAGGTTTTATTTATCTCATGACACGTGCAAATTCATGCGGTAACTGCCTCATAATTGGACGGATTAAATAGATTTGTCGGTTTTTGACTGATTATAATGAGCTAGAAATTGTTTTGTTATATTTATGTAAACAGACACATGCACTGTTGTGGGTCATCGAGTGAGAGTACGCAATACCAGGGAAAATGTATTGTTATTCATCAGTAATTGTGAGATAACGTGGATTTTTTTCTACGAAAGACATCAATCGATGCTTTAGAATGAATGTTCACTTGCAGATGAAGATGCTTTTTATTAATCCAACTTAATCCTGTCATTAAAAATAGTTTCATGCTTCAAGTAATCGAGATCCGTTGCCTACAAGGATATTAATTATTATTGTAAATGAGAGACTGAGATCTACATTGACTTTGCAAGGAGTATCTATTCGAGAGCATTTCCATCCTAATTAAGTTCATTGGGCCAGAAAAGAGAGTAAAATTAGTAACTTGATTTGCCTAAGACACATTACGAGCTGCAAGTAATTGATAGCATCATTTATCTTTAGCTTCCATTGTGAATTTGAAAATTACAAGCGTTGTTCTCCACGTTTCATTGGAATAAGATGCATGAAAACCAACACTCTTCTAACATATTTGTCATAAAGAGCTCTCATATTATAGGACCATCCTTTCACCCACTGACATGCACACCAACGTTTAATATCCACGCTAAGATACACGACGTTTCTGGCAATGTCAACCATGCTGCATAAGCTTATCTGGTGAAGATAGGCTAGGTATGCAACTTGCTCTACATGTGGAAACGATGCGAACAGCCAGTAAGCTGAGTGTAATTTTCTTCCAACACCAGACTAGCGGAGTCCGATAATTATCGGATTTAGATTTCCGTACTATTTATCGGTTTGCTATACTTTGTCTCAGCTTAGCCCGTTAAGATGTTAATTTTGTCGAATGCTTGTCTGAGACCGATAGATTCGCAGTATTGGGTACTGGTTGAATTCTGATGTTACAGACAAACTCAAAGCGGACCGGACGATATTAGCTTTATTGCAGTTGATACGGTTAAGTCAGCTTAATTTCATTTATATGCGTTAAACCAAAAATAACAATAAGGATGTCACATACTTTGCCGCAAGTCATTATACTACCAGAAAATTTGATGATTCAGAATGGTATCAAACACGCAAGAGGGTAGAGAAAAGCATTCTTATAATGCATTTAGTGATTATCTTTCAGCACAAAGAGGATTAATTCCTGAACTTCCTCCCGTGACCCATGTGACATCTCGAGTTATTAGAATTCTGGGAGGGAACCCAGGAGAGATGCAGTTACAAGGAACCAATACATATCTATTGGGCACTGGAAATTCCAGAATACTGGTTGATACTGGCCAAGTAAGCTTTATGCAATTTCTCATATTCCATTTCAGAAGATTAAAAACATGTTTTAACCCGAGTTTGGGCTTAGGGATTTAAATCTTGGATTGAGAGTTTGATCCAGTATCTGAACAGCAAAAACCTAGACATTTCTTTTGTTCTCCTCACACACTGGCATCAAGATCATACAGGCGGTGTTCGAGATCTGATTTTCCATAAACCACATCTCGCGTCTCGTATTTACAAAAGCAATCCCGATCGTGGTCAGATACCCATTGCAGATGGGCAGATCTTCCATGTTGAAGGCGCGACTTTAAAAGCGATTCTAGCTCCAGGCCACGCTTTTGATCACACCTGTTTTGTTCTAGAAGAAGAACAGGCTCTATTCACAGGAGATAATATTCTCGGGCATGGATTTACTGTTATTGAAGACCTGGGAGCGTATCTCTCAAGCCTAAGATATATGGAGAGCCAGAGATGTCTCGAGGGTTACCCCGGCCATGGAACGGTGATTGAAAATCTCGCATGCAAAATAGGCCAATATATTCGACGCGAAGAACTTCGCATTAACCAAGTGTATTCACTACTAGTGAAAAAAAATGTTTCTCAACAAGGCTCTCTGAGAAAGTCCAGTTTCACCAATCGAGAGCTTGTAACACTCCTTTATGGTGAAGTGTCCGACTCGTTGTTTGAGATTGCCTTGGGGCCGTGCATAAATAATTGTTTATGGAAATTGGCAGAAGATGGAAAAATAGGATTTGAGATTAGAGGGTGTAATAGGGTTTGGTACGCTCATTCAAGTGTTTTTCTTGGGAACTAGATTTATTTCATTGCGGATACATCAATTGATATATCGGATATACGTCTGTCAATCTGGTGGTGGATTCCTCTAACCTTGGAAATCTACGATATACAACTTTTTATTACTAAAGAGAAAACCTAAGCAAACTAGAATCTCGTTTTTCTTCAACCCAATAGTGTGTTACGTATAGTACTTTTAATTTCGGTCTATTGGTTATCATCCTTATGAATAGGATAATTCCAAACAATTGTGGGATAGAACCGTTTGGAGTTAATACAACGCATTCGTCTCCATAACGCATGCATTCTCATTCTTAAGTTCATTACACAATTTGCTTTAATTATAGACCTGATAAAGTTCTTTAGCCTTTAGGGAGAGCTCTGGGTGCTCTAAGCATGCCAGAAGAGACAGAATCATCGGAGTAAGTAACTCTATCTGATTATCACTGTCCGAACTGTACCGGAACCCGAACCCAGTATTTTCCGGAATCCGGATTTTCCTGGGCAGCAAGATCGGGATGTGTTAAGTTGATATTGGCCGGGTTTAGATTATGTATTATGCCGCAAAACAGACATTCAATAGTTGGAAAATTATCGGTAACCCTAGAAATATCTTGCCATAGTTTTCAGGGCTTTCAAATAAGGATTATAACAAACCATATTCCTTCAAAAACGGTTTGGAATTGCACGAGGCCCTTTAGAGTCTGAAATCTCGGTCTATTTGCAAGCATCATTTTGTCTCCGCAATGGAAACCCATTCTCAATCATCTATGGTTTCTTTTGGAGCGGAGTGTACCACTAAACTTCTTCTTTTCAGCCATGAATTTCCTGCCGATGACGTCCAAGAGCTTTTTCGTGGTCTGCATAGACACAGCAAGGGAACGAAATTCCCTCTACTTGCAACTTTCTTGACGGAATGTACTCGAGTCTTGAAAGAGGAAATCTCGAAGTTGCCGCGAGAGCTTCAAGATGATATTCCTGCATTCCACTCAGTCACAACCTTTGCTGCATATTTCAATGAATTAAGAAAGGGCCCTTTGGGTGGCGCATGGGAAGGGGCTTTTCTATGCATCTATCAAATTGCTATGTTTATAGGGTCCGTAAGCACCTCATCCCATTCAAAATTACAATTATCTCTAACTTTGACGAGTTTTGTAGATATTTTGAAGCCAATGACTTAGATTATGATATTCCCAACAGGAGTGTCACAGTCGTCGGAATGAGTATTGGCCTATTTGCGGCTTCAGCTACTGCGGCAGCCTCATCTCTCGCAGAGTTAGCTCTTACTGGTGCAGAGAGTGTACGGGTCTCATTTGCCTTCTGCACCCATGTGCGCCGTACGTCCGATTTGCTGGAGACACCAGGTGTGGATGAGAATCTCTCCAGCTGGGCCTATGTGGTCATGGGGTTATCTGCAGATAAAATTCAAGATGAGTTAGATCAGTACAACAAAGAGACGGTATGCTCACAATCCTTTGTTCATATCAATCAATGCTGGATTACTCACACCATACCTTTACGTACAGAGAGCTTCGAAGCTCAATAAGTTGACCATTAGTCATACTGACATCAATTCAGTCGGTATAACTGGCCCGCCAGCACGCCTTCGACATTTATTTCAGCGCTCCGAAGTTCTGAGATACTCTAAGCATTCCTCGCTTCAAATCCACGGAGGGCTATGCCATGTTCCAGACATCTATGACGTTACAGATGTAGAAGCTATAATGAATACATCGTCCATAGAGGCATGGCATCATCGTCTTTTGCGACTACCTCTTCTCTCCCCACATACTGGGATGCCATTTCCTGCAGAAAACGCAGCTCACTTGGTCGAATTGATTGTAAAGGAGGCGCTGATGAAACCTCTTCACTTCGACAATTTAGTTGATGGAATCTTGAACATAATGTCTAGCCCAGGTTTAGTGGAGTGTGACGTACTGCATTTCCGTACGTCTATCATTTCAAAAGGTCTTATATCTACCCTCGAATCGAAACTGTCTAAAATCCAGATATCTTGTTACGATATCGTTGACTGGATACAGCAAGAGTATGTAAATCCACCCCGACTTCTGAAAGACTCAAAACTGGCAATTGTCGGTATGGCCTGTCGCATGCCGGGAGGGGCCAATGACCATGAGCTCTTCTGGGAGCTACTCGTAGATGGACGCGATGTCCATACTCGAGTTCCTGCAGACCGATTTGACTTGGAAGCTCATTACGATCCTACTGGGGCTATGGAAAATTCTACAGATACCCCGTATGGGAATTTTATTGATGGGCCCGGTTTATTCGACCCCGGGTTCTTCAATATGTCCCCCCGTGAAGTAAGTTAAGCCGTTTTAATCCCAAGTTACGAATATAACTAACTCTATATTTTTTTTTCTCTCTCAAAGGCTGAGCAGACAGACCCTATGCAGAGATTAGCTCTTGTGACAGCCTACGAGGCACTTGAAATGGCTGGTTTTGTTCCCAACCGGACTGCATCATCAAATATGAAGCGTGTGGGGGTTTTCTTTGGGCAAGCAAGCGACGATTACCGCGAGGTGAACGCTAATCAAAATGTCAGTACGTATGGAATTCCTGGAACGGAAAGAGCTTTTGGCAATGGACGTATAAATTACTTTTTTAAGTTCCAAGGTCCCAGCTTCAGCTTGGATACTGCCTGCTCTAGCGGTCTAGCAGCCGTAAATGCGGCCTGTTCTTCTCTTTGGGCTGGGGAAAGTGATCTTGTTATTGCAGGTGGCCTGAATGTCATTACTAACCCAGACATCTATTGCATGCTTACAAAAGGTCACTTTCTTTCTAAGACGGGGCAATGCAAAGTCTGGGACGAGGGAGCGGATGGATATTGTCGTGCTGATGGTATTGGCTCAGTCGTGATCAAGCGCCTCGAGGATGCTATCGCTGATAACGACAAAATTCTTGGTACGATTGCTGCAGGTGCAACGAACCACTCATGCGATGCAGTTTCAATTACACATCCTCATGTAGGGGCGCAGAAAGATAATTACCGGCAGGTGATACTTCAAGCAGGAATCAATCCCCTTGATGTCAGCTATGTTGAACTTCACGGAACTGGCACACAGGCGGGTGACGCTGTTGAATCCGAATCTGTGTTGGAAATATTTGCCCCAGTGACCCCAAAGCGTCGGCCAGAGCAGCGACTGCATCTGGGTGCGGTTAAATCAAATATTGGCCACGGTGAAGCGGCTGCAGGTGTTGCTTCGTTGATCAAGGTTTTACTGATGTATCAGAAAAATTTGATCCCACGCCACGTGGGTATCAAGAGCAACATCAACCCTGCAGTAGCTAAGAATCTGGAAAAGAGAAATGCAGGTGTGGTTTTTGAGAATACTCCGTGGCCAAGGCCAGAGGGAGGAAAAAGATATGCCATAGTCAACAGCTTTGGAGCTCATGGGGGAAATACAACGCTTGTGCTAGAGGATCCACCAAAGAAAAGAGGGACAGATATCGTTGGTGACTCCTTAGAGGTGCATCCTATCACTATTTCCGCGAAAAGTAAAGTATCATTGAAAGGAAACATCGAGGACCTAATTCAGTACCTGGTTCAGAACCCAGACTCTAGCCTACAAGATCTATCCTATACTTTGATGGTACGCCGTATTCATCATCCCCGTCGGATTTCGACATCGGTATCTAGTATCAGCCAGCTGCAGGATTTCTTGAAGAACTCTATTCAGTCGTCTGATGATGTTAAATCTGTCTCCTCAGTTGCACCAAAAATGGTGTTTGCATTTACTGGACAAGGGTCCTTCTATCGTGGTGCCGGCCAGCAGCTTTTCCAAAGCTTTCCCTACTTCAACCAGCAGGTTCGACAGCTGGATCACGTAGTTCAAAAACTTGGTTTTCCAGCTATCATACATGAAATTGAGGGTACCAAGATATCCGACGAAGAGGTTGTATCGCCCATTATCACCCAATTGGTCATCCTTGTCCTCCAAATTGCTCTAATAAAGTTTTGGAAAAGACTAGGGCTCAGCCCTGCAGTGGTTATTGGTCACAGTCTTGGTGAATATGCAGCCATGGTGGCCTCAGGGGTACTGTCACCTTCAGATGCTATCTACTTGGTTGGAAAGCGAGCAGAACTTCTGGTAAAATACTGTAAGCCCAGGAGTCATATCATGCTATCGGTCCGAGCTGGTCTCGACGAGGTCAATCGACTGGTGAACAACCAGGTGTACTTTGAGATATCATGTTTGAACTCGTCCCAGGAGACCGTCATAAGTGGCCCAAGAGAAGATATTGGTGCGATCCGGACGTTAATCGAAGCAGAGGGGCTCAAATGCCTCGCTTTAGACATCCCCTATGCCTTCCACTCCGGCCAGCTAGATGCGATACTTGATGAGTTCGAGGATGCTGCAAGCCACATTGTTTTTAAGCCTCCTACTATTCCGATTGTTTCGCCTCTCCTTGGCCAGAGTATTTTTGATGGGAAGACAATAAACGCAAAATATTTGCGTCGTGCTTCTCGCGAGCCAGTCAATTTTGTGATGGCACTTGAATCTGCTGCCTCTGCTGGCATCATAGATGACAAAACTATCTGGCTTGAAATTGGTTCTCATCCAATCTGCAATGCATTTGCTCGTAGTCATAACGCAAATTTGAAAACTTTCATATCGCTCCAGAAAAATGAACACAATGTCACCACGGTTACTACCACTCTTACTGGTTTGCATGCTGTCGGTCTACCTCTTCGCTGGGGTGAGTATTACCGGGACAATGAACGCTCTTACAATCTCTTGCACCTCCCACACTACCACTGGAATAATGAAAACTATTTCATTCCTTATACTGGAACGTGGACTCTCGAGAAAGGCCGTTCCAAATATTGCTCTAGTGAACCTCTCGTCTCACCTGCAATATCGTCTTTACAGAGCACCTCAGTGCAACGTGTGATTATTGAAGAACTTCAAGAGTCTACGGGCCATCTTGTTGCGGTAACCGACATACAGAGACCGGATTTCTTAGAAGCGGTGAATGGACACAAGATGAATGGACGGGGTGTAGTTACCGGGGTAAGCTTTCCTCTTCTTTCATCTGTATGGTGGCTTGGGCTAACCTATCAATGTCTAGTCTATTTGGGGAGAAATCAGCCTTACCGTCGGCGAGTACTTGTATAAGCGTCTAGTTCCAGAAGCGAAGACGGTCAATATGAATGTCGCTGAAATGGAAGTACTTGAATCCCAGCTGCCCAATGATGACAACACAAAACCACAACTGATTCAAATCGAGGCATTCATTGACCTCATGGATTCCTCCACGGCAGTCAAATGGTATAGTATAAAGTTGGATGGCAGTCGATCGGAATATGCATTTGCATCCGCCACCGTATTCTACGAAGACCCTAAGGCGTGGAAAACCGAATGGCGGAAAATAACACACCTACTAGAAGAACGCATTGCGACGCTATCATCCATGGCAGCCAGCAGATCCGCCAATAAGCTAACACGTAACATGATCTACCAGCTATTTCAAAATATTGTTGACTACGCAGATGTATACCGTGGCATGCAATCCCTGGTCTTGAATGGGCTCGAGGCCTTTGCAGACGTTGAGCTCACTCCGGATCGTCATGGGTCGTGGCACACTCCACCGCATTGGATTGATAGCGTCTTCCAGATGGCAGGTTTTGTCATGAACGGTGGCGACGAGACAAACACAAGAGAATTCTTTTATATCACCCCGGGATGGGATGATCTTCGCATCGCAAAGCCCCTTGCGCCAAATATTCCTTATCAGAGCTATGTTCGCATGACACCATCCGAGGACGAAGCAAACACTTTTATTGGGGATATTTACGCTTTGCAATCTGGAGAAATTGTCGGGGTTTGCGGGGGTATTAAATTTAGGAGAGTTCCTCGAGTACTCATGCAGCGTCTATACGCAGGTCCACGACAATCTCAACCGGTCGACTTACCATCTCATCATACCGCTCCTCAGGTGGCGCCCACAGCCGATTCAAAGGCTCTGAGACAAGCACGACGCACAAGAACGCCACCGTCGGCTCCGGGTAGCTTGTCTTTTCCTGTTCCAATTACGTCTTCTGTGGCCGGAACACGCTCTAAAAAACCTGCGCCAACTCCTGCAGCAAAGCAAGAAGTGACGTTTCCTTCTTTTGTAGATACAAACAATACGGCCTCTACTGAGAGTAGTGTCAAGCAGCCGCAAGACGAAGTTGTCGTTAGTTGCATGAATCTCATTTCTCGAGAGACTGGGCTGGATATCAAAGAATTTGTTGACGAAGCTTCGTTTGCCGAGCTCGGGATTGACTCTCTCATGTCGCTTGTCTTATCTGAGAAGCTTTTGAATGAGCTAGGAGTCGAGGTCAAAAGCTCCATTTTCCTTGAATGTCCTACGGTAATCGAATTCACGAATTGGTTGACACAGTATCGTTAGACATGAGTAATATTTACTTGGAATTATACAAATTCACCTTCTTGTTTTGCTCAAACTGATTTTATTTGCTCAGAATGAGATAAGATTGCCAATAAGTGCGAATATGATTGGTTTTTGAGTTGCTTTTGTTGCCTTTCAGTGCTTCTAGGCATTATGGGACTCCATTTTTGCTTTTTCTCCTCTCTTCGACCCTTTTGATTACAAATTGATCTTAAATTACTTTTCTTTGGAAAAAAAATAATCAAGCTAAATATATTCTGATATTACCCAAATAAATCGACTGACGATATTTGGGGTTATCAATAGCTATTGGATTATTACAGCATCTGGGTATTTTAAATATCGGTTTGGATCATGCCAGCAAATATCGATCTTGAGAAATTGATACAGATACTAATCGAATAGACTAATGGATCAATGGTCTCCTGATATTAGAATTAATGAACATTATTGATGTCTTCAAACCTTCATTTGCTACCGCGCACATGGGTTGCATAATACCCCTTCTCCTCGTCCAGCAAAGCTTTCATTTTGTTTTAGCTACCTATAGCCAAGATTCTGGAGTCATAGCAGCACTGTTAAAACCTCCCAATGTAAGGCCGGATATCCAACTCGTGCGTAAATGCTGATCTAGGTTGCGTATGTAAATGCCAGGAGCTTTCTGCGATCTTTGCAGGTAACAATCGATATTAATAGGTTGCCCTCTTCCAGACTTGAATATATTATAATGGCAAGGACCAGACTTACTGCATCGGGGCTTATTTTGCTGTCCGGCCCATGATTATAGATGTTTTCCCGTCCTGGTATATCAATAGCGCCATCAATAATGATGTGTGCTACATGCACGCCGACCGGCGAAAACTCTCTGGCCACCGTCTGAGTCAAGGCTCGTTGGCCATTCTTTCCAGCTGCAATATCTCCAAAGCGTGCTCCTCCTCTGGTGGATGCTGTGGCACCAGTAACTATTAGGGTTGGTGGATGGTTTGAAATTTTTACCGCATCAGCTAAAAGAGGCACCACTCTTTGAGCGAAATGAAAAAATCCACGACTTTCATTGTTAGCAATTCAGAGAAATAAAACACGGATTAATCAAGGACTGGGAAGTATATTAAGAACTTACATATTCCCGTTTAAACTGCTATCGAGCTCTTCCAGAGTAAGATCCAAGAAGGGTTTGAGACTTGGCCGGCCATTTGGACGGACATTGTATATGGCGGCTGCGAGATATCGGCCTGGAAACAGTTCCTTGCTTATTTTCTCAAAGGCAGCGTCGAGAGAGGACCTATCTGTTGCGTCGGTTGCGATTCCGATCGCTTGTCCACCGGTATTATTGATTTCTGCAACGACGCTATCGTAGCTTTCACCACTACGAGCAAGGAGGACCACAGGATACGCTTTTGCGAATCTTGTTGCGATAGACCGTCCAGTTCCAGGGCCGACCCCAGCAATAACTGCGTAAGCATTTGACATGATTCGTTAAATATTACTTTTAGTAATATACTGGAGAACAAGAATTCGGAAATATCATATGCTGTTATGCTTAATTAAAAGAGCCTTCATTTTTTCCCCCTCGTCTGTATTTCTAATAGCTAGATTAAAATTCAAAGGCACAGTTCAAGAAGGATTCTCGTGACTCGATTCCGCTTAAAGCAAGATTCTAGACCCAGCTAAATAGAGATTAGATCACGTTATAAAATTTCCGAACATACCAGAGTCGATAGAGTGAGTCCGTCGTTGGCCAACTGCGTAGGCTTGTTCGGCGCGAGTGTCATTCGTTTCGACTATCAGCTGTCACTTGTGGACAGCTTAAGCCTGATGGGAACAATATTGCACCATATTTGCAATGAATGGCACCAAAACATCCCTGTCTTAATACATACAGGGCCGGTAAGTTGGCTTGTCGGCCTCCGCTTGTGGCTGAAAGTCGGCGACAGATTGTCCGCTTTGCCGATGTGGAGAGTTGAGAATGTCACCTCTGTATGGAATGAATGGCACAAACACAATGTGTAGATAGGAGGCAATTTTTGAATCATTTTAGAAGCTTTGTGGATTTCTTCTAAACCATTAACGGAAAATGCAGAGTTTTTGGCTAGCAATCTTAACGATATTGACGTTAAGATTTCCTGCTAAAATAGTAACCAATTTATAGTGTCAAATATCAATTGTTAGGTCTGGTGACGACGTCGCGTCTCGCTAAATGGAACTACTCAACCAGAGCATCTATTTTTGTCGTTCAAACTCGATGACTATTATTCGCAATTTCCGCAAGAAATCTTGCATTACGTATTATGATTCTCCCGGCTGATTCTCATGCAAAAAGTGCCACTTGGTTGCAACTTGGAAGTATGTATTAGTAAGGTGGCTGAAAATCCTGGACCTAGCTATCAAATGGCGATATAAGCTAGATTTCAGGGTTCATTTGATTAAGTGATATCAGTTGATACCCCATGTAGTGTACCGATTTTCTTCCATAAAACCTGTACCCTGTTAAATTTTGCGAATAGTAATTCACAAAAGGCCCCCCTAAGCGATTCAGAATATATAGCAAGCATTAGTAGCATAATTCATGGTGGACGGGGAAATTTTATAGTTATGTAATGAATTGAAGTCCTTGCGATCTATATATAGGAGCAGAAACACTTCAAATGTTTAGATAGTTGACGGATGCACTCGAAAAGATAACTTCGAGCATATATCAAATGTATATTTGTTTCTAGACAACTGCAGGTATATATAATCAAATGAATGGATTTTCAACCGATATGTTTCACGGTATGATAGTCCTAGGCAGAAATTGATTCAAAGGTTCCGACAATCGGTTTCCTGTCAGTTGACCACATCCATGGCAATGGTTTGCGGAGAGACCTGAAGCCAACAGGTGAGTGACATGCCGTTTCTGCCGAGAGAGGAAATGTTTACTCTTCAAGTCTGTTCTCCAAGCTTTCCGGCTGTATATCAAACCCGTCTCAGGACTTAAGAATGAACGATTTATGAGGAACATAAGAAAAACAAAAAGAAAATAAAATCGTCTTTGGAATTTCTAACCACCACAGCCTACGCTGATGGGGGCAGTCATGAACCCAGAATGTCGACCATTCGCCAAGCGCGTTGCCTCTCCTCGAACCTTCTGTAACTGATGAGCCAGATAGTTCACTAATCGGTCTCTAACTAAAGCCATGGGGTCGTCGTCCTCTGACATCGGGGGCGACGGCTCTCCAAGATGTGTTGCTAATATTGGTTTCGAATTCGAATCGTTGATGCGTTGGGAGAAGATAGCAATCAAAGAACCAAGCTCTTGTAAGTGTGCCAATACCAAGTTAACCATGGTCTGGGTACCAATTGGGTCATCTAACGCATAGGTTCCAATAGTAACAGTTTGACGCAGCACTTTTTCTCTAGGTGGCTCCTTACTGTCTCCTCTTGATCTGTTTTGGGATGATGATGGCGGCCGACTAGACTCATGAGAATGATTCTGGTTCTGCTCGCTGCGAACTAGAGCACGGTACCATTTTATAAGTTTGTTGCAGATTGTGGTGACGACCAATTGAAGCTGAGGTTTAGACGAGCAGGAGCAGTGAATTATTCTGGACAAAGATCGTATTGCTTCAGTGTTTTTGGTCAAGGCAGAGCCAGTCAGACGCGGTCCATTCTGTTTCAGTCTACCAACGGGCGACACAGCCTTTTCCACAGTAGATATGCATGCTGTCGATGGGATATGCAGCAACTTAAGCGTCTGTTGAGCGAGTGCAAAGCAGCAAGCATGTGGAACGTGATTCGAATGGCCTGCTTTTCTTCCTCCGGTCCATTGCAACTGGGAGGATGAGGAGTTGCTTACATTGTAATTTCGCCTTGGTGTTGAATTTGGGGTGGTAATTGGAGTTTCCAGGTCCATAAGTGGAGGGAGAGCACAGCACGCCAGATTATCGTCGATGTCGACATCAAGTTCAAGCGCCGCCAGGGACCTGTTTTCATCTTTCTCTAATGGTGCAGTGTTGGGTGTCTCTTCAATGTGGTTCGCTGTTGGCACCGTGAGATCTGAGGTAGAGAACGCGCCCAACAACACGGATTCATCTACGGCTTCACCATTGTAATCAGACGAAAAAAGAATGTCTGGACAGGGAGCAGCCGAGTATGTGTGCCTGGCCATCTTCATAGCTGAGCCATCTGACAGTAATGGCTCTTCAGCGAGGCCTAGATCTGTCAGACTGGGACGGTTTCTTTTCAGAACGGACCCCGCGCCGGACCAGTTGCTGTTGCGATGCTGAACGAACATGGAGAGTTGGTGAGACAGGGTGGTTAAGACGATAGAATTACTGTGGTGTCAGAGTCGGTCATATTTTCTGGCATTATTATCGTTCTTTTAATCTTTTCTCTTCACCTGGATTTAGAATGCCATATCTGCTCCCCAACGAAATGAGACAAAAGACCAACTTGCTATCAATGCTGGCGCTACCCCGGAAAAGCTCAAGCGGACGGCCCAGGATTTGGAATCGGCCAGTAATCCCAGCCGCTATTATCGCTGGTAAGGATTCATCTAGCCAGTGAGATGAGCGAATGGGTTCTTCCATGCAGCCGATCATGCATGCTATGCAGAGCTTCGTATTGTCGTGAAATTTGTTTGGAGAAAAGAAGTCAAAACTATCAACTTGGCTTTTCTTTTTTTTGCAAGGGCCAACACTCACTTGATTTGCACATACGATTAACCCCACTCGTTATTGGCCTCTTCTTACGCCCTACGCGGCCATGGGTCAGTGCTAGTTCGGGTTAGATAGATTTATGTGTTGGGAGTAAGGATTTGGTAAGACAGCGGCTATGATTATGGACATTCAATTGGCTAGAATGTACCTAGTTCAGGACTGTCTGTTGGTGGCCTCGGGATATCACACCATTGTCCCCATTCTCCAGTCATGTATATGTCAAAGTTGGGATGAATTGGTACTAAATACGCTAGAGATGCAGAAGAAGTTTTGTCAACCCACGCCAAAGTAGTTCCTCGCCACGTGCAAGTGTCTTAACCTGGGACTAATGCAGTCACTATCATCAGATATTACTCCTAACGTTTTGGCTAGCGGTTCGGAAGATTGTCTGACGATTGACAAAGTACAGCATTGCAAGGTTCCGGGTAAGGTTAACTTAGAAACATTTTACACTAGAGACTGAGCTGATATCAAGAACGGTTTTCTCGGGACCAGACAAGGGCCTTATGAAGAGATGTTTGCCATGTGCCAACTAACTCGGTTGGGCATGTTAATATGATTTTGATTGCCAGTCACGGTCAACACGAATAGTAGCTTCATATTGCGACATGAGAAACGGCTGTTGGGCGGATCTCATTGAGCTGATAGCGTGATCAGAAGATTCTAGGCGCGTAACACCATCAATGGCTTTGAGGGAGAGGGTAAGACAGCGTTTGTATGAGATATACGAGCTAGTAATTTGAATTACCACATATGTTTAATGTTACGGACTCTTGATTGCTTACATAGTCCTCGGCTTCAGGGTTAAGCTTCGCCCATGGACCAATCAAACACATTAGGATTGTCACTGTTTGATAATCCTTGGATGCGAGCCCGTATCGGCGACTTAAGACTAGCCCACTTATCTTATAGATGGATGTTATTGAATTAGGGGTCCTATGGAACTTTCTCATGGCATATAATAATAAGACTCGTATACCGTATACAGAGAGGACCTAGCACCTCCGCACATCCAGATTGGACGCTGGTTGGAATTCACAAGTAAATCCAATAAGTAATAAAGCGCTAATGCCGCCCACTAATCGGCGGGCGACAGGGCTCTTTGTAAGCATTTTGTAGCCTGTGACTGGCATCAGCTGCGAAGTACCATTAACAATCTGGAGTGATAAGCCGGCCATTTTTTCTTTCTTTGTCTCTCACGCTCTTCCTTCGTCGCTACGTATATACGGATTCGTTCATAATCTCTCCACCGACTCATTATTACTAGTTCCGAGCTGATATTTGACATCCGAGGTATTGTTCTGGCTGCTCTCTGTTCAGGCTGGACGGATTGCTCTTCACAGAGCTTTCTTCTCTTCGTCTACAGTGGTCCTACAATTAAATTTTGTGACGAGTGTACAGGCACTATCATATTTAAATTTATTGAATATACATCTGTTTGTCTTGTTAACACCAGCTAACGTCCCCATCCCAACACTGTTATGGATGGATATACGCGAAAGGACCCCGGCACGGGTCCTTCAACGCAAAAGCTCAAAGACTCTTGTGATATGTGCTCAGCTTCCAAAATTCGTTGCGATAAGCAGAAACCGAGGTGCGGCCGTTGTATCAAACTCAACTATCCATGTTTCTATAGTCCGGCACGTCGCATGGGCAATTCCCACCGCCGCAAGGCTAATACCACCACTGCTGCTACTACATCACCGCACCCGGATCGGTATCTAACTCTTCAGCCTAGAACAACTGTCAACGGATTGGCCGCCTCTTCTGTGACAAAAGAGGAGAAACAAAAAAGGCCGATAATACCACAAACTCTGGCGCCCACGACGTCGGCTGCCAATACGTCCTCTGGCTGGTATCAAATTGTTGAGAGCGTAACGCCTACTCCGGATATTTCTCAGAGTCAAGCGCTTGATACTAGACACATATCTAACAACACGACCGTATCATCGACATCTACGAACCTCACAGCTCAGGAATACGGTTTAGAAAATATCAATATGAACTTCAACAACGAGCCCGAAATCCACGATTGTCAGGACTGTGCCGTAGCGGCCATGAATCTGCTCCTAAGGCTAGAAGGAACCAAAGTTAAACTCCATAACGGCCAAGGTGCGTGTGTCAACGGTGTTGTTCCGGAGTATAAAATATCAACGTCAATAACGGACGCGGCAATCGAGACAGTGGCAGCAGCAAGCAAGTCCTTATCAGCAATCCTTGTATGCCCTTGTTCCGAAGACGCGGATGTTGGGCTCTTGACTGCTGCAGTTTGCCTTTCGATGCTGGATATTTATAACACAATTATCGGCAGTATAGCATACTCCCCCGACGAATCGCAATGGCCAAGACAACAGTCGCCCTCTCTGTCTAATTTGATGTCATCCCTGGAAGACTATCATCCTGCTTTTGGCTCCATAAACGAAATGACGACAACGATGACGACGGCGACAGCGACAGCGACAACTTCAACCTCTTCTCCTTCTTCCAATGGGTCTCTCCAAAAGAAAGATGTCGCCGCCGTCCGCGTACTTGTGGAATTGACCAAGGTTGCTCGGATCTGTCTACATTTCACGAAACGGTATTGGGACTGTGAAGGGAGCAATAATCATGAAAACAAAAATGGCAACGGCAATAATGATGGTGACAGAAGCAACAATAACGACAATAATAATACAGATTTCCTGCACGCCCTTGCAAACCTCCTCCGGTCGAGGTTGCAGTCTATCACGGCGGATGCTGTAGTCTGATGCTAAGCGAAATGAAGAGGAGCTTGCAATAGAAGGATAAAGCAAGCGCTCTTCTTCGTTTTAGATATAAATATTACGCTACGACCCTCATACAATCGGTTGTGATGCAAATACTTCATCAAGTAATCATATACCTTGAAAATTAGTTGACTTCTCCATGCCTAGAAGTGAAGGTACCTATCAGGCCCCTATAGCACGGCCCACCCCTAAAGCATTCTGCCTATTGAGCAGCTATAGGCGCGGGTAGTGTTAGATTACTATACATTTAGGTTTCTTATGGGCTGTGGGGGCTGTGCTAGCATGTATTGGCATCTGTTAGCGGTGGTGCCTGGAATAGACGTCTAATTAATTTATTTATTCAATTTTTGCGACCTCACCCAGCTTTAAGCTATGAAGATCTCTTTTTAGTGGGTGCTAGGGGAACCTTTAGGGGTCTGAGCCCCTAACTTCCCCCACTGGCCGCCCTGCACTGGTGCCAAAACAGCGATTTTGGGGGCCTAGGCCACCCTCCCAGAAGCCAGCGTGCCGGTGTTGCCTCTAGTGGCACTGTCGCCCTAATTTCAACATAATAAAAACTTAACAATAACAATAAAAATGCGCATGGAGCTCAGTCAAGTAAAATAAATTATAATGTATCTTCTATTGATCTAGAAAATAAGGCTGGTCTAAATCTGAAAATTCACCGACCCTTTTCTCTGTAATGGCCGTGGCACATTCTCAAATAACATCTAAGCAGAATAATACCAACTGCAAACTCTCATACGAAAACAATATTTATCGAGGCATGTCTTCACGCGCTGTGGGGCTTGGCTTTGCAAACATTGCAAACAAGCTGCATACAACTCCGTGGAAGTTTACGACTGATAAGATCGCAGGTTGTTACAGAGCACAAAACCTTCAGCATATGGTGTCCATTTATGGTTGGATTGAATTGTCATGATGCGTTTATGTGTTTTATGATATTCTTTGCTCTTTTTGTATGCTGAGTTGATGTGCTCTTGAAGCACCCATACATCAGCAGACCATCTCCATCCTACGATCATGGCGAACTTCAAAGCCAAGCCTCCTCCACCATCATCAGATTCCAAACCTGGGAGCGCAACCGCCCAAATGGCACCAAAACCGCGTGTCATTTCCCCCCTAGAATTGCGGAGAAGATTCGCTCCACGAAAACCTCCATCCGTGACATCCTCCATTCCCGCCGACTTCCAGACTCCTTTAGACACGGCATACACCAAACGACCTTCCGCATTTTCATCCTTTCTATCCCGATTCCGCGCACGATATGCTGCTCTCCCGGCACCCGTCCGGGGTGCCTCCCGCTTCCTTCGTTATCTCGCTCCGCTAGTGCCAATTGGCCTATTCTTCTCCGAACATGTTCTGCAGGTTATGTGGGTTCGCGGGCCTTCTATGACGCCGTACCTGAACGAAAACTATGCCGAAATGCAGACAGAAAGTGATATGATCCTTGTAAATATGTGGCCTTGGGGCTCGGGCCGGGCCAGGAGGTTGGAGCGTGGAATGGTGGTTACCTTCCGGTAAGGTTACCGCGCGATTTTCGAAACAACCGTATCTTATTTTTTTTCCCCCTTTACTAATGTTATTGAATTGTGGCCTCTAGATCACCGGCCAACTCGTCGAATATAGCAATCAAGCGTGTCATAGCCTTGCCGGGTGACCGAGTCACAACGCGAGAGCCCTGCCCTCGACCTTCGCAAATTGTGCCCTTCAATCATGTCTGGTTAGAAGGAGACGTCGATGACCCGCGGAAATCACTCGATAGCAATACATATGGCCCAGTTAGTATCAGTCTGATAACGGGAAGAGTGATTGCGGTGCTGTCCCCGAGAATGCGGTTTCTCAAATGGCAGGATTGGGATAAACCTATTGAAGAAAAGGAAAACGACAATGCACAAAAGACACCCGAAGAAGGTTATAGAAGTTCGGTGAGGAATAGAGTTGTCAAAGAAGCTGTCAAGATAGAGGCCCCTCTTTTTAACTGATATGCTACAGCATTCAGCAGAGCATATGCATTCATTGTGTATTTATATTGATTGGATTTGAGGACTAGATTATGACATGCCGGCTAACATAGTGTATATAAATATATGTATTATTATCATGATCATTATTTTAAACGCCGGGGATCGGTAACACCAGCCATGATCTAAAAATAAGCACAAAAAATATGACACATTGTAGGGCAACTTGACGTGCCGCTACTTACTATCTACCAAACACCGAGTCAACAAAGCGCAGCTCAGATACTCTACTGAACGGGAGTATTCAAAGATCCCGTTAGACAATTCTGACATCTTCACCTCTTTCTTCTTGCAACCGATCAATCTCGGACTCTATGCCTAATACCCATCGGTCTCTCTCAATTCGGCTCCTGGCCTTAAAAACGATACTTCGCCCTGGCACACCGAGTGCCGAGACTTGGCGAATCATCTTGTTTGTCTTCCCACCTTTCACCTCAGAGGCTCGAAAGAGACTCTTATGTGTAGGGTGCCAAATGACGAAACAAATGGCTGTGTCCTCATCTCTGCTCGTCCAGCCATCTTGGGAGAGATATATTCGTGGAAGGGCATGGTGACCAGGGTAATGATTATCGAATGTTTGGTTTGCATAAAGGAGATCACTTTCAGTCAGAATTCCGGAGTAGACGTAGCAGTCCTGTAGATCGAACGTTGCAACCTGCTCTTTATGCACGTGCGGAATCTCAACACCGGATCGTCGACGAAGAGTATCTTGGAAGATGAGAAGTTGGCCCGATGTGAGGATGACTTGGCAGCGGTGAAACGTTGAATGACGGCGTGGCTTGCGATACAACTGACCCGATATCTATCATGCATTAGCTGTGGTTATTGTGAATATCATGATAGAGGGCGTGTTACCTTTATTGGCCTACAGCCAGTAATATGGCACATATTGTACAGATGTGGCGATGCCTGGGCCCTTCTGACCTCCCATTTGCTAGCAAATTGCCCTAGAATTGACTCAGTTCTCTCATCAATGTCAAGTACTTTGAGATTGCGTTGACGTATATTTCTTAGTTCATTTGCGTCTGCTCTACTTCGTGCTGTCCAATATTGTCTCAGGGCTTCGAGGCGTTTCACCCAGTCATCTCTTTTTTCATTATCATGGGCCTGCAGGTTAAGCACTAGATCATTGTGGAAGATGAGCTCAAATATGCAGTTAGTCTCATCTTGATTCGTAGAATCAGTGTTCTGTTCACCTTGTTGTGGAACATCACGACTCTGTAGGGATTGAATACTGCGAACTTGACAGAGATCAATGAGCCCGTCCGCATTTGTCAGGTTTTGTATCGATCGTTTGTAATGAGCCAGTGCGTTCTCATCCTGTCTTCGAATAAATTCTTGATTCCCATTGTCCAACCATGCAATCTGATTGTCTTGTACTGGAAAGGGGTCGACGGTAAATCTTGAGGACAATTGACGACTAAGTTCTTCATTGGAAGGCATGGAATCCCTGTCTAGGTGTCCATCTGACGGATGAGGAGGTATGGCCTTTGCCGGTCTGCAGAAGCATAAGAAGTGATCTTGAGTATAAAAATATTGTCTTTTATTAAACTTTCTCCCCATTCGTTGTTGGGAACCGCTTTGAGATGTGAGGCGGGTAAGAAATCCCTCCACAGGAATTGGCTCATCCGTTACCTCCTGCGAGTTTCTCACAGTGCTCGGATAATGATGTTTTGGCCGAAGCTCGAGATCATGTGTGCTCTGCATTGCGATTGTTCCGTACATATGGCCTTCGTTAGGTCCGTGGACCCATTCGAGACGGTCAAATCGCTTCCATGCTAAGCCCATTTTGGTTGTTTTCGACCATCCTTCCAAAACTTGAGACCATTCGCTGCGCTCTTTTAGCAAAGTGATACATTGACTAGTGATAGCATCCGCTGCTAATCTCTCCTTTGACTGATTTACTCGGTCATCGTCAGATGGTGCTTCATCAGTAAGGCGAGTCTGATCGAAAGGGTCCCGGAATATCAATGATATACTCAGATCAGGGACATTGATAAGCAAAGATGTTGGCCGATGCCAGCCTAATGCCTGCCTAATGAAGGTGTACCATTCCACTGCGTGGGCTGAAGATCGAGGTCGTATGATATAGATTCTTGTGCCGCGTTTGTGTGGATGCCACATCACTACTGTTTTATCAAGCGTGGAATATAGATTCACTCTCGTCCTCTTGGAATTGAGAGGAACCTCATAATATGCTGACCTGGTTGACTTTTCAATATCCTGTATAACACGGGATTTGTACATCTTAAGCGTGAACGGTGCATACTCGTCAGAGGCCTTGCGGCACACAACAATATACTCGCGCCATTTCGCAATTTCTCTGGTCTCCATCCTTAAACTTTCATTTTCAGAATAGTCAGGTGGCAGCTCATTCGGTGCCTCTTCAACTCGCACTAGCATTTTTTGTGCTCGAACCATTTCACCCTCACTTTCTTTACTCCAGTGTGGTCTATGAGCGGATATTTTATTCTGTGTCCGCTCGATTCGCGTGCGAATGCGTTGCTGACGATCGAAAACATTATCCCCCACATTGTAACGAGCAAGCCTTCCCCGGGCTCTATCAGATATATTGACGGTATTGCTCTCTTGTATATCATGAGGTTGTGGCTCCTGCGAATGAAGATTACTCACGGACACAGCCGAGGACTTGGCTTTAGTCTTTGCTTTATTTTTATCTTCGTGAGGAATAAGCGAGGTCGTTGAACTGGCATCGCGAGCAGAGGGCACAGCTGTTGATCGTTGAGATGCATGCCGATCGGAGGATTCTGGAAGGGCCGGATCCGGGTTTCCATTAGCTGGGGCGGCCGAATACTCTTGCATTGTATAATTCCGAGAAGACATATATGTAGACGAGCTTTCGAGTGGTAGGGATTCTCTAGCGGTGACGAATGAGCCGGACATCATCGTGTTGGTAGACTGCGGGTATACTGTCCCCCGAATAGTAGCATCACTATTGGAGTCTTCCCCGTCAGAATCATTGCGCGTAGACTTTCTCGATATTGGAATACTAGGCGTGGGCCTGGGCTGTGTATCTTCTGGTTCTGACTCAGGTGCAGCATCATTTGACTCTCCAGGTGACTCGTCAACAGTATTTGCGTCGCCGTCAAGTGAGGCATAGTGCTGAGCTACTTGATTGAATGAAGTGGTCTTGGTCGAGAGCGTAGTACCACGAGCAGTATAATCTTTGACGTTCAGTCTTGATCGGTACCAAGACTTGCGATGGCTGTGGATCCAATCATCAGGCACTGGGCCTATAAAATACCGGCGGGTAGTAAGATGCAGATGGTGAGCAGAGGCATGACGCTGGGAGAAAAGGCTGCTTAGCTAGGAATGGGCTTGGCAAGGTAATGCAAGAACACTCACCAAGCGCTGGGCCGTATATGATGTGGGATCCAGCCCGTGATACTGCTCAGATTCGTCCTGCGTTATGTGACTCACGTCATTGCTTGTTTCGGGCTGTCCATCAGGGCGATCAACCATGGTGATCCGAAAACTCAGGCGCTGAGCAGAGAAATGCAGTCAATTGAGTCATCAAAGCAACGGCCAAGCACCATTATCACAATTAGGGCTAAGAGTCTAAGCATACAGAGAAACAAACAAGCACCTGAATCATGCAGAAACCAAAAAAAGGAGTAGTAGCAGACGAGTATTAATAGTATGCCCGATAAAGAGAGTCGCGAAGATCCGATCACCGGGGCTCTATTTGCTTGGAATGGTAAGTGCTAGGTAGTTAAGTTGCAGCAATCCTCTGTATCCGGCTTGTTGATGTGCAAATCGGACGCCTCGAGGCAATGACGTCGTGCAGGACGGGCCCTACTAGTGTGGCGCAGCAGGCCGTGGCAGGTGCACTCGCTGTAGTGTTTGCTCTGTTTGACCGCGCGACTGCAACCAAGCAACTTTAGTAGCTTTAGCGTGGGCAGACTGCCCCAGGCCCCGCCGTCGTTATTTGCTGCCGCCGTGTCATTAACCAACTAATTAATATCCGTGCTATTCCTGGGTGAGGGGATGCAAATTAGCACTGTAAAGCACATCTCTCTCACCGCTTCAGGGCTCAGACCCCTTCTCTCCTGGCCATTCTCTTACACTTTGCTGTCCTCTTATTATCGTTGCCTCAATCCATCTTGATTATACAGTTCCACTGTTTGCAAAATGTCTACCCCGTGGCTTGGCTCCTTGAAAAAGTCATTTGTTGACGTCCCGGTCGATGCTGCCAACGGCAATGCTATACCCACCACCGACTTCCTTGATGCTGCAGAGTCCTTGACCACCTTGTTTGGTAAGTAGTATACCAACGAATTGGGGGTTTGTCAATCTGACGTGCTTAGATGTGCTCGGCTCCGTTGCTTTCACCCCAGTCAAGAACGATATTCTCGGAAACATCAAGGTAGATACTACTCCGGCTTCCACATTATCGAATTGGCCTCTCATACATTTGGCACATCATTAGAAAATCCGCGACCGCCAGCGTGCTGCCCCTGCGGAATCCGAGACTCTACAAGCCCTTGTCATCAACGAATTGAAGACGAAGAAGCATGTCGCCTCCGAAGGTCTTCTCTGGCTTGTACGGTATGTTCTTGACCATAGACTATGCAACAACCAACGGTCTTGATAAATCAAGTATTCTGCAAAGGGGCTAATTGGAGCTAGTGGTCTCGATTTTACCGCCCAAGCCTTGCGTGCGAACGTCGATGCTCCCACCCAGGAACTTGCTGATTCATTCCGTGCCGCGTATGGCAACACGCTCAAACCTCACCACAGTTTCTTGGTCAAGCCCATATTCAACGCTGCCATGTCTGCCACACCATACCGCAAGGACTTCTACTCAAAGCTGGGATCCCAATCTCCTGAATCTGACCCCGCCTTGAAGGAATGGGTCACGGCCTTGCAGAATCAAGTCCAGATTCTCAAAGACTTCCAATTGACCAAGGAAGCTAAATGGTAGAAGTTATGACGACCCGAAACTATGACAAGTATCTCTATTATTTCCGACGGCCCCGATGTCCAATTTTCTAGTTGCATGAAGCATCCAATTCCCAACTTTCATTTTTTGTATCCCGTGCATAGGTGGCATATCGCTTCTTATCTGACCTCGCCCACTATTTGTCTCCTGGACGGGTTACTCCTTTTCTGTCTATAGATGAGAATGGCATATTTTGCACATAGAGTCACATTTCTATTAAATAGCTCCCACTCTCTTTCAGCAACGAGAAATTAACTATGCCAAGTATTGAATGTCAAATATATTCACACAATGCTAATGGAAGTAGACTGAAAGGCGTGGCAAAAAAGGCCGAGGCGGCTAGGAGAACTGGCCAATCAGAGACACGGTTGCCGCTTGCCTTTGCTTGGCTGCGTCCAGCAGATCTCGTCCGCTACCGCAAAGGTGGCTTTTTTCTTGTCGACTTTTCTCATCTGGGTGCAGGAATCCATTTCATTTTTCTGCTTTTCGTTGTCGGCAAACCCTTGCAGTTTTCGTTCTTTCGCATGAACGTGTAAAGCTTTTTTTTCATTTTCGAGTCGATTGGCCTACTGGTGCAGGATTCACGTGGCAAGATGTAAGCAAAACTCCTACCGTCAATGCTATTTACATAGCACTCATATGATTAAAGGCCGACTCTCGTGGATGATCCACAGATACGAAGCGCATCTTTGCACAACCCACTGCCCATCCAGCTGCACGCTTACGTGTGGCCGTTTTTGATTGCTTGGCCTGTTTTCTTCTCCATCTATCTACCATCCGAGCTCTACGATACGTACATACAGGGGCAAGAATGGACTTTTGTTTACTCGGGATCCATCATCACACTGCAATCACTGCTTTGGCTGATGACAAAATGGAGCGTTGATTTCAATACCTTGTTCAGAACAACCCGATCGAAATCGATAGATCGCGCTGAATTAATCAAAGTGATACCAGTCGCGAACGCGGGCACTGCTGAGATTTGCAAATTGGTAAAGGATGTAAAGGGTGGCAAACATACAATTTCATTCCTTTTTCAGAAGCGACGCTTTCTGTACTATCCCGAACGCCAGACGTTTGCGCCATTATCGTACGTTCTTGATGCGACCCCAAAGCCAGCCATCAAAACCTTCCAACAAAGCCGAGGCTTGACTAGCAAAGCCGAAGTCGAGAGTATCCAGTACCATTATGGCGACAACACGTTTGATATCCCTGTACCGACCTTCGTTGAGTTATTTCAAGAACATGCAGTCGCTCCGTTTTTCGTATTCCAAGTGTTTTGTGTCGGTCTTTGGATGCTGGACGAATACTGGTACTATTCTCTGTTCACGCTCTTTATGCTGATCGTGTTTGAAAGTACGGTTGTATGGCAGCGCCAGAGAACTCTCAACGAATTCCGTGGTATGAATATCAAGCCTTACGATGTATGGGTCTTCCGAGAGAATAAATGGCAGGAGGTCACTAGCGACAAATTGCTCCCCGGAGACCTTGTGTCGGTGAACAGAACCAAGGAAGATGGTGGAGTAGCCTGTGATATACTCCTTATTGAAGGCAGCGCAATTGTCAATGAGGCAATGCTCTCGGGAGAGAGTACACCCTTGTTGAAAGATTCGATCCAACTACGGCCAAGTGACGATTTGATTGAACCAGACGGATTTGATAAGAACGCATTCGTGCATGGAGGTACCAAAGTCTTGCAGATAACGCATCCTAACTTGGGCGATCTCTCCGAAAAGGCCGCTGAGGCCAACGCTGGTGTTCCTGCTCCTCCCGACAATGGTGCGTTGGGCATCGTGGTCAAAACTGGTTTTGAAACCAGTCAAGGTAGCCTTGTACGAACGATGATATATTCCACTGAGCGTGTATCTGCAAACAACGCCGAAGCTCTGCTGTTCATTTTGTTCCTCCTTATTTTCGCCATTGCTGCCGCCTGGTATGTCTGGCAAGAAGGTGTTTCCAAAGACCGAAAGCGATCAAAGCTTATGCTTGATTGCGTGTTGATCATCACGAGTGTGGTTCCTCCGGAGCTTCCTATGGAACTCAGTCTGGCAGTGAACACTAGTCTTGCTGCCTTGAGTAAATTCGCTATTTTCTGTACTGAGCCATTCCGCATTCCATTTGCCGGCCGGGTTGATATTGCATGCTTCGATAAAACTGGGACTCTTACAGGCGAAGACCTTGTCGTTGATGGTATTGCGGGCCTTGCTCTTGGACAGCAAGGTGCAAAAGTTGATGCGGATGGGGCTAACACAGAGTTAAGCAAGGTGTCTGATGTTGGCACGGACACGACCCTCGTGCTTGCAACAGCCCATGCTCTTGTCAAGTTGGACGAAGGAGACGTTGTTGGTGACCCTATGGAAAAAGCTACTTTGACTTCTCTCGGTTGGACTCTCGGCAAAAATGATACCCTTACCAGCAAAACAGTTCCTAGTGGATCAGGAACCCGAGGACCGGAATCAGTTCAGATTAAGAGAAGATTCCAATTCTCGTCAGCTTTAAAACGTCAAAGTTCAATTGCCCATGTCATAACAACTGACCGATCATCCAATAAGAAACACAAAGCAACCTTTGTTGGTGTGAAGGGTGCTCCTGAAACAATTCGCAGCATGCTAATCAACGCGCCTCCGCACTACGAGGAAACCTTCAAATACTTTACCCGTAATGGAGCGCGTGTCTTGGCTCTAGCTTACAAGTTTCTGTCCACGGATGCCGACCTTGGTCAAGGCCGTATTAACAACTATTCTCGAGACGAAATCGAGTCTGATCTCCATTTTGCTGGATTCCTCGTCTTGCAATGCCCTCTCAAGGAGGATGCTATCAAGTCTGTTCGCATGCTTAATGAGAGTAGTCACCGTGTTGTTATGATTACTGGTGATAACCCTCTCACTGCTGTTCATGTTGCACGCCAAGTTGAAATTGTTGACCGGGAGGCACTGATTCTGGATGCACCTGAAAATGATACCACCGGCCAGAAACTGGTCTGGCGAAGCGTTGATGATAAGTTCAACTTGGAGGTGGACCCGTCGAAACCGCTTGACCGGGAGATATTGCGGACCAAGGATATCTGCGTTACTGGGTATGCACTGGCCAAATTTACGGACCAGCAGACTTTCACTGATATTCTCCGGCACGCTTGGGTGTACGCACGTGTTTCTCCTAAGCAGAAAGAGGACATTCTCATTGGCTTGAAAGCTGCGGGATATACAACCCTAATGTGTGGTGACGGTACAAATGATGTTGGAGCTCTCAAGCAGGCCCACGTCGGTGTTGCTCTTCTCAATGGAAGCCCCGAGGATCTTACAAAGATTGCCGAACATTTCCGCACGACAAAGATGAAGGAGATCTATGAAAAACAAATACAGATGATGGCGCGATTCAACCAGCCAGCTCCTCCAGTTCCAGTGCATATCGCTCATTTGTACCCTCCCGGTCCTACTAACCCACACTATCAGAAGGCTATAGAACGCGAAGCTCAGAAGAAGGGTGCCGCTGCAGTTGCCTCGACGGATGGTGCCAATGGAACTCCAGGAGTAGTAGTGCCAGCTACGCAACGATCATCTCAACAACCCACACCTCAGCAAAGACACCAGCAACAGGCTCAGGCTGCCGCTGCCGGATTGGCTGATAAACTTACTTCGTCGATGATGGACTCCGAATTGGATGACGAGCCACCCACTATCAAACTGGGCGACGCATCGGTTGCTGCTCCATTTACGAGTAAGCTTGCAAACGTGATCGCTATTCCTAATATTCTCCGCCAGGGTCGATGTACTCTAGTTGCCACTATCCAGATGTACAAGATTCTGGCTTTGAACTGCTTGATCAGTGCATACAGCCTGAGTGTCATCTACCTTGAGGGAATTAAATTCGGAGATGGTCAAGTAACTATCAGCGGCATACTGATGAGTGTCTGCTTCCTTTCGATTTCTCGTGCCAAGGTATGTAATATTGTGAAAGACGGAACGTTGGACAGCTGGCTGATACACCCGTAGTCTGTGGAAGGCCTCTCTAAGGAGCGACCTCAACCGAATATCTTCAACATATACATCATCGGCTCTATTCTTGGACAATTCGCTATTCATATCGCTACGCTGGTTTATCTTTCTAACTATGTCTACAAGACTGAACCGTACGTTATTGTCTTTCCTTCAGTTAAGTGCTGGTTGATGTCTAACTCTTATTTCCGCGTAGACGTACCGACGATGTGGATCTTGAAGGGGAATTCGAGCCATCCTTGCTCAACAGTGCCATTTACCTTCTTCAACTCATCCAACAAATTTCCACCTTCTCTATCAATTACCAAGGACGACCTTTCCGTGAGTCGATCCGCGAGAACAAGGCCATGTATTGGGGCCTAATTGGAGCGTCGGGCGTCGCCTTCTCATGTGCGACGGAGTTCATTCCCGAAATTAACGAGCAGTTGCGATTGGTGCCTTTCAGCAATGAGTTCAAGATCACTCTCACGGTGCTGATGATCCTTGACTATGGCGGCTGTTGGCTCATTGAGACCGTATTGAAGAACCTCTTTAGCGATTTCCGGCCTAAGGATATTGCTGTGCGCCGCCCTGATCAGTTGGAGCGAGAAGCTCGACGCAAGAAATTGGAGGCGGCAGAGGCGGCTGCTGAGCAGGAGAAAGCAAGAACGGTGTAATCTATAGTTGCGGGTGGCGGTATATAACAGACACCCCATGTAGAGTAAAGTCTTCCGAGGAGAGGAGATCTTGGAATAGAGATAGAATGTTTTAATTTTATGAAGCTTTATCAATATATCACTGTTCTTACTGGTGTTATGATACTGATGATTGCAACATCAATAATATTTATCAACTGATGTCATTGTCAACGTCGTTCCAAGACGGGATTGGCTAACCCAACCTAGCGTCAACAATCAGTGGCCAATGCTTGTACATCTGTTAAATCAGGGGCGCTCATTGGACGGCTGGCAAACAGCTCCCCACCTGCCCGCCTCCGCCAATCATCAATGTCAACTTGTTTTCCTCGCCTCGCATCGAGAGCCTTCTTTCCTTCTTTCTGGCCTGCTTATTTTCTCCCCAACGCTTTTTTCTCCCCACCATGTCCTTTTCTTCGCACTCTCTATCCTGATATTATCTCCAGGTTGTCCTCTTATCTTTCCGTAGCTGCAAGCAGCTTGCCATGGATAGCTTGTCCTTGCATGCCTTCTGTTGCTTGGAAACCAGGCTTGTGTTGTAATTCGATACATACCATTCGCTCGCTGTATAGTCTACATTATTACTCTATATTAATACTCACTGCTCTAGCGGGCGATTCAGCATCAGTGCTCGGAATATGACGTCCAAAATCCCGTTTAGCGACCGCTTACTGGTTCCGTGGGTTTATGATACTCTTCTTATGGTGTTTCGGTTTTGCCTGAACATCTTCTTCCGTGAAGTGTATGCGCCTGGAGCATGGCGCATACCCAAGAAAGGCCCTGTGATCATCGTGGCGGCACCGCACGCCAATCAATTCGTTGATTCGATTCTGCTCATGCGGATCCTGAAGCGTTATGCTGGGCGAAGGATATCGTTTCTCATTGCTGAGAAATCAATGAAGGAACCCTATATCGGAACCCTGGCAGGCCAAATGGGCGCTCTTCCCGTCGTCCGTTCAATGGACAAAGTCCAAGCTGGAGTGGGTATCATTCATTTACCCAACCCCGAAGGCGACCCGACTTTGGTTCGGGGGAAAGGGACAGATTTCTCAAATCCGATATTCATGGAGGGCGGCACTATTATCCTGCCGAAAGTCGGCAATGAGGCTCCCGAGCAACAGACCATAGCTGAGATAGTGGGATCGGATGAACTTCGTCTGAAGAGGCCATTCAAGAATATTGATCGAGATCATGCCTTGTATGAAACCATTCGAACAGGTACTTCGTTCAAAGTAGCACCGCATATCGACCAAAGTCAGATGTTTGACGCCGTCTACCGAGGGTTGGAATCGGGAGGATGCATCGGTATTTTCCCGGAAGGTGGAAGTCATGACCGCCCCAGCTTGCTTCCCTTGAAAGCTGGTGCCGCTATTATTGCTCTGGGGACTTTGGCGCGCTCTCCGAATTGTGGTCTCAGCATTATTCCATGTGGAATGAATTACTTTCACCCTAATAAGTTTCGCTCTCGTGCTGTCATTGAACTTGGTCCTCCAGTTGAGGTTCATCCCGATCAGATTGCCGCATTCAAACTTGGTGGAAACTCTAAGCGCAACGCTGTGGGGTCCCTGTTGGAGACCATTCAAGAAGCTCTAGATTCTGTTACCCAGCAAGCCCCGGATCGAGAAACACTCATGCTCATTCAAACCACCAGAAAACTCTACAAGCCATTACGAATGAAGCTTCCACTCCCCGTTACCATCGAGTTGAACCGACGACTTATCAAAGGTTATACTCAGTTCAAGAATGAACCAAAGGTCATTCAACTCTCCAAAGACGTGCGAGCATACAACCGTCAGCTGAAGGCCTTAGGAATCCAAGATCATCAGGCAGAATGGGGAAATGTTAAGCGTCGACCGTGGTGGCTAGTTTTCTTGACACTCCTGTACCGTGTTGGAGAGCTCATCACATTGGCTA
Organism: Talaromyces proteolyticus; assembly: GCF_021365285.1. Classification (NCBI taxonomy): domain Eukaryota; kingdom Fungi; phylum Ascomycota; class Eurotiomycetes; order Eurotiales; family Trichocomaceae; genus Talaromyces; species Talaromyces proteolyticus. The sequence goes on along the minus strand of NW_025764284.1, from coordinate 349,038 downwards.
TAGCGACACTGCCGTCGTTGGCTTTATTTTGGCCTGTGTTTGTCACGGCACGAGTTATTTCACATGAAAAACAGCGAAAAGCACTTGCCAGCTCTTCTGTTAAGATGGAAGCACGGGACGTTGTAGGAAGCTGGAAGATCCTTGTGGCCATGGGACTTGCACCTACGTTGTATACATGGTACACTGTTGTCGTTACATCTTGGTTGTATTATTGCCGACACGATGGATATTATGCAACTATTGTCCCATGGTGGATAAATGCTCGATCATACATCCCGGACTACGTTCCGTTACATCTGTTTGTTGCATTCTTCTTCGGACTCATGATCTCAGTCAGTTTCGCAGGGCTTCGTATCGGCGAGATTGGCATGGATGTGCTGAAATCTCTACCCCCGCTTATCGTTGCCTTGAATCCAAGCTCGTCGAGCGCTTTGATCAATCTCCGCAACAAACGCCGCGCTGTTGTCTCTCAAGTCATCAATGTCATCAACACTTTCGGCCCGGAAATCTTCCCGGACTTTGAACATGAAAAGTTCGTTGACGAGGCTTATGTTTCCGATGATGAAGCTGGCATCGATATCGATTACGCAACGTATAAATCACGATTGAAGAGTATGCCTCCCAGCGAACCGCAGACGCCTAACCGAAGCCGCAGTCGAAGCAGTGGCAGACGATCGTCTGATGTTGTATACGGATTAAGCAGTGGAACATGGCTGAAGCCCCTCACATCAGGGCCCTCGAAGGATGAATTGGGCGAGATCAATCGCCGGATAGGCAATTATTCGACCAATGGCTCTGCTGATACTACCAACACTGAGAAGTGATACACGAACATAGTAATGTCTAGTATTAATTGCCGAAATAAGACTTGGTATAACCAAACGGATGCGATGTTTTGACTAAAATATTCTTCATGCTGAGTTACTGCTGAATATATCTAAAACAGACATATTATCACATGTTATTCAAATATTATAGATGACATTTGGAGGCACTATATTTAGTAGTATTTTCTTTGGGCAAACAAATAAGATCTGCACGTCTTGGCTTTGATGCTTGGCTTTGATGACGTATTTTGTGCTTGCATTGAGAGCAGCCACCTCAGGGAACACGTTTCACGGGCACATGTATCTTTTGGTGTTTGTATTGGTTTCTACATATCCAACGTGCCCAGATTGGCAAGAAACTGTTGGACAGCTCGAAAAGCACGCAGCATCAATGTGCGGGGCGGTGACGCACGTGCCATGAGGCTACCGCGGCGACTCAGCGAGCTGCAGCTACCCAATGCTCCACCAAACAGCCTACGGAGGAAGGTTTCCACCATCTCGCATCTCTGGGAAGCGTCTTCGACATCTCATATACTCCCCAACACACGGCGGACGCCAGCTCATGCTCGACTAGACCATGGCCCGGAGGGTGCTGGGCGGAGGCCGCGTCCTCGGGAGTGGGAAGAACCTCTCTCCAGCTACCTCGACTCCATCCCCACAGCCCAAAGCCCACCTGTCGCCTTCTGCCAGCAGCTTGTCCTTGAACTCGCAAGCATCGGCTTCGCAGTTCTCTTCCGAGGCACAAGATCTTACCTCACGCATTTCCCTCGATAATGGCGAAACGTCCATTTCAGCCGCACCCGCCGTGTCCGGGTCACAGTTGGCATGCCCTATATGCAGTGAAGAAATGGTCAGTAACGTCTAGTGGTTGTCTGCCTTTATGTCCAGAGAGAATGCTAACAGACGCAGGTAACGTTGCTTCAGCTGAACAGGTATGCTGCTCATGTATTACGTCTCTTGCCTCCTACCCGCTGACACATTCCGGTAGACACCTCGACGATGCGCATCATAACTTGGAGGAAGTTAGGCAAGACGAAGTGAAGGACTGGTTTAAAGCTCAGATGGACAAAGCCAAGCGATTTCAACCCCTGGCAGTTCTGAATCAAAAACTGAAGGGGTTAGATGTCTTCGAGTCTAACGAAAACTCGCAAGGGCCTTCTGTTGCTGCACCGCGACCCGCCACTTCTACATCTGTCGAAGTACGGCAACCAGATCCTGATGAGGTTGTCACACGCCATCACTGGCAACCTCGAGGACCATATGATGTTTGCTATGAGCCAAGCTGTGGGAAGAGACTTACAGCCGCTAACGGATGTGTTAATTGTCGAAAATGCGGTCTGCTATTTTGTGAAGAGCATACAATGTATCAAATGAAACTCTCACGTTCTGCTCAACATGAACCTGTTAGAGGCTTGTGGTGTCGCGTGTGTGAAACTTGTTACAAATCAAGAGAAGGCTATAATGATCATACTGGTGAGATTCCAAGGCAGTTCATCTAACGCAAGGCCCCAAACTGACAATTCATTAGGCTTTACGAAAGATCATACGGAGATCTTCTCGCAGTTTAGGAAAAATACTGTGGACAAAGCTTTCTTAGAAGTATCCAGATTGGAGAAAAGGCTTAGTCGGCTGACCCAAGCTCTCGCGAGCTTGCCCGCAGAACAGATTCAAACAGGCACCAGCAAGATATGGCCTTTAGGATGGCAGGGGGATCAGCGCCGAGAGGTGGAGCAGTCTATCGTGAGCTGGCAGGACGACGGAACTGTTTCCCGCTGCCCGTTTTGCCAGCAAGACTTTACGAATTACACTTTTCGTAGACATCACTGTAGGACTTGCGGGCGAGTTGTTTGTGGTGACCCATCAACTGCGTGCTCAATTGACGTTGGCTTAACAGTGTTGTCAAGTAAGATATTTCTCATAGCATAGTAGTGACTTCACACTGATCGATTTGACAGAACCAGAAAACTCCTCAGAGAAGTCGGTGCCGGCCAAGGTTAACGTCGATATAAGATTATGCAAAGAATGCAGGTCAACCCTTTTCAGTCGTCGTGATTTTGATAAAGAGAGAACAATACAAGCACCAATTTCCCGCGCATATGGGAATCTCATACAATTCGAACGAGGGATCAGACTACTTCTACCGAGATTTCAAAAACTACTTGCCGTACTACAGTGAGTCATTGTTTTGGTTAATTATTCATGCGCCGCTCACAGCATAATGCAGAGACCCCAATATCCCACCCACCCATACTCAGCTTAGCGAGGCTTCAAAGGTTCGGAAGCGACTTATAGACTCTTTTGCTCAATACGATACAGCTGCCCGTCGCATACGCGATATGCCCACTACTTCACCCACCCAACAGAAGTTGCAGAAGTCTATATACCAGCAAGCGACCAATTTTCTTCACCTGCATATGCTACCGCTCAAGAGCTTGCCTAAGATTTTAAAGCATGCGACGCCCAATGGACAGCATTCAAATGGCTCAGTTCGGAGTGCCACTACCAGCCCATTAGGAAACACAACACATACATCTGCTTTAGCGTCGATAAAATATGGTAGCAACAACGCAAATGGCAGCGGTTATAGCATCACCAGCGACAATAGTAGCGCCATCTCAGCACTCGAAACAGAAGAAAAAGAATTACGGGAACGACTCATTGTCTTAGAAGAACAGAAGTTCTTTGTCTCTGAAATGATTGCCGATGCCAATCGGCGACGGAGGTTCGACGAAGTCAGCAGTTTAGCAGTCAATGTTGAAGACCTAAGTCGAGAAATTGACAGAATCAATGGCATGCTGAGCCAATTGGACTTTGAAGGCGTCTATACAAGCAACCAGTAACTTTTGTCGTGAACTCTATTATTTGAACACTGGAAGACGTTGACCAGTATCACTTTCATTTGCCACACCATGGTTTCCATACAGGAAGCGATTTATCATTGTTTCATTTCCAGGCGTTCAGGGCATTTTCTTATCCTACAGCGAATGGAAGTCCTATCTTTCGTTTATGTTCTTCCCGGCATAGTGCATTATCAAGGCGTTCTTGTTTGAGATCTATCTCTCTCGTTAAATCTAAACATATGTTACGGCCGATTCCGATGAAAGATGAACATTGGTACTTTTGAAATATGTGTTTATGGTGCTTTGCTTCATCTATCAGTTGATACAGTATGCATGTATTACGCAAGGTGCTCGTCATCCACAATCAATTGCCAGTTCATTCGGCATAATTTCCTGACTGCTCAATCGCACCAAGACTCCCTTACTGGAATAACTAATAGTATTCAAAAGTCATTGATGCCTATGCTATACGAAGATTAGGTGCCTATAGTAGAAGAGAGCTCAGGGAAGACGTATGACCCCCATCCTACGCCTATACTGGCGCCTGTTAACTCCACAGACACACGTCAAGTATCATCATGCTTGTATGTTCTCACGGAAATCTAGGTAAAATCATGCAGGCCCTGTCCGACTTGTCCTGCGTATAAGCAGCTATTAACACCTATCATCTGAAACCGCCTTCAATAGCTATGTTCGAAATATTGTCATTGTGATCATGATTGTTAATTCGGATAAGACCGAATACTTGCTACGAGCGAAAATAAATAGTCGATAGGGAACAAATATACACACAAATCAATGTACTTCCAACAACTTCGTTGAAGATTATAAAAGCATGTGTTATGCCACAAAACCTCAATGAAGCAAGAAAAAAATAGACTACCTGGAACCATTACTCAAATCCCCATTAACAGCGGAAGTAGACCTCTGTCTCGCTTCCAGAGTTTGAATCGACTCGGTCAGAACCCGGACCTGTTCCTTCAGCTCCCTAATTTCCAATACGGCCGTAGGCACCTCAACATTAGGCTTCGTCTTCTGGACTATCTCACCCCAGTCATCAGTGCCAGTGATATCAAAGCTTACTTCGGCGGCGAGTTCTTCCCATTCTTGATGGACTGTGTCGTCGGCCTCGCCACAATGGCGATTCCAACGAATCTGGCGCGCATCACGGGCTTCAATGTAGGCAGTAATTAAGAGCAATGGGGAGTATATTACGCCCATTATGTAGTTATTCAAACGCTCGTAGGTATTGGATGGCATCCACCATTCAAATGGTAAGATGAGGCCGAAGACTTCGATCAAATTGAATGCTTTACGTGGGGTTAGCTGGTAGATTCAATTAATAAACAGCGCCATGAACATATTCTTACGAGGAATGAAAACATTCTCATCTGGAGCTCGTACGTATTGGAGCGTTCTTGCCGAAAATAGTGCCATGAATTCATCGTCTGCATTCCCCGAGATATCCTCGTAGGAACTGTTGTATAGTGCAATAAGGATATTGAGCAAGACTATGGGTACTTGTTAGCCTCAAGCTTTCGCACATGAAGGATATTACTTACTGATCATAACAACGAAATTGAAGATATAGTATAAGATGATACCAAATGGCGGGGCAAATCCTTCAAAGGCTTCAAAGTCAGGACTTTGCATAATGCTGTTTGCCATTCCCTTGATAATTGTTCCAGTAACAGGAATATCGAAGTCGGTATTGTCCATTCCCATGAAAGCCTGCAAAAACCCTATCAAGACTACGAAAAGTAGTGCAAAGAAGATCAAGCTTTCTTTCATCATGACTTTGAGAACAACCAGCATAGCACCGAAGAATCGATAAGTGTCCAGAAATAATAGTAGGCGCATCCAGAACATGGGGGCTGTAAAGGCTAAGAAGTCATAACTCAGCTGGTTGAAATGACGACGCTCCGTGTCGTCAACGTTGGATGAATGTATCAATGCCACCATGCGAAGAATGAATGATACTGCCAGTAACATATAAAGAGTGAAGTTAAAGACATTCCAAAAGCCGATGTAATATCTACCAACCTTCAAAATCTTGTTTAATTCATCCAAGAGATACGCAAGTGTCATCGTGTATAGGATTCCCTCTGCAACATCGAGGTCTCCAGTGGGATTTACTGTATTAATGACAGCGGTGTAAAGGACCAAGTAGAGAAATGAGAAGAAGATCAAGAGAGAGTTCTGGTACATAGGCACCCTCATCCTATCTGGATTGAGATGAGACCAGTAACTCGTGTTGTCTTTGTCCTTGTATTCGATGAACCGCGAGGGATCCCGATCATCCTGTACAAGCCAACCTTTCCAGAGATACCTCATACACTTCTGGTAGCCTGATGACCCGATAACTCTAAGTGTATGCATATCCACTGCGCGCTCTACGACACTCATCGGAGCCGTCTGTTCACCCTTGCGAAGTATTGAGTACCGTTTGAGTAGGGCTTCCTTGATAAGCCAGTCCTCGTCTTTTTCCGATTCAATTCTATGCAATAACGAGTTAGCAGGATGTGACCTATATCTGACTGAGTACGCACATGTGCTTGGCGATGACTTCGCAAGCAGTGGCTCGACACTCGAGAAGCGAAGCGTCCCATAGCTCGCTAAGAGCCTGCAACTTGAACCACTTCGAGCATACTAGGAGACAGAAGATAACACAGGCACGATATTCTTCTCCGCCAGCTCTTTCTGCCGTTCGTATGACATCTTTGGTAATGACGCTGCTGTTGGGGTTGGTAATGACAGATTCGTCTAGTTCACATGGAATCACTTGCTCGATCTGGTACTTCAGGCGGAGCGCAACCTTTGTGACTTGTTTAACCGGCATACCAGCAGGAACCTCATCGCTACTATACGCAGGAAGCACTATTGGGGATATCAGTATATTCTCCTACAGTACTCTATGGCGGAGGGGCATGAAGCTCAAACGTACAGCGATGGCCTTCCGCGTAGAGCTGGTTGATTGCCGAGCGTCTTTTGCCGAAAAGCGTTTTCCACAGACTCATGGTTTTCGCGGAAATGCTTTTAATTTAGACAATTGGCCAGCTTGAGGCTGTGACCTTAGGACTTCAAGAAAAGCGGCGCGAGAGATGAAGTCACACCAAGGCAAGAACGCGGAGTTAAGCGCAGCGGCCAAGCTCTTTTTGGTGGGGCCACCAGCAGCCATTCCACAAGCAGCCTGCAGCCTCTAGGATAAGTGAGACGGTTACAAGCAGTGTACAGAAAACAAGGTGCAAATTTTGTATTTTGTATATTTTCTGACCTGTTCTAATCAATAAAGGTACATGATTGAAAATAGAACGAGTCTCTACCATAAAAACGGCAAAACCTAGGCACATATAATCTGCAGAATGGTCTGAATCGACACAAGGCCAAGAAGACCCAACTCTTTCAGAAGGCCAGGTTTTTGCTGACCCTAGCGCACAAATCCCCATGCTATGCGTAGCCCAGTTCAAGGAAAATTTTAAGGGTGATCTCAAAATCAATCACGTTAAAACCCGCCCACACTAACATCGAATCTAACATACCCAGTCACCTTTCATGATCATATCTCCATAACGCTGATGATACTCGTCACAATAGAAGCCTATTCGGGAACGCCTTCGTCACTTTCGGACTGGCTTTCGTCACCACTGACTTCCATGTTCTCGCGTTCGCGTCTGTCCATAAGCTCTTGCAGTTGAGCATCGTCGTGGGCAGTAACTGCCTTAGGAGCCATCTTAACAATCAATCCACCACCAGCCGCCTTGATATTTGCCTCGATGCTCTGAATCGCTTCTTCCAAGAGTTTGATACCAAGAGCTTTGTCCAGAGTCTGGCAGGTAAGAACATAAAGCGGGGGCGCAACCAATTTGACCTTGATCTGGGTTTCCGGCGTATTTTTCTCCTCTGCAGTACGAAGGGCAGCCTTAACTGCATCAATTCCGTCATAGCCGAAGCAGGTGACATCGACGTCGGCACGAACTTTTGTAGGGTGAGGGGTGAGTTTTTTGCTGATATAGGTTTGGAGCTCATCTTGGACTAGCTGGTTAGGGAAAGTCACATCTTTCCACACGTCAGGGTTACTATTTATCATCTGGCGATTAGTCCAGTGTTGCTCGTAGATCAGGAAACAATAGATCTCACGTGATGGAAATTTTGAATGCGTCGTATGAGTGACCGTAATTGCGGTTCAATGGCCAGCCGATAGACTGGTAGAGTTCTTCAATGGGGGTCTTTGTCTTCTCGGCAACATGGCGCATGATCGAGTGGACCAATTTGCTCTTATTGTAGCGTTCCTCACACTTGCCCACATCTTCCGATGACACTCGTCGCTTCGACAAATCGATGTATCCTGCATGGAGGTTTCTCGAGTTAGTATGGTTTTTCGGGGGCTCTCTTGCATGACCGCGAACCTTTTTCCTTGTCAACACGCAGCACGACGACGACTTCATTCCGGCCGATTCGAATCAATTTTTGGATACTTCGGATACGTCTTCGCGAGAGTTCGGAAAGAAGAATCATGCCATCGATATTATCGTATTCCAGCAGTTTCACATAGGCACCCATCTCAGCGATCTAGACTCAATGTGTGAGACGAAAAGCAGCCCAAGCACAGCCAAGGATAACGAACCTGCTTGACATTCACCATCACGAAGCTATCCACTTCGGGATACTTCTCCTCGTAGAACCGACAGTTTGTCAACGACATTTTGGCGGGGTTGCGCCTGTATCAGGCGGGGGCACGTGGCGGGAGATCGAAGAAAAGAAGAAGCTGGCTATTACAGGTGTGAAGGGCGATAGAGACCGGTTCCTGGAATCGTCCGAAGAAAAACGTGACTCTTGTGACTGGTGGATTGGCGGGGGAAGCGCTGTCTTTTCTTCGAGCCGCAGAGTCTGAAGTATTGTATTTAGCTTGCTTTTTTGTGGCGACCCAAAATCAAAGCGGGCGTTCTCCAGGCTCGGCGCGCAAATTCGGCGCCAGTGGGGGCTGGTGTCACGTGATACCAACCAAGCACTTGGCGGGCTGCAGGGGACGACCGCTGTCTCCTGCATGTATATTTCTTTGGCAGCAGTCTGTCTGTAAGCCGCCCGGGCGTCTCCATGATACGCCTGCAATAAATGCGAAGAACTACGTGATGGCAGAGCAGCCAGCCATTGGCGGCGACGGTTATTAGTCTTCCTTGCGGGGCCCGGATTTATGTTGATCGGTTGGCACTTCACTTCATCTGCCATTATTATTGCCTGCAGCCGGACATGGTCGTGCTGAAGACATCAGACAATGAAGGCAGACATTGAGAACGGTGGCATATATCTTTAACAGCAACGGATATGTCGAATAGGCGCTTGTCAGAACCGGAGGATCCCTTCTCGCTCCCGGATCGGCTTTCCGACGTCCTCAGCCCTCGCTCTTCCTCCAGCCGGCCTGCCAATGACGCCTCTACAAAACAACACAGCCATGAGTACACTCACGAAGAGGCTATCGAAGACGGCCCCGATGCCACCACGCGGCTATTAGGAAACTACGAGCGAAGGGGGTCAGTGTGCGGGCAACGGGAGTGTAATCATGGAACATTCTCACCTCGCCCAGAACACTATGACCCTGGTTTGCAAGGTGACGTCTTTTCCTGGGGTGTCAGGTCCCCGCGCTTCATAAGCTCTGGTATCCAGACGCCAACAACAGATGGCACATCCAACACCCCCATGCTGACCGCCCAAATCGGAGCGAAACGCCGACGGAGAATGTACGTGATGTGATATAGCCAATTTACGGTGGAATGAACGTGATGGTTGAGAGTGACCATGGCTAACAGGAACAATGCAGGTATTTGTATTACTATATTCCGTTTCTCAATTGGGTCGCCCAATACCGGTGGGATTTCTTCCGAGGCGATCTCATAGCTGCATTAACGATAGCCTCATTCTATATTCCGATGGCTTTGTCACTATCGTCAAATCTTGCTCATGCCCCTCCAATAAACGGCCTATACTCATTCGTTGTGAACCCGCTCATATATGCGATCCTGGGTAGCAGCCCCCAGTTAATTGTTGGGCCCGAGGCGGCTGGGTCACTTCTTGTTGGAACGGTTGTGAAAGCGACAGTTGAATCCGGCCATTCCGATGAATCGGACGATATTATGCATGCCCAGGTGGTCGGCACTGTAACTGGGTTGGCGGGTGCTTTCATTTTCATTGCAGGACTAACTCGCCTCGGTTTTCTTGATAATGTCCTAAGTCGGCCTTTCCTGCGAGGTTTTATCACTGCTGTTGGCGTCGTGATTTTCGTTGACCAGCTGATCCCTGAAATGGGATTGTTTGAGAAGGCTAAAACTGTTAATCATTCCAGCACTGTGGAGAAATTCTTATTTATCATTGAAAACGGCCAGTATGCTCACAAGTTGACGACCATTGTCGCGTTCTCAAGCTTTGGCATCATAATGGTTTTTAGGTTGGTTATTGAATTGTTCCTCATTATTCGTATACTAATTCATGACGTAGAACGCTGAAAAAGACTCTCGAGAAACGATTCCCTCAAGTCGTTTACTTCCCGGATCGTTTACTGGTCGTCGTTCTATCGGCCGTTCTCACATGGTATTTTGGTTGGGATAAGCAGGGTCTCGAAATTCTTGGAGCAGTAAAACCTGGTGAAGGTAGTGAGACTGGTCTATTCCAGTTTAGATGGCCTTTCCATCCGCGTCAAATGCAGCATATTAGATCTTCCCTTGGTACTTCGTTCGTAATTGCTCTGCTAGGCTTTTTCGAATCTTCCGTTGCTGCGAAGGGGTTGGGCGATGGTGCTCGGGATGGCATCAAAGGTGCCCCGGTATCAGCCAACCGTGAGATGATAGCATTAGGCGTTGCCAATATCGCAGGAGGTTGCTTCATGGCCCTTCCGGCTTTTGGGGGCTATGGGAGAAGCAAAGTCAACGCTTCTACCGGAGGACGAACACAGATGAGCAGCATTTTCCTGAGCATCATCACTTTTATAGTGGTTGTATTCTTTCTAAAATATCTATACTACCTTCCAGTGAGTGTCCACCTGTTTCTGATGGAATGTCATCCTAACACTTTTTAGAAAGCTGTACTTTGTGCAATGATATCAGTGGTCGCGTACTCCTTGGTTGAGGAATGCCCCCACGACCTGAGGTTTTTCATTCGCGTTCGAGGATGGTCCGAGCTGGCATTGATGATTCTGATCTTTCTTTCGACGATATTCTACTCTCTTACCCTAGGCATAGCCCTAGGCTGTGGTCTGTCACTCTTGCGTGTTATTCGACATGCGACTAAACCGCGTATACAAATTCTCGGAAAGCTGCCAGGAACACCAAATCAGTTCGAGAATGCTGAGCTATATCCTGAGAAAGTCGAGTTCATCGAAGGATGTCTGATCGTCAAAATACCCGAACCACTGACATTCGCAAACACTGGTGATCTGAAGAATCGCCTTCGCCGGTTAGAACTCTACGGAACAAACCGTGCCCATCCCGCTCTTCCTAGAGTCAGACCGGCGGAAAATGACAAGAACATTATTTTTGATGTTCACGGCGTTACGAGTATTGATGCTTCCGGAACGCAAGTATTGCTAGAAATCGTTGAAAGTTATGTAGACCGCCGAGTACGAGTCTTTTTCTGTCGTTTGCCTTCCCTCAACGGTTCCGTTTTTGAGCTTTTCGAGCGCAGTGGTATAGTTGAGAAATGTGGGGGGACTAGACATTTTGTCTCGAGCGTGGATGAAGCTTTGCGACTGACCGAGATTGAGGACGTTGTTGAGGAGTATCAAGAGAGTCACGCAGCGGACCAAGTACCTTGAGTTGTTGAAAATGCATAGCGTTATCGTTATTATATGACTAGAAAATTTGATGATAACATTTTTGAATTTCAGATTGCCCATTTTTAGGCATGGCAGCGTCTAGTCCCGAGCGTACGTAGCGAGAAGGTTGAATCTATGATTGGCCTAAAAGATTCACCAGGAGAGATATGGGCTACTGAATATAAATAGCCCAGTTCAACCCTCTCTGCTCGTCGCTCTGGTCTTCGTTAGAGCGCACCTCATACTTTTGGCAAAGCAATTCTTTGGGTTCCATTCCTTGGTATCGCGGGTTTGATGACCAATTTTCTTGGAGATCATGACTATTTCAACTGTAAGGCCAATTAAACTCCCGCAGATATGTATGGGTCGTCGCTTAATTTAGTCAAAATTCAGGATGGTCGAAAGACTCGTACTGCGTATCCAATTTCACTCACGAAGCCATATCATCGCCAATCGCCCGCTGCACGAGCGAACGAAGAATTTGCTCACTTGCAGATATAATCTTTTGATGAACGTGTTCCTGTTCGTCCAAGCTATCCATGTGACGATTAGACATATCAACAAGCTTGAAGCGGCCTTCGGTGGTGAGTACAAATGCTCCATTGGCGACTTTGCTCAGCCATACGTATCGATTCGTTATGGATTTTCCATTCAAATCTTTAGAGTAGCCAAGTTTGACGTCCATAGCAAGATGTCTTTCAAGATAATGAGATAAAGATGCTGAGAATGAAGAAGTATCATTGTCGAGCGCGAATGCTGATAACGTTTCCCGAGGAAGAGCAATATCAATTGCTTTCAGTGCAGGTGCAACTGGCTGCCCGAATGAAAGAGTTAATTGTGTCTCTTTCAGTGCCAGCTCAAGGATTTCCTTAGAAGTTGAAGTTGAACTTTCACCCGACGTTAACGAGGAAATGTAAGCCTCAAGTGTCGTGCACAGAAAGTCTGAGGGTAGACGTAATACAGAGCAATATGCATCAAATGTTGAAGACAAGAATTGAGTGAACGTCTGTCTGAGCATGTTTGGCATTCGCGTTAATAGTATTGGCAAATAGGTAGATTGCTTTCGCCTTCTATCTGTCGACGTTGGAGTGTACCCATCTGGACCGGCGAGAAGGGCTGCTCTGTAGGTAATATTTTCATAGTCAATAGTAACTAAAATACCTAGCGTGTTTTTTGGTTCAATCGGAGAGTCTCTGTCTTCTTCTAGGTTGTCATCCCAATAGTCGAATGTCGGGGTATGTTCCCAGCGACAATCGATCAAGGACCCAGCTTTTGTTAGCGCATCACTGACTGCTGTTGTTCCTTGCACTCCGCGCAAAACATCGCCTGCTAGGACATCATGAAAGCGTTTTGCGTATGTAATCAACGCATCCGCGTTGCCGATTAGGGTCTGGTGATCTTTGTTGTGATAGAGAGGAGACAAGCGATGGGCTGTCCATGATGCATCGAATAACTGTGCGGGAGATGCAAATCCCATGTTTGAATGTCGCTCGGCTTTGGAATTTAATTATAATCTCCCCCTTTTTCCCAGTTCCCGAAATTGGCATTTGGAAGTGGAAATGTTTATTTATCACGACGCGCTGCTAATAATGGGATGAATTATATAGGCTGCAAACGATGCAAACATCAAACAGACCTCCATGCCCTGACCCCAGAACAAACTCAAGGTAATTCAATATTAAGTTGAGCATCTCAGTCGAAATTGGTTATAAGATTTGTAAATATGTTGGTTATCATGTAACAGTTACACTAATATGACAAAGGTTTGAATAAAGTACCTACAATTCTCAACCTGTCGATTATCTACATTTACACCAATTTATTTTAGATTAATTTAGGCTTCTTGGGGGCCTCTGTAGATAATACAAAATATTGATATGGGTAGCACTCCGAATGCCCTGTATACAATCCACTTTTGTAGTGCTATATTCAAATTTTTGTCACTTTACTGTAAGCAAAGGTTTACGCCAACCATCCTTGGACCACGTTGCACTCACGACACCAAATAAGCACTGGGATCTCATTCCATATAGAGAAGCGCTCTGGATCATGAGGTTTTACGTTCCGGGATGTCATCTCTTTATCAGCAGTCCCAAACCAGACCTCGTTTGTGAAGTAAAAATGTCGCATGCCTCCAGGTACCTCCGCATAAACCAAAGAATTTATCTCCTCCCGTGCACTTATATCACGATCAAAGTTGGCCATGAACTCTCTGCGCTCGGCTCGAGAGTTGCGACCATCGCCAATATCGGCAGAAAAGAATTCGACAATTCGACCAAATCCAGACGTAGCCAAAAGGCCGGCGATCCAGCCATCATTCGTATCGAATTGATCAGACTCTGCACTGCGTCTAAGATACAATACTAGTAGACACATGAAATGGTGAGTGGCAAGAAGGGTCGATGTATCCGTAAATGGAGGGGAACAGAGAATCTTCGACTGCAATCCTTCAAGAATCCTCACACGAGAAACCCAGTCCATCGGCACTGGCAGCTCTCCAGCTTCGTACTGACGAAGCAAGCTATTCACCTGTTCTTTCCTTGCAGACGCATATGATTCTAAAAAGTAGTGTGCACAAATACTGATTAACATTGTGAGTTAGTAAATCCAGATCTAAGGGGAAAAAAGACTAACTCACGCTAAAGGCACTAAGTTGAAACGTAGATGAGCAATTCCACGCTCAAAAAGGAGATTACGCTCCGTCTTCGAGGGCACACTAGCCTTGATTGTAGTCTGGTTGTCGGTGAAGAACTTGGTCATGACACGATTTGCCAGGTAATGAGACAATTGGGTGCAAGTATTCTGTGTCCGGCGCAAACTATGCAAATATCTAAAAGTATACAGGTAACCACCGTTCGCACTCTTCGTAGGTAGAAACAAATCCGAGAGAAGAACCACATCGTCTTCAGGATTCCTTGTGTAAATCCGCTCGCCAATGACTGTTGACGGAAGAGTTCCATGGCGGCGAAGCTGTAAATACTGGCGAGCGATAGATGATTCATGGCACGTCAAAATCTCATTGAAACTTCGACACACTAGCTTAAGAGGTAGAAGGTCGTAAATACTGCAATGTATGAAGATTACCACTTGAATCTCGGTGGGAAGGGTTGCCAAGGGCGAGGGAGACAAGACAGGCGGCAGACTCGCAGGATCCAGGTGTGCTCTACGACATTGAACAAGGGTCAGCATTACAATAGGGAAAACGGAGAAGCTGTGATATTCACCTACTTAGTCTTCCTCAAGCCAGAACTGAATTTCCTCCCTCTGTCCCTTGAGTGGTGCCGATTTTCCGCGGTCTTCCTCGTAGAGAAGAAAGGAAACATGGTGGGTTGTGGCACAAGACATTAGCATATGCCGAACTGGTACTGCATGGAGAGAAGTCCTTGAGGTGCCTCGACATATACCTTTCGTTCGAGGCAGGAGGTATTCCAGGTATTCGAGGTATTCAAGGTATTCAAGGTATTCTTTCCCTCCGCGAAGCTTCAATGCCGGATGGCACATTGAAGATACTTCCTGCCGTTCTCAGCCAGGCGATGAAGAGACATTTTCAGGCATCGTCGAGCGAGCACACCTGCGTCGCCTCCGCGTGAAGCGTCATGCCTAGTTGGTACTTAGTAGTGGCGGTGCCGCGGTGGGGATACGTAGCAGGTGCCCCAATCGGGACTAGCAGGTAGCCTTAGTGACCGCGTCTCTGAAACCGCGACGTCAACCCTCATGTTGTCTCACTTAGCCTCGACCAAGCTAGCAATACTACTCAGCATATGTGAATTGCACACGGTTTCCGCAGCTGGCCCTTGGGATATATCTATATACCATGATTTTTACCTAGAAAACGGAGAAAAGAGTGGGAAGCAGTCATGAAATACATATCCAAGCACTAGTTACATTGCAAGCTGATGTATCATGACGAGCCCGGCTAGCAACACCGGTCTCGATGGCCTCAGGCCTCATTCTTGTGTCCTTTGTCAGAAACGAAAAGTCAAATGCGACCGGACAACTCCATGTTCGGGATGTGTCAAGGCGCAGGTTGAATGTGAATATCGAGACCCGGTTCCCCCTCGAAGGCGTAAGAAGAAGCTGCCTGAGGCTGCAATGGTTGCCCGGCTCAGACGCTATGAAGATGTCATACGAAAAGCCGGTATAGATACATCTCTACTTGAAGAAGATAGTCGAGGAGAATCACTCCCTATTCGACAACCAATCTCTGCCGAGAGTCGTCTTGAATATTCAAGCCCTCCGAGCTTCAACGCCCCCATATCTGTCCCATCCGGGAACACCTCAAAATCTGGCCCTGGTAAATTCATATCCAGAGAAGGACGATCCCTGTACCTTGATAAGTGCGTAATATTCTGTTCAGATGTTATCTGAATGAGTAGCTCACGTGTTTTCACAGTAATCTATGGAAAAGTGTCAGTAATGAAGTGAGTATGCTTGGGTAATCGAAGGAAAATGTCCATGCTAATCTGGAAATAGCTTCAAGACGCTGAAGGCATACTTCCTGAGGGATCCACCGATTCCATCTTAGGCCCTAATGAACATGAAGTGGAAGACGCGAACGGCGACTTTCTTTTCGTTGGAAAACCCTCGCGACAAAGCCTCACGCATCTCCATCCAGATCCACTACAAATATTCAAACTCTGGCAGATGTTTCTTGACGGCGTCAATCCATTAACCAAATTCATCCATGCTCCCACATTACAACAACAAATACTAAACGCCACCAGCGATCTAAGCTCTATATCACGGCCGCTTGAAGCTTTGATGTTTGCGATCTACTGTGCGGCACTTTTGCCCATGCAAGATGACGAAGCTCGAAAGTCGTTTCACGAGTCCAAATCTACGCTTATGGCCCGATACCGCCAAGCTGCGCAACAGGCTTTAGTGAACGCTGGAGTTCTCGGGACGTCGGACCTGATGGTTCTCCAAGCGTTTCTCCTCTTTATAGTACGTTCCCTTTTACTCTCTGCTCAATATGCGCAATTAATCTTTAGTCCTATTTCTAGATTTCTGCGCGGCTTGCGTATAGCCCCCACGTGCTATGGTCCATGTCTGGCATTTGCATTCGAATTGGCCAACGCATCGGACTTCACAGAGACGGTTCGAAACTCGGCCTGTCAGTCTTCGAAACTGAAATGCGTCGACGAATATGGTGGAGGTCTATGGTCACAGACACTACAATTGGTCATATGGCTGGCTGCGAGTCGTTCTTCTCAGATACTGAAGATGTGAAATTACCGTCTAATGTAAATGACAGTGCACTCGACCCAGATATGACAGAACCTCCTGTTGAATTAGCCGGTGCGACCGAAATGACTTTTTGTCTCTTAGGTTATGAAATGGGCGTTTGGCTACTCAAGAATTCCAAATCGAAAACGTCGACTTTTGACGGATATTGGCAATTCGTTAATTCTAGTTCTGTCCCCCTTGACCAAAAGGACCAACTAATTGACGAATTGGAAACCATGTTGGAGACACGATATGTTAGATACTGCGACCCGTCAATTCCTCTCCATCTCGTTTCTCGTATAGTTGCCGGCTCTGTTGTGACGCTTGCTAGAATACGTGCACACCATCCAAGACGATATCAGGAAAAAGGAGAGGAAGTGCCCCAGGCCGAAAGAGAGTTGTTGTTCAAACTCTGCAAACACCTTGTCGAGTGCGCCAATATTCTGTTTGTAACAAGAAAAGCGCAGAGATTCTTTTGGCATATTGATTTTCATTTTCCATGGGAATCGATTATCGTTATGTTGTCTGAGCTGCGTCATCGGTCTATTGGCAAAGATGTTGCGGAAGGCTGGGTATTGGTTAACACAGCATTGCAACGACAATTCAAGAGCCTGCATCAACCCAGGAAAAACCCTCTACACCTTGCAGTTGCTAATCTCGCTATCAAGGCTTGGTCTGCCCATGTTGCTGAATCCGAGCGTCGTCGGGTTCCACCTGTGCCTCAACCAGAAATTATTACCAAATTTTGGATTTACACTCAAGGTTATAAGAGTTCGAACCCTTCCCGTACTACTAATGATACTGCTGTCCATTTTACTCCTGCAACCACCCCTGTGAAAAATAAGTATTCATTCCCTACAGGGCAAAGAGCGACACCGTCGGATACAGTAGCTACAGCCAGTGAAGGCGACACTGCGTTGCAAAATAATATCAATAACCAAAGCACTGGACTATCTCCTACTGATTGGAATTACAGAACGGATTCTGTGAATTTTGATTTAGATATGAGTGCTATAACCGAGCTATATCCTACCGATGACAGTCCTATGAATTGGGTTGAGTGGGATGATTTGATTCAGCAATTTCAGCAACAGAAAGATGTGGATATGGATATGGATCTTCCACCTTCATTTGGATGAATTTAACAAGAGAAAGGTTTTATTTGTTAGGGGCGCTATCAATTGATATATCGCCTTCCTATCGGCAGCCTAAAGTCACCACTGGGCTCTAGATCATCTACTTTATTCTCACATTGCAAGCCCTAAGAACATTAAATGCCTGGGAATTGACCATGAATATCCTACTTCCTCAGACGATTAGCTTGCAGCGCTGATGTGGGATAGTCCTGAGAGTCAAAAATATATCGAACCCTCTGACCACTGAGTAATAGATTCCATACTCATGTATGAAGAGGTTTTGAAGCAGACCCTATATACCCGGCTCCAAAGGCTTGCTCTACTCTAAGTCAGGTTTCAGATTTCGATCTTCAGCAGTCATTTCTAGAACCCTCTACGCGCAATATTAGAAACGAGAAGGTCCATATTGATTCGTGGAGCTTGCGCATAGGCTTGGTTTAACTTGCATGTTCATCCATCGAGCATGCCCAATTCAAATACAAGCTAATAATTATACATGCATGCACGTATCCCAATGAACTATGATACATTATGCTACTGGTTAGTCTAATTAAGTATTTGCACTCGCAGAAACCATTCTACGCACCAAAAGCCGTACTGGGCTTCTTCTTCCCCTTGCCAACGATGACTGCGATTGATGAAGGAGCAACAGCACATATTAGAGATCCCAGCTCGAAATAAACAAAACTATCATGTATATAAACTTGATGGGGTATAATGTGTGAAGCTTCCCCACATCAAATGCCACTGGCAGCATGTAAGAAGATAGGCACTGGCGTACCATCCGACATCGTCCATAGCGTGGAATTGATCTGTGATCTTCGGAACCGCCGTCGATATGATGGTGTTTTCAAGGCCAACGAGGAACATGGATAGATTCGGGGCGAATGTGATCACGAC
This sequence comes from Talaromyces proteolyticus, assembly GCF_021365285.1. Classification (NCBI taxonomy): domain Eukaryota; kingdom Fungi; phylum Ascomycota; class Eurotiomycetes; order Eurotiales; family Trichocomaceae; genus Talaromyces; species Talaromyces proteolyticus. The sequence continues at coordinate 330,308 of NW_025764284.1, read as the reverse complement.
AAGTTGGCATGTCACTGGATACTGCGATTCATCTTCATCCTCACTACCCTGCCGGTTTTCGTCGCCGCCATTTTCAGAGATCACATGGTCATTTGAATTATCGTCTGTATTGCAATTCGAATTTTCAGTTGACGATAAATTCTTGTCGCCAATCGCCATGGTCTTGGTAGTATTCTCAGCCATTGAATCTATTGGGACGAGTTGGTGCTGAGGATAGAAGGTAGTTGGATAGCCGTCGCTCATGACACTACTTCGAATAATGTTCGCTGTATGAAAGACGAAAACATTCAATATTCATGGTTGTGTCCAATGCGGCCATCCTATTGGGCGAAAAACATGGGGAGAATGAGTCATCCGGTGTCATGATGATCTCGCAAACGATGGATGCTGTGAAATTTCCCTGCAGAAATGACCGTTCAAGGGTGCAAATGAGTTGTTTTAGCATTTAAATTAGACCAATAGGGTAATTTATTTTACCAGAGCTGTAGTTGATAACACGGCTTGACACTATCTAGCTCAGAATGATTCGGTTCAATAATTAACATTTGAAGTACTTGCGGTTTAAATTGATGTTAATGCTTATTGATCGATCTAAATAAACATGTATACAAAGCCATTCAAGTCCAGTAGTTTTAACTAGCATAATACAGTGTCCAATAAGCTAAATTGCACGTACTAGTAGTATTATTACTATATAAAATACCTCAAAACTGAATGGAGTGGGGATAGTAAACAAAAGAGAAAGAATTGAGCTAAAATGAAAGGGTATCGTTGAATTATTTTTCGAAGGTCCCGATAGCGTATCTGCTATCGGACTCTATTGATCCTCTTTGCTAAATCTTACACGATGGTAGGGTAATGCCGGGACTCAAGCTTCTTCATCTTTAGGGGTAATAGGCCCATTCTCTTTGTCTCCTCCCTTGACGCTCACCCACTCCATAAAAAGAGCGCCAAATATTGAGGCACATGAGAGACCTACGGCGACGTAGAAAGCCTTCGTGATGGCTGAATTGTATGCAACCAAAACTGCAGGTAAGTCTGCCGGGCTGACGAGATTGCGAATACCCGTTGCGCCAGCTTGAAGAACTAGTTGAGCAATATTCTGACCATGCTCCCCGCTGAGTGATTCTTGTACGCGATTTACCAGACCATTGTCGAAGACGGTTTGAGCAACTGCCAAGAAGATGGCACCTCCCAGTGACTGGAATAGCATCATGAGAGATGCACCGGTGGGAACATCCTTGCGCTCAAGAATAGTTTGAGCTGCAAGACTTGGTTGCTGCATACCAAAACCGATCCCCAACCCCAGAATCACCTGGTAGCCAATCCACATGGGGTGATTGGTGGTTGTAGTAAAGGTTGTCAAGAGCCCCGCGCCGATCGACATGAAGATAGTGCCGAGAAACATAAAAGGGGTGAAGTATCCCAGCTTTGAGACGAGAACTCCTGCCATAATAGTACCGACAACGAGTGACAATACCAGCGGCAAGTTCATGATACCCGACTTGACTGGGCTCACTCCTTTGATAGCTTGGAACCAAACAGGGAGGTAATAAACAATGAGAATCATACATCCTCCAACACATAGAGAGAAGAAGGAGCCTGACACTATGCTTCTCTTCTTTACAAATCGAGGTGGCACCGAGGCTGTCTCTTGTTTCCACTTCTGAATCAAGATGAACGCTACCATGAGTACACCAAATACAACGAACAAGGCAATGATTCGTCCATTGCTCCACGAGTATTGTGTGCCACCCCATTGGAGAGCAAGAATTAGACACACGATACTTGGTAGGAAAGCCAAAGTTCCGAGAGGGTCGAGTTGGTGAAAACGATCACTTAGGGTACGCGCGGGGCTTGGGTTTGGTGGGGGATTTGCCTGTAGGATAAAGGTAATGACGAGAATAGTGACTGCACCAATTGGCAAGTTGATGTAAAAGCACCATCTCCATGTCACATTATCAGTGAATGCGCCTCCCATCAGAGGGGCAATAACAGAAGAAATCCCAAAAAGACTACCCATCATACCCGTCACCATGGGGCGCTTTTGTAATGGCACTGCATCGGTCACAATCACAATTGCTCCAGAGAATATACCGCAAGATCCCATTCCCGCAACCGCTCTACCAACAATGAATGCTGTTGAGGTTGGCGCAGCACCGCATACGGCGGATCCTATTTCGAAGATGATGATAGCAAGCAAGAAGATCCACTTGGGTGAGTAGAAGGTAAATAGCCGTCCGAATGTTAACTGAAAAGAGCAACTTGTCAAAAGGTACGCGCTGCCGTACCAGGCAATGTCGTCGAGGGCGTGAAAATCATCGGTGATCCGTGGGATCGCAGTAGCAATGATGGTCCGGTCCTAGTTATCATATTAGCTTGTCTGTTGTTTTGCTTCCCCCATAAGGCGGGACAAATTTACAAGAGCAACGAGGAATATTGCCAAGTATACCGCAATCATGATAGCCACGAGCGATAATGTTCCAGGATATTCATGCCCAGGATGAGAGTCTTTTGCTGGAGAGTCTGAGGACACATCGGCTTGTTCACCCTCTGCGACAAGTTTCTTGGAGCCTAAGCTGCCATTATCAGACACAGCAGCATCTTTTTTCTCAGAAACAGAGTCATTGCGATTTTTCTCTTCGGTCATTTTGACAATAGAACAGACAATCAGTAGTGGTTGACTTCGACAGAAACGACTGGAGAGTATGCTCGAAGAACCTGAGCAAGAAAATGATGGAAAAAAGTCAAGTATAAATATACATAATAGATTTAGAAAATGACAGACCATGCAAGCCAGGGAACACCAGGTTTATATAGCCTGGTTCAGGGAAAATAGGGCACAACTAAGTATTCGGCAGGAAAATATGGCTTCGGGTCCGAACAACGTTTCGCACTCCCGAGAAGAGCTTTGTTCCCGAAGGCAGCTAACCCCTAGTTATTCAAACACAGTTCAAATTTTACATCATAACATGACAAAACAAAAGGGAAACGAATCATAGCCACAAAAAACGTGAGATTTAAAAAAAACCTATTATCAATGGGAGAGTAACCCTCGACTTTGGCGTGAACATAATTATTATATACTAGCACCACCGATGAAGATTGTCAGGTTTCGGATAGTCATTGATTATTCAAGGGTGTCTAAAACTTCGACAGACTAAGGATTCTAAGAATTTAGACGAGTTTAGCGTGCAAATCGCCCTCCATACAATGCTGCTCCCTAGCAAAGATTTAGATGCGGAATTGCGAGAGATCGGGGGGTATATTGGTGAAGATTTAGCTAGAAGAACCTTGAAGCTGAACATGATTTTCAGAAATATTTGAAGACATAACTATTGAATTCATAGTTAATAGGAGACAAAAAATATAAAATCTTAAATATAAGTGATATTAAAGATATAAAAAGGGTTTAATTTTGAAGTGATTTTCTTTTCATGGAGTTGGGCTGTTGAGGTTTTAGGGGATTATATACCTACACGCGCTCCTTTATAAAATTGTATATAAGGTGATGTACACGTCAAACTTGTACTGAATCCTTAGTCTGTCGATGTTTTAGACACACCCTTGTTAAGTGGTGAAGCAACTCACGCTCTCACGAACTTGAACTGACTGAATCAACTTGATCGAAAAAGAGGAAGTGAAAATGAAATAGACTGCTTAACGCTTTTTCTTAGCCTTCTTTTTGGTTTCTTATAATTTTTATAAACCTTGTTTTTAATTTCTTTAACACATACATTGACTAAAATTAGGATTTACTCTTTCCCTTCCTTATATATACGATACTACATACTATCCATCCTCGATTAACGCTTATAGATATAAACAAAGAGACTTCAGTAATCATTCATCTCAGTGGTTAGAACATGAGATCTCACTTGAATGGGATATAAAACCAACCCACTAACATTTCGTTGGAGTTATGGGGTCACCAGATATGAAGTAATTTCTTGAGTGTCTTGAAGACAGTTAGATGTGTTTTAAACATCACGGACCCTGCTTGACCAGCAAGTGAGGCAATCCATTGTCCACTTCCACTGGGCCAAAATACTCCTCGAAAATCTGCGTCAAAACCTTATCTGTCAACTGCATATGGGGCCCCGGTACTGTTTTGAAATCAAGCTTTTCTTGCTCATCCAATGTGCGCAAACCCAGCCAGTCCTCCTTGTAGAGCGCTCGTTCCCTGAGAGTCGTCACTTCACCGCTGGTTTGATTGACTTCGGCAAACCATGCACTCTCCTTGGGAATCGCCGTCGTGTCATCTTCGAACATGAACATACCAAATCGATTCAACGAGACTAGGTTGTTCCTGTAATTGGTGTTTTTCTCCTCTCTTTCGTTGTTGATGTCGGCGAGAAAGTTGCTGTGCTCAAGGTACGAATCATATTCTTGAGGATCTCGGAAGTATTGCGCGGGCACAAGCCGGGATTGTACAAAATCAGACCATGTACCATAGCGCAATAAAGCTTCAGCGCCGCGGCAGACCCAATCCCCAGCGCTAGCACAAGATTGGAACTTAAAAATGCCATTGTGTTGACTTCCCATTGTGACTAGATTGCGCACTGGGGGGGAGTTGCATCTCTCAATATAAGCTCGTAGGAACTGTCCTCCTTGTGAAAAGCCGAGAGCATTGATGGCAGGTGCAGTGCTGAGGATTGGCTCGGACGCCAGCTGATCGCAGACATGGGCGACTTGCTCCGTGAGATTACCGAAGAATGTAGCTTGCCGATCGCCACCGTCCGACTCTTCCAAGTGAATTACATGTACATACGTCCCTGGGTTGACTTCCTCGGCGAGCTGGGTCACTTCTTTGATGCCATCAGCTTGGTAACTGTCGCCTAGCCCATGCCAGATCACCAACGGCAAAGGTACCGGTTCAGAGTCCCATGCCACCGCACAGGCGAGCAGGACTGGAAGAAGCGAAACCAGACGCAGGTGATAGGTCATATTGATCATGGCTTCTCTTTTATTTAAGGATGAGGACGATAGTATCATTCGTTTCCGTCTGGCACGAGGCCAATGCGATCTCCTGGTATGTGGAGAAGGCGGAGACATACACTAGTCCACATACGGAGTCAGGGTTGAGATCCACTTCTCCACTCCGGCCAATCATACTTAGCATTTCAATTTATGGCATATCATATCATAGAGGTCTCGATCGCTCTATGCTGCTGGTCTAATCCAATGGCCATTCGTCTTTGTGAAAAATAAACTCCAGCCAATAATATCATTATAAACCGGAAGGTTTACAGTGTTCTCGGGAATTACTAAAGTCCGAGGCGGCTGCGCGGGGAATTAAAAACCCGCTGGCCGCCTCCTTTGTCCAGTTCTCGACACATCGCAAGCCAATCCCATAAGACATCTAGACATTTTTCTATCGACTACCCTGGTGCCGCATAGGAACTACAGTTACAGGGGTTCAATCAGCCCTGTAGCCACCAAACATGCAAATAGCAGATGGGAGAGCCCCCTCGGTGACCTCCCAACCATCGAAACCACAGCGGATTCTGGCGTGCGTTCGCTGCCAGCAGCGTAAAGTGAAATGTGATCGCAAATATCCCTGCGCCAATTGCGTCAAATCCGGCGTGCAATGTGAACAGGCGAAACCGGTCCTGGCCCGACGGAAACGCAGGTTCCCCGAGAGGGAGCTGTTAGCTCGTATTCAAAAGTACGAGGATATGCTTCGTCAACATGACATCGAATTCGAACCGCTCCACAAAATTCCAGCCAGGGATGGCTCACCCAGTGTGGAGGGCGGCTATGAATCAGACGACAAGCTGCCCAAAACTGCGCAGACCGAGGCTTCGACGCCTGTTGACTATGCCGAAAGACTCTTCTGGTCTAAGTATGTTCTCTCCAAGATATAGATGTGTGGCTATCTAACGAACCGTTCCAGAAATGTTTGGAAAACTATAAATAAGGAGGTACATACATGTTGGCTGGAATTCAAGTTTCGCTTCTAATAATCAAACTAGTCACGAGATCCCGGATGCAGCAGTGAGTCCTCGGAGGATGACGTGCGTGAAACCGTAGTTAAAAATACGTGGTGTCAATTATTTGAAAACAACGATCACCTTCTTTTTGGTTCACGCAAAAGCGACACAGTCGATATTTCTACTTTGCACCCTGAACCAGTCCAGGTTTTTCGGCTTTGGCAAATATATCTTGAAAACGTGAACCCATTGCTCAAAGTTATACATGCACCGAGCCTACAAGGGTATATCATAGAAGCTACCAGCAAATTATCCAACATTAAGCCGACCTTAGAGGCACTGATGTTTAGCATTTATTGCATGTCCATCATCAGCCTGACTGCGGATGACTGCCAGGCCATGTTTGCTTCGTCAAGGCAAGATCTTCTATCGAAATATCAATTTGGCTGCCAGCAAGCTTTGCTGAAATGTAATTTTCTACGATGCAACGATCTTGACTGCTTGACTGCACTGTATCTTTACCTAGTAAGTTCTTTCAGGTCGTTATATTTATGATTTCTAATGATTCTAGGTCTCAGTTCGACCTAGTACGGTCCCCCAGTCACTATCTTCCATGCTTGGCGTGGCAATTCGCATCGCACAGCGCATGTGTATTCACAGTGAAGCCGCTTTAGCCAATTACACTCCTCTTGATGCTGAAATACGTCGAAGACTTTGGTGGTCCCTTGTGTTGTTTGACACTCGCGTCAGCGAACTGGCTGACTTCAAACCCACAATCCTGAATCCTATTTGGGATTGTCGAGTCCCCCTCAACGTGAACGATTCTGAGTTTCGACCAAATATGAAGAAGCCGCCACATCTTCAGGGAGGATCCACCGAAGCACTTTTTCCTGTCGTTTGTAGCGAATTGGGAGAATATACCCGGAACACAGCGTACTATCTTAACTTCACTAATCCATCCTTGAAGCCTATTGCAAAAGATGTTCAACATGGTTATACCGAATACGAACCCCTTCCTGAGAGAAGTGAACTGGCTTGTCTAGAACAGATGATTGAGAATAAATATCTCAGATTCTGTAACCAGGACAACCCGCTGCACTTAATGACGGTCTGGATGGCACGGGGACACCTTGCTAAATTTCGCTTCATGGAGTACCACTCCAAACACTCAAACTCAGAACAAGTACCAGAGGCACAACGCGAAGCCGCAATGTCGTATGCACTCCGAATGCTTGAATGCAACTCGAAGATCTTCCACTCACCTTTAACTAAGGGATATCGATGGCTGGCCCAATTTTATTTCCCATTTCCTGCATATGTTTTCATTTGCAAGCACTTGAAACGTCAACCTTTTAGTAAATCAGCTGAACGCGCTTGGGAAGTTATGAGCGACAACTATGATGCTCAATTTGGCGTCACTCAGAAAGACAGTATCCCTCTCTTAAGACTTTTCTCGGGATTTATCCTACAGGCATGGGAAGCTCGGGAAGCAATGCCCAGACAACCGGGCGAGCCACTAGTGCCGCCAAGGATTATATTATCTATCAGGAATAAAACAATACAGATGGAGCAAAACCCACAGAACATCGACCCCGGACAGCTAGCCAGTGTTCCGGCTACGGATGTCAATAACGTCCCTGCGCCGATGCCGATAAGCTATGGAGGCCATAACCTGCTTTACGGTATGGGAGGACAAGAGGGATGCCCGATGACAGGACCAGCAATGTATCCTGATATGCATGGGCCGACAACGCTGGATTTTGGAACGAGTCAGATAGATTGGTCGGCCATGGACTGGGCACTTGGGGGATACCCTGGCTGGGGGGGTGGTGAGACCACGGGTCTGTCAGTCCAGCCTTTAGTTTTGGCTGGTACCAAGCCAGGTTGGACTTAATATGTGAGGAATTGTATAGAAAGACAATGGCATCCAAATCTGTTGTCAACTTGTCTTACACAAGCATAGATGCTGTCGTACTCTATGTGATATGATTGGTCAATTGAGTTGCATACCGACGACCTTTTTTTCCCATTGCACTGATGCTCCTATTAATGTAAATGATGAAAATAATTTTAAATGGTTATTTAACAATTGTAGCGCATGTCAAAATTATTTTTCAAATCGATGACAGAAAATTGAACTTCGGGTGTTTTTGATCTCGTGACTGAGACTGGTCCAGTGGACCATGACTTCATCGACAAGCCACATGACTGCAAATCTTGACGCGTCAAACACCACCGCCATAGCTATTTTCTCCGTAGTATTATTTTCTATGCTGTCTGTTATTACTTCTCTAGGGGTCTGATATGAATTACCGTGAGATACTACCATCTTGCGTAGCAAGGTGACCCTTTTCATAGGGAGCAACATCCCTTCGGATCGCTCGGAAATGGAGATCGATGGTTCTACTGAGGACCCGAGGATAGGGCCGAACATAGTATTTGCGCAACAAGTGGCCCCAAGTAAAAACGGGCAAAAGCAGTCAAAATGGAGGCCGACGGCTTTCTTGGATGTTTTCAACATGCGCCCTCCAATGGACGAAGAACCCCAGTGCGTCGTGCCCCTTCACAGCTTCCGAGAGACGAACACATACTGATACTATGCCAGGGACTGGTGGGTTGCTTCAACAGCGATTCCCCTCGTGGCTGCAGCTACGGCGCCCTTGGCAAATGTTATGTCAATTGTGGCTTTGGTCACTTCATGGCGCAACCAAATATTCCTTCAACAAACTGACGACCAGGGAAGAACACTGCAAGTCGGCATCGACGATCCTCACTGGTAATCTCCTCCGCAGCTGAACAGCAGAATGAAAGCTATTTGTTTATTTACTTGTGAAATAGGTGTGTCGCGCTTAATGCTACATCATTGGTCCTGGGTGTGTTAGGAAATTTGTTCCTACTTTTCAATTTTACTAGAAGAATGCGATATATTATCGCACTGCCAGCTTCGATCATATTGTGGTTTTTGGCAACTGGTATTGTAAGGGGGTCTCCCCAGTTTTTGGCTTTGAAACTGACTCTTTGATTCATGGTAGTTGGCCGGAATCACAGCGTCGATGAACATTTATGTGCCTCCGGTATCGCCAGGCGAGGTCTACTCTCAAGGTTATTGGAGCGGCGTAATAGCCGCAGCGCTTTACTTTATCCTAGCTGTTATTCTCATGATCAACATGATTGGATACATGCTTGGCCACTATCCCCAGCATTTCATTCTGACCGATGACCAACGTACGCTCATTCTGCAGACTACCTCATTCACGATTTGGCTGGCAATCGGTGGTGCCATTTTCCAAAATCTTATCGATATCGACTATCCAGACGCATTGTATTTCTCAGACGTTACAGTACTTACATTAGGATATGGTGATATCACAGCAAAAACGAGTGTTGCGAAGGGTTTGGTTTTTCCCTATGCAGTCATTGGAATCGTCATTCTTGCTTTGGTTGTTTCTAGTATCAGTCGCTTTGCCAGGGAGGTGAATAACGACAATGTCATCAAGAACCACCTACAACGCCAACGGGCTAGAACCGTTGAGCGATCCATAACCATAGACGAAGCATCAGAAATCAGACCACCTCCCAATCACATCGCCACGTCCCGCCGAACGCCGAAAGCAGGCAGACCAGTTCGCTCTGTTGTGAATATCTTAAGACCCAACAAGTCCAGAGCATTGATTATGAGAGAGGAGAAAGATCGATTCGATGCCATGAGGGCAATACAAAGAGACACGCTTCGATTTCGCCGGTGGACGTCACTGGTATCTAGTGTCATCGCTTTTGCCATAGTATGGTGTGCTGGAGCTGCGGTTTTCTCAAGCTTAGAAAATTGGGGATATTTCGATGCCTTGTACTTTGCATTTTGTTCGCTGTTGACCATTGGATATGGTGATATGACACCGCAATCAAACCCCGGCCGTCCATTTTTCATCGTCTGGTCTCTGATCGCCATCCCAACAATGACGATTCTAATCTCCAAAATGAGTGGCACCGTACTGGATGGCGTCAACGATGCTACAAATTGGATTGCTGAGTTTACCGTCCTACCAAGGAGTGGCCGATACCGAGAATTTGTCAATAAAGTCCCTATTTTGCACGAAATATTAGAACGCCGGACCGAACAGAAACGTATCCGCCGTGGATTTCGCGTGGGTGTCGACGACATCGAAAATGATGATAAGGATGACGATAATGTCCTAGCTAGTCGCACCAACGATGCACACCCGCCTCCGAAGATCATCGAGCAACTACCCCGTAAACGACGTTCAGACAAGCAGCTCGCACGAGATCTAACATTCGCAATACGCAGAGTTGCCGAGGATGTGGCGGCAACAGGTATCAAACGGTATTCATACAAGGAATGGGTAGAGTTTACTCAATTAATTCGATTCACCGACCCGAATCGGGGTAATGACTCGCCGGGATTCGAACTGGATGAGAACGAATATGGAGTTATAGAATGGGATTGGATAGGGGAGAATAGCCCGATGTTGGCGGAGCAGACGGAGTCCGAGTGGATTTTGAATCGTTTGACTGAGAGTTTGATTCGATATATGACTAGAAAGGATGTTGATGTGGCTCTTAACGAAAGAAGTGTTGCTATTCATCAGAGTGACTTAATACTTAGACATGTATAATGATGTTTTTAGAACAAATTTAATGAAGACCAAAATGGCAATATGATGTCAAGTATTGTGAGTTGAATAGTATAAACATCGGTGTGGTGTATTTTTACATGCCGAATATCATACATGTAAAAAGTTAATAATATCACATATCATGACATCTATCTGTCATCATCAAACTATTGCACATATCGGCGAAATGGCATGTTGAAGTATGGCGGCATTTCGCTTCTTTCATAAGCACCTGGGTTGTGAAATATACTAGTAGCATATCTTTCGGCATTTGAACTTTGTGATGCATAGGTATGCCTCTCTAGAACACCAAAGCCAGAAGATTTTCGAGGTAACGGAGCGACGAAAGGCGAGGTTGGAATTTTCAAGTGTGTCGTCATCTCGTCAGCATCCAGGAGTTGTCGGTCATTGCGAGGTAGGGTCCAGTAGGATGGAACGCGAAATTTACCGGGTTTATTGAGTGACTCTGTGACATTTTCTTCTTCTCGAGTTTTATTGTTGGCACTTATTTGGCCTAGGTGGCGAATATGTATATTTGGAGCAAATGGTCGTTCTGGCTGCGGGGATATGAAACCGGAAGGCTCAGCATTCTGCAAGCCTTGGACCAGAGGCATGCTCTGCCCGAAAAAATGTGGTGGTTCTGAGACTTGATGAGTAGAAGATGTGACATCAATAGTTGGCTCACTATCTTGTACGTGTCCCTCATAATCTTGTCTTGTAGTGCGAAAGGGTGTAGCAAAGATAGGTTGGTTGATTGGACGCGGTTGAGATGGCGGTAGTTGCCTTGCGATCTTCTGCGTCTGGGGCAATGTATCTGAATCTGTGGGGTGGCTTCCACAAGATTCCGTGTCCTTGGGGAATGTATCATCCAGCCTCATAGTAGTAGGAAAACTCAAGATTGTTTCTTCATCATCTCGCTCACTATTGCCGCGTTTATGGTAGAAATTGCACCGCGGGAAAGAAGAGTTCCGAATTTGATCTTTTGATCTTATAGGGTGATTCAAGTCCGAACCCGAATGTTCTCCACCCTCATCAAGTACCTGGTCATCTAAAGTGAACCTATGCAGAATTGGCATGCTCGAAGTGCTGTGCTGAGTTTGGCTTTTCATGGACATATCCATCATTGGCTCGCATCGCCCTCCCTTGGTTCCATTTAAATCATTGCGCTTGGCGGTATGCGGAAGTTCATTTTCTGAAAATACTCCTCTCTGGGTAGCTTCAACATGATGCTGTGCAAATATGGAAAACGGCCAAGTATCTCTAGTGTCCTCAACATCAAGAAGCATCGAATCTGATGAATTGGATCCTCTGGAAAACTTTGGATTTTCATAAGCACGCAATGGTACCTCGGCTGTATTGATTTGGATGTTGATGTTGGATTCAGGATTTGCGTTCATTCTCGCGCCGAATTGATCCTCGATAGAGTCCAAGCGTGAGCGCCTGAAAGCTGTTCTTTTGGCCATGACAGTGATCCTCGCTTCTTCATCTTCTGATAGCTTCCTTCTCCTTCCTATTCTTTCCTTCTCTTCAATTGATGCAAATTTCACTTGCGCTGGCTGGGTAGGAGAGAGCCCAACCCAGTCATGCTTTTGTAGCAGGTGCTGTTTGAAGTTGTCTACGTAAGACGTGCTACTACTTTCCTGGTTTTCGAAGGAGGATTAGTAAGCTTTAAAGCAAAATCTTGAGCCACGAGCTACAGTCTGGGTCAAAAATTCTGGGCTTGACTTACCAGTGCGGTATCAAATGGTGCATAAAGCGGATGATATCGGGAAGTCTTTTCTGTCTGGTTTGCTACTTGTCTTTTGTCCCAATTACTGGTATGGCTGCAACGTGATTTTCCCGAGTCATCAGCATGAAGATCACATCGCGAACGAGCCGCCTTGATTTGAGCCTCTCGCTGCTTGAGGCGCGCCTTGGCGAAGTGCTGCTTCTGGATACGTAAAATGGAATTAGGTTTATTGTGCGATTGACGCCGAAGACGACCGCCTGTCCAATTCATTTAGGTAAATAACCAGTGATCACCTCATTGAAATAAATGGAGATGTGTGTGAGTGTGCTTAGTCGATTGCGGTTGGGGATATGGCAGGCACTGTGAAGAGGAGGAGCGATATTGGAGACTCCAGTCCCGTGACAGCCATAACAGCGTGAGAATCTTTTTGAACGACTCGAGGCATTTCCACTACTAATTGCCAGGAGCATATTCAAAATTGCCAGAAAAGAAACGACATGTAGTCTCCGAATTTATGGAGAACGCTTTATGATACATGGGTGCCTGACCGTGAGCTTCTACGCAAGGCCAGCTAAGCTATTTTCAAGTAGGAGTGCGCAGCAGATGAGGGCAATTTTGTAGTTATTCGTGCAATTTGAATCAAGTGCGTCTTTTTCACTTGCAACGAAGTGAATGAGGGTTTGCAAGACGCAAGAAATGAGAGGAAGACGACAAGCTGACTCCGATACGGGAAGCCTGAGGCATCACCACTCACGTGACATTGCAAACAGAGCAAATTGTGTACATTCTCGGGCCCGAAAATTGTTTTCCTCCCCCAATTCAAAAAACTTCCTCGCAAGTGCCCCGATCTTGTGTTGTCTTCTATCAACAACGCCGTCGCTGTTACCGCCAGGTTTATTCTAACCATGAAGTTTAGGTTCACTATGGTGACTTGATGCTGCCCCAGCTGCGCTTCTTTCTGTCCTATTCTCTGCGTCCTGCCGGTTAGTACTTGAATTCTCTTTTCTGCACACCCCCCAGCCCTGTGAAGCAAGCGACAAGGCACTTTTTATGATGAACAACCAATCAAAGCATAGTTCACCTGAAGGTCTACGGACTGCTGAACGATAAACCATTACCATCTTTCATTTTTTCTGACAGCCTCGTCTCTTGGATCATTATCGTGATCGTCTTATTTTTGGGAATTGTCTCGCGCAGCCCGCTTTGCAATTTGCGAGTGCTAACAACAATCACTCGACATGCAGGGTTGATCCATGCAGTTTCGGTCCAAGCGCGTCAGCTCATCTGCGTTGCTACCCAACCGGATCCGATTCGCACCAATGACCATCAGGCATCCATAGGCGCTGGAGATGATAAGAAAGCGAGTTGCCAGCCACGTCGTTGAAATTATTTCTAGACTTCTTCCCACTGCGTATGATTCACTTTTACTCTACCCCCGTGTTGTTCCTTTGTATGCAGTACTCCCCCTGTTTAGATAGCGTTGTCGGTCTCGTTTTAAATTAGAAATCCCTCACTTGGCAAAGCATGTCGGACGATACCCGTGATCTCGACTACACTGCACAGATAGTCGCTTGTCCATCGCCTGCACACCACGTCGTAGTAGAGGGTTTGTTATCTGTAGGCCTATCCGCATGGTCACACTGACGTCCCAGTTTGATTGGTGCTGTTGGAAGTCATGTAAGCCCCATTCCTGCAATGCCAACTGTACAGTTGCAAGTGCACTGCCGACATGTGCCAAGTGTGAGTGAGGCTCGCTTCATGTCCAATCGTTGCCAGCCTTTGTGGTGACTGCGGGGGCTTCGTTGCGGTGTGCGTGTGTTGTGCGATGGGGGTCGACAGGTGGGTAGTTTCGAGTGGACTACAGCCAGCGCCGGCTCACCGCCGCGTGAGGTGTTCGATGCAGCCGAGTCCACGGACAGTCGTCGATTGGCACGGCCACAATGGATGCGATGCACTGCAAGCGCTTGCTGTCACAGCCATGGGTCTATAACGTCCAGTGGGAGTACTGGGAGTAGTTAGAACGAGCAGCCGCCAAAAGGCGTGACGCCATGAAACAAGGCTTCTGGTACGCTGGTCCACAGCGTGCCGGCCCGCCCCTTCCACTAACCGCACCATCTGTTCTCTGCCCCGCCGTCGCTCTCCTTACGCGTGTGCATTAAAGCCCAACTTTTCCCCCTCTCTGCTCCGTCTTCTCTTTTTATTTTCTCTCCTAACTTACACCGAATTGGATACCCGACCATCATACATACTTACATACACACATACCGTTGTTGTTGACTATTGTGTGTTTCTTGCTTTTTTTCCTGCTCGACCGTCTCGTTGAATATCAGTTTGCTCCTATACTCAACCCGAGGATACCATACCATAGAGCCCTGGTTTCTCCTCCAATCACAAGCTATTCCACAGGACACTCGATCCATTTTCTCCAGGACAGGATTATGTGTGTTTTTGTTTTTCTGCCTAGGATCTAGATAGATATACATATTCACGACCGACCACAACGCATCAGGTAGTCCCAATCCCTTTTTCATTGCTGCTTCTTGTCGTTTTTCTTGCCGTCGCATCAGGACCTGTATCCGTCGCATCCTGTACTACTTGCTTGCCGTTTACGTCCGGCCTTCCGTGGATTCCTGGACATGATTTTCAAGTTTGCTCTGGATTGCAGTCGCCTATCAGTGTGCTGTGAGAAATGTGAGCACAGCACCTGCCAGCTAAAGGATTCCCACCTTGACCACGGATGGATAATTTCTTGACTCCCCTTGACATCCGTCGGGGGGCCTGGACAGCAACACGTCTCGAGAGCTTAATGTTGGCAATCGTTGACTTTTTTATGAACACTTTAATCTTTCTCTGGATCCAGTGGGCCTGCTCGAAACCTCGAGTCAGGATGGACCTAATGCCTTCCAAATACCTCAATGGGTTGCCCTAGCCTGGGTCTATCATGTGATACCTAATGGAGCCTTGTTACTTGGACCTGACCTTGACCTTGGATGCTTATGATATCCCATTACTGGAACCTTGACTGCCTACTTCTGACCCTGTTTTTCTTGACCTGATTGCTTGAGACCAGAAACATCTGTGCCAGGCAGTACTTAACGCCAATTCACTTTGACCTTGGACCTCTTCGCAACTGCATAATGCTGCAGTCAACTGCTGATTGATGTACCAAGGATTCTTTGACCCTGGATTATACACTGACCGGTTAGAGCTAAGATTTTTTCAATGGATACCCTACCGAGATATGGACACTTCCTGGATTTTTAAACTCCTGATGAGGCCTTGCATGTTTTCGTGTCGACCAACTGGAATCACAGAATCTACTCGAGGTGCTGCGGGATCTGGACTTCCTTTTACCCTTGATACCCATGGCCGCTGGTTCGGACGACTTGGACCGTCTAGGATTGCTTCGTCGACACCTGAATCTGTGGGTTAACAGTGACGCATTATCAGCAAAATCACTCTGCTAACATTCAAGCTAGATTTCGATACATTGGCTTACTCTCTGCGACGTTCTTTTTGCAATTTTCATTTTCATTTTTTACTAGTTTGTCATTGTTGCAATACTAACTCACATAATGTTTAGTGCACGCAGTTGGAGCCAGACCAGCTCATATATATTTTCTTCCCACATATACTAGGACAATGTCTTCCAGTATTAAAATGGAATCAGGGAACGCTGTCTCCCTTACCTCACTACAGACCATGAACCATAAATCGCGACATAACCATACTTCCCTTCAGGACCTCTCTTCCATCACAAGGAATCCCCAGGATGATGAAACTTCCCAGGATCACTTTATTTTGTCTTCTGCCCTTCATCACACACAGGATATGGATCAGTGGACACTAAGCACATCAGACTCTATGGAATCCAGTCCAATTGCTACTCAGCCGGAGACACCGGAAGTTCAGATGCTTTCATACTCTTTCTCACACCAGCTCATTCCCAGCGGTGCTGGCATTAATGACACAGCGGCCATGTTTCCTTCACTGTCGGACGTTCAAGTTGCCGGAAATATGGGTGACCATGGTGATATGGACTTTTCCCACACACAGGACTTTACTCAGGCCTTCTCTTCCTTGGTGGACTTTCCTTATGACCATGATGAAGGCTGCACACGTGACGACACCGCTTCCCCAGGGCATGCTTCTCATCATGATGACTGCCATCTAGTTTCCACACAGGACACCTGGAGTTTACCATTAGACACATCAAACTACGGTGGAGCCGCTTTTGATCAAATCACCAACGCGCTTTCTGCACCTGTATCTCCCCCTTTGACCGAGTCTAGTCATATTTCTGTTACTTCTGCATGCTCCCAACCGGCATATCCTTTCCGCAACCAGGATGAGACCTTGATGGGTGACGCCACTGTATGCGGCCAAAACATCAGCCTTGGAGAACCTTTTCTTCCTTTGACTCCCCCTCTGAACGAGCAGGACCCCAACAGGTTTGAAGCCTTATCGTTTATCACGAGAAAAAGTTTGGTTGATGCTAATTGGTTTCTCAGAACCATTAGGCCTTCCAAGCAGGCGCAACGCCATCTTTTATCAACAACTACCACCCGCCCTGCCAGGAAATCCGACCCGGAGGCATATGTGTCTCTACCAATTGGAGAACCGGCTCGACGAACCAAGGAAGACTCCGAATCCAGAGCTACTCCCAGGGATCATCCATTTTATTCATTGCCAACTCGGAATGACGGAAAATACTACTGCCCATTTGCCAGTGGCGAGAACCCATGCACCCATACTCCGACAACTCAGAAATGTGCTTACCAGTAAGAATTCTTCCACAGCAAACTTAGAACCCGTAGCTAATTGAACCGCCACAGCAAATACCTGGACTCTCATTTGAAACCATATAGGTGTAAAGTACCTGCTTGTGCGGCCCAAAACCTGCATTTCTCTTCGAACGCCTGCTTGTTCCGTCACGAGCGTGAAGCCCATGGATTCCACGGCCATGGAGACAACCCTCATTTGTGCCTCTTTGAAGGGTGCGATCGAGCCGTTCCTGGATATGGATTTCCCCGTCGGTGGAACCTTTTTGATCACATGAAAAGAGTTCACGACTACACTGCCTCCGACCAGCCTAGCTCTCCTGAAACGGCTACTGCCGCTGGTTCTGGCCAGATTTCTAGAAAGAAGGATTCCGCTGGCATTCGTAAGAGGAAGGTTACCAAACCTGTAGGTGGAGCAACAACCATGAAGAGGACCAAATCCACATCTTCCCAAGGCAATGCAGGTGTAAAGGCCAACTCTGCTCAGCACAGTCAAAGACTTCAAAACGCGGAGCATAACTATTACAACTGCCGCTCACGGCTGCTCGAGGAGCTTGCTACAATTAAGCCCCAGGACTCTACTATGCACGAGAAGGTCAATGCCAGTCTTCAGGAACTGATTACCCTGGGATTAAACTATCGACAACTGGAAGCTAGCTCTGCAGCCACTCAGTTAGCCAACGGTATTTGCTCTTGAATCCGGGATTGTAAAGCACCATTGGATATTTTTACATTTTCTGCCTTGACATGAGGATTGCGATAATTGCGTCCGCGTTGGATACTAAGCAAAATAGATATTCGTCCATACAGAACGAGATGTCTACCAGGGGGCTAAACACGAATGATCTCTTTGTCTTTGTGCACATTACCACCCGTCTGCACTGCACAATGCCTGCCTAGGCAACCATCTCCGGTGGATGGGATATGTCCTCATCTCTTTCGTCAAACACGAAAAGACTTGAGTGCAAAAGGAAGTCAGCCGAGCATGCGGCGTCGAGTCAACTAACCAGACCCGTGCGAACACTCGCAATCTTGCAATCTTGCTTGTGGGGCTGACAAAAGTCTATACTGACTTGATTTCAAAATCAATTCTTCTATTTTATATATTTTTTGTATACATGTGTTTCATTGAACATATCATGTATGTTGCTCCGGGGAGGAGATTTTCATTTATTATTGTTTATATTGGTTTGTCTTGTTTTATGCACAAAATTTTCATGTATTCGGAACTGCGACAAAACAAAATACAGGAAAAAGGACACGGTCGGGATTTCAAAATGTAACTTTGAGACAACATTTTTGAAGCGGTGTTGATAGACAAGACACCCAAGGAAAAGGATAGGGGCAACCCCGGAGGAATTTTGATTTCATTTTCGAGATTCATGTATGTACCAGTTGACGTTTGGCAGGTCGGTTGTTGTTGCTATTTATACGTATACATATGTCTATAACGTTTAAAATATTGTTACCGCAAATGATAGGCATTGTAGAGCTTTTAATGTTGTTGCTCACGGTCAACTAGAGCCTGTAACTTGAAGGGAGACATTGAGATCTCGCCTGTCAGTCTTCTCCGATGTGTGATAACTGGCAAGATTCCATATTAAATCCGACCCCTGCCTTCTTTCAGCCCCTGTCTCCATAGTAAATGA
The DNA here is from genome assembly GCF_021365285.1 of Talaromyces proteolyticus. Taxonomy (NCBI): domain Eukaryota; kingdom Fungi; phylum Ascomycota; class Eurotiomycetes; order Eurotiales; family Trichocomaceae; genus Talaromyces; species Talaromyces proteolyticus. Next base: position 311,585 of record NW_025764284.1, on the reverse strand, counting down.
CGGATACTTTGACCACCTTCCTGGCTAGCACTGATTAAAATCCCCGAGAAGAAAGAAGATTTTCGTACACTGCAGAGGAGAAACGGAAACTTCAATGAGGCCATACCACACGTCATAACGTAGATATAATAGATAAGGACGATCTCATAACCTCTGACCCTCCCTTTGCTATTTTTCTTTAATCTCGCCTAGTCTGGATTGATCGAGGAAGTACTGAATCATGAAGCCTTCAACGTCGTCGAATAGTACGGGTATTTGGCGCAAGACATTGCGCAGATTCCTATGAAGAAACTCGCAGGCAAGAAAGGTCATAATGAACAGCTTCAACGGGACTTGATTTAAGGATGTCGGTATCGAGAATAAAGGTTGGAAGCTTTATTAGTCATTTTCTGTGTTCTTTCTCGTCGTTATGCTCGGATTCGATTCCTTTTTCTATTTCTTCGTCGACTGGGAATATTTCCTCGTCCCTTTTTCTGTCTCTCTTGTCGTGGGCTGCCTTGGCAGAGGATGTGATGTGTTGGAGGGATTTCACGTTTCCAGTGATGCCCACCATTGCTTCCCCTATCACAGCGTCCTCCATCGTAACTTTCTGGTCTTTGTTGGGCTGATTAGCCATCTCAATTGGATGTAAGTTGTGATGCTCCAGGTAGAAATATCGCAAGTGAGGGCTTGGTTACTCACACGACAGACTACATTCGATCAAGGGGCTATTAGACAGCTAAGAGAGCCAGCTCTTTGTTTGATGGTGTATAGCATGTTTGCCTTTAATGTGCCCATTTGCTCAGTTTACACTGCCAACTAAACGACCATAATGCATATTCAACTTGAGCAAACTCTTCATGAAGGTTGCCGAGGAAATTAGGAGGTCTAGAGGACGCATCCATGACAGCCTGTGGATTTGGCGCTTTCTGAGTGGCATGTACATCACAGTACATTCTGAGATGATAACTTTTATTAGGGCTTTATAATAAATAGATTTGTTCTGCGTATGAGCGCTAACATACCTGAAATTCCTGCCAAGTCTTACAATTTCTATCTTCTAATATATTCCTTTCCAATCACCATCACCCCCTGAGGTTATTCATATTTATATCAGTCATCATGAAGTAGCGTCTCCAGCCAATTCATTATTCAAAAACCGCACAAAAGCATCACCGACCTGGTCAACACTCAACCCACTCTTGCCTTGGTTATGATTCATTCCAATATAAGACCTATTCATAGTAATCCACTGTCTCCTCAGTCGCTGCAATCGTGGCAATGCGAGGATGCCCCCTGCGCTAGCAAGATCATCCGTCGTCGCAGACCGTGCGATATGCGCGGGTACAAAGACAGGCGTTGATGCGTTAGGGACAGGGATCGTAATGCCAACATTATTATCATTGGCATAATACGTCGTCTGGTTTCGTAATTGCTGCGCCAAAGCCTCTTCAGCCGATGGGTTGGCTTGAGTGAAGTTGCGGATCGCAGTTACAATGGCTGATATGCGCTTTTCAAATCCGTACAGTGCACCAGGCTCGCTTTGCGCGGGCTGGATTGTGGCGAGATGTGGTGTGATTTTGGGACGGCCGAGACGGCCGCTGCGGCCCGCTGTCGTTGCAGTTGTGAATGCAACGCTAGCTGTGTCGGATGGAAGGGGAGGAATAGCCGTGTTTGATGAATTGGGGTCTCTACTGAGCATGGCGGTGAGTGGGTTGGGTTCTGGTGCTGGTGTCCCTGCTGTCTCAACTGGGATACCTGTAGTCGCAGTCCAGATCTCTCCAACGGGGGGAGCAGCGTCAGACCAGGGGACCGTGAATAGCGGTTTGTCCCAACGGCTATGCATTATGGGTTCTTCGTAGCGAAATATTAAATTATTGTGCAAGTCGGCGGGATATGGCTCTTCGTCGTCAGGGGTTGCAAGATCATCTGTTGTGTCCGAGGTCTTAGGTAGCTGGCCGGTTTCTTGTCTACGGCGTAGACGGGCATTGTTAATCGCGACGCATTTATCAATAGGCGTACCAACATGGACCTGACCAGTCAGTTATATTCCTCTGGTGTGCGGGGTAAATCGAAGGCAGACATACCACACAGCACGTTGTGCCGACAGCTTTTGCCTCACACCACAGCTGATACCTATATCCCTTGATATAATTCATTCCATCAAGGATGACAAAAGCATCTTTAGCCAAAGCTCGTTTCACGCGTGCAAACGCGACGGCGCGTGCCTCCTTCTCTGTTCGCGCATGATCATATACTGTTCGAGGGTGCGATGGATCGTGAGAGGGGACGATGTGGAAGGTGAATCGTTTCTGTTTCTGCGGCGAAGTTGAGTTCCCATTTGTGGTCTTATTTTCATTATCGTGAGTCTCGTTATTGTTATTATCATCGACCATGCCCAAGACCTGGTTCTGCGTGGACTCGAGAAGTTCAGCAAGCTGTTTGGCGCGATAGGATAGACCCGAGCACGGGTACCCCGTGAGCATTATCAACTGCAGGCATGTTAGTGAAGGAAAAAACCAGAAGAAGTGATTGCAAGCCAAGACTGCATCAGACTAACAGGCATAATGGTGGTGTTCTTCGCGACAGTGCAGCATGTCTAATTGCAGGAAAAAAAAAAGAGCTCACCCCGCATTATTCCATGACGAGTTTAGCGCCTCGGCATCCTCGAGGCCGCGATCTGACACGGCCGGGAACTCATCATCTTAACCAAGTTACAACACTCAACTAACATTAATTTATTTATTATTTATTATTAGATAATTACCAACTTCCACAGACGCCACAAGCGCAGTCTCGAAACCCGCTACCGTGACTCGAGCCAGCTCCAAGCCCGGTTCCACGAATAACAGTGACTTTGGCTTGTCTGGCCTGACATATACGCAAGCGTTTGTGCTCGATTGCTTCTCAAAGGCTGGGAAAGGAGGTTCTAGAAAAGACCCTCTGCATCAATGCTTAGTATTAGTGCGTCCGAATAGATCGGGCCCATGATTCGTCATTCCTGGGTCCTCTTTGGCGATGCTTGAGAGACATACATGGTCCGACTCTTCCGGAAACCTCTGCTGCTGACGTGGAGCCTGAAGTCCACGTAATCGATTTGTGGGAAAGACATCTGTGTCACAGAGTCACGCAACGGCTGTGCTCGGAGTGCATGATTATCCTCGCATGCATCAACTGAATTTTGAGCCCATGTTCGGGTTGGAATTTGAATGATGGTCTGGGCGTCGTTCAGGGGCTGCCTTAACCGCTAGTTGGTTTTTGTATCGGTATCGCTACTACGCATATAACTGTCAACTATACTAAGGCACACTAAGCTGCTAACCCAATCCTTGGCTAGCAGTTTAGTGCTAAATTGAAGCAGCACTTTCCGGTTCCCCGAGGCATATTGGCTAACATCGATATCGACACTATTATTAGTTTTATTAACAAAGTGTTGGTGGGGTGTTGGTTGGTTTCTCAACATCCCGTCATATTCTCAACCGAGTCAAATACCGTAAATGGTCACTAGCGACGGGAATAAGCAGAACGCAAAGGCACAATAGTAGAAAAGCAAGCTATAAATATTGCACTGCGATTCGACGCGGCACAGTTCCCGAGAGGCGGTTATTATTCTCCTCATGAGAGTTACATCTCCATCGTCATTCGGAAGCTCTGGCGGTGCTGTGGGGGCATAAATCGACCTCTCATACGCCAACGCCTGCTTTTCCGGAGTTATAATTAATATGGCCCGGTACGTAGAGGTAATGAAACCCGTTTGTGTGCCACAGTAGCCGTGCTTTCTTTTATGCTAGGCCTAATTTTGTCGAGTTGAGCCCTACAACAGCCAGCACCAACACCAGCATACGACGGGCATAATTGCGTCTATACTGATCGTTATGAGCGGGATGTATATTATATCACAATCTCTCGTCTACCGGTCGACTGGAACTGCAACCTTGAAGTCGTAGAGATCAAAAGGTAAAATTAAATTCGAGGCAGCTTCGGCCCTAGCGTTGTTATTAATAGACAAAGATCAAGCCCTAACAGTAACGGCCGCGGCTTAGCGCCTCCATAGATGAAACGCTGGTAGAGCTTGAATAGTGTCAGCACAACTACAGCCATAACAGTGTGGAATAGTTATGAGCAGTCTCTTTGGCTCTACTAATATGGAGCTGTTTCCTGGCAAATCCTTCGACCATTGTAAATGCTAAATGCTGTCACTAGCACCGAGTATGGAGAGATGTAATCGCTCAGGCCCTAATGACTCAAGCGGCCGATCAACGTGGATAAAAGCACTTCTCTCCCCAAGCTATCCACCCTGTCATTAAAAACTTAAAGAACCCTCCTAAGCAGTGGGAAATAGCTGAACACTGATGAATCATTAATCTCGCATGCATCTACCCCCAACCCTGTCATTGGTAACTATCTTACTGTCGTTGTATTACTATTACCGGAACAATGAAGGTTAGGTTTCTGTGAAACAATGTGTTGACGCAACACATCGCCATGGCACCCAATCATCCCCACTAGATTTTGCTTGACTCTGGCTTTTGTTGACGTGACTAGCATGCACAGTCCACTCTGTGTGTGCCTAGAGTCCACTTCTTTCTAAGACACACGGTCTGCGTGACTCCGCTTTTTGTCCTGGCTCTCCACCATGGCGGCCACAATGTCGGCCACTCTGCAGTTCCCATTCCAGGCCTCGCTGCAGAGAAATAGCCTTGTGGAATCCCAGGGCGAGCTATATGGATTCGACGTGAACGCTTATCACGAAATACCGTCCCCAGACCTAGACGAAGAAGAGCAGCTGAAGGCGACATACAATAACCCGAGGTGGGACAGTCTGCCGAGCGACCAAGAGCTGTTTATGATGGCTTCACAAAGGCTATCGATGATAGAACCGGAGGGGGAAATGATACGCGAGCAGCAGATCGGCCTTAGCGAGGAGTTCACCCTCTACAACGCCCATGACGAGGAGAAAGAAGTCGTCCGCTGCGAATCGCCAGAAACACTCACGCCAGAAACTCATTTACGGTTGTTAACCCCAACGGCGATCCCTCGATATTATTCTACGCCTATAGTGGACAACGATCCTAGCACAACTCCTGTCCTGCTCTATGGCCTTGAGCAACCATCTGATTATCTCCTTGCTGCAAGTCGGAAACTTGTTAAGTTGCGACCTATGAGCTTTTTAGCTAGCGGACCAGCGAGCCGTCCTTCGTCGAGCCATCGCCACCAACCCTCACCCTTGTCTCGAACATATAAGCCAGAGGCACCAAGGGAAATAACGGCCGCTCTTCCACCCGCAGCTATGAAACGATTATCAACTTTGCTCGAAACGACATCACAGCAGATTTACTCTACTTATTCTGCAAATGTACCCCGGGGTACTGCCACAGGCGCATCTGTGACTTCGTCAAGTACTTCCTCATCCACAACTTCGACTGTCAGATCACGGGCTACCCAGGGGACGATCGATTCCAATTTCATGCCGACACCGCCATCCACAGTTTCCCCATCCCCTGTGTACGGTTTCCCCCAAGCGTCTGCTTCTGCTGATCAGTTGAAGTCAACGCTGATAATGGCCAGAGCAAATACCTCACTCGTAGACTTGGCTTCAGAGCAGAATTCACGCATGCAACCTCCACCTCTTCCAAAGCCCCTCCGGTTGCGAAAGACTGCTCCAAATATGATGGATTCAGTGTCTAACAATATCGAATCCTCGTCGACATCGGCAACAACACCCCGAAGCAAGCCTCGAGATCACTCCAGACGATCATCTATCATCAGCATTGCCTTTCCAAAACTCTCTTCTCTGGGCCACCGGCCAGGCGGAGATCACGACAAACAAACGATCCGAGCCGTTCAGCCGAATACCCCTTCCTTCAACTTACAGCCTGTTATCCCTGGACCTCCAAATCAACCCCCAAGCAGACCCTTACCTCTTACTCCACCACTTGACAACCAAGTCTACTCCAACAATATACTCGCTCCAATCCCACACAACTTCATCCAGCCCGACGACATCCCGTCACATACAAATTGCGACGAGGGCGTCTTGCTACCGGAAACCTCGGCTGCTGCTATACCTTCACAGGCTAGAGGTATCCGCCGCGTTTCTGTCGAAAATAACAGTACCCAGTTCTGGAAGTCATTTCAATCCAGTTACCATCAGCAGCTACAACAGCCGCAGCATCGCCCACGTCAAGCATCGATTGAAAAGAAGTCTCATCGACTGTCCAAAGTCTTTTCGCACTTTGTATATCAATAACCTTGGCTATACGATTTCATTTCTTGTCCTGTAATTCTTGTTTTGGTGCACCTAACAGAAAATGGCATGGTTTGAATGGCGTCAATCGTGAAAGGGATAATCTGACATCTTGTGTCTGGAGTTTTGTGCTTGTTATCATCCTCTATTTCCTGTTTTTGCATAGCGTGTCTGTGTACCCATCTGTATTTCATTCACTTTTTTCAGTTAGTTTGTACGACTTTGTAATACTCCGAGAGGAGATAATGGAAATACTTCGCCAAACATAACCCATAGAGACCCATCAGTGAAGCGAGCGCTATACACCCATAACAGTTTGGAACAATAGCGAGAAGTGAAGAGGGTAAAACTGCCAATGTTGTATTCTAGAATACCTATATTTTCTATCCCTATGACTCCCCAGGCCGAGACAAGGATGTTCTTTTCGCACTCTACCTTCCAGTCGCAGACAAGAAAAATGAGGATGGTGATGAAATGGGACAGAGCAGAGAGATGACATGGAAATAAAAAGACAGGGCTAATCGAGGTATCGCCAATAATCAATCGCACGAGGCGCAAATATGCAGAACAAGAGTAAATGTACATAGTAAACATGGCAAAATAGAAAAGAAAAAAAAGTCGAACCAGTCGCACGATGTTTATGCCATAATTTGACATGCCATACCGGACGCCGAAATATGAATGCAAGTTGTGGTGGGGTTGTCCTCAAGAACCGTATGCGAGGTGAACGGGAGAAAAAAGCCGCCTGTGATAGCGAACGCCTTTGCCGAAAAAGAGACGAGGGTGAAGGGCAGGAAATTATCGAAAATAGAACGAATAATAACAGCTACCGGCATGACTACAGAGAAATGCTCTCCATCTCAGTCATCACGGCATCCATTTGCACCCGCTTCACGGCTTCCGCGACAAGTGTGAAATCCTTCAAGAACGGCGCCGTGGCGGCTGGACCTCCTTCGGCAACCTGCCCTTGTGGCATCCTTTCCGTAGCAAGCGATCCCTGAGCCTGGGCATGCTGCTGTTGTAATTGTGGGAATTGTTGAGGGTGTGGGTGTTGGTGTTGCTGCTGTCCAAACACTCCCCCCGATTGTTGGCCACTGCCAACCCCGAATGCGATGTTTTGGTACTGCGATGGCATTATGTTCGATACGGTCGGTAGCGATGATGTGTTTGTCGTCGATGCTGCGAATGGCACGCTTGTTGTGGCTGTTGATGTTGTATTTGTCGACGACGAATGTAATGACGTTGTCAACGCCCCGGGGCCGATGTTGCTGGCAGATTGCTGCTGAGAGGAGGATCGAAGGTTGTATCGATTGTCGCCCATGGTATCCGGGTACAACCAGGGCGGCAACAAGAGAAATAAATCAAATGTGCTGCAAAGGGGGAGAGACAATTTTCACCCGAGGCAACAGATAACCGGCTAATAATTAGTTCTCCAGACCGTGCGTGATGATGGTCCAAAATAGCTTATCTCGAACAGATAAGGGAGGTTAGTCCGCATGTGATTTTTGTCTTGCTCTCTATCCCCTTCGCTTCTCAATCTGAGGGATGTATCAGAAAACCCGGCCGTCGTTGCGACTCGTCGACTATTGTCAATGGCTTGGAGAGTACGGAGTAGGAAGAGGGGTAGGTCTTGCACAAGACCGGTAGCGTGGGCTGGCTCGGCTTGTTAAGCTTCCTGATGGCGGAATGGCGTTTTCTGTCGGATGGAAAAGCCGTGGTGACGCGGATATATCTATCAAGACTGGCGAGGAGCAGTGCCTTTTCACAAACGCGCCAGCAGCCAGCAAGACTAGCACAAGTCCGGGGGCACGCTGCAGAAGCCTGAGAGGATGCGAAGAGGAAGAAGAATGATAATCCAAACCATAATAACGGTAGCGACAATCGCCTCACTCCTTCTTTATGGTGATGAATATTAATTAGCCGCTGAGTCCGTTAGAGCGGTATTGACTGGTATTATCCCCGCAACACACGAAAGCCCGCGCAGCGAATCCAGCAGAAGATTCCCTGTATTGTGACTGTCACAGTACTGGCCCGTCTCGGTAATCGCTACTATTCGCTAGGACAGCTCCCAGCGCCCCGCAGCCCGCTGGGTTCGTCCAGCAGGTCCGCCAATCAGGCGCGCGGTGCAACGGTACCCCGCCGGCTTACCCATTTCGGGATGGAACTCCATTGCTTTTTCTCTCTCCCCTCTGTCGATCGACTCGTGATTATTACAAGAATATCGCAAAAGCAGTCTTTCCCCAGACCAATGACCAATGGCTTCACAAGATAACCCTGCTAACCATGATGGCCTTTTCGACAGTGGCGTCAACATCTTCCAAGACCCTGAGGGCTTCTACCCCGAAGACAAGCAGCCTACCTTCGCCGAGCATCATATGATCTCCGGCGAAACGATACGAGTGCGCCTCGTCGGTAGCCATCCTCTTTACGTATGCGCCGATTGATTCTTCTGTTTCTTCGTTGATATGTTTGTGCACATCGAACTGATTTTGATACCGTGTCGTGGAGGGTGATATGCTCTGGAACGCCGGCCGCATAAGCGCCGAGTACCTTGATCAACATGCAGCGAGACTGGTGCGGGATAAGAATATACTGGAGATTGGGGCCGCGGCTGGGGTACCGAGCATCATTGCCGCGGCGAAAGGCGCCCGCACGGTGGTTATGACAGACTACTATGACCCCGATTTGGTGAATAACATGCGCTACAACGCCGAGTTGGCAGCACCGTTGATTCCTCAGGGCTCACACTTGCACGTTGCTGGGTACAAATGGGGCGCAGACACGGAGGAGATCATGTCGTTTTTACCAGACGATAGTAGAGCTGCGGGCTTCGATACTCTGATTATGGCCGACGTCGTCTACAGTCACCGGGAACACCCAAATCTAATCAAGACGATGCAGCAGACGCTGAAAAAAACGGCTGAGGCAGTTGCCCTTGTGATTTTTACGCCCTACCAGCCTTGGCTTTTGTCTAAGACGGAGAAGTTCTTCCCGTTGGCCGAGGAGAGTGGGTTTACGGTGACAAAGGTTTTTGAAAAGGTGATGGATGATGTTTTATTTGAGAATGATCCGGGGGTGAGTCTTTACATTCAAATGTATATTCAAAAGCATCGAGCTGATAGGGTTTTCTAAGGATGAGCTTCTGCGGCGCACGGTTTTTGGATATGAAATTCGGTGGGCCGAGAAGAATTTATGAGACACGACATCGGAATTTATTATACCCCTTACATCTCCAAAAGCATTTGATAGATTTTACACAAAATTATGCGTACTCAATTGATATATACGAAGATCTAATCACAGATCCACTGCTAATGGTTCAAATAATACAAATTGCTGTGTGAAACATCCATCTATGCAACATAAGCACCGCATAGTGGTATATAATGCTATGCAAAAAAATAACAAGGCTAAATAAGCATCCAGGCTTCCGGTTTCATAAGACGAATAGCAAATTCACATCTATTGATCTATTAGCAGAAACTACGGTAAGAAGGTAGAGATTTCATACCTAATGGATGGCTACAGCTCAGCTGCGGTTTTTGCGAATAACTCTTCTCGAGCTTGGCTCGGATAGTGTTGAGGAGTTGTAGATAGCTCTGTTTCGGATATCGTTTCAGGGACTCGATGAAAGCCCAGCTCAAGGCTCCTCGTGCCTGGCCACCTTGGAAGGTATCTGCACTGTAATGACGTTAGAATGAGAGAGAAAAATGGACATAAACCCGTACGATGTTTGTGTGTCTTTTGATCCCGAAAACATAACAACGTCTGCAGGCGAAGTCTTAGTCATTAGACTTCTCTCACGAGCTGATCCCCCTATTGTTGCCTTCTTGAAGAAACTAATTGCTGTTGTAGCAACGCTGCCAAGGTCGCCTTTCTCATATGAGCTGAATGCACTAAAGAGATCTTGAGCGGCTTCTTTGGCGAGGTTGGGCTCTTTCAGTACACCCTGGGTAGAAAATTAGCATTATTCGTAAGACAGATCAAGGGGTTCTAGTCTAACCTGAGTGGAGTAGATAAAAGGAAGGTCTAACGCAGTCCCAGAATGGCATGAATCAAAGATTGCAGTGAGACGAACTCCTGGCCGTAGGGGTTTGACCATTATGTCATGCATATCATCATCCACAATGTGGCCAGCGACTTTGTAATCGACGGGGTAAATGACATCGTCGAACCCTATCCATATTTTAGTTTGATTTCTTGTTATATAAAGCTTAATACGGTACCAACCGTCATCCTCATCTCCATCTAGATCCGGTGTTCGACCACCATGTCCTAATTCTCGATAAGTGCCAGCCAACCAAAAAGGGAAGAGCAGCAGTACCAGAAAAATGAATAAACAGCGAGTCATTGGGCATTGCATCCTTGACCAACCAATGCATTGCTCGAATGATGTTCGCCTTGGTTGGCTGGCTCATTGGATTCTGCTGGTCATCTGTCAAGATCACCATATCTTCCCGTCGATACCCGTACACTTGGTTCAAAAATGTCGACATTTGGGTGACATCGTTGATGCATCCTCTCAGCTGATTCGCCTGGCCAAAATAGTTGATGCCCACTAGTAACGCTTTCCGTCTGCCAGAGCAGTTGGAATACTGGAATCGATAGCTGTCAGGCGCTCCATGCCCAAAGGCCTGTGGAACCTGTGGCGGTGCTGGAGGAGCGCCGAAGGACGGTCTATGCGGATCTGTTTAGGCTCAATATCTAGTCTTGCCACAAGCCTAAGAGGGTTTGCTGTGGGGGATCACAGCATACGACGACTTACGATTGTAAGGCACAGGGCTAGGCCTTGGCGGCGTCGGGGGCGGTGCGTGTAGATCAGTGTAAGCTCGAGGAGGCGGAGTGTGAGGGTTGTATGGACCACTAGCAGGGGAAGGGCTTTAAGACAGACAGACAAGTATTAAATATTGGGTTTCATGTATGTGATACGGAGCCCTACATGGCTACTTACGGAAATGTCGATTGCCTCGGCGGCTGGCCGTTCATTGGCGGGGGCCTAGGAGGATAGGAGGGTGGCGGTTGCGGCGATGGTGTGTGGAAAGGAGGCGGCTGAGGACTAGAATGAGGTCGGGGCTGTGGAGGAACATGAGCTTGATGAGTATGGGGGTGAGAATATTGATGATGCCATGGTTGCTGATATGGAGGAGGGGGGCCGCTCCAACCCGGTGGAGGAGGTCTATAGCTGCCGGGATACATCAGTCGGTCGTCGAGTCACGAGCGTTGCCAGCTGACAGAACCAGGCTGGAAGCGTTCACGTCAAGCGGTCCTTGTTGGCGCAAGCAATTTCCAATGAAGTGGCGTCAGAGAGAGTGTGTGTGTAAGGAGAAAGAAAGACTGGAGTTGGTGAGACACAGCGAAAGCACAGATGTTTTTCTCCCGGCGCGCCGCTCTTGACTAAGAAGGATTTCTTTCTATGCACGGCGGCTGGGCGAGAGGGCGGTTGAGCGAGAGGATGCGAGGATATTAACTATCTGAATAATACAGTACTAAAGGATCAATAGCAAGCAATAAATGAAGAAGAGGAAGAAGAAGATAATAACGATGATGTTTGTGTGGGACAGGCCGAGTAAAGAAAGTAAAGAAACATGGTGGAGCTGGGCGCCCTCCTTCCCTTCCGTCCTTCCGTCCTTCCTTCCCTTCCTTCCAGCCTGCCAGCCTTACCGCGACCCATTCATTCCTCGCTGTGACGCAATCTCCTCCTCCACAACGACTACTATTATTAACTAACTTACTGTCTATTGTCCCTTCCGTTGTCCACTGTCTACAGACTGCCAGCATTATATCCAGGCTTCGTCAGCCCTCGGGGGTTGGTCGCCTTCGATTCGATTGTCCTGTCTCTACTAACCATAGTCAATCCAACGCCGCTGACTGTCCGGCTCTCACGGAACGGTAGATGCTTATGCACTCCACGCTCCACGCTCCACTACTCACAGTGCCATGCTCTTAGAGGGCATTTCCAGGACAATCCGCTTTCTGTTCGATCACACGATGCTCAGTGTCTCACGCGACTCTCCAAGACGGGTCACGTGACCGTATGAGGCTGAATTCCTTGGACTGGGAAGTCGCAGAACGTGCAAGTGTGCTTTCATTGGCGCTTTTCTTCTTTCTGTGAAAAACATGGACAAGGAGAGAATTGCCGGATACTTGCCGACTAGAAAGTGACGCATTTGTGTTCCTGCAGTGCAGGTTGCTCTGGAACACTCTTTCACAATGCAGGTGACAGCCTCGCGAATCATGGCTCGGCTGTGGCTCTGGTTTGCCTTCTCCCGTCCGGTGCTGGCAAGGCTGAATCCGAGTGTGCCTTGCCCAAATTTTGCGCTTGTTTGCTGCGTCGTCCCTAGTTTGTGAGCGATCGGTAATTTGGATCACTTATGGTGACGGCCGGTCGGTCTCTCATGGTGTTGAAAGCCTTGACAATAGATTTCTTCTCCCCAGGCGCTTGCCGCGCATAAACCAAGCCTCTGGTTTTCGGCCTCAAAAACCAGAGCTGGTTCGTGGGGGTTCTTGACATAGAGTGGCCAGTGACTAGAAAACGACAGGGAATCTGCCCATGATTTCCCAACACGTCAGTCAACCCGACACCAGCTATGATAGAGCTACCGTCAATTTCCCAACTCTGCATATTCCAAGTCGAATTCCAATCTTGACATGGTGCAGCAGCAGCAGCTCTATCTATATGCATCCAGGCTCGCTCACCGGTTTGAAAATAGATCCAGCGGGGAACCATGGCTGCTCTTATAGATGCAGGACTTGTCAGTACTACTGCAGACTCTACCCACCATGTACTGCACTGCAGTTCCCTGCAGCTTCTAGTAGAGTGCCACGTTGACGAGCAAGTGAGGCACCGGACGCCTTAGGAATTTTACCTAGCCAACCAGGCAATAATTCCATGACTGGGATGCGCAAAATAGTGCAGCAGAACAGGAAATAAGCAGCAGTGTTAAACTCTAGCGCATTTGGAAACATTCCTGAGGTGAAGGGCCGCACTCATACCTAACTAACATCGTAACATGCCACCAAAATTGCGTGGCATTTTTTGCACTGCCCGGGGTGGACGAACAAAGGGCGTGTGTGTCTCTGTCTCTCTGCCTTCTTGTGATTTTAAGCCGCATCACAATTCGCCGGGGCTGGGAGGGGGGTAGAGTTACTAATTGACGTAGTACGTACAGCTAGCGCGGCTTTGCACATCGCGAGTCGGCGAGTCGCGCGCGGAATCGACTGATCGACTCAATTATCGAGAAAGAGCATCGTAATCGTAATAAATTAGAGGCTAATAATCCTTCGACTAGCCAGCCATCGGCGAATGGGCTGCTGGGGATGCAGGCTGCATTCGCCATTCGCCGTAACCCTTAATTTACTGCGGACCTGCGGCTCTGCCAGCCAAATTTCTCACTAATCTCGCACGCTCCCGATCTTCAGTATTATTATTGCCTCGCTCCGTGACACTACCACGGCTACGACGTACATTTAAAATACTCCATTCTCCATACTCCATTCTCTTCCATGCGTCTCCTGATACATAAGCCAGTGGCGTAACAAACACGATAGTGTGGGTCTGGGTCGGCAACATGGTCTGAGCTATGCCAGCCCCCCCATGGCTGGAACGATGGCTTTCTCACCGACTCCCATTTAATAGCGCAATTGAGATACGCACTTCCGCATCAAGACATTGGATTGAGCCTCATTGCCTCAAACGCTAACCTTACCCATTCCATACGCGTGTCACCAGTCAGCACTGACCCACCGGCCACATCGGCAACAAAAAGAGCCTCATCCTGTATATGAGACCGGCTAGCCCGTCTCGATCGCACACTTGATACTGCGCACTCTTCTTTTTTCGGGAAAGGGAGTAGAAACCGGCATCGTCTGCTTCTAGACTTTGCCTTGTCACCCGGTCATCAGCTTCACCTGGTGGTCAATGCCGCTTTATAGGACACTCGTTGAATTGTGCTCGTGTTCGCCGAATACGCTTGACCTGAGTCGGTGTTCATCGTCTATCTTGTCTGCCTTGTTCTCTCTCCCTTTCATTTATGCACAATCTCACAGTCACGGATGGTCGATAACGCCACCTCTCCCCCACGGTCATGATAGCCACCGGCAAGAAGACTCTGCATTGTCTTCCCTATGATCTTCTCTATCAGATCGTCTCGGGCATTGACTGCTTTGACTATATCAATCTCAGTCGAACCAACAGGACGTTGTATAGTTTGCTACAGAATGATCTTCTTGCTAAGCGCTCTATCGAGGTACGTGGCTCCCGGCGTCGGGCAGCATTGTGGCTGTGTGTATAGCCCACTTAGATATTGACAACAGTCCCAGAACACCGTGCGCGAGTCCAAAGAGGCGCAGCTTGCTTTTGCCCAGAAAATATCTTTCCGAGAAGCTATTGGCCGCATATATGACGTGAAAGATGCAGTTGCGTCAGCCAGTCCTTACTCAGTTGCTGTGCTGGCATACGCCTCCACATTCATCTACCAAGAAGGTGTACTGTCCTATTACTGTGCTAACGAAATTCGGGTTTTAAATGTTCACCAAGCCGACGAAACGGAGCAAGTCCTGAATGTTCGTCATGTCTTACATCGAATCATCCCCACATTTCGGGGCGATGAAACCCGGAATGTTTCAGTTGAGCTTTCACTCTTACATTACTCCGCAGGAGTGCTGGCCATCTTGGTGGAGATTGGCGATTCAAGCCCATGGTTGATTCTACTAGACGTGACCCCGGATGGGTCAAAACGACCACAGGGCTGTAAAACAGGACGCCTCAAGTTCTTGCGACAATTAGAATGCACTCGACGACTGTTCGTTCGCCATAACGGAACTTACTTGTTCTATGGGGTATATTCAACCATTGGTGTATTGAGTGACCCGCAATGGGTTGTCCAATGTGTGGATCTGACAAAAGGCGTCGACCAAGCGTATGGTGAGCCGACACTCCTGGATAAATTTGCCGGCACAGACGTCGGACAAAACGTCTGCTTTGAAATATTTGACAGTCATCTGTACGGAGTGACAAGTGTGTCTGACTCAGACGAAGAGCAATTGCATTGGGAATCATTCTATGAGTGGGTATGCATTGCACCCGCGAGCTGTGCTCGTAGGGCCAAGCCTGAACGGATCTTTCGAAGACTCCATAAAGAGGGGCCAATCAACGATACCTGGTCAGAAATATCGTTGCGGAAAGATGAAGCTACCGGAGTGCCGATGATCTATGAATGTAGACGTGAATGGCGGTCTGGAGGATCGGACTGTGTTCGTACATATTATACAAAAGATTTGAAGCGTCCATCAGAGCCATCGGCCAAAGAAAAGGACCAATCTACAGCAACAACAACGCGTGAGGCTGAACCAACAACACCTCGTGATACCTCACTGATATCAGCCCATCCCGTGATTATAGGAGGAGCCGGACCAAGCAACATCAACTTTGTTGTACCCGCATCAACACCGCCATTGGAGCGATCCAAGGAGCCATCAAAGCCACCGCTCCGAATAGAGAAAAACACCCATTCGGAGTACACAGACACGACATCCCCGAGACGTGATTTTATCCTCGCCAAGACCAAATACAGGACCTATAACCCATCTGCCTCTGCTTTTATAGACCTCATCAACGACCCCGAGCCCAGTACCACCGTGGGAGCCGTCCACGATCGCTTACGTTTGCGGATATGCTCCCGCAAGCGAAAAAACCCGTTTGAATCTGATAACACACTAACTAAAAGACTAAAAGATGACAGCACGGGAGATATAATACCCCATAGCGATGAGCGATATGTCAGCAATGGGATTAAAATGTGGCCGGAGGAGAGGGCAGATGAAGAGTTGATTGATCTTTTATGCCCGGCGAAGCGAGCTGCCAATGTACATGGGGTAGCAGATGAGAGAACGCTCATATACTCTGTCGATATCGAAACCGCTGAACCCCACCAGCAGCAACAGCAAGCCATTATCTTAGTCAATTTCGACTCGCGCTTACGAATCCCATCTTTGCGTAATCCGAAACGAATAATTCCTGTTAAATCAAAAACCCAAGAAGGAAAAACTGATGCTCCAGTTGGCATCGATTTGCCTCGTCTTGGAGATATTAAGGATAGACCAAAGGTCTCAGTAGGATGTGATTCGCAAGCTGGGAAAATGTCGCGACCAAGATCAATAAGGAAAGAGCAGGCATTGTATCTGTTGATTGATAAGGGATTTTGGTTCGATAGGAAAGAAAGAGATAATATACAATAAAAAATATCCCTTAAAATATTAAAACACGGACTTCAATTGTCTTACTGAGAGTGGTATCAGTTGATGTTGCTTCAACATTGTTTTACATGTACAATCCTGATACCCATTTATGCCAATAATACAAAAACGGAGAAATGCTATTAAAATAGGGCATAAGGCACTTCTTTCCATTATGGAGTAGGTCAGAAAGCAGCCTGGGAGTTGTAGCAAGCGTTCGCTAGTTTTGAGGTCCGAAGACTTGGTATTCGTAAGTCTTCACTGCTCAACTGCCTAGCTGGGAAACTCCGGAATCTGAAGCCTTTCAAACATAGGATAGATATGTTGAAGAAGGAGAGACTTGATTATTTATTTCATCCCCGGAGAGAGGCTATTTAACTAACATACAGGACAGCTGATGGGAGGGGTGGCCCACGCCACCCAGGTCACTATCTAATCACTTGGCTATGCTTTTAATGTTAATGATACTAATTCCTTGCGCTTCACTTTAGAATACCTTCAAAATTTCCAAGTTCATTAAATCAGAAGGTTTCGGAGGAGTACCGATTGACACATTTTTCAGCTTGTACAGAAACATAACATTTAATAGGCTTAATTGATGCGTCGAGTTGACATAAACAAAAAAAAGGAATTTACGATGATGAGCAGACATGCCTCTCAATTGTCCGAGATAGTAAATTTGCAATAAGTTCGTAGTCACGGTCCCTAGATGATGGATCTAAACGCTATGGTTTTTTGTATAGCACGCAAAGACTGTGTATGGTAGGGTACACGTAAGAGATACTTTAGTCCAATTGCAAGTACGTGAATTAAATGGCTAATACGCTGCAAGTAGATATCGATATTTATTGTCTGGATAAAGCATAAACGGGCCTCATCTTGTTTGTCTGCGAGCTATTTTTCCCTCGTAGACTTTTTGCAAAGGAGTCGAGGTGGGCAAATTCTGTGTCTGTGCTGATTAAAACCTCTTGAAAAAAGACTTATGAGATATAAACATTTGATTGATGTATTTCTAGGGCTTAGGGCTGTCCTTAAGTGCTATTCATTGGTGTCTCAGCCTAGCTAATCGAACGGTTAAATCTCAGTTTTATCTAATAAAAGGATAATGTTCATTCCACGATCTAGACCTCATGGAAGTTTTGGCTGTGTAAATTCCCAAGCCTCTATCTGCATGAAACGATGCTATTAATTGTTTGACGGACTGAGATATTGTTTTGAGCGTTATATCCCAACCCTATTGTCACTACACAACCCCCCCGCACGGGACTCGTATTCTTACACCCTAACTTCGTGCATTCAAGCAATTGCGTGCGGAGAGACTCCATTTGGTCATGCCGAGGGGCCCCGCCGAAAGCAGCGCCATGGGGGGTAGAAGTTAGTGTCAATGAATCCTCGTTAGCGCTAGGCTAGCCCGAGTGAATGCGCCGTAGTATAGGCCCCTCGTTCATGTGGCTCACCGAGGCACATTAATCAGTCACTGTATTCACTTCCAAGTGGGCCACTGACGTCGCAGCATTAAAAAAGGAAACAAAAAAACAAGCTCAGGCCTTCGGTAGTATTGATACTGGTATTTGTTTCGTCCCGGTTTTTTTACACCTCAAAAAGTACACTAACTGTCGGTTTTTTCTCGACTAGACTAGTTCTGATCTGAGAGGAGACATGTTTAGATTCGATTTGCATGCTTTTTGTCTCTGAATTCCCCCGCAGAAACTGCCCTCTCATATCAGCGGTCTTTATCCAAAAGATCACCGACCGTTTAACCAGGAAGAACACCAAAAAGGAACGAGAAGACGAAAGTAGTATAGGAGAGGGAACGACAACAAAATCTTTGAGCGCCAAAAGTTGCGCAGGCATCCGATTACCACTATGCAATTTACAAGTCTCTCCATCCTGTTTCTGGCGTTCGCCGTGTTCTCCTTGGCCAATGAATCCGCAACGGTAACCTCGACATCGGCAGCGTTCAATTATGCGCCTATATCGTCCTTACTGTGAGTTTTCTTCCATTTCTCCTATTCTATTTAATAAAACTTTTGCAAATGTTAATTCGGCCTCCAGAGGCAATCTTGTCTCAGCAGTTGCTACGGCATCGCCAGCCTCAGGTCCCGCGCCATCCCCAACCGCAAACCTGAGCAACATCGCCGATCCACCTTCGAATTTCATCCCCGTTATCATGACAGCAGTGCCCATGTCAGTGCTTGGGGATTTGCTCGACCCAATTTCGCGGAGTTCGTTGGCAGCTGAGTTCAAGAACGGCACCACCCCAAGCTGGTACCAGAGTCTACCCACGAGCATTCAGAGCTATATTTCAGTTGTCAACCAGCAGATTAATTCTGGCGCATTATCTGCAAATGTCTCATCTGCTGTGGCCACGTCCACAAGTAGCGGCCTGGCACCGGCTATGGCTCCAATGGCGACGGGGGCACTGGTAGTCAATATGGCGGGCGCTTTGGGAATTGCGGGATTGGCAATGATTCTGTAAAAGTGTTTATGTCTTGTGATTATTACGAGTATGAGTATGAGTACGCGCTCACGACTAATGATATTAATTGATATGTAAAGGAGTGCTGACTCTTCTTTGACATTACACTGTGTAGTTTTGGAGATAATGATACAAGATGACACATTGAAATATCAACTGAACTGCCAAGCGGTTAGTCAATAATGATAAACTTAATCTATTCAATATTACGATTCATTTCTCCCTGGTAGTTGGATGCTTCGACTGTCGTGAGTTGCGTGGCCACGAGCAATCCAGTCAGGGCTAGGTAATCCACGTGATGCCTTTTCAAGAATGCCGCACCTGCACATTTTAGTCCTAAAGTTCTGGCTTTACTTTCTGTTGACTACGCCTTATATCATGATTGATAGATTCAAGGATTCCTGCATACAACTATTAACGTTCTTGGCAAGTGCAAGTGCCCTTACATGCATCATTCGAGCCAAGCCCAACGTTCTAGTCAATCTCCTTCTAGTACCTTTTAATTACCTTAATAAGCTGCAGAATCTCGACATACAAATATCAGTCTACATTTAAAACATTCAGTTTAATGAAGAGTTGATATTCTTCAGACGTGAAAATACAGACAGGAGAGCTGTAAGTGGTAAGTTATGAAAGATATGTAATCTCCTAATTAAGTTAGAGTGTGTTTCTGCGTTCATTTGAGCCTTTAAGGTCACATGTGATGCAGAGCTGAAGCAAGCAAAGCGGGACGACGCTCTTTGTAGCAAAAACCCCGAGGCTCAAAACCGGCTTCCTTCTCTTCTCCGTTGCGGCGATCATTGCCAAGTGCCGGCCATGGCGGCGATGGCTTTAATTAGGTCTTCTTAGCTCAACCTTAGCCCACATTAGCGCGTGAACGAGCGGAGGCCCAGGTACAGTTTTCTCTCGTTTTCGGTCCGGATATCACTGGCTGGGGGAGGCCAATTATTGTGTTTTGTGCGACTGCACTTCTATTTCTAGCGAAATACCGAATCACTGCCATTATTTCATTCCTCGAGAGTAGGAATTTCGCATAATTGGGCCGAAAAGAAAAGATTCGGCTCAGAGTGGGTACACGGCCAGCAATGATCCTACGTATACCCGAGTCAAAGCTACATCTCGGCCCGTCATAAGCAGGGATTTTCTTGTTTTTGCTTGACGGGGTATATCGTTGCCCTCAGTGATAGAGCTTAACCATCGGAAGTCCCACTAGGATCAATAGTTACTGCAACTACAAGAGACCAGGACAGATCGGACTAACTCTACAGTCCATGCCTCCGTCCTGTCGTCTACAAGGCGGTGGAAAATGGAGTATCAAGTTACGACACTGGATAAAGCGGTTTTTGACAGCGATGATCAGGATCGATCTTCAGGTATACTAAAGGCTAACGGTGATAGGTTGAAAGATCAATATCCAGATCTTATCGACATATACGTTTACAGTAGAAGTGTGCTCAGATCATAATAACAATACGAACCTTCCTCTTTGGTGCTGTCTTGGAGCTTTTGTGCCGCGGCTCACATGCTTACGACCCCAGCGGATGAACCCCCGCGGGGAGGATGGCGGGCTGGCTCAGCTTGCCTGGGAAAGTTAACGCCATGATATCCATCGACTGCGAATGTGGCCGTCAGTGCGGGGAGGAGACGGGAAAAATACGAATTGCCGTATGCATGTTACCTGGTAACCTGGGAAATCCTATTTATCACTTTGTTTCTGTATCACGCTTTCGCCGATTCAAGGCTGACATTACGACCTTTGTTTACCTTAGAGGCTAGTGAGCATACCGACTAGTATTAATCAGTCTTTTATTCATTACGACCTCGGATTCCCTGTTTCGTTACCAACTTTAGGAGGGCTAACCACATGTGCAGTAGGTGGGCGTGGTGATTCGATCCAGGCGTAATAATATCATAAACATCGCCAATCGAGTGCCAAAGCGATCATGATCGTGTAGTCTGGACCCCGCTGTACCTTTTTAGTCTAAGCGGAGAATTTTATTTTTCTGTCTCTCAATCTCCATTTCCATCTCCGATTGTAAAATACAAAGACTTCCCAGCATCCCCTCATTTCTCTTCAATCGCCATCCAAGGAAAAACATCTTCAGAAAGATAAACTAGGAAGAAGAGACAAAATGCATTACCTTCGAGTCCTCTTCCTGGTCTTTTTGCCTCTGTTCGCCCTGGCCAATCCGGCCCCCGCTCCCCAGGCTTCTATCTCGCCAACTGCCCTTTCGGATTTGGAAGGCCTCATTGCTGGAGCGAAAACCCTACTGAGTCAGGACAGCATCAATAACATCGAGACTACCCTCACCGGTGCGGCCACTTTATTGGGCGGTTCGACCGCCAACGACACCAAGACCTTGCTTTCCGAAGTCACTGCTTTGCTGTCGCCTGAACTTGTCGGTGCCGTCGCCAACTTGGCCACCGCTGATAACATCAATAAATTGACCGACATTGTTGATAACGCACACACTCTCCTGTCAGCCTCCTTCGTCAACCAGACGACAACTCTGATCAATGATGTCACACCTGTAGGATCTCCCTTTCGTTCTGGATTTCTCAGCCCTATTGCTAATATTTCCAATACAGCTTGTCCAAGACTTATCCAAGGTGCTTGGAGGATTACTTTCCGCTCTTCTGGGTTAAATTGAACACATTTGATGATGGGGAAGTCGAAAGCTTGCTGGCTTGCATGATTGAATGATTTCATTGTTTATTAAACGTTTTAATTTTGCGAAATGTACGCATTTTTAACGAAAATGTTACGGCTAATCATGAATATATACATCTTTAAACTAGACATGCCAATCTTGTTCAGGATAAACTAATCCAGAAAATTTGTGGAACGAATGGAACTGACTCGGTAAAAACGCTGGGATGCTCAAAGTCCTTTCCTCATTTACTTCTTCTGCAACATATCCTCCAACTCTTTCATTGCCCTCTTCTTTGGGAGACATCGAATGGAGCTAGGCAAAGCTGGGTATATAGCCTTAGCGCCATTCATATACAATTTATACTTGAATCGACTTGTTGATGTCGATTGGAAGCCGTATTGCTCGCGCACATGTGGTGGTAGCATCTCTGGTGTGATATTCCTAATAAAAGGCTTCGACACCCTGAGCCATCCAGGAAGATCGCGTAGCTTTTCGAGGCCGTCGACAATCGGGAGTGCCTGAGGGTCAACATCCAGAAGCTCAATGTGCTCGTCCCAATAATCCCAGAATGCTTTTCGGCTCTGAGGCCACGAGTCTTTGGACAAGTTCAGACCTACAGCCATCAAGGAGAACTCGTAGTATACTCGCTCGGCACGCTGAAGGTCCAATTTCTCGAAAACGCGCTGGTAGACCTCTGTCGCAGTCGCATATAGTGTCGCAGTGACCCACAGTCGCAGTTTCGGGTCAAGTGGATATTGACCGTGAACCTTTGCTCCTTCATTTGATTGATCCTGTGAATGCGTCCGATCCAGAACTTGCTTTCGCTGGCTTCTGGTTCCAAAAGTCAATCCGTGGAGATAGATCACTGTCGTGTACAGATTATGATACAACTGTTCTGATATTGCATTTGGCCTCCCGGCGCCGTTTGTAAGCGTTGACTTTTCTTCCAGTACCCCACGCGCTGCAGCTTGTAGTAGAATTGCCACCGCACCACCAGTAAACAGAATGCCTTCGCGGAGAATGTTAGGGATTTCGTGCAAGTCTTCTAGGGCATCGAGAATATCATCATAATTGGCATCGACTTTATCTCTTAAGGCGTCCGACATGATGCTGAGCCTGGCGAAATCACTGCTGTAAAACTCGTAACTTTCCGTGAAGGGAGAACTGGTTCGCCCGTTGGGATAAGAGGCCATATCATAAGTAGCACTCAGCCGGAAGGTCGGGAATGTCTTGTGTGGTGTATACTAGTTAACCGGTGCAGCGGGTCCCACAGAGTGATGACTGACACCCGGCCAGTTGAGGGATGAAGTCACAGATGGAGTAACTACGTATGCTTCCCTCCATATCTATCCGGCTCTGGCACAGTGATGGACAAGAATTGGGCAAGTGGAGGGCAGCCAACGGTGAACCTTTCCTAACGCGTATGCCAGTTAGGGCAAGAAGAGATCACAATCACAGGGGAAGCCTCTGCTCTGACGTATGCCAACGCTGTTTATCCCGAGGTATCTTTTCACGCCTCTTCCACTATTTCTTGTTGATGTAAGTCCTTCAATGGAGTGCAGGGCGATCCGTCAGCCACGAGAGCCGGCAGTTGGCTGTGAGCGGGCACTGGTGCGAGCCCCAATACTACTAGAATCGTATTCGTAGTAATTACAGAGTATATACTCCGTACGGACGGGCTAATAGCCGAGCTCGTGGGGATCCCCGCAATCGCCAATTACGGCGGCCAGAGCGGGGTGGAGAGGCAGCGCTAGCGGCAATAGCGGCCAGCCCACTGGAAGTTAAGGGGCTTAGCGGGTTGGTTAGCGGCTCGGCCTCAGCAGCTCTCCTAGTAAACAGACCTATAAAAAACTGGAATTTCTTCCCGCGGCTCCCCTCATTGCTGCCGCTGATCCCTGCCCTAAACCTGCTCTCTCCGGCGCCACCAGTCAATTTATTGTCATTTGCGCTGCTCCACTGCCTCCAATCCTGCCCAGCGCGCCCAGTCTCCGAGCCCAAGGAACGTCTCCGCAGCGAGCCCTGCTGTACCACACCAGGTCAGAAGCCAAATGCCGTAATACCCCTTTTTAATTGGCCCAGGCATATCTGCTGCAGCATGGTCCCCTGGTCACCAAAGCAGCGCGAGCTCAGCACTTATCGCGTGCACTGTCGATCTCCATTGCTTCTTACGAAAGGTCCCCATGCTGTTTAGCTTTGCCGATTCTTGCACATGCGTTCGGCTGAACCGAGCAATGTCTTGAATCGGGATCTTCGAGTCATCCAAGAGTTTTTACCCCGTATCATACTTACTCCATTTTTCTCCATATTGCGTCCCATAACCCCCCGCCAACGGCCTCCTTTCTCGGCCCCTTTGACCTTTCAGTTGGACCTCCGCTTGGGATCTTCACCTTCTATCCTTGTGACGGATAGGAAATTAGCAGCAACTAGACCCAGTCCCGTGGGGTAAAGTCGCATTGATACCCTAAGAGAAGGGATTGAGTTGATCCAAACTTTTTTTTCTCTAGTCCCCAGTCAAATACTGCCTAGCCTCCCAATCCTTTTATTACACCCTCCGCCTGCACCATTACGTCGCGTCTTTTCTTCTTTTCTCCCTTTCTTGCTTCTGTTTTCCATCCCTTTTCGTCTACCTCTTAGTACATGAAGGCTTAATTGCCAATAGTGTACTGTGCAGGCAGGTAGGAAGCGCAAAAACGCGACGGGCTCGTGTCGTGTGGGCAAGAGGGGAGATTCTCGGACGAGCAATTCCTAACGAGATAGCCCAAAAAATGTCGGACATCGAAAAACCGGTTCCTGCAGCTGCAGGGGGAAAGCCAACCTTTCTAGACAAGCTATCCAGATTCACAATTGGAAGAGACCGCGGAGAATTACCTGAAAAGGGTGCGTTGATCACTTCTTCACAACATGAAATCATAGAAAGTTTTAACAGTGAATATAGAAGCCGCCGCAGCTGGTGCAGCTGGCACAGCGGAACAGAGTGAGAAGGCCACTCCGGCAGCTCCTCTGACGAAATGGCAAAAGGTCAAGCGCCACTACAGGCGCTTCTGGATCTGCTATCTCATCGGTGCAATCATCATAGCCGCAATCCTGCTACCGATTCTGTGAGCTGTAACGGACTCTTATCTATGAATGGAACTAACAAAATGCAGCTTCATATTCATCATTCCGCGAATTGCTCAAGATCTGCTGAACTCGGGTTCCATTGTCATTGATTTCGCCCACATTCTGCAGCCCACCAATAATTCCGTGGTTCTCAACATCGGGTCACACGTTTACGTTCCTGGTCCCTTCACTGTATCTACGGATCCGCTACAGCTGCAACTGTACGTTCCGGAAGTTGGATCAGATTACCCAATGGCTCTGCTCGATATGCCAGAAGACAGGATCCACAAGAACACGAGTATGAACACTGTCGGCAATCAATTTACTCCTTTCATGAATTACACATCGTGGCATGAGTTCGTTCACAACACCATTTTCCTAGATAGCGGTGGCTTGGGGTTGAAGGGCAGCGTGCGCACGCAATTAGGCAAGATCAAGAAATTTACCTTGGATTTGAATAAAGTTGTTCCCTCCAAAGGTATGCACTACACTTTCCTAATTATATCAAAATAATGGCAATGTTAACATGATTTCTACTAGCATTGAACCAGTTCAAAGGATTCACCATCGATTCAGCAGCATTAGTCCCCACCCAAAGTGACGGTTCCAATCTGCTGGCCAATGCCACCCTCCCTAACCAGTCTGTGTTGACGCTGGAGATCGTACGTTTCTACTTCATCCCTTGATATAATAAACAGAGTATAAAAAATACATGCTAATAACGTGAATAGGGCAACACTTCAGTCAATATCATGAGCGGAGATCTCGTTATTGCTACTGGTATGATCGAGAACCTCTTCCTCCAACCAGGAAACAATACATTCGCCATCCGCGGCAAGGCCAACCTGACCAACCTGATTGAGAACCTGGGCGACTTACTCAAATATCAGGGCCCATACATCAAGAACGGGAACCTGGAGCTAACCACCCACGTCACCAACATCGAATACAATGGGTCCAGGGTGCCTTACTACTCTGACGAGATGGGCAAACTTCCTCTCACTGCGCAAACGCCAGTGCTCGGTCTGCTTCTCAACACCCTCAAGGGCTTCTTGCATGGTAATGGAACAAACGCCACCCTTGTACAAGAAGTCAGGAACAAGATCAATCAAAACCATGCAGATATACACACCCGATTCAGCGACATAGTTAATAATTCGACTGAATTGGAGTTGGTAGCTCGAGATCATTTAGAGACTCTGGCTCGGTTTGGAGTATAGTATTGTTTTGTCTTTTTGTGTGGGAAGATTGATTAATGGGAAAGGAAGGCTTTCGATGAGTTTTGCAGTACCGACTTTTGATGTCATTAATGTTTATTCACGAGTCATGAAATCTCTGATATGGATTATCCATTTGGGGTATAAGTACATAGTATCATGTTTGTCAAGACAATTGAACCTTGAACGACACAACCAAGTCCAGAGCAATTAAGTTGAACATGGCCGCTTGCGTCATACCTAGCACACGCCTGATGAAATATTCGGATAGTAGGAGGCGTGCACTTAGTAAAAACCTTGATTTATAGAGTCATGATTACTGGATTGGGCAATCATCACAACATCAATTGATAAACCCCATTTTTGCGCACAAGAATAGAAAACTAAAAATCTCCTATATTGTAGTTTTCTTTTTGATACTTAATTTTTCAAATAATATAATTCTAACATGAGTATATTGTCTAGTCTTTCTCGATAAGGAAACGATTTCCCGTATGGTGGATAGATATGTGATACGAAACATGGCAATCATGTAGCAATTTCAGTGGTGTTGGTAGTGGATTCTGATTGATTTCATTGGATTATATATCTTCTTACCATCCATCATCTTTCGTTAAACACGGGTATCGTTCTTGATGAGCAAAAGATCATTCATTCAACCCTCCTTTAGAACATAAGTGTATTATTGTACAGAGCGAGTCGTTGAGTCGATACTTATTAGCATCGCGGAAACGAGGAGGAGTTTTTTTCAAATACATCATGATTGCATGAAATTTTATCGTTTCTTTTTTTTAAACTTGGAATGTTTGCGAGAACCAGGAATACAATGTATCCGGTTCACTGGTTTGGGACAGTGCTCGCTCTACGACAGAACTGCCATGCTCAAGAATGAACTTCAGCATCCATTGGTCCATTCTAAAGGACTCATCGATTGATTTTCTACAGGCATTGTGAAAAACCTGTAGTCGAGACAAGGCTACGTCCAGCGGAGCCCAGAATTTTTGCAGGTCTGTTAAGATCTCAAAGTTCTGAGATAGACGCTGTCGAACTAAGCTGACTGTGGCCTCGTTCTCACTGAAAAGTAGCCTATGCATGTATATTGTAGAAGTAATAACCAGCATATGGCCAACCATCACGTACCGGCATTGACATGTGTCTCGATCAAGCGCACGGCATTGATAGAGAAGGTCACAGAAAGCTAAGGCGTGTTCTTCACAATGCGCCTGGTACCTCTCAGTGGACCTACCGCTATTATTCAAAACATCATTTTTTGCGAGGAATTGGTAAAATAAGACCTCATGGTAGTAATGATACCCAAGATGTAAGGCAACGAAGGCATTTCCGAGGCCAATAGATGCGTAATGCTCAAGATTCTCGAAATTTTCTTGGAGATTTGGGGTTAGTGAACTAGCCCACGCTTCTAGTTCATGTGCTAGAGCATCGACCGCTTCAATAAGTGAGTTAGGCTTAATTGTGCCGCTAACTGAAGCTGTGTTCACTTGGTGGATTCGTCTCCAAATGCGACTTAAGATAAGCATCTCTGACCATAACCCCCGACGATTTGTGTCAATATTGAGCCTTGACTCAATCTTCAGTGACAAAAAGGTCTCTTCATTTGTCGGAAGAGGTGAACCATCCACAAAATCCAGCTGTTGGGGTATACTCAGGCCTATGGAGGACCAGAGATCCATCATGTGCAATGAGCACCAAACTATGAGTTAGCCATAGTGTTAGTATACTAGCCCATTACCAGGTGAGTGTAATAACCAACTTCTCAGATTTACTTGTCTCTCCACCTCTTCATCACAGTGCCTATGAGGTAAGTCCAAGATTAGGGCCAACCGGACTGCGATCGAGTAATATAGGGCTTCCGATTGCATTTCGGATTTCGAAAAGCAGATCGTGCCCAGAAGAATGCAAGCCTGAATTGTAGTTACTGAGATATTTGTGAGGTCAAGTAGTTTCCTTGCGCGAGCTGCAAATTCTTCCCCTCGTTGACGTGGATCAACCGCTTTAAAAGACTCATTGTTTGAAAACCTGGCACCTAAAGCCATCATACTGTATAGAAGAACATTGGGCAGCTTCTCATGGACGATGGTTTCCTCCGTTGTCGGGCGATGGAATATCGAGTGGTGGGTGTCATGGATCTCATTGAAATACAGTGTCACCAGTTCTTTTTGCAAATGAAAAGGGAGGCTGTCACGAAGGGTGGCTGGAAGCAGTGATTGAGGTTCCCTCGTGGGTTGAATAGAAAGGCGTGGTGATGACTGTGATTGTAAATATTGAGCCTCCTTAATGGCAGACCTGTTTAGACTGCAGTCGAGACTCAGAGATTGGCACCGAACACAAACACTACTGGCCTTCTCAACACGGCATTTTCGTTTGTTAGATCTGACGTTCGCGCATTAGTAATTCAATGTTATATTGTGAACATCAAAGCGCTCATAAATCGGCTAATTTACGTAGTTGCTTACCGACACTCATAGCAAGCGCTGATAGGCCTCATCTTATCGAAGTATCGGAGTATTCCCGGCGAGAGGATATCAAACGAAGCTTGCTATAACATGACCCTAATATCCGCCGCGAATGTGCTTCGGACCTCTCCACAGGCCGTGGATTGGGGTATTTGAGAGCACATGGTCATGCGGGGGTAAAGGCGGATCTGGCTAAGCTCCACCGTTTTCCACAAATCCAAAGGCTTCAAACCCGCACCACTGTGGGGATTGCTTGATGAGGGGATATTCAGTCCTTTTTCCATTGGCAAAGTTATTTCACAAACTCGAACTCCCAGGAAAATCGATTGATACTAGTAGGATCCAAGTATGAGTAGAGAGATATATAATAGACCACCTAGCCGGTGCTGGGTCAACAAGGGAAAGTTTGTCCTGAATTATCTTCTCTAGACGTGGATTAAGAAAACCAGCATTGTTGATAATCATGTCTGCTCAGAACATCACCGTTCAAACAAACGCCCTCCGCGTTAGTATTCATATTGATGAAGAAGGCGTAGCGTGGCTTCATGAGGTTCATCCTGCAGGTTCCGCCTCGCAGCCCTCAAAGTCTAAACACTTTTCTAGTTCATGCGCCCCTCTTGTTGAGGTGCGATTGTCTGCCGAAGGAACAGCAAGGCACAAGAGCTCTAAAACCCTCATTGGAACCTATATCGGAACGCGTTTAAGATATCAGTCGCACAAGATTAACGACGAAGAGAACACTCAATCACTTGAGGTTACTCTGGCCGATTCTGTATCTAGTATCATCGTTGTTTGCCACCTTACCCTGTACAAGTCAACGCCGGTCCTCCGCGCATCCGCTACCATTCAGAACAACGGAGCCCAAGATATCGTTGTTACTCAGCTTACTTCCCTGGTTATTGGAGGATTAACGACCAGTTCTGAGCAGTGGTGGTCTGATTATGTACTATCTGTTCCGTATAACTCATGGTTTCGTGAGGCACAATGGATTGAGCATGACTTGCCTAGTGTTGGAGTCGATGACTATGGTGTTCATTCCGTGCCAGATGATAACCACTGGGGCTCTATTTCGCACTACGCCGTATCCAATCGCGGCACATTCTCGACTGAAGGGCATCTCCCAATGGGAATGCTGAAGCGGCGCGATGACGCAGATACATGGTTGTGGCAAATTGAGAATAATGGTTCTTGGCGATGGGAAATTGGCGACTGGAAAGACAGCGTGTATCTCGCTGCTGGAGGACCAGTCAATTATGACCATGATTGGCGCGAGCGACTGGCGCCAGGACAGAAATTTAGTACCGTACCTGTTGCTGTTTGCCATGTGCTTGATAACTACGAGAAGGCCTTTGCAGGGTTGACAACATACCGTCGCCTGATGCGACGCAAACATACCGATAATGAGCGACTCCCTCTTATTTTCAATGACTATATGAACTGTCTCATGGGTGATCCAACAGAAGAGAAAATTCTTGCTTTGATTGATCCTGTTGTCAAAGCAGGTGCCGAATATTTTGTTATTGACGCCGGATGGTACGCTGATGATTCCGGTTGGTGGGACGATGTTGGACTATGGGAGCCGTCCATCAAACGATTCCCTAAAGGGTTCAAGCAGCTGCTAGCCCAAATTACCTCGAAGGGGCTGATACCAGGCTTATGGCTTGAGCCTGAGGTAATTGGAGTACGTAGTGTGGTTTCTCGCCAGCTACCAGATGATGCTTTTTTCCAGCGCGATGGGCACCGTATCGTGGAGAAAGGAAGATACCAACTTGATTTCACGCATCCCGCCGTTAGAGAACGCATGCACGGCATTGTAAAGCATCTAGTAACCGAATTCGGTGTGGGATACTTCAAGTTCGATTATAACATCGAAGTCACTCAAGGTACAGATGCCAACTGCTCAAGTTCCGGATCAGGCCAGTTGAATCATAATCGAGCCTATCTTCAATGGGTTGGCGAGCTGCATGACCGATTCCCGAAATTGGTCATTGAAAGTTGTTCCAGTGGCGCTCAGCGCATGGATTATGCCATGTTGGGCGTTCATTCTCTACAGTCTACCAGCGATCAGCAAAATCCAGAGTATTATTCCGCTATTGCAGCCGCGCTTCCAACGGCAGTTACACCAGAGCAAGGAGCAACATGGGCTTATCCTCAGCCGGAGTGGGATGACGAGACCAATGCTATGACTGTTGTCAACAGTTTGCTAGGACGCATCCATCTCAGCGGCCGGCTCGATAATCTCCAGTCTCAGCAATTCGACCTGATCAAGGAAGGAATGGACGTGTATCGGTCGATTAGAGCGGATCTGCCCACCGCAGATGCATTCTGGCCTTTGGGACTTCCTCGCTGGCACGATAATTGGGTTTCTTTGGGAATGGCTGCTGCTTCTGGAACTATCTATTATGTGTCCGTTTGGAGACGAGGAGGGCTAGAATCAGTAGATTTGCGAATTGCTGCACTTCAAAACCGCGCCGTGAGTAGCAAACTGCTCTACCCGGCATCGTTCAAGGCAGAAGCCGTATGGATGGCGGCGGAGGGTATTTTAAAAGTTACAATACCGTCGAAGCTCGGAGCTCGTTTGTTCCAGTTGACCGTCGAGTAAACGACAGGACTGTATAACCTTTTGTGCGTAGAGTTCAAAGATAGAAATCCTATAAAAAGAAATTGAGAGAAGACAATGATGCTCTACTGAAGAGAGAAAAGTAATTGACTTTGACTACCTCACTCTTGGGCAAGTGCATAGCAAAAAATTGAGATAGGTGAACAAGTTCGTTCAGACACGATCGTAAGAATCTAGTAGATATAAGGCGAAAAGTGATGAAATTCAACCCAGAAGAAAATTTTGACTAAATTTGCTACTGACTATCTATCCGATGACTCCGTACAAGAACCGGACGATACACCCGATTGAAATAATGCCGAAATGCTGAAACTTAAAGAGGCACTGTTGAGGCTAAACAGAATTACGATCCTACGAAACAAGTATGACTTTGGTGGAAAGCTCATTTATCCCCAGATTGTCCAGTCTCCGCTGCAATTATGGAGACAGTGCGAATAATCCACCACTCGGGTCTTCTCAAAGCCGCATCTATAGTGGATCAACTGACCAAGGTTACCCCGTGGGGAAGAAAGGTCTTGCACCCGGTTCTTGCTTGGAATGTAGTAGAATAATTCTACGGTTAATAATGATTAGCCGAGACAATCCAGGCTTTTGAAGCTGAACTTGTGAGTTTATAAAAAGGCAACAATCCGTTTAGAACGTGGTTACACGCATGCATAGCCCAGCATTTTTACCCGTACCTTCTACCGACCCACACTTTCTAAAGTCTCCCAGCCACGGGTCTCTCCTGTCCTTTTTATGATATTAGAGTCACCATGGATGAAAAAAATTCCAATGATTCTTCTGCACTCCATGTCGAGGTCCAGCATTCTCAGAATGACCTCGAGACAGGTCACGACGATGGCTGGCAATCCAGCACGAAGGATGCAAAAGCAGCTAACACTGCCGAGCATACTATGACTATACGACAAGCGCTGCGTGCATATCCTTGGGCTGTTCTCTGGTCGTTGACTATCTCTCTATCCATTATCATGGAGGGCTACGACACAAATCTTATTGGTAATTTCTACGCTTACCCGGAATTCAAGACACAGTTTGGTATCCTTCACCCGGGGACTCAGGGATACCAGGTCCCGCAAGAATGGCAATCAGCCCTCGGCGCTGGTGGAAATGCCGGTTGCATCATTGGTGCTTTTTTAAATGGATACTATGTGAAACACTATGGATTCAAGAAGGTGTTCATTACGGGCTGTTTTTGCATGTGCGGTTTCGTTTTTGTCTCGTTCTTTGGTAATAGCATTGGGGCACAAGTTGCAGGTCAGGTTCTTTGTGGGTAAGTTAACTCTTCACCGCCGATTCATATAACTCAATTTTTTCCAATTAAAAAGCGCATTAACACTGATAAATAAATAGTATACCATGGGGTATCTTCGCAACTATCGGCCCAGCGTATTCATCTGAGCTTTTGCCCATGGCCCTTCGACCGTATCTGACTGCGTACACAAACATGTGCTTTGCCATTGGTCAATTCATTAGTATGGGAGTATTACAAGCTCTCCTCAACCGCCCAGATCAATGGTCGTACAGAATCCCATATGCTGTACAGTGGATCTGGCCTGTGCCTCTATTCATTATAGGCTTCTTCATGCCCGAATCACCGTGGTGGCAAGTTCGTCACGGAAAATACGACAGCGCCGAAAAAACCGTTCAACGTCTGATGTCGAAATCAGAGAAACATAATGCCCGCCAGATTGTTGCCATGATGATTCACACGGATAATATTGAGTCTGAAGTGGAAACCGGAACATCATACTGGGATTGTTTCAAAGGGAGTAATTTTCGACGAACGGAGATTGCATGTGTCACGTTCGCCGGTCAGGTGCTTGCTGGAAGTCAGTTCGCATATTCAGGCACTTATTTCTTTGAGCAGGCAGGGATGAGCTCGGACAACGCGTACAAACTCGCTCTTGGAGGAACAGCTATTGCATTTGTCGGAACAATTCTCTCCTGGTTTCTAATGAAGAACTTCGGGAACCGGACGTTGTATCTGGGCGGTCTCGGGATGGAATGTGTTTATCTCTTCATCATCGGCATCTTGACATTGGTCAAGAACAACAACAATGTTGTTTGGGCTCAGTCTGCACTGTGTATCCTCTGGCTCTTCACATTCTCTCTGACTATTGGACCACTTGGATGGTCAATTGCACCAGAAGTATCGTCAACACGCCTGCGTTCGAAAACTATCGTTCTGGCTCGAAACACCTATTACATTGCGATTATAGTAGGTAACACTATAGAGCCATACATGATGAATCCGACTGCCTGGGACTGGAGAGGCAAAACTGGGTTTTTCTGGTTCGGATTCGCATTTGCTACTCTTGTTTGGGGGTATTTCAGACTCACCGAGACCAAAGGCCGTACATTTGAAGAACTTGATATCATGTACGCTGCTGGGGTACCGACGAGGAAATTCAAGACTTATCAAGTTGATGCATACGCGGAGAACCTGAATATCAAGGATCGTGTACAGGATTCGTTAAACAAGATTTGACATGGATGATGCTGCTTTGAAACAGGTCATTACCAGATTTTGAAGATCTTCTTCATTCGTGATTACCTGTACCTAAATAGCCGAATTCAGACGTTCTTCAACTTACTTTAAACTTTGGTAATGTAAGACCATTGATGCCTGGGGCTGCCAGGCATCCATGTCATGTGATTTGACAGTCATGTCATGTTCTATATAAAGCGGGTTTGGGGATTAATCGCCATAGAGCGATTAATGTTGGTCTTTTTACCTTGTTGGTTAGGGTTGTTCCCCAAAGCCCTAGCTTACCGAAAATACGCTTAGGTGATTCTTCTAATAGCCAAAGTTTTCATTCACTTGGTGGGTAACACATTCCTGAGTATTGCAGATCTCAACATACATTGAGAGTAATTTTGCAGTTAACTAGTTAAGTTACCGTGGGCTCTAAACTGGGAGGTTCCTGGTTAATAATAAATATTAATTAATATATACAATAATAAGACTGAATAAATATATTCAAGAATATTAATCTATCATCTAAGTATAAAATATTTACTAAAGAATTTACAGATATATTCCAAACCTTTACTTGCCTCCATAAGGGCTACTAATGACTCGGTGATTAGGCAATAGCACGTAATATAACCCCTCCCTAACCCGAAGAGGTAATTGGTTCTCACAGGTTCTTGTTTTGGGTTCACTTTTTTAAGGTTCAGGTTCCTTTTCTTTAGCTAAAGTTCAAACCTTCTAACAAGGTACTTTCAGCCTGGTAGATTTTAGATTGCAGAACTAGGTATACAAAAGGCGCAGGTTCATTCCCAAACTGGAGTTCGGAGATAAAGATGTCAAAATGATATCGGAAGTCTTGCGAGTTTATAGGGTTACTGCGCATCTGATACATATGCCGCACTGCCGTGATAAGTGGAACTTAAAAGTAAACTTTCGTACCCCGCCGCAGAAGCGAACCTCAATTTTCCTTAATATCAAATGGTTATCCTTACTGATAATCCTGCCAATAGCAACGAATGTATTGATTAGAAATCAATAGATCTGTTCATGTAACTAGTTAACTTAGTATCCACGATTACTAATCTAAGTCCAACCTTTATATACCTTTGAGTAAATACGCTGAGAATGTTTCAACCGAGGCTGGAACTTCTGATATCACATATCGGCGACATTACATAGACTAGATCCGATCTCCGACTAGCTTCAATATGTCTCAAGCTACTAATCAAGAGTCGTTGTTTTCTGTCAAAGGCATCGTAGCAGTGATTACTGGGGGAGGAAGTGGTCTTGGAGCGAATATAGCCAAAGCTCTTGATGTGAGTTGCATCCGTCAATATCAATGTTACGATTCGAATAGAAATACTGATTCTCTCCAGGCCAATGGAGCACGAGCTGTTTATATTCTGGGCCGTCGTGCAGATAGCCTCAAGAAGACTGCTGACGCGGCAGTCAACAGAAGCATCGTGCCATTGACAGCGGACGTAACGTCTCAAGAATCGCTGTCTGCTGCAGTCGAGACAATACGCGCTCGGGAGGGCCTTGTCAATGTTCTGATAGCCAATTCCGGCATCATCGGTCCCAGCACCGCTGATCTATTTGCCGGAGGTAAGACTCCCTCCATCGACGAACTACAATCCAAACTATGGAGCACTCCCATAGAAGAGTTCACGAAACCGCTTCACGTCAACGTGACGGGAGCCTTCTACACCGCTGTCGCTTTTCTCGGGTTACTAGACGCGGCAAACCGCCAGCCAGATTCGGCGTCTCGTCCAAAGAGCCAGGTCATTGTCGTGACTTCGATCGCCGGTTTTATGCGTAACCCAGCAGCAGGGTTCGCCTATAGTGCGAGTAAGGCTGCCGCAACGCATATGGTTAAACAGCTCTCCACAAGTTTGGCACCGTATAAGATTCGATGCAATGGCATTGCGCCGGGATTCTTTCCTAGTGAGATGACGGAAAGTGTGCCCTTTATGCAAGGGCTGGATCCTCGCATTGAGGGGAATGTTTCTTCTCAGATTTGTCCGTTGGAGCGGACGGGCTCGGAAGAGGACATAAATGGCTTGGCACTGTTTTTGATCAGTCGAGCGGGGGCGTATGTGAATGGATGTGTGCAGTTGATCGATGGAGGACGCGTTGCGATATTTCCGGCAGCGTATTAGAAAAATTCTGCGGTAGATTCATGAACTCTGATTACCCGAATAGAATTAGTTTGATAAAATTTTATTCATCATCACTTCATAAAACCTCTATGGGATATCCAATAGCCCCGGGAGCAGCATTCTAGAAAGCTCCATCTGACGAAAGCGTGTTCGGTGCACGGAACCCCTGATTGGAGAAGACGCGATGATATGTAGTAGGCACTGGTAAGTTGTAGAACGTAATAGCGTCATAGCAGCAGCAGGAAGCCTGGCCATGCTTTTACAATTGTGGCTGCGGCCCTGTTTCAGCCACTGCGGTGTGTCATTGGCTGCGCGACTGTGGCTATGATGTCATGTATCACGAAATGCATCAATTGATGTGCCTGGCTGATGTCATGGCTACGTCGACAGAATATCGATTGAACATCGATTGATGACAATAAGAACGAGATAAATAATAACTGCACGTCTCACTCAATTCCAACTTCAACTTTGAAATCCAAAACACTACCAACGTTAACCAACATCTTCAACTTAAGACTGACCATCTACAACTTCAACCATCATGTCTTCAGACGGTACTTCCTCTTCCACGGTTAAGTCCTACGTCGACTCTGCCGTCGGCGCAGCTCAGAGCGTTGTCTCATCTGTGACCGGTAACACGGCTGACCAGGTACTAACACCTCCCCTCCACGTCTCTGCACACCCATCTAACCATCCTCAGAAGCAAGCCGAAGCCACCAAAGCCCAGGCCGAGCAAGAGTACCGAGACTCGCACACCACCGCCAAGCTGGGCCCTGCCACAGTGGACCCCAACACCGGTGCAGCCGTCAAGAACAACGAGGACCGCACCGCCGGCTCCTGGAATCAGACCATCGGCGCCGCCAAGGAGTCTGTCGGCAACTTCATCGGCAACGAGAACCTTCGCCAGGCCGGAATCCAGCAAAACGCAGACGGCAAGACCCAGGAGGCGTCGGGCCAGCTTTCAGATTTGGGCCAGGGCATTACCGATCGTGCCCAGGGTGCGTTGGGAAACGTCGGTGCCGCGATCACTGGTGACCGTGAAACCCAGGCGAAGTGGCAGGATGTGCACGACCAAGGAAAGGCTCGTCAGCGTGGTGTAGAGGCGGATCTGCAGAAGTGAAGTGCAGAAAAGAAGCTGACGGTCTTAAATCACGATGCCGACGTCTTTTCTTTAGTATTCTCGATTGCTTGTTATAGCGTTTTTACGAGATATCCCAGGTTTAACGAAGCTTCTCATGATTTCGAAGATGATGTTGAAAGATGATTTTGACGAGGGGAGATGCCTTACAGTGCTTTTCCAGATTCAAGTGTACAGTAGCTCAGAAATAAATTACTTTTATTCTACAATCGAAACTTTGTTCAAAGTTGTAGTGGAGACATCCATTATGCTTCGTTTTGAAATATCTATACAATAGTCCCATTTAAGGACAAAAAATTTTCACTGGAAACGAATTTGTCGTATAGTAAGGGTAGTAGTCGTTGATAAGCCAATGCGTACTTGGAGAACCGCAATTCTATGAAATCATCAACTGTTTGTTTGGTCGTAAAGCGTAAATAAATCCATAAGCTTCGGGTGTTATGGTTAAGTGTTGATAGCGTATTACCAATGACAAATACCGCCTTCACTGTCATCCATTGCCCATGTCCCGGCCATACCAACTATCTCGATCTGTCCGTCTGCGTGTTCATCGACCTTTCCGAGAGATGCGAAACTGTGGTCACCAGGTCTGTCACTCAACAGGCGACGAGCCCAGGCATCGATTGCTGGTTCGCCAGTCTCATCACGAGCCTGCTTGAGGAATGGAATCAGAGCCGTACCCCCAGTCCCTCGGAGTTTCTTGTTGCCTGACTGATTCACATTCGCCAAGTTCACGACCGACCGCGCCGCCTGCGGGCTAATCGACCGCGATTTATGTCGTTGTTCTCGTGATTTGATAATGATGTACCGCGAGACCACTTGAATATGCTTGTCGCGCAAGGATCGTAACATCGCTAGAGCTGCATCATATGCCAGACACAACGCTTTGTCAGAGCGGTGAGCGTCGACAAACTCTCGAATATTGGTCACACTCCCCATATGCTCTAAGAAGCGGCGGTGGGACCTGGGCATATACTCTCTCATCTCTTGAATAAAGCTGTGTCGAGGACTAGGAGGGATTCCTTCCGATTCCTTCTCCGAGGGCTCGTCGTCTCGACTAGCACCCGTCGGACGGTGTTCGATCCCCAAAACGATGTCGAAAAACTGAATCAACGAGCTCTGAGCATTGCTGCCACCGCCATATTGCTGAAACTCTGTTGGTCCATTGCCAGTATCGAACATGACGCCATTTGGAAGGCCGGCTTCGCCCATATTCTTGCTCCCTGCCAGGAACGGTCTGATTCTGTGATAGAACACATGAGGGTCGCAGTGCTCGTATAGCCGCTGCATCAGAGTGCTGACCGCGTCAATCGTTTCCGCCAGTTCTTGTAAGCATAGCGTAACAAAATCTCTATC
Source organism: Talaromyces proteolyticus (assembly GCF_021365285.1). Taxonomy (NCBI): domain Eukaryota; kingdom Fungi; phylum Ascomycota; class Eurotiomycetes; order Eurotiales; family Trichocomaceae; genus Talaromyces; species Talaromyces proteolyticus. Next base: position 273,451 of record NW_025764284.1, on the reverse strand, counting down.
TCCAGCCCGTGCGGCAGATATCGCTTTGATCATCAATGGAAGTGTAGGAGCTGCCCGCGCTTCAATCGCCACCGAGACCAAGTAGAACCAATGCTCGTCAATCGACCCCGTAAAGGTATTTATCGCAGATAAGTTGTTTAAATCATCAGCCGGCTCATCGTCGAAGATCGGTTTATAATTCCATAAGCACACGGCAGCATAAGTGGCGACTGGGGGAAGGTCTAAAAATTCGCAAACTTTCAAGAGTGGTACACTGATTGGAGGGGGGATTATCTTGGCAGCTGATGTCAGATGTATTATCATGAAAGGTACGGATAGATCTACATACCTCTGCTGGAGCATCACCACCCCACACATACGCATGAAGCATGAAGGTGAGAACCACATATGCGCGGCGCCACTCGGCATCAGTCTGCAGGAAGGAAGTGGATAGAACAGGAAGCCGGTCGATGACAGGGCGGACCCTTCGGCTAAGGATCAGAGGTTGTAAATTGTTGATGACAGACTCCCACTTGGCATAATAAGGATCTGGTAGGCGTGTTAACGGTAATGTTGAAGGAAGGAAGCCATGCTTGGGGTCGATGCCGTAGTCCTCCAGAACAGGAATCGGCGGGAGCATGGCAATTGACGATTCTCCCAAACGAAAGGAGAAAGAAGAAAGTGAAAGAAACAAAGGTGAGAAAGGAGAGACTATAAACCGAAGCTGCCACCTAACTAACGCCGCGATGGAGCAAGGCGGAAAAAGTCTCGAGATCTCAACTCAGGCAACGAGGGCGGGCTTGGTCACGTGCACGGCGCTGCCCCTCTTGTCGTGGTCCGGATTCGGAGGCAAATTCTTCAGGCAAACGCTATAATTCGTGTGTAATGGGATCTCCGTGCAGCATTGAAATATTGACCTTTCTTCAGAGGCTAGAGACCAGTGGAGTTCTGAAACTGTAAATGAGATAGAATGAGGGAGAAAGAGGTGGAGAGGGGGGCTCCAGACTTTTATGTACGGGGTTAAGGAAGAGTCAGAATGGATCGGAGGAAAGCTTCCGGGGGGAAAAGATTATTAATGTTAATTCGAAAGATGATGTGATGACTGGATTAGCAATACAAATAACACACTCAGGACTAAGAAACGTTGGCTCACGCGACTGTGCCAGGCCAGAGTTCTCGGTGAGGAGACTATTCGCTGACCAAGAGAGGTACCCCGGGGCGAGGCTAAGGAAATGCCTCAGGCTCGTCTGAGTAACCGGGTTGTAGCATGATCATGGCGCCGGCAAGTCAAAAAACGCATTCGGTTAAATGAGAATGATGAATTGATCAATGGCCGAGCTTCCCGCCAAGTAAAGGCATAGCATCGACGACCCGGGGCATACCGGGAGCTTCCCACTGCGATATAGGAGAAGGTTCCGTGGTGCCATATAGAGTTAAATTTACGCTGAACGTAAACACATCGAAAGGGCTCGACAGGCCACTAAACTGCATGCAGGATCATGTCCAGATATCTGCGAAAATGACCTGCATCTATGCATCAAACAAGCTCCAATTGACGTAGGCGCTTATGCGCGTCGCTCCAGTCTCCGCTCGGCCTAAGGGAAAATTTGGGAGAGTGGCTCTCACGTGGGTGGCGCCTCAGCCTTCAGGCAACGGGCCAATCAACTATTATTACACTACCTTTGTACAAGATGCAATATTTAAGACTGACAGTCATTGAGTTGTTGACCTATGCCGGAGGTGAGAATGCATTCTGTACAAGACGTAAAAAAAATAAACTCGAGCCTATACTGCAATATACGTGTGCAGATTATACATAACGCCGCCCCGCCCCGTGAAAATACATCCTACCAAAAATGTGAAAAGTTGCCAGACAATTAATCACCGCCCTAAAGAGTGTCTGCGCTATAGACCAATATAGTTACAGTCTGGGATCAATGCTGGCTCCACTGGATAGTGTCCAAAGCAATACCCTCCTGCACCAACTCCCACAATGGACTCAGTTCCCGCAAGAAGTGGACGCGGTCGGTGACTGCTTTCAAAACGTAGTCAATCTCAGCCTCCGTCGTGAATCGTCCGATTCCAAATCGGATACTGCTGTGTGCACTCTCGTCGCTGCTGCCTAGAGCACGCAACACGTAGCTAGGCTCGAGGGAAGCCGATGTACAGGCACTGCCGGAAGAAAGGGCAATGTCTTTGAGTGCCATCAAGAGAGATTCACCCTCGATATAGGCAAAAGAGACATTCACACAGCCAGGATAGTGACGCTCGGGGTCTCCATTCTGAGATGTATGTTCCATGGCCAAGAGACCATCCAATAATCGCTTAGATAATCTCTTGACATGTGCTGTGTCATACTAGATTGGAGTCAGCGAAAGTGGATACCGAATGTCAAATATGCTATAATAGAATAAAAACGTGTTCCAAGTCATAACCCCTGCTACGTAGATCACAGTGCCTGACACCACATCCGAAGACATGGAGCTATCGCCAGGCGATCTCAGAAAGCCATGCATATTTTAAAGCATATAATCATAATGGATAAAAGAAAGAAAGGGACCGGGAAGGAAAGAAGGGAACGAGAATAGGGATTATCTTACTTCCATATCGCTCTTCGCAATTCGGCAGGCCTCACCCATGGCAACGCAGAGATGAGGTGCGAGAGTACCACTGCGGAGACCTCTCTCCTGGCCACCGCCAGTGATTATTGGATCGAGACGTACACGAGGTCTTCTGCGGACATAACATGCCCCAATTCCCTTCGGAGCATAGAGCTTATGACCGGAGATAGACATAAGGTCGACATTCCACTTGTTGACATCGATAGGAATCTTTCCAACTGCTTGGGCACCATCAGTGTGGAAGAAAACCTTGTTCGCACGGCAGATCTTTCCAATCTCTTCAACTGGCTGGATGACACCAATCTCGTTATTTACTGTCATAATCGAAACCAGCGCAGTATCTGGACGGATGGCTGCCTTCAGTTCATCGATATTGACGATACCATTATTCTGCACAGGAAGATATGTGACATCGAAACCCTCATCCTGAAGATGACGACAGCTATCTAAAACACACTTGTGTTCTGTCTGGGTCGTGATGATATGCTTCTTCTTTCCCGACCGACCAAAGAATCTAGCAACACCTTTGATGCTCATGTTATTACTTTCAGTGGCACCGCTGGTGAAAATAATCTCCTTGGGATCAGCCCCAATGAGGCTTGCGATGTGGCCTCGGGCTTCTTCGACGGCTGCCTCCGTCTCCCAGCCATAAGCGTGCGTTCTCGAGTGAGGGTTGCCGTACAGGCCAGTGAGGAAAGGGAGCATCGCATCCAGGACACGGGGGTCAGTGGGAGTGGTGGCTTGCATGTCGAGATAGATGGGCCGGTTGCCTTCGTCCATGATGGTGGCTTGCTTCAAGATGGCAGCATTGGGGCTCATGGAGGTGTCGCCGCTCATGGACGATGACGGTAGCTCGGCATTCTGGGGCTGGATACCTGTCTGATCGATGAATCTCCTCTGCTCAGCTTTGATAGCTGTGTCGACGCTGACCTGGGCGTTGCCAGATCGCGTCTCAGAGACGTATCGTCGGGTGGTAGCTGTCCTGGCAGGGAGTGGCGAGGTAGCTTTCAATAGGCCAACAGTCGACAAGCGACGGGAAAAGGCCCGTGGCGCTTGCCTTAAGGCCGTGGATGCCATATGAGACATGATGGTATTAGCGATACCAACCCACCATATGTGTTTGATGGAGATGATGACAACAAGAGTGGTGTTGGGGAAAGCTCGGAAATGTTTTTCTGGCGTAGGTTGGAAATTGGCATGGTAAGCAGGTCACGGGACTCGGCGACTCGAGTCGGAGTCGGGTTATTGCCTCCGGTCTTCGGGCGTAATTACTCCTCTGGCCGTGAGGCCGAATATGCTTCGCTGACTATCAAGCCATAGTAGGATATAATATTTAATATTAAACTGCGACGGGGGACTTGATTAAGAGTTTTCCCTGCATAGTTTGCCGAGAATGAGTAACTTGTCGTGATAAAGTTGGTGTTGATCAGGCAGTTCATATAGTAGAAACGAAAGATGCTGTTAAGACCTACTAATGCACTTTTCTCAGGCGCCGTAACTACTCGCCAGTCAGTGGACTCTGCTATTATGTACTAGTACCACACCTGTGAGAGTACAGTAACCAGCTGATCGACACGCCGCCATTTGCAAGACCACGGTCAGATCACGTGAGCGTGCCGGTAATCGCTGATTTGCGAGTGGCGCAGCGCACTTGTGTTAGGGTTCAGTCTGACGAGAATGCGTCCACTTTCAACGTTCAAGATTGGCTTAGAAGGAAGTACACCTGCAAGAATTCAAGTGTAAATCAATAATAAACCCAATTGCGCATACTTCATACCATACTATACATACATACTACACACCGATTATGTACGACGGAGCAACTGGCCGCAATGGCAGCCTTGGCGCCTGACTCTGCGCATTATGTCATAGCCAGCCTGATGCTCAGCCACAGAAGCCGTTGCTTCCGCAGGCAATCGCAATAGTATCTTGTTTAGTCTTACTTAGCAGTACTTGCTGCGTGCAGGCCCCGCTGACGCTCACTCTGCTCCACGGGTTCTTCCTCCTCTCTTAACTGCCATATCCCCAGTTTTTCGAAGATCGCCACTTTGTTCTATATCTACTTGTCGCTTCCACACCTTTTTCTGACCTCGACCGAGCTTCCGCCACTCTCCGTCAGCTCTACACAATACCCGTCAGCCGCGGGGTTAGGCCACCATGAGTTTGAAAGGCCTTGGCAAGAGTTTCGTTCGTGCGCCGCAGCAATTCAAGGCCAAGTTTAATATTGGCGAGCACACCAAGGATGCTGTCTATATTGACGCCGAACGAAGATTTCAGGAATTGGAGAAGGAGACGAAGAAGCTTCACGATGAGTCGAAGAAATACTTTGACGCCATCAACGGTCGGCCTGCAGATCCCACTTTGTGCGTGTCATACTGACTGATGGAAACAGGCATGCTGAACCACCAGATTGAATTTTCCAAGGCGATGACCGAATTATACAAACCCATCTCAGGCCGCGCTTCTGACCCAAGCAGTTACACGATTGAAGGAAATCCCGAAGGCATCCGGGCATGTGAGGAATACGAAGCGATCGTCCGTGAATTGCAGGAAAGCTTGGCGCCTGAGCTGGAGATGATCGACACACGAATCATTAACCCGGCGAACGAGCTTCTCGATATCATCAAAATCTGCCGGAAGGTGACGGTTAAGCGGGAACATAAAAAATTGGATTATGATCGACACCGTGCCACACTTAAGAAGCTCCAAGATAAGAAGGAGAAGTCGCTCAAGGATGAAAAGGCGCTATACAAGGCAGAAAATGATGTTGAACAAGCAACAGAAGACTACAACCACTTCAACGATTTGTTAAAAGAGGAACTGCCAAAACTCTTCGAGCTCGAGGCGGAGTTCATTCGCCCGCTCTTCCAGTCTTTCTATTACATGCAACTAAATGTGTTCTATACGTTGCACGAAAAAATGCAAGGAGTCAACATTGGCTATTTCGATTTGACACGGGATGTCGAAGAGGCATATGAAGCTAAGCACGGCGATTCCAGGGACAGGGCTGAAGAGCTCACGATTGTTCATTTCAAGAGCACTGGTGGTCGACGCCAAGGTTCAAAATACGGGGCAAAGGACAAACTTGCAGCCGAAGGCAAAAGCTCTGTTCGACGATCAACGTCCAATTCAGCCGACCACCCCCCTCCTCCATACTCGCCCGGTGGTGCCGCTGGCACCACGTCGCTTGGTGGTAGCTCATTAGCTGCTGCAGCGAAGAGCAAACCAGCCCCTCCACCTCCACGACCGAAACCCGGTCACTTGGGCGGTCCGCATGTCGAAACTGTGACTGCACTCTACGATTATGAAGCTCAGGCGCACGGGGACCTCAGCTTTTCAGCTGGTGATGTTATTGAAATCGTCAGCCGTACGAGTAACGAGAACGAGTGGTGGACAGGACAACTGAATGGTAAAGAGGGACAATTTCCAGGTTTGTTTATTCCCAATAAGCGGTGAAAACAACGATGCTGACATCATCCGACTAGGCAATTACGTCCAACTCAATTGATGCCATTTGGTATGATAATTCACTTCATCGATGCTGTGATTCCTGTCACAACTATTGTTTTAGCAAGAAATTGCCTCGGATAGGAAGTTAATTTCCTTCCCGTCCGCTACTCGCTTTGGGTATAGAAGTTTACCACACTTAATGAGTACATAATCAACGGCACGAGTTTATATAGTATGCAGCAGCTTGGGTTTTTTATTTGCTCTGTGTTCTTTTCCTGTCGACGGAATATAAGTTACCATGTAAATATCGCATAGTATTCCTTGCTCTTTCTTCACTCACTCCTGTTGCTGATTCATGTCAATTCTATTAATGAAGTGAAAAAGCAGTCTCGACTGAGAAATCGGAATGTCAACAATTCAAAAGGTTAATGATTCAGTCAATCTATATCTATCCTGAAACGCCATCGATGCATTCATAACCCCTATTAAAATCGCCCTTGCACACGCTATGTGTAATATCAATGGCTTGATGCGGCCGAAATGCTACTTCCAAAAATGACGCTACCAAATGAAAAACGAAATGAAGACAAGCAATAAAATAGAGACAAATTGAAATGGAAACGCCAATTAATATTCAATTTTGACGCTCTTCCGAATCCGTTCGCCGTAAAGGTAGAGTATCAACGGGATAGGAAGCATTAGGGCTGCGACGCAGCCGAGGAGAGTGCAGGCCCACTCCACGCCGAGGGATTGGAACTGGAATTGTACTTAATCAATAACTTTCCTGGTACTTTGAAAATACACCGCGTCAGGGAAAGAAAGTTAGCCGGCTTACCATATAAGTGGCGAAGAGAGGAAACACAGCGCCAAAAATGGATCGGAAGAGCATATGAGCGGCGACGGCAGAGGCAGATCTAGAATCCAAACCTTAGTCAGCTTTTTTATTTTTTTATTTTTTTACAAAAGGTGTACAGATGGATGTGGATTACCTGTTCTGCCTCGCATTGACAATATACGAAACCGACGGCACGAACATAGCCAACAAGCCAAACCCGGACAGAACCCCCGATGCTGTAGGCACAATCCAGTGAACTTCCCCCCTGTACCCCGACCAACCGAGCCAGAACAGGCCAGCCGAGAAAGCAGCTGCGCCGGGAATCGCGAGAGGAATAGTCCATTCCGGCTTCATCTGGCCCTTATTCATATGCAGGCGTGGGAACACCCACATACGCTGGTAAATGAGCGTAGCAATGACGCACAGACATTGGCCAACCATGATACCGAGATAAGGGAGACCACCGACACCGGGGTTCATGTGATAGATTTGCTGGAAGATGATCGGGTAGGCCGTTAGGAACAGGTATAGAAGCCCGTAGACGAAGGCGCCGAAAGTGCACATGCATAGAACAATCGGGTCGAGAGCGAGCATGCGCAGTGGTAAGAAGAGATACTCGCGGCTGACGGTGCGTAGGTCGAGGGCGATGGTGTCGTGCTTGGATATGATTGACCAATCACCAGTTTCGCGCCGCAGTCTGTCTGCTTTGCGGGCGAGGATGACGGGCCGGTAGGATTCGGGGAGAAGGATTAAAAGAGAGAAAAAGGCAACACTGCCGAGAATTCCTGGTAGGTATTCAGTCCATTCCCATCCAAGGGATTCATTGAGGACGATGAAGCCGCCGATGGGTTGTGAGATGAGAGGGCCCAAAAACACGGTTAAAGCATACAGAGTTATCATCGGCGCAAGTTCTTTTGGGCGATACATGTCTGCAAATGCGGCACTAGCCAATGTTAGAGGCCCAGCGCCAAAAAAACCGGTGAAATAACGGCAGATAAAGATCGAAGCGAGGTCATTCCCGGATCGAGCGGTGGCAAAGCAGAAGACGGAGAAACCAAACATTGAAGTCGTAAGGGGTAGATAACGTCCTTTGAGTTCGCTAAGCGAGGACCATATGATAGGCCCTGTTGCAAAGCCTAGCACGTACAATGAAACGCCGAGGGTACTGACTTCGCGACTAATGCCGTGTGTGGCCATGAGGGAGGGAATGGCTTTTGCAAAGATACTGCTTCCCATGGCGACGAACATTGTTGATAGGGCTATTATCGCTGATAGCAGACGCCTGCAGATGGGGTGTCAGTTTGGGCTTCGAGATGTACCTATAATCCAACATACCTCTTACCCACAGGCCAGTTCCAAGGGTTTGCTGGATCATCAGGACCGTCAAAATCAACAAATGTGCATTTTGGCTCTGTTGGAGGAGCGTTACTAGGCTCAGTGCTCATGATGGCGCTCATGATGGTGTCGAATTCTCTTTCGTGATATCAACGAGTTAGTTCCTTTCGCTATGACCGAGATCACGGCCAGCACTCTTTGATAATGCTGATGATTTTTTTTTTCAACTCAATAGCACGTTTACTAACAAAAACGTAAAAAAACCGATGATTTCAATTCCAACGTCAACATGGCCTTACTAACAGTGCTCCATTTGGCATGGTGGACATCCCACTATTTCCACCATTTTACCTTTGCATTCTCCATCGAACGGAAACTATACGCGCAACTTGCACGATAACCGTTTAAAAATAAATATTCCAGAAATGATGACCGTTAGTTAGCGGACAGAATGCGACTAAACATGATACGTGCGAATCTGATGGGTACGGCCGTAAGGGCTACCGGACCCATAATCGGATGGAGACTTTCGTTGCAGTCAATAACAAACTCAAGATTACTGATCACTGCACTTTTATCACCCATTCGCGCAATGGTAAGTCGTTGGCTACACCAAAAAGGCTAGCTGATACGATGGTATTCAAGAATGATTTTCTCGGTTCTCTCCAATGTTGATATATTTCATTCCTTAGCTAAGCTTTGATTTACGATCAAAATGATGCCGGTTTAGGCGTGGAACCTGGGCGCACCTGCTCCTTTTCCTAAATCCAAGCCCATCCCTGCCCCGATTTTCCTGATAAGAGCACGTTTGATAAAGGCTTCTCGAGCTAAACTCCGTGTATGGCGAGACCATGTGTCTGCTCCAATCACGCCTTTGACTAGTGCCGCCTGTAGGGCATAGATGGCTTGCTGTATGCCTCGTTCGTCTGCAACAAGGTCATAGAGCTGCTTTCCAACAACTGTTGGTGCGACTAAAACATCGTCTATCGGGGGTAATCCGCCATTTGCGGCATTAGCTGCAGAAGATCCTGTTTCAGTAGAGGTCCCGGAAGTAGCTCCGGCAGGGCTCTGGTGTATCCGTGCCTTGGCATCGGCTATCACGGCATCGGCACGATGCAGCGATTGCTGAAGGACACTGATATTTGACTGCAGTGTTGCTTGGAAGTTGTTCAATGTAGCAATTTCTCCTTGTAGAGTGTTCATGGATGCGTGCAAGGCATGGGCCTGGGATTGCAACGGCACTACAGCCGATCTCGATTGTGATACATTTGACTGGAGATTCTCTGTCAGTGTGCGCGACAGAGCATGTAACAGCGCGTCCTTCTCAGGATTCGGGGGAACAGGCGGAGGAGGTCCTGTTGGCGCTATTGATGGCAGCTCGACATCGAAAGGCGATGTCAAGAGGTCCGGAGTTTCTGGCTTCCGTACTTGAGGTGGCGATTGAGGTGGAAGTTGCTGGGGAGCTTGCCGATATGGAGCTTGAGTCGGTGGAGGCGGGTATTGTTGATGGTAAGCAAGCTGTGGGTTCTGGGGCTGTTGGGGGATATGAGGATGTGGCTGGTAAAACTGTCCCGAAGGTGGTCGTGCTTGTCCTTGTTGAGGGATATAACCGGGAGTCTGGGTATGTAAGGAAGAAATTGGGCGAGCATTTGGATGACTATCTGGGGTATAATTTGGTCTTGTAGGCATAGCTGGTGCATACTTCGGATTGGTTGCGCGCAAACTACTTTGCCTTTGCGGCGTATAGAGAGCTGCTCCATCGTCCGGTCTGTACTGGGGGGAAAATTTCCCTTGTCCTTGTGCTATTTGGCCCTTTGGAGGTAAGGGGGGTGCTCCATTTCTAGTCGCTCGCGCCGAGGTGGGTGGAGATTGTATTTGTGGAGGTTGTTGACCCGGTTTCGGAGGAACTTGGGGTGCTGTTGGCAATGTTTGTTGGCGCTGTGTAGGCTGCTCGACTGGCCTCGATGGCGGGGAGAGTTCAGGTGGGAGAGAAGGAACAGGAGGAGGGGCTGCTTGTCTCCGTTCAGGTTGCGCCTGTGGAGCTCTGGATTTGACAGGCGGCTCTCTTGAGAAAATGTCTCGTAGGACGTTGAATAGGTCGATTATCGACACTCGCTAAAGAGTCTCTAGTCAGCGCTCCAATACCATCCCGTGTTATCGCCAACCGCAAGCAACTCACATCCCAGGCCTCGGCCCAATGTGCCAGGTAGTGATGATAAACTCGTCCTTCCAGTGTCACGTGTTGGCCCGATCGCACGACCATATCTGCAGCCGGGGTGACATAGACGATCGGGGGTTCGAGGGGGTATACATTTGGAATCCAGATATCTATGGGGATATTGTACACAGCGCCGCGAAAGGGGACAGGTAAGGTGCCGACAAGGTGGAGGAGAAGCGACGATGTGCCATTTTCGTGCGCTAGACAGCCAGTGAGCCAACAAGCTTTGGTATCATGAAAGTAACTTACTGTAGACATCGGTGCGAGGACCAAGGGATGGGTATTGCGCCAGCGCTCGAGCGACGTCGTGGTAAGTCCGGTTGGGATCGCGGTAGGTTTGTTTGGGGTCATGATGGTTCTGTGCAGCGCAGATTAGCGAGCTTCAGCGGCGTCGAGGTCTCGGTGGTACCTTTGTAAGAACGTTCCAAAGCCACGCCAGGGTGGTCTGCGGCACAGCCGCCATGTCGAGAGCGATGGGATGCCAGACGCAGCCAGTCCATGCCTGGATGCGTTGTTGTTGGTGGAGGAGAAGCGCGTCCCAGTCCGTCTGTCTGCCTACAAAGATCCCCGCAGCGCTTGGCGTCCACCATGACACCCAAGATGACCGACTCTTACGTATGTAATGCGAGCCAGTGGGGAAATCAATTGATATGCGTGTAATAGATTATAGAGCTTGAGATATTCTATGGAATATAAGCTATTTATACTCTCCACATTATAAATAAGGCGGAGCTTCTAACAACCAGCTACAATCTTTCATCAATTGATGTAGTAATTACAGTCTCCAAAATTGTTCTCTCAATTATATTGAAAAAATTATCTGGGCTTACCTTGTATTATTAGCAACTAGATATTATTATTAAATATATATAATGATATCTCGTTGTCAGTTTGTACTTCTAGCTGTGATATGTTTCTATATATTTCCCACCATGGGTGACGTACTTTGCACAGTCCATGTCCTTCCAGCAGTAAATAACCCTAAACCCTAGCTTGTGAAGTGCAGCTACAGTGTTCTAAATGCTGCAAGTTCCAGTCATCTACATATGTAGGTGTGTACACTTGTGTCAAATTAAAACTATGAGGATTCCTAGAAAATCAAATCGAATTGAATTGTTCAATCGTTGGTAAGAGCACTACGGACCCCAAAAGATAATACGGCAAGAGGAATGTGCCACCACTCCAGCCAGAACTAAACTCGTCCAAGATTTCGAAGGGCTCCAGCCATCAACAGCGAAGGAGCCTCGATTAATAAGTTCGAGTGAAAAAAGAGCAAAAAATTTTCTGAATGCACAGAAACCTACCATCAGTGAATCCCAGAATCACGAGGAGGACCAAACGTGGTTTTCCCATCCTCCAAATCCCGATAAATAAGGTCAACATCAGCCCTCGCTCCAGTGGTCAGAGGTAATGTGAAGCCGCGCGAGGACCCGAAACTGTTCTCGCCAGAGCGTGCTGGTGTCGATGATGAGATCACGTTCCACAGAGGTCGGCCGGATTCGCTGTTAGCACGAGATTTGGGTTGTCCTGGCAGTGCCGAGCCAGCCCAGAGGGATGTCACTGGTAGTGAGATGACAACGAAGGTGCTGACATTAGAATTGATCCCAGGAATATCTGTAGTGAACTGAAGGATTGCGAATATTGCTGTTGAAAATGCATTAGCTAAGATACATATCACCCAGTGCTAAGGTGTTTTAAGTCACCTGGTACGAGCATGGTCTGACAACTCATGATAAACAGCACCTGCATGGGCCCGAATTGGCGAATTCCTAGCTGCCGACGTCGCCAAATCGAATAGGCAAGCTTGCACATGAAAACGGCACTGAAGAAGCAGATACTAATTGTCAAAAGGATAGTGTTTGCTTTTTCAAGCCAGACATAGTCGCTGAAATCTCTCTGTTCGAGCGTGTATTTCGCGTTTAGAATACTTTGCGTAAGGCGGAATCCGATTGTGACAAGGGCAACGTTTGCTGATACGCAGAAGAAGAGAATTTTAGACAGTTTCGGAAGGTTTACGCAGACCACCATTGCTTGTAGCACAAGAGAGCACTCAGTGCAGACCTGTAACAGTGCGAGCAACACTGTTCCCAGCACGGTGTTTGCGTAATTGCTAGGTTTTACGCGGCTGAAATCTCCGGAGAAATAAGCATAAGTTTCGAAGAAAGCCCCAGTGAAATATAGAATCTCGCAGATAAGCCGAGCGGTATTCAGGAATAAAGCAGCCATGTTCAGGCCGAAGACAGCAGAGCGACGCTTCTTGGATTTGGTCAATAGGAGCATCAGGACAAAAATGACAACCGTGGCGCCAAGCTCGGAGCCATAGTCGATGCATGAGGTGATTCCGAACTGGATATAGCCGTCCAAGTCAACCATGGTGATGTTAAACGGAGTGCCGTCGCTGGTGATGAAGGTGATGTTCTGTTCGAAAGGATTGAAGCCTGCCATTGCGAGCGGATGGATTGTCAGATATTAACAAGTTAATGTGTGAAATGGGTATTGTAAAGGAATTCAATGTCTTCTGCAGAGTAGGCAATTTGAAGGATTGAAGTAGCACAAAGTGTGTACAGCAGGTGGGATAGAAACGAAGGTGTTGTAATAACTGCTGGGCTAGAGAAAAGTATCGAGACAATCAGAGTATGGAAAATGATTATAAAATACCTTGAGAAAGACAATAGTAAAATTGATTTATGGCCAAAATGTCAACAATTCATGGCGCCATAGCAAATCCAGAGACAACACTAAGCCTTGGGCTTAGTAAATCGCTACCATGAAGATAGGAAAAGAAAAGTGAGAACAATATCAGATGAATCATAGAAAAAGTAAACTGATCATAGATGAAGGTAATTGAATATCCACACAGCTTAGCTGAGGGAAGGGGTCGTTTGCATAAGGTCAAGAACAATAGCAAGCCGGGTGGAGCAGAACAATACGAAGCTCTTCGAGTCGCACAATCGACACCCAGAGTCCGAAAAAGTATTTTATTGCCGATTTAGCTTGAAGCTCAGACACCTACTCGACCTATCTCGACGATAATCAATATTCACTTATTTAGACAATATGCAGTTTCTCACCAGACGCTAGCATTCGCCTGATAATTGGCCTAGTATTGTATGAACTTGGGATCTTCCATAGACACGAGTTGCTATTGGTGTAACTTGAATTCAAACGTTGGTTACATATGTACAGTTAATTTTATTCGATCTGAATGTGTTTACTCACTACTACTACTACTACTACAGCCTGGCTGGTGCTAATGGGTAGATCTGTTGCGGTGATAAGCCGCTATCCCCGGTGTTTCCGTTTCCGCACTAATTATTAATCCTAATTAACATCAACATCATAAGTTACAGTATTTCTTTCGATATATAACAAACTTCTTCATGACCAGCTTCCAGCATCCACTATACTCCAATAAATGAACGCGGCATTAAAAAGACTCCAACTATTCAGAAGCCATCTGCTGAAATCTCCTTTTACCACGATGGCGACCAAGTATGACATCACCAGCGTGTATCGGCTAAATTCCGGGCACGAGATTCCTGCCTTGGGCTTTGGGGTGAGATCTTTAATTTCATCTGGGGTAGGATTTGCAGCTGACTAATATTTCTTTAGGTATATCGCACGTAAGTCTTTTATTTCTGGAGATGCTGTTTGCATGAAGGAGTTGGTCCTGACTGTGCTCACATAGTCCCGTCGAAGAATGCAAGCGATGCGTTCTCAAAGCATTCGAAGTCGGCTATCGTCACGTATGTAAATTTCCATTCTTACCAGACTGAAAAAGAGATAATGCTGAACGGCATACTACAGATTGACTCTGCCACTGCATATCACAACGAGAAACCCTGTGGCGACGCTATTCGAGAATCTGGCATTCCCCGGGAAAAAGTGTTCATCACCACCAAGATCCCACCCAGGATTCAAGGCTACGAAAAGGCTAAGGATTCTATCAACAAGAGTCTGAAGGAATCTGGGCTTGACTATTTTGACTTGTGCGTTTATACGCCGTGAAAGTTGAGAAAAACACTAACATGAATAGAATTCTCATCCATGCCCCCTTCGGCACTAAAGATGAACGCCTTGGTTCATGGAAGGCAATGGCTGAAGCCCAAAAGGCGGGCAAAGTGCGTTCGCTGGGTGTCTCAAACTACGGGGTTCATCATCTCGAGGAACTGAAAGAATATATCCAAAATAATAATAGCAGTCCTATTGACGTCGGGCAGTGGGAGTTGCACCCATGGCTCGGCCGCAGGGATATCGTCGATTGGTGTCGCGCAAACAACGTCGTTGTTGAGGCTTACTGTCCGGTTGTGCGGGCCCAGAGACATGATGACCCCGTAGTGACGAAACTGGCGAACAAACATAACAGAACGCCAGCGCAGATTCTGCTGAGATGGAGTTTGCAGATGGTTCGTTATATACTATATATCCGTTCGCTGGAATGAAGACTGGAAAGCTAACGTTGCTTGTATTTGATAGGGCTTTGTTCCCCTGCCAAAGTCCGTGACTCCATCTCGTATTGAGGAGAATGCGCAGCTTTACGATTTCGAATTATCAAGCGAGGATATGGACTTGTTGACCACGGACGAATATTCTCCTGTTGCTTGGGATCCCACCAAGGATACACAAGTTTAGACTTATACGATTGAAGCTTGGATTCAATATCAACAATAAGATTGTTCGAAACTTCATATTTCATTTGAAGCTAAGGATAAATGGAAACTGACCTAAGGGGTATAGAATGAATGAAACTTACACCTTTTTCAAGACAACCTTTACCTAAGATTTTAACTTTTCTAGCTGGCAGGCCCATCTCTCGACCATTTCTATATACAAGATTATATACATTATTTTACAGCTCATCAACCCGCCCAAGAAGCCACTCCAAGTGTCTCAAAGAAACACGAGGCTGGTACTCGGGCTGCATATGCCCTGACTGGTATGTCTGAGCCCACATCAAGCCGCGCTCAAAATGTTGAATGCCCATGGTTCCCTGGGGACCGTCAGAGCCAGTATACCCACTTTCATTGAACTGCGCTGGATAGACCAAGTCCGGAGTATGGATGTAGATTTCTTTGCTGGGGCGCTCGTTGAAGCCGAGCGTGCCATGCCACGTCATGTTCTGGATGGCGAGAAGAGTACCGTTGGTTTGGATGATCATATCATAGTCACCGTTACTTACCAACACGCGGTTGGTATGTTCAATGACTTTGGGCAGGGCGTGTTGGATAGGGTCGAGCGAAAGATCCCCTAATCCTTCGGGTCCGCTATTGCCGCCCACGAAAACATTGCCGGCGCATTCAGTCCAGGTAGTGTTTGGCGGCGCATGCAGGGCTTTTTTGACATCTGCGCGGTCGAAGTAGATGGTCGCGCCGGCTGGAAGATAGGACAGTGAGCCAGGAAAGCCAAGCACATCCCATTGAAGGGGGCAGGAGGTACTGATCTCGTAGATGCTGAAGCATGGGTTGATACCGAGAGCATACTCGAGTGCAAGGTCGAGAATATCGCAGGTCGAGTTGGCCTCTTCCAGAACAGGTTGGACACCTGATGCGGGGAAAGTCAAATATTTCTCGAGATATGCTTCGTATCCGCAGGACTGGTGGAGTTCTTTCAATGTGGCAAGCTGGGTTTCGTTGAAATTGAAAAGGTTGTTGTTCGCTTCAACCAGAGGATAGGTAGGGACCTCTTCCTGTGCTGTGGTGTAAGCGCCAATAACCGGGTCATAGACCATGGCACCTTTTAGCAGAATTAGTTAGATTTTATTTGATTCATGTCTTAGTTCTCAAGACATACCTTTCAGGTCAAAATACTCGGTGTCGTTTTGGTCGATGAAAGCAGCTGAGATATATGGCACATAGCGGCCTGCGTAGCTCTCACCAGTGACATAGATTTTGAATTTCTTGATCCCAAAGAGAATCTCAAAATTCTTGAAGAACCCTACAAAGTCTTGCGCAATGTCTTCCTCACTGATAGCAGTGGGAGTGCCAGTGGAGAAACCGGTACCAACTGGCTGGTCAACCCACAGCATGTTGGTCAGGTTTACCCAGGAGTAGGGGTTTTCAACTGGCGCGAATGTACCTGACTGCCAAACAAAGCGGCCATTTTCCTGCAGAAAACCCTCGAGAGAACTGCAACCTGGACCACCGTTCAGCCAGATAGTAATCTCGTCAACTGGAGCGCCAATGGTGGGCTGGAAGACGAAGAACAGCTCGCGTGACTTGTTTTTGCTCTCAATGGGGACTAAGCCGGAATACATCTCACCAATGTCAAAGTCGACATCAGGCAAGCTCTCAACACGGTAAGCTATATGTAATGATGCACTCGTTAGCTGTTTTCCTCTCCTCTCCCTTTTCGACTCCGCGGAAGTATCGCTCACGAGAAGTCTTATTGCTGAGAAATCGGAAGTCTTTGGTGTCAAACACCTGAGGAGTTGCACGCTTTGCAGCCATTGCTTCGTAATGGGCCTCATATCGACGCTGCACGCTCGGAGGCAATGGGACCCGCGTCCCCTTGGCCCAGGTGCTGTCAACCAGCAGACCGGCCACAAGCACTGCCATTGAGATGAAAGGTTGGACGAGCATCTTGCTTGCCTTTCTGCACTCGAAGCTCAATTTCCCACGTCAAAGGCGATCAATTAATCCATCTCGCGGCGCGACAGCGGAATGGAGGTTGTATTTATAATTAGTGTAACGGTTCTAGGTTAATCTGATGGTCCCATCGGAATTTTCCAGCGAGCGAAAAAATAACTCCGAACTGCTATGCAGAGCTCTCGCCATCACAGGAGATCCTGCCTGAACAGGCAAGGTCCTTTGACGACACTGGCAGTTTTATTGGTTTGGATTGTGACGTTGCATGCCGGTGGGCAGCGATCGGCATGATCTGCAGGCTGACAACGATTGATATGGTCAGTGCCTGGTCCCTTGCTCTTCCACAACCAACACCACTATTGCTTAGTCCTCCCACCGCCAGAGCTCTGCGAGGGTATTGATGATTGGTGCGTCATTAATGCTGATCTCGAAAGCCCCTCAGAAGTTAGAATATTGTCTCCTGCCATAATAGGTAGATTCATTCGCAACTGTCATAGATTGTTACTCCATCACTAAATGCAATGCAGTTGATTCATAATAGCTCATTGTGAACAAGATAACGACCCCGCACGAATGTTGGGGAGACGTTGGTGGCGTCGAGTAACACCAACTTGAAAACTTGAGCTTCTCCACCCGGATAGCATCGCTTAGACCGGCGACTCTTCAACTTATTACAACTCCGAAGTCTCGGCATATCCTCTCCTAGTTCGCGGTGCTGCCCTAGCTGACTGCATATAGGGATACTGTCATTGTACGTCGTTAAAACTTAACTTGAACAGCTGAAATCTCAGATGATTCTTCTGGAGCATTGTTAGACTACTTGCATCTCACAAACAAAAGTATAGCCTAAGGAATGTATGACTAGCTGGGAATCCTATGATAGAACCCTCTCAGTTCGCTCTCACTTTTTCAAGATCTCTAGTGCCGTTTTCAAATCCTCGATCCTTTTCTCCAAGCTTGCTCGGTACTGCTTGACAGTTGGTGATTCACCTGCTATGGTCTCCAGTGTCTCAGCATCGAGCTTGATCACCCAGTCCGAGTCGATAATAGCTAGAGGACTCTTCAGCCCCGTTAAAAGATCGTATTCCACCACTTGGCGAAAAATGCTATCAACAAACCGTTTTCTCGCGACTTTGTAGTAGGCGCAGAGAATGTCGTGGCTATCTTCCGTTTTCTGTTGAAAGTTGTCCTTATTCTCCAGTGCGTTTTCTGAGTCCTCCAAATAAACAAATCCCTTCCCTGGAGTGACGGTGATTCCGTGCTTTACGTCGAAGAAGCTGGTCTGAGCCTTGCTCTCTAGCATCTTCATCATTCTCTTTCCACGTGCCTTTTGGAGGTTTTCATTGAAGTAATGGTTGGGTGTGAATGGCCTTTGCTCACGCTCCATCATAACAAGAAGTTCGGCGTGTTCCATTACCTCCTTGTATTTATGGCTGAGCTCATAGGCAATAGAAGATGCAATCTCTTCTTAGGCTTTCATGTCGGTGCACAAATTTTGCAATGCGTAACAAACAAAGCGATGAATGGTTATGATGACTCAACTCACGTATGCTTTGGCCATATCATCCCACTTTTCAGATTGCTGTTGAAACGCGTTTAGGAGAATACCGGACCCAAAAGTTCCCAACTCCAGAGTTCGATTTTCAGCATAAAGCTTTTTGATCCAGCCCATGATGTTTCCTTGAGGGTCATCAAAATCATACTTCCTGGCGATTATATCCTCAAGTACTGCATCTGTATCGATTTCATTATCGGTATTGAAAACTTGCTCTGGCTTTTTGAAATAGGTGCTTTCGTTCTGAAAATAACGCATTTGAGACTTTTTGACAAATTCTGCATTAAAATGGTCTGTGAGATTGGCGATGTGCGTTCCAAGGCGCAGTTGGGATGCCCCATTGTTGGGGTAATTCCCATCCAGTGCATTTCGGACCAATGCCTCAAATTTCCTGCTCAAAGTGGCGAGGTACAAGCGTTGTTTTTCTACAGTTTGACGTGCAGGACCAAGATCCTCCAATTCTATAGAGCATTCAGCAAGCTGTCTTTTGACTTATTTTCAACGCAAGAAATTCGCGCTTTGCAATTTCGCCCAACAGCTCACTCAAGCGTTTCTTTAGAGCATGACCTCTCGGGAGACTTTTCCAAGGTTGCTCATTGAACAACTGCTCATAGTCAGCCTCTTTATCATCAGGGCCACGGTTCCGGACCAGATAGTAACCCAGAAGAGGCTTTTTCTTTCCATTCACAATGTTGCGGACCGCGATTTTGGCGCTTTCCTCCTGCACTAGCTCTGGCTTTGTCAATACACCTAGAGTCTGTTCTCCTTTCTTGTCGTATTCTTTAACAATGGTCAGGATCTCTTGGGTTGCGGGGTCGGCGTTGCTAGGAAGGACTGCGAGAATGATAGTGCGCCTGTCTTGAATGTAATTTTTGACCATTTGCATCACGAGCTTAGCATCATTTGAGGTCGTAATTCCTTCAGTCGGAGTACGAAAGATACCTGGAACATCGATAAGTGTGAAGTAATCTTTGGGCCCGACTCTTCAATTTTGAGAACGTCGTCACTGAATACGCTAACTTCGCGTCTTGAAAATTATTATATAGTGTTTTATAATAATATAATAAATATATATATATATATGAGAGGCGGACTGGTGCGGAACATCATCTGCACTTGATTTTTATGGCAGACCGCGCTTTAATATAAGCATTTTAGAGGCCAATTTATTGAAAGAATTCTCTATATATAGTAATAATTGTTATGGGCTGAAGTCCTTCTGAGGCTCGAACCCTACTGAGGCGCGAACCCTACTGCACCGTCAGACGTGGAGGCATTCAGAACCACGTATAGAGTGTTCAAGGCACTAATTCCAAGAGCCGTCATTCCTTTCTTAAGGTCTATATCCAGCCCTCCATCAGCCTTCCTTAATGCAAACTCACAATTTCTGTGTTCGCTGTTTATGTTATCCGCTAAACTAAAGGCTGAACTAGGAAGGTCCAAGAGAAATGTACCCCCTCCAACTTGGTCGATCGTAAGCGTCACCGTAGGCAGAGTGAAAGCGCAATCATAGTATATGTCTTCTCCCAGATCACCAACCCCCATTTGATGAGCAACCCAGCCGCGGAAAGAATCCACAAGACTAGAATCAAGGGTTGTATACTTACTTCCTGTATTAAGTGCTATTTGCATATCGCAAGGTACGGGTGGTTTTTTCTCGATACTGTATGATGACACATGAAATGTCCAGAACCCTTCGGTAGCAGTTTTTGATACTGCCCACCGGATATGGTCTGTATACGCTTCGTTGACCTTTCCGAGGTCAATGAACCCCGGAGACTGGCTCCGTAAGCAAATACCAATGACAGGGTCCCGGAGCTGTGGTAGGATATTGTCAAACCACGAGGAGCTGGGAATTGGTCTCCCTTCAGTCTCGCGAAGAGTCGCATTTTGCCGTGTAAGTGCTAGCACACCATCCCACGGTCTATCATGATCAATTCCTTCTGGCAATCCCCCGTTTCCATCACCAACTAGAAGGGTCTGATTAAGAGACACAGGGCCGTCCTGGATGGTGATATTGTCACGAATCATTGCACCTCCCCCCACAGGCGAGCCATCTATTTCGAACTTCTGTGCATTCCATATCCACGACATGGGCTCCGGTTGTTGTCCGTGCGGCGGATTGTAGAGTGTGACGCTTGTGTAAGTAATGTCAGGCTGGACGGTGTAGACGATCCTGTAGGAGTTTAGTTTGTTTTCAGGTTCTTTGCAATAAAGCGTTCACAATACATACGTGTCTGGTGCGAACGTGTCTAGTTGTAGATGAAAGGTCTGCCCTCCTATTTCCACCGGAATGCTGTAGAAATAGTTTACTCCGCGCTCAGAACTGGGGTTACTTGTATTTAGGGTCATCGCGATACTTCTTGGCCCTGGTGTTGACAATGGCCTTGACGACAGCCTTGACGATGGTGTTGACGTAGGGGCCGAGTTTAGACTCAGAGTTGTGATACGTGTTATCAACGGTGTTGTATCTGATGGCGCTGACGATGGTTTTGACGATGGTTTTGACGATAGTGTTGATGATAGTATTGACAATGGTGCCGACGATGGTGTTGACGTATGAACAGAACTTGGACTCGGAATTGTAATATGTGTTATCGATGGTGTTGACGTATGAACCAAACTTGGACTCGAAATTGTAATAAGTGTCATCAATGGTGTTGTCCCTGATGGATTTGAAGGTTTTGGTCCAGACAACGGCTGAGATGAAGGTGTAGTTGTCAACGCTGACGATGGACCTGACAGAATTGAAGCCCCTGGCTTTTGTCTTGAGGGAGTACCTGAGAGAGTACCCGAAAGAGCACCCAAAGTAGCACCTGACGGGGTCACCAAAACCCTCATCGAAGTGAATGTCGCTGGTATCCCTGGGTTAGGTGTCACACATAATCCCGCGCCTGTCCTCGTCAAAGTAGCTGTAAGAGACGACAGGGGCAGTCCCTGTGGGTATGAGCAGGTGCATATACAGTCAGGTGGATTAACAGTGCTTGAAGTGTCTGTCGCATCTCTGACAGCAAGTGGATTCAGCGATGCGACTAGAGTCGCTATGAACAAAGTAAGAAATGCAGTAGCTACCATTATGGTGGTGAGATAATGTTGTTTTTTAATGGGCTTTTCAATATAGGTATGAACAAATAAAAGGAAGGAAAAGGAAATGAAAAGGCGTATATTTATAAAAAAAGAGGCATGGGTATGTGATTCATACTAAGTTGTCAACAAAATGACTGTTGAATACACTCACGATAGTTACATGTCAACTACCAGTTGAGTCGGTCACGTCCTGTCATCAACCACATGTAGCATTGAATCATCTATCGGAGTCATGGCGCTTTATTCTTAGAGTTGCGTACGCTACCTAACATATTTCCACAGTAGGTTGGAAATTAACAATACTTTCTCGATATTGTATGACTGGCTTCTAGCCCTAACCTTAATGTTCTATCAATTGACATGTAGGCTGCCTCAGGCCAACTACTACCAACCAGGCACCCTCAGAAAATTGTATATTGAAACAAATATTAAAGGGGATATCAACTATATCGATGTATAGGGCTTTCATAGATACATGTCAACTGGTACACATACTACTACCTTTCAATGTACACAAAAGCAATTAAATTACTATAAAATATATGTACCTACGACATCTGGAGATAGCTCGTAGTGTGGAATCTTGGCCCCCAGTAAATATCGCACATTCCAGCCTGTTTGGCTTGGTTTAACACTACTCGTATGTATACGAGGTCGTTTAGTTCGTGGTGGGGCAAGCTGATCGTTTATCCATCATGGATGGTTTCGGGTTCTCCACATACATGAATTTATTGACCTCCAAGGATCAATTGATGTATTGATCTGTTCACATTTCCAAAAAATTGTATATAGCCTCGACAACCTTCAACCCTTCATTCATCTCTTTAATACATACATGTATGCCCCTTGAGGAGCCTAACGGGGCATAAACTTACTCATCACACCGTTCCATTTCTCCAACCCAACAGACTACCACACGACGGGCGTCTGATGAATCAATTGACAATGAACATATGCGTTTCCACGCGCGAAACACCCGCCTATACCGCGCTGCCCAAATTTGACAGCCACATTGGAGCTGCATACACCGGCAAAGGTACATCTCCCAACAACCACCATTTCTCCTTCCGGCGTCCATCCTCAGAACCCAGCAGCAGCGAGCAGCAAACACAGAAAACATTTCAATCTAATCTCGCCCAACTATCCGCAACCATCGGATTTAACCCGTCCAGAGTAACGCTGCCGAATGGCCCCTGGCCGCACTCTGGACAGGCGATAATCGCCGAATCCGAAAGCTTCAGGTGGATTGAGAACCCTCTGACGGGCGCTTTAATGCCTGTTACCAGCACGGAGGACTGTGAACCAGTAACATACGATGGTATCGTGACAAAATCGAAACAATTCGTCCTCGGCATCCAGGGCGCTGACTGCCCTTCTATATTCCTCTATGACCCGGAGCAAAATGTAATCAGCATCGCGCATGCGGGCTGGAAACCGTTGGTGCGGGGTGTAGTAGCGAACTCGATCAGGATGATGGAAGAGCTTGGTGCTCAGAGCGAGCGGGTTGTGGCTTATGTCTCGCCTGGGTGCGGCGATAGGTATAATTGTTTCCATTGGGACGAGGCCATGGAGTCGCATATCAAAGAAGTTTTTACGGATGCGCGGCGAGAGGAGTTTTCACAGGACCACTCGCTGCGGTATGTTATGACTGATGCCGATAGGCGGGAATTAGAAGGGGCTCTTGGTCGTGAGATTGGTGATGCTGATGCTACTACGTTCTGTTTAACGGTGTTGGTACGAAGAGAGCTCGAGCAGTGTGGTGTACGGGCGGAGAATATCTCCTGGAGCGATGATTCTACGGTTGTCACTCGCTATAAGGACCAGGAGAAGGGGGAGGAAAGGCAGGAGCTTCCCCCTTTCCAGTACCATTCATATCGCAGGGAGAGGCCTGAGCATGGATTGAGTATGGGTGTGCTGTTTCTTAAAAACTAATAAACGGAATATCATCAACTTAGTCATAACAAAATCACACGTCCGTCGAAATAGGGCCTTCTGACTTCACGGATATGGGGTTCTTGGCGTCGCACATAGACACAGACGAGGCATTATGGTCGTTAAAAAAAACATTAATTGCCTCCACAGGGTAATCATCAGCTTCTGCGTGGCGGTCCGTTTTGCTAGTCGTAAATATAACCTGCTTTCCCCTTACACTGGCATGAAACTCATATTCAACACCAGTAGATTGACGTTCATGATCTGCAGCCGTAGGAAGCAATGTATAGGCTGGACCAAAAAGAATCATTGTCCCAACAGTCGACAGCTTCATCAACTCGCCCATGCCAACCGGTACATGTCTAATGGAGCCGTGGATAAACCCTAGTATCCTCTTCTTCAATGCGCGTTTGGAAACATGCGACGATGATTCGCCGTTGATCATGAGTTCTTTCAGAAACAACACGTTCCGGAAGGCCGAATTCATGACGCTGAGATGGATGGTACTGGTGAACATGGCGCCGGTCCCCAGGGTCAGAGAAGCGAGGAGAGCAAGGGAACCCAACTGCGAGCTCTCCGAGGTTGAATCCGCTCTGCTCGTCCACACCGCGAACCCCGTCGTGATCGTGATGCCCAACATGGTCATCACATTGGCGACAATATTGTCCAGCGCCAATCTCCCAGACTCAACACAGCTATTAATATCCCGCTTCTGCCAATCCGCTACAGTGCTAGCCTCACTTTTCTGCACATCCGTGATCTTTTCCTCCTTCGTAGCGACTATCTCCCCGCCTACGTCTTGCTGGAGAAGCGTCGGGGCGACCGGATACGTCGAGCTCGACGCGGGCTTGCCAACCTGCTTGAAAGCCGGCGAGTCTGCATTTTGCATGACCCGACGCTCCAACTGCGGCAGAGACACCGACACGAAGGAGGCTTTGTGTAGCAAACTCCAACTCGCGCCGGCGGTGACGACAGTGAAAAAGTTTCGGCATGACTTCCATACATACCAAGCATGCAGGGCAAATGCGATCGAGTATAGGAGCACAATGACCAGCCGCGGATAGCTATCCTGTGTTAAGTCGTTGGTTAGGAACCCGTTGAAGGCCAGCGTCGATACCAGCATGGCCAGGATCATCCAGATGCTGATCCACTCCCAGACCGCGAGCTGGACAATGCTTCGAGTTAGCGAGGAGCCTGTCGTCAGCCACAGCGGCGGCGTGGGGAATCGTTCCACGGGTCCAGCGGCGCATTGCTCGACTCCTCGTCCAACGCGATAATCATGGTCTTGGTCTTGATCCATGCTACCAGCGTATAGAAGCCGGATAGCATCAGAAGATGAAGATGAAGATGAAGATGAAGGCTGGCAATACTCCCCGCTAGGTCTAGTGCTGGTAGAGGTGCTTTTGTCCGGCCAGGTTGCGGATAGGAGGTTCCCGATGTTGGTCTCGATGGCGGCCATGGGGAGTTTGCTTGTGCTGAGCAGCCGTGAGCCAGGACCGATCAGCACCGCGTATGTACTAGTAGTCAGGAGGCTGCACAGCACAGCCATGACAGTATTCACAGCTCGTATATTGGAGCCGAATTGAGTTGGGCCACTCCCGCTCCCGCTCCCGCTCGACGAGTCATCACCACCACCATTATTTCCAGAGGGGATGGTGCCTGGTGATGATCCGGCTGGGCTGCCGAGAGGCCCAGCGGCATTCTGTGGAGAGGGAGAAACGGGGGTTGACGTTGTGGTCACGATGAGAAGGGATATAAGAATGAGTGTGTTGATGTTTGTGAGAGAGCATGCACCCATTTTAGCCGTTGCCTCCACTGAGACAGCTGTTCGTCAAGCAAAGAAAGAGGACAGAAGCTTTGAACATGCACCACTATTATACATATGTACCAGCCGATGCGAACTCGACGATCTCATCGTGTAAAAACAAAAGCACATCAAATGTTAACGGCGGAAAAAAGGGGTCTGACCGCAGCAGCACTATCATCACATCGTATTCACATCGTATTCCCAGGATAGCGCGTATAATTATAGAACTAGCACAAATCAGGAGACCTTATCTGGTTAGTAGGAATTTAGCATCTTGGCAATCAAATCTGACACATTGATTTTTTGACATGTATGAAGATAGCATTTCGAATATTAGATGCGGAAAATCTTAGTATTTTGTCGGCTTATAAATTTGCCTGAGGCACTCGGTCACGTGTGAAGCAAGCCCTCTTCGTATCATGTCAGTCAATTCAGCGTTCTTGAGACATCTACATGCACTCTTATCTTCAAATCTCCCCTAACCCTAATTATACCAGGCTCTCAGTATAGATCTAAGAAGAAATTGCTCGTAGCAGAAGACTGAGTAGATACAAGACAGCTATGTGTCCATCTGATTGAAATTTCTAATATCGTCGTATCATTGTACACCAGTACATTCAGTGGATAGCTATACATAAATTCTCCAATAAAGATGCAAACCAGGAAGAATAACGGGCTTGATATGTCCATGAAAAAGAAACAACACCTAAAATACAGTACCCTCCACATAAAACATCACTAACTAAATTCAATTCGCTAAATGGGAATATTTTTTCATATTTATCGTCGTCCACGGTAGTAATCGTATGATGTCGGATTATTGTTGTTCGCATCCTCCTGAGAGAGAGGGCCATAGCCAGCTGTTCGCCAACGGTCGAGAGTGTGGAGTTCCCCGGTGCCGGCTCCAGGGGCAGCCATGGGCTGCGGGTAGTGGAGTAAGCGGGACTCGCTCTCGTTCGAGTCATTGCGGTATAGAGCAGAACCATCAGTGGGCATCATGCCGGCGCTGCTGGAGCGGGATGCTGGGGGACGGAAGGCAGGGTGCTCGGGGAGAGAGTCTGTTGATCTGTTGGTGTGATGGGCTATGGCGATGGGTTCGTAACTCCCCTCGAGCTTCCGTGGGATCAGGGAAGAAGGAGAAGAAGCACGAGAGGAGTCGGGAGAGTCGCCGAAGAATGTGCGTGGGGTCTGTGAACGCTCAGAAATGAGGTCTTCAGGACGGCCGTAGATTCCACCGCCGAATTCATCACGGAAATCAGCACGGTTTTTGAAGTACGAGAAGTCGAGTTGGTTCTCGTTGACGATTTCGAATGGCGCGTTGGGCTGGGGTTCGGTCTTGCCGGGGACAGAGGTGGACATGGACTGCATGGCGATATCTGAGTATCCAGCAGTTGTGTCGAAATTGCCTAGGCGACCACGGTAGATCGACTTTAGAAGTTCTGCAGCTCGTGCGTGGACCATGGGCGTGAGCAGAGGTTTGTATAGAGCTGGATGGCCGAAGCGGGCATTCAACCGATCACCAGCCCGCTTGATGCCCTTGCCAGGTCCGGGACCGAGTGCTTCAGCATCGCTGAGCGTTCCATGGTTATAATAGATCATATCGGCGTCGAATGTCCTGGCACAGTACCATTTGAAACCGAGCATAATGAATGGCAAAGGAACAAGGGCATAAACCATATTCAAAGTACCCTGAGACTTGACAACCAAAGCGACAACGAAATCTGCCAAGATCGTTGCAAAAATCATGCGATTGAAAACAATAGGCCAGAAACGACCACCAGACTCGGTTTTCGTGACGAACACATACATGAGCAGGTACTTCTTCAATCCGCAGTCCAAACAAAAGTAGAGCGCCGCGACAGGAAGGATGATTGGCTGCAGCGTAGCAAAAGAAAGTGCCACAGTGGCATAGAAGAGGAAGTAGTTGTAATAGCTTGCATAGTCAAACGGCAGGGGAGCAGTCCACTCGATGTTTTGGCGAGGAGTCGCCGCCATGAAAGTCTTCATCCACCATTTCCACACAACAGTAAAAAGCTGCACAAGATCTAGTGTAGCGCCGAGATTACGCTGCAACAGCCACGTGACCCAGAAAGGAG
This sequence comes from Talaromyces proteolyticus, assembly GCF_021365285.1. Lineage (NCBI taxonomy): Eukaryota > Fungi > Ascomycota > Eurotiomycetes > Eurotiales > Trichocomaceae > Talaromyces > Talaromyces proteolyticus. The sequence goes on along the minus strand of NW_025764284.1, from coordinate 245,952 downwards.
AAACCTGGCAAAGAGCACTCATTGCTTTATACCAGAAATTCCCTTCCTTCACGGCGTCCCATGCACTTTCGTTGTTGTTCTTAGCGTTAATGACGGCAGATACGTAGGCCCAGGCAGCAGAAAATAAGGAAAAGACAACCAAGTTGTTGAAGACGAAGAAAAAATATAGATAATGAATGACATGGCGCTCTCGTGAAGTCTTGGTTTTGTCGCCTGCACGACGCATGAGACGGCGGAAGATGATGGGCAAGATGAGGTAAATCAGCGAGGTCAAAGCAGGCGATGCGATACCCTGAACCGCAGCCCAAACCTTGGGATGTTGTTCCAAAGAGGTTTGGAATCCCTTCCAGACAAGACCAAGGTTAGACAGATCAGATAAAAAGATAGCAATCATGGCGTTAGGCGCGATCCAAAGCACAGTCAAAAGCAGCACCCAGAATACATTCACCATACGACGCCACCTTCTTGTGGCCCGTGACAACGGCAAATTCTCCCAGATAATGTCGTGCGGACGCGGTGCTAGTTGAATGGTGGTGCCTTGTGGTTTCTTGTTCCGTGCGGTATACGCAACGGCATGGGCGTGTTCAATGGCTTCCCAACTCGCGAACCCATATGGCATGGTGTTCCGCTTATCGACTGATTGGCGAACATCCTTAATTCTGGCCTCGAGCTCCTGGATCCGATCAGTCAGATAGTCTATGGCGTCCACTTTTCCGGATCCAAGTTCTCCCTTGTGTTTCCGAGCAGGTCGCATTGTCGGCCGATTGATAGGGAGGTGATCAGGATTTTTCAAATAAGTGGCAAGAACAGACTCCAACTGTCTTACGGCTTCTTCATGCTTGTTGATCAGAGACGGGAGTTCCTTCACATTGCGTCCGATGGTGGTTCGAGGCAGAGCGGATGTCGGGTTGACTCCGTCGGTCAATCGCATCAATCCTTCCTCGGAGCGCAAGTTCTGAGGAACATCGGTTAACTGGCGGCAGTCAGTAAATTATTTCAGCGAAGTTAAAACAAAGAACAAACCATCAACGTCCTAGCATGCAGACTCATTTGATATTCAGCGCTTTCAAAATAGCGCCTCCGCAGTTTGAGAATGGCTCTATAATTGTACCACAGGAATGCTATGACGATAAAGTCAAAGGCATACGCGCAGACAACCTGGCTCCATGCCGCCTCGGTTTTGATCTGCAGCGGGGTCATGCGAGTAAAAGCGGAGGTGTCTGTGGTAGCAGAGCCGTTGTTCTGCATCAAGTTGACGGGGATAAGCACAGCGCATCCAATGACGGCCATAATCGAGAACATATTTCGCATCATTCTGGCACATCGCAAGAAGACGGCGGCATCCAAGCCGATGCGGTCTGTAAAGGCTTCCTCCTTGGTCTTGATAACAGGCGGGACCCAGGCAAATAAGCCCTTTCCGACGGGAGGCGGGGCATGTTTTTGGTCTGCATGCTTGATCTTTGGCGCATAGATGACGTTGTGGTGCGGTCTAAAGAGGGAGAAGAGCAGGGCGAGAACGACGCTGATGCCAATAGAGGTGCCGAGGGAGGCCCAGAAAGCGTTGACTTGGAACTGAGACCTGTCAGTGGGAGTTGAGATGAAGTAAACACACAACATACAGATGATCTGAATGGGCTCTGGATTAGCGAGAGAAAAGTGTCTGTCGGGTTCGTCGAATTATCGTCACGGGCAGCGACGATGTGGCCGATTGGCGGATAAACCGAGTCGGCCATGTTGATGCACACGAGAACTCGACAAATCGACACAGAACGAGCGACAACGTCCAGCGTTTACCGGCGAGGCATGGACAGTTGATTATATCAAAACCAAGCAACGTCCACAGACAGAATCCGATAATTTCCTGGCGGGCTACGTAATGGGCCTAGACCGCGCCGTTGACTTTTTGGCTGGCTGTGGAGAGACTAGACGCTGGAGAGAAACGAGTGTGAAAACGAGGAGAGAAGCGAGGGTAGGGAGGCGAAAGAACTCCCATGGAAAGTTAATAATATCGATTAAAAAATGTCCCTCGAGGATAGAAATAAAAACAAGAACAGAATTATAGGCGACGGAACAAAAAAGTAAGAAGTTGGGGTCTTGTTTCACCTGTTGCTGTCTGGAGGCGCTTCTGGCCTCAGGTGGTCGGTGGGGGTGCGGGTCACGCCGATCTGTCTCATTCGTTTATGCTTCCCTATTTTTCTATTATTCTCTTATTCTCTTATTCTTTTTATAGACTACTATCAATATTGTATTATTTTATATAATTGTATAGTTATAGTATTGAGGATGCAGCTGGCATGAACGATAATGAACGATCATGAACCACCAGGCACCGATAAGCAACAGAAACGGAATACCGTACACACAACAAAACCATCGGCCAATCACGAGGCCCGTCACGCGACCCTCGGTAGAACGACGGAGTAGACAAGTATACTTTTCTGGCCATACTATTCTCTAGCAATTCTCCTGAGCCCAAGACAATAACTGAATAAACAGTAATTATAATATAATAACCCAGCATAGCGATAGGCGAATACTGAATGTAACTGTATACTTACTACTACTGACTTGTATTAGGCGCTACTATTTTTGCATCAAGGCGGTCCAATCAGCGGTCTGCTGACAGGCCGTTTAAGACATTCTCCTTTTTAATAGTATTCTATAATATCTGGTTGTTTTTTCGACGTTGACGGTGAATATGGGGTAGAGATCGTTATATTTTATTTCATTATTCACACTCTGGTTGCGCACGTATATACATATATCAATTAAGAATATTAATTGATATCGATGTTGGAACAGAGATCGACGTCGCTGCCGATCGCCGAGTCTAGATTTGTCTAATTCCACTGTCTGTAAGTTCAGGCCTGCTTCCAGAATATTATTAGGGTTCTAGCGAAGAGTACTAAGTAGTCGTAGTAATATTTCAAAGTAAAGTGAACGGGTTCTTTACAACAGCTGAGCACCATTTATCTACATTACAGTCGCGGGCATATCGCCTTTTTCCCCTATATTGTATCGCCGGCACGTCTTCTCTTCGGTTTAATCTTCGTGCTTACAACTGGCCAGCAGTGTTGAAGTCTGCCAGAGCTTCCTGCACGCGCAGGCTCATGGTCTTCTCGCCCTCGCGCACCCACACACGCGGGTCGAAGAACTTCTTGTTGGGCTTGTCGGCGCCGTCCGGGTTGCCGACCGCGGTCAAGAGGTAGTCCTTCTTCTTGAGAACGTAGTCGCGGACACCGGACAGGTAGGCGAACTGCATGTCCGTGTCGACATTGACCTTGACCACACCGTAGCTGATGGCCTCCTTGAACTCCTCCTTGCTGGAACCGGAGCCGCCGTGGAAGACGAAGAAGACGGGCTTGTCGGACTTGGACCCAATCTTCTCCTTGACGTACTGCTGGTGCTTCTTGAGCAACTCCGGGTGGAGGCGCACGTTGCCGGGCTTGTACACGCCGTGCACATTGCCGAAGCCAGCGGCAATCGAGAAGTACGGGCTGATCGGGGACAGGGTGTTGTAGATGGCCAGGATGTCCTCGGGCTGGGTGTAGAGAGAGTTGTTGTCAACGTCTTCGTTGTTGACGCCGTCTTCCTCACCGCCGGTGATACCAATTTCCTAGTCTGGTAAATACAAAGCCAAGCAGAATTAGCAGGCGCACACATACCATCTCGAGCCATTGCTTCATGGGCGCGGCGCGCTTGAGGTACTTGGCGGTCGTCTGAATGTTCCAGTCGACGGGCTCCTCGGAGAGATCGATCATGTGAGAGGAGAAAAGAGGCTCGCCATGCAGCTTGAAGTAGGCTTCGTCGGCGTCGAGAAGGCCGTCCAACCATGGCAGCAGCTTCTTGGCGCAGTGGTCAGTGTGCAGCACGACGGGGATGCCGTAGGTTGGGGCGATGCTGCGGACGTAGTGGGCAGCGGCGATACCACCAGCAATCGAAGCTTCCTGGTTGGTGTTGGAAACGCCCTATTCAGTCAGCACATCTGTATTTGGCCTTCTTCAAGAAAACATACCTTTCCAGCGAAGTAGGCGGCACCACCCTGGGATACTTGCAGGATGATGGGGCAGTTCTTGTCGCGGGCGGCCTCCAAGGACGCGACAACGGTGGAGGACGAGGTCACGTTCTAGTGCTGGTCAGTATTCCAGTATCCCAGGTTCCAGATTCCATGCGCGAAAAATACGTACAATGGCAGGGATGGCGAAGTTTTTCTCCTGGGCATATTCAAACAGTCGCAGGACGTCATCACCAACGATGACGCCAGACTTGCGGGACAGCTTGTCGATAACACCCATGATGCGGATTTAGCAGTGAAGAGCGAGCAAAGACTTCTCAGAGATGAATGGAATGTCAGTAGAGTTATGTGCACGAGATACTTGGATACAATGGGCAGAAGTGAAGCTGTCAATCAGAGCAGAAAAATGCGAAAGTCAAGCCAGGCGGGGGGTTGCTCGCCGTGTACCCCTCATAGAAAAACAGGAGAACATGACTGGAGGAGCGCCTCACCGAGTTCACCGGAAGGTGGAGCAGCAGCAGCAGAGAAGCCTGAAGCAGCGATGAAGTCAGCGTGATCCAATGCGGGCTGGTCCGTGGGTGCTCACCTAATGATATGATAATAACCTTGGTCCAAGACGAGCTCAAGAGAGAGCAGTAAATTGCGTGTGGCAAGGAGGGGTCTGGCTTATTATGTATGTGCGCCAGTGATGATATAAATGATCCAACCGGTGGGGGGACAGACCCGGCTTGCCCCGCGTCCTTTTCGTCTGTGACCATTGATGTACCTCACACAAGAATACCTGTACATACGTAAGGGAAGTACAGGATCCACGGCGAAACCTGATGTCCTTTGATCAACCCACACTATTGAGCACAAGTGGACTGTGTGGACCGGTCTGATTATGGCGATCGTTGTTTGGATACGTTATGCTGGCATATCTAGCTATCGATCCAAAATCTTCAATTACTACGCAGTATCAATGCTATGATGATCAATATTCTATCCCCATCCCGAAAGGCGCTAATCCCTGTCCTGCCCTGAATCACTAATAATCAGTATCAATCACTCCTCGCTTTGAATCGGGAGACCTCGGGCGGAACAAGCACTGCAATCATCGGCCCTGCCCGCTCTCTCGCCAGCACTGCAAGACTAGGAGGGTATACAAAGCGGTGAAGATGGGGCCGTATATCTTCACTGTCGAGAATATATGTATTTTAGAGACTGCATCTAGGATGTGAATATTGCAAGTATATAGCATGGTTTGGCGGCACGTTAATATTCTCGGCGCGGGTCGCTCCCGAATTACTTGATGTACCTCGGGTATCAATTCAGTATGAATGGCGATATAGTAGTACATGTATGTCAGATAGACGCTGATGCTATCGGAAGGACTCCGATTTATTTATGGAAGAGAAGGTAATTGCTAAACCAAGTACCAATTGACATATGTAGAGGAATAAGAACCTAGTCCAAGAGATCTATATTTGTACTTTTATCACAACAGCAGTATATGCAGGAAGCAAATATAAACAAATGTACAACTCTAAACGCCAGTTTAGTAATATGCGCTGTTGTCACTCCGATGCTGACGTCGGCGCCTGTCGCTCCATCTCGTAGAAAAGCAGATACACCTCCTTCTGCATGCCCAAGACATCGCTCGTCTTGCATTCCTTGACCTTCTCGTCGGAGATCCGCCACCAGCGCTCATTAGGCTTGCGCTTGCGCAGGAGCCTCTGCGCACTTAGGCCGCTTGAGGATGGCCGGTCTTTGTCTGGCTGGTGAGATGGGCTTTTCTGTTTGGATGATTTGCTGAGGCTGAGGCGGACGGAGGATGTGGATTTGCGGGGAGACGGGTCTTTGGAATCGTCGTTCGGGGTGGTTGTTGTTGTTTGCGTCCCTGTGACGGAGCGGGCAGAGGATCGTACGCTGGATGATTTGCGTGGTCGTGTGCCTTGTAGAGAGAAGCGTGGATTCGATGCTGAGTCTTGCGGGGAGAGTTGAGGGGTGGCTTGAGCAGGGGATCGCGTGGTGGAGGTGGATGCGGACATTGTCGGGGAGGAGGATGAGTGATTCGTACTTGAGAGTGACAGCGATGAGTCTGCTGGGGAGATACTGAGGGGACTTGGCTCCGCTCCTTCTGGGAACTGTGCCCTTCTGATGGCAGAAATCCGGGGGCTACCAACAGCCGACGTGTTTGCGCTGCCGGCCCGGCTGGCCGCGTAGGATCGAAAGGTATCCGGTGTTGAAAATGGGGGATAGGTATGACTCCTGCGAAACGACTCGTAATGGCCACTGTTGTGGCTGCCCTTGTGACAAACGATCCCAAGCAGTTTGAACCACTTGCGATTGAGAATCCCACCTAACGGCAGACGTTCAGGAAATGAAACCTTCGCTGCGTTCTTCGTCGAGCTGCTCTGGTCAAAGATGGACCGGGATAAGTGTATAGCAACAATTTTCGGAAACACCGTGATCCGCATATGGCGCGCAATTCGACGTTTAGGGACGGACTCGGCAGCTGGGAGGTCGACATCCTCCAGATTCTGCTCTGGATCTGTCTCTAGAGCATACTGGATCCGAGATATCTGGGCATCTAGACGTGCTACATCAGTCTCGGATTTGGCCTTGGATTTGGCGATGATTTTTGCTTCTAATGCATTCTGCAGCCGGCACTTATCGCACCGGAACTCGTCAATATACTCCGTTTTGAGAAGCCCATCAAAACACGAGTTCAACGTGGTAGAGCTCTTTTGCGGCACTTGCAGTGTCAGATTGACAAACGACGTCTTGTTGGGACGATACTGATAGTGGCAAAATTGGCATTCGATCTGCGACTCGAGTTGCCCTTCGAATGGAAACGCATACTCATCGTCGATTTCTTTGAGTTTTGTGTCGATAATCGCTGGAAGACCTTCTTCCGAGCCATCCTCAATCTTCACTGAAATCTCCAGAGGTTCGGGATCGCCTTCCTGGCTTTTATCTCCATCTGACGTTGACTGCGAAGACGAAGGTCCTGGGCTCCGAGTTAAGCATTGCGCCCGCTTTCGCGCTTTGACTCCGGCATGGTATTCGTCACACAGCCGCTCTGCAACTATCTGCAAGAACTCCTGTGCATCCTGCTGATTGCGGCTGATGCGCGTGCGATAAGCATATTCCAGCGCCTCGATGAACGGCCGAGCAGAGATAGTTTTCTTATAGATCGGCCGCTCATTGAGCCGGTCCAGCATCTCCTTCAGCGCCAGTGTTACCGTCCCCTGCTGCAACTCCCGCTGTCTATCGGGCCGAAGATTTCCCTTCCAACTCGGCGTCTCATTCGGACCAGGCAGTTGGTTATAAACCTCGGGACCATCCAGCTCTCGCCGATGCAGTTCGCGGATTAGATACACGCGCAATTCGCCCAGCCCTGCGAGAGCCTGCAGAACAGAGTTGATGAAGCAGTCATTCGCAGGATTGGTCAGACCGACAATCGCCTTCTTGCGGTCGCTGCTGCTGGAGTCGTCGCCGTCGATCGTGAAATTCGGGCCGAATACATAGAATAAGGTAATGGCAGCCAACGAGGCGCCGGCCGCGTATGCGGCGACTGTAGCGGGTTTATCAGGCATCGAGGGCAGGTAGATTCATGTAGGTATAATGCCTGTATTATCGCGCCATCTCCAGGTACTGCGGGGAAGAGATTCTCGCAGGGGATGACTCAAAACGTGGCAATGGTGGTGGTGTGCGCGGATTCCGTTGGATGCGTCAAACAGGATGTTGCGTTCGATGGCGGTACTGGATGAGGGAATAATAGATGACTATAATCTTGATGGTTACCCCATTAGCCATATCCTGCACAAAGGAAGCATCCCACAATCTCACACATACAAACGAGAACCTGGGGTAAAGATGACAAATCCGGAGAGTCGACGAGGACGGGGCGACACGCAGAAGAAACGCACAAACAGGGCGCCTGATCGCGTCAAGGCATAAGGAATGTCTGTAAAGAAACGAGGCTTTTAGACCGTGTAATTGGCCAGGACCAGAAAAGAGAAGCCTAGGAACGAAAGGAGGGGACGCTGTCAGCAACAGCACAGGAAGGAGCTCCGCCAAGCGTCTGCAATGCGGAGGCTGTTTTTCCGCCTTCACTAACAATTACTACTTCTTAGCACTACATCAGCATTCGATTGGCTGCCGGATATTCACGGCCGAGTTTGTAGCTTACAATGATGGATTTTTTCTCTACTACATTTTGGCCTTTCTGGGCCCTGTCTTTGTTTTAGAGGCCTAGTCCTTGTGACGGCAAGAGTCGGCAGTTGGCCCGAGCATGCATATTTCTCCGCAGTTGTTATCGTCTGGCTGCAGACTACACCACTTGACATGGGCTTGATCCGTCAGGACCCGGGGTCTACACGGTTTATGAGTCTGATTGGCCAGTTTTCGACTGGGCTGGCTGTGGTGGGATAGACACGAGGTGATGCCCGAAATTCTTCACTATCTATAACTATTTATGACTTTTGGTTGCAATGACATTGCGGGTTAAGGCGTTGACTGGTATCTTAAAACTGATTTTCGACGAAATGCCGTGGATCAAAACATCCATGTTGTATAATTAAGCCCTTAGACTTTCCGGAAGAGTGGCAACGTGCTCTTGGAAAAGATCCTCCGCCTGCTTCCACACGCGCGCATTCGTCCTGTCCTTCAGCTGCAACAGACTGGGCAGCAATGCCTGGCTGAACATCTCAGAGCTTTCGCGGGGGAGCAGCGACGGGAGGTGGTCGATGCTGATGACATCCAGGGGCAGCTCTGCGTTTCCGACAGGAACGTTCACTGGCACGGTAGGTTTGTCGAATGTTGTGGTGATATCGTAGATAGGGACTGGGTTATTCGGGTTTGTTCTAAAGATTCATCAGTATGGCCATTATGGTAAATTAATACAAAAACTTACGTGTCAGCGCTGACATCGCATACCACGGCAAGGGTACGCTTGGGTGAGGAGAGAGATTCTTGGTTGATGAACTGTTTTTGTTAGTATCACCACGTTAAACGGTTAGAGGTAATTCAACTAACAGGTGGAATCTCGGCCGACAAGTAGATGCAGTTGATGAAGATGTCTACATCTTCGACAATCTCTTTGAACGGACCACCTAGTATACTAGTCAGCGAGTATTCCCTAACATCTTATGGCAGTCCTACCCTTCTTAGTCTCCTCAAGATCCCATTTTAGAATATCGCTGTCGGGAATACCAGCGTCTTTGGCAAATTGCACAGCACCTCGGCCACATCGTCCAAGCTATGGACTTATCAGTAAAAATATTTGGATTGGGTAAATGGACATACAGCTCCAATGACGAGCACCTTGGGTGAGCGTCCAGCCTTCTGCTTTCCAGCCTCAAGAACCTTCTTCACAGATTCAATGAGGGCGGCCTCGTTAGGGTATGGTTTCTCGCTGGGCAACGGTTGGCCTTTGCCCTGTGCAAGCTGCCACGCCCAAGTTTTGATTGCCAATGCAGAGCCTGTAGTTTATCAGCATTTGGCAAGTATAATTCATACACCCATTGAAAGACATACCGGCATATCCCGCAGAGTATCCAAAAGCTGGTTGTACTGTCAGCGACCCAACACAAGTTGAAACTTCAACCGAGGGTAGCTCGCTTACCAGCGACTCGTCTGCCCACTTCATCGGTCAAAAACTCTAGGTCCAACAACACGCCACCCCCACGGGGCCACCGACTCAAGACTTTCTCCCAGCCAGCCTGCTTCTTGTAGCAATGGGCGAAGGAAATGTGAACGTGTTCCAGTGGGAATTCATCTTCAGGAAGCTCTTTGAGTCCAAGGATATATGCGTCTTTGGGGGCATCCTTCACCCACGAGCCTTCATCGACGATACGGGCACCGACCTAGATTGGCACCCAAAAGTTAATGTCGTTTCTTGTTTTAACATTGCGGTTCATGGTTCATACAGCAGCGTATTCATCGTCTATGAGCAGTATCAGGTCAGTGTCGTGTAATTCTCAGTCAGGAGCTTGGACCATACCATTGAAAATACTTTGACTTGATCTCTCAACTGTAACATCATAACCCGCGTCCAAAAGAGCTTTGGTTGTGGTGGGAGTAACTGGAAAACACCAATGACTCATTAGCATTTTCAAAGCACCGCGGGGACAATCCCCGCAACAGATGAAAAGAAAAGGTATCAGGAAGAACACACGGGCTGACCGCGCCTCGGCGGGTTTGGTTTCTGCTCTGAGCCAGATCTTGGTTCCCGACATCTTTGAATATCGTCAATGTCCAATTGATGAGTATGGTCAAAAATTGGGAGCAGAGTGCACGCATGGACAAAGAGGAATTACTCATAGCGGATCAATGATAATCCGCGGCGCATTGCGGGATCGGAGCGCTCCCCGACATTTCCCTTCGCAATCTGAATCATCATTACTGTAGGTTGGTACTAGAATTTGAGATGTATAGATGCATATTTAACTGTTTTCACTACTGTAATGATAAGGTCCTGAGTCTCCAGCGCGTCTGGCGCTTGAATTGGTGTAATGATACTAGATAGCGCATTTGTTTGTATTTGGCGTGGCTCGCATTGCATTGCTTGCCAAATATTTCATTTATTATACATTGAAAAAATCATGACATGCCGCCTTGAATATATCCATGAAGTTAATCCCAGTGAATACCCGTTAATCTGCCTGCTTGGCTCGACTGCGGGTACGGCTTCCAATGCCCTCAGTTAGTCTGGCTGGAGTCTTCTTTTCAGCTTTCTGAGCCTTCTTCTTCGGTCTGCCAGCTCTCTTCTTCTGGCCATTAGTGCTTGGTCCCGCGTTGTCTGCGGGCAAGGCCGTCTTGTTGTCTTCGGTCTTTTGTTTCTTGACGCCGACTTCATTTGAAATGGAAGTTGCCTGGTCTTCGTCCAAAGCTCGCTTTTCCCCAGGCTGGGAGCCTCCGGTTTCGTTCTGCGCATGGTTATGTGCGTCATTGGGCTTAGACTCAGGGTTCGCATCTACTACGACTGCTTCCTTGGCCGAGCCTGCTTGTTTATCTGTCGATTGAGCGTCCTTCCCGGTGGAGCTATCAACGGGCTTCGTCTCGATCCGAGCATCATTTTCCACCGTAGTTGCTATGGACACGGGTTGCCAGTCAGACATACGCTTGACTAAAAAGCAAGAAAAAGACGAATAGTCTGTGTCCCAAAGACATTGAAAAGAAGCCTTTTTGGGCCGGTTTCAACAGAATCGAGTTCTACATACCATCAACGGCGGGCGCACTTGCGATAACCTCAGAAGCCATAGCTGAGCAAGCAAGAGACGTGGGGTCGAATATCTGATCAACAGAATGGAGTGGCGACGAGAAGTCCTAGGCAGTGGAATCGGATGTCACACGCGACTTGTGCAATTGGAAAATCAACTGATGCAGAGAATGGATGACGACTGATTCTACCACGCAGTGGGATGATGATGGATGGAGGAGTGAGAGGTGAGGTTGGGACCTGAGCCGGGAGAGGCGTCCAAAGCCTACAAGGATGGTTGCACGCTATGGCGCGGGCCAATCACCGGCCCCATGTCCCCGCTCAGCAGGAGACAGCCAGCCGGCACACAAATACAAATACCTCAAACAAACCCTGTTGACATGATTCTTGCCGGCTTATTAACCCCATCGAGATTCGGTAATGATGTGAGCAGTGGACTCCGAGAGCACTAACGGCATATCCGCCAAGCTTCTGTAAAGGGCTAGCCTTGTCGGCCCCGCGGCCAATCACCGCTGGTCTAGGACCAGCTACGAACACCAGCCAAGTGAAGTGATATGTGTTCGTAGAAGCTAATACAACGTGTTTCAGGCGATGGCGAGATCGAGACGGTCCATGAGCTTGCTGATCTGAGAGTGAACATTGTGAGATTTGTGTATTTCAACTCGATCTTCAGACAGCATCTCCTTGATACGAGGGGCGAGCCGCAAAGCGTCTATGTGGTTATTCTGGTCCAGTAAGAGCCGCATGGCATCCAAGTGTACGCGGAGGATGTATTCCTGGTTCCTTTCTGCGGGCGAATTTTGCGGAAGTTCGGGGTGGTCGCGTATATAATCCATAAAGGGTGTAGCAGTTGGATGTGAAGGGTGATACAATTGCAAGGCGGGACTCCCCAATGCCGTCCAGGGCACAGTCTTCAACATGTCACAGAAACGCTCGAAAGCGGGTACAGGTACGGTATCGAGTCGGTTGCTTCTTCCGTAGTCAACGATAAGTCGACCCAGGTACTCTGCACTTTTCGTGAGCATGACATTTCGTGTGTCGTCCGACATGGAAGAAACCATTTCAACGGAATTTGTGAAGGTAGCTAAAGCGCCCCCGATCCCTCGCCCGTACTGGATATCAGCCGCGATGTAGTCCTGTAGAAAGACACTGAAAATCCGCCTTCCAGCGTCTTCAGGAATCTGGCCGCTGTCTCCACCTAACCGCAATTCGCTCAACATTCGCTGTAATACCGCGATCTTGCTGTGCAGGCCTTCGGCTGTCATGAATTTCAGGGCAGCACTCCACGTCCGTCGAGACCTGAAAAGATGAGTTCGAGATGCTGGGTCAGAAGCCCAAAACCAGTTCATTATCTTCATTCCAGCGCCTGTCTGTTTCATTTCGTGGGTGACATCTACCGACCGCGATCCAATCAGGATCAACTGTGCTTGCAAGCAATCTCCAATATTCTTGCCAGTAATGGACCCTGCTGCTACCAGCTCGTCGAAAACTATCATGGGCTCTTCTGCTATTCTCTTTTCTAGCCGAGATTTGGTGTCTGAGGCTAGTTGGGGATATGTCGGCTTGGGTGGCACAACCCGAAAGAGAGGATTGCTCAAAATTGTTTGCATATGTTCATTTGCGGAATGCACCGGCTGATGCGTGTCTGCTGCATCGAGTTGTCGGCGGAAAGACGAAGTCAGGGCCGAAAGCAACTGTTGAGATTCTCGCGGGGTCTGGGGGAGCGGATGGTTGATCTTCGGCCATGGCTTGATCTTTAGAATCGACTTCCCTTTCATCTTGGTCTGGCTGGCTAAAACAGACCACTGATGAGTTCACTGTTTACAAAGCGTAGTAAATATGTAGTTGCGGTGAATTACTCAGAGTGTCGAGAAGGGGAGTTGGACTAGGGTACTAGCCGTAGGCGGCACGTTTCTGCCGCCTGGCCGGCAAGACTCTTGATCAAGAGCCCGTCACGTAGTCAACTCGAGGCAGGCGGCGACAAACGTAGTGAACGGAGCGCAGAGGATAGATTTGATGTGTAAATGTAAACAGTGTAATAATAATGATACAGTAAGTGCAAGGAAGCAAGTGCATGACGATAGCTGTTTGCTCCAGCGCGGCTAACCTGTCCCGGCCTAGCAGCCGCCTCGCTAAAACCGTCCCGGGCGCGCAAGAGCCAAACTCAGCTTCTTTCAAAAGTCCTCCTTGTCTACGCTGTTTCAACTCTCTGCAACTCTTCTCCCCATTCACCCTGCATCCTGATCCTGGCGCCCCTTCGCTGCAGAGCTGGTGCCAACCTCTGAAAGAGGGAGCATCGTTCGAAATACTCGTTTCCACCGCATAATCCTACTTTTTCGCTCCTTGCCTCCGGGCACCTGACCAGTCTCCAATCCCTGCCTGCTCGCACTCCAGAGCATCCCACGTCCCTTCCTCCCCAATTGTGCCTCTGCGTACACGATACTCCTGCGAATAGCACCTCTCACATCACATACATAGCTATGTCGGAAGTTTTGTCCAGAAATCCAGCTCCGCGTGGGCGCGGGTCAGCTCGAGGTGGTCGAGGTGGTTATAGTTCCAGAGGTGGTCGAGGTGGTCCTCGATCTGGCAGACTAGACGCAGACAGCGCCTCAACACCCACAACTTTTGAAGAGGAAGGAGAGATCGGTCAATTGAAGAAGAAATACGCAGATGCTTTGCCGACTCTGAAAGAGCTCTTTCCTGACTGGACGGACGAAGACTTAGTTTTCGCTCTTGAAGATGCAAACGGTGTTCTCGAGAGTGCGATCGAGCACATTAGTGAAGGTGAGCCTAGATGCTTAATAGTTTCTTGCTATGCCATTTACTGACTAACTATTTTCTCAGGCAACGCTTCTCAATGGGGTGAGGTTAAGAAGAAGACCGCCGATAAGTCTCGTTCGAAGCCAAAGGATGCCCCAAAGACCCAAGTCCCCCCGTCGAATCAGGTTCTGCAGCATCTCGCACTACCCGTGGACGAGGAGGTTTGGAGGGTCGTGGTGGTCGCGCTCGTGGTGACCGCAGTCGTGGAGGTCGAGGTGGCCGAGCTGGTGCTCATGGGAATGGCGTTCGTGAAAAGCCAGCTGTTGCTGCCGAGACAGTCGAGCCCGCTGCTACGTCGACGGTGACACCAACTATAGACGGATTACCTAAAGCTGTCGGCGCGGGAAAAGTAACTGAAGTCATTGATACTACTAAGGAGGCTCCCAAGCTACCTGAACCTGCAAAAAAGGGTTGGGCTAGTTTGTTTGCCAAACCTGCACCGCCGCCACCACAAAAGAAACCTCCACCTGCAGCACCAGCTCCAGTTGCCTCAACCAGCACTACAATCGAACCTAGACCCACCACTGTTCCAAGCGAAATTCCTGCTGTGGCCGCTCCCGAAATCCCTCAAGAGAAAGAGGCACCCGTTCCTCTGAATGTGTCTGCGTCCGAGCTGCCATCTAACGTATCACTCGAAGCACCTAAAGATGATCTAACTAAAACAAACCTCGCGCAAGTTCCCGACGTATCTGTACCTCCCGCTACCGCGACAGCAGCTAGCACCGTTGCTAGTGTCCAGGATCCTTCTTCTCTACCTCCCGTTACGCCCCAGAATCGTGCCAATGTATCCGGATATGCAGCCTCCGCTTTGAAAGCAACTGCGGCCCAAGGTCGTTCTGCTAGCTTTCAACGCCGTGTCCTTGAACAGCAGGAAGCCGTCGTCATGCCAGCTAACCATGCTGTTGATCGCGCCGCTGTCCAGTTTGGTAGCATGGGTTTGAATGGAAATGATGCAGTGGATATTGATGAGCAACGAGAGGATGCTGAGACCCGAACTCAGCCCCCACAACACTCCCCTGTCGCTCCTCGTGCTTCGCTCCCTCCGCCTACACAAGCTCATCCATCGGCCGAAACTCCCACCGTTGCTCGCCCTGCACCGGGATTGCCTCCTGTTCCTCAAGCCACGTCAACTGACGCTGCCGCTTTCAACGACTTTAGTCGTTACGGCGAAGCGCAGAAGCCTTTCGACCCGTTCACCCATCAGACAACGCAAGCTCAAGAGCCCTTCTCTCATCAGGCTCCTGTCCAAGCTGCGGTGACCTCTGGCAGCGACTACTCTCCATTCTACGCCGCCGATCAACAACGCCTTCCTTACAACTACTACGGCTACCCCTCGCAGGATTCTACCACTCAGCGTGGAGCAGCTGGCTTTGGTGTCTCTGGAGCTGAAGGACAGCCTCAGGTCCCAGCAACCCAGGCTCCAAGTCGCTATGGTCAGGCTGAAGCACCTGGCAGCGGCCAGAATACTCCTAACCCTACTCTTCCTGCTGCCACTCAGTCCCAGCAACCATCTGCCCAGCATATTCCAGGTGGCCAAGGTGCCCATGCTGGCTATGGTTACGGATACCCCTACTATTCAAACCCTCATTATGCTCAGTCTTACATGAACATGACTCAGCATCAATACGGCCGCAATCGCCCCATGTATGATGACGCTCGTCGCTATGATGATCATTACATGCCTCACAATAACCAGTACGGCTACGGTAACCAATACGCTCCCTATGCTAAAGGTGGTATGTACGGCCAGCCTTTCTCTTACGACCACTCCTCATCTCCTGCCAACGTTGGAGGCTTCAATCAAGGTTTGCCTGGTCGTGACTCGGTATATGGACGATCTGGATCTGCGCAGCCTGAAAACCAGCAGTCGGCAGCCGCTGGCAACACCTTTGGATCCGCCGTCCCTGACGTTTTCGGCCGGTCTCAGTCTGGATTTAGTCAGAACCAGCAAATATCCCAGCAACCTGTTAGCTCTGAAGAGACTAGCAAAGGTTTCGAGGCTTCGAAGACTGGAGGACCTAGCCCGTCGCTGGGTCAGGTTAATAGACCTGGCTCGGCTACCAATAGTCTTCCCGGCCAGCCTCAGTCTCAAACTGGTCTCCCTCCCCTTCAAGGCCAACAGGGTCAACAGGGCTTCAGTGGTTATCCTCAGCTGAACCAACAGTATGGCGGTGGTCTCGGCGGGTTGAGTGGCCACCAAGCTGGAGTTTCCCAAAACCACCACCAAGGAAGTGCGTACGGCAACTACGGAGCTGGGGGATTTGGGAACTACTATGCAAATTCAGGACGTGGCGGATGGGGTGGTAACTACGGACATTAAATTAAACAAGGGATGAGTCACAAGGCGTTCATTCTTCGATTTAAATGTGTCTTTTCTATTTTCCTCGTGATGTTACTGGAAAAAATCAGCGAAGGGAAGTGCTCTCTCGCTGTGTTCTCTATTTTACCGGGTTTTATTTTCTCTCACTGTGATATCATATGGAAGGGGAAAAAATTGGAGGTGCCATCGGTCAGTTGTGTCTTTACTACTTCTATATGTCTTATCAGATATTCGCGCCTTGTCCTCTCTTATTTTATCTGTATCACGTATAACACGCGTCTCATCTCATTATGCAAAATGGAGTGGGTACTTTACTATTCCAAGTTGATGTTTGAACTTGGGGATTGCTACAACGTTATTCAATGTTGCAATGTGTTTTGATTTTACGACAGTCTGAAGAAATGTCATAATCCAAACGACTTGCGGGGCTGGGCTCAAAGACCCATGTCATCACATTCCACTTTGAAGTATTCTTTGAATTGTCTGTTAATGGTCTTTCAATTTATATAGTCCGTGAGACAGCTGTCAAAAAGTGGTGTGCATCTGGTCAATGTCACAAATTGAGGGGAAACATCTATTTTATAGTGTTGAACAATGGCCATTTAGTTTTTTGGCTTCAAATTGCCGTTTATACTATCAATGTGACTCTATCTATTACTGTGACTGACAATTTGTTGCCATTGACATTAAGATTATGCATTCACTCTTTCAACTATTAACGTTGACTTTGAGAGTGGACTAAAATCGAGAACAAATCAATAAGACTAGACAGGATAAAGAGAAAGAAATAAGACAACTTTATCTCTGCCTCGTACTTATACCATGGTTTTGTATTTTTCTTTATGGATCATGCTATTTTATTGACCAACTGCTCAGTCCGGAAGGTATTAAAACTGGATGAGGTGTATAACCATAAAAACCAAGAAACAAAGAAGCAACTAATCGATGTGAGAAATGGTATGGTATCTTAACGAACAATTAAACTTTCGAGATAAGGAGAGAAGGAAAAAGAAAGAAAAGCAAAAAACTCACAATTTCAGCCATGAATTTCAACGATCCATCGACAACCCCCTCGAAATCTACTGTATTCTTTTTGTCGACTTTCAGCTGCAGCATCTTTTCCAACACGCCCGAGGTCTCCTTTTGTTGCTTGTGTATCTCCCCAAGCAGTGCCTCGATTTTGTGGACTGAAGCTTGTTGCGACGCACCCGAGATTTTGATATGCTGCGATAGCTCTCGCAGATCGGCACGAGTCAACTTGAGTAGCTCGAGACTGGGGTTTTCTTTTTCCCCCTGCAAGGATAGGAATGGGCCGGTAGGCCGAAGGAGTGGTTGAAAATCTGTGTTAAGGGGACTTGCCGAACTGACAGTTGGCGGTAGAAGAGGCATCTGCTGCGACGGTTGCTTCTTCTGCTGACTGCTTAGATCCATATTCTCAAGAAATGCTCTCGGGAGGGTATGGGCACTTTTAGGGCCAACAGCAGCTCTACTGTTGCGGTTTTCGCTGTTGAAGATCGATAGAGCGAGTGGAGAGCCCCTGGTGCCTCGTTTGAGGTTCCTTGGTGATAATGCAGATGCACGTCTTATCGAAGACGGAGGGAGAAATTTTTTGATAGGGGGGTTTTCACTGTCCCATTCAAGTGAGTTGGTAGGCTCAGTCTTACCGTTGCTGGCTGTCTTCTCGCTCTTGCTGAAAAGGTTTGCTGGTTCTGGCGTGGAAGAATCAGAGGGACTGAATCTATTCAAGTTACATACAAACAAGTTATTGGTTTTATTTGGATGCACTGCTGTTGATGTTGATACAGAGCTTTGTTTGAATCCCAGTTGGTTAGAGATGGTGCTGTGCACATTGCTGTCGGCATTACCCATTGAGCTGTGAGGCAAACTCCAAGCCACATTTCCATTTCCATTGCCAGTGCCAGGACCGACGTTGCTGCTGGCAATGATCCCATTAATAGCAGCTGAGACATCGGCAGTGCCAAAGAATTTCCCACTGGGATTTTTTGCAGGATCAGAAGGAAGCCGAAATGGATGAGCTAGTTTAATGGTGTTGGGTCTGTTGCCTGAGGGTGTCTTATATTGATGTTCCCCATGAAGTTCAGCCATATCGATGTTGTTTGGCCGAATTTATTTGGGACTGGATTGACTCGATGGGTTTATGTCTGAAAATAAAACTGTGACGAGAGCGGTAATAGGATATATGAGACAACCAAGATAATTTCTCAAATAAATGGCCTTATGCACCACATGTGCAGATTAAAAGACAGTGTGATAATCGCCAAAGAATTTGGGAGTAGCTGGTGGCCTCCTGACAAGCAAACAGACCTGGATCAGACAATCAGCTAGGTGCAAGCAAACAAAGAAGTAATCCTACATGTAGTGTTTGATGGTTGACGGATTTATTCCTGTAAGTCTAATGTAATTCATATAGCTGAGTAAAGCATTCCAGGCAACACGTATATTGCCATGCCAATGGTATTCTGAACTGATATCTATATTCAAACGTTATACTAATCCTCCCAATACCATGCAATTTGGGTTTATAGCCCTTATTATACGTACTAAGCCATGTGCTCAATACAAAACTCCATAATCAAAATTGAACTAGTATTAATATCCAATGTCCATTCGAAGATACTCGATCAGAATTGATGAAAGCCAAAGCATTTAAATCCTTTGAAATGCTTGTGTGCAACAATCCTACAGCTGTCTGCACAATCTTACAGTCCTAACCCTTCACTGCCAACCTTGTGATACGGTGGCTTCGCATCCACTGCCCTCACCTTATGGAATCTCCAAACACCGCCAGTCCGGTCGCTCTCGATACCCGCACCATTACCGGTAGTGAGATCGAGGACGGTGGCCAGGCGCATAAAGCCTGCGTCCTCTTTTTCATTGATGCGCTTGAAGAATCGTCGTTCCCATTCCTCGCCTTCCTGTTTCTCTTTCTTGCGCAGTTCACGCTGCGCGATTTCAATCTTCGATTTGGCAACGGATGTTGCATCCATGTCGCTGCGTTCAATGGCGGACGCGACATCTTTCCATGCTCGTCGGCTTTCGTATGCGTCTTGCTCTTCGATTGGAGCAAGTGTCAAAGGAGTCGTCTTCATGTTGCTGACGGTGAACGTCTCGACCTCCTTCTTCGAGCGGCCGTCCCGAATAGTGAACGTGTTTGACCACTGACCTTCGGCAGTGTATAATGGATTCTTTTCGCCGTCATTTTCCTTGTATAATACTGCACTGAATGTGTTTTTCTTCCCGCTCAGCCAGCCCTTTCCAGAATAGTCGATTTTGGCAACATAGCCTGTGGAGCTGGCAATCTTGGTGGATTTTTCCAACTCGACATATGGTGTGCCGTAAATCAACGACTCAATGTGAAGGCTTGGCAATGTGATGAGGTAGGTTTCTTTTTCGGCCGGATCGTTCGTGTCCTTGCCGGGAGGTGTGACAGAGAGCAACGCGTGGCCGAGTTGTTTGACCTGGATGGTGCTGGAAAAGGAAGCTCTTTGGGCATTGTAACCTTGGAGCTGATCGAAACCTGTTAGAGAACCGTGTGGTAGATTTCATGTTGGTGACTAACCTCAACGCCATGCTTCTCGTTCACAATGGAATAAGCGGTGGTCGGAGGGTGGTGGCTGGCAACAGTCAATAATCAAGAATACCACTAGTTATCGACCCTTGAACAAGTAACGTACCTCACTTGCTCGCTGATGAGACGTGTCTCACCTATATCCTCATTCTCAAGCCACTTGCCTATGAACAGCTCGCCAAGAAACGGGTTCAGCGGCTTTTTCTCGCTGCCTAATTTCTCGCTGCGCGTGCAATACTGCTGATGCAACGTGCTCAGGAACCACTTCAACACCAGCAAAGCCCTCTTCTCGGGGTCGGACTCGCGCGCGGGCGCCACGAAGAGCGCAGGGTGTTCAGCCCAGTAGGCAGAGTATTCGGTCAGAGAAGTCGATGAGAGAATGAAAGGTGGGGCAGTCAGTGAGGAGAGGTCGCCATTGAACGAGGCAATCGACTACAGATCGGTTGTCAGGGTCAGTTCGGTGCTGCATATGTGGGTATAAATCATGCCGGTGCGAGCAGAGATACAGGCTACGTAAATAATAATGCGTGCATACCTTCAAAAAGCTTGTCCAAGAGGTCTTGCTCGCGGCGTCCTGATTAGCAGCCATCCTGAGACTTTGAAATGCGGGATTGGTAGAAAGGAAAAATCGTGCCGTATATAAAAAATCAGGTTCTCAACAGACAGGCGCGATGTGAAGGGGTATGGGCATATGATGGTGGAGCATGATGGATGAAGACAAGCTGCAGTTGACTGCGCAACTAACTTAAGAGGCAACTAGGCGCGCAAGTACCTGCCGACGTCACATCGTCCGGATCGGGCATCGCGGCGCCGCGATCGACTGTCAGTGCGGGCGTCCGTCGAATCAACAAGTACTTGTGCACATCACGACCAGTACGACGCCGACGAGGCTTAGCACCCGTTATGCACCAAGCTTGCGCCTCGAAAGTAACGAGTGGGACGAAGACTGTAGGAGGACGAAGGGAAATGAGATCGTCCGGGGATTCACAAGCAACCGCCCATGTGAGATGATGTCACGCGACAGGATCTACTGCAGTCTGCAATCGAGTTCATGACCGAGTTGTCTATTATCTACATACTCTGGCTAACCATCAACGATCATTACATTGGCCATCATTGGTACTAACAATGTCAGCATGTCATGCCTCGGCCTTCTTGCGACTCCGCTTCTCGTCAACCCCCTGCCTCCAGCGCGCCCCAAACACCGTCGTCAGCCACATCAGAACACCAGAAACGAGCAGGAAACTGGCCGTGATGACACTAAACCAGCCTACGCCCATAGTCTCCACAGCAGGCAATACGACCCCCGTGCCCAGCGCGGCAAACGCATACCGGAACATGTAGTTCCCTGCAACGACTTCAGCGCTCTTGCCCTTGGATTGCATCACATCTAAACAATACGTATTCAGACTCGGGAAACAGAACAACTGCGCAACACCCTGCAGAAACATGGAGATCACGGGCACGGGAATTCCACCCACAGCCTTCTCGACCGTCCACCCGTAGATGAGGATGAAGGCCGGGATCACGATGCCAACGAAAACCAGGCACGATTTGAGCCGGTCCTCGGGCACGCGTACACCGTCGCGTTTGCGGATCCATTTTCGCACGATGTAGTCTGCATAGCGGCCGCCAAAGAGCGTGCCGAAGAGGTAGCCGCATCCTGGGGCGAGGTAAAACAGGCCCGATTCGATGGGCGTAGTGAGGTTGAAGCGCGGATTGAGCACGTATCTGATTGGCGTGAGGAGGGAATATTGGTTCCACACAAGGGCAGCGGCAGTCACGGCTGCAAAGAAGAGGTTTGGATATTCGAAGAGAAGGACTATTACCCGGATAGGGTTCATTCGTTTCCAGATCGCCCGCGTCTTTTGCAGCGGTGATAGGTCGGACAGGTCTTCGATTGTCTTGTGTGGAATGGTTTCAGGGATGAAGAAGGCGACTAGCACGAATGCTGTGCCAGCAAGCGCGCTTTGAAGCCAGAAAATCACCCGCCATGAGCGGTAAGTGACGATTACTCCCTACAATACAGCGTTAGATGGAAATTACAGTAGGTGCGGTGATGGAATGGTCGTACACCAAGGAAAGGCCCCAGAGCTGGGCCGATTAGTGTCCCTGATAGAAACCATGCCAGAGCCGTAGCCCTTTCTGTAGGCGTGTAGATGTCGCTGATCGACGCACTGCCCACGACAAGGAACGAGGTCCCTTGAAATGCAGTAAGAGCCCGAAAGATGAAATATGCAGACAGATTCGGTGACAAGGCAGTAGCCAAACTGAACACGAAGAAAAAGAACGAGCTCCAAACAGACATCTAGGCGGTTCATTAATTATTAGCTTTTCAAACAGGTTGATTGGGTAGTAGAAACAAACCGGTCTCCTCCCCAGAATCTGACTAAAAGTTCCCCAGAAGGTGGCCGACAACCCCATAAAAACCATAAAGACAGCATTACTCGCATTAATCATACTGCCACTAGTGTTGAACGTATCAGCAACCTCGGGCACCGCCGGCAGAATCGACGTCGACGAAACGGGCGACAAGAACGAGCAAAAAGCCAGAATAGCGACGATAATCGTCTTGCGTGATGGTGAAAAGCGTAGGTATTGCTCAGCGTTTTCCTCACGGTAAGCATTATTCGAAGCGTGCATTTCTTGGTGGGAAACATGGCTGCGAATATGGTCGAGACCAGCCATGGGTGTATTATTACTCCCATTATTATTCACGATGCTATGGTTAGTAGGGGTTGTCTCGAGGGCAGCGAGGCCCTTTTCGATATCACCACCACTTTCATTTTTGCTTCTGGTGGAGCAATGCTCAATGGTCTCTGTGTTATGAGAATCTGTGGATGAGAGCGAGCGTGGAGTTGAAGAGTGCTTCGAGAGCACAGACTGGCTTTCGTCTGCCATTGTCTTTATTCTTCTTCAATAAATGGATTCGTCGGATTATGTATATCGCCTAAGGCCCATTGCAGCGATTGACTCACAGGTCAATTATCGGTCTGATTGGCGTTGATACTAGCCCAAGCCAGGATCTAGAAGTAGAAGTAATTACTGTTCGATATGAGCCCTATCCCAATTGACACTGCTCAATTGATGTTTGCAACATTCAAAGAACTGAATAAACCACCAACAATATCGCAACACCTCTCAGCAATATCGAAAAAAAGAAAAGAAAAGGAAAGAAAAAGAACAATCTAATTCTCAAGGAAGAACTCAGACTCATCCCATCCACCTCCCTGGCCCAAGTTCACCACAAGTATACCAACGCACCCAATCACCACCCCGGATTCCATCAATGATCAGCCGTAGACTGCAAACCTGCAAGGCGATTGGGGATAAACCAACAGGGTCCATCGGACACAGCCATTCAGCTGTCCATCAATTCACAAACTAGATCATAAACAGTCTAGGAATTTGCCTGCAGCCAAAAAAAATGATAAAAAATTGGGAAGCGGAAAAATATCCGGAAGTGGACCGATCATCGGCTTTTCGGCGAGATTCCGAGGGTTGTTATTGCGTGTACGATGTGGCAATGCGAGTGATTTTTTGTTAATAACTGGTATGGTTTAGTAATTAGAAGAATAGAGCGGTATTGTAGATACTGGCATAGAGTTGCAATTGAAATTCGCTGCTCCGGTCTGCATCTGGGATAGATGGTGTTGTCGAACCGATAAACGGCGTTTCCTCCGATCGTATAGTATGATTGTCCACAATCAAATGTCAAAATCACTCGGCGCTACCAGATAGCAGACACCGTTTCAAATGATGCGGCAGGGCAACTCCACCTGGTATGAGTCATTTGGTTGGTAGTAGTAGGTAGGTGGAGAATCCTGGAGAAGCTGGATTGTAACGTCCTTATGTTCCCAATATAGTAGTTGATTCCATATTGGGAACGAACCTCGGCTTTCACAGTAATTGATCGATTGATGTATTAGATGAAGACAAGTCGTATTGTCAGCTATCAAATTGATGCATATTCTCTCTAGATAGAAATCATGATGTTCAGTCATAATCCTCATTAAAAATATCACTACTCCACAAATACCAGACATTTATGTATTCCAATCTTGATGTTAAAATAATCACCCCCAACTCCAATGCAAGTCTAATAGTCTACAAGTCAACTGGTATCCAGAATATTGAATGATATGCAGAACAATAAAACAAATTCTTCCCCTCATTCTTTCCCGTATGCCAATGTCTACTTATGCTCAACTATACGAACAAGCTCTTCGTACTCCCCGGTACTACGCAGCATGTCGCAAAAGACCCCCTTTTGCTCAATTAATTCGACTGGCGTGCCCGTTCTAGGCAGAAAACATTAGCACAATAAAAATAAACCAAAGGGTAGTAATCACTCACTCAAGGACTTCACCACCTCCCATGACAATCACCCGGTCATAATCAACAATCGTCCGCAGACGATGCGCAATCGCAATGATCGTGGAATCGGGGAATTCAGATCGAATCAGCCGCTGAATGTGCTCGTCTGTCTCCTGGTCAACCGACGCTGTCGCTTCATCTAGCAGCACGACCTTTGCACGACGACTAACAGCCCGTGCCAGCCCTAGAACCTGTCTCTGGCCCTGACTAAAATTCTCACCGTTGGCCGCAACAGGCGTGTCAAGTTTTAACGCCTCGGTTTGACTGACTCTCTCCTCGTCTCCGGGCGCTGCGGTGATGTGGATTGAGGTGCAACACGCCGACAACGCGGCTTGCAGCTCCGTATCGCCGAGTTCGCCGAACGGGTCGAGGTTGGATTGCACGTCGCCGGAGAAGAGCACAGGGTCTTGCGGAATCAGTGCGATGCTGGTGCGCAGCCGATTCAGCGGGATTGTGCTAACGTCCACGCCGTCGATGCTGATACTGCCCGATACGAGGTCCGTAAATCGGAGGAGGGACAACCCCAGTGTCGATTTCCCGCTACCTGTCCGGCCGACGATGCCAATGCGCTCGCCGGGATGGGCGACGAAGCTGATATCGTGGAGTACATTGGGTCCGTTGTGATAGCGTGCTGTGACATTGCGGAATTCGACATGGCCGGAGGTCGGCCAGTGGGCCGGCGGTAGTTGTCGCGGGCTGGAAGTTTTCTGGTCTTTCGTATTGTCGGCCTCCTCAGGTTCGATGCCAGCGTATTCTTCGACTCGTTGAAAAGAGTTGAGCTCAACTTCGAGCTCGTTCATCGTTCGGACGAGTATTAGAATTGCCTGGCCGAGCCCGACTGCGTTGGACAGCGAAAACCCAACCAAGCCTGGATCTCCGTTACTCGTATATGCCAGAACCCCCGCAATAGCAGTGACCGTCGCCGCGGATAGATCCGAGCGTACCGAGACCCAGCGATTTGAGTTGAGCTGTGCCTCTTTGGACCGCGCATACACCCCGACCTTCTCCGCTAGCAGCTGCTGGAATCTGCTATCCATCCCGCTCCGCGCGCGAATCACACTCATGCCCGCGATAGTGTCGGTGAAGTGGATGAAAATCGGTGAGGCGTTGACAGAAACCAGCCGCCGAATGCAAATTTGCGCACGCGTATAAAGCTCGCCGATCACATAACCGATGCCGCAGATAACGCAGGCTGGAACAGCGAAGATGGGTATGACGAGGGAAATGCTGACAATGCGCATGAGAAAGCGGAGCGCAGAATCTACGACTCTTTGAACCCAGTCTGGTAGAACGGCATCGAGGGATCTGGTGTCGTTGCCGAAGCGGTTCAGCGCGCGGCCAATGGGGTTTTGGTCATACCATGAGACGGGTGCGTATAAGATCGCGTGGAGGAGTCTGGTGTGCATCTTCTTGGATGCTCTCCAGCCACCGGCTTGGAAGAAAACAATGTTACAGAACTGGAATGAGAGGTATGCTACTATAGTGGTGGCATAGACGGATAAGTAGAAATGCACGTTGATACTCCTTGCGTCGCTGCCATCATATGCGTCTGCCCAGACTGATAGCCAGTAGGTGATTGAAAAGTAGGTGATTTGTACTGCGAGCGTAGAAAACATGGCGACAATGAGAAACGGATATCCGCCGAAATTAAGGAGGTACTCCAGCACTATCATAGTTCCTCTCTTAGCGTCACTCATAGCATTTCAAAGATGAAACTTACCTAGGGTCCGTGGGATTCGTCCTGTTGAAGACTGCTCGGCTACTAGGCGCGAGGATGTGGCTGGTTTCTGGTCTGAAGATACATCCGAGTCGTCTTCTGCGTCAGATTGCGATGTTTTGACCAAGTCTATCTCGTCCTCATATGCAATAGTTACTCCTGACGAGCTAGGGGCGATTGGAACCCCTGAGATTGTGCTTGCGCTCGAAGACGATAATGTCGATTCTTCATTTACTTGAATAGAAGACACAGTGCCTTGTTCCACAGTTATCACCGTTCGAGCATCCTGCAAGGCCGAAGGCAGATGGGTAACTAGTATAACCGTACGGCCGGCAAGCAAGCCTCGTCGGAAACATTGGTCGTACACGAACGCTGTGGTATGCGTGTCCAGTGCCGAGAAGATGTCATCCAAAAGTAAAGTAGAAGCAGGCGAATAGATTGCTCGTGCAAGTGACACTCGCTGTTTCTGTCCGCCAGAGAGACTGGTACCGCGCTCGCCCACGACGGTCGAATCGCCATCTGGCAGTTGTTCGAGGTCTGTAAGAAGCCCACAAGCGGCGACAACCGCGTCATAACGATTCTGGTCGAATGCGCTGTAAAACAAGATGTTCTGCTTCACAGACTCGTTTTGCAGCCACGCGGTTTGCGGGACATATGCTACATCACGCGGACAGGTTGCTATGCCAGACTCAAGAATAGTCTCTCCGATGAGTGATAGAAGCAAGGAAGTCTTACCGCTTCCTGTAGGTCCGGTAACGACATTCAAAGCGTTCTCCACGAAGGAAATGGAAAGATCTTGCATTCTGAATGTCGCTATAGGCGTACGACGAAACGTGGCGTTCTTGAACTCAGGTGGCCCT
Organism: Talaromyces proteolyticus; assembly: GCF_021365285.1. Lineage (NCBI taxonomy): Eukaryota > Fungi > Ascomycota > Eurotiomycetes > Eurotiales > Trichocomaceae > Talaromyces > Talaromyces proteolyticus. The sequence goes on along the minus strand of NW_025764284.1, from coordinate 219,047 downwards.
TCCGGGTGGCGCTTGAGCTCAACAGCAGAGTCGAAGAACCTGTCCAGACGACGAAGAGACACGACACCCTGTGACGCAGTACGCACAATATTAGCCATCCAGAGACATTGGGAACGCAGAATCTCCATGACGGACAACGAAGTAAATGCTGTAGGGGCGTCGAGTGGAGTATCAGTGAAAAGCGCGACTGTTGAGAAAGTCACCAACAAACTCGTCATAGGCAAAAAGTCTGCAGAGAGTGTTACTATGGCGGTGATTAAATTGCGTTTCCAAATGCGACCTTGTTCGACCTGGCGGAGGGCATCGATTTGTTTCTCCATGGCGGGCTCCCAGCCAAAGTACTTTAGTGTTCGGATAGACCCTAGGTATTCCGTGATCTTAGATATTCTAGCATCGGTGGCTCGCATTACTGACCTCTGGATCCGTGATACGCGGCGTGACATGATGGCGGGCAACGGAGTGGATAGGAACAGGGTTGCAACTCCAACAAAAGATGGCCAGCCAAGTAAGCGGTATAAGAATATGAGGGCAACGGTCACAGAGATGGTAAAAGCTACAGGTACAAAGAATATTTCACGCGCGTTATAGATAGACTCCACATCGGATGACATCAGAGTCGTGATATCTGCCTGCCTGTGCTTGGAGGCTTCTTTTTCGGCTACGTCGTCCGCACGCTGGTCTACTTTCTTCTCTGAAATAGAGGAGTCGTAGATGAGGGAGTGGATCGCAGTGCGATATATCTCTTGAACAAGTGACATGTGAATGCGAACAATACTCCTGGTGGCGACGAAGATATACCGTTGAAAACACAGCGACCGAGTCGCAGGGCCAACAAAGAGCAAAGCAATCCATAGGGCTGGGTGTACAACTGCGCCTGATGGGTTTTGAAGGTATCTAAGTAGGTTCACAAGACCGATAGGAGCCAGAAACTCGGCAAATGAAGTGATGGCTGCCCACTCAATGATACCTTGAATGTCTTTCGCCAATAATCGACAAAGAACAAATAATATTTTGCCACCGCGCTGCCGCTGTATCGAAATTTTCTTTGCCCATTTTGAAGGGGCGTCGTAGGACGGTAAGATGGGCAGATCGTCCTGGACAAGATCGCGGCGAACAGCCTGGAAAATTAGATATGTGATCCATTCGTAAGTCCAGTAATAAGAAATAGGCGAGCAGGTCTCTTCTACCGAGGCCTTCTCTACCAAACGTAGATCCTCTTCTCCGCCGTACGATCCATTGTCTGGAATCCGCTGTGGACGCGGTGCAACCAAAGGAACCAAAGTCGTTGCTGCCAGGCAAGCAAGCCCAGCAAGCTGAATTGGGGATAGACGGTGAGTCGATTCTAGGATGACTAGTGGCAGAAAGGACTGTAAGGCAGCGAGAAGCGTAACGACCCCCGCAATGCAGTTCACATGAAAATAAATGCGATCATGAGTAATGGTGCTCCATAAAAATCTGGAGGTATATAAAACCGCTATATACCCGAACAATAAGGATTGTTTCCAACTTGCGGCCTGTGTAACCGCGGACGCAACACTAACAGCCACGGACGCAACCACGAACGCAATTTGTGCGAGGGAATAGCCGAGGGGTGTATATAGCTGTACCGGGTATGTCAATTCAGCATCTTCAGGCCGGTTTTTCTTTTTCCAGTATCGTTGTCTGTAGTGGAACAATATTTGCAGTGAGAATACGAAGATGGAAAGTACGAGGAGACCTAGATGAACGTTTCCTTCGCGGATAAAAGAGGCTATATGCTGGGTACGAGTCTGCCACAGCGATCTGTTTTGGTCAAAATACAAAATACACACACGCAGATAGAAAGCTTGCTGACCTCTCAAACGACGGGGCATGCTCATTCTCCCCCGCCAACACGGCAGAGGTGCGATTTGCGCTTCGAAAGAAGGGCGTGAATATATATTGGTTCGCCCCCGCGAGACCGTCCATGTTGCCTTAGAATATTGGTCGAGCTCCGATGCATACATCGGAGAATTCGCAGGATTGGCATTCAACGATGCGTGACCAGCTGTCCAAGGTATAAAGAGAAGAAAATCAAGCAATCTCGCCCAGACGGCGTGAAGATAGAACTGGTGGGCCGGTGGCTAGGCTTAAGCAGCGGCTGCATGTGAGTGGAGTCCGCCTGCTGACAGTCATGATTGCGACTAGAAATCTCGTATCAATCTCGTATAATATTGGGCGGAAATGATGCAAGGCGATGGCTGAGATTGCGAGACTAGCAACAGAAACGGGGGTGCGGACTGCGTGGCGGGTCTGCATGCAGCGGGACATTGTTTGTCTTGACCGTTTCCAATCGAACCGATATGCGCGCGGGGTCAATTTTTTCATCTCTTTTTTTATTGACACTTTCTCAGAGCATTGAAAAAGCACCGCCCCTCAGCGGCTCCAGTTCGGTCGGGCGTTTGCGACGTTGCATTTGGCCATTAAAAATTATCGAGATTAATTGGTTCTGAGCGGGGTGCAAGGCAGATCCGACCAGCTTCAGCCATCCTCGAGCGTAGTGCAGTCCAGAACAGATCTGCTCACGAGGACAACATGGTACGGGGAATATCACACCAAACAATACTACACCCCCAGAAAAGTCTCTGATATTTGTCCCTAATAATATTAATTTCACCGCCAATCGGATGCTCGGCATGTTCGGCAGTAGAACCCTTACCCCTGCTGAGTCCTGCAGGCTCTGGGATAGACCGATGCTTGTTGTATGCATTGGCCTTTGTTGACTCGAGAAGAAATTTAATATTCCCACATATGTAAGACGTTAAGCCTTGTCACTATGCCGGCGCCAAAGAAGGCGCCATCCATCTCTTACATATACCATAGCCCCAGCCCACCTCCATCTCTCTTAGTCTTCTCCATACTCTGCATCTCTCTCCATTCTTTCAACTCTCGCGGGGGATGATCAATCTGGGGACAGATGGTATTCTATTCGTATTCTCTATAGTGATAATATTGCCTGTAAAATAAAACAGGCTGAAGGCTGAAGCGGACAGGTGCGGTACCGATACGGTGGGAAGGCTGAACATTGGAACCAACAAAGCTAGCTTTCTTTTCATCAATAGTTGAGATGATAGGTATCAACAGTATAAAGACTCCATTTTTGACTCGTTTGACTATTGAACATTAATCTGATAAAGATACTTCTTTGTTGGAATCATGTAATAATGGAGGGTAACAGGGTATTTGCAGTACGCACCAGTTCATAATTGTGCGCCAAGTGGGTCCCGTGCCGATATCCCGGGCGGAGACGCACATTAGGCATGGGGGCCTGTCTTGATTGGTCAATCCCGCGTTTAGCGTTGGCCTAAGCCGGCGGAGTGTTTGTGGGCGGCCAGATGTGGGACCATATGGTAAATTGGTGATGATGTGTAGGAAGCTCATAAGTCTGACCGCTCGAATTCATCCGGAGCTCCTACGCGGGATTACCCCCTGGACTTCTTCCTTCGATACGCCCTTGGCCTAGTCAGTTGTAATTAGCTGCCCTCGCCCAATCTAAGGAGTCCGGAGGATCATCCGCACGCTTATAAATGCTCAATTAGTCTCCATCTGATAAATAAAGGCTGCGCCTACCTACCATGGCGTCGTTGATCAGCTTTTTGTCCTCCCCAGCTTTGCGACAGCACTATCTTCAAAATGCCGTCGCTTTCGCTGACGAGGAGTCTGGAGGCTACACAGCCGATTGATGCAGTCAAGTAAGTTTAGCATGGCCAGACAGAAAGTCTAAGACTAATCATCCGCAACCGCACAGCGACACTCGAGGCTTGGAAAAGAGAGAGACTACTGCTGGTGCTAGCAGAACATCATTAGACAGCAATCACAAGCCGGGAGAGGATTTGGAGAAAGATGGCTCTGCGAATGCCACCGAGGATAACTCGAATATAGTCTGGTGGGATGGGGACGACGATCCCGCAAACCCGATGAACTGGTCGGCAGGGAAGAAATGGACCCATGTAGGCATCATCTCGGCTATCACCTTTATCGTGTCAGTATTCCGCCCGCATTGCATGTGTTCGTCCTTCTTTGAGCGTATCTGACCATAAGCAAGACCCCTCGCTTCGTCTATGTTTGCACCCGGCGTAAGCGGTGTCGTGGCCGAATTTGGCACAACAAACACCTTGCTGGAGACTCTGGTCGTGTCGATATACGTGCTGGGTCTGGCACTCGGGCCATTGATTCTTGCACCATTGTCGGAAGTGTACGGTCGTTGGATTTGTTACACGTGCTCTAACATTCTTTACATTGTCTTCACGGTCGCCTGCGCCGTCTCGACCAATATGTCCATGCTCATCGTCTTCCGCTTCCTGGCTGGATGCATGGGCTCTGCTCCGCTGGCCGTCGGAGGCGGAACTATTGCAGACTTGTTCCCCATCAGCCAGCGCGGCAAAGCTCTTTCGTTATACACACTAGGCCCGGTTTGTGGACCAGCAGTTGGTCCGATCGCAGGCGGATTCTTGGCTGAAGCGAAAGGCTGGAGGTGGATCTTCTGGGTCCTTACGATAGCGGTATGTTTCCGCTTCCACGGCGACAAGTTACAATCCAAGTTTGACTGACGGCTTGACCAGAGCGGAGCCATCACGATTGCCCAGATACTGATCTCCCGTGAGACATTTGCAGTCATCATTCTCGAGCGCAAGACAAAGCAGCTGCAGAAAGAGACGGGCAACATGGAGCTCCGATCCAAACTCGACCGCGGTATCACCAGCAGCGAGATCCTCAAACGTGCCATTGTCCGCCCGACCAAGCTCAGCGTTCTCTCACCGATCTGCATTCTGCTGTCGGCTGCGTCTGCCGTAGTTTACGGAATCCTGTACCTTCTGCTGACCACCTTCCCATTGGTCTTCGAAACCACATACGGCTTTTCCTCCGGAATTTCGGGTCTGGCCTACATAGGCCTAGGCGTCGGCAATGTCCTGGGTCTGCTTGCCTTCACCCTGACAAGCGACAAATACATTCAGAAACGGGCCGCTAAGGGCCTGCTGCAGCCCGAAGACCGGCTCCCGCTGCTCCTTGTGTCCACCATCGTCAGTGCCGCCGGCCTGTTCTGGTAAGATACCGATTCCCTTCCATCTGCAACAGCAATCTAACTCGATTTGTAGGTATGGATGGAGTGCCAAGGCCCATACGCACTGGATCGTGCCCATCATTGGCTCCGCCCTCGTCGGCGTAGGCAACATGCTATTCTTCATGCCCGTGATGGGCTACCTGGTCGACACCTTCACGCAATACGCTGCTTCGGCACTGGCCGCCAACACCGTGCTCCGATCCATCGGCGGTGCGCTACTTCCCCTCGCCGGCCCCAGCATGTACGCATCGTTAGGATTTGGCTGGGGGAATTCGGTGCTGGGCTTCTTGGCAGTCGGCTTCACCCCGGCGTTGTTCGTTATGTATAGACATGGGAAGTATATTCGCACTAGATGGCCTATTAACTTGGGTTGAGTAGGGGAAAGCATCGAAGCGGCGGAAGTATTGCGTTGCATTTGCACTAGGTTTAGGGTATATTAGCATTATGCGGGAACATTTGTTTAGTTAGAAGATATAAAGAAATAGGAAGTAACGTCGATTTTCCATAAAGAGCTTTTATAGCTAGCTTACTGATAGACTGAACTGCCTGTGCCCTGGCTAGCCCATCAAACGTGGCTTGGATACTTAGAATAGGCTTCCACACCAATTGACCATTTCCCAATCCTGACAAATCTTCAGGGTATTCGAAGATTCCTTAAATCTGGATTTTGTTATTGTCCCAGGGTCAGTACTCCCATTCCAGAAGTCGCAAGGGTGGTTCGACGAGGTTGCATATCAACACGACAACCACGACCAGGCATGCGCGAGGATATACCAACCATAGTTTTAGCGCATTTTATTTATATTCTCAATCCCGGGCGTGAGCCTTAGAAGAATGAATAAAGTCAAAATTACATGTATCATTAGATTTCCCCTTTTCGGTATTCCTTCCACTTCAAGAACCCTAATTTGGCGTACCAGTCCACCTTATTCGTCCCCGTCAATAAATACTGTTTCAATGCCCCTACCTTTCATATTGTCTATAGCATGGCACAACATCGCTAAATCGACGCCTTTATCCCGGTATGCATCGTCAACACCGACACAGCCTATCAAGATATTTTTGAGGGGGGATGAACTGTCTAATATCCTGGTAGAGATCGGCATTAGTATCATCCGAGCTGTCTAGTCGAAGCCCTCGATGAATAAAGAACTCTTGCGTAGTTGGAAGCAAATCGGTAGGAAATATTGGCCAAAATCGTGGAAAGCAGCTTCCCAAGGTGACATTCTGTAGGCCATGCTGTTCGCGAAAGTATTCACGCGCCTCAGACAAGAGTCTTGACCCGGTTCCCTGTCCTTGTTTTGATGATTCTACAGCGAGCACTGCAATTTGCGCTGAATATACCCCCCTATTGAGAGATTTGTATGCTAGGCAAAGTCCTACAATGATATCACCTTCTCGCGCAAGGAAATGGTGCCCATTCGGCTTGTTTATCACGGCTCGTAGGTTCTATGTAGGTAGAATATAGTCTGGAAGCGCGGAATTTCACACTTTTACTATTCCTTCAATATCATTATCGCCTCCATAAGGAGATATCTGTATATCGTCACCCGACTTCTTCGTACGCTTGATATTGTATTCAACCGGCAAACTTCCCTTTGCAGATGCCTGTCCGAAAATCACTTCAACAGCGGCTGAGAACGCCTCCACGGTGGGCTCGTAAGTAGCGAGATAAGTTTTGATGTCGATGTCATCAAGGAAGTCATACGGATTGCATGTTGCAATAACAATGAGATTGTCTTTGCGCTTGGCAAGCTCGAAGCCAAGATTTAGTTGTTCTTCAGCCTCCCTTGCGTTTCTGGTGGCTAGGACCACCACATCGGCTTCTTTAACAAGTTCCCATTCCTCGTCTGAAAGGGATGTTTCTGAATACTTAATCTCAGTAACTTTCGAACAGTGAGCTTCTAAAACATTGAGAAATGTCTTATGTTTAGGACCACTTTCATCGACTGCCCCGCCTGCTGGAATTCTTCCTCCAGGGGATAGGAAAAGCACATTCGAAGATGCAGAAATTGGCAAGAGATTGGATTCATCTCGAACGACAGTTACCGAATGTGAGTACACATCTTTAGCAAGATCTTGGTGGGCACCATTAAGCCTTGCCAAGTCATCCACTGTTGTCGAAGTCTCCAAAGCACGCTCCCAAGTGACGAACCGCTTCTTCAAAGCAGTGACTCGACGCAGCGAATCGTCAATCTGTGAAGTAGGTAAATCACCCGATTCTACTGCCTCACATACCCTATCAATAGCACGCACTTGCACCTCATAAGTGTGGCATATCATCACACTATCACTACCCGCTTTCAATGACATCAACGCCCCCTCGACAGTCCCATATGTCGCGCGAATACCATCCATCTCAAGACAATCTGTGATAATGACCCCATCATATTTCATATCCTTCCGCAGTATGTTCAATGCATCTGACGACAGTGTCGCTGGTAGCCCTTCCTGCCCGATCTCTGGTAACGCGATATGAGCTGTCATCACCGCCTCGATACCCTCTGCCACAGCGCGCCTAAACGGCACCAACTCACATTTCTCAAGCTCGCTACGAGTCTTGGTGATAACCGGAAGACCGACGTGCGAGTCTACAGCCGTGTCACCATGGCCAGGAAAATGTTTAACGGTTGGAACAACACCTCGCTCTCGAAGCCCCTGGGCCGTGGCACTGGTGATTTTCGCTACAAACTCGGGGTTATCTCCAGGACTGCGCACGCCAATCACAGGGTTTAATGGTTCAGAGTTGATGTCACAGTCAGGCGCGTAGTTCATGTTTATGCCAAAGAAATCTAGTACCTCGCCTGTTGCTTTTCCAACCTCGTATGCATACTTGCTAGATCCGGTGGCGCCTAGAGCCATCTGCCCTGGTTGTTGTGCAGCAATGGGAGGGCATACTCGAGTCACAAGGCCGTTTTCTTGGTCAATGCCGATGAATAGGGGGAATTCATGACCGGCATCTTTTGCTTCTTGCTGAAGGTCTCGCGTCAAAGCCTAGAACATTTTATTGACATTGATGTACGTTTTTTGATGCCGGAAGGGTAGTGAGTACCTTGAGTTGATCGGCGTCTTTGATATTTCGCTTGAATAAAATCACTGCTCCAAGGTCGTAGTCGCGAATCAGGGTTCTAATTCCAGTATCTGGAGTAAGCCCATGAAAGCCGACAGCAAATAACTATATGCATTTCATTAACGTCTTATTCTTCATAGCATCATTTTGTTACTCTTCAACATACCTGTCCGACCTTTTTACGTAGCTCTGCTGACGGGGCCATTGGTCATGGACTCTCACAGTTCTAAACTGCCTCTCTATTGAGAGAAGAACAAGCCTCGATTTGGCTTGATGCTAGTTGGCCACTAATCGACGGCGTTGTGAGAGAGTGGCTCACAAACAGTTGTACGGAGCATGAACATGGATGTGCCTTGTGCCTATGCGGGTAAGTGTCTCTTCATCAACGCAGTGCGTATTTGTAGCCCGACTAAATCTAGTTTAACAATAATCAACCCACGTTCACAAAGACACAAAGTGAACCTTGGGTCTCGATTCAAGATATGCGTCTGTTGCAGAAAGTGAAACAGAACATTAAGTATCATCAATGCGCTTCCCCACTTTACCCCTCAGATAAGTAGTGCATCAATGCAACATAGAATTGAAACTATACGACATTCTGCAGTCTTCAAAAGGGCTTTCCGGACCCTTACATAGTTTCTTGAGTCTGTATTCTATTCATCCTTTCTTCCAGTCCGGAGCAAGTCACTTCATTCGAATATAGCTATATTATGCTCTGCCAACGCAACGAGAGCACGAATGACCGAATGATGAATCAATTGATGAATGCTCCACAATCCAGGCAATCAGAATAAAATTAAAAAAGAATATATTCAAGGACCCATCTATTCGTCATCGCCCATTCTATGAAGAATGTTTTGCGGACCCCAAAAATAACAGAAGGAGAGAGAAGATGCTCGCTTCCTGGGAAAAATGCCCACAACCAACAGGTGACAACAGGCGATAGAGCAGAAGATGATATGGAGAAACTAGCAATCAATGCCAATGCCCATATATAGTAAGAGGGATTTGAAAATGGGAAGAAACATCCAATAAGATTACAAAGGAAAGGAAGCGAAAAAAATGAATATGCGCAATTCCAAGGCTTATCTGGTATCACATAATCCTACTTGACAGAAAGTCATCTGGCATGCAAATCATTGAGACATAAAAAGAATATAATTCCAGCGAAGCAGATGCGTGTGAGATTCTCATAACTAAAGTTCCTCCTCTTCTTCTGCGGGAGGCTGTGTGGTTTGGGGGGTAGACATGTTCAGACTACCGCCAAAGTGACTGCCACTTCCTGCAACAGTGCCAGCTGCAGGCGATTCAGTGTTCGGTGTATCCGATGAACCCAGCACTTCGCCGATGTTGTTGGCAAGGTTGGACCCAAGCCGCTTCCGAAGTCCATCCTCATCCATGGTAGATACACTAGCCCTCGGTTTTTTGAGGGGGCTGCCAACATATTCGCTGTTCAAGGCTTCAGAAAGGCTGCTAATGCCTTCAGCTGCTCCAGAGCTGGCGGTAGCAGCCGGGACATGTGGTGGAGTTGTCGATAATGCATCATTGGATGCAGGAGGAGTGGTCCCTGATGCAGGGGTATTCGAACTAGAGACATTGTCTCCCATCGGCTCAGCTGAATGCTGACGTTTCAACTGTGAATTGTTTTATATATGTTAGAAAGGTATATCTGGTGGCAATTTCATGAAGAGACCTACCTTAATCTTTCGCACGCCTTCAGCCAAGTCACCTTGCCGACGAATGTCATCGGGAGACAGGTGTGTGGTACCATTGGTTTCTTCTTCTTCAGCCTTTGCAGCGATCGCATCTTCGTCGTCTTCGTCGCTGTCCATATCACTTTCGCTTGTCTTCTTTGCCTTTTTCCCCTTCGCCTTATTTGAAAGGTCACCTTCACGATAATTCATGAAACCGACGGCACCACCTGGTTTCAGGGGTGGCAGATTAGCAAAGTCAGTTGACTTTCTCTTCACAGTCGTTTCCTTTTCGGGGGATTTCGACTTGAAAATACCCATCTTTTGTAATTGACCTACATCAGAGTTAGCTTCTAGAGTCCAACATATACTCATTAGGGTTGGGACGTACGTTCACCACGGTACATAAATGTGAATACCGCATAGGGCTTATCAGTAGGGTCAATCCCCGTCACGGTTTGGGTGCTAATTGTCTTTGGGTCTAGTGTTTTGGGTTTCGCAAAACTGGTGGTATGGTCAACATCTGCTGAACCGTTTCCGCCTTGGCCACCGGATTCATCGTCGTCGTCGTGGGCATCAAATTGTGGAGAGTATTCGCCTCTCTTGACTTCACCGGAAGCAATCACTCGGAATAAGGCGACCTTGATTTGACCGGCAGATTCGGGTATAGGATCATCGTCTGAATCAGATGAAAAAGAACCTTCATCTGACAAATTTTCTAGAGGTGATTTCGCATCGTCACCATAGCGCATAATATCCTGACTTCTCTTTGAGGCTGATGCGGAGTCTCCCATGTTCATGTCCCCAGCTTGGCCGGAGCCTTCCTTCAGCCTTCGCTTTTCCATTTTTTGTCTCCGTCGCTCGATCTTGGCTGCTGCATCTTTACCTTCTAGGTCTAACCCATTCAGCCAACGTTCAAGCCCGACTTCTCGGAAAAGAAACTCCCGCTCGGCTAGCCCACCGCCTTCTGAGTCAGGGACGCTTACCCAGCGCGAATTGACCCAGGTCTCTTCGCCCCTGCGTAGTAGCGTTGCGACTTCTTCCTTTTGGCGTCCGTCAAAGTATATATAAGCAGCGACAGTTTCATTCAAAGAGCCCGTTAAGGGTTGATATGGGCCAACCGAGCCTATATACTGTCCACGTTCATCTGTTTTGCCAGGCAATCCACCAACAATCTGAGGCTTTGGGTTCGGGTTTTCTGAGGTGGGTTTGGGAGTTGAGTATGGAACGCTCTGTCCGGGATTTAGTAGTGTGATGGAAACGGCAAAGGTAGATTGTTGTGCTTTTCCCTGGTCATCGAGCTTTGCTCCGGGCACAGGGATAAAGCAGGCGATGCGGGATTGGCGAGATTGGCGTTGCACGGAAAATTCGGACAGGGGGCCGTCCGGGGTATGGATACTCACTGCCAGCCCTTTAAAGCAAGGCATGGCGGTGGTTTCGATTGTTTTGCAGCTCAGTGATTGACAAAAGTTTCGAGGCCGAGAGTGCGGGTGGAAATAATGCAGCCGTACACGGAGGGATAAGGACCTATTATGCTTGAGATATGTGGATACACTAGATCGAACACGGGTCGCCAATAAGCACAGGAATATCAATAATCCAGCAATGGAAAATCCGAAAAGTGGTTATGGTGAGGAGACAAGCCGATCCGATAGAGCGGCAATGCAGCAAAATAGTTGGTAGCTGATAAACAAGACCTAGCAAGCTTTGCAAGGTGACCTCCTGATGCACGGTATATATTTATCAGTATCAGGCGTCTTCTGATTGAGTATTCCAGGGAACTAACAGAGAAACATGCACCCAGTGAACGTCACTGGCCCGCGGTCATGCCTCCATCGAGTGGGGTGGCTGAAGCGCCGATAACTATGCAAACGACGAGGAGCAGACCGTAGAGATGGTAAACCGTCGGGGTACGCTGTTTCAACTAGGCAGACAAAGGATGCAGTTCCTGCAGTCTTCAAAAATGCAAAAGGCCGTGGCCAAAGGGTTCCTGGGCAGAGAGCGACGATAAAATCTGGAGCAGACGCAGCTTTGGAGTTATTGTTGACTTTCCGGGGTTGTGTTGGCTGAAGGCGGTCAATGGTCAGGCCGTCAACAGCCCGGGCCACGTGATGTACCTTACCGCACATCATTATCCTTCCATTACTGCATGACACTGGCACTGGCCATTGTCTCCACTGATGATGCCTATGCAAAGTATCTAATTACTAAGTGAGCCTATATCCAATACTAAGAGTATCGAGGTCACTTAATCAATTTTTTAGGGTTATAACTTGTCGTAGCTAATGGTCACACTTGGGTAAACCCTAAGCCGTAACCCTAACCCTGATTTTAGAATATCCTCCACAGAGAAATTCGGCTGGGTTAATGAAAGCTCTATCACTACTGTGACCATACTTACTGAAACGTCTTGAGGCAGACTAAGTTGACTTAAATACAGGAACTAAGTGCCCTGAGACCCTGGGTGAAGGCGGCCTACAGTGGTTTGGCTTTTACCCGCCATCTCATCTGAATACATGCAAATCAATTCAAGCGCCGACTGTTTTTGCTCTGCTGATGAGATTTATCTATCACTGCAAGAGGTATTCAATGCGCTAAGCTTGTGGACTTTCGATATGAATGCAGGGAGCTTTGTATATGATTGGCAACTTGCCCAGACATTCGCTCCTTGTCACAGCCTATCACCCCTGAGGATGCTCAATGTCGAGAAAGTTACTAATGAAACCCCTTGGGCTGACTCGACGTCACCATATCAACTAAGTCTTGTGTTGACGAACTTTCTAAGGCATAATCCGTAACCAGAATGTTCAACCCCCTCCGCTTGCATTTCGCCATATCGTTGTTTGCTGATGGCCTGCGCCAGTGAATATCTCGATTCGGGCTGCCTGAAAAGCCACCACCGCTGTCGGCCTCGGATTCAGCTCGCGGGAAGAAGTACAAGACAAACAGGCGCATGCTGGGCATCGACGCCACCAGGATGCTAGCCGTGATCTCGATAGTGCTCCACCAACCGAGAGCGATGACGGAGTCCACGCGCATAAGGTTTGTCGCTGTAGAGGCGTTGCGGAGGTTGGGCATGCGGACAGTGGAGGCAATAATGACACTGGGTAGCAGGTTAGAACGTGATCCAGTCACAGAGATCTCCATACGTACAAGATTCCGCCCAGAAACATCAAACTGGCCCGCAGCTTCTTGCTAAAGCTCATACGCAAGTGCCGCAATTGCCAGAGTGGTAGGAGTATGATTCCCAGATCCAAAGCGATATTCAGGCTGGCAGCCACATACCACATGAGGTCGACATTGATCTGGCGGCCGATGAATTGCCCGTCCCAAGCCGTCCACGCGCCGCTGAGTGGGATATGTGACAGTAGAAGAGCCACAACGAAGGACACATTATAGCAGGCTATGACGACGATAAAGGCATACAAGGTGACGATTATGTGGGGGAATAGTCGAAGATAGAATAGAAGTATGGATATTTTCGTCAAGGAGATGGCAGTAAGATACCCGAGGTCTACGACGAAAAACAGCTGTAGAGCCAAGACATCGGATGAGCACCTATGCATAAGTGGAAAGGATGGATTCGAAGAGGAAACTGCTACTAACCTTCATGTTGAAGTAGGTATCCTCCAGAGGAATATTCCATATATTTCGACCCACTCCGGTCTTGTACACTGTGTGCTCGTATCAACGGCTCTGTCTACTTTGGGTATCTCCTTGAACGACGCGAGCACTTACTTTCAACCGCAATGGTGACATGGCTCACAACCACCAACTGTAAATGCAAATCCAGTTACCTTCTCTGAGGATTACGTATGACTGAATCGGAAGCTTACCCATGAGACTATGATCAGATAATCCTCGGCTGTTAACCGGCAACGCCGCAAAAAGGATGTGGCTATTCTCATCCCCAGAATCAAAGTCGCAATAGCGCCGCATATCGGCGCAATGATGAGCAATATCTTTCCATCATCGGGGTCTGATAGATGACACCGCGCATTGGCGGTAACATTTTTGGCAGCCAAGCTTTCCAACACAGAACATTCTGTCTCAATGCATGGATAGAGAACGGCGAGAAACTGGCTCGAGCAGCTGCAGGTGATATTACCTGAAGAGCAATTGAACTGTGATGCTGTTGTGACTGTGCAGTTTTCCTAGATCGCGGTGAGTGACAGCCCCACGGTTCTCCAAGCTGGGATAGATTACATACCGCACATTGCGGATATTGAGGATATGGAGGCTGCTGTTGAGCAACGCCAAGAACACCCGCGATCAATATTCCTGCGAAAATTGCTAGACGCTTCATTGCTGAAGGGGTCTCCTTGGGGTAATGAATACTCGCTCGTCATTCATTTGCCGGCGCATAGAGTAGCACGATCCCCCCACAAGTACTGGAAGCGCTGGATAGCGACAGATTACTGACGTGAGGTGCTGGATGAGGTTAACTAATTAATACATTAGGGCCTCAAGGTTCTGACGCGGTGCACATTGGAGATTTGTTTGAAACCCGAATATTATTCAGCTTTCCAACTTATCAATGCTCGGCCAGCAAGTTGAATTCGTTACCATGTGCTCGGACGCAGTAGCGCGAAACTGTGCGCCCGTATTGAAGCTATTTTCGCGGAATGTTGTACTCGGACCGACTACATGGTAACTAGTAGAAAAAGGGGCAACCCTAAGTCGATACAATGAATCCTTCCTACAAAGTTGACGGACCGTCATTGGCTATATAGGGGTGCCGTCGTCGTTCTCCACTGGGGTCCAAAGAATTAACAACTCTTTTCATGATCACTCCCCTGCCTTCGTATTCTACCGTCATAATAATCGATCCAGCAGGATCTCATAAACTTCAATTTTCAGTTGGGTGGGTAGGCGCTGCCTAGCGGACAGTCCGTCCGATGATCCCACGCTTAGCCTAGCCAAAACTGGAACCCGACTTTAACTTTCGTACACTAAGAGCGCATTATCTATAATATAAATATTAACTTATATGATTCTGAAATACTAGAAATGATTCCTTAACAGACATGCATCTCAAATCCCTTAATAACAATTTTATCCTTTATCATGTTCATATTTAACAAACTTGCCCTTGCCCTATCTCGCTCGCCCCCCTGCTTTCACTTTTATCTTTCCTTCTGCTGAGGATCAGGATCACGATTGCGCCGTTTCTTGACGACTCTCATTCTCTGCTGGATTGCCATTACATGGCCATTACCATAACAATTGCAATTACGCTCTAGCAGACAAAAGAGGCAAGCTTATAGAGTGGCCTAAGAAGTATTAAAATGCCCTACTAGTCATTAACTCACAGAATATATCGGCTCAAGATAATTGTAAGTCAAGATAGAATATCAGCCCAATAAAAAGCAACTTCTTCTACTTCCAAGGCTTTTTTCTTCTCGCTTAGTCCCCTGGCTATACGTACAGAATCATAATTTTCAGCTTTACTACGACGAGTTTTGATATGCATAAAATAACGGAGCAGAATAGATAACGAATTTGGATATGAATATCACGCAATTGGATTTGCAATCGGACCAGCCAACAACTCGTCCAAAACAGACACATCTTCCAAGTCCTCAATACCCAACACCAACTTCTCAATCTTATCCCTTCGCTTTTCCTCAATAATCCCCTGTGTCAAACGCCGCCACTTGTCAAGAATCTCCTCGTTTGTCAACCCTGGGTAGACACTTCTTGGGCCTTCCAATGTCTGTGTTAGCACCGTCCCGTCCTTCAAGATGATCGTGACACGCTGTCCATATTTCCCCCCTACCTCTGGGTCATGCACACATTGAGTCTTATGAATCAATTCCCAGATAATATCTCTATCGAGCTTATCGTGACGGAACTGGTTGGCTAAAACCTGGCCATCAACGAGCTGGGTAGCCGTTGTGTACATTGCACTCATCTGCGCCCCGGTCGTTGACACAGGCCGCTTGATGTCAAACCCGCCGTGTTTCCATTCAGCTTCGCCCATATCAAGCTTGATACTGGCAATTTCCCCTAGATTGGATAATTGCTCGGGGTATTTATTTTGTAATGCTTGCACGCAATCAATTGTACAATGCGTACCAGCCATTGAAGCATGAAGTTTGACGCCAATCATGCGCAACTGCCATGTCTGTCCCAGGTCTTTTGAAACTTCCTCAGTCAAGTACCGAGGCTCCTTACCCGAACCTTCTCCAAACATGGCAAGGAAGCCGCCATACGGCTCCTCATACACGTTCTTGATTCCAGTATACCCCTGTCTAGCCAACAACGCCCCCAAAAGACCATTCCTGGCCGCAAAGCCATGCTGCATGCGTTTCGCGTCACTCCCAAACTGCGCCGCCATAAGCCCTCCAGCCTGAGTGCAGGCTATGCCCAGTGCGTCCTCGATAGATGCGGCGGGGAGACTGAGAAGCTTGCTGACGGCTGCGGCAGAAGCTGATGGGCCAAATACAGCGCCAGAATGCCAGCCACGTGTAAGCATTTCTTTCCCATACAAGGCATGGCCAACTCTAGGCCCTGTTTCGTAGCCGGCAATGACGGAAAGTAGAAAATTTTTGCCATTTGATTTGGTGGAATGCTTAGCATGTTCGTTACTGGCTGCTGCAAAGAGGGCTGGGAGAATGAGGGAGTTCGAATGAAGAGGGGCTGCTAGATGCCAATCATCGAGCTCGAAGCCCTGGATTGCTGTACTATTCAACAGTGCAGCAGGTAGAGGGCCGATTTTCTGTACCATATTGTTTAGCTTTGTCTGCTTGCAATAGCTCAGGTTCCGAGATAAATGAAGGAGCGTACTTTGTCATAGCCCCAAACACTGCAGTTTCCAGGAGACTCCATATCAAAGATGGCCAGCGCTGCCGTCTGTGTCCAGGGAAGGTGAGAGCCTATAATTGCACAAGCAAGACCGTCAAGAATAAGGTATTTTGCTCTGGTGCGAATGTCCTCAGGGACATCGTCCATTGAGACATTTTGAATCCATTCACATAATTGCTTTGTGACCCCAGAGCTGTTGGCCTCAGAACCATGAGCCATGATGGAGTATCTTGGTGCACTATGCTTCTATCCAGTCAATTAAAGATCTGAAACTGACTGTTAAATATAGCTTTGCCCCTCCTTCTCGAATAGCCTGATCGGCCCTTATATATCTGGCCGTAAGATGCACCCTGCCGTGTCCGGCCCGGTGTTCATGCCGCCACGCCGTGGCAGCATGTATGACCGGCCCAGAAATCGGCATTGTTATTGCTTTAATTCATCTTGCACAGGAACCAATAGTGACCGGTTCATAGGATACGTACTCTTGTAGTTGTAATTGCATATAGGGAAGGCCGTCATAATATCACAATTGATATTAATACATGGCCCAAGCTTATCGGCATGGCTCAATTCCGCGTGTATCATTATCATTTTAGTGGCGAAAAAGCTCTGCGAGAGTGAAATAGACTTCCTCAAGAGGCAACAGGCATAATACACGCAGACCCAGAAGAAAAAGAAAGCAGAATGAGTAGCTCTTGAGATGTTGAAGGTGAACAAATTGGCGCGACTGCCGTCTCGGCTGTATCGCGCGCCCCGATGCTTCCTTCCTTTCTCCGCGTCGCCACCCATCAGCCCTGGCAAACGCGCTCTTCCTCACATCCCATCCACCATCGCATCGCGGCCAATATCTGGTACTGCGACATCTGAAGACATGTCTTTGACACGATCCTCAGCCCCCCTGGTGTGGATTGACTGCGAGGTCTGTTGCTGCAGAGTTCCCCGCATCGCGCATCGTGAAATTTCTCGATCAAGAACCTAGCTAACCAGACCAATTGACTGTTTAGATGACAGGCCTCGATCCCGAAAACGATCGTATCATCCAAATATGCTGTTTTATTACAGACGCACAACTTCTACTCCTAGAACCGAATGGCTTCGAGAGGATCATCCACCAGCCCAAGTCAACCCTGGACGCGATGTCGCAATGGTGCGTAGACACACATGGAAAATCCGGGCTGACCGATGCTGTGCTTGCCTCGAATACAGACGCCGCCACAGCAGCAGGAGAGTTATTGGCATACATCAAGCAACACGTGCCGGAGCAACGTACTGCGTTACTGGCTGGTAATAGCATCCATGCAGACCGAGCGTTTCTCGCCAAGGGCCCGTATGCCCAGGTACTTGAATGGCTTCATTACCGCCTGCTAGATGTCAGTTCCCTTAAAGAGGCGGCGCGACGATGGGGCAGTGAGGAATTACTGCGCGGCGCGCCACCAAAGCGAGAGCTACACTTGGCAAAAGACGATATCTTGGAAAGCATTGCGGAAATGAAGTACTACCGCGAACAACTTTTCGACGGGCGATGACAAAGATATTTGGTCAATTAAACACCAAATTCAGACGTCTCTCTTGGAATGCGATTATCTACGGAGGTAAAAACAGACATCACACGAAAGAGCCGCCTCGACATGCAATCATGCAATCACAGCCGATTAGGCATGGCCTAGAATTGCAGGCCTCAAGACAGGCGTTTCCAGCGCGGATATTCTCCCGACGATACTTGCAGTCATGCAATCGATGTAGATGCAGTCTATATCGGGACAACAAATACATGTATCTTCTGCTAGCTACACGTATATTTTATAATGTAAATATATTTAAGTGTATAAGTGTCATCTGTAGGTGTCTTGGATGCCCCGCAGCGGCAGGAGCTATGATAGTATGACGCGAATGCCCCTCCTTGCTGCCGCCACGGGTCAACTGTTCCTCTTTAACTTAAACCTGCCATCTCGCCCTTGGGTGAACTGTCGGCGAGAGTCTCTTTGCTTTCACTTCATCCACCAATTCTCTTCTCTGCACTTCTTGCCCCCGCTGATTGCTGATTGCTGATTGATTCGCTCTTCTGAGAACCTCCAGCATGTCGGTCCAGACAGTGTCGATTACTCCTTTCCAGGACCAGAAGCCCGGAACGTAGGTTCTATCTGAAACGATTCCTAATGCTTCAGTCATTAGTACATATGTAAACTGACTTGTTCTAGTTCTGGCCTCCGTAAAAAAGTGGTCGTCTTCCAGCAACCCAACTACTCCGAATCCTTCGTGACCAGCATTCTCCTCTCCATCCCCGAGGGCGCCGAGGGTGCTTTCCTCGTCATTGGCGGTGATGGTCGCTACCACAACCCGGAAGTGATCCAGACAATTGCAAAAATCAGCGTTGCGTATGGTGTGAAGAAGCTGTTGGTGGGACAAAATGGTATTTTGAGCACACCAGCTGCGAGTCATCTTATTCGCAAGCGACAAGCAACTGGTGGTATTCTGTTGACTGCCAGTCACAACCCTGGTGGTAAGCTCCTCTATAAACTATCAATTGCAATAGAGCTGGCGTTGATATCTGTGTAGGGCCTACTGAGGATTTCGGCATCAAGTACAACCTTGCGAACGGTGCTCCGGCTCCCGAGTCTGTCACCAATAAGATCTACGAAACCTCAAAATCTTTGACTTCCTACAAAATTACTCAGTTGCCAGACGTGGATATCACACAGATTGGAACCCGTAAATATGGTGATCTAGAAGTCGAAATTGTTGACTCAGTGACCGATTACGTCGATTTCTTGAAGGAAATATTTGACTTCGACCTTATCCGCAATTTCTTGAAAACTCACCCAGACTTCAAAGTCTTGTTCGATTCCATGAACGGTGTTACTGGACCTTATGGTGTCCGCATTTTCCAAGATGAGCTGGGACTTCCGGCTTCTAGCACCCAGAACTCCGTCCCCAAGTCGGACTTTGGTGGTGGTCATCCGGATCCCAACCTGGTGTATGCGCATGAGCTGGTCGAAGCTGTGGACAAGAATGGCATCCAATTTGGTGCTGCTAGTGACGGTGATGGAGACCGTAACATGATATACGGAGCTAAGACTTTCGTGTCTCCTGGTGACAGCCTTGCCATCATTGCGCACCATGCGAAACTCATACCCTATTTCCGCAATCAGGGTGTTTATGGTTTGGCTCGTTCGATGCCTACCTCGGGTGCCGTAGACCTGGTTGCCAAGGCTCAGGGTCTGCAGTCCTATGAAGTGCCCACTGGATGGAAATTCTTCTGTGCTCTCTTCGACAATAAGAAGATTTCTATCTGTGGTGAGGAGAGTTTCGGAACTGGAAGCAACCATATCCGCGAGAAGGATGGTGTTTGGGCTGTTGTAGCATGGCTGAACATCATTGCTGGTGTTGCCAAGGAGAAGCCCAATGAGACGCCTAGCATTGCCTCTATTCAGAACGAGTTCTGGCAGACTTATGGCCGTACTTTCTTTACTCGCTACGACTACGAACAAGTTGACAGCACTGCAGCGGGTAAGGTGATAGCCCTCTTGACTGAGTTGATCAACAATAAGGATTCTTTCGTTGGCTCTTCGGTTGCTGGTCGCAAGGTTTCTGACGCTGGTAACTTTTCGTATACCGACCTTGACGGTAGCGTCAGCAAGAACCAGGGTCTGTACGTCAAGTTCGATGATGGCAGCCGCATTGTGGTTCGCCTGTCTGGTACTGGCAGCAGCGGCGCCACAATCCGCCTGTACATCGAGAAGCACGAAAATGATGCCACCAAGTACGCTTTGGACGCGCAAGATTATCTCAAGGACAACGTCAAGCTAGCTTTGGACCTGCTCAAAATGAAAGAGTACATCGGCCGGGAAGAACCTGATGTCAAGACCTAAGTCATATCTAAGGATGACTTGAGTTCATTATCAACATTTACGATATGGAGGAGCACCACGCACAGAGATAGATAGGGTATAATAGCGTATAATTCAATGGATTTTTAGTGTAGCGACGATGATGGACATGGAACGAATCAAATAGTATGCAATGAAGTCTATATATGTTTATGAAATTCAAAAACAGCCATGGGAATCGCATTTAATACATGTAACTAACTGTATCACTCATCCCTTTGGAAATTAAACTGCAATATGAGACTTCATCTTCTCATCCCACCACTGCTGCCACTTGATCACCTTCTCCTCCCTCCGTGCCTCTTCCGCTGCAAACACAAGCGCATGGCTTCTAACAGCCTCTTCCAGGGTACACCCAATAAAGTGATTTTGTGCATCGCGAACATCCCACCCTTCATTCTCAACTGCATCAATCGCGCCAACATACATACGCGCCAAACCCCAGTCTCCTCCTCCATGTCCAATCTCCTCCCTAGGATTCGCCGCCTTGGGGATCTCGATTGTTGTAAACTCCTGCGTCGCGAACGAGAAGATCTTGATCGTGCGACTATCATACTCAATCTCCCCCTCTGTACCATACACCCACCCACGTCGCTCGCACTGTCTCTCCGTCGGCGAAATCATATGCAGCGAGGCTGTCTTGGCGATTCGAGAGGGGAAATCCTTCGTCGCTTCGTTCTCGTCATCATCCCACGTGATCGTGACGAACTGGTCATCGCAGACATTATTGTCAGACTCCCACACGCAACGGCCGAACCACGGCCGCGACGCGATCTTTTCGTCCGGGGTTGATTTCTTGTCGTAATCCTCGGAAAGTTTTTCCATCAGCTGCTTTTCGGCCGCCGCCATACCGGATGTCTTGAATGTGTCTTCGATGTCGGGGCAGACTATGTCGACGGGCCATTCGGTGTCGCCTTTGGCGAGCTGTCTGTCTCTGTAGATGCGGACAGCGCTGTAGTTGCATTTGCGCTCGATGGGGCATGTCACACAGTTCGTCGCGGAGCCGGCTTCCTTTGGTTTCCGCTTACCCCTGAACTGAGTCAGAGACCCAAACGACGAGATTGTGCGTGGAGCATGCGCGGGTGTATCTCGAGGTGCGCCTGGTGGCGGTGATGAAAGCAGCCAGATGAGAAAGTCAACGTCGTGGCTGCACTTGGTCAGCAATGACCCGACACCCTCGGCAGTCTCCCGTCGCCAGTTCCCTCGTACATAGCTGTGGGAAAAGTGCCAGTACCCGACGGGCTCTGTATGCTCGATAGACACAATATCGCCAATGACACGATCTGTGAGCAGAAGGCGACGCAGCCGCATATTGTGCGGGCTATAGCGCATCACATGGCCGATTGAGAAGACTTTTGACGGAGCCACATGCTCCTGGCCATGCGGCACAAAGGCGCGATAGATGGCAAGACAGTCCTTCATGGATGTCGCGAGGGGTTTCTCGCAAAGCACGTGCAGGTTCAACGGCGCAATCGCACACATCACCTCAACGTGCATCTCATCCAACACGCACACAAAAACACCGTCAACACCATCCGGCACATTTGCAACTCCTTGTGCAATCTTCTGTCGTCGCTCCTGTTCCCATTTCAGCCAGTCCTTCCAGTCAGAGAACTCCTGGCCCTCGGTTGGCCGACCGCCCGCGCCCCAGATAAACGACTCGCCGAATTCCTGGCGGTTGTAGGGGCGAGGCTCGGCGACAGCGTGGATTACAGCGGAGGTAGACTCTGTGACGGCTTCGGAGTATCTGTGCCCACGGGATCCGGCGCCGATGACGAGGAATTTGAGCTTTTTGGTGCCCCTGACGGCGGTCTTGCCGGCTGGTGTGGTTGCTGTGGTTGCAGATGGCTGATGATCGGCCATGTTTGCGATGCCAACTTGATACGGAGGTTATCGTGAAGGCAAGAGATGAAGAGTGTCGGAATCAACACAGTCACTCCGTGGGTTGTTGACTATCGATAAGCATCCCCGCATTCCACGCTGTACGCGGGTCGTCATTCCCTTTGCGCCTGCCCTGATTGGCCACTGGGTCGGCCTTGCATTGCCGGCTTCACCGCTTTCTCCGGCTTATCTTAACAACAACAGATGATTAATATATAACTCGATGGCTTGATTGCTATGAAATTATCCTAGTACTGTAGACGACAATTGTCTAAACTACTCCTCATTCAGGCTGCTGTACCGGTTACCCAGTCCGCAAAATGCTTTATGCAAGTCCTCTTCTTCTCTTGGACGGTCTGCACCAGTACAGGTCATCCCAGGCACGTCTTCCAAAGCCCAAGCAATTCGCTCAGCTCCAGCTCGAGCTCCTTCAAGATTTGGCGCTGCAGGGCCTAGGCGGAGCGAAGCTAGCCGCCCGGTGACAAACAAAGGAACACTAGCTTTCCACATGAGATCGTCTGTCAGGCAGGGCAATCCATTCATGGTCTCAATGGGATAGTCCCGGTTCATGGACTGCAGCAGAGGCATCTGGGTTACGTCAGTCTGCATCCCTGTTGCGAAGCAGATGTAGTCGATGCATAGCGGCAATTCCGGAATAGGCGGATCAGTTGAGAGCCGCCAGGTCTGGGAGATGGGGTCGAAGTGTTTTTCTCGGATGACCGTATTTGTGTGGATTGATAAACGGCCATGTGCGATGTGTTGTTTGAGGAGTTTATAATACCGAGGCGTGATACTCCCGCCATTCCGTGCGGATTGAAGCATTTCGAACCGTTCTGGATGTAAATCAACATCTATATTTGGTGGGCAGGCTAGTGTTGTCTTACCCCTGTCATCATCTGCTGACCAAAATACAGCCTTGTCATAGTTCTTAAATTTTCCCACCCAATTGAGACCGACATCGAAATGCTTGATTTTCAACTCACTTCTCATGATATGCCATACTTTAGTCACCCCTTTGCGGATTGCAACGTGAGATATTTGCGCCGAAGTCAGGCCACCGCCAACAACCACCACATTTGTCACCTCGCGATACTCGATTTTCTTCGCCAACAGCGGACTCGGGAACTTCATTCCAATTTCAGAACTGTGGCATGCACCCCTCTGTTCCTCTGGGGACAGCTCCCAAGGCATCATCTTTGTATGGCCAGGACCAATCGCTAGCACTACTGCTCTACTATGCAGTGATCCGCAGCAAGTCGATACAGTGAACAGCTTCGTGTTCTCTTTGGACCCTTCTATCTCTGCAAACTTTATATCATGCACGTCTGACTGCCGAATCTGATCCACCCCGTCCAGCCCGTATCGTGTGATAATAGACGCGCAGTAATCAGCAAATAGCCGGGTACCCGGAGTGAAGTAATCTTTGCGATCTCGTTCATTGATTTCGGCTTCATGCGGGAACCTGCATCTCAACCCTCTTGTTAGAATAAACTCACATCTTCCCTTTTCTTCTCGTCTTCATTCTAGATAATAACACGAACTGGGACTGATTTCTCATCTTCTTCCTCTTATGCTTGCTAAGCTCATGCCCAACACACCCCGAAAGCTCAAAAAGCTCCTTCTCCCTGCCCGTCTCCCGCGTATACGCCAATAGCCCATCACGGTCACCCGGGTCGAAATGGAAGAACATCGGGCTACGCAGATGATCGATTTCGAGGGCCAGGAACGCCCGATTCCATCGTTCCATCCAGCGAGACCCGGAGCTATCCAGGACGAGAGTCGAATACTTGCTGTTGCCGCGAACACAACAAGACTCTGGTCTGCATATCTGCAGATTTGTTGGCACCTCCGCATGCTCATTAGCCCCGGCATACCGGTCTGCGCGGACACCCTTGTTCTTGCGGCGCTGCGCACGTACTAAGGACATTTTCCCGCGGTGTTTCTTGATCCAGTGATACCGCTGGTGTTCTTCGTCGGTGAACATAGCCGAGGGTGTCTCTTCGCGTAGACGGGCTGCGACGCCGAGACCACATGGTCCAGCGCCGATGATGATTACGTCGTAGACCTCGTTTACTGTTTCTGCCATGTCGGATTTCGGAGAATGGTAATAAATGAAATTGGTTACGTAGGTAGACGTGAGTTCAAGTATTTAAATGGTGTATAGGTATAGGTAGAGTCAGGAATGTGGTTGTGGTATCATCCCCAGGGTCCTCAGGATATGGGGACCTCATGGTTGACCTTCTTTGCTGCTTTGGTAAGACGAGGTGAGTACCTCGGGAGCTCACCACACCAGCATAGGGGAGTACTTAGGTAACAACGACAAAGATAGTATTCGTTTGACTTTCATAAATTAAAAGTCATAACTTTCAGTTGCGAAGTTGTATTGCGAATGTAAATATTTGACACTAGCCTAAGTTGTCGAGTAAGCATGGAAATGCCTGATTTGGAAAGGATAACCCTAATTGACGGGAGACCTTTCACCAAACTACATTCTAGAAACAAATCACGATAAAACATACCTTTGGATCCTTATCAGATATGACAACTCGATTACTAGCTTTTATTTACATATGTAGTTGCATTTTAATTCAGTCTTCGGCTTCTATCCAACCCTAACACTATGACAGCTCTGCCGGGCTGCTCAGAGCTTGAAATATGTACATGAAAAGCTGTTCCACATATCCAGCGACGTGGTGAAAGTACCAGATATTAACGAAATCATCATATGTACATCGGAAGTGAACAAAGCCAAAATCAAGACAGCTGCTTGCTTAATAAACCAAACTTTGAAATGACAGGTACTTTCCCAAGGGCAGGCATCTTCTATGAAACAAATGACAAGCGAAAAAAGTTAAGTGCTGGGTCCACCAACAGTGATGGCGAGCACCGAAGGGTTCTTGGAGGAGACCTCACCAGAAGCGTTCTCGTTGTTATCCGGGTTGATATCATCGTAAGAAAAGGCGTAGCCCTTCCCGTCAACCTCGTACTTGTGAACAATCTCCGAGTACCAGTTAGCAACCTTCGTGGTGTAGTAGGACTGCGCGCCGAGAGAGGGCTGCACATCACCGCCGTCCAGCAAATAGGTACCACGGTTAAAGGCAGCACAGAGACGTGGCACTACGGCTTTGCGGACTGCGTTGTCAGTGGCTGGCTCCACGTTGAGCGGGCCGCTAGCACAGCCGAAGATATCGGCGCTGGCGGGCTTGGTGTAGTTCTTGTTGTCGCCACCGCAGAGAAGCGTGTCGCCGGAGACGTTGCAGGTGACATTTCCGGGAGTGTTCTGGGTGTTGACGGTGAGAGAGGTGCTGCTGTATTTCTCCCACACCTGGTTGACGTAGTCATCAAAGTAGTTCGAGAGGCCGAAACTGGAGTTTTCGGCGACCATGGAGTTCGGGGAAAGAACGCGGATGACGGTGCCGTTCAAGGTCTGGCAGAGCTGGTCCCAGGGCTTGCCGTCGACGGAGGTTTGGTTCCTGAGATCGTTGCAGATCTTAGGCACGGCGTCAGCAGGGAGGCCGAGGGCGGTTTGGACTGCACCGGTGGAGTTGGTGAGGGACAGGCCGAGAGGCAGACCGACAAAGTCGACGTAGCTGACGTTAGCATAGACGCCGGAGTCAGCTGCGTAGTTGAATTCAACGAATCCCCAGTTGACGCCAGCACTAGGGTCGCTTGGGTTAGTCTCAGACGGTTGGGTGACTTGAGGGGCGCCGTTGGCGTCGAGGTTAGTAAAGAATTGGAGGTTTCCAACAGCGAACCAAACACGAGCAGACTTGATATAGCCGGGAATAGTGATGTCGGTGGTTTGGCCCTTGGGGTTCAAAGGAATGGCAATGTTGGCGGTGATGGGCTGAGGAGTAGTGCTTCCAGCGCCATCTGGGTAGTACCAGGTGCCATCTGCCTGGAGAATCATAGGGGTCAAGGTGCTGCTGTCGCTTGATTCGGAGCCAGTAATATAGCAGTTCACATTGTTTCCGATGTTGTTGGTTACGGTGATTTTGAGGGGGGGGCCGGTGCCGTTGCCATCATTTGAAGCGTGCTGGATGGCACCAGCGGTTCCATTGATAGTATCCTTGAAGTTTATGATTAGATCTTTAGCAGTTCCGGGGTGCAGCTCTGTAGGACGAGCAACGGCGTGCTGAACAGCGCTCAGGGCGGCAGTAAGGGCCAGAGCCCATTTGGTGACACCAAACATTTTGTATATTGGTGTATATGTGTATATAAAGACAATAAGGGGGCTTTGAAATTGGTGTATGAAGGAGAGACAAGAGTGTATCTAACACCCGTAGGAAAGGAATGAACTGTGTCCAAGTGTACACACAAAGAAGAAAATGACCGTGCAGAAAGAAGATGAAGTGATAGAAGACCTGACACAAGGTCAGGCCAGTCTTATTTATTCTGTCATCCACATCTCCCCTCCACCCGTCCTGCCGAGAGGACTATAATAATCTCATAACGGTCGATCATGGTCTTAGAAATGGCAGTTTCTATCTTTGATTCGATCCATGGGGCCGGGAGTCACGCTCAGGAGCCCTGGCAGTATCATGATGTGCTAGGGTCTAAAAGCATGAGGTAGCAATCCGTGTGGACCAGACATGGGGAACAGGAACTAGAATTGGTGTTAAAGGTTAGACGGCTGAAACCCCTTATACAAATCTATAAGAGGTTGTAAAGTGTAGACTCGGTAATGGCGCGGCCCGGGTGCAGTGTTCCGTTTTGGGTGTCATCATTGTTGAGCACGGCCTCAAAGTATCAGCGAGGCGTATTTATTGTTGAATAGGCGCGATCTGTCAGATAAGCCGACGATCTTAGCGCCAATGTCAGCACTCAGCAAAGACCTCAAAAATGTATTGCTAATTTTCATTCAATAAGTCTTCATTCAAGGCCGTAAGTTGGCACACTACTTACTGAAAAGATAGCCATTTCAAAGAAATACATCATTAACAACCTGCGTCTGTAGGATTTAGTTAGAGGCTCACATATGACTATCACTGTTCTCCATTTCTGCTACGCCATGACCAACGGCCCCATGACGGAAACAACGAAATTAGAGGCAATCACTCAGTCACAATGGAGCTATATTCTGATACTACATTAAAGCCGTCCACACTCCAAGGTCCCCGGAGCATTTACGGCCGATACACTATGGAAACACAATTACATACGTGCATGATCCATACATAGTGGCTAAACTTCTCGTTGAGCCCTACATGGTTTAAGGTTTGCCATGGATTCTGTGGCTTTTGTGGCTTGCGGAGAGATCTCAACAGATCTCACATTTACTTCTTGTTCGTGGCTTGAAAGCTTCCATATGGCTTCCCAAGGGTATGAGCAAGACCTGAATACGACATACTTATTATCCACACCGTAGCAAGGACAGTCATGATAGCAGTGTTGGTAAATGGTATATAGGTACTATGTGATCGCATGCAACCCACGCCTGGAGTAGTGCAAAATTCAGGCTAACGGCAGATCTCATAACCTGTGTATCCTTGGTGACATACTAGGGCCGTTGCATGCATCGAGACTCAAGTAACTATCTCAATCATCACAGACTAAAAACAATTGGATTGTGACAAAACACTGACAGTCAAACACACAACCACGAGCTTCGATATGAATTAAATATGTTACTTCTTCATTAACTAATAGCGTTATTCTGTAATCCCTTGATATTTTGTTTAGCTGTATCTATAACAAGATGTTGGTTGAATCTATCCTGATTGGCTAGCGAGATATACTCCTAACGCAAGGCTAGTCAGGCACTGCCGCCAGGGACCACCGCTGATTGGCCAGGGCATATCCAAAACCTGGCCGTGACTGAGGCCTTCCCCTAACAATAGGATCTCGGCGTGGCATTACTAGCAGTGTCAATGTGACCTCGCCGTGCGACCCAAGCAATCATCTTTACTAAAGTTTTCTGTTAGAGACCAGAAGTTCTCCGTAGAGAAGAATATTAATATATATTGATCAGCGCATCTGGATTCTGCGATCGGCAATCGAATATGTACTGACTACATTAGTCTTAGAGTTGCCTTAAACAATGTTCTAGCGAGCGCCTTTCCGGACTCTAAATACGCCAATGGCTTAAAAGTCAACAACAGGCCATAGACAACGATGCAATTCTCGATTAGATTATGACTGACGTGTATATCTCCACTACAGCAAACTACGAAATATGTTGATAAGGAGTATATATCCTGTAACCCAGCCAAGCATGCTAGCCATACTTATCCAGGAATTAGTACATGTATGGACCACAGACAACAGCATTTGAAAAAGGCATATTTTATCGATTTAATCTTTTTCTCTCCGAAACCTATATGCTGAATGGCGTAGACTGCAGTGCAATCAGTTTGACGGGAGTGCCCATGGTGAGGTCCCTACATCTGTCCAAGCTTCGGATTTGCGCTAGGGTTATATTAGACTGTTATATTGACTGATATTTATATAAATATCGGCATTTACTGTGTCATATTTCCTGTTCTGAGGGAGAAGTATATCGATGTTGATTTTAATTCAATGACGAGACATTGTCGTTTCAATTGAAATTTGATACCGTCAAGCAATGTAGTACAGGTAGAATGTAAGCTAAAACTAGATATACAGAAGACT
Source organism: Talaromyces proteolyticus (assembly GCF_021365285.1). Taxonomy (NCBI): domain Eukaryota; kingdom Fungi; phylum Ascomycota; class Eurotiomycetes; order Eurotiales; family Trichocomaceae; genus Talaromyces; species Talaromyces proteolyticus. Next base: position 190,019 of record NW_025764284.1, on the reverse strand, counting down.
GATAGTTGTGAACATTTCTAAATTAAAGGTCGAAAATAGAATATTCACATATCGTACCAACTGTCACCTATCAATTGATCCATTTCGAGCACCAAAAAACCCATGTTGATATGCACAATGCAACATTTGAAACCAGTATGCGCCTAAGATATACGAAGGCACTCCAGTCACAAACAATATGAAAGTACTTTACAAATACTTAAAAGAGAAATGCATGAAATACCTCAACTTGTAAAATGCAAATGAAAGAAACCTCGATTATTGACACCTGAATATGCATGCCAGGGAATTCCAAACCAAAAGAAAGTAAAATAAATTTCACAAAGTCCAACCCATTAGATTGTACATTCCAAAGATATAAAATGCTAATAGACATTATTAGGCCTAAAATTAAACCCCAACAGATAGCCTTACCATCGTCAAAACCATATACCTAGACAAACACAACACATAAATACAGCACTTAGAAAGAAGTCGTAAACTAGAACTAATTACTTGCGTAATCGTTTCGATTTCGCGTCGCTTTTCGGACGAGCGCCTTCTCGGCGATGCCACGCATCTTGCGGCCAGATCCAGCCGCGAACTCGCTTCGCTTCGCGTTTCTCGCCGAGTTGCGGCTCGGGGATCCATATGTCCTTCGGATCAGAGAGGATGCGTTGCCGACTCAGCGCGCCGAGGCCGCCGACGTTCAGATGGCCGGATGGTTGGGAAGGGAGTGGTACGGCCTTGGATAGCATCAGGAGGAAGTAAAGGGCTAATGTGGCGGTCATGGGAACCCCCAGGCCGTGCGAAGCATCGTCTAGGAAGTTAGATGGGGAGACGCTGCGCGAATGCCCATCTGAGCCAGGCGTGACTGCGCGTGAGGCGGTGGTCGTGGAGGACTCCTTGGTAGCGATGGGGGATGAGAGTTCGAAGTAGCCGAAATAAGGCACATCGTCACCGTCATCGCAGCCAGCGCGCACGCAGACGAGTTCGATCTCAGTAATGATGAAGCCGTATCGGCAGGAGTGCTCGCGCATGCAACGCTGGAGATGGGCGAGGCCCTTGAGGTATTCTACCCTGCGGTGCGGGGGCTCGTTGCGCATAGCCGTGTTCCACCGATCGAAGCTCTTGGCGATTCCGACCACGCGACCGCGTGGGGAGCCGGTGGAGGTTTGTTCTGTGTCGGAAGTGTAGTTGGCAAGGAAGTGAGGGCCGTTGGCGACGCTTCGGCTGTTAGGGGAGATGGAATCGGGGGCAACGTAGAGTCTCATGTGGTCTGATCCTTGAGAGACTCGCAGAGCTGCATTCACGCGTGGTGCGTAGATGTCTCCGACAAGGCTGATCAGGGAGTTTTCGGATTCTGGGGATAGGCGGGAGGAGGGGATCAATGGTTGTGGGGTTAAGTGACCTGAGATTGGGGTTTTTAGAAGCTGGGTGAGGCCGTAGATCTCGTTGAACGTGGAAGGGGAGAAAGATGACCAGCTTCGTAATTGGCGAATATCCCACCAAAAGTAGTCGTGAAGGCCGCGGGTGGGACCGTAGTTAACGGTGCGGACCAAGTTGACAGCAGGGGTAGGGTCAGTTAGATAGGTAAGCAAGGTGGTTGATGATGGCGAGGGCATGGTTGGTGTCAGAAAGCCACCCACTGGGGACGGCTGAGCGCTGTGAACGCGGAGATAATCGTACTGAGGTGATGGCATGGCGGCATATGTGGCTTGTGATGGGAGGTTGATTGGACGAAGCATCCGCACCGGAGGAACTTGTCCATATGTAGGGAAGACAAAAGAGGCGGGATCAACAGGGCTAACAGGGGAGGCATCTGAATGAGAGACATACTTTGGAAGCTGTCTGTATGTTGGATAGCCATATCGAGACAAAGTGGCCTCGTCGATGCTAGAAGCAGAGCCAGAGCGAGAATGGCCAGAGGCATTCTTACGTTTAGCGGATGCGGTCAAGGCAATAGGTGATGACAAGCCAGATACAGGTGTCTGGTTCTGCACCGAGGCTGGGGAGATGGGTGAGATGAGCCCGTTGCAATCAGAAGCATCGATCACGTTTCGTGATAGAGAAGAAGGCCGGCTAGTGGGATATGGCATGAATCCTGGGGGGTTGCGAGTGTTGGACAAGACACGTCGGTGACGACGAGGCCCAACGTTGGAGACCGGCTCGACAACAACATCTTGCGTCCGAATCTTGGGCAAGATCTGAGGTCCGTGTTGGTGGTTGGGTGATATGCTTGGAGTGGTCACGCATGTCAAGACAGAGTCAGGAGATGAGCCCTGTGAATGGTTGGATGAGCCTGAATTATTGCGGCTATGCGCACTATCCACGAAGTGTAGTCTAGCCACACCAGGAGGCGTAGTAGGCAAGTAATACGAGTCTTCCAGAGACATCGTGGCTGGTCTAAGGATGATGTTAGTCATGGTGTCATGCATTGGATATCCCGAACCGAGTCAGATCGTACCTGCGCTAGTGAGAATATTACAACGAGGTCGAGTCAAGACAGTCGATAGTGCAAACAAGTATGGAGAGAGATGCCAGCTCTCCAGGTACAATGAGTCCAGCCCTATACTAATGGAGACAGAGGAGGGAGTGGAGGTGAAGTCAAGGCATAGATGTGAGGATATCAAGAGAGATTATGAACAACTAAAGACAACTTGCTTCGATGCAATCGAAGTGATGAAAGCATGAGCAAGGAGAAGAGAACGAGTATCCTCTGGGCACAGTGTGGTTGTTAAATGTTTGAGGCCAGCAGGTAAACATCAACAAGATCCGTCCGATTGTATCCAGACGGAGAAATCTGAAACACACGCCAGAGCTCCATCATGACGCCAAAGCATACTCCAGTTTCCTGTTCGGCTCCAGTCGAAACCACCAGGAGCGTTCGCAGCGGATCCATTCACGAACTGATGCCTCATCGTGAAGAACGATGTGCGAAACACCAGGATGGATTCAGGGCTTGACGTCGCGTGGGAGGATCTAAATTGGGAAGCTTTTGTGTTTCAAGCACGCGTATTTGGTTAGCTCCCATCGCCGTGCAGCTGGATTTTCCGGTGTCTACATGCTGGCGAGTATGTGGTGTTCTATATTCAGTAACATCAGGTTCGGAGAAGATGCTATTAATAACCACCGAGGGGGTGTGGATAGAGCGACACAGATTCGAGGCGAGCGCTATCCCGGGCCCAAGATAGCATTTTGTTTTGCCCTTGGCGGCAAGCAGAAGCGCTGCAAGAAACGAAGTAGAATGGCATACAGGAGGTACATCGGAGAGAGAGGTGTACTGTTTGGACAAGCGCCAAGGCCGAACCTATTGAGACGGCTTCATTTCCGTAAGCGCCGGCTTGCCCAGTTGAACGACGTGATAAAGCAACACCGCGTCGGTCTGGCAATCAGCGTGCGCGCTTCGACAGTTTCAGGATGCTCTGTTTCTATTTTGATAGCAGGCGCGCATAGGAGTTCGGGAGTCTGAGCCTGGGGCATCCGTCACAGTACGCGCTGCGTGCCCATCACGGCGCTATGCCCGCTCATTGGGCGTGCGCGGGGCCTATGAAACTCACGATGCTGGAAAATCCAGCGCTGTTCAGGCGAGGATTGGCCATCAGCCATCGCTGCACCGGCGCCACTGCGACGCGTGAGTCAATCATCAGCTTCAGAAGTCCAGGCGTGCGCTATGATAGTACAAGTTGAGTGTAGGATCAATCATCGTCAGCGATCGGAAGCCGTCCCGAAGTTTGAACAGCCTCAGGCAGCGTCTGATAGGCGCATGGGCCTGTCTGCATGTAAACAGCAGAGACGATCTCCAGGACCTGCCCACAGTCTCGCGCTGTGGTTGGCCCAGTGTTTCACGACGCTGTTTCATCGCTCGTGCGAGATTGAAGACCTCTGTGACACGTGAGTCACCGCGGTACGGGATCGATTGCGAAACAGTTTGCTTGTGGGACAACGTGATTAGTCTGCTCTACGTCGAATTAAATAAAGATTAAGATTAAGATTAAGATAAAAATAAACATAAACATAAGGATAAACTACAGCTTGGACCATCGGCGATAAAGTGTCCCCGTGTATATTATTAGATCACATTATATTCCGGTTCTTCTTCATGACAGCCAACAGGGGCAGCGTAAGTAAGTTTCTATAAACACGGCGTGCAAGGAGCAAAAAGAAAGAAAAACGTGATCCCCCGAAAGTCCAAAATTACGTCGCCCGCCAGACTTTTCCGACCAAATCAATACCATCTAGATCGGACAATAATAAACAGGACAAAATATGATGTCCAGATTCCGTTCCGAGGCCCCCAAACTGCTAATTCGTTTCATCGCATTAGGTCGATCGTCATTTTATCCATCATGCCTTGACGGCATATTTTCGTCGGAACATATCATCAACTTCGGTGAGATAGTATGTGCCAGAGACTATGGTTTCAGTATTGCCGGTAGGCTTGAAGTTCTTCTTCAAGTGAGCGTGCTCACGGAGCAAGCACATCTAGCATATGTGTTAATTTCGGAGGTCAAAAGCTGGATACGAGTAATATCACTTACAGCATCATAATCGGAAGGAGGAACGACACGGCGAGCCTTCAATCGCTTCTGCAAGTCTAAGTTTTTGGACAATGTGGAAACATCGCCAACAACCTTGACGCTGAACATGGAGCTAGCCAAGCCACTGCCGTAGCTGAAGAAAGCAACTCGCTTTGGCTGGCTAGGATCGAAGGAGATGTTAGACAGCATGCTAACAAGGCCTCCGTAGACACTAGCAGTATACATGTTGCCACACATGGTGGCAACCTGGATGGTAGGTTGCACTCTCTCGTTGAAGCGCTTCTTAGTCAGGCCCATAAAGGTCTTTTCCACTGTGCGGTCGGTCAAAGACTTCTCGTAGTCGAGCTCCCGGAGTTCGGCGGGAACATCGGCGAATGCTGGGTGGGAAGGATTGGCGAGGAAGTCGTTGTAGAGCATGCGGGCGTATGACTTGGACACCAGCTTGCAGGTAGGCGCATGGAAGAGTACGTGGTCGAAGCGGTCCAAGGGAGTTTCGGCGTCCGAAACAACTCCATTGGTTCCGTTCTTCTGCTGCAGGGTGTGTTCGCGGGCATTATAAGCCTTGTAGCAGGCGTCCACGGCTTCGGTGTAGCATCGGAGGGAAAAGTGGCCATCGACAACGGGGTACTCGCTTGTCAGATCGGGCTTGTAGAAATCGTAGGCGTGGGTGATGTAGCTGCCACGGAGACCAGGCTCGAAAACGATGGGGGCGTCCGGTCCAATGAGCATGGCAACACAGCCGGCACCCCCAGTAGGGCGTGCAGTTCCCTTAGCGTAGAGAGCAATGTCACCGCACACGACGACGGCATCACGACCGTCCCAGGCAGAGGACTCGACCCAGTTGATGCTGTTGAAGACCGCATTGGTTCCTCCGTAGCAAGCATTGACGGTATCAACACCCTCCACATTCAGGTTGCCAGACTTCTCAAACAGCTGCATGAGCACCGACTTGACCGACTTGGATTTGTCCAGAAGAGTCTCGGTGCCGACTTCCAGACGTCCAATCGAGGTGGGGTCGACATTGTATTTGCTGAAGAGGGAGGAGAGGGTGGTGAGGGCCATGGAGTAGATGTCTAATTAAAACAGCCGTTAGCAGAGCTCCTAGATTGTGTTTGTGATTGCATCTTACCTTCACGGTCATCGCAGAAGCTCATCTGAGTCTGGCCCAGGCCGATGGTGTATTTGCCTTCGCTCACGCCATCGAATTTCTCCAGCTCAGCCTGGTCAACGCACTATCGGGGCGGTTAGCGAAATATCTCCGTAAAGCAGAGAGCTCCTGGCAGGGACCTACCTGGCTGGGAAAGTAGATCTCAATGGCTTTAATGCCAATGTTCTGAGGACGGGACATGGTGGAGGCGGGGTGAATCCAAGAAAATTCAGGCTTCAGACAGTCTGGGTTCGGCCACGTGCGATTTCCGTAGTCTTCTTAGCTCTATATGCAAAAGCGTCTAAAACACAAGCTGACAAGCACAGGGAGGAGGAATTGAAGAGGGCAAAAAGCAGGTGTCGCGCAGAGAAAGAGAGGTGGTCGGGGTCGCTAAGGGGCAGGAGCATCCGACAATCTTAAATAATAATACTAGTAAATTGTAAAAAGAATAGGAGTCTGGAGGGGGGGGTGGAACCCGGTCACGATTCGCCCACGCGCTGAGCCCACTGGTCCACTGTCCCTTCCACGGTTTTCAGTATTACTTTTGAAAACTACATAGAGAATAATATTTCATTTCATTCCAATTCATTTCAATTTCAATATGAGATGCTTTTCGCCTTTTCCGTCTGTGCGATGTCGAATAAACGAGGCCGAATAAAGAAAAAACCCTGACCGCCAGTCGGCGTGCAAAAGGGATCCCCAGACTGCTTTTGGCACTGGCTAACTTTTTGCATCCTTTTTGCACCTTTTGCACCCTTTTGCGTTTGTTCATGCTCGCTTTTGCATTGACGTACATCCGCTAAGCCCTGAACAGGAAAACGCCCTGGCTAGTGTCGTCTAGCCAGCCAATAATGTATACGGAACTCGCCCCCACATATACTCCAATGTTCCCTCTTAACTAGTTACCATCTGCTACCACTACATACGGAGTGCTAATTACATGACGGATATATGTATAACACGACTTAGGATTGAAATTCGGGAATCACACGGTCTATCAGTCTATCAGTCTCTACCTTGTGACTGAGGGGACTTGGAAATTAGATCGCAATGGACTGACTATCGCTAACTATCGACGACTAGTCCAGGCAGCTGTTTTCAACATTGAAGCCCCTTTTCAAGAACGGCATTGTGTTGAGACAATTGCGTTGTGTCGGCGTTGACTCGGCAATAGCTCGAGATCATATTAGTTGTCTAATTATTCCGTTACCCAGAGATGCCAATAATCAAGGTAGGCATTCCGATGTCGGGCGCCCGGGAATGCGTTCGGGCATAAATCAGAGTGTTATCAGATTACTTAGCATTTTGCTTAATTCGGATACTCTCGAAATAACGGATGTCTTATTTTACAAGCTTTTGGTTTAAAATTGAATTTCGACTAGTTAGAGGGTGGCTGGCATTCCCGGATGCTGAAAGCATTCCCGATTCTATTCTCATTTGATCATTCGATAGTCGATTTCAGATGTCTGTTGATGCAATAAGGGCCATCCAAAGTATTGTATTACATATGTATCGGTCGACTATAGTTCGCACATGTACATAGCCGTGGATAGATCAATTAATCTCACTGTATATATTTGAAGTCACGCCGCAACCACGTGCACGTGCATTTAACTATCAATTTCTTGGCAACATCAATTTTCAACGCATCCTTGATGTCAATGATCTTCAATGCGCTGATGCTCAATTATTCAAATATTCACTGCCCCTAAAGGTATTCTACTTTAATTCCAACACCGTCTCATTACTCAATGTTGGTTCAATGCGGCCCATGTTCCAGATGTTCGCGACACACTCTATCTTATCAATGTTCTAGAACAGCGAGCGCATGTATTTGCTAGTCTACATGTGCACATCTGGTAGACATGGACGTTAGGATTTTGGCGATAATGATTCTAGACAAGATCAAAATCATACATATGTCCGTATGTGCATATGTAGTTGAATGGGGGTTCGGCTCCTTGCATTGGTGCTGCCTGCAGCACTTGGCGGCCGACTGCGCCACGCGTCCAAAACGTTGGTTAAACGCAGCGGGAACCTAACTCGGCCAACGACTCCTGTATCACGGTTCACATTCACCTCACCTCACTTCTACGAGATCACGACAATCAACCACCTCCACCGCCTCAACCCCCTGCATCGCCTGTGCACCCCGACATTCATTGCGATATCCATCCTATACCGGTTTGTCTCTCGCTACAACTCTCGTAGAAGCAGTTTCGCTATGCTTCTCAGTACCGTGCACTCGTTCTCCAGATCATGATCCCGGATGCTACGTTATCCTTAATCTCCGTGTAGCAGCAGGGCTCCGTAGAGCTCTGTCAATCCCATCTCGGCAATGGGCGACGAAAAGGTTCAGTATGAGCATTTGCCCATCCCGACCTACGAAGAGGCCACTTCGTCCCGACCGGGCTCCTCGCACCTGGGACCAGAACATTCCAGCGATGATTTAGAGAGGCAGGGCCTCCTCCAACATGGCAGCTCCAGCGATAACAGGCCGACTCGCAATGGAGGCTACCAACCGCCGACCGTGGAATCTGCGCGCTCGAGTATTGATTATCTGGCCTCGTCGGCTGAAAACACTCCGCGCGAATCGATGGAGGAGCTACGACGGGAGCTACATGAAATGGACGTGGACGATTCCGGTCAATCATCGTCTCAGTCTACTCGACCGCCGCTGCGCCATCGCTTTTCAAAACAATTTTCTAGTCTAACCAAAACATTGTCATACATACAGTTTCCGTTTCGAAATATGTTCCCGCGATTACGATTCCGATATGACTTTTGGCGAATACCAGTAAACGAAGATGGACAAGGCTGTATAATTATTCTTCGTGTTGTCGGTCTTCTGCTTGTCGTCTTGATAATATATATCTTCTTTGTGTCCGATTTATTCACGATGGGCTCTCGCTTGAGCGTCGGCCAGTCCTACACTCCATCTTCCGTGGAAAACTTCGTCCAGAGCCATATCAATCAAACGAATATCGCCGAAAACCTGGACAAGGTGACGCAATATGCACATATTGCGGGAACTGAGGGAAGTTTCGTGCTAGCGGAGTGGATCGAACAGGAATTTGCCAGGGCCGGGTTGGAAGAAATTGAAATGGAAGAGTTTCAAGTGTACCTGAATTATCCACGGCCCGATGGTCGTCGTGTTGCTATAGTCGATCCTCCGAACTTGGCATGGCAAGCTGCTCTTGATGAAGATCAGGCATACAAGGACCCACCGCGCCAGCAAACACTTGTTTTCCATGGTCACTCCAAGTCCGGCAACGTTACTGGCCCGCTAGTATACGCCAACTATGGGTCTCGCGAAGACTTTCAAAGACTGGCTGATAATGGCGTGTCTTTGAACGGATCAATTGCCCTGGTACGATACTACGGCACCCAAGGAGACCGAGCGCTCAAGGTCAAGGCTGCTGAACTAGCCGGCGCTGCTGGGTGTATCATCTATTCTGACCCAGCCGAAGACGGCTTTGTTCAGGGACCAGCCTATCCAGATGGTCGATATATGCCGAAGGATGGTGTGCAGAGGGGAGCTGTTAGTCTTATGTCCTGGGTAGTGGGTGATGTCCTCTCACCAGGCTTTGCCTCAACCCCAGATGAGAAGAAACGGTTGTCGCCAGGAGAAAGTTTAGGTCTAGTCCAGATACCGAGTATTCCAATCGCCTGGCGCGACGCACAAAGATTATTGCAAGTCCTCAAAGGCCATGGCTCAAAAGTGCCTGCGGATTGGGTGGGTGGCGTCCCGGATATTCTAGAGTGGTGGACTGGTGATCACTCATCGCCAAAAGTCAACCTGATGAACCTTCAGGACGAGGTTGAACGGCAACCGATCTATAACGTTATTGGGAGGATTACTGGTATGGAACAGCCGGAAAAGAAGATCGTTGTTGGTAACCACCGAGATTCGTGGTGTTTTGGTGGCGTGGATCCAGGAAGTGGTACTGCCACTTTCTTGGAAGTAGTACGTGTTTTTGGAGAGTTACGGAGCCTCGGATGGCGTCCTCTCCGAACCATCGAATTTGCGAGCTGGGATGGAGAAGAATACAACCTCATCGGATCCACAGAACACGTTGAAAATGAGATTGATAGTCTGCGAAAAGATGGATTTGCATATCTCAATGTAGATGTTGGCGTAAGCGGGGACTCTTTTGAAGCTTCTGGGTCGCCCCTCTTCCAACGCATCCTCTATCAAGTCATGAACCGCATAGGAGATGGTGCGGCGAACAAAACACTCAAAGAAATTTGGGATGATCAAGGCCAGAATTTCGCTGCGTTAGGTGCTGGCAGTGATTATGTCGCATTCCAAGACATGGCAGGAACCTCTAGCATCGACTTCGGTTTTAGCGGAGCGCCTTTCCCGTATCATAGCTGTTATGAGAATTTTGAATGGATGACTCGATTTGGCGATCCTGGTTTTGAACATCACCGGATGTTGGCTGAGTTCTGGGCATTATTGCTTTTGGAGCTTGTGGATAGCCCTATATTACCCTTTGATTTGATAGCGTATGCAACCGATGTTGCAAAATATGTCGGCGACCTAGAGAAATATGCCAAATCGAAAGGCGTTCCTCTCAAACCAGCGCCGCAGACACGACAGCGAGCCGAGACTGTGGATCTGAAGCCGCTATATGATGCGGCAGGAGTGTTCCAAACCAACGCAGCCGAGTTCCAAGCATGGGAGCAGGCCTGGTATACCACAGTGTACGGCTCAGGAGGATTCGAGAGTAATGTGCTAGGAGTACAACGTATTAACCATAACAACCGTATAGCCGATTTTGAGACGAATCTTTTAGACCTGTCCGAGGGCGGCGGAGTAAGTCACTACCTATCTTTCACCATACTATGTATTAACAATTTTCCAAGGTTCCCAACCGCACACAATTTAAACACGTTCTTTTTGCCCCTCAAACCTGGTCCGGTTACGACGAGGGCAACTTCCCTGCCATTCGAGACGCCATCGACACTGGAAATTGGAACGCAACGCAGTCCTGGATTAACCGAGTAGCGGAAATAATCACAGTAGCGAGCTTGAATCTGAATCGGTAACTGAATTATACGCCCAGCGATACTTACTTTTTTCATTCATATCATTTTCTCTTTTTTGTTTATCGATCGAGGATCCTCTTCCTCATACTCTCATACTTGTACATGCTACTACTATTACCCATTAGCTCTCTTCTGTGTATAAAGATAATTTCTCACCCTCGATGTCTGTATCATCGTCTATGCGGCATACCCTCTTTTCAATTCTCGTCTACTGCAGTGGTTATATTTGGTATGAATATTTCCCCGTGTTTGTCTATTGTCGTTTACAAAGAACCTGTTCTGAACGTCTTGAGGTTGGTGATGTTGCTTATTTGTTGTTCGTGTTGATAGAACAACCATTATATTGTAGGGTCAATGGTGTTTGTGAATAATATGCTCTAAACCTTTTTCATTGCCATTTCAGTGTTCAAATGTTGCCCCTTGAAAAGATCTAGGTTCAGATATTTATCTGAAAGCATGTTCCAATATTCATACTTGCTCCCTAAGAGGTAAGCTATGACGAACCCTAGCGTATCAACTGAAGTCGCTAGATTGAAGGCGAACCTTTTCCATTAAATGTAATACCCCAAAAAAGGTTCCGTATGCGCATATATTGGGCCAATGCAACTAAATCTGCTGTTGCTATCATGTCCACCTGATCCTTTAATGAAGCCTTTGGTAATTTCATTTTCTTCTTACTGAAAGAGTCTTAATAGAGATAATAGGGCATAATATATCAATCAACGAATCAATCTAATTTTGAGATGGCACCGCATTATCAAACCACATGAAATGAATCCAGGCCATGTGGATATGTTTAGGTTGAGAGTTAGAGCTGGGCGATGCCAAAATACGTTTGACGAGAATGTTTACAAAAGCCAAATGTGGAGCCAATGGCTGACTCTAAGGGAGTCAAAGACTTGAAAATCCAAAGCTCAATTCGATTGACTCAACTAAAAGGAATAAAATTCCGGGGTATTATCCTCCTCGAGACAGGCCGCAAAAAGCAACATACTGCAACAAATTCCGCAAAAATCATGTATGTAACCAACAAACAATCCAAAACGCCTGAAAAGCTTGGAGTTGAGAAGAAGCTGCCAGCCAGATTGATCAACAAGAAAAACAAACAAGGAGAGCCCCGCTGTTAATAATAGAGAATCGGTCATTAAGGCTGAAAAAGGACTGCATGAATAGAATGAGATTGGAGGACCGGTAATGCTTTGTAGAATGACAGAAAGAATATGGAGAATTCCGTAATCTCCAGATGCAAACAGAATGCATATGATATGTATGATATGATGATGAGATAAGTGTCGTTTTGGCAAGAGGATATGAGGATGAAAAAAGAACGCCTAGAATGATGCCGGGGAAATATAAATGATTGCTCCATGCCTGTTGTCTGGATATGATACGTAGAGGGGTTTGAGAAATGAATAGAATTAATAGGATGGTTTATTTTCGGAAATTGTCGACACTTAAAGTCGGTATTTCGACTAGGTCATCGGTTGGAACACCCTCGTCGCGTCTTCGATCGTAGAAATTGTCGCATTCTGATACAACTATCGCCCATTCTGCAAGCGCGCGGCCTGCGTACTTACTAGCAACCAAATGCTCGTTGCGAAGTTTGCTGACGTCAATGGCTTCCGTTTCGTCGACCGATATTTTGTTGGACATGTATGATTCATTTGTGCTGGCGTTGGACCCGTCCGTGTCTCGCTGGTCACCTTTCAATTCGTCAATGCTGCCCTCTGCTCCGGAGTCGTCGTCTGTTGTTGAGTCATGTAGAGTCTTGGATCGAATATATTGAATATGATGGAGGGTGCCGTTAGGGAGGGTCGGGGAAAACAAGCGTCTGTTTTTGCTTGGAGGGGTATACTGTTGCCATTCCAACGAGAACTTGAAGATGTATTGTTGGTGTGGGGTCTGCAGCTCTTGAAAACTGTCGCTATCGTCACCGGGTTGGCTGCCACTGTCTTGAGAACTGGAGCTAACTGTTGGTGTAATGACGTCGCCCATGAAATTGTCCATTGGGTTTATATCGTTTTCATCAGAGCTACCAGGCGGTGTTACCTCCCCAGGCTTTGGATTGTTGACTCCAGCAAACATGTTTTTCAACATGTTCCACCTGCGTCTTGGTGCTGACTGGGACTCAGAAGGAAATCCATTGGGATCGACCGTGAGAACGCCGTGACTGCGATAACTACCATTGCTTAATGTTGACTGCGGAGTGCTGACCCGGTCAAATGAAACAAATAGGTTGGTAGGAGAAGGTTGTTGATTGTCACAGCGAATGATCAGGATTCTTCGACTGGGAGCTGGACTGCACGGAGCGGAAGATAATTGCGCCTTTCTTTCTTTTGCTGCCCTTGATTGGAAGGATAAGTAATAAGCCCAGACCTGTTCCAACTTGTCGAGAAGAAGCTCATAAATGTCACTGTCATATGTTAGCAAAAGCTGACTCGACATTAGCAGCTCAACTTACGAATCCACGGATGACGGATCTTCATTGAACCGTGCAACCCTCCAGCAAAGTAAGCGATGGAAATACGACCGCACCATAGGACTCCAATGGCTAAAATAATGGTAGAAGTAATTGTCGTTGAGTAAGAACTGCTCACAGAGATCACGATGTCGTTGAGAATCGGAGGTCCATGTCTTCCAAAGAGAGAAAACGAAAGCAAAAAGTCGAACCTCGGTCAAGGAATTCTGACTGCGGGCCATTTGCTTACAGACATCCATCCAAAACGGCCAATCGAAGATGTCTTCTTTGATTTTGCGGCAGTACTGGTTGATCAAGGGAGCTGCTTCTTCTACAAAATCGCATAGGACAAAGCAAGCATTGTGGTCAAACAATGACGTCCTCCGTGCAGCAGTCTTTAATGTACGCATAAATGAATCGGCATAGATGCGGCGCGCTTGTGTAGATTCCTGTGACGGGTCTGTGAAAAGGTCTCGCAAAAGGATTATCAGTCGGTTCTCAGCCATAGAACGATGGCGGTTTGCAGCTCCCAATGGCAACGTAGACATGGCTGTATCAGGAGCTTCCATTAAATCGTCAAACGTGACCGAACTGGTGGCAAAAGCGTTTTCAGGCATCTGCGGAGACGATTGGCGATAAAGAGTGTCTTCCAAAACGACCAATAGTTGGCCTTGTACTGACACCATGCCTGGCGCAAAAATTCGTTGTGATTTCTGCGTCTTTGTGGATAAGAAGTCGCAATGAAGGACATGGAAATGCTTGATGAAAACGAAGAATAGGTCACTTTCTCGCCCACACCAACGTGACACCCATGGGCCATGCCATTGAATTTGCACCGCACTCAAAGGTAAATTTGGTGGTTGACGCAAATGCCGTATAGCCGTAGTATGTGAAAAGAAAGATAGTGGTCTGACAGGCAGAGGAAATGCCATGGCAATATCATGAGCAATCGATCTTCCTCCCAGTCCTTTATGAACTGATGGGTCGGCAAGGATTCTGCGATAAACATCGGAGGGAGTATTCCACAGTCGCACTAGCATATCGGCAATTCCAGGACAAAAGTAGAATGCATAGGCGCATGCTTTTCCGCAGAAAGACACCAGGCTAGCTGGTGCATGCCTCATAGACATTCTTTCCACAACGAACGACATTTGAGAGAGCAAGTTCTGGTTAAAAATGTTCCTGACGTTGTGATAAATCGACTCCACCAAAAAATCAGACGATTCTGATTCCAACGAGGACTTAGAGCTGCCAGCAGAGGAGTCATGTACCCTATAAGGCATTCGCCACTCCTTTCGCATCATAATGCCTGCCATAGCTTCTAAATAGACGGGTCGGTCAGTTCCAGATACCGATTGATGATGGTTTCCATGCAGCATAGCTAATAACGCAGTCCACCATTTATTCCAAATATTTACTCGGCGGTCAAGATCTTCCGGTCGCAGACTGTCGAGTGATGGGTGAGAAGCATATCGAGCGAGGAAAGGGAGAAGCGAAGAGCGAATCACGTTGGCTTTCAAGTTGGTTGACTTGGCTTGGAATCTATGTAAATCCGCTTCCAAGACTCTGAAAACAGTCCATAGTTCGTCTTTCTTTCGCGGCGGTTCGACAGTTACAGGAACTGAAATGACAGGGGCTTTAGGGAGCGGTGGCAGAGTTGCAGTTGATATATGTTGTCGCATCATCTCGTCCAGCGACTTTCGGCTACGGAGAGAAGGAGATGACGATGCGGAAGGATCTGCGGACTTGCTTCGGGGAACGAAAGCGCTTAATGGACGTCGTGTCTTTTTGTTTATAGATCTCCTGGGGCTTTCGGCCGAATCCACGGATGCCCCTTTGTCATCGGAAGTACCGCTTTGCAATGACACGCCGTCTGCGTCTCGTAAATGTGAACCCGGCGTTGGAGACTGTTCTCGTGAACGAGATGCTCTTCTCTTAGACTCAGTACTCCCTGGTGAGGGGGACCGAGAGCCTGCCATCCAGGAAACCCGTGCCAACGTAGCAATTTTCCCAGAGACAGACCGAGCCTTCGTAGGTCTGACTGGTATAGTCTGTCGGCTCTCCCCACCATTAGTCTCCATGCTGTTTGCAGTCCCTACATTGGTGGACTTTTCCTTCAACGTGTTGCCGTTTGAAGAGCTTGCAACGGTGGTTTTGGATGGGGAGCTTCTGGTGGCTGCTGGTTTGGGTTTGTTTGGTGAGCGGAGAGTCACTCTCCGAAGAATTTCCTTGCCAGCAGAGAGGTTTTCTTTGAACGAGGAGTCGTTTTTGGACGAGAGACTAAGATCGGAGAAAGTCCTCTTCACGCCGGGTGAGCTGGGACCATGATCAGACTCGTCTTCCTTTGTGGAATCGAAGCTCGCGGCTCGGTGAAACAACGGTCTTGGGATGGGTTCAGTTGAGGATTGAGTCGACAATGGCTGAGGCTGGAAAGGACGCTGCTGGACTTCAACGGGGCCTGAGTGAAGTGCCATTGCCAGCGGCTCTTGTTGATTCAATGCTGTCTAGAGAGACCAGCTCTCCACGACCCGATGACGCCGGAAAGGTTCAGATCATACACATAGTTTGGGAACGAGAGTATTCGTGTCCTCCCTTTCGTCGGGACTATTTTTGACGCTGTCGGGTGTCGGCGGGTGTAGGTATGCTGAGCACGACAGGAATGTTGGAGGTTTTAGGTGGGTGCGGTATCAAGATAGCGGGCAAGACAAAAAGATTGCTGGCTGAGCGTTGTCGCGGATGTTTCGGATAGTGTGGAATATACAAGGAGAATGTAGCGTAGTATACGCGATCAATCCAAACAGAAAAGGAAAAGCGGAGGAAACGACTGATTGCGGTGGTAAGATGAGATACGACTGACGTTGGGGTCCGAGCTATTAAGTGCTATGCAAGTAACTGGGACAGACGGACAGTTGCTGTGAATGCAACCACGAATCAAGACGAGATGAGACGATTTTGGGGGAACGAGCGAGAAATCGACAAGGCAGAAACAGGCAGCGAGGGGAAGGTTGAGGGAGGGGGCGCGGACAAAGTACGTACAGCAGGCAGAGGTAGCAGTGACAGCGAAAGTGAAACAACGGTCAGCGCGCGGTTGGAATGAAGGCGGGCGGCTGCTGCATAGCTTAGTACGTAACGTACTTGCTTACCACTTACCTCCCTGGCCTGTCCGCCTGCGATCGCTCCGATCAGATTCGATCCCTTATTTTAGATGCATAATCCTGCATCTTTCTGTTCTGCATTCATTGAACAATTCTAATACATAATACATTACAATTCCACCCGCAGATACATGACTGCGGGACCATGTACACACTGCACTGTTGGTCCTCATCCGCACCCATCATCAACATCGAATCACCTGCGATAATAATCATCTCCCAGCGCAAAGATGCGTCCCATGAATACTAATAGCACTAGCAAACCCCCTTCCCTTCTTTCTTGAGGATAGAAATATGAATTGTGGAGCAAATCCGTATTCATTGACAATAGTGCCGAGAACTACCACCGACCATCGCGTCTTTCTCGTCCAATCTGGCCTGCACGGCTGTCCGCTTGGTCCACGTACCAGCTTGCTCTAGGGCAGGCTAGTCAGCAGGCAATGCCAAGCAGCCTCCTGGGGGGTTAGCACCGCTATTGTTAGGGGGCTTGACCTTATTGCGCCTTGCCAGTGGATGCGCACAAAGGCTACTTAATTAGTACTTAGTCTTTCGACGACTTGGTACTAATCAGTGAGTGGATCGAGGAGCTGAAGCAGCTGTCTACGATGCAAGACTCTCCCATGGGACTAAATAATGGCATCAGTGATTGATTAATTAAGTATTGTCAATATTGCACGGAACTCTTCTGGGACTTTCAGCGGTGAAGAAAGCTCCAAACTGGACGGACTATTCTGCCGGTTCAGCTTGCCAGCTCATACATATGCACCCCGTGCCTCGTATGCTCATAGTCTCGCTCGTTCGTATTACGACTCGACTAGATTTGCTTGCTCTGCTTAGCCACAAGCCACAGATGACTCCGAGTGCGGCGGCAATCGCCTACAAGCGAGAACTTTAAACAGACTGATCTGGCATTGAGTTCCTAGTATCATTTAGCGAGCTGCGATGATTCATGCACGGCGTGGCGTGGCATGGTACAGGTATGGAGATCGCCTCGCCGCCGGTGGAGAATAATTCCAAGCTGTCGGAGTGGGAAGGGAGACATGGCGATCAGCCTCACCAGTTCGCAGGGCCATGTCGTGCTTTTCCTCTTTTTAATCGACCTGCTCACTCTGATTAATCTCCCGAGTCCCGAATGAGCGGGAAAAGCTGAATACGTAGATTAGCCTTCGCTCTCATCACTGGGTGTCCCGTAGCATCCGCTGATTGAGTTTCTTTTATACTTAACATGTGCGCAGCCTGGGCAGCAACAACTAGACCAATTCAGACACTTGGCCCGTTCGGGAATGGCGTACGCATATGCAATGCGCATGCTTCACAGGTTGACAGCAGGATGTTGTATCAATTAGTTGATTATTTCGTGCTTGCCCTTCACCGATACCTAACATCTGTGTATAAGTTCAAGCAGGGATACATGATAATTAAATCGAGAGCTCTTCCATTTGCCGCGCGGTCTGACTGTCAATATTCATAAATATTCATAATTAATTTTGTCGTAAATATTTACCATGTCAATATCTATTTGTACATCAAGACAGCCAAGGCCGTGCTTGGTGGCAGGTTTTCGAACAGGCCCGTCCAAAGCTACATGTACATCTAACAATCAATTGATAGTGGAGTCAAAACAAATTCTTTGAGCTCACAGCTCATTCAATAAATAATATTATATGTATTATGTACCTTAGATTTCAACCTGATCATAAAATCATTGCTCAATCAACAAGTCCAGTGCATTGTTACATATCAATTGATGTGCCTATGTACATCAATTGATATGTAGCACGTACTTCAAAAGCTACATGCAAGGAGGCTGGCTATGCATAATAGAAAAAGCTACATCAATTATAGATGTGAGAAACTTGCCAAGACACCACATTGGAAAGGGGGATTTTTGAATATTTTCCCTGGGAATATAGGAATTCCACCTTGCATTCAATCGATTGTTGCTCGTTCACCTCGCGTCTAGGTCATCAAGTGCCTGTTAAATTGAATTGGTACGTAGTCCCTGGAATGCCGTTATATTTCTATAGATTGGTCAACTGGTATACTTACTGGTTAATAATATGAGAGTTTGGAGGAGTTGCAAACACGGTTTTCAACTGCTGTATGTTATAACTGAGTAATCGCAATGACGAGGCAGCAATTGGTTATTATTTACTCACCGAATCCAAGCCACGAGCCCATGATTCAAAACAATGCACAAAGGCAACGTCAAACAAGCTACTTTAGTATATCACTGGCATCTCGCACGTGAGTTGTTGCGTTAGATTCGGCTTATAGCAGGGCTAGCGCCCTAAACAAGAAACAAAGACGACACCCAACTCATACACCGCCAATACAAAGGAAAAAGATAAAATTTGACTTTCGAAGCTGGTTTTGATAATAATTTACACGCTTCAATTGAAGGGACAGTATAAGCGAATCTACCGAGACAAAAACAATCTCTGGTATTTCCACACTAGACAGACATGTAGCTCCCAAGACTATGACAAAACAAGAAATCCCGGAATATATCTGCAATGTATCAAAGTTCACACGCTCGTAGTCGGTCGATGTATTGTTCCACCTGACCCCCACGAAAAAAAAAAGAAATCCGGTCTTGATGATATATGCGTTCTAAGGACCCGGTAATAATAATTGTTTCTTTTTAACACGCCACACACTTAGTGAGAAGCGGGTTGCGCATCTTCCACATCCTCTTCGAACCAGCTCTCCTCCTTGGGGGCAGCTTCGCCGGCTGCGGCCTGGCCTTCAACCTCGACTTCCTGGGTCTCGTAGGCTTTCAGGTCGTTGGCGATGTTGGACTCTTCGGGGGATGGAGGGGGCTTGGGAGCGCTGAACTTTTGGACGTGGGCATCGGCATCACCGGGCTTGATGGGCTTGGGCTTGTAGGCGCGGAGTTCCTTGAGGTAAAGGTCCTGGACGGGGTCTGCTGTGTGTTGATTCGAGGTCAGCTCAATTCCAATTGCAGGCAATGCCATGATACCGCAGTCGCAGGGCGGGGACATCAAGTCGAGAAAGAAGTTCTGCATAAAATTTTGCGCATAGAGGGAAGATTCACGTACCCCGGCGTGTAGCAGTGGTCAGGAAGGTGCGGTAGGAAACGCCAACGGACTGACGGCTGGCTCGGGTGAGCAGCGAGCGCTGTAATTACGCCGGCCCCGGTTAGCAATCTGGGTCCAATTTGAAAGGAGCCGTTAGCTTACAGAGGCCCTAAGAGATTGAGACATCATCCTGACGGCGGATATGTTGTGTGATTAGGTGGTTTGAGCGGGGGGGTGGTGGCAGTCCGTGATATGCAAATCGTTGGAGGTTCGGAATGACTTTTGACAAGTCGCGGAAGAGGAGGCTTGGCACGGCCGGCTTAGTCACCCCTCATTCTTCCGATGCTTCTTTTACTGTACTACTATTTAACTAGCTTAAAACACTTAAGAGTGCCATTGAAATTGTGATAAAAGCTTGATTTTTATTGTCTATTGTTTTAAATGTTTTCTCTCGATGTTATACTGTCAGTGAAAAAATTCTAGAAAACACATAGCAATAAAAAGACGACTGATCGTATGTCCAATCTAGTTTGCGTCTTGAAACTTGAGTAAAGCCAAGAAAACCAAAATCCCAACCAGTGATCTGGGTACTGCCCAAAAAAAAAATTGGTAAAAAAAAGCAGCATATAATCGGCCAGCCTGAGAGGTCTTTAGCTCGGCGGCAAATTTGCCTTGTCACCGTTGTAATTCTCGACGAATTCATCAGTAAGCAGGCGATCTTTCTCTGCATAAAGTTGTTTGTAGGCGCCGCGAATAGTTCCATCGCTAACACCAACAACATTGGAAATCTCCTTGGCAGATCGGGTTGCTCCACAGAGGTGCGAGATCATGTACAGGCAAGCAGCGACGATCGATAGAGGAGATCGACCAGCAAGATCGCCGTCCTTGGTCACCTTGTCAGATAGATCGATGGCTGCACGAATTTCGCGCCAGTCCATTCCCAAGAATCCACCAAAACGTTCGCAAAGATCGCTCAAGTTTGTGGTGGATGTCTGCAGTTTGAGGGTATCAGTGCCAACCGTAGCCTTCTTTTCGCTGTTCTTCTCATTGAAGAACTTTTCCAGCGCCTTGAAAATTCTGCCGATTTCCTTCCGAGAGACTTTGGTCACAGCGAAGATCTCGGAGAATGTACGGGGGGCGTTGCATTGCCTGCAGGCAATGAAAATGCAGCCAGCGATGATCACATCTTGAGACTTTCCCTTGAACGCTTTGTGGTCATCGACAATCTTGAACAGAAGCTTCGCAGTCTCAGCAACGTTGGAGTTGATGTTGAACCCATCGCACAAAGCGCCAATCTCTCTATAGGCAGCCAACAGAGACTTGTTGTTCCTCTCGCTGGAGATCTTGTTCTGAGCCCGATACAACTGTCGATTGATACCAGTAGCGCCTCCTGCAATAGTTGTTTCCAACTGATCACCATTCAACAAGATGTTGGATGTTTCACCAACACGCGACGGATCGTCGTTGCCCTGATCATCGTTTGAAAAGGTTCGCCATTCGGAGTGAACATCGATTTCGCGATCGGCGAGGACGAGACCGCAAGAGCCACAGACAGTCTCGTGGGAGCCAGGAAACTCAAGGTTCGGGGGAAACTCTTTGCATTCGGGACAAATGACGTGGACAGACAAATTCTTCTTATATTCCCCGTTCGCCACCAGATTCGGTGGTATGGCCGCCATCGTTACTGGGTCGTAGGAAAGGTTTCTTGTAAGCCGACTCTTGAAATTTCGTGATAGCAGTAATGAAATGAGAAGATTCAGAGAGACTTCAAGGAGAGCGAATGGCGAGGTGAAGCTGTAATAATCAAACGATTGACAAAGGCGGCGCCACGGCCGTGACAGCAACAAAGCGCAAAAGGCAGTGGCGCACCTGAACTCAGCGAGGCCCGGTAATGAATTTGCAGCCCTCAAACATGTCTCGCTGAGCTACCTTGAGGGAGGGTGTGTTTGATGAACGAGGGATGGAGGAGAAGAGGCTGATGGCGCGTTCGCTTTGCTGATGAACCCGGCGGGCGCTCCCTAATGACGCACTAATCCTGGTTGGAAGGCGGTGTGTGACTCAGCATGGCAGAATGACAGAAGCCTCCAGAATACTCACTGTCATTCGCCTTTTAACCTTGCGCTGCTACTTTGTGCGTTCTGGATTCACCGGAGATTTCCTGCAAATTCTACATTTCAGTGGCATGATCGTCAGTGAACGGCATTTATTCATATTCTTCGTTGGCGGTATCCGATATCAAGCCGCGGTGGGGAATTTCCTTTGCCTACAAAGTTAATGTTCTACTATCGTTTGAGTTATTGATCAAATAAAGATTGAATTGGTATTGACACAAAGTGCATTTTCCGAAAACCCTAAAGGGTTCTCTCTATTCTCCGTGATACAATGCTTCAGACCCCAACGAATGTAATAGTCAGAGAGTAGGTCTGATTAGGAACACGCGGTCGACTACTCTGCGGTGCTCAATCCTTCGCGCGCAATGTTTGCCAAGCTCTTTCTTTGATAATGCAGGAACCCTCCCCCATTCCATTGCAATCCATCTTCAAACAACCCGGCTCCACATGGTTTTTCTTGCCCGTTCCCTCTACAGCCCAAAAGTTGAGGAGCATAACAGGGAGAACAAAGGTGTCTCTCGTCTGGCCCTTTTCTTTAGCAATGCGCAATTTATCTTGGGTTTCACTGCTTGACGTTTCATCAACTGCAAATTTCCTGCTAGTTGCTGTTTCTAGAGTGTTCAAAGGTTGTCTACCAGTCAGTGTATTTGACTTCGGCAATGTGGATGCGCTTATGCCTTGTTTGATCCTTTGGCATCTGTAGAGCTGCAACCACGGAAGCTGCGATGAATTCACATGAAGATCCAATAGCAGGTATATTACCACCGCCGTACAATGTTACTCTTTGTCAAGGTTGCTCTTTGTTTTGTCAGCTAGTAATTGTCATGATGCCCTCTCAAAGCGAAGTGGACGAACATGCCAGATAAGATGGTCGTAGATGAAATAGAATCGGCCCCTGCTAAAGAGGCAAATAACATGGCGTTTTTCACTCGAGGATTTGACTTGCCCATCGTAGTCATAGCAGACTTGTGTAAGATATCTAAAGTGTACTCTGACGGAAAGATTCTCCTGACGCTAGCTTCTCTGCCAGCATCTAGCAGAAGCGGGTCTATTTGAATTGCAGCAACAGCACTGAGAGCGGAAACAATGACTTCGATTATGCGAAGAGCATTGACTAGCATGTTGTGATCCGTATAGTCTACTTGCTTGACAATCACGTCGACGTTTCCTGGCTGCGACTCGCGGCCCCGTCCTGTGGCATGAAGGCGTCGAAGCACAACAACTTCAAATTTTGATGTGGTACATTCTTGTAAATGATGAAGGATATGCTGCCCAAGCTCACAGCTAGCACCGACAAGTGGGATTTTGGTGAATCCTTGGGCCATTGTAGACTTTCTCCAAGGCTAAGACTGATAAGACTTGAGAAATTTTCAAGAAACAAGGGACATGGACGAAAATATCACTCTTAATAGCGTGTAAATTCATATGGAAGAGAATTATAGAGATTTAATGTAGACACTACTAGATCGAGTATCGAATTACTCGAAATTAAACCAATGCTCTTAAAGCGGCCTTGGAATTTGGTAATTGCTAAGCCGGAAAGGGAGTAAGCAATCAGTTGATATATGATACTGCATTTATCATTTCTAATGGAATTATATTCATATAAACAGTATCAATTGAGGGCAATAAAAGCGGTAGGACGAGACAACAAGAAACCTTGCCATGATCAATTGAAGTCGACAGATTAGGGCCTGCCAAGCTGTATCGAGCAATATTTGAACACTGTAACCAATATATGCTGAGCAGACGAAGACTTATATGGCTTTACACCAGCTTATTAATTTTTTTTAAAAAAGAATCAAATCCACCTCACTGCTAATTGAATTTATTGTTTTGCATTTTATTGATATTTAGAGAACATTTCCTCGTGATTTTCTTCGTAAACCCGACCAGTTAGATTAAGAGACCAGGTTTTCCCGATACATACAATCTCCTCACGTCACATGGAAAAGGTCTATTAGGATGTGCCGGCAAGACTCTCTATATCCATGCTCCTAGTTTAAGTAGCCAAACATTCCAGGATTCAAACCTCTTTGTCACATCCAGGTTTCTTTGAATTGGTCTAGTTTAAGTCCATCCAACCGACAGGTGCGACCCTCAAGGATATCTGCGTATGTACCGCTTGAACCGGAACAAGAATGCGAGGAACTCTTGTAATAGGTTGAAGGCACTGCAGACCATTTAGGAATCTTGAAGCGAGATAATCCATCGTAAATGTTGAAATAATTTAGGCCAAAAAAAGGCGCTTTGGGGCAACTTGAAAGAAAAGTTGAAAGTAAGGCATTGGAAGACATTTGTATTGTGAATGCACCAAGCATGATCGAATCACACTCAAAAAACACCTTTGGCCCCTAAGACGACTGCAGCGCCACTTCGTAATCGAATCCAAAAGCTTCTGAATGCCTTCTTCTCTGTCACTATTCATCTTCTCTGATTGTCATTAGCTGAGATGTGTTTATATATTAGATTAGAATAGCCCACCCAGAATCTTTGATGGAATTGGGAGGCCCAAATTTTTAATTTGGCCCATACTTACTGACATCATAAGGGAGGTTGATTCTGTAAATTGTTGGGACATTTCAAAAACCCATGATATCCAGATCGACATCATTACATCTCGTGGGTTTGTCGCAGGGAGATTTTCCATACAGATGGCCAATTTCTTTTTAATGAAAACCGCCACGTCCTTGCAATCATAAAAGTCAACCAAAATAGCAAGCTTAGCAAGTAGCTCAATGTTAATTTCGTCAGGCAGATTTCGATATCGGCAATGGACAAGGTACATGAGGATCAAAAAGGCCTCAAGATCCCAGCTGTGAACTGTGATCTCTACGCAGCCCTTTTCGAGAAAAGTCAAGGATTCCTTCCAACCGCCGTGTAAAGTTTTCTTGAACACAGGAGAAGCTAACGCTAGATGTTTCGCGGATACTTGGATGCGATAGCATTTCCGGCCTTCATCTTGATTTGCATCAGACTCCTGCGTGGCAAGTTCGGACTTTTCTGGCCCCTCAGTGCTGCTCCCAGATCTCACCTTTTTATCCAAAACCGCGAAAGGGGCGTTTGCATCTGCCAATACTATGATCACTTCGCCATCTGGGTCGATAATAGTTGTGCCCTCGTCTGTCATGCTCATTTTGCAAACCTCATAGAGTCTGTTAAATGCTACTAGAAGAAGACAATGAAGGAAAGTAGATAATAGAGAGTGAGGGAAAGGGGGTAGTAAGATGAGGTGCCTGAAATAGATGATGTTTTCCCTACCGTTTGCCCTGGCGTGTTTACCTATTACAGTACCGCCAGGTGTAACAGCTAACAGGACTTGCGGTGACTTACAGGTGAGGTTTGAATTAGAAGAAACATTCTTGCCATTATTTCTTTAGATGACATACCAAAGCTTTTGCAGAACTCTACCCTTTAGCACCTAATTCTCTTTTTAGAAAGACGTGATAGTAAATCCCTAGGGTATATTTTTATATTGATTTCACTAGGCCTGTTCATCTTGAATATAAAAGGAAATCGAAAGATTGATACATCCATTAAGCCAAACTAATTATGTCATTAAACATTCGATTAGATTTCAATTTCTTGGCTCTCTGCAGGAAGCCGTTCTGTATTACACAATATTATCGTCCTCGCCCTTCTCTCCCAAACCCACAACCGAAGTTGTCGGCTCGCTTAACTAAAGGCTCCTCAATGTGCTAATTAAAACAACACCTGGGCAGTGGCGCCAAAAATTATCCCCAAAGTGAGTTGGGGATCTTAGTCAGCCATGTTGTGATACTCTCTGAACCTGCGCCGACCCCATCCAAAGTAGAAAACTATCATCACATTGATTCAAAGAAGAAACTACAAATATATTGTCCAAGGTATTTTTCCTATCCTTCGATTTTCTCAATAGTCCCCCGTTAGAAAGCTTAATAAGGTGACTGGATAACGTACAAGGCATTTGCCCAGAGGAGCAGACAGAGCCGACATATTTGTAAATTTTGATCAAGATAAGAGATTGGATATCAGATCAATATATCACAAAATTGAGAAGATACTTCTTCCAACTATCTTTCATGAAAGGGATAACTGCATAAATCTGCTTGAGGAGATGGATGTCAACTTTAGTTCTAATAATAACCATGTCAATGTTCTTGGCTTTCTCATTAGCTTTATGTTTGACAGTTTGTTAATATCCTTCATCTGCCAATTTTGCGCTGCCTCATGCAAGATATTTCGTGTAACAGTCCCGGACCAGTATGGGACTCAAGCCCTGCCCCTCGCTCAGAATCGACCACGTTCGTGGCCATTATAACACCATATTGAAACCTGAAGCGCACTGTACGTAGGGCTATAGACATCCACGATACTATCTTCGTTTCTCATGTTTGATTCTACTCAGCTTCTTGTACCAAGTTTAGGACAGTAAGATGGGAGTGAAGCCGTACCATTTCGTGAAGGCGTATCTTGCGTCTATCAAGGTGTTAAATTCGATAAAAGCCAAACTCCTCCATGTTTTTCTCCCTGCCTCGGCTAAACAGAAGAGGGTAGGTCCTAGACCTGCGTCCTAAAATAGCCAATATGGCAGTTTCGTCGTCAAATGAGCCTTCCAATATGTCGTCATATATCAAACGTATTTCCCCCAATAATTACTTATCAGTCTTACCCTTTGTCATACAGCAGCATCCTAAATCATTCATAGGCATTGGCAAATTATTTTCTACAAAACCTCCTTTATAGGCCACATGCTAAGTTCCGAACTCCCGGAACCACTAGATCATGGTATCGTATCAATTGTCAGCTCCCTTGATACCTGTAAGACTTGCAGGCCGTAAAATCGACCCTATTATCAAATTAGCAATAGTAAATAGGAGTAAGATGTAGCTCGTTGGTACAATTTCAGCTAATATGTATTTTAACGTTACTAGGTTTGGGCGTCAAACTTCCGGGTGGCGCCGCCACCTGATGCATGAGTTTAGAATATACGTTTATCCCTGGCGTGGCGAGACTAAGGGTTGACTAAGGAAGCTTTTTGATATGTCATAGTCTCGGGGAGATAGTGTGTGGTTTGCCGCCGATTTGCGAACCACTAACAGACGCCGTTGCACACTAGTATATTGCTACATTGCTGCACTGGGCTTGAGATTAAGTCAAGATTTCTCGAGTAGACAAGTACAATAGTTATCCTATGTTATCTGCTCTAGCTTCAAAACTGTTCCTTGACCTTTCGCTAACATTTCTGAGGTTTCTCTCGCTCGAGCATGCTATCTCAACGATATTATTTTAAGACCTGTAAGGAATTGTATTTTTCGCCGGTATTAACGTGCTGATTGCAATCGACGCTAGAACGGTGATGTAATTGGTGGGTGATATTCACCGATTCCTTGCTACATTTGATGTTTCGTCATGGTTACAATGTTTGATATCTCACTAAGCACGAGTAGTTGTATTGACTATTCCTTTTCTCAAAAACAGATAAGGACAGTGAAGCTGCCTATCCAATAAAATTATCAGAGAAACAGGAATACCATGAAAAGACTGTATCAAGGAATCGAACCATCGTGAAAGAGCAGTAGGCTCGACATTGATTAGGTGAACAAAACAGCAACGGCTCTATAGAGTCAGCCGTATATTCATCTCAGTTCATGAAGCACCAGTACGATATTTTAAGAA
The DNA here is from genome assembly GCF_021365285.1 of Talaromyces proteolyticus. Lineage (NCBI taxonomy): Eukaryota > Fungi > Ascomycota > Eurotiomycetes > Eurotiales > Trichocomaceae > Talaromyces > Talaromyces proteolyticus. Next base: position 162,877 of record NW_025764284.1, on the reverse strand, counting down.
TGCCATTCTCAAGCCACTCAAACGCGTCCGAATCTCTGCGATTAGCCTTTCTACTGATCAGTAAAGCTGGGTATCATCCTCATCCCTAGCACCAGTAGTGCGCTGCACGGCGGGAATTTTATATGTTGAAATGTTCGCAAGATATGGAGTACACTTTCTTACCAGCATTTGATGCTGTGGGTGCTCCAAGAGCTGCAACAACGAAAGGAAGAAGAGTAATAAACTTAATAACGGCGACCATTTTGAAATGCTGAATAGAGCGTAGACTCTAGAGCAAGATCTTATGTAGAATGTTTGAGACTCTTAGAAAGACTATAAGAAATCTGTTCTGATGGTATTGAGAAAGTTGAAGTCTACTGGTACATCAGAAGGGGGGTTGGTGGCTATATCTATAGTTAAAAGGGTCCGCGAACCCTAACTGATTCAAAGCGGAGACGGATAATACATACACATCGTTCCCAGACCACCTGATAGTAGCATGTAAAGTCAGTAAGTCAACGATGTAATCTTCTATCTAATTTGACTCTTTTTCAGTCTGACTGTAGTCTCTACTCGGATATTTTGGTGGCTGAGTTGGTTTACATTAGGTATCAAAACACATGCCTATTGGAGAGGTTCTTGCAAATTCCTCATACCGAAAACAGAGTAATCTTGCATAAGACGTCAACATCCCTGTCAATTCCAAAGACACGTGTATGTATCCCTTGTACATTTTCCATGATTTTGGCGATTCTAACCTTTAAAATTCGAAGCGAAGTTGGCCTAACATAGAGCAGGTATCATACATGCGTCAATTGGGAGAAGTTTAATAATTGGGCCACTCAACTGAAATTCTCAATTTTTGATCAGAAATCTTTAGTTAGCCCCAAATACGGTGCGTTTTCAATGAACAAATAAAGAAAAGAACTTTAATCCATTTTTTTATCTTTAGTCAAATGGAGAAGAAGCTTGATGTTTTGTGTCATTATTCAAAACACTGACAAAGACCAACTCCTAGGACGCGCCTTTCCTCTGATCAATGAATCAATCGAATTTACTCCACCTGGGCCGGATATGCCCATTCTTTGGTCAGAAGGTAATTGAGAACTAGGTTAGTTTAAGGCGGGAGCTGCCCATCTGAGCTTTACAAGAGGAGACATTCGATAATCCGAATTTCACTTTTCATGAGCGATATACCATTTAATATTAGATATCTTGAGCAGACTAAATATTTTCTTAAGTATGAATAGACCTCGTCTGGGCCCAATACATAAGTACGGTTTATCGACATATCAATCAGTAATTAAGACAGCATTGATAATTTGCACTTCAACATTTCAATATTAAAGCTGCATGCCACTTGACATCAAATGGTACATCAATGAATGTGGTCTGGTTTTATTTCATTGTCTGAGTTATTATTAACATATATAGTTTTACTTCACTAATAGCAAAAGGGCAAGAGAAACAAACACATTGAGGTTGAAGGCAAATTGTAAAGAGCTGTTTCACTGGTTGTCTCGAACCTCGCTTATCTGTCACCAGCATCGATTGATCTAGAATCTGTTGCAAACATGAGGCAGATTGACATAATTGCCAGGCTAAGATGCAAATTGAAGATGGTTATTGAACAGTGCAACCATAAAATGTAACGGTGGGATAAAGCGTCGAGCTACAGCGTAAAGGAAAATAATTAATGCTGGTTCCTTCCCGTTCCGCTAATCACGTGGATGGGATTAGGGCTATTTTGGCACAAGATGGTTGCCAAAGAAGGAAGGTATTTCGGAATTCCCGCTACAGATTGAGACATTTATTATTCAGTTGAATTATTCTCCATGTGTTTCTTTGGTTTCTTTGGTTTCTTTGCGCCTGATCTAATAAAAAAGTGCAGACGCCAGACTACATCAGGCTAGGGTACCCAACTATAACCGCTAGCGTCGATTGCCAATCGAGGCAATCAAAGGCGTGATAAAGGCGGTTATATATTAAAATTTACTGAGTACAGTATCAAGGGATCTATTATTCTAATTTATTACATGGGTATGCGCGCGTCACGCCATCACTGGAGCCAAGTGGCATGCATCGTCGACTAGGGATATAAACCCCTACATATATGTACATTAATTGATGCAAAAGACATCAACCAGCTACGAGTTAACAGTCAACACCCACCAGGCGGATGCCACTGGTCAATACTTGAATACAGCATGTCATCGCCAATTTCTGATATCCCCGGCGACAGTAAGCTTGCCTGGGTTGCCAGCGACCAGGTTACTAAAGAAGAGATCCGCTCTGATGAGAACGACTCAAAGAATGTCAAAGATGGTGCACTGGTGTTCGATAATGAGCTCAAGGCCGGCCCTCCTGCATTCGATGCTGATGGAGAAGACCAGCAAACAGATGACGACGACGTAATCATAGTTACAGGCACCGATGCAGCGAACCACCTAATTCCGCTACGAGACGATGGCAACCCGGCCTTAACCTTTCGAAGTCTCTTCATAGCCACAGTGCTCTCCGCTTTTCAGGCTACTATGAGCCAGATCTACTATGTGAATTGACATAGGCAACTTCAGATGTACCATAGGCTAATCTCCATTTAGTTCAAACCGACATATCTCACCATTCAAGGAACTTTTATAGTCGTTTTCGCCTACTTTCTCGGCAAAGGCTGGGCCAACTTCCTCCCCCGTGGGGATCGAATCGAGGCGAGATGGCGTGCGAAAGGTGGTCAGGGGAAACTTCCCCTGTGGATCTCGATCATCTCATTTTTCAATTATGGTCCTTGGGATCTGAAAGAGCACTCAGTTTGCTCAATCACGGCCAATGCCGCATCCAATGGTGCAGCGAGTATTACTGTTTTTGCGGCACAGAACCTCTTCTATAACATGCCTTTGAGTGCAGGCACGGTAATCTTGAGCACCCTCTCCATCGGACTGTTTGGCTACGGAATCGCCGGAATGATGCGCCCAATTGCCGTCTGGCATGTCGATGCAGTGTACTGGAGCACTCTTCCCCTAGTCAAGTCTCTTCAGGGACTTCATTGGGAAGAACTGAAAAACTCCAAACCACTCAGATACTTCTGGTACGCCTTTGGCGGCATGTTTCTTTACGAGTCGTTCCCTGCCTATATATTCCCATGGCTCAACTCGGTCTCCATTCCCTGCCTTGCCTCTATGCACACAACTGGCGACAAGGCATCTGTGCTCACAAACCTGTTCGGCGGGTCGCAAAATAACGAAGGACTTGGTCTTTTCAGTCTTGGATTTGACTGGCAATATGTAAGAATGAACATGCTCCTGTGACGAATAGCCAGTTAGAGCTAAATTTTTTAACTTTGAAATACTTCTAGATCACCTCGTCGCAAACCTCTTTCCCTTTCTCGCTACAAGTCCTTATGGCTCTTGGGTTTTTCACCTGCTATATCGTGATGCTCGCCATCTACTACGGGAATGCCTGGGGTGCGAGGTCGCTTCCATTCATGTCAACACAACTTCTAAAAGCCGACGGCTCTCGATACCCAATCGCTAAAGTCTTCACCGGTGGTATTCTCAACACGGACGCTCTGGCCACTTACGGTATCCCCAGACTCTCTGGCAGTTTCGCGTATGCAATGTTCATTGCGAATGCCGCTGTAAGTACCTGCTTATTCCTACTCGCACACATATTATCACAGACTAAACATATTCTAGATTGGCGCCATGGTTGCTCACTGCTTCCTATTTTGGGGAAGGGATGTCCTGAATGCGTATAAAAGTGCAAGAAAAGGCACTGGTGGCGATCGGCACCATGAGCACATGGCCAAGCATTATGTCGAAACTCCAGCATTGTGGTACATTGCCATACTTGTCATTAGCTTCGTTCTCGGCATCGTTGCCGTCACCAAGGAGAATATTACCCTCCCGGTTTGGGCTTATATTGTATCACTACTGCTAGGAATACTGTTTGCGCCCTTTGTGAGTACACCCAATACAATATTTGATACTTGAAAATATTTCCCATCCATGTCGACTATCTGTCTACCGAGGGATATCTAACGCCAGTCTAGAGTGTCATTCTGTATTCTCGGTACGGCAACGGCATTGCCACAAACAACCTGTCGAAAATGTTGGCTGGTCTGATCCTGCCTGGACGTCCCGTTGGAAACATGTACTTCGCTGCCTGGTCGCACTCTGTCATTTCGAACACTGTCAACTTGTGCAATGACTTAAAGATGGGCGAATACCGTACGTACTATTCTGTCCACCATCAATTAATCCGTGAACCAGGATCCCTAATATATTGATCTAGTCAAGATTCCTCCCCGGACTATGTTCATTACCCAAATTTACGGTACTGTATTGGGCGCCTTTGTCAATTACGCCGTCATGATCTCCATTGTGACTGGCAATCGCGATACCCTTGTGGATGGAAATGGAGATGCATCCTGGAGCGGAGCAACCTTGCAAGCATATAACACCAACGCAACGGCTTGGGCCCTAGCCAAATACCTCTACCAAACCGGCAAGACGTATCAAATCGTGCCTCTTGGGCTGCTAATCGGCGCTGGAGCCGTCGCTATCCACCGTGTCGTTGTTCATGTAAGTCTCCCCTATTTCTTTTTCTTCCAGATCCCTCGTCTAATTATTTACTCTTAAGTTCATCCCCAAAGTCCGCGGCATCTCACTTTCAGATTTCAACTTCCCGCAATTCATCCAATACGCCGGATACATCCCTTACAACCAGTCACAGACATGCGTGATCCTCAGCCAGCTGTCTGCAGGGTTTTTTGTGCAGTTCTATCTTCGCAAATACCGTCCACGTATCTTCAAGGACTATTCGTACATGATTACGGCTGCCTTTGATGGTGGCACTCTGACGGCTTTGTTCATCCTCTCCTTTGCCGTGTTTGGGGCCGGTGGCAGTGCGGTCCCGTTCCCTTCATGGTGGGGGAATAATGTCAATGGGAACTATGATCTGTGTCCCGAGACCAGTTAACGAAGTTTGATTACTAGGGTTAGATGGATCTATTCTCTATTTATTGAATTGGATATTACATATGTAGGTAGATGCCAATTCTTGACTTGACGGCAACAGCCAGTTCAGACAATAGAATTTTTGAGTAACATGTGGATAAGTTGAAACTACTTTTTTTTAATCCAGTGGCCTGGCCATATATTACATGTATGTGATAGTATTCGATAACAGAAAGGGAATAGGATGTCGACATAAAATCAATGATGCTTAAGGCGACTATTCACATGTCGGCCTCATAACATATTTCTTCATTTTTTCTCTCCAACCAACCAAGTGATTCCACAACTAACATAAATTAAAATATATACTTGATTACATACGTATTTGTTTCCAAAGTTGCCCCAGTTGCCGCCATAACCAGGGAACCGAGAAAACAGTGTTCTCAATTACAAATAGCATCAAATAGACGCCAAAACACACAAAGATGTATAAAACCACCCAATAGAAAGTAACCGAAGAAAAATAAATGATTTGTTTTCATGTTAAATATAATAAAACTATCGGATAAATATATTATTGATCGAGCATGGCCAAGAATGGCCTTCGAAATGTTATATTAGAATACATATATACACACATATCTATGTGAAATAAGAACAACTAAGAAATTCGAGTTTTGATTTTAGTTACAGTTATTACAACTGCTGTCATTTACAGTGGCCGGGAAATGACCGACCTGATATTAAAACAGTCACACAAGCATGCCGAGGAAAACCAGATAAACCAAAAGTTCATTGAAACACTCCAAATCACACAAATTTTAAAGTTTTGTATGTCTTGTTGCTGTTATTTGGCCGTTAAACCACTAGTCCGTGTAGAATAGGGGGAAAAAAGTTTAATACAGATAGACACACTGTGTAATCGCACAGACATGCCATATAAAAGTAGGCTTGCACTAGACAAAAGACGAGACGAGACAAGAAAACGAGAAGACGGGGAAGGACATTAGTGAAGGGTTATAAAGTAATTTTCGGTTTTGTTTCTTGTTTTCCAGCATACTCTCCCTCCTCTCAGGACCGAAATGTAGACAGATTGGTTACTCTTCTGCCGATTCATCAAATGGCTTCTTCCCATCTGCCGCAGCAGCTAACTTCTCAATAGCCTGTTCTGAAAGTGTTTTGTTGGTTGACATTTTTGACTCTGCGGCCCCATCAATTTCCTTTGATGAAGAAGAGTCGGCTGACACAGCTTGAGGGGTAGAATCAGCGACGGGTTCAGTCTGCGGCGCTTCTTCTGGAGTAAAGTTTTGAGGTGATGTTTCTTCGCTAGCTGTATTATCGTCATGTCGAGGTGCAGTTGTCACATCTGCTGCTTGGCTTTCTTTTGCTGACAAAGGAGTTGGGTCTACAGATTCACCGGCCACGTTTTTTGCAATCGCCGGTGCCATTGTATTCTCAGCAGAATCTAAATTGATATCTGCGGTAATCGGCTTCTCTTCCACATAAACGGCAGATTTTTCTGGTATTCCCACTGACAAATGGCCATCGACGCCAACCTCCCACACATTCCAAGCATCCATGATGCGAATTTCAGGTATCGACGGCAGCTTGACCTCTTTGGTAACGGCAGGCTTTCTCCTCGCTGGTCCGCGAGCACGGCTCTTACGAGCGTCAGGTAGGGGTGTTTTCTCCTCTAGCACTTCCTCCTCTTTCTTCTCACTAGGTTTGGGACCTTGAGGTCCAACTTGCAGGCGAGAATTTAGATCAGAGAGGAAATTTGCTTTGAGGCCCGCGATTTTGCCAGCAGCAGGTCGGGCAGGGACGGCGGGCTTGGATTTATTAGCAGGTACTGCGGCCCCATTCTCTGGTACATCTCGGGATGCGGGCTTGGACAGGCGTGTATGGACCGTTGGCTTAGGGCGACCAGGAATGGTTGGGGCTTTCTTTTCATCTAGTGAGATATCTGGCTTTGCCCGCTGAGGTCGAGCAGGAATTGAAGGCCGAGCAGGAATTGCAGGCTGGGCAGTGTCAGGGCTCTTTACTTCCTCACCAGCAGGCTCAACTGTTGTCACAAGCTGATGGCTTTCTGGTGCATCTTCCCAAATGTCTTGGCTTGGGAAGCGATGCTTGAGTGTGTCAGGGCGTCCCTGATGAGGTGCTTGACCATGAGAACGCAGAATATGTGACGCGACTTTGTGTGAATCAATCTGTTCAGTCTGTTTTCTCCGTCTCTCTTCCACTTCTGGTGTTTCGAATTTACTAGATGGTTGTTCCGGCAAGTCTGGGGTGGACACACTTGCGTGTAACTGCAAACTATCCGGAGTGTCTTCCCAAATATCCTGACTGGGGAATCGCTGTTTGAGCTCAGATCGCTTCTTGAAACGTTCGGCGGCTGACACTGGCTTGCCATCGTCGGGGAATAGTGGCTCGTACTCTTCCACATCTTCGAGTGGGGTATGTATCTCATCGGCTTCTTCGCCGCGTGAATTCCAACGCGCGAGCCCGGTCGGAGCACCATGCAGACTGCTTGGACGACTGTTTGGAGCACTAGGCGTACGGCTTTGAAAGCGGTCCAGCTCGTGGAAATCGGTACTTGAGCGTCTCGGGGAGATGGCGGGGTGCAGGTGAGCTGATTCGGGACGGACTTCATCTGAAGCAAGGATGGGTGCATCGTCATATTCTAAGTCGTCCTCAAAGTCATGAGACGTAGTAAGATCGGGGGTTTGGGCAAAGCCATCAGGGTGGTGGGAAGAGTGATATGGGTCATTGATATGGATGGTTCGACCGCCAGCGTCGCTGCTTGCGGCTGATTGCACACTGCGAGTGCGGCGTAGCTCAGCAGTTGGGAAGCTAGTTTGACGAAGAGGGGATTCAGCTACAGGCTGAGTATCGAGGCGGGTGTATTCATCGGTTGCCAGATAACCAACTTCTTCTTCTGGGGTACCGGTGACAACAGGAGATGCGCCTGGAGGACCAAATACGTTAGCACCAGGAGTTGTTAAACGAATTCAAGGGTACATATGTGCTCACCAACGCTGCTTTCTTTGCCAGTGGAGCTGCGAACAATACGGTTTAGATCATCACTGCTCAGCGCCCAGTCGGGACGAGGAGCGATTGCAGGGCCATATTGGCCTTGCTCTTCACGAGCATACTCATCAGGGTGCTTCTCATACCAAGCTTTCTCAAACTTGTCGATCGACTGGACACTATGGCCATGAAGACCATGACCATGAAGACCATAGCTGCCCGGAGGAAGGAAGACATCACGACCGCTACGGGTGCGGTGGTGATGGCGTCCACTGCGGCTACCGGAAGCCGATGCAGAGCGCGGAGGAGCAGGAGATGGGGCTTGCACGTCACCGGCATAGGCTAACATGGGCACGCGTTGTCCAATTTCAGGAATTCCATGCTCTTCATCGTATTGCAAGGACTGGCGGCGGTTGCTGGAAGCTCTCGACGATTCGCCACGAGACGCACTGGGCTTCGAGTGCAGCGAACGGCTGCGTTCGTCGGCGTCTTCGAGGGCAGGTGAAGGTGCTTTCCCAAAGCCGGCAGCGGCGGCCTGACTCGAGTCCGTGCGGGTGACTGTCTGGACTTGGGCTTTGGCGCTCGACGTGGGGAGAGACGGCTTTGGGGCGTGCAGTTTCAGGTCGCTGCCAACATTTCTGGTCTCCGTCGGGATGCTGACCTCGTCGTACTCGATGCCCTCCTCGCCGAGCGAAGGGATGGTGACACTGGGAGGGCGAGCTGGCAGGTCATTGGAGACAGTGCGAGAAATCCCAGCAGCGCTGCCGGGACGATCGTTCAACGGCGAGGGCGCATAGCTGTCTCGGCCGGGGGACACAGAGCGCTCGAGGCGGCGGTTGATAGGACGAGCCGGTATTGAAGGCACATCCGGGGCAAGTGTCTGAGGAGACCTGGCCGGGCGAGGAGGTATCACCGGGGCTGATGGTGCCGACATTGTGGAGGGATATGCTATAACACTTTGTCGGAAGCCGTGGTGGGCAGCTGGTGAGTCACTAGGAGTGAAGAGAGAACTGCAAGGTGTGGCCTTCGGTCAGCACGAATGGACCTTGCCAGGAAAGCAAAATTAAAAAACAATAATAACAGCAAGCAATTGAAATAAACGGACAATGTACAAGAGCAGGCAGCTGGTGACTCGAGGTATGAGCTGTCCAGGACAAAGCAAAGCGTTGGGGGGGCGGGGGGTGAGGGAATTTCTGCGGCCTTTGTGATTTCCCTGCAGTAACCGGATGTAGCCGACAATGACGAAGCAATTGATTGAGCACGTTTCACAGCAACATCGCTATACAGAATGTATCCAAGGAGAACGGCGAGTTCAGGAGGCAAAGAAGGGAGAGAGATACAGGTCCTTTAACTTTGCAAGGGCCTCCAGGCACGCAATCGCAGGAGCAGGGCTTATCAGAGCGGATCGATAACCTTCACCGCCTTGAGGGTCTGGGCCTTGCTACTGGAAAATCGAGGGGAGGGCTTGAGCGAGAAAGAGCGGAGAGGGGAGTAATTGTAACGGGGATGGTAGGAATGATGATAATGATAATTATAATAAGAACACTCCTCAGCAGTTCCTGTGTAGGGCGTACCTTGGAAGAAGAATATGAAATCCAGCTTGGCTGGGGGTGCTGAATGCGGATGAGCTCTGACGTGTTATTGGACGGGGAGGCCGAGATCCAGACAAACTCTGCAAATTGTCGAGTAGGGCTGGGACAATGCGATAAGAGCGGACTGCAAGAGGGGGTGGAGTATTGTGAGAAAAGAAACAAAATAATCGAAGGAGATGAAAGAAAGAGCCAGGTGAAAAGAGAGGCCTGGGATGATGCGGTATTTTACAGTTCTAAAATTAATGCATGCATAGTACGTAGTCTGAAGCATGGCAGCAAGGTCTAGAGTGATGTCTGTCTTGCTGCCACGGCCCACTTGGGGTACATGCGCGGTCGTGTGACGTCGACCTAGCCGCCAGGTGGACGTATTGTAACGCCTGCCGGTGAGTGGACCGACGCGGTTGGTCGTCGCTTTAGCAGCTGACCAAGGGGAGGCCGCTGACTGGCTCTTTCCTCGTTCCAGTGGAGTTCTTCTCTCTGTTCTTCACTCCTGCTTGCTGCTTTGACCGTATTCCAGGATTCGATTTTACCATTCCTCGGTTCTCTAGTCAGACACAAAATTAGAAATACCTCAGGGGCAATTGGCAATTGGCATTGCAGTCTATTGCCATGGGCATTGGCCAAAGGCAAACTCGTGATCGTGTGAGGGGCTACGGTGGAGGCAAAGTTTTGGGTTTGTCTGGGTCTGGCTCAACGTTACTAGCTGTAAGACACCGCCTAATTACTCATTGATTCAATACCTGCTGCAGATCATGTATTCGATTTACTGCCCGCACATGTTCGCGTCGAGTCATGATTGTGATTGAAATTGCGGCTGGCGAGAAGCATACAGAATGCAGCCTATATCTGGAGAAGCATAGCCAATTTCTAGCCTGGCGCTGTCCTGGTTTTCTCCCGCTATCAGAAATATCGATACCGAGGGACTGACTACAGGCGCCTATCTTGAATATTACGTCTATGGCTGACATACTCAGATAAAGAGCCGTATTCTTTCTGCCTCGTATCTAAGATAGCAACAATAGAACCAATGTACAGCAGTATATACTATATAGTATATACTGCAGTACAACATTGCCACGTTTTCCCCTTCGGATACACATACGCCAAGCCCATCATCCCGGAGATTTTCGTCTCCGCATCAAATCGAGACAGCGTGAAACGCCAAGTCGAGGTCGAATGTATTGTACATGGTCTTGGCTGGCATGTGCTCAAACATACTCTTATTGCTGGTTGATATACTACCTTCTAGTGAAGTAGCTGCGTAGGAGTTGCGTGTTGATAGTCATAGTCATACTTGCTATTCGAGCCAGATGCGTTCGCACAGACTTATTGCGTACTGCTTACATGGCCTATCTTCAATCCCTACTATGATTGGCTGTTAGAATATCATCAGGACTGATCACCGGAGATTTGGGACAAAAAGAATTGGAAGGACAATATGACATGTGCGGAATATTGGCAGAACTACACTAGGTCGCAGTGGTATCCGGTTTACGAAATGCAAATCAGGCCACGAGCCGGCGAATATCTAGACTTGTGTCCAGACATTGACTTAGCACAGACAGCCTTGAGGCCGTCAGTGACCCGGAAAGAGCTCTGAATCGGAGCTGTACACGGGTATAATGCATTTTTCCGACTGTCTACCCGTTGCTTGGATGGTCATTGGCCTTTAAAAGCAACGGTGATGGCCTGTGCTCTAAATTCCGCTTATGTAGGACCAGTTTTCTGTAAACCTGAGTATCTGTAAGACTGTGAAAGATAAGAAATACTAATCGTACTCGGTATGTTCTCGATGAAAGGATCTAAGCTGAAATTAATATATACACGAGAAATACGTGTTATGCTTGTTAGCCATGCATTATTGTACAAGAATCCAACACGGTCCCGTCTTCAACGCTTTTTTTGCAGGATAAGTAGAGAAATTCTTTTGTTCGGCCACCCGGCCGCAAAAAGGAGACACGCCGGTCTTAGAACCAGCCATAAGAATCAACCTGCCGTTCTCAAAAAATATACTCCGAAAACTTAGGCCGTGGGACGCGATATAAAAAGCGAGTAAAAAACAGGAACCTCTATGCTATGTCGTTTAAGAATGATGACCCAAACCGAACACCTGAGAAGAGAGACTCAATGTGGGGATGCTATTATGAAGGTAGAGATAGGGGGGAGGATGGAACGGCAATGGAAGAAAGGTAGGTCGATCGCGTTGGTGAATAAAGAAGGAAGTTAAGCGAGAGCTCTCTGCTCGGATGGAGGAGGTGGAGGAAGCTGTTTTTGCAATCGTGGTTAGCAGATATGTCCTAATTCCAACGCTATACGGGGGAATTCTAGGGTAATGAGCTCATCGTACCTCGAGCTTTGTGTTATCGGCCATCATGCGCTGGAAACCAATCCCGACACCCTCGATTACAGCGAGGAAGACGCCACACATAATAGCGGAGTTTCGGGCGGCCCTGAAACCACCACGGACAGCGAGGGCACCACCGGTGCAGAAACCAGCGATGATAGCATTGTAAGGGTCTTCCTTCTTGCGGATTCCCTTAATTGAGCAGTCAAAGATACTGAAAAGACCTCCCCAGCAGCCAAAGTTACCGCCGAGGACGGGCGCGCGCGCCTTGATGGCTGTGATCGCACCTATCCGACGCTCACCGTAGGGGCTGTTCCGGAAACCCTTGACACCGTGCCAGACAGCACCACCGATGGCACCCATACAGAAAGCACCGCCAAAGTCGCTCAGGGCAACCCAGGGGCAGGGATCCCGTGAGTGATCCATGATATGTAAATAAGGAGGTGAACGGGTAGAGATTCGGGAAGAAAAGGTGGATCACCGGGAAGAGACCGTTGTGAAAGCTGAAGGTCTAGAGAGACGCGGCGACACAAGATAAGGTTGATATGGGTCGATGACTTTTTTCTTTCCCAGGCGGTGATCACGTGACCACCCTTAAAGTCCCGGGTTCTGACGAGCCAATCCTGTAAGCCCGCATGGGCCCTCCAGTAGCGGATATTTGCGATTCTCTGCCTTATAATTTATATAGATAATTCGCTATAACTAATTACCAGAAGTCCATTTATCGTTAATTACTAATACCAAAAATTTATTACAACAACTCTCTCATCCTCCATCTAGTCTCCTTGGCGATCATCTAGCCTCCCCCCCCCGCATTTCATACGAGTTGTCAGTATGTCATCATCTTGAATGAACAACAATAAAAATACATACAGTGCATACTGACTAGAATACTCGGCTACGACTTCCGAACATGTTCACAAGCACGCCATCATCGATCTCGTGATCGACTCGAATCACGAACAACTCGACTCGACTCCTTGGCAGCTCAGCCCCGTAAGATCAATGAAGCCAAGGCCCAGACTCGGTTTTTTGTCATACCGCCGGTAACGACAACATATCGACAGGTACAACCTTTGAAGGACCAGAACAGCTGCAGTTAGCCCTACCATCAATCGACATAATCATGACAACAGAAAAAATAAATTACAATCACGACCCGCATCCGTAAACGCTTGTATGTATGTATGTATGTAATGTGCTCGGTTTGTACGGATACCCCGCCAATGCCGGCGTTGCTCCAACTATGACGTTGGCGAACCACATTACTGGCCACGACGAGACGAGGGTCGGCGAGGTGCGTGTCTGCTGGTGTTCTGAGGATTGCCGTTAACTGGATAACAACTCCAACCTCGATGTTGCGGTGAATGTAGATCTGTCGTGTTGACAGTATCGGGATGCGGGATTTGTTTGTAGCACATGTGGACTGCTAGAGGCAACCTGGGGGTAATAATCCGTTCAGTTTAGTAACTTAGACAGAAATTAGGCAGAGTTATTCATTGGCCGTGGTGAAATCTCTCAGGGGTAGAAAAAGGTAGTGCTGTGGAACCTTGGGATTAGTCCATATTTTGAGAATGTCAATGATTTGTTCAAAAGGCAGAAAATTGCCTCATGACTGACACTCAACTTTGTAGCCTAGTGAGTAAAATACACACAATGTCGAACCTGTCTTGGTAAGATACTGAGTAGGTAGGAGTTAACATGAGTGATGGTCTTATAGTCAAGTATAAGAAAATCGATTCTGGCTGAATGGCAATACTCGGTATATAACGATCATACAACTTGAACAAAGGCATAATGCAAGGCGTAACACGGACTCAATAAGTGATTATACGTCCGCTAAGGTCGTAACAAAAAAAGCAACACCCGAGGCAAGTCCTCGCACGCAACACTTTTCGCAACCCCATTTCTAGTGAACATGATGGATACAAAAGGCCAGTAGCTCGGCAGCTACGAAAGACCAATCTTTGCTGTTCTACACAATCATCTGCGCGATTCCCTGTCCACCTAAGGTTTTGCTGCTCATGAAATCCTGGTGCTTCAGCGCGGCAAGAAGGTAGAAGAGACCGGCAATCAGGAGGAACACGGCGGCGGCGATCAGGCTCGAGGCTCCAGAGACCAGGCTGACCCACTGGATGGCGCTCATGACAACGTAGATGAGTGCGCGCATGTAGTTGGTGCTGAACCGGCGGATGAAGGTGTCAAAGGTAGGCGACGTAGGGCATATACGGAGCAGGAATGGGATTTCGGTGAACAGAATCACAAAAGCGGAGGCCCTGTAGGGTCGATTAGAAATCGTTCACGGAACAGACAATCATAGCTTTGGGAGGTTGACTAACAGGCATATGACACTGAACACGATGCGCAGAGCAGTAAGCGTGAAGATGTTGGCTATGCCTAGAGCGAAGCACAGAAATATGCAGAGAACGCCCGTCCTACAAAAGTCAGAAAAGCTTGAAGTTGAATGGACATGCCGTCGGTGTAGAATCATCCGAGCGATGCCGCAAGATAGAGAAAGACCAACCACTGTCCATAGATACCTGATACGAAAGCAGGGTCAGCATATACGAATCTCGAAAGGACTGCAGTATACAGAAGCCAACTTACTGAAGTTGCGCGTGCGGAATTCCTCAGCGAGAGTCATTTTGACGGAATGAAGTCTTAGCTAGACGGATAGCACTCCAAGAAGGCTGAGCTAATATCAACTGCTTTGCTGCAAACGAAAAAGTCGCACAGTAGCTAGCCCAAGAATTGATATATAACCAAAGACCGAATGGCAGGGAGAAAGAGGAAATGCGGATGCGATGAGTCGACGGTGGCTCTGATGGATCGACGCAAGTAGCAACGTGGACGGTTTCAAGATCGTCGCTATAAAACGATGCAGTTAGCGCCACGGGGATCTCAATGAAATTGTTCTGTTTGGAAGTTCAGTGTATGGCAGGGAGCACGGTATAGACCCACCTCCGAATAAAGCTGTTCTGCGTGTCTGGGTGTCGTCTGGTTTGGAGAGTTTCGGAATTTCCCAGGTGAGTTTAATGTTTTGCCTACGGTGCAGCTGCGATGCGGAGATTGCTGTGGTAATTCCAAACTAAGCCGCACTGGGACGAACGTCAGCCGTTTGACAGATACACGACGCACGATGCACAAAGTGACAGTTGGCGATTATTACTATTAGGGTTATTAAGAATAAATATGGCCAACAAGTTAAATTTGCATCATGGCACTGCCTATTTATAGGATCCTTTCTGGCTACCTAGAGCGTTAATTCGGCAGCCTGGAATTCAAGCACCAGCCGGAAGCCAAAGCCCCGTTTACGCGACAGCAATGAATAGTCTACGTTCAAGAAGAATCTAAGAGTGTCAAGATATCAGTATGATGGTTTGATTTTCTACAGCAATATCACCGCCAAACACATTAACAGCGTCCAAGAATACAATGCCTGCCCGACTAACAAGCCGGGTTTTCTTGAGACTATCCCCCGTCACGCTAGATGACCCTTGGTATCAAATATAACCTCCCTATTATCTCTCCCATTGACGGTACTCGGTGGCCCATATACCGTTTTGCGTGCTCCTTACGAGTAGACGAGGCGGAAAACGTCGTTGTAAACAAAGTAGCTGCCTGCGCCGTCAGGGAGGAGTTGGAAGGCTTGCGTGTAGTTCATAGCTCGCTCCTCTTCGTCAACCTGGACCATGTCAGATTCGCTACACAACCTATAATCTTGCTCGTTGAGATGGGTGCGCCTACCAGAAGAGTACCGGTGACGAGGACAAGGACACCACCTTGCTCAGAGCTAGGCTGGGCATCGAGAGTCGACACTTGGTGGCGGACCTTGGTGAATGGAAGCGACTATAAACGGGGTCAGGGCTTTGAATGCTCTTTCACCAAATCAAACCACTCACGGTCAGCTTGTTGGTAATGTTTGCTGATCCCAGTTGGGGGTCACTTTCAAAAGTGAGCATGGAATTGTCCCGCTATTGACGCCCCATCATCGTAATTAGTCCCCGTTTTCTATTCAAACTCGAGTTCTTGCTTACATAGAGCCCAGCCAGATTGTTCCGGTTCTCGTCGAATGTCTTGTAGTAGAAATCAACAAATTGTTCTGCGTTGGTGTCAGACTAGGTGGGAGCGAGACAGTCGCAAACGTTCAAGAGTGGTAACCAGTAGAGCGGCCAGGGAATGGACATACGAGCGATGGTGTTAAAGTCTGGAGATGCAGCGAACTTGTCAGCTCGTCTCTGGGTACAACACGCAGCAGAAGAAAATGCGCGATGAGTAAACATCGGCTCTCATCGTCATGCTTTACTTACCACTCATTGTGGGAGATGTAGAGGAGAAACCACGTAGCAAGGCAAAAAGTCGACGAGATATGAATGTGAGAAACGACACGAAATGGTATTATATGCGGAGCGCAATATTTGTTATTTGTTATTCTGGCAAGAGACAAATTCCGGCACCGCGAGGAGGGGTCGTCCGTCGCCGTCGTCCTGTTGTGGGCCCCTCTGCATTCGTGGGGCTTCCTTCCCTCATCATTCACTCCCTGTCTGTGTCTATCGATGTCCATGTCTAGACTGGCGACGATCACGATATTGGGTGAATATCTTGATAATTTAGTCGCCAGTTTGCTTCAGGCACAAACTTCTATAGCTTTTTATTATATTCCAATATTATTCGCCGGTGTCATCCTTGCTTCCTCTTTTAGGCTGTGCTATTTGCATACGGGCTAGGATATCTACTGATCGCGAGCTAATCAATCCTCATCGGAGTCTGCAAACATGTCTTCCGCCTTAGGCCGCGGTCTTCGCACGCGTCCAGCCGGCGTATTGTCTTCTGGCTTGCTGCCAACTTCTACAGGCGGCCCCTCTGTCTCTTGGGCGGCGTCAGGCATTTCAATGTCTGCTGCCAATGGCTTCCCGTCCACGTCGGCGTCCTCGATATCACTGTCTTCCATCGGGACACCGTCAATGTCACTCATAGGCTCCCCATCCAGTTCATCATGGAAGTCTTCCGCAGCCTGCCCGTCCACGTCCATCCTCTGCTGCGACACGTCAGCAGGCGGCTGACTGGGATCGAACTTGCCGGAATTCGCATCGTCATCAACAGTCTTCCATCGGTTCTTCCCTTTACTGCTGATGGCCGCACTGGCCTTCTCAGCCTCTGCCTTCTTCTTTTCCTGCTCCAGCTCTTCTTCTGTGAGAGGCGGGTTTTCGAACACCTGAACAAAGTGTTCCTGACTGGAATGAGGAAAGACACTCCAGCCTTCCCAGAGATGCAATATAACCCCGATGCTGCGTTTCCATTTCTCTGCTTTGAGTCTGCCCCAATTAAAGTCCTTTTCAAGACGGCCAAGATGTTCAAAAACTTTATGAGCACGGAATGCATGTTCGAAAAGTTGTCGGTATCGCCACGCATGGCGGACTCCACTTGTTGAGGAGGATGAAAAGATATCAGAGATCACATATAGACCGACCAGCTTAGCGGCGGATGTATCCTCTTTTAATTTTGTGCTGTCAGCGTTTTCTCCAAGTACGCTCGCTTCCCCGTCTCGAAGTGCACTATGTGCATCGTCGCGATCAGGGTTCGCGCGTGAATATGCAAAGGGATTGAGGACATTGGCTACAAGCATTTCGACCACTTCTTCTCCTCCAGCGCTTGCATGCTCAATGGCGAATGCTGTTACTCGAGCCACATCTCCTCGACGTAGTTTGCTGTTCGCTGTGGGGAGTCGAGCAACAAGATGAGTAAGTTTAGCCTTTTGTAATGGATTCATATATCCAACACCGTCTTCATTGCCCAGTGAATCATCTGCAGCATGGCGTCGCCTTTCGTCTTCATTGTCAGACTCATCTTCTTCGGAAGAGTTGTACTCGTCATCGGACACGAACTCGTCGATCGCAGTCGTATACTCAAATCGAATAGGTTTCTCGGGCCCAACCCAACTTGCGCCGCCTTCGAAAATGAGAGAAGTTGCACTTTCACTTCGCCCACGATTACTTCGACTAATTTTTGAATTGGTGAGAATGTCCCAAAGTTTCCATCGGTACCAAACACCGCCTACACTGCGCGAGTCCCAAATCCAAGCCCATTTTTCATCCCTCTGCACTTCTGGCCGACTCATAAGCAGCGCTTCGAATTCGGGACCGAAGTTGAGCAGGTTCTCTAGAGTTTTGTGGATAAGTCGTAATTCTTTTAGATCCGATGGCGGCTTGACCTCGATCTGCGCTGTTGTTGCTGTCCTTGGGTATTGTCCATAGGAAGCTGGCGGCGCAAACCCACCGCGGTGAGGCCCGGGCGGAGGTGCTCGATTGAGCCTCCCAACAGGTCCTTGGTTTATCACCTTTGCTCCGAAGGGTAACGAGCTCGTAGACGATAAACCGACATTCACTGGCATCCCCGAATGAATTGCAGCGGAAGAAAGATGGCGAGAAATGGATAGATAATAGCCCCATCCTAAGTATTTATTCTGTAGTGCGCTCACTGTAGAATCGATATCTGAGGCAGCAGTCTCTTTCGCTAAGGTCACGATTGCAGAAAACGACCTGCGTTCTGTTGTAGGCTGAGCTGGCGGTGGAATGATCTTAACTGCATCCACCGACAGCGTTTTAGGTATCAAAGCTTTAATCACCGTAGGCGACGTCCCCGGCGGCAGCGAGGATAGGTAAACTGTGGGCTTGGCAACAGCTCTTTCAGCCTCTTTATTCTCAGCAGTCCTATCCTCCTCGTCGTCCGAGGCCCGAAAGGCAGCCGCCGGATCAGAGTTATCATAACCAAAAATGCCCTGCCCGGAATCTCGCTCTCGCTCACGGTAGAGACCATCGTGCGTTCGTTTCCGTGCAAGCGATTGCGGCGGCGGGCCTAGACTACCTGGACCGCTGTTGCGCGATGTATTCAATGAGCTGGTAAAGTGTCGTTTAGCAGGCGGCCCCGACGAATGCCCAAACGCATTCGGCCTTGTTTGAGGGGCAACATTGCTCCCATCATCCTCAAAAGACTTGACGAAATCCTCGTATACAGCGGCGGTCTCGGCTCGTTCGCGCGCGCGTTTGGCTTCGGCTTCAGCCTTTTGGCGCTCGAAAAGCGATTTCTTAGCTGGGGCGGAGAGCTTCGAGGAGAGATCGGGGAAGGTCTTTGGTTTGGAGTCGTCGGGCATCGCTACTGGTGCTGGTGGGCAGCGGGTGCCTCGACTTGGATATTCGTGTCGACTGGTTAAGTTGATTTTGCATGTGTAGAGAGCAGTCGGCGATCAATTAGACAGCTCCATTGTCGATGTCCCTTTCGGGCATGGTGGGGCTGTCCAGGCTGCTTGCAGCCAATCAGCGACGCCGTATCCTGTGTCCAATATATTCTTCTTATTTGCCTTTCTATAAATGATGATATCAAAATGTGCTTCTATCTATAGAATTTTACGAGGTCTGTATTAATTACATGTAACATGACCATTTTTGAATAAGTCAAATTAGGAAATATGGTCCTTCGTACAGCTTCAAAGATCTCAGATAATTGATCTTAGTCTTCATGTTTTATTCACTCCTGCATATCATCTAATTGCTAGAGTCTGGCCAGAAAACTAGGCATATAACAGGAACATGTATGATTAGTCTATTAGAGGTAGAACTGCTGTGAAATAAATATGGATATTATATCCTTCGGCCACACTTAGCTTGAAATTATTTCTTGTTTTCCCCCTTCAGTATTTTGCTGAGCTTGTGTAGGCCAAAAATGTATGGAAATATCCAGTCCTATTAGTACTGCTTAGAAAAACTCAAGATCAACTACCGCATGAAGGAGGCAGAATTCACTCACCCAAAACCTTTTCCCAAAGAACGTATCAAAGAACCAAATTATCCAGGACCTATTACCCTGCCAGAACCACTTCGGCGGCCTAGCCGCCAGTGTCTGTTTAACAACGCTGGCAGCATATACTTCATTGGGCATTGCCCCTTCTGTCCAAATGGGTTAATAAAATATAGATATATAATTCTTTCAACGGACCTTGTGAATGAGTAACTCGACGTTCGAATTCATCCGAGATGGGCAGATATATACTGGTATCTGATAAAACGCGCTTGGTACGGGTGATGCGACTCTTGACACCACCCGTCACGACTACCATCACGCGGACTCCGAATGGTGCCAGTTCGAGCCGTAGCGTGTTGCTGTATGCATGAAGAGCACCCTTAGTTGCATTGTAAATGCCGCTGAACACATAGGGGATCACTGCCGCAACAGATCCGATATTGACAATAATTCCTTTCGACCGGATGAGCAATGGCGTAAATTCTCGGACGACACGAATCACCGAAAAGACATTGGTCTCGAATGCTGAGGTGATGTCTTCATCTGAGGCCTCTACGGTTGGAATTGTGCAATCTGGAATAGTTAATTATCGTGTATATTGCGTTGTGACAGGAGGGTAGATACTTTTTCCTCTGTTAAAGGTGAGTGTTAGCGAGATTTGTATTTCAAACTTGCCAAGGGGGTTAATTATTGCAGGAGAGCATACGCATTGTTTACCAATATATCCAGTGTGCCAACTGTAAGCTCTTCGACAGTTTTTCGCATGTGCTGGATGTCATTGAGCGAAGTGACATCAAAAGTAAACGTTTCGATCCCACGAGCTTTTAGGTCACTCATACTTTCGAGATTGCGGGCTGTAGCAATTACACGCAGGCCTTGAAAGAGATCATGTGGACTTAGTAATGGTAAAACGCGGCAATGAGAATGCGAAGGTATTCCACACCTGCATCCTGAAAAGAGCAGGCCAGCGAATGGCCAATCCCACCCTTGGCACACCCCGTGATAAGAACACTGCGTCGAAGCTCAGACATCAGGGCGTTCAATCCATGCGTTTGTTGCAAGAGAATAATGCGTAGATAGAGGATCGATTTTAGACCTATCGTCGGCCGAGGTCCATAGGAAAGGCGTCAATCTTGCCCCACTTCACGTCGTCTTTGCATACAAAGAACAAAGAGGTTCTCCTCTGACAGCCTGACATGTCACTAAATGTGCCAGAACATTTAAAATGTTCATTCAAGGCCACTATTTTCTAATTCACTATGTATCACGACTAGCATTGATCTGAACGACCTGTTGACACCAGTCGACTCAGTGCCCTCCCGAAGTCCACTGAGTAGAACAGACTACCAGGTTTGGGATGAACATCATGCCTACAGCTAAGGATATCTGCGGCGATAGTTCGTTTGGGCCTCAGGTCAGAACACAAAATTGTCGCGGTGGATTTGATTTTACCGGTAGGAAAAGAACACCACCCACTGCCCCGACTACAGCATCAGTCAACATTAGTTAACATCATGCAGTCCTATTCGAGGAGAGCGTGCTGTCACTTGTACCGGCGGCGCTGTTGCTGGTGATCGCACCTTTCCGACTAGCGCATCTGTACGGCCAAGACGTAAAGCTTCGCCCGGCTGCTCTCCATACATTCAAGCTGGTATATCGAGTTTACGCCTTTTAGCGTCTACATATGCTGATACTAGGGAAGCTTGCAATTAGTGTATTTGCATGCTTACAACTAGCGCTTCTGCTTCTCTGGTGCCTCTCCAAGAACACCATCTTCCCATCGGTTTCCATCACGTCTGCAGTATTGGGCCTCATTTCTGCTTTTGTGATCGCTTTGCTATCACACCTGGAACACAATAAATCAATTAGACCTTCCTTTCTAACTTCCTTATATATACTGGTAACTTTGGTATTCGACATTGCGCGCGCGAGAACTCATTGGCTTCTGCGGCAACATGACGCTGTCGCAGCTACTCTAGCTGCAATTGTAGCTTTGAAGCTCGCTATACTACTTCTTGAGTCCGTGGAAAAGAGAAGCATTTTGATATCAATATATAGAAATTCTTCTACGGAGTCTACAAGTGGACTCTTCAATCGCGCCTTATTCTGCTGGCTTAACCCCCTACTGCTCAAAGGATTTATGAGTATCCTTTCAGTTGATGACCTCTTCCCAATTAGTGAAAATCTGTCTTCTATACAAGTTACGGAGCAAATTCAAGCAGGATGGAGCAAAAGTATGCCTATTTACTAGTGTCTATGTTGATGCTCATAACTGCGAATGCTGATAATACAATGACAGGTGATAAACGGGGCAAGAATGCTTTCGCTAAGACCGTAGTTCTTAGCTTCAAGTGGCCCTTTCTCGGCACGGTGGTCCCTCGAATTTGTGTGGTTGCCCTAAAACTTGTTCAACCGTTCCTGATTCAAGAATCTATCAACTACATCAACAATCCCATTGTATTAGGGTCACAAAACACTGGCTATGGGCTGATTGCCGCTTATGGTTTGGTGTATCTCTGTATTGCAGTTAAAAAACCCTTATCCTTCCACTAAAGTCAATATTAATTTACATGTGTAGGTCTTTACTGGTTGGTATCAACACTTGACGTTCCGGCTTGTGACGATGATACGAGGCGGTCTCGTAGGAGTCATATTTAGGAAAATGCTAGAGTTAAATATTAGCGATGTCCAGGAATCTTCGGCCTTAACATTGATGAGCACGGACGTGGAAAGAATTGCGGAAACGTGGAACTTTGTGAACGAGCTATGGGCGAGTCTGATACAGGCATTAATAGCCGTGTGGTTACTGGAGCGGCAACTGGGTGTTGTCTGTGTCTACCCAGTGCTCATATCTCTCGGTTAGTGTCCTTTCCCACTTTCTTTTCTGTATTTAATTTACCTAACACTGTCATTTCTCTCTAAGCGGCAAGTCTCTCTTCTTTCTGGATTGCTCGATACATAGCTACGCGCCAGAAGGTATGGATAGAAGCCATTCAAAAGAGAGTTAACCTAACCGCGGAGCTTCTTGGATCAATAAAAGTCGTCAAAATGCTTGGGTTTTCATTTAAGCTATCTCAAATTGTCCAAAATATGCGAGTTGCTGAGTTAGACCTTTCGAAAAGATATAGAAGACTGTCTGTTACAAATACCTGCTTGAGTAAGCCACCAACTACAAACCTGATTGCCAAGTTTTTAACTGTTGCTAACCTCTCATAGCGAACTTGCCTAATATCATCATTCCTGTAATCACATTTACTGCCTTTGCGGTTTCAGGACATAACGGTATAAATGTGTCCCAAGCGTTCACATCTTTATCAATTCTAAGCCTTATAACCTCGCCTATCGCCAACATGATCTATGCAATTCCGCAGTTATACTCGGCTCTGGGCTGCTTTCAACGGATCCAAGAATACATCCAAAAGGAACCCCGACACGATTCAAGACAATTAATTATGCCATTTGACAGAAAACAAAGTTATGCACAACTAGAGCCTTCTGCCTCAACCTATAATCAGATGGAATTGCAATCACTTAAAAGACCAGCCCATGAATCGGATACAGAAGCTTCAACTACTATATGTAAATCCATGGTCGCTATTCGAGACGGCTCCTTTGGATGGCACAAGACCGGCCCAGCCACCGTTCAAGGTATCGACTTGCAACTTTCGGGACCGTCGCTGACTATTGTGGTCGGTCCTGTAGGCTGCGGAAAGTCAACGTTGCTCAAAAGCATTCTCGGTGAAACCTTCAACCTCACAGGATCTTTGAACATTTTATCCCTAGAAAGCGCTTTCTGTGACCAGATTCCTTGGATTAAATCCGGTACGCTCCGAGAAAATATAATTGGGCACTTGGAGTTCGATGATGTCTGGTACAAGGCAATCATCTATGCCTGCGCACTGGATACAGACTTTCAGCAGCTGCCTGACGGTGATCAAACTACCGTCGGAAGTAAGGGTATGAAACTGAGTGGTGGACAGAGGCAACGATTGGTAAGTTTCCAGGGTCGATATCCAGACCATAGTTAATGTTAATGGCAGTCAATTGCCCGAGCAAGCTATGCAAGAAAACAGCTTGCAATTTTTGACGATGTTCTTAGTGGACTAGACGCTCTGACGGAAGAAAAGGTTTGCAACCGTTTACTTGGTCGGCACGGATTGCTTCGCAAGTCCGGGACTGCTGTTATATTAGCGACACATTCTGGTTCGTATACGGCTGCAACTGTAACCATATGTTAGATATCCGGCTGATGGGAGAAGTGAATTACCTGTCGCTGGCAGATCACATCGTAATCTTGAATTCTGACGGTCGTATTGCCAAGCAAGGAACATTTGAACAACTGAGCACTAGTGGTCGATACCTTGATGGCCTGGCTCGCCATGAGAGAACACTAGGCATTAAAGACAACGAAGGTCTACCGCAAGTACCAACAAGCACCACGTCACTTAGAAGTTCGGAACCCAGGTCTGCGAGTAGAGATGCGCATCGCCAGGAGGGAGACTGGAGTGTTTATCGATTCTACGGAGCATCTATGGGCTGGTGGAGGCTGGCATTTTATGCTACCTCTATCGTCAGTTCTAGCACTTTTTCTGGCCTACAAAGTAAGTCAGCTCCCCATATCTTATAACGCGTACTCACCAGGCATAATAGCCATATGGCTTAGTATGTGGTCCCAATCCAACGATGAAGGCTCGAGATTAGATTACTGGCTCTCTATATACGGGCTATTTGCGCTGTGCAATGCTCTAGCCCTTATAATTGCCTGCTTGTAAGTATTAGCGAGGCAATCCTGGATAATTCCATATATTTCAAGGTTAACCTTAATAGTTATTTTATGGTTATCATCGTTCCACGGTCTTCGCAACATCTCCACTGGTCAGCTCTGAAGATTGCTATGAGGTAGGAAGGGAATAGATATTATGCAGCAAACTAGCTCATTAGAACTACAGTGCCCCACTCTCTTTTTTTACTCGCATAGATACCGGGATTATTGTCAATCAGTCTGTTTGCTCTTCAAGAATTATTCTGAATGGCTAGAATTAACCTTTTCTACAGTTTTAGCCAAGACATGCGGCTTCTTGATATGACCTTACCAAATGCGATGATTTCGGCTTCGTTTCGTATGCCCTTGGAATGTAAGTTTAGCTAAAATAATAGCTAATTTTGGTCACAGAGCTTGTTAATACTATCTGGAGCTTCATTCTTACTTCAATCGCTGTCTGGTACATGGTAATACCTATACCATTCCTCGTTGGACTCGTGTACGGAATCCAGAAATTTTATTTGAGAACCTCCCGGCAACTACGATTACTCGAGTAAGTAAAAGGATTTCGGAGTCTCTCAAATAAGGCTAACAAACCCGGCTAGCCTCGAAACGAAGGCGCCCCTATACTCTCACTTCATTGAGTCTCTTTCCGGATTGGCGACCTTACGAGCGTTTGGCTGGTCTGAGGCTGCCTTCGAGAAGAATTTTCAGCTTCTTGACATATCCCAAAAGCCATTCTACCTACTTCTATGCGTCCAAAGATGGCTTACGCTGGTCTTGGATATAGTCGTTGCGATTGTTGCTGTTCTACTCATATCGCTAGCCGTAGCTTTACGTTCGCAGATCAATCCTGGGTTTTTAGGTGTAGCAATGGTTAACGTCATGAATCTAAGTACCGCACTTACTAACTTGGTTAATTTCTGGACACTTTTAGAAACGTCGCTAGGTGCAGTTCGGAGGATCAAGGACTTTACGGAGAATACAGAATCTGAAAATTTAGCAGGAGAGGACCAGATTCCGCCGCCTGAATGGCCAGTGAAGGGTGACTTGGCACTCATTGGGATATCCGCGGCATACAATTCAAATGACACTCCCGTCCTTTCCAATATTACTCTATCAGTGACGCATGGCCAGAGAGTTGCAGTCTGTGGAAGAACTGGAAGCGGAAAGAGCTCCCTTCTTCTCGCTCTTTTAAGGATGATTGATCTTACCGAAGGCACTATCATGATTGATGGCGTTGATACCTCCAGGATACCGCGAGACTTCCTTCGCTCTAAATTTGTGACCCTGCCACAGGATTACTTTTCGCTTGCGGGAACTGTGCGCTTCAACGCAGATCCCCTCGGCCAAGCTTCTGATGAGCAGATTATTGCTGCACTTGAGCAGGTCCAGCTGTGGAAGCTGATCCGCACTAAGGGGGGTCTGGACGTCAATATGGACGGCAGCCTCTTTTCCCACGGACAGATCCAGCTCTTCAGTCTCGCAAGAGCAATGTTGCAGGAGAACCCAATCCTGATACTTGACGAGCCAACAAGTAGTGTCGACACCGATACCGAGGAGCTGATCCAGCGGCTCCTTCGCGAGCGGTTCAACAATCATACTATCATCATGATCGCGCACAGGCTAAAGAGTGTCGCTAACTATGACAAAATAGCCGTCCTGGATGGCGGCAAACTTGCAGAATTCGACTCTCCCGACGCCCTTCTGTCCAGGCCTTCCATCTTCCGAAGCTTGTATGAAGCTTGCTAATGATCATATTTTCCGTGCTATATTAAAACAGAAGGTTTATGGCTCTCTCAATCATGCTGTGAGCCGTCATTTACTGGACTGGGCCTTGTGTACACCCCATTGTGCGATAATTCTAGATTGTGAAGCCCCACCCCAATGAATGAACGGATTATTGGAATTCGAACCTCAACCTCGTTAATGACGTATATTTTACTCTGCAGTGTATTACGAGCCACAAGTGAAGTAGTAGGGATTATAAATCAGGCTCGCATACTAGTGATGAGCGTTGTAGACAAGTTTTCCAAACGGGTACTGCACCCTTATTTGATCACATATTTAAATCTCCAGCAGAAATATAAAAGATATTACACGTACAAAAATGCTTATCTGTTTATGATACACCGAATATATCTATTTTGTAGATTAGAAGAAATTTATTAGAGATATATATCTATTTCGGCTGAATTCAACGATTTTTGAATATGCTATTGTGCCAATTTTGAGGCGTTGAAGCTTTAAGATCAACATAGAATGCGGATGCGGAAGCAAATGGGCGGTGGATGTTCGCTGTAGAGCGGAACTGCTCCGCGTCCACGACTAAGTTAGGCTACAACATGATTATGTCAACTACATTCTTCAACTTCACACCATTTTATCTATCTAACCTTCTGTATCCACTCTATTTGACCACATTAGTCTGAAATACTTTTAAATAATACCAAATGGCAGCCCAGCTCCAAGCCCTACTGCGCTTTCTCTCGCAAGATGCCAAGGTCCCGCTGGCATCAGCAATGGGTAAAGTGAAGGAGCTTCAAGCCGCAGGATTAGACAAGTATTCCCTCTTTTCATTCAAAAATATAATAAAACTAAATCAACCATTTCGATTAAATCTGTCTCGGCAATAAGCTAATAACAACAGCGCCCAGAATATCTCAAGCGCCAACTTGAAGACTATACAGTCTATCTTCAAAGATGACAAGATCGCCAAACAAGTTCACAACGCAGCAAAACGCGTGACGAAACAGGGCGATAAGCGCGCTGCTTCAGATGATTCCCCATCAGCAACATCTCCTCAGAAAAGAGCGAAAACAGCCTCTGGCAATAAACTAGATAGGAATATCCCCGCCACGCCTTTCCAAATTGAATCCGCACTTTCACTCCCCATAACTTCGCCCCACGAACAGCCAGAAGAATACCTTTCTGATATAATCTTAACAACAAATCGAGCGCCACTGGTCCTCGCCTTTGCTGTAATTGCGACAAAGTACACAATGCCCGAACAACCGCTCTCTAGCCGCCTGAGCCTGGCCCAAGCAGTCGTGAGCGCGAACAGTCGCAGCAAAGCCGTGAGTATTGGGCTTGAGAGTGGACGGAGTGCGGAAGAGGAAGGATGGGGGAAAGGGCAGCCGACGATCAAGATCCTTGGCAGAGAGATTGCGGTGTTGAAAAGATGGGATTATGATCCTAACGAGGGGGCGCCGCCGGACGCAGAGGATCGTCCGGAGGAGTCGCAGAGCACTCTTCCTAGTAGTACCCCTGATTCGCCGCCGCCACCACCGCCGCCGCTTTGGGGTTTGGATCTTGAGTCGCTTAGGAGGAAGTCTAATGAGAGTGGTAAGCCGGCGCATGGCGGGAGCTCGAATGAGCCTGGTCTGCCGATTTATACCGCAGAGTCGGCGCGGGCGTATTTACTCAAATCGTTTATAATAGATAAGAACGAAAATGCAGGTGACAATTCAAAATTGCCAAAGAAAAAGGTGCCCAAACCCGAGTCACCGTTGGAGAAAGAAAGAGCCTTGGGGTTATTATTACGAGCCCTTGATATTGTGTTTGCGTCATGGGCGGCTACTCTGTCGCCGGAGGAACTAGATAAAAGGGCTTGGATGTGGTATCTGCGTGTGAGGCCAGATGTGCAGTCTGGGGTAGCTGGATGGGGGGAGAAGGGAAAGGTGAAGTTGGCTGATATACTAGCGTTGAAGCGATGAATGAATGAAAAGAAATACTAGTTGACGGCAACATTTACGACTATAATTCTTTCAAAAGCTGCTCGGTATTTCGAAACTGATCCCATATTATATTTGCACCAACTTATGTATAAAAACGACCGATTAACATAAAATTCGTTCACGCTGAATGAATCACGCTTGGGTGCATCCGGTGCCTCCTCAGTGGCGTGTTCAATATTATTAATTTCAGGCTCATTCTCCCGAGCACGCTTCAACTCGATCTCCTTATCGCTGGGACGAGCGTTGGTCACATTGATCTCTGTATCACGGTGCATATTCATGATATCACGTCTGTAGATGTTAACGTAGATGGGGAAGATCCAGGCGAGAATGTAGCCCTTCATAGGGATAGCCATGGCGACATGAGCATTGCGTCGGTCCTTACTATCCCGAGCTCGTTTTTCTGTTCGTCTTTTAGCATTTAATTCTTCATTTCATGTGTTTAATCGTGGAGTTCCACGTGTTTTCTAGCATCGTTTTGCCAGGACTGTTCCTATTTTGTTATTACAGACAATTACCATACTAGCTGGCTGGTATACTATTAGCCATGTGTTATGCGGAAGCAAATCTCCATAAGCCTAATTCCAAATTCATTTGATAATATGTACTGAGAAGCGAATGTAAGTTATTTACAGTAATATCCCCCTTTGTTCATGAAAATATGATCTAATTGGTCCCATATCATTGAATGAGGGTTATGAGTCTCTCGGCGATACCAGGAAGCCAGAGACTCGGAAATTATCCACAGGACGATCAGAAGTTGCTCACTGATAAAAAGCTGTAAATGAGAGGCCGTTCGCGGAAAGAGTGAGTCGGCTAATAACAAACCGTTGAGAATGATAGTATAAAGCTGCTCGTCATGCCTAGGCCATGCCGTTCTTCAAGTTGTTGTACTGAGATGCAGGATAGCTGAGCTCGTTCTGCGACTGCTCCAATGCGCTAGTACCGCCGAGGGTGTTGACAAGCTATCTTTCGTTAGAAACAAACACAAAACCCATATCATGTAAACTAGTAACATACCGTGGTAATGAGACTATCAGATCCAGTCTTGTCACTGCTGCTCTCCCAGTACATACCGCCCCCCAGACCCTTGCTGATGATGTATTGACCCTTGGTCTTCACGATATCTGGGGTATCATAACTGATCATGAGGCGTTGCGAGCTGTCGTATGTCCATGCCGAAACCGACGAGTTGTCGTAGTACAGGCTGGCACCGGCTTGAGGGAGAGCCTTGTAGTCCCAGACACCATTTTCCCAGGAACCGCTTCCGACGCCGTTGAAGCTGGTGCCAGGACCGTCGGTCTGGGTGAAAGAGCGACCGTACAGCGGGATTCCGAGGTTTATTTTATTGGCGGTGGCGCCGTTGCCAATGTAGTACGAAATGGCTTGGTCGGTATTGAACGGGGTGGAGTTGGCGTATTTAGTGGAGTTGTATATGTTGGCGTCCATACCTGCTATGGTGTCCCACTAGGAGTATGTTAGCTAGTTTATTCATAAACTACGTGGGGAAAGAAATAAGACGTACGGAGCCGCTGTAGTCATAGGCCATCAAGTTCCACATATCCAAGTACTTATCCATGTCGGAAATATGCAGCTTCTCATAGTTAGACGGTCCAGCAGGCACGGCTGCACTGATCAGGTAGTGTTGGCCGGGAGTATACTTGGCAGCATAGTCATCTAATCCCTGTAATTCTTAGAGTAAGTATAGTATCCGAATGGTAGGTACAATATTCATACCTGACGGAGCGCCTTCAGCAATGAAACAAAGTTATTCGCTTCATTACTATTAGCAGGATACTATAAATAATCAGCTTAGCAATTTTGAGAGACGAGGCAGATTATTATTACCTCCCAATCAATATCAATACCATCTAAACCAAGATCTCTAACAAAACCGACTGCAGAGGTGACAAAAGCAGCACGGTTAGCGTCAGAGCCAGCAGCGCCACTGAAATGGGCCGAGTAGGTCCAGCCGCCAATTGAAAGTAAAGACTTGAGGTTGCGATTTGCCTTCTTCAACAGGTAAAGCTGCTTGATGCATCCGTAGACATTGTTTCCAGTTTCATCCCAGGAGTCTCCATCGTAGTGCTTCTGGATATCTGCCCAGGAATCGGTGAGGAACACCTCACCAGTGTCAGGGTGAACATCGGCAAAGGAGTACAGCACGTGAGTGAGGGAAGAGGCGACACCAGCCAGGTTTTGTACGTGAAAATTGCGTCCGTATATGGCCTATAGACTCTTAATTAGTAAATGGTCTAGCAATCACTCAGGTAGCTGAGAACACTTACCCAATCCACAAAGTATGCCACAGATCGATAGCTGCTAGATCTCTCTTCAACATCTGAACGAGCTGAGGGAAGAGCTGCAGCATTGGCCAGCGAGCCTGCGAGGCCAAAAAGGAGAGAGAGCTTGGAAAAATGCATGGTAAGACGCAGGGTCAAGCTATGAAGGAGTGTAATGATCAGAGGGGTTGAATATATTGCAAAGCACTGTAAAGTGCGAATGAAGGAGTGAATTTAGTCAGGAAAGAAACAGCCAACGACCCTGAATAATAAAGAAACAAGATCGATTGGGGTCATCAGGACATTTATATGCCCGAGAACTAAGCGCCTGGTCGGAGACATCCCCGTTCAAATGGAGACTACTCATTGTAACGTGAAGCATTTCACAGGCCGATACACCGTCCATGCAGGGTGGGTACAACGACGCGATCGTAGCAATCATGTTTATGGTTCCTGAATAGTAACCAGTGATAGCGGGGATTAGTAGGAAATGCGTTACCTAACAAATAGTACCGCGAAGGTGACCTTCCAAAACAAAAGCGTCAAGCCACAAAATGCTAGCATGCTGTTCTGGTGGTCCGGGATAGCGCAGATGACGGGAATGTGGGACGGAGGTGTTCCTGGCGCGGCACATACGGACAAAAAACATACAACATATGTGCCTCGCATTAATGAGAATGATGGCGGATTACTGAGCCTTTTTTAAACTCAAATGCATACCGGATAGCCCTGGCATTTTTGTCCTATGCCATTTCTATGGGAAACATATATATCGATCGACATGGCAAGGGTCAAATCAAAGTTGTCAAATGCTTATTGTCTTCTAGACACGGCAATCATTTCCATCGCAGGAAATTACCTGCACGAGACGGGGATTAGGTTATCGTAGCTTTGTCGATCGAGAATTACTGTCGGTAATTCACGCGGCTGGAACGTCACATTCCAGGTAGGATCTAACTTTGTGGATGCGGGGGTCCGGAATAGCAATTTATGTATGGTCATCGAGTTCGAGCTTGGCGGAGCCTCATTTTAAAAAGGCGTGATACATTCATTCTAGGCCAGGCTGGCTTGCGGTCAAGCAAACACGAGCAAGGAGTGCACGAACGAGGAGTGGAAGTTGCCCAAGTATCTAAATTGTTATAAGTTATATACGATCGATTCAAAACATACAGACGGGCACATAAGATCAACACCGTTCAATCAGAGGGAACAGCGGTAGTCACCTCGGCGTCAATTTCGATACCGTCGTGAGCCATGTGTCTTGTGATGTAGCAGGGCACTCCACGAGATCGCAATCCGCGATGGCCAGTGATGCCAGACCTCAAAAGGAGATCCTTCGCTTTGTCCGTACAGCCGATTCGCTGGAGCACACAGGTACACGATAAGAAGACGTAGCATCGCTACAATACCGGCAGATGACAACTCTCGGCGAAGGCTTGGCTCGCCGCCAGTGATGCATGTAACCCTTGATGGTCATCTTATTTCACCGCCAAGAAGCTCTCTGAAGAGATGGTGATAACACGTGTAACTAGATCTACCACGCGATAGTAGCAAGTAATTGAAGAGTTGACACTGACAGAAGACGATGAAGATGGAGTTTCGCATGTTCAGTCATTGTCCAGGAAGCCCAAAACTGCGCTTGACTACTTTGGGCATCGTCTACTTTGACCAATCGCAGCCCATTTATACGACGAGATGTCAATATAAGTTCTCCAAATAAGCCACTCGGCAGAGCGTCAAGTCCTGAAACTAACGTGGAAGTTTCAACCTTAATTAGTGAGAATGACGCGATTCAGAGAAGCCGAGCTCTATCGTCCAGCGTTGGGGGCGGTCCTAACCACAACAGTCAAGGCGACAGCGCCAAAAAAAGACAGAAATGTTACCCTAACTGACCCTAACAGTCATTTCCTTGAACATGAGTAATGGAGCTCGGTTTGTTGCCCGGATCTTCAGCTTTATTTCGTTCCAATGCGTCGGCCCGTATCAAGGCTATACGGGGTTGCAATTATATGTTACTATCTCCTCCGGAATCAAAATCCAGAATAAAAGGCTCCTCTATACTCAGAATTCAAATCTACATGAAGGCGAATTTTACTGATTCCAGCCATAATGCGACCAGTGGGCTACCCTGCTTGTGGTTACAACATTTGAAGTCGCAATGTGAATGCCACCACTTTGCATAGATACATGTTTACAATGCTACATATTAATCGATGCCAACTGGTCCTGACCGAGTGCTGCCAAGCGGTGATATTAGTGATTGGACATATGTTTGGTTGTGATTAATTTATAATGGTTAGGCTCCTGGTAGATGGTTCAGAGGCCCGTAGTATAGGTAGAGTGAATAATGGCATCAATATAGGTAGGATACCTATGACGCATCCGCCGACATGGGGGTGACGTAGTAGTGCTACAAGGAACGAAATAGGCAG
Source organism: Talaromyces proteolyticus (assembly GCF_021365285.1). Taxonomy (NCBI): domain Eukaryota; kingdom Fungi; phylum Ascomycota; class Eurotiomycetes; order Eurotiales; family Trichocomaceae; genus Talaromyces; species Talaromyces proteolyticus. Next base: position 129,970 of record NW_025764284.1, on the reverse strand, counting down.
CTCACAGTTTCCTATTATCCCTAATATTGATCGTCAATTGAATACACTTCCAGACAGGATGATATCAATTGATGATATCTCACTGTGAAGAGACAAGTCAAGCTACGGTGTTCAATATTTGCTTCTATAATATCAATTGATATCATTAATTATTACATATCACGAAACTCTTATACCAGTTCACACTTCAAATGTTATATCCCAATTATATCCATCGATCTCAATTCCATGAGAAACAGGGCTTACTTCTCAAATGCTGGCATTGGCCTCTAGTAAAAGGGTATCCGTAACCTCCGCTGCTTCTTCTCAACTCCATCTACGTAATAGATCACATCGAACGTTGCATGAGCAATCCAGGGTAGTCTTGCTTGGGTCTATGTTCCACGCTCGCCGTGAAGGTCATCAGTAAGGGACGTGGCTAGCCAGCCCTCTGGGTCTAGTCCATCCACGACAACTGTTTTCTGTTTAATCAACCATGTCCCGTCATTAAGCCTGCTCACAATATCGTCTAACGACCCTACTGACCAGACATCTTCAGATGAGACCTAGTAATCACATAGCTTTGATAGTGTGCTTCATCTGGAAACACAAACTGTACGTCAATAGTGGTGAGATGATACCTTAGAAGCTTTGGCGGGTTGCTGCGAGTAATTTCTCCCAAGTTACCTGGAGAAATGTGGTGCCCATCTGGAAAGTGGACGGTTGCATTTGGCTCAAACAGCTTCACTGCTTGGCTGTAATCGCCGTCTTCGCGGGCTATGGAGGCGTAGCGGTATATGATGGCGAGACTAAAGGGGGCAAGCAGAAGCTTCTTCAGTCAACATCATGCCGGCTGAGGTGCCATTGGTTAATCCGGAAGGATCCTGCGAGCTAAAAATTAAACTAGCATACGAAACATATCAACAATCTTGACAGTTTGATTGCTTCTGCAATAGAGCAATTTGAAGAGACTCGGTCCTTACACCTCTGCGGGGTATAGCTCAGCAGATAGTGACTAATCGAATGATGTCCAGGTAACTCGCCGACCCCCACAAAGCCATCTTGACTTGCGGAGATATTAGCTCGGCGGCGATCGTCTGGGGAATGCCCCGCCCGCTCCTCTTGCCAAGGATCTCCGATTGTTACGACGAGAGCTCTGCGCTGCGTGGGTTTCAGAAATAAAGGCGCCTGGTCAGGCTGGTGATTGTCGTGCATCGTGATGGAGGCCGATTGCAAAGCGGACGGGGCGATGCAGAGGGCAAGTGTTGCCAAGACGAATCGTCAGACGAGATCTGCTGGTGGCTGATGCACCTCCGACTACGCAGGAAGCTCTTTCCCTGCGTGCCGCCGTATGCGGGCTCTTAATCCGTCCTGCCGATGCTGCAAGTATTTGTACAAGGCTTACTCGCTCTTTTTGATCCCATCTTTTATCGACCTGTTCATTCCTCTCGCTCGAATCCTCTCCAGCTATGCCTCTTCTAACTCATATTGCTCCCCCAAAAGTGCTTGCTTCCGAGAAGCTCTCACCAGACGGTCTTGCACTGCTTCGCAGCGGGGTGGAAGTGCACGAAAAGAAGGGTCTCAGTCATGAAGAACTGCTGACTATCATCCCCGAATATGAAGCCCTGCTGGTGCGATCAGAGACCAAGGTCACCGCCTCGTTACTTCAAGCTGCAAAGCGACTGAAGGTGGTGGCTCGTGCTGGGGTTGGAGTCGACAATATCGGTATATCTCTACGGGAATACCTGCGGAATTACTTCTTAAACTGACTCCACTGCGGTCTAGATGTCGAAGCTGCCACCAAGTTAGGGATTGTGGTCGTCAACTCTCCGTCTGGAAACATTGGAGCGGCCGCCGAGCATACCATCGCTCTGATGATGTCTATGGCGAGGAACATCCCCGAGGCCTGTAAGAGTCTCAAGGATGCCAAATGGGAGAGAAGTAAATTTGTCGGTGTGGAAGTCAAAGGACGAACGCTGGGTATCATCGGTCTGGGAAAAGGTATGACTTATAACAAGACATTGATCATGATTCCAAGTCTAGAGTTTCAAGATGGCTAATCGCTCATAAAACATAGTGGGCTTAATTGTTGCCCGATCTGCAAAAGGCCTAGGCATGAACGTAGTTGCTGTAGACCCTTACGCATCGCAAGCGGTCGCCTCATCGGCATCAGTCACGTTGATCCCGTCCCTATCAGAAATGCTCCCAAAGGTTGATTTTCTGACGATTCACACTCCATTGATCGCATCTACAAAGGGCATGATCTCAACCAACGAACTGTCGAAGATGAAGCCTGGTGCCAGGATCCTAAATGTCGCTCGAGGAGGAACAATTGACGAAGTAGCTTTGCTGGCCGCTCTCGAATCAGGGCACATTGCTGGTGCTGCTATTGACGTTTTTACAAGTGAACCTCCAACAGAGGGCTCCAGCGCCGCAAAACTTATTGCTCATCCGAAAGTGGTGGCAACGCCTCACCTGGGTGCCTCGACCGTGGAGGCCCAGGAAAACGTCTCTATCGACGTTTGCGAGCAAGTCTTGCATGTTCTCCAAGGATCCTTGCCACGCAGTGCAGTCAATGCTCCTTTGATTTTACCGGAAGAATATGTGAAGCTTCAGCCATTCGTACAATTGATCGAAAAATTGGGTAGTTTATACACCCAGCACTACACTTCCACTAGTGGCTCTCTAAACCGTAATACCTTTGACCTAGTTTACCAGGGAGAAATAGCCGGTCTCAACAATACCAAGCCACTATTCGCGGCACTTATCAAAGGGTTGACAATGCCAATTAGCAGCTCAGCCGGGCCCAATGTGAATATTGTGAACGCAGAACTGATCGCCAAAGAGCGCGGTATAGTCGTGAACGAACGTCACTCACGCGACCCATCGAGCCACTCCTACTCCTCTTTAGTAACCTTGGTGGCACGACCTCCGTCACGAACTTCATCGCGTGCGCCGCCGGGGGCGGCCACTCAGCCGTCGAACGGTCCCCAAGTGCCTCAACTGCGCCAACAACAAGTGATATCCGGTACTTGCTCCGGAAGCCAACCATTGATAACCAGGCTCGATCGGTTCGAGACATCTTTTATTCCGGAGGGTACCTTGCTTATTTGCCACAACTATGATTCACCGGGTAAGATTGGCGTAGTCGGCAGCATTCTCGGGCGGAAGAAGGTGAATATTAACTTCATGGGCGTGGCTCCGGTGTCCAACAAGCTACCTGAAGGCGAAGATGGTGAAGACGTCAACGCCGACAAAGACGCGGACTCTCTCAACGAGGCACTAATGATACTTGGTATCGACCGCGTTGTTGACCCAGACGTCCTTGATGCGCTTGTGGGAGAAGGTGGCGTCCTAAGTGGCAGAGTTGTCACTTTATAGAGTAGCACGTCTCGTCTAGCAATCGTAGATAGCATTTATCTCGGCAGTATAGAATACAATAAACCCAATATAAATCCATTAACTCAACCTATCCATCAACTAAACACACACAATCACATCATCATACGACCCTCAATCGCCTCATCCGAAATATCCCAGCCATTCAAATACCGAACCCAAAGCTCAAATACGACGCAAAACTCAACCAACCTAAATACGACTCCAACAACCAGGCCGCAACCCCATCAATCCGGCGATACTTACTAACCCCAGCACCAACCCAAACTGCACCGCGATATCCACCACCGCCGCGACATACCAGCGCAGCCCAAAAACAGCGGCATCCAGATCAGATTCGTGGCTAGCTGAACGATGTACGGGGACTGGGAGGATTGGTAGCTGGAATATCCCGTTGTCGCGTAGAGCGCAGCTTGAATGGGACTCAAGACCCAGCTTGGTGGGTGGAGAGGAGGTTAGCGAAGAGCGCGGTAGATTTTTGGATGTTGGCACCTAGAATACCGTCAGTGTTTGTTCATACTTTTGTAAGGATTTGGAAGTATTTCGTACATTTGGTCGTGGCATACCCAGCAAATGCGCCGGCGGTGTGAAGCATGTTGTTGGCAGAAACAGGTTATTCCAGCAATTCGAAGCCATGGCTGCTATACACCACTTTCATGAAGACAGTAGTATACAGAAAGAATGAAAATGCCAAATCTATGCAAGTCATAAGGACATTATTGGGAAGGGAGTGACGTAACGAGCACCAAAGCGATCCCTCTATATCAACTTTATCTACAACAGATGGAATCTCAATCGGCAATTAAGATGCCTATTTGTTGGTTTACAGGGCGATGTCAGTCCTATGGGTGTAGAATAATTGCGAACGTTCCAGCATCTAGTAGTCTGTAGAAGAACCGCTGTTAACATCCGGATTACTGTTGCGCCAGCTAATGAACATACAGTGCAGAAGCCAGCAAGGATAATATTGAAGATAAAAACGAGCTGTAATATAATAACAAGCTGGCCCCTTCCATTATCGGGTTTCTTAAAGAGGTCAGAAAGCCCATGGACTGTTTTGATTTATTCCAGTTCGTTCGATTTTCTTTTCATTGTATGTTTTGAAGTACACACTACACCATATTCTGTCAGGTTAATAGAAGAAGGCCTAGCAGAACTTGTCTATTTAGGAATTGAGACATCTTGTAGCACAAATTTTGAAACTGTTAAATTTCGTTTACATCAATTGATATAATTATTTGCTGGCCAACTAGACGTTCATATATTGTGACGCGGTCTCTATCTAATTCGCTGTCGCGGCACGTGAAGCTCTAATGCCGATTAGGTACCGCCATGGCAAATGGAATTCAGCGATTATTTTCATTCATGTTTGAAGTATCATTTGGCCCTCTTGAATGTCATCCAGAAGACGCTCCTGTGGCCCGGTCATTGACTGCTGTGCTCTTGTGGTTTGCTAGTACCCCAAATCAACAGCCATCCGCACAATCACGACTAACAAGGACAAACACTTGAAGTCATTCCCTGTTTCTACTCCAGTCCAGACAGCATGACTCAAGACGGTAGCCAGATACTTCCCTGGAAGCGCATGTTGGAGGAAATTACAAATGTGAACGACTTGACAGAGAAAAGGATTCTCAGTCTGCGATCTCTAGCATTCAGTGCTATCTATTTGCCACTATTAAAGGTACGCCAGTCAGCCCCAGTCTTGATTATACGACATTCTAGCTGAGATGGATGTTTGATGAGTACGAAATGCTAGGTTAACAAAAAGGCCTTTGCGAAATGGACCTCGAAGCAGCGACCAGAACTCCAGACGATCATCGAGTACGACGCTCGCAGCGAGTGTGTGATTATCAAAGGCAGACCGTACTTGCCACACCAGACTGTCCCGATTTTCTTCAATCACCTATTCTACGCTATTGCGAAGAACCGGGGTCTGCAGAACTTTGACTTTGTATCGGATATGAAATTGAAGCGTGAGCACCTCTATTACCCCTAAAAAGGTTCTGCTTGATACATAAAGCAGGGAATTTCAAGCCTATAACTGACTGAATCACGAATGCAGGTTTCACGTTAGTATCACCATTCGAAGAGACGCGGTTAGTCCCGGAAGCGTATCTGAAAGAAAAGAAGAAAGCCTTTCCATCCGTCGTACTGCTCATCGGACCTACCACATCCATCAAAAACATTACCCTGGTAGCTCGACGTTGGCTGATAGGCACCTTCAGCGAGACCGAGACCGTGATTGCCTTCACCCTCACCGTCAATCCAGTTCCAACATCGGTCTCTGCGCTCATTCGCTCGAAAATTTTTGAACGAAACTGGGGGTTATCCGATGATGAGATACGTATTTTGTATAACAACGTTGAGGCGCTTGGTACGCACGTGTTTGACTGGTATATGGAAAACAGCACCGTCAAGCTCGGCGGGGAATGGGTGTCGCATATCTACATCTTCGACCGGAAGAGCCCGAACGCAAAATCTCCTGTGGCAACAATACGATTTTCCGCAATCGACTACCAAATTAACACCGATTCAATGCAGACGCAGCAATCGACTATTTTGGAAGTGCACGATGAGCCTGTTTTAGAATTTCAAGGCGAGACGGTGAGATTAAACGAGCTTGCTCATATGCTTCACAGCTGTATTAAATTAGAAGCAAATAAAATGGCAGTTGCCTTGGCTCGCTGCAAATTGAACCAGATTGGAATATTGCGAGAGCAAATACTGTATGACGGCGTGTGGAGGAAGTACCCATCTCCGGGACCTGACCAGTCGAATCAGTATTTTCAGAATGCATTAGGTTACGAGCAATCAGCGGATCAGGTAGAATGAACCAGCTTGTTGGAGCGAAACCTATCGGTTCTAATCTGTTTTAAATCCTATTGATTTTGAATTTTTGATTTGGATTTCGAAGCCTTTTTTCATCGATTCAGAGCTAGCCAATACTTTGAAATAAATAAGGTTTACCTGTATTTGCCTTTCCTCGAGTCCTAAGCCCTAATTATAACCCACAAAGTCCGCAAACTACCAGCAGAAAGAGCATAGCTTTGTTTACACGGCATTCGTTGACGATCTACATACAGTCTGACATCATTATTTTCATGTTGGTAGTGTATTGCTCATTGGCTCAGATGAAAAACTAGACTACGCTATTACAACGTTGGGACAGGATGAGAGTCCAAGATAGTGATGAGACTCTCTTCGGACTGATTCGTCGGGTATCCGAAGAAGACTCGGTTAAGCGAATGGTACACTGGCGGCTACCGAGTGATTTCGAAAGCCAAAGTTGGACACGTGGTTGCTAAGGACTCATGCCACCTCCGGAGAAGTTTTCGCCAGGATTTGCTTGTATCATGTGGGTTTGCAGGAAGGTTCATGAATCTAGGGAGATAATTTCTTATCCTACAAAATAAGCAACACTATGATGAAACACCATTCCATTTCTACTCATGCATTAGTGCTTGAGGTTTGTCCGGTACCTATGTTCCCAGGGGCACACCTTTAGCATGCCATCAACATCAAAGACGAATCCCTGTTGACCGAAGTTGACGCTTAGGTGAGTACCTGGGATTTTCTCTATGAAAACTGATGGATAAACGGTGACGTCCTGGGGGATTCGAAAAGAAGACCCTTGAAGCAATTGATTAGCGTTGACAAATTCATTTCTTTCAGAGAATCAAATTCAAAGAAATTACCCAGAAAGGTGCCATTCTTGGTAAAGAATGAGTATCCGGTAGTGAAATCCACCCCACAGCCAACAGTGTCATTAACTGTCAACGTAGGGCTGTTGACACGACCTAGTCCTAAAAATACGTAAGGTTTGTCGTCATTGCCAACGTAATCCCACGAATGTCGCGCCCTATTAAACAAAATTGGATCATCGAATACTTTAGCGTTGGAAACTCCGATACTAATCGCTCTGAATAACATATTTGTTAGCATCCCTAGTCCTGGTGTAGCAGGTAGTTCGAATTTGAAATTTATAACAGATTTCTTCCGAACAAGAAGCGCTAGTCTTTGAACAACGAGATGAAAAACGAACCTCTCGTTCGATATGGTTATGATTGTCACTTCAAAATAATAGAAGCTAAGCTGCCGAGGTATTGGATAATCGGTTCTAACACCAGCCACGGTGAAGTGTAATGGAGGGCCCATGTACCGAATTTCCAGCCCATCATTCAATAGATCCAGTGTGGGGGATTTGCCCGCATTGCTCCATCGTGATGGTAATAGCTTAAATTCCTCCTCCTCGAGAACTAATCCCTTCTCAGCCATGACGAAAGCCATTGCAAGATATGAGGAAGTAGGTAATGATGATCCATCAGTAGGAGGGGTTTCGCCTCCCTGAGAGGATAGCAGATTCATTACTGCCTCATGTCCATTCCAGGCAGCAAATAAAACCGGTGTCCGGCCATACTTATCATCCTTAGACTTGGGGTCGGCACCATTCTCAAGAAGCAATTTCACTACTGCATCGTGGCCATTCCCAGCAGCCCATGAAAGTGGTGTCTGACCATAAGTAGTATCTTTAGATTCGATATCGGCACCTTTATCAAGTAATAGCTTCACTGTTGCCTCATGGCCATTCCCGGCAGCGTATGAGAGGGACTGCCTACCAAATCTCTCATCTTTAATCTCGGTATGAGCATCTTTATCTAGTAATAGTTTTACCACTGTTTGATGGCCGTTCTCAGCAGCCCATATGAGCGGGGTCCGGCAATATCCATTATCCATAGCCTCAATATCAGCACCTTTATCAAGCAACAGCTTTACCACTGTTTCACAGCCACTCTTAGCAGCCCGTGAGAGGGGGGTCCAGTTATAGCCATCCTTAGACTCAGTATCAGCACCTTTATCTAGTAATAGCCTTACCACTGTTTCATGACCGTTCTCAGCAGCCCATATGAGCGGGGTCCGGCGATATCTATTATCCATAGCCTCGATATCAGCACCTTTATCAAGTAATAGCTTTACCATTGTTTCACGGCCACTCTTAGCAGCCCATGAGAGGGGGGTCCAGTTATAGCCATCCTTAGACTCAGTATCAGCACCTTTATCAAGCAACAGCTTTACCACTGTTTCATGGCCGTTCTCAGCAGCCCATAAGAGCGGGGTCCGGCGATATCTATTATCCATAGCCTCGATATCAGCACCTTTATCAAGCAACAGCTTTGCTACTGTTTCATGGCCGTTCTTAGCAGTCCATAATAGCGGGGTCCGGCGATATCTATTATCCATAGCCTCAATATCAGCACCTTTATCAAGCAACAGCTTTACCACTGTTTCACAGCCACTCTTAGCAGCCCACAAGATTGGGGTCTGGCCAGAGCCATCCTTAGACTCAGTATCAGCACCTTTATCAAGTAATAGCTTTACTATGGCCTTATGGCCATTCCTGACAGCCCATAAGAGTGAGGTCTGGACAGAGCCATCCTTAGACTCAGTATCAGCACTGTTATTAAGTAATAACTTTACTGTTGCCTCATAGCCATTCTCAGCAGCTAATGAAAGTGGGCTCTGGCCAGAGCTATTCTTAGACTCAGTATCAGCACCATTATCAAGTAATAGCTTCACTGTTGCTTCATAGCCGTTCTCAGCAGCTAATGAAAGTGGGCTCTGTCCATAAGCATTCTGAGACTCAGTATCGGCACCTTTATCAAGTAATAGCTTTACTATGGTCTCATGGCCATTCTCAGCAGCTAATGGAAGTGGGCTCTGGCCAGAGCTATCCTTAGACTCAATATCAGCACCTTTATCAAGAAACAGCTTTACCACTGTTTCACGGCCACTCTTAGCAGCCCATAAGAGTGGGGTCTGGCCAAAGTCATTCTTAAACTCAGTATCAGCACCTTTATCAAGTAATAGCTTCACTATGGCCTCATGGCCATTCCTGAGAGCCCGTGAGAGTGGGGTCTGAATAGAGCTATCCTTAGACTTAGCATTAGCACCTTTATCAAGTAATAGCTTTACTGTGGCCTTATGACTATTCCAGACAGCCTGTGAGAGGGGGGTCCAGTTATAGCTATCCTTGGACTCAATATCAGCACCTTTATCAAGTAATAGCTTTACCACTATTTCATGGCCGTTCTTAGCAGCCCATGAGAGTGGGCACAGGCCAGAGCTACCCTTAGACTCAATATCTGCACCTTTATCAAGTAATAGCTTTACCACTATTTCATGGCCGTTCTTAGCAGCCCATGAGAGTGGGCTCTGGCCAGAGCTACCCTTAGACTCAATATCTGGACCTTTATCAAGCAACAGCTTTACCACTATTTCATGGCCGTTCTTAGCAGCCCATGAGAGTGGGCACAGGCCATAATAATTATCTTTAGACTCAATATCAGCACCTTTGTCAAGCAACAGCTTTACCACTTTTTTATGGCCGTTCTTAGCAGCCCATGAGAGTAGGCTCAAGCCATAATAATTATCTTTAGACTCAATATCAGCACCTTTGTCAAGCAACAGCTTTACCACTTTTTCATGGCCGTTCTCAGCAGCCAATGAAAGTGGGATTCGGCCTTCCCAATGCGTTGAATTTGCGCTATTTTGTCTTTCTAGCAGGGTTGCTGTAGACTTCCAAAGTCCAAAGTAGGCTGCAAGGTGCAATCCTGTCACAGATATTGCGGTTTGCACAACTCTCCGTACTTGTCGCTTTTCCTTTAATACGATAGCATCGGCACTGGTAGATACTTTGGTTGGATCCTCAAGAAAATCCAATATCGGTTTCTCGCCGTCAATCAAAGACACCCTGGCATGATGTCCCCAATTCTTTGCTGCATAGTCATAGAAAACAAGTGGAGGATATTGCCGTTCGCCTAAAGCAAGCCTACAGGTATCAAATGATAGATAACTTATACATACTTTGGTAATATAAGTTTCAGCGTCAGGAAACCAGTCCTTCCAAGTGCGCTCGAAGTATTCTTGTGTTGTATAGTGGACCAAGCGGATAATATTACTCTCTTCGTTAATTGTGACTAGTCCAGCGCACACCGAAGCAATCAATCCGACCTCTGTGATATTCCGCTCATTCAATGCTGCGGTATTCTCTATAACAGCTAAAGCATGTTGCAGTTCTAATGTGGTCAAAGGCCGTTTTGCGCAGGTGATCCATGAAAGAGCCTGTATAGCAAGATCCTTAAACCCTTTCTTCTGGCTTTGGATCCTCTCCATGGCTTCTTTATATGCTTCATTGTATGCACCTAAACCTTTAGGAAGCATTTGAAGGGCATTTTCCATCTGAGTATAATTTAGTTTGTCTTCTAGAGAGCCTAGATTTAGTATTGCAAGAAGAAACCTGAAGGAATATTAGTTATCTGAGAAAGTTAAAAACTAGTTATGGGGAGCCTACATTCCCTCTGCCGCTTGAATAATTGAAGCCTTCACTTGGTTTGTGAGTTCAGGGCTTTCTTGAACAAATGATGGCAACTGTGATATATGGCCATCTAAAAATCTTCCTACGTCTTCGTCACTAGCACGGATCTCTAGCGAAACGGCCCCCAATTGTTGAAATTCTTTTTGTATATCAGGGATGGGTCGGGATGTGACAAAAATGTTCGCACTTGCGTTGGCTTGCACCTTAGATATCACCGATATAAACTTGAAGCGAACCCCATCAGAAAGTTTACATTCATCCAACGCATCAATCATGATGTAAGCCCTGGAATAGCCAGAAACCACTGAATTCAACACATTCAGAGCCTCATCAAAGGAGGGACGAGTCTCTTTGCCTGTATGGTAATTGTAAAGACTTCTCACAGTTTCTGGAACGGTAAGCCCTGCGAATTGTCGAAGTAGACTCATCACTAGGTGTGTGGGGTCTTGCTCATCCTGCCGCCGGAAATCACAGTAGAGGTATGCAATACCAATATTGGAGTCGTTTTGGAACTTCTTTAAGAGGTAGTCCACCACAATACATGTAGCAATGGTTTTTCCTGCTCCTGGAATACCGGGACAGAATAATGTCTGCTTCTTTTGGTCTACCCAGTTTTTAAATTCTTTGGATTCCACAAGCCATTTTCCAGTCCCTTCTTGTCGTCTTCCAAGCAGGTCATGCTGCTGAGAGGAATAGGTAGTGGGGATGAGCCAGTCAAGGACAGCTCGGCAGTCTTGGTCGTCTCCGCGTTGGTTCATCCTTTTCACAGCAACATTTATATCTTTAGTTGTCTTTTGGATTTCATTCACTAAAGTCGGGTTAATAAAAGTACCCATTGTAAAACAAAAAGGCTCCTGAACTAACCGGTAGAAAGAAGATCTCTAATCGTCTTCTCAGCCTCGACCTGCTGGGGGACAATTCGATATAGCAGATCTTTCGTATATGCCGCTGCTGCCATCGCTGCATACCCTTGCCAGTCTTTATTCTTATGAGAATCTGAGTAGTCACAGATTCCACGAATTACTAAACAAGGAAAGTGATTCATCAATCCACCAGCTTCCATCTCAAAACATAAAACCTCCTTTTCGGCTGAAAGCTTATCTCGGATTAAAGCGTCTTTCATTAACCGGTTTGCTGACGCAATCAGACCATAATGGATCATCGGGTTATCCTCATCTTCAGTACGTTCAGACCTTAGTATTAGGTCGCTTGGGTCATCACCACAACCTACGGCACAGCTTGACGCACCGTCGAGATGAATCCTTTTGCTTTGGTATAGCTGATCACTGGTAGAGTCTGGCCGTTTATACTTTCTTTTCAGTCTTGGCTTTTTGTCGAGAACAATATCAATTGCATGCTCTAGTTGATGACCCTCAGCCTCATAATGAGCCTCAAGTCCAGTCACTGCAGCGCGTAGGACAACGGGCGGCTGATTTAGGAAACCCGTTGACTGGAATGCCCGATCCTGTATAGATTTACCAAAATCATATTGAAAGACACCTCCTTGGCCATTGCATGGAACGCTAACAACGATATCCCCAAGACGGATATCATGTTTTGAACTTGGCGCTCCGCCACCGATGCCAACCATGAGTCCAATTCGGACGTTGGGAAAGCTGTTCAACATATCTTCTGCGACTCTTGCTGCTGATGAAGTGCCATATTCTCCCCTCGGTAATACAGCGATAACCACATTGTGTTTCCCAACCTTCCCCAGAGTGTATTCATTTTTGTTGTTGGGTGATAAGTAAATTGGGCTGTCATGTTTCTCATCAAGAAACGCTTGGGCAGCGACATATTCAGTCGTGATAGCACATATCCAGCCAACAGTATAGTCATTCGGGTTAGACATTAGGAAGAATGAGATCGATCAGCAGATTATTATCTTTAAAAAAAAGGTCAACACATCTAGATTCCTGGATTAATTTAATGTATTCTCAAGGACGAAAAGAAAGGTTGTTATTATTACTCCAGCCTTGTGCATCTCTCATTGCGTGTGGGGCACCATGCGAACCTTAGCACCCCGCGGAGCCGCTATTGACATTTAAGCATGGCATCTGCCTTTTACTGTCTGCATCAAGGACATAATTAGGGCTTGCGCAGCTCATTGGCTCTCAAACTGCTGTTATTGAGACGCGCTTCAGAGCAAATATCACAGCCTTCTTGCGAACAAGGGATCCACCAGGGTCCTCCCACAAGCCACCCCAGATGTCAAAAAAACGAAAATATAACCGAGTAATTCTGAGAATATATAATTTGACCAAACCGTGGTTCCCCGGCCCGATATCAGGGATGGTGTATTTCTCAGTGGCTCGGATGAAATGGAATGGTTCGGGCCGCATCCTGCCACTCTCCGGATTCGAAATCTAGGAGTCCGCGCTTGTGCCGATGGTCCCCCAAATCCGGCCATGTTTGTTCTCTTCGTCATAGTTGATGCAAACAGCCAGAAAATGAGAATCACAGTGCCGGTCAGATGTGGCTGTGCTTCTATCCTTTGCCATTGCGTGTTCAATTGCAATGAGCAGCGGGGCCTCGAACTCGTACCACGCACTAAAAGGTAAAGAGTACCCGGCAGCCAACCGGATCGCTCTGGCGGGCGTCGAGCTGAGGATAGCCTTGTATCTAGATCGCAGCCGGTAATGGCGCGGATCCCACTAGCAATCCACCATCCAGTCAAACGGTCAATCCAGCCACGGCCGCCTGCATTCTCCCGTGGCTATGCTTCAGCAACAATGCGTGTGTCAGCGACGGTTGGGTGGGATGTCTCAGGCATCTGTGTCATTATTGATTCGCAACTGTCCTAGCTTTGGTCGTGTTTTCACCCCCAATCTGCATTGCTCGTATCGCATACTGTTTTGGGCGATGGCCAAGGTTTGGATGAATCATTGAAGAGGTGGAGACTACAGGTGGTGAAGGCTTGATGTTTCCACTCGTTCCGAGGTTGCGCACCTTGGTTGACAAATTGAAATATTGCCAAAGGAGAGTGTCATCCAGAGATGAGTCGTAGATTCTTATTTTCCTTGCATAGCATCGACCGGTTTCCATCGAATTGACCCTCTCTTCTGCAGCCGTCATGTCAGCTTATCGCTTTCGATCGATCGCTGAACTCAGTAAAGGAAGCCCAATCCGGTTGCGCCAACAACAGGCAGCCCTAATCGCTAGTGACTGGTTAGTGGGCACTAAATAAAGACTTTCTAGCTTACCATGGGTCGCCTTGCAAATGATGTATCCTGGGCAGTTACCGGACTTACAAAAGCGTACATTTCAGCTGAATATCAATTCTTGCTCATTCGTCTTCTGTCCGCTGAATTAAGCAAACACGCAGCAATTGAGTTGCCAGAGTTAAAAAGTAAATAATGCAAATGCACGCAGAGGAGAGAGTATAGTTGCACCTTGAAAGGTCCGTCTGCGTCTGAGTCTGTGCTTGAGCTCCACCGAAAATCCGGCTCGGGCGGCCAAACAAGGAAGACGGCGTGGCGGGTGAGACAACAGCAGCAGGAGTAACAGGTGGGATGCAGATTCCCTTTCTCTTCTTCTATCTCTCTCTCTGCATCTCTGCCTCTGTTCTTCTCACTAATCTCTATCTATCCGGGCTGACCCATCTGTCAACAAGGACATCAACACCTCGATATCAGCTTTGTGCTAGGTCAAAATGTTTGGCTTTTCGAAGCTTTTCCTCTTGTCGTTTCTGGCTATCGCGGCGTCTGCAGACGGATACAATGGCAATGCAGTGGGATTCGTGAAGCGTCAGACTGGCAGTAATGGCAACTCTAGTTTCTCTGTAACTACGCAGCCGTCGACTACCTCTCCTGCCAGTACTACCTCAGTTTCGCTCACATCTACTGCTGTCGAAACGACTTCGACCTCTATCTCATCGTCTAGTAGTTCTACATCAACAACAACATCAGCAACATCGGCAACATCAGCAGCAGCAGCAACAACAACAACAACAACAACGGCTGTTGCTACCACGCAATCAACTACCTCAACCACCTCATTAAGCAGTGCCACAATTTCAACCACATTTTCCACTTCGGTTTCGTCAACATCGGTTCCGCCCATCACATCGGGTGCGTCAACTACAAGCACTCACAGCTCGACCACGTCCACTTTCAAACAGACCACAACGCTGCCTGATGGTTCGTTAAGCACTGTCACTGCCGTCACCGTGGTTGCTGTAACCGGTGCCGCTGAGCCGACAAGCGCTAAAGCTGGAACCACCTCAGCAACGCCCAACCTGCAGACTGGTGGTGCGGCTTCGCCTACTCGTGGATTAATGATGGAGATGTTGGCCATGTTAGCCGGTGCTGCTGCTTTTGCCGTGGCTCTTTAGTCGATCACAAGCCGTCGAATCTTATGAAATTTCATTTTGTTTGATGTCGATACTTTTCCTGGCCTCCTTGGGGTGGCCTTTATTTGATGAATATCATTGGATATTCTTGTTGCATATACTGGCGTTTTGATCCAAGTTTTTTGAGCGGCTTTCGCATATCACGATCCTTACACGAGCAATGTCTTATGACCCATCCTCTCCTTTGCATTTTCAGCGGTTTAGGGCACGTATTGAATTCAGATACTCTGGCGAGTCAGTTCATGGCAGCCATAGATACTTGTGCCGCTTATAGGAAGAAATAAAAATAGAATATCCTAAACATGGACATTAAATGACAAGTTCTTTTTCAACTTGACGAGTTGTAGTATAATTCATTATTGCATAATAGATATAGCGATATATTCATGTTCATCATGATCAAACAAAGACAAGATGTTAAGCACAATGATGTCAATTCCCCAGCTCTCTCTTTCTCACCGAGCAGCAGGCTTCACATTCCCCGGCCCTTGCCATCTCTCCTCTTCCGTCCAGTATCTCACAATACTTTCCCACCCAGGGACATCACCATCACGTAGGAGCGCCGCAACATCGACATTCAACGGCGAGTCCGGCCGGGGATCAGTTAACAGCTGATGGACTGCCGACAGCGTTGTTGAGATTGTATACACGGGACTCCAGTGCTCGCTCGTCAGGAGCGTCAGGCAGATCTCGCCAGTCGTGAACGAAATATTCGGGTGCGAGATTCGCGTCTTGAAGCGGATAATTGGCGGAGAGAGGGGATAATTGTTTGGAACCTCGATATTGAGTTGCCAGAGACCGCCTGTGATATGATTAGTTGGATTAGTTGGATTCGTGTGCGGTAGCGGTAAGAAATAAATGTTGGTGTTGCTTAAGAAAAAGGGTGATTTGTAACGCACCTTCGTACGGCGTTCCTTGTACCCCTTTCAAGACTGCCTCCCAGTGTAGCAGATCCTCGTCGCTGACAGGCCCCAAATGAAGCAAAACCTCATTGGGATTGCTGGCATACTCCTTCAATTCCTTCAATAGCCGCTGGGTTGTTGACTTGGATGACGCCATAGCCTCGGGCGATAAGGCGTGGGCGTCTCGATGGAATGTGGCGGGTCTATCGGCAATGCTGCTAGAGTGTATGTACAGACGGCGGGATATCAAATATTGACAGTCAAGCGAGCATGTATATGAAGAGTGTGGTCCTCTACCCCCCGGAAGCAGAGCAGAATCAAGGAAGAATCACAGCGCGACCGAGGCCCAAAAGCTCTGGTGGGACCGGCCGGGCTTCCCCGTGCGCCGCCAATCACAGTATCCACTACGCTTGATCTGGCAGATCACGTGGCAGCTTCCGCCTCCCAATCAGGGGCTGTTTATTTCAACTTCCAGAGACCTTCCTTCCTTACTATCTCCAGCAGCTACCAACTCCTGACAAGATGAGGACCTCTCGACTCTCACAGGACACTGCCAAAGTTGTCAATGCCCTTGCGTCTACTAGGCGGCAGACACGAAGCTCCTTGACGGCAAATACCTTGAGCAATTTCAAGTGCTCCGAGACCAATACTGTGAAAACTTCTCCTAGCATAGTATCTCCGAACGTAAAGGGGGAATTAAGTGATGATGTGTCTTCTCTCTCATCTGCAAACACCACAGACATCGAGGATCTGCTGGTTAGCCCGCCAAAAAAACGAAGGCGCATTACTGAAACATCGACAAATATAAGCTCTGAGACTGCCAAGGGTGCGGTTTCTCGACGCGCCAAGAAAGAGATTGTCGTGAAAGAGGAGAAAGAATCTCCAAATGGCAAGCCTAGTGCGCCCAAACAACGGAGAAAGCCGGCAAGGAAAATCAAACACTTGGATGGGTCGGTTGCAGTTGAGCCGCCTTCGAACTGGGAAACCATGTACGAGATGGTCAAAAAAATGAGAGCGGAAAATCCGACGGCTCCAGTAGATACCATGGGATGTGCTGAGCTTCATTGGCGGGCTTCGTCGCCGAAAGATCAGCGGTTTCAGACTCTTGTGGCGCTTATGTTGTCGTCTCAAACCAAGGACACGGTAACCGCTGTTGCAATGCAGCGGTTGCATACCGAGCTCGGAGAGGGGGCAAAGGATGTGATTTCTAGCCCTAAAATCAAGAAAGAAGAAGACGGCGACGATATGGGCGTCCACGAAGGGAAGGATAGTACTTTGAACCTGAAAAACATTCTTGCAGTCTCCCCAGAGCGGCTGAATGAGCTCATACGTACCGTGGGATTTCACAACAATAAAACCAAGTATATCAAACAAACGGCGGTCATTCTGCGCGATCAGCATGACTCTGATATTCCCTCAACTGCAGACGAGTTGATGAAATTGCCGGGGGTGGGTCCAAAAATGGCGTATTTATGCATGAGTGCGGCATGGGGCAAACACGAGGGGATTGGCGTTGACGTGCATGTTCATCGAATTACCAACATGTGGGGATGGCATAGCACCAAGAACCCTGAAGAAACTCGCGTAGCGTTGCAGTCATGGTTGCCAAAGGATAAGTGGCATGAGATCAATAAGCTCCTCGTTGGTCTGGGCCAGACGGCGTGTCTGCCAGTCGCGAGGCGGTGTGGAGAATGCGATCTGGCAGGTACGGGGCTCTGCAAGAGTGAGATCAAGGGATTGGTTAGAAAAACGAAAAAGGAAAAAATTGAGGAGGCTGAAGTAAAGGTCGAGATGCCTTGATACCTCACCACCACCAGCCCTAGGGTGGGCGGGGCGCTGGGCGGTGACTGTCACTCAAGTCACTATTCATGCTATCCATTGTCTGCTTCCCAGCCACCGTCATACGGACTGCGCATGTCAACTATATTCTGCCAGTTTTATGATCGATAGTCCAGTCATTTCATCTATTTTTCCCGTCCAGAGAGCCTTCTTCCTAACTAGAGCTAGCTCATCCTCTTTCAGCTTGCTATCAGAAAGCGCAGCAAACCTATCGTCTGCATCAGTAGTTGTTCGCTCAGATATTTGGATAAGATCATTTGAATACAATCGTCGTTTCATCTTCTTTCTCTCTACTGTTATGTACTGTTCGAACAGGCTTGTCAAAAAACTGCGGCCTCCATAGCAGCCATGCCAAAGCGCGTCAAGCTTTTGGATGGATCTCCGAGCGAATCTGCTTCATCGTTGTCCATTCTGACTGATTCCGATGCCGAAGAGGTTTCCAGTAGCTGCGATTCTTTCTACTCGGTTTCCTCCTTTGAATCAGACACTACCAATGGCTGGTGTCTTGGTCTCCCTTTCGAGATATGGACACGAATTTTCCACTATGCAGGTATTGTCTGCAACTGTCCCGTCGATCTCATTGCAGTGAACCATCGTCCGGCTGGGTCGTCTGCTGCCAAGCGTAGAAGCGACGGTTCTCACAGCAACAAAGCCTCGCGTATCGATACTGTGACTTGTGCGCTGCAACGTCACGAGCTGTTCAGCAATATCTGCCAACACTCGTCCTTTCTTCCTATGCTGGCCGTCTCATCGCAAGCTCGGCATGTCACTCAAAAAGCTATTTTCTTCCAATCTCCTATCTGCTTAAAGCTGCGGACCCGAGAAGATCTAATGGGTTTCAAGCAAACTTTACGGGGATTTGAGCGTATGCCTCCGCTGGAGTCCTATCTCAATACGGTTCACGTCAAGCTTCAGGCCTACGATGGACGCAAACTAAAAGGTCAGGACAAGAGAAAATCAATCCTCAATCTGTTCGAAGACTTTTCTAGTTTTGTCGGCTCTCATCTCCTAGGAACAATCAAAGACTTCGGTTTTGAATGCCGTGTCGGTGATTTCGATGTAGCTCGTGAACTAGTCAATAGAATGGGAGATAACTATCGAGAACTGGAAACTTGTGGTCTACGTTTTGAGTCCTCTGGTTCCCTCACCTTACGCAAAGACCTTGTTCGCCTTGCAGTACAGACTGCTACAAAGTCTACCGCGTCAGAAGAGCGGGAGACCAAGCCCTTTCGATTCATGGACCTGCCCAACGAAATCAAAGAAATGATCTTAAAGGAGGCATTGATAGCCCGCTATGACCCTTGCGCTGGTGAGCATCAGCCGAATCGTGGCATGGTTTCTCTACGGAGAAATGGCTGCGAAAGAGTGGCAGAATGTAGCACAGCTTGCTGTGAGGAATGCTCACCACATCTCATCGGCGACTGTTTCTGTGCTCATAAGAGTGCGTATTCGACGTCCTGTACTTGTTTCATGTCGCCAATGCCATTGTTCTTGACCAGCAATTTCATGTACCAGGTAGCCAGCCACATCTTTTATACACAAAACACATTCTTCATGAAAGGTGGCCAGCCATACATCATGGACGATCTTCTAACAAACGGTACACCGCGACGAATTCTCTGGAGAATCCGTCGCCTTCACATCGACCTGGATTATCTCTGGCCTCAAGAAAATACTAACCGCTGGGCCAGAGTCGCTGATTCCATCCGCAGAAACTGCGATCTGACACGCCTGGAACTTGATATATATTGCTCCACAGTCAATGATATCTTCTGTCCTGGGTTGTGCGATATGGTCTTTGCTGAGTTCGAAGGTATCAGAGGCAAACGCACTCGTGTTCTATAGAGGGCTGTGTTTAGCTTGAAACTCGCAGTCGAATTGACTCCGCAGAGCATTTGGGAACACGACGGCTTTTTGAATTGCAAGTCAGTCAGAGAGAGACAGTAACGTCAATTATGGCGACCATAAGGGTGACTATGTCTTAGAGCTATGAATACGAGGAGTTAACGAGGAGTTAACGAGGAGTTCAGACAGGAAGAGGCAAATCAGACCATTTTATCAAGTTGGTCACCTTTTCTCAATATTTATTTTCCACATCGTTTCTCTTCTTTGAAGAGCAAAATTTATCCCACAATGACAGGACTCACGAGGTAGTTTTGTCGGTTGGGTTACCATTGTTACACATTTTCCTAGGGATTGCATATCATTTCATCTCGTTTTGTTGGAAACGATCTTTTGATTTCGCTTTTTATGGAAACTTTCATATCGATACCCTCTTAGCATGCATGCGGTCAGGCTTTATGTTATCGTTATAATAAGTATTAATAATTTTCTATCTCGGTCTCAGTATTCTTATTTAAGATGTCGTAGATTGATATCTCATGAAATATCTTTGCAAAATCGCAGTCCCTCCTGATGTTTGAAATATTCCTGATAAGATATGCATTGACGGTATTCTATTCTTCATACAACATCGAATACCAGGCATTACGCGCAGTTTCAATTCGTGCTAAAGACCATGTAAACTTTATATTTGAGCTTTGAAGCAGTTTACCGGGAAGACTCAGACCCGAATGTTACACTCAAACAAAAATCCACCAATATAAACATACAGACATTAATAGAGTCTCCAAGTTGATTATTCATCTATACTTGCTTTCCATCAGCTATCTATTTCCTTTTTTTGTCATTTTATAGCTCTAAAAATACTGTTGACAGCTTGAGATGACTAATCTCTCCGATGCGGGGAATGCACGCAAGGTGATGCGGGGAGTCCAATTTTCTTATCAACGATAACACCTTCCTTCTAATTACATTCCTCCACATAACTTGACAACATTGCAAATACCGAGTTTGAATTTGAATTTGATATGCGGTCAAAGCTCAAGTCTTAATTGTCTGTTAAAATGGCTCCTACACCGGTGTCAATCCCTGCCTTCGCCCAAGCCCAACTGGACCTTCTTCTCAAGGAACACGAAGCCGAAAAGCTTTCGTCGGCGCTCGCGACCACTTCCACAAACACCGTCTCCCCAGCTACACGGCGCACATTACAAGCAACAGGATACGCGCTCACCGGAATTGCCCTTGTACAATGCCGAACCGGTATGGGTGGTAGGGTTGTAGGCGAGTTTGGTGCCGATGCGGCAGTTTCGTCAGACACAGATGCTGAGAGGGATGGGAAACCGCGACTGGGAACGCATGGGATCCGCGTCGGTGATGTTGTTCGGGTACTTGAAACTGCGTCGTCGGGGAAGAAGGTTATTGGTAATAAAGATTCGTCAAAGGCTGGGTCTTCTTCCAATAATGGAGCTGAAGGGGTTGTCACGAAAGTCTCAGAAAAGAGTCTCTCGGTTGCCTTTGGTCAAAGTGGTGGTGGTGGGGGTGCAAAGGCAGAGGAAGAAGCAGTGGATGATCTTTGGGGTAAAAAGCTTTGGCTGTATGATTCCGTGTGTGGTCCCCATTTCTGAATTGCTAATGATGTGTTTGAATGCCAGTGTAAAGCTGGCCAATGATGTGACACACCGACGTCTTAAGCAAACCATGGAGAAGATGGAGAAGATCCCAGAATCAGACCATACGTATTTTATGCGTGTTCTGTTCGGTCACACAACGCCATCCTCTCCGGATTACGATTCTATAGGCCAACTCGACTTTGTTGATCCTACTCTAAATGATTCACAAAAGGAAGCAATAAGATTCGCACTGGCATCAAAAGAGATTGCCTTGATCCATGGACCACCTGGAACTGGAAAGACGCATACCTTGATTGAGCTTATTTTACAGATGATCAGGAGGAATATGCGAATATTAGTCTGCGGGCCGTCTAATATATCGGTTGATAATATTGTCGAGCGGCTCGTCCCACACAAAGTTCCCATTGTGAGAGTAGGGCATCCAGCTCGACTCCTCCCATCGGTCCTGAATCATTCCCTCGAAGTTCTTACTCAGACATCGGAGGCAGCGGAGATTGTTCGGGACGTGAGGAAAGAAATCGATGACAAGGTATCGAGCATTCGCAAAACCAGGAATGGTCGAGAAAGACGTGAAATATATGGTGATCTTAAAGAGCTACGAAAGGAGTTTCGAGAACGAGAATCGAAGTGTGTTGGAAACTTGGTTACTGGAAGCAAAGTCGTTCTTGCTACATTACACGGTGCTGGTGGTCATCAACTTAAGAATCAGAAATTCGATGTTGTGATCATTGACGAGGCGAGTCAAGCTCTGGAAGCTCAATGCTGGATTCCTCTACTATCCGCCTCGAGAGCAGTACTAGCGGGTGACCATCTGCAGCTGCCGCCGACAATCAAGTCATCCAACCTATCAACCAAGGATAAAATAGGAAAGTCTAAATCTAAAAAAGCGGAAGATGAAAAATTGCCGGTTCTGAAAGGGGTCTCACTCGAAACGACGATGTTCGATCGGCTTCTCAATATTCACGGGCCATCGATCAAGCGGATGCTCACGACACAATACCGTATGCATGAAAAGATTATGAGATTTCCATCTGATGAACTCTATGAGGGCAAGCTCATGGCAGCGGATGCAGTCAAAGAACGTCTACTAAAAGATCTACCATACGAAGTCGAAGATAACGATGATACAAAAGAGCCTCTCGTTTTCATCGATACCCAAGGAGGCGACTTTCCTGAAAAACCTGAAGATGAAGACTTCGCCAAGAAAGAGAGCCTATTAGGGGAAAGTAAAAGCAACGAAATGGAGGCTGCATTGGCCGTGAGACATGTGGAGTGTCTGATTGATGCTGGAGTTAAACCGGAAGATATTGCCGTCGTGACCCCGTACAACGCTCAGGTAGCCCTGATTGCACAATCCTTGAAGGAAAAGTATCCGAGGATAGAAATTGGAAGTGTGGATGGCTTTCAAGGACGAGAGAAGGAGGCGATTGTCGTCAGTTTAGTACGAAGTAATGACAAACGTGAGGTTGGGTTTTTAGGAGAGAAGCGGAGATTAAACGGTATGTGCTTTCTGTTCCTGGGGGATATATGATTGACGATTGGTATAGTGGCTATGACTCGCCCCAAGAGACATCTCTGTGTTTGCGGTGACTCGGAAACCATCAGCAAGTACGTGACATTCATATCTCTTTTTATTCATTTAACGTCTGCGAGTGGTCTTGTCTAATTTTTACAGAGGTAGCAAATTTCTCAAGGACTGGATGGACTTTCTGGAAGAACATGCTGATCTGCGATATCCTGATGCAAGCGAACTGCTTTGAGCTCACCCCCTGTTATGTCTAAAATTATTTCATATCCTCATCCTCAGCTGAAGATTCGGCTACCGAGTGACGACATGACAAGACCATATCAATTGGTATACAGACTAAAGACAATCCAAGTTACAGCTATCCAAGAGATCTTGAGTGAGTTTGCCCTTTCGGCTATATCCCTCCACATATTTGTCTCCCCATTCACCGACGGTGTTGTCATATGTTGTTTCGGGCTTTGTCAGGCATATATTGCACATGACTTGCTTGAGTCCTTTCATGAGTTCTAGACGCGGGAATTCAGCGACAACTTTATTATACTCGTCCCAAGTCAGTAAATTATTAGCGATGCGATCGGGCCCTTGAAAATCGGCCCAGATGCCGTACGAGCTGGCCTGGACTTCGGCCTCCTTATGGAAGACAATGCTGCCGATAGTGTGAAGCGCAATGGCATCCCAAACAAGCTGCAGCCTATGCTTATCCCATTCCTCGGTTACCCCCTCTTTGCGAAGAAAACTGCGAGCAGCATCGGCACCGTCGACTTCGAAACGGCGGTCTTTCGAGATCAGTTCGCCAGTATGGTCCCATCCCAGGTCGTGGAGAATAGCTGCAATAGCATGCGCTTCTCTGTCGCGGTCCTTCAACTCAGGGATTTTGTCGGCAATGATGAACCCGAACAAGAAGGATCGATAGATATGGTTGTAACCATAGTCTTCCAGGTGCTTCCGAGCAAATGCAAGGGCTTTGGTTATCAGGGGCGTGTCTGGAATGGTGACACCGGCCACGACTCGAGTGGGGAGGGCTTGGTCTGTGGCCATTTTTGTGGGAATTTTGCTGTATTATCAGGAGATGATTGTATTCTGGGATTCAATGATGTATTGGCCAAACTTGTTATCGGATGCCTGTAGCACCTGTCAGCTTTGCAGGGATCTGAACCACCCAGTCTATGGGAGACAATGCTCTATTCATCATCCCTGTCCATCTTTCTTCAGGGCACTGCGGGGCTGCGGCGCTAGCTTTTCTTCACTACTGAAAAAAGATAACACGGAATCGGCAACACCCCAATCGTCCACTGGCCTTGCATCAAGTGGTCTGTTGCGTGAACTAGTTGATGCCGAGACCCAGTAGGGATAGTCAGCCCTCAGTTGGCCCTAAGTGGGTGCAATGCCCAGTGTTGGGATCTCTTGATTCGGCGGGGAGATACTGCGACAGTCTCCAAGCGGGTTCGGCCCGCTCCCTAACTGGCCTTTGTCGCCAAATTGTCCATGTTTCCAGCGGGTTTTCAGGAATAGTGGCTTTACCATGTGGTTCCATTGGCCATTACTTCAACTTATTCGCTCATGAAAAGGCATGGACCCCACATAGCACAACTTTGGCTCGCAAAGAACTAGCCTCGATGAAGGCCCTCGGCCGTCTTCCGGGGCTTTCGGCACGTCAAAATTTCAGAAATTCAGAAATTCAGTGGGGTTATCACTTTTCTTTTCTCGTCTTATTCAGTCTCGAAACAGATCACAACTTATAGCGACCGCAAACTTCTATATATATCACAGATCCAAGAAGGAAATACGATAAACGAGTTAACGTTTCACGATTTCGCCGTGGACTGCCGGCCAACAGTTATGACTGGACGGGATGGTGACAGCTCTCCTGCAATCGATGTTGTAAGTGGTCCTTAGACCATCATTGTATACTTTTCATGTAGTCGCTTGCCAAGTCTAACGGCCCCCATAGGACGAGGATTATGAGGGCGACTCCGCCTGGGGAGGAGATGATTCGGCATCGTATGACTTTGACCACATCACCACCCGTACCTATACTCATAACTTTTTAGAGAAACCACGTCGGTGACATCAAGTATTTACAGAGGACTTACTGAAAATGGGCGACGGTGGGATCCCCAGTAGCTTGAAACAAGGCTCTATCAAACACTAATCCGTGCGTTAGATATCAAAGTTATCGTGATCATGACTATTGGTGAGAATTCGGAGCCAAATACTGCGACGATATCAAAGCCTGATGACAATTCATCGATTAGGGGACCTTCGGATGAAAAGCAATTCGAAACTATGGAAGCGGGGTAAAATACGCTATCAACATCTCAAACCAAGTTACTAATGAAGACAGACACTTCATGTATTTGGTGCTCGATTATCACGAGCAGAACAGACTGCATAGAGCTCCAATTGGAGAAGCACCACAGGTATTCATGTCGCCCCGCAAACATTAAAAGAGCAGCAAAGACTGAGTTGGAAATAGCATATTCTTGATATCGGTACAGGAAAAGGGTCATGGGCAATGTATGGCTATATAATCATCTTCTTCGTTAGCCACAACGGTACTAACACCGATACAAGCGATGCAGCAGACACGTATCCGTCGGGTAGGTTGAATTTTTGACCTCAGTTGAATATGTGTCTGATATACGTACAATTGCAGCTACTGTCCGCGGAGTTGACCTATATCCCCCTCCAATTGGGTGGGTTCCACCAAACTGCGTCCTCGAAGTTGACGATGCTCTTCAAGAATGGACATGGCGCGAGCCGTTTGACCTCATCCACATGAGACTTCTACTAGGAGCCTTTACACCAGAAGAGTGGGATAAGGTGTACACCCAGTGTTTTGAGTAAGTCCATAATACGACAATTTGGTATCGACAACCTTGTCAAATTGACTATATCAGAAACCTCAAGCCAGGCGGATGGATAGAACAAGTAGAACTTGACGTGCGTGTCATGTCCGATGACGGCTCACTCCCCGAAGACAGTTTACTCGCTGGATGGGGACCGAACTTTTTAGGATGTGGCGAGCGATCAGGGCGACCACTCAACACGCAGACTACGATGCAAGAAACGATGGAGAAGGCGGGCTTTGTGGACGCCCACGAGAAACTATACAAGTGCCCGATTGGTGCCTGGCCCAAGAATCCGCAACTGAAAGACGCCGGAGCAATCAATCTGGAGCACTGGTCGTCGGGACTTGAAGGGTGGGCAATGTGGTTGCTAACAAAACACGGATCGCCAAAGCCGTGGACCTCAGAAGAGGTCAGGGTTTATGTGGCGAAAGTGCGTTCCGAATTGCAGAACCCGAAGTTACATATCTATCATTATACGTGAGAATGAATCCTCTTTTTCTCATTGAGGTTTATGCTAATATATGGTATAGGCGACGAGTATGGGCGAGGAAGCCATTGAACACTTCATCTCCAGGCAGAAATTAGTTTTTACATTCATCTACATCCTCGACTCGTTGTCCCTCCAAACATCCTCCCTCATTAGTGTTAATTGATATTGATATCCATTTCAGTGAGAAAAACAGAACATTCTAGTAATAATATTACATGACATGCAATAATGCTTATATCCTATCAATCTATGTGCAAAGACCATGATTTAAACAGGGAACGCATTCGACTTCTCCTCAAAATCAGCCATCAATCGAAGTATCCACACGAGATGCAGCTATTCACATATAACCTGCATAACCGCAATCTAAAACACGTATATGTACAAAAACAAAGGAGAGACAATGTGTAGTCTATTAACCCCTTATGTTAGAAATGAAGCTTCCGACTAATAAGTGCGAAAAGAACGCATCAGCAACTTACCAGGTTAATAATAGGAATATCTACAGCTGTACCGGTTGCAAGCAGACACTTCCTCATCGTCATCGAAACAATAATCCATTAGATCTCTCAACTCGCGTCTCGTCGAGCCGCGCACACGATCTCCAAAGGACCGCAGACGGCCTTTACCACAATACCCATACGCTTTCGTTGCGCTGCTATATGTGGCGGGATAATAAGGGTCGTGATAACCCGAATCATAGTCATCATCATAGTCGTGATGTCTCCTCGAGTACCCCGTCACATATGCCGGGATACGTTCGATCGGCATCTCTCTTCTAACCGTTCGAAGACGTCTATGGCTATTGTCGTAACTCGGTGGAGGGTATTTGGAGGAGCGTGCTTGCTGATATCTAGATCTGCTGTGACAGCCTATGATTGGCTGGCCAATCAAGGTCCGTGGCGGATTCGGGGCTGCGATAATGTAGGAAACCATCTTCTTCCTCTTCTTTCTCAACATTGACGGTGAATGAGAAATGGTTTTTTTTTCTCGGGATTTAGTTATTTTTCATATATAAATGATAATTTCAATTCGAATCAATGTGATCTCTGTATTTAGTTTCTACTGCATTTTTCCTATATTGTTGATGTCAAATCTGCTTGTGACTAAGCTCGGTGACTGCTATCATCTGACTCGGGGTCTGTGTGACGGCTGTCATGGGTAATATTTTACAGGCATGTCTCCTGTCGACGATATAACTACTTCTAATTCGGACGGTCAATTGATATCATTCTAATATTTTCATCACGTTTCATCAGTAAATGTCGAAAAGCGAACATGGGAACGAGTGTGCCTTGCAACCATTTGATATCCGTCTTTGTGGTGTAGTTCCATCACGGGACACTCTCCAAGTCCAACGTCTAAAGCCACTTATCGTCTCGCAAAAAGATACGATGAGCAATGATATTTATTCTTGACGAAAATACTTTTCCTTCTTTCTCACATGTCGAAATCGTAGGTGCGGCGTAGAATTATTATTAGGTCTTCAGGATTATTCTACGCGTCTTATAAAGAAGCGGAAGCGCTATCTCTGAATGTTTGGAAGTGTAAAAGCCATATCTGAGACCTGCACTTAAAGATAAATAATGCTATCGGATACATGTATGATGACTGTGGCCTGTCAGTTGTCGATTGTATAAAATTTTTTGCGTTGTTATTCGTCATTCTTAAGAAATGATCAGATACTGACATTTAGTAGGTTTTTTCTTCTCTTCAAATAATGATTTAAATATCCATATAGAAAGAGTTAGGTGCGATGCACATTTTACTCTCTTTATTGCAAAAAATAGAAGACATTCGCCTGGATCAATTCATGTTGTATGAACTGTGCTGAGGAGCGAGCCATCCTTGAACGTGTGACCATTAAACCCATGAAGTCTGGCCTTCTATTCCTATCATCTACGTGGTGTACGAATAAAGGACAGGCATATAATCTTATCATAATAATAGCCATTATAACCTTTGTCACATCTCGATTTTGGAATATGATCCGGTCCCAGAATCAACTAGGATTATCTAGTCGAACTTTAACCATGATTTAATGCCAAAGGCAAAGGTGCTGACGTTGCCTCAGACACGATTAGTACTAGCTTGAGCTTCAAGGCTGTGTTCAGTTGAGCAGCTAAAGATCCACAAATGAAGCATTTACTTTGATCTTTTGTCTTCAACGCGAGAAGCTCTATAGGAAAGTGACAAAAGTTTGAATATAGCACCACCAAAGCGTCTGCATGTGGAAGTTGGTACAGGAGCCATCCCCATTTCAATATAAGACTTCAACTTTTTGCATTATCTACAGGTAGCACCCCCCCCCCAGATCTCTAAATTTAGTCTGATATGAAAAGGCAGAAATTCTTAATACTATATTCAAACTTTTGTCCTCCTAGTGTAAGTTCTGCGGGATAACGCATCTATATCCAAATAGCGGACATAAAACGGACATAAAAAGGACATAAAAGCGGCAGCTGAATAAATAAATCAGAATGAAACCGCCGATAGGCAAGATAATGACGTGGCCAGCCGGTTACACATATCGAGATCAGTTCCCGGATGTGATACAGTTTCCATTGAACAATATACGACGACTTTCCGCAAGCAGTTAGTAAGGGTTGTGTTGGTATGAAACAGCATATCAACAACGATATCGTATCAAGCCAGAAGGAACAGATATTACGTCATCAGTAGGGCGCTACATCAGCATCTCACACCTAACCGGTTCCACGACAATGAATTAGGCGAGATGCTACCCTGCGTGCGTCAGGATTATTGATGATAAAGATCTAGACTCCATAGGCTGTTCCGGCCTGCAATAGCCCAATTCTTGATATCAGTTATAATAAACAATATTATTGTGTCCATAGTCGAGCCAGTATATACCGGAGTTCGGCCTTCTCTGGACTAGCAGCAGCCTCCGGCGTTTCTCCACGCCTTCAGCTAGAGTCGTCATGCTAACTAAGTATCGCAAAGCTTCAAACCCAAAGTGCCCACTTCCAAGCTTTGACCGTCAGAGTCAACTCGGACGAATTGCAGCGGACGGGGTACGGATAATTGATGTCTGACGCATTACAGGCGCGGAACGAACTGCTTAAAGTACAAAGCGGTTCGCTGTAATTAGTCGTGGCTAGACCAGTTCTATTGTCAGATTCCTGGTGGAGTGTTGGCATTTCGGGAGGCCATTGGGCGATGCACCGCAGCCTTAACACGAAGCCACTCCTGCAAGTCAGCAGCATTCCTCTTCAGCCGCTCAACATAACCGGCCGATATGGGTAGAGCACCAGTCACGGGGCAAGGTCTATTCTTCATTTGGTGCCGCACTTCATCACCCTGTTCATCCACCATCTCACCCCTCTCTCTCTCAAAACAGGTTAGAAAAAATATACAACTAAGAAACCAGATTAATCCTTACCAAGTAAGGGTTGTGCTCTTTTTGTTATGGTTGTTAAAATTTGACACCTTCTGTTCATCGGCTTCATTAGCTTGACCAACTTCGTCAGGCCTGCTTAGCCAGAGCACCTATTAGCTCTACTTCGTTTCATGAAGAATTTTTTCTCATCAGTACTTTATCCTTTCACATCTACTATTCTGACCACTGTTCTGTCTGCCTCACCCAAGCCTATCATCTTTATACAGTTGCTACTCGACTATCTCACACAGCTTGATCGTAGGCAAAATGCCTCATGCCTTCACTATCAAAGGGCACGCGTACTTGTTGGAACATGCTTCCATAATAGACCCGTGTCCATCATGATGACAAGAGAGAATACGCAAACAAAACTGCCAAAATAATCCCTACTAAGGGTTGCGATCTATTTGGTATTGTGGTTGAAAGTTTGACATAAGGGCCGGCGGTGTATCTTCGATCACCTACAAACAACGACTAAAACTAGTCGGTGAGGAGTCGATTTCCAGCTCCTTTTCACCAGCCGAGTCAAAAGATCTTGCTCAAGAGACAGGTTCGAGATTCGTTGTGGTTGGTGTCATATCACGTAGCATAGAGGACAATGAGGTCGCAAAGAGCGTCACTCGGCGCTTCGTTGGCACTACGGTGGCTGCGACCCTCTACAAACCTGTTCCCGGCCAGCTACCAATGCGGTTGGTGGCGCAAGTGTACACTGAGCCATCTTGCGGTGCCCGGTGTCTGTATGCTCTCACGGATAAAGGCCCCAGCACGCGGTTGTGCAACGCCCATACCGTCTCCCAAGACTTTGTTTTTTTCTTTTCTGAGTTTCGTACGTTGGCTAGCAGTACTGTTAGTAGACGGAAGGAATGGATACAGCGCGTCCAAGAGTTCATCGCTGCTCTTCATACAGCGGACAGGGTCCCCACTTTTGGGGGGGGGGGGATACTACCTGCTCCGTCATTCTGGGGAATCAAATAACGCTTCAGAGAAGTATACTCGGAGTGTTCGAGGGCATTTGTCAAACCGACCGAGGAACCTCTCAAAAGATTAAAGAGGTTAACCGAGAATGACGACCAGCTTGACACCCCCTTCCAGTCTCTTATTCAGAAGTGGCTATCCATCGAGACCGACCTCACGGAAAAGGACTCGCAATCTCTGTCGACGGAGGTCATAAAAAGGTGGCCAACATGTGAAAGAGTCTTGTCCCCTCATCGACTTTAAGCAGTCGGGCTTTACACAGGCAGATAGAAGTCAATAATTACACGACTTCGAATGAATAATGTTATGATTGTTTTCAAAAAACAGTTTGTGGTCTTGGTTCTCTGCCTAGGTAGCATATGGAGAGTAATGGAACGTGATCAAGTACGTAGGTTTGTACGGCTTCGGTCACCAAGTCCTTGGGTTGTCCAGATATGTGCATTAACGCCTAAGAAGCCTTTTGAAAGTGTCATCATGGTCTTTGGTTGCCATCAAGACTATCATATATGCACGTAACTCGGTCAACCTCTTACTTGTGGGACGAGTATGGAGACGTGTTTTTGAGATTAACGCACCATCTGAAACTAAAGAAAATCATTGAAGTCTCCGGAATAGAATGCAAGGGTGAGTTAATACAATTGAGGTCTCTCCTATACCTACGTAGGCAGCATCGACTTCTGTCGACCTCGGCATCTACTCTTGAATTCACTAACCCTCTTTCACTGACGCTGACGCGATGAAAATTTTCAAGAGCATTGGAATACACCACTCATCGGCACCGATGTGGAGAACCTGTTCGGCATGCTTAATAATAAAAGTAGAGTTTCCACTGAGTAATTCAAAGACTATGGTTTTCATGCAAAGCAGCGGTGCTGGAAGTCACGGATAGCAGAAGAGGTCTGGTTATTCTTCAGACACAAATTTAATATTTATAAAAGTAGCCCCCTAAATTTTATGTATGAGCAGCTTTAGCTGAGATTTACATTCTGATATTCAATCATAAAAGGGCCATGAGGATGATGAGGCAAACTCCCCTACACTGCCAAAGTTATCCTTGTCGCACTATAGTGGCCTGTTAGGGATAGGGACGGATTGTCTCGCCTACCATTACGTAGGGACATCCAAGCCGCAGCAGGAGGACGATCTAAATTCTAAGTAAGCAAGTATGCAAGTAAGCAAGTAGTTAAGCAACAGTTCACACACGCTGCTTTCTAGAAAGCAGATCGAAAGCCAACCATGCAAATATGCAAACATGGCGGTGAATGGGCGGGGTGGAGCCAGCGGGCCATGTGGTGCCGGCGCAGTTTCACGCTACTGGGCTAGTCCTGGTGTAGTTAGCCTGAAGCGACATGGGGCCGCGGTGGACTCAGACAGTCAGACCCGACGCCAAGTGGAGACGATGGGCCAGCTGGCCGCCAGCGTTTGCCGCAGGCACCCCTGCCAGTGGCCTATTAGAAGTCCTTGCTTGGAGTTTACTCCACTATTGATAGGTGAGCCCCACAATGCCACCCTCCTTGCCGAGTCACCCCCTCTTCTCGGCCCACCGACCGATCTCCCTTCCGTGTGTTTGCCAGATCAGTCTGGGTTCTGTCAGGACGTAAGATACCAGCAGGTTGTTAAAATCATCGTCCGGCAACCTCCCCCTTATCTCTGCAAGTCCTATCAAGCTTTCTCTTGTTTTCAGAACGACCAGAGCCGTTGAAGTGGGTGAACTACTGTGCATACAAATCGGGAAGCTCGAGCTGCGCACTAGCCACTAACGCCGTTCTAGCCAGCGCCTAGTGATCAGCAGTCATTTGACTGCTGTGGCCAGGCCACTAAGTCTGACCACCCGGTGTATGCTGACAGGGCAAACTGCCTGTAGCACAGACGCTGTTTCGCCTGCACACTCCCCCTGCAGCTGCCGTCTCCGCTTCCTCCATTGGTCCCCCCCATCTGATATGGACTGATGGACTGGGTATCGTCGTGGCCAGTCCGTGTCAAGTCAACCGAAACATCCATCTCAACCGAGAGCTCCCACGGAGTAACACGCTTCAACCAGCCAGCCCTGCCTGCCCTGCACCCTTGACGGCCCTATCGGGAATTACACTCGTTCTTGTCTTTTCTTCCTTGTCGCAGAGACAAGCTCCTGGCTTTCTTGCCTAGCTCAATCAACGTTCTTTACTCCGTCAATTCCTTGACTGCACGTCCTCTTGACTGTCGTCCGGTATCCTGTCCCTAGCATCGAGAAAGAAAGAATATGGCTAGTTTGTGCATCCTGAGAGAAAGCTTACATATCTCATCTGCATGAATTTCGCCGAGAAGTCCGCCCAGTGCGAATCGTTCCTTCCAAATCCTCGTCCTTGCCGTCTTCTACATCGGTAGCACTTTCGAATACCAACCTCTTTTCATCGGCCATTTCAAATACAATCGTTTTTAAATTCTATTTCTTCGAAGCCCCCAAGCTTTCCGATTTCATTTCTTCGTCTCTCGTTTACAGCAAGATCTCAGACCTCATCAGACCGATTGAATATCATGGATTTCTTTTGAATCCTGGCAGTGTGTGTGACTCAAATACTGGTTCTATATATACGGGAAAGGTGATTGTCAGTGTGCTTCCTCGGTTCCAAATGTCGCAGCTCACTCCGGTTGCCACACCTGGGTCCTCCCGAGTCGGAAGCGGATCTTATCGAGGGGATATGAATATGGCACGGCCGATGCAAATTTTACATAGGGCAGAGGACGGACCAAACTCACAAGTGCTATCCTCTTCAGATCCAACCTTTACCGCACTCCCCGTGCGTCACTTCCGCGACTCCCACTCATCCACAGCTCCCCCGCCGCGAACGCGAGCATACGGAGGCCCTTCATCCCACCACCCTCAAGTCTCTGTCTCTTCAAATGCGTCACACGACTCTCTTTTGCACCGCCGTAGAGGCAGTACCTTGAAAACTGTTATGCGGAAAATCTTTGGGCGGAAGAGGCTCAGTAATTTGGATGGGGACGAAACCGATGAAGGACTCTCGCCGTTAAGATTTGAAAAAAGCGACGTATCTGCCCAGCCTGATCGGACGGCGGTTGTCGGACACCCGCGTACCAATAGCTCACCATCTGCGCCAAATCACAAGAATTCTTTGGTAGTCAGCCGTTTATCCTCTGCGTCCTCGGATAATCTAGCCGCAACAAACTCAGACAGTAGAATCGAGATCCCACCCCAAACGGTTCGACGAAGAGCGACATTGCCTAGCTTGATTTTGTCTGACGACGGTCATATGAAAGAGAGAACCCTGTCACTTATTTCTCCCGTCAGCACGCGGCCCGTTAGTGCGATGAGTGTGATGAGTGCAATGATTCCGCTAGACGAGAAGACAGACAACCATGGGGATGCAGAATCATTTCAGAGCAAAAAGGCTCATCGCCGATCTCGGAGCGCTGACGACTTGAAAAAGCTTGTACGACATCACCGCATGTCACCAATTCAGTGGAGACGAGGCAACAATGAAAAGAACGGTTGGCGAACAAGTGTGCTGGAACTAGAGGGCCGCAATACCGCGGACAGAAACCTTCAGCAAAGCTCGTCTAATAGGTCGAATACTCCGACTTCCAGGGACAAAATTACCCCGGATATTGAAACTAGTGACCCCCCGTCTCCAAATGTACCAGAGTCTGCGCCATTCCACTTTGAGAACCTGATAGCCAGCATGGCTGATCCTGACGCTAGTATAGAGCAGCGAATGACGACTATGGAAGTCAAAATTATGGATCTTGAATTTGCAATTGCAAAGATACAGGGAACTGACTGCGATGCATTTCCAAAAACCGTGAACAATACCCCTGAGAAAGCAAAGGTGTCTGGTACGCCTCACCTATCTGTAGATACTACAGCTGAACCATCATCGGCCGCTAGCGAGACTTCATCGCAGAGCTCGGCGTCTTTTGGCGGAGATGCTCGCCCCATTAGCACGGCGACATTACGACCAAGCATCTCATTCTCTCAGCCACCGCCGCCTTGGTACGGAGGTTCATCATCCTCTCTAAACCTCCACGGCATTTCGATCGAGCAGTATAGCGCTCTTGTTACATTGGTTCGCCGAGAGCAGACTGCGCGGAAAGCACTAGAGAATCAGGTAGCACTATTACAAGAAGAAATGCAGAGCTTCCGGCGCTCTTCCGGCATGCCTGCCTCTCCCCCAGGCACCCTCTACCCCATCCCAAGTCCCGACTCAGACGACGCACGATATCGGAGGCGTCGAGATGCTAGTTCATCGCGCAAAGACTCGGAAACGAGTACAGAGGCTAGAGCTTATGAAGGACGACAATGGGAAAGCCCGCATTATCGTGCCAATATCGAGACTACTTCACGAAACACGGCCGCCAACATGATATGATCTAATTCTTGCCTTGATTCTCTGTCCGTCGACATTACCTTATCTCACCTTATTTTCATGCTTAGCATATACACAGCTCTTCATTTTCTTTCTCCTTCGCATGTCCCGGAGCGGACTCTACTTTTCATATCTCATTCTCATCAAGGTTTGAGACTTGTTTGAATTATCTTTTCAGCGGTGCTATTTAGATACCATTTTCGGAACGGGCTGCAGTTGTCTTTAATAGGAAATCGAGAAATTCACTCTTCAACCACTCTTCAATATTTATCTCAGTGTTGCACGTATGAGCATACTAAATTCTCCATTTCAGGTGGTGGGCTACATCTGAAAGAAAAGGCAGATCTGTTGACCACCGTCTGGCTATCACGACACCAAGCTATCAACCAATGCTAAGTGACTCAGAGAGCTTAATAGGACATGATAATGAGCGGAATCAACCCGGCAGTGCGTATTATACGTGGAGGAAAGGACATTCGTAGGTCAGAATAAGGATCCATGGATTCCGCGGGTCCGGATATTCTGTTGATCCGGAGTTATCGGCAGAAATAAACTTCCCCGCCATAGCATCTTTTTTTTTTTTGTTGCCCCTCTCTTTTGTATCTCTGTTTATTGCAACTGGCGATCTGCCAGGCTTCACAATGGACTCCTCCGCACAGGCAAGATTTGATCTTATACGCGAAAATCTCGCCGAGATCCTTAACCCTGAGCTGCTTGAGAGCATCCTCGCGGAGGGGCGCAACCCGCGTGTGTACTTCGGTAATGACTCACCACCTTCACACTAGCCAGCAATACCAGCTAATATAATCTTTTCAGGCACGGCGACGACAGGAAGACCCCATACTGGCTATTTTACACCGGCGATTAAGATAGCGCAGCTATTAGCAGCAGGATGCGAAGTGGTGATACTCCTTGCCGATGTACACGCATTTTTAGATTCCATGAAAGCGCCATTTGAATTGGTCGAGAATCGCGTCAAATATTATCAAAAGATTATCACAGCAATCCTGGAGGCGGTTGGTGTATCAACAGAAAAGCTTGAGTTCGTGCTTGGGAGTTCCTACCAGCGAAATGTCGACTATGTGATGGATGTTTACCGCTTATCAGCCTTAACCTCTGAGCATGATGCCAGGAAGGCCGGTGCCGAGATTGTCAAGCAATCCAGCAATGCTCCATTGAGCGGCCTTCTCTATCCTATCCTCCAAGTTCTCGACGAGGAGTATCTCAAGGTTGATGCTGAACTAGGAGGTACGCCTCAGCATATCTTTCTTTTATATTCCACCTAACAATAGACAGGTATTGACCAGAGGAAGCTTTTCGTGGCGGCAACGGAGTGGCTACCTAAACTCGGATATCGAAAGGTAAGGCTTCCATAAAACAAGCCAGCATCCTAAAAAATGAGCTAAAAAAAACCTAGCGCGCGCATCTTATTACGCCTATGGTTCCTGGCCTGATGGGAGGCAAAATGAGTTCTAGCGATCAAGGTAGAACCCTAACACCCACTATCTCTCTGTCAGAGCATCCGCTAAAACCGAATAGATAGCAAGATTGACCTCCTCGACCCGCCTGAAGATGTCGCCAAAAAGATCCGCAAATCCAAAGCAGCTCCCAAGATTATTGAAGACAACGGCCTTGTTGCACTCATCGAATTCGTCTTACTTCCTGCAGCCATTCTTAATGGAAAAAAAGAATTCCGTGTGGAACGCCGAGATGCCGAACCCTTGATCTACACAAATATCCAACAACTTAAAGACGATTATACAAACGATATTGTATGTTGATAGGCTTATTCCGAATCAATTTTGATTAAAGCGGGCATACTAACCAAGTATTTATTAGTTAACACCACAACTCCTAAAGCCTGCTGTTGCAGATGCCTTGAACAGCCTTATGGCACCTATTCAAAAAGCTTACCAAGACTCGCCTGAGTGGCAAGAGATCACTCTAAAGGCTTATCCACCTGCAGTCGTACCGAAGAAGCAGAAGAAGGTCAAGGATAAGGGTTCCCGTTACCCAGGAGCTAACGAGAAACAAGAGATTGCAGAGCACCCGAAGGCTTAGATTTACTTATGAACTACTCCATCTGAGTACAATTGTCGATACCTCTCCAAAGTGAAGAGGCTAGCCGGTCACCTTGTCGCGTGGCCCTAGGAACATACACATCGATATATCGTTTGTGTTTAGCACGTTTTATCACAGCCTCGCATACATCACATGATATCAATTGATGCAATTAGCAAAACGCTAATTTACACCTTATTATATTTCCCTTCCTAACTATGTAATCTTTATATTTTTATCTCACCCAATAAATGAGTCGCATTGTTATAGAAATCGATGCTCAGCCAATGAGCTTCCGTCTTTATGATAACGGGAGATCCACTAGCCGGAGACGTAGAACATTTGAACTTGGGGCGGACATCTTAACCATGCCAGCACATTCAACAATCCTAAACCTCCTTCTTCAATAAACAAACTCACTCTCTTTCAATACTCTAAAATCCAACTAACCACTCAATGATTTACTAAAAGAAGCCTCAACCCAGCCCTCCCTCTGCAACTCCACAATATGTCATCCCCTGTCTCAACACCAAGCATCAAAGCTCCGGACTCGCCAACAACAAAACCAATCTCCTCGGGCCCTCCCACCGTCGACATCCTCCCAACCCCCGCCGCCCAGACCTATTCTCATGTGCATCCCGCGCTGCTCCTAGCCCTCTACGGCGTGCGCTTCCCAGCCCTGGTCGCCGACCCCGTGTCGACCCTATTGACCGACTTACCCGTTTATACCGCCCTGCAGGTGGCTTATGCAGTGACGTGTCTACCACAGGCGGGCACGCATAACGCACATCCTGCTAATCCCACCACCGAAGCCTCCCCATCAACGCCTGGTACCAGCGGGGTAGTGAAAAGCGGGAAGACTGGGTACAGGAAGAAAATCGGGCACGGGGGGTCGAAGGGTGATGGGGTATTCAAGAGACTCACGGTGCGCTCGATTGTCCTATCTCGTTACACATCATTAAAAAGAAAGAGTGTGCAAAAGAAGCTGACTTGTGTGTGCTATATAGGCGTCATTCCTCTCCCTAACACTAACTTTCCTCCTCGGCACGCCGGTCCTCGCCCTCCTCCTCGTCCTCTTCGGCGCCCCCTTCACCACGCACAACGCGCATACAATTCTGGCTGCCGCGCACATGGCGCTGTTGGCGGTGACGCCGTTGGTGTATGTGCACGGGGTGGATGGTGTGGTGTGGATGCAGGTGTGGGCGTTTTCGCGGCCGGCGGATGCGGTATGGGGAGGGGCGTTGGGGACCGGGGTGGGTGCTTGGTTGGGTGCTGTGCCGATTCCATTGGATTGGTAAGTGATATATACTGCAGCAATTTTGTATGTTGAGTGAATAGGGGGACAGGTGCTGACGAGGGTTTAGGGATCGGCCGTGGCAGGCATATCCGATCACGGTATTGACGGGGGCCTATCTGGGATATGCGGTTGGGCAATTGATTGCCAGGACTCCTCTTTTATACGGGAAGCGGATCCAGTTCAACAAGCCTTCTGAATAGGGGAAATAATTACGATTGGCATTTATAATTATATTGAGGTGGAAGCTGGATGACTTGTTTGAGTATGTAAAATATGAAAAGAGGAAAGTCTTCTGATTCCCAAATAGTAATGACAGATACAAGCCAACGCCAAGGCTATTGATGTGGTCCACCGCCGATGGGAACAAGTAATAGTAGTTTATCGCTCACACACGAGAAGAATAAAAACCCTCCACTATTCAGGTCATACACGTAAGTCAATAGAAAGAGACACGGAAAAGTGAAAAAAGTGATGAGTAGCAAAAAGGCGGTATCAAGATCTCATAGGACAAAAGGTATCGAAAGTAAAAGTACGTGTGTTCGAGGAATTGAACAGTTGCAAAGAAGGAAATAATCGAGTAAATAAACAAGCTATACGACACACGGGGTATTAAGGAAAAACAACTTTTCAACATCGTGATTCTTGCTAACAGAAAAGAAATCTCATATCATTCCTGACGGCCGGTTTTATCGTTTATTTGGAACCTTCTGTTGTCGGGGCTGGAGCCGAAACCGGAGTGGCAGGAGTTAAAGCAACAGCAGGATCAGCAGCAGTGGTCTCAGGAGCTGCAGTGGTAGAGACGGGAACCGAGTCTTGCGCTGGTTGTGGCGCTGGTTGTGGCGCGGGTGCGTTGCTGCTTTCTGGAGCGACCTCTGTCGGTTGCTCAATTTGTGGCTGCTTCTTTTCTTCAACTTGGGGTGGATCGTTTGCAGGAGGGAAGTCCGAGCGTTGTGGACTCTTACCACGATCGCTGCCATCCTTTTTGGGTGCAACCTTTGCCTTGATCTTTTCAAAGATACTGCGCTTCTCTGGCTCTGGAGATATGGCACCTTCGCGGAGATTACTGGTGGATCGCCCGATATCAGTATCCTGTGTTGACGTGATATCTGTGCTGGGAGCATGCGAGTCGTTGGCAAAGCTACGCTGAGGTTGATTGAAGCTGCCAATAGAGCTCGAGCTGAATTCAGCTCCAGAATTCAGCCCAACTAAGGGTGGCGATGAAGGCTGTTCATGATTTTGTCGTGAGAGAGGAAACCGCCAGCTCTTTCGGTGTTCCCTCTTTTCTGCTTTTGATGTATCGTCACCTTGCTCAAATTCTGAGTGGTCGGTGAAAGACGACTTTGAGTGCATCGAGGGCGATCGAGAACGATGGGGTTTGAGTGTGCTTTCGGACGGTTGGTGATGATGGTGACTGCCCTCAGTCGACACAGGTGGCACGGGCTCAGTCTCTTGTATTGTGGGAGTACCTTCATTTGAGGTGGCCGGCACCGGAGTTGGCACTTGGGATGTAGATTGCAGGAGGGTCGAGTCATTGGAAATGCCACCACTGAGAGAGTGGCTGGAGCTCTGAGCACTAGCATTTGTGCTACCTGGGATCCGCTTTTTCTTCAAACGGTTTGGCTGGCGCACCTCTTTCTGTTCCGGGACGGTAGGTGGAGACTTTGTGAAGAAGTTAGACAGTTTGCGTTCCTTGGTAGGAGTAACAACATTCGACGTTGGTGTAGCATTTGGGTCCAAGAACTGCGAACGTTCCGTCGGTTGTTCTGATACGGTTTGTGACGTGATAGGCTCTGTAGAGTTGACTGTCGGAAGGGTCACCGTATCTGTTAAATTCTCGGTTGGGCGATTCTGCTCTGTCTCTGTAGGAGGTGGTAGTCCTGCAGATGTTGGGGTGGTCGGCTCTCCATTTCGGCCTCGCCTTGAGGCGATCAAAGCAGGCGATTTCTTAGAAGGAACAGTATTGCTTCGCTTTACAGTATTAGTCGTTGAGGTAGGTGTACCAGGACTTTGAGTATTGCCGGAATTTCGAGACGACACGGACACGTTCCGACGAAGGTTTTCGTATTTCCTCAAACTGTCAGCACCCCCACTAGCATTTGACGCAGAGCGACGTAGACCAGCCGCCTTCGTCGGGGCAGTGGCAGCGGCACTGTTCTGGAACTCTTTCACTGTTTGTGGATCTGCCGCGGTGCCATTCATTCCGAACAGGAAATTGTCCTGGTTTTCGATCAAGAAAATCAAAACGTCTTGACTGAGTCTATATTCATTCGGTGCCATGTCATGAGATGGATGCGAAAGCAAGCCAGGCTGAAAGATAGCCGAAAGGTTGGCTGAAGTCATGCGATTCTTCTCGGACTTGGAGGCGAAAACTGCGAGCAAATCTAGGATATACAGGAGTAATTGTTTGTTTAAAGGAGGAAGTTCTCTGATGAGTTGTTGATATGTAGCGACGGCTTTTTCATAGTCAAAGTCGCCAGTATCGTCTTTCGTCTCGGTGCTTCCCACAGCCTGGGCTTGATGGTTTCGGAGCGGCTCCCGGAATGCTTCATAAAAGTCAAGAGGGACGATGGGCTCTGGCAACTGATTCAAATAACGACGGAGGATGTTTGCCGCATCATGAACTGTATATCCCGTCCAATCCAGACCTTTTCCATAGCGCTCTGCGGAGTCGAATATTTCCTGTAGCTCTTTAATTCGTCGCGCGGAGCCACTGAGTCGAAAAATACCTTCGACTTCGGTGGCTGCAAGCTGCTTAGCGCCGTAGTAGGTAGTATATGTGACTAATTACGTACCTTGCTCCTTCAAGAATACTCCGCATTTTGCGACGACAATGGGAACATAGCCGTATATGAAACTTTCGCCTTTGTCGTTGGTGAGAGAAATGGCGACGTTAGCATATTTGATGCTGACATTGAGTGGGACGCCAAAGATTCCGCCTTGAGTTCGGCCTGGGGAAGAATCCAGTTAGCAGGCGGCTTCATTAGAGCTGACATAACCAAGGAATAATATTCTGACAAAAGTATACATGTACAAACAAGCGAATAAAGAGAAATTAGAGCATGATCCGCACTGGTGTAGAATGAGTCGTGCACGACTGATCTGAACCAGTCACGAGTGCGACTAATGTTTCTGTGTGCAGCTGAACACCACATACCTTTATTTTCCTCATCTTTTTTATTGTTGCGCTTGAATGTTTTCCACCAGGATGCGAGATCTCGCTTTGTCGGCGCAGCAGGCAGTGTTGGCTCTGGTTGTGAAGCTGGTTGGGCAGGGCTCCGTGTAAAGGACTGGATAGCTGCGTGTGTCCCAAGCGGCTGGGAACTGCCAGTCGTCATGATGCGAGAGGTGGTGCTGCGTGCGACCGTAATCGATTGACACTGGCGAGGTGAGCACAGCTATGGTGAAATTATTTCGACTTCACGCCTTTCCCAAGGTCTTTGGGATTGGCTGTGGTGGTGTGGGCCCCTTCAGCTCCGAGAGGGGGAACAGGTATACCAGTTGTTGTCAGTGTACTGTGCTGGATGCGACAGACGGGCGGATCGAGGGACGTAGGCCGAGGCGACAAGAGTCCGGGAGCGACGAGCGGATAACCTGGGGGAGTCGGAAGGGAAAGGAAAATGGGGATCTGGCGCGATGAGACTGCTGATGCGTGGTTTTGCTGACGAGGGGCAGAAGGGCGATCGATGAGAGAAAGGGAGGTTGGGAGCCAACGATGACGGTAGCTGGTAAACTAAACCATTAACGTTATCGTTGCTGGGATGGGTCTGGGCTGGCGGCTCAGGATGAGTCCAGGTGTGTGGTACAGTAGTGGCAGTGGCACGATAATAGGATTTTTTTTTCTGAGGCGGCTCGGGCGCAGGAGCGAGCGATGTGCTTCGACTGGGCTGGGGCTGTTTGATGACAACCAGGAGTGATGCTGTTGTGCAACACCAACAACCATGTCGTGTCTTTAGAGTCGCAGCCATGACGACCTGGCACCTGCCGTCCCTGCTGTGCGCCGCAGTCACGGGAAGCTGAAGCCTTGCAGCCTGAGGCAACGGCCAGGCCCGCTACAGCTAGGCTACTTTTGGACTAGTGGCTCTTCTATTATTACAAGGGCTTCTGGAGCGACTGCTGCTCTCGATTTTCTCTCCTGCGTGTGCACTGCGGCGTGATTTTAGTGTGACTGTTAATATTAATATTACATGTCATTTAAAATTGGCAGCGGCCCCCTCAATCTGGCAGCCCTCATCCGTGGTTCCATTGCGACAAGACATCCCGAGGCTTACAACACCGCCCCTCGTTGGATGCCGTTTGTTCCAGTACTCCGCCTGCTGTGGGATAGTAATTTTGATGATTTTGTGCACGCTCTTCTAGAACGTATCCGCCCCTGCTATAGTCCGCCGATCCCTGTTTTTTCTGGTTCCTGGATCCTCAGGCCATGGTCTCGCCATGGTCCCGCCCAGTCGTATTAGGCGATCCAGCACCAGGCTAAGGCAAGATGTCTCGGATCCATGTTTAGTATACTCCAAACAATCTGTCTGTCAGGGACTGGCCGTGTCCCAAGCCAGGAACGCATGCTAATAATAAAATGAAATAAAACATCCCTAGATATCAATACAAAGAAGTAATTTTTTATGTTTGACTTCAAAAGTTATAAATTTAAAAAAAAAAGAAAAAAAGAGTAATTATCTAACGTTAATAAATTTAATTAAATGCCCTGCCCCAAGGGTCAATCCTACACTGACAGATGCTATTTATACTCGCAGTATGATGTCAGACAACCATATTTCTCAAATTTTTACGAGGATTGAAATAATAATTCTCAACTGAGCTGAAATTATGGAACTATTGAGTGGTAGAGATCCCAGTTGATTTTTTACACCACCTTTCTTTCCTGTAAACTACAACAATCATGAATCTATAAGAACACTTGGATCGACCTACCAATGAAAAAGTGTCTACTCGGTTAGATGAGCAATTTTCAAGCTTGTATTCTAAAAGTGTTTACCGATATTTGTGAAGTTAAAAGGTGTTGAGAGTATTCTATGTCTGGAGTATTGATATTCAGCGGATATACTCATGGCCAGAATCTCAGATAATCATTTATTAGGGAATAACGAGCTCAAGTAATCTCAGCAATCTTTAATAATTTTTTAGCATTTCCATAGACAAAGTCTTCAAGTTCGCTGTCAGTCAGAATACCACTCTTCTTGATACGTTCAATAAACTCCCAACCCGTCTCGCTCCGCTCAAAGGGAGTATCAACACTATAAAGAATATGGCCAAGCGGCGTAACTTTTAACAACATCTCGAGGGTTCTCACGCTAAAAATCCCACTTGTCGTGACCCATATATTCTTCTCCCAAACCTCACTAAAACTGCCTAGGCCCTCCTTCTTGAAGAATTTCAACCGGTCAATTCGATCAATCATCATCGGGATCATTTCACCCATGTGACCGATGATAAGCTTGAGGTTTGGGAACTGCTTAAAGAGCCCAGCAGCATACAGCTTGACCACGTGCAGACCGAGGTTCTCATGCCACCCCCAGGCTCCAGTTGAGAGTCCCGTCGCGACGATATCGGTGTAATTTCCTTGGAATCTCTCTGCCATTGCTTGCTTTGATGCCGGGGCTGGATGGATGTAGATGGGAACGTCAAGCCGCTCAGCGGTTTCGAAAACAGCCCAGTATTTCTCTGAGTCGTAATGTGACATGTCTGGTAGATGATTATCTATCATTGCTCCCAATAGTCCAAGTTGTGTAACCGCCCGCTCAAGCTCCTGAGCTGCTTCGTCTGGGTAGGCCATGGCAAGCGCAGCAAACCCCCCAAAACGGGTGGGATTGTTTTGTACGATTCCCGCCAACTCGTCGTTGGAAGCTCGGCAGCCGTCAGGGTTCTCATTTCCAATCCCAGGAAGCTGGGATAGAATCTGAAAAGAGACGTGTCCGGTATCCATATCAACAAGACGTCGGTCGTGTTTATCGAGGAGAGCTTGACGGACATTTGGAAAGGTTTTCCATATTTCCGTGTAAAAAGGGCTTTCATCTCCGAGAGACAGGAGCGTGGTATGCTCCTCAAGGGTGATGCAACCTTTAGGTAGAAATGTCACCATTGTTGAATGATTTGAGCAAACTTTAGGATATAATCCAGAT
This sequence comes from Talaromyces proteolyticus, assembly GCF_021365285.1. Classification (NCBI taxonomy): domain Eukaryota; kingdom Fungi; phylum Ascomycota; class Eurotiomycetes; order Eurotiales; family Trichocomaceae; genus Talaromyces; species Talaromyces proteolyticus. The sequence continues at coordinate 85,551 of NW_025764284.1, read as the reverse complement.
GTCGCTGTCAATCATTGCTCAAGGTTTTATTGTAAAGAAGGAGCCATATAGTTCACTTGTTGACAGCCTCTTGATAGATATTGTTTAAGAATTGTTTTGTTTTAGATACCAATTGATACCCCTGAGTAGATTTCTCACTAATGCATGCGGTTACGGATTAAGTTTAGTGGAACTTGACAGATGCAGATAAACTCTGTAGGCTCATTGATTTCATCCGAGTTCTACCTCTGTGGGTCGATAGTATATATTCATGCTTAAGTCCGAGGTAATATCCGGTAAGAAGGGACTCATAACCAAAAATTATATTGTAATGGATAGTTTCATACGCAAAACCAACGGTGATAATCGACTAGGGCGTCTTATATATCCGCAGGTAAAATTATATTTCCGGATTTGAAAACAGGTTGTGTGATGACATTGTTACTGGCATTGGGTAACTTGGTATCGGGATGATTTCACTCCGAGTGCTGGGACAGTTATCTTGATGGCCTATGAAATAATAAGGAATATGGTTAGAATCAAAGCAATTTTCTACAGTACGGTATTCCAGTATTATTCTTGAAGTCTAGAAATCAATAAATTGAGTTGCAACGTATCACGGGTTACTTTTCGACACATAACTCCAGGAGATTATGGATACAAACACCATCAACGTACTCATCGTCGGCGTCGGGCCCGGCCTTGCACTTGCACTAGATCCTCGAACGACGCGGCTTGCATTCGACAATCATCGAACTAATTCTAGCACAGAGACGGAGCTCCTCGTTAAGGCCGACTATCCCAACGATCGCGGTATGGAGTTCTGCCGAATCCTCGGCGTCCGGGATGACGTTGCTAATGTAGGATTTCCTAACGATGTCTCTCGTGACATAGTTTTTGCACAGCTCTCAATGGCCGTTTCGTCGGCCGTCTTCCGACGCCCTTCCCTCCAAGTTCTCTGTCCGCAATTATGGTTTGACCCACTACTTGCTCGCGCTTTTATGAGACAAGAGGCGGAAGATATCCGCTACGGGATAGAATTTAGTGTTCGTGAACAGGATGATACTTGCTTTCTCACGCATGTTGAAGGCAGCAGGATGGAAAATACTCGTGCTTGGGAACTGGCAGGTTGTGATGGTCTTACCAGTACGGTTCAAAGAGTAGTATTCCCTTCAATGGGATTGACCTTGGATACTCAACTAGCGTTATTACCAGAGTCGACGATCGTGCACGGTACCATAGCTTCGAAATGGCCGAGGCTACATGTTCATCGGCCCTGAAGGAACGTGGGCGAATCTCACTTCCGTAAAGGGTCGGTCACTATATTGCTTAACCGTTGTTGGCCCGGAAGAAAAGATCGACTATAGACAAGTCGACATGGAAGGAATGATAGAAAGGGCGTTTGGCCATGATCATATCGATTTCCACTGTAGCTGGTGCTGCCATTGGCTAAGCCACCTCACTGCAGCGGCGGCCGCTCTCATTGGTCTAAGAGCTTTGGGGCACTGCACGTTCTTGTTACTAACATGTAATTGAGGCATTGTATCACGTGCTGAAATATGTAATATAACGTGGTCGGAAGACGCGACATGATCATTGATGTCCAGGTTGTGCCAAACCAAATCGGAGCAAGCGACGTTCTTTCTATAAAGACGATTATACAAAACATCCTTTCTATTCCTATGGCGTCAACCACTAAGTCGGATATAATCATCTCAATCCGGCAGCCTCATCTTGATCACATTGTCTGTCTGAAGAAGAATCATGAATTTCGAGCATACCTTCTTCCAAGCACCGTTACACGTTTCTGGATATACGAACCAAGCCCAGTATCTGCTATTAAGTATATTGCAGAAGTAAGCAACGGAAAGCGCCCCGGAGAGGTTGTCGACGGTGGTTTCATCCGTAATTCCGACTTCAACCAAGGGAAGCTCGCGGACGGAAAATTCGCGTATGAGATTCTGACATTGGAAGCTTTGGAGAGTCCAATCACTCTGCTGCAGCTGAAAGCCAACGGATGGCTTGCTGGCGCACCACAGAAATACTGCTATGTTAAGGAAGCAATGGCTCTTAGTCTGAGAGGCGTCAAAACTACCGCCATATCATCTCATTCTAGCAAAATATGGCCCAATGATGCCGCTGTGCGACCGGACTTGGAGAGTCAGACTACAACACGAGGTAGTCTAACTTGCCCATATATCTGTAACGTTATTGACTATTCTAGATCTTCGTTCTTTTTTTCCCAAAGCAACCAGCAATTCACAAGAAGCGATCGATCACTCTCTCTAGCCGTGTTCCCAAGGCGGGAAAAGGATGGAGGTAGCATCTAGAATATGACAGACACTAAGAGAATGTAAACCATGCCTATTTCACCATGGCAGTCAACCTTGCCATATGTATCAGAATCACCTCTCGAGAGATCACGTGCCACCATATGCTGACTCAGCAGATGTTAGTCACGTGCCCGGAGCCAGGTTGTTCCGCCTGAAGAGATCCGACCAGCTGCGGAAGAGCTTCAGAAATAGTCGAGAGAAGGAAACAAAATCCAAACAAGCTAAATCACCTATTTTCCTTCACCGTTTCATCTGTATATTATCGACTATCGAATAACCTCTTTATATCAAAATGGAAGGGTGAGCGCTGCCGATTGTCGACTTGCAATGAACGTCGCGTGCTAACCAATTTTTCTCAGCCTCAATGCTTCGGAACAGCGTGAGCTGGCTGCTCGCATGGAGAAGAAGCAAATGAAGGAGTTTATGCAGGTACACCTCACCTATCCCCTCTAGCTAATTCTTCTCGATGTCTATATCTTGCAATCAATTGCCATTGCCTGCTAACTGGCTACTCTGTAGATGTACTCTCGTCTCGTGCAGCGCTGCTTCGACGACTGCGTGAACGATTTCACCACCAAGTCTCTCGTCTCCCGCGAAGAGGGCTGCGTCCTGCGCTGCGTCGACAAATACCTAAAGAGCTCGGCTCGTCTAGGCGAGCGATTCCAGGAACAAAACGCCGCGATGATGCAGTCTGGGCAATTGCCAGGGCGATAAATTTGCGTTGAAATCTACATATCCGAGGAATATACCCAACTCATCATTTTTGGGGGACAGTTTATTCGGTTATATCCTTATATAATATTTTTTGATCGGCCGCGTTCATGACGGAGACTAGCCAGTCTCGATTTCCATCTATGTGTTGCTAGACATTCTCCTCTTTTGCTCTCTGTACTATATCATTCTTGTCATCACATCGTATCGTTACTGTCAAATTGTTGTATGGACTCGGGTCAGGTATTACTCGGGTGCTGAGCGTCGGGTTAGATTATGAAATCGATATCATCTGAACCTGTTGTTCTGTGGGTTAATTATATGAACATATAGCCAGGCATATTAGTATGTTGGAATTGTGGATTAGCTTGTCAGAGCGTGAACTGTGTCGTAACTGGTAGTGAATAACCTCGGACACGACACACGATTGTAAGGTCGTGATCTGTATGGAATGTACTTGTGGGATAGCCGGGATAATACTACCAGATTAGGACACTATTTAAATTGGGGCAAATTGTCCTAGACAGCTTCTATCTCTATCAAAGCAGCAATTATGGGATCGCCGCGTGTTACGATATCTTTTCTTATCTGCCATCTTACCTACTATCTCCAAACTGGCTGAGCCGTGGATTTCCGCTCCGCTACTCCAATTTCCTGAACATGGCTGCTATGAGTCGGACTTGATTACATCCGCCCCGCAGTCCGTCTACAATTATCAGCAGAATCGGAGCAGAATTGAGCTGCAGCCGGTCGAGGAGATACTGGTGAGGGGAGACACAGACACTAGTCAGCACATACAGTGGTTGTACATGTACGATATGGTGCCCCTCACCGGCTCCATCCTACCCCACCATCACCGAGCAAGCAAGATGTCATGTTCTCCTCATGAAAGCAGCCCATTCCCCACTGCAGCTCCGGTCCATTCCATTATATATTGCGAGCTGGAGAACACCTGCCGGTTTGGTTCTTGATTTTCTTTTCTTTGCTTTCACTATCGTGTCTCTTTCTCAACTCCCGCACACCTATTTTCTGCGCGCGTCGACGATAACTTCCATAACATTGAAGTCTATTTGCCATCGACATCATTGATCAATCACCATCCATCGATTGCTCGGCATAGACGAGAATATGGCTGAGACTGTTGGAAAGGTGAGTTGGAGATCCTACTGATAGCATCCCGATGTCGCAGCTGCTAACCATCGCAGACCATTACTTGCAAGGTAAACCCCCACCAGCAGGACGACCACCAAATAAACCATATACTTACCATGCATCAATAAATTAGGCTGCCATTGCCTGGGGTGCTGGCCAGCCCTTATCCGTGGAAGACGTCGAGGTTGCCCCCCCAAAGCACATGAAGTCCGCATCCAGATTCACCATACCGGAGTCTGCCACACAGGTGGGTATCCCTCCCCACGCAGGCCGCTCCGACAAACTAACTTATCCCCGCCAAGACGCATACACCCTCTCTGGAAAGGACCCCGAAGGCGCTTTCCCTGTTATCCTCGGCCACGAGGGCGCTGGAATTGTCGAGTCGGTGGGTGACGGCGTGACGAATGTGAAGCCCGGCGACTATGTCGTTGCTCTCTAGTGCGTAAACCCAGTTCCATCTCTTACTTCAACCCCTTACGACTTCGACACCGGCTGACCATAACAAAGCACCCCCGAATGCAAAGAATGCAAGTTCTGTATCTCAGGCAAGACCAACCTGTGCGGCAAGATCCGCGCGACGCAGGGCAAAGGCGTCATGCCGGATGGAACATCGCGGTTCAAGGCCCGCGGCAAAGACATCCTGCACTTTATGGGCACGTCGACATTCTCACAGTACACCGTCGTCGCAGACATCTCGGTAGTCGCCGTGACCGACAAGGCCGGCACGGACAAAACCTGCCTGCTTGGCTGCGGAATCACGACCGGCTATGGCGCCGCAGTTGTCACAGCCAAGGTGGAAGAAGGCTCGAACGTGGCCGTGTTTGGCGCCGGCTGTGTCGGGCTCTCGGTCATCCAAGGCGCGGTGAAGAACAAGGCTGGAAAGATCATCGTCGTCGACGTGAATGATAAGAAAGAGGAGTGGTCGAGGAAGTTCGGCGCCACGGACTTTGTCAACCCGACCAAATTGAATGGCCAGAGCGTGCAGGAGAAACTCATCGAGATGACGGATGGTGGCTGCGACTATACCTTTGACTGCACGGGCAATGTTGGAGTGATGCGTGCTGCGCTAGAGGCGTGCCATAAGGGGTGGGGCCAGAGTATTGTCATTGGTGTTGCAGCTGCTGGCCAGGAGATTTCGACACGTCGTAAGTCTTGCACCTCAACCTTTCCTGGCACACAGTGTCTTAAACTGACATATCCAGCTTTCCAACTCGTCACCGGCCGCGTCTGGAAAGGATGCGCCTTTGGTGGCATCAAGGGCCGCTCACAACTCCCCGACCTCGTCGACGACTATCTCACCGGCCAGCTCAAGGTCGACGAATTCATCACGCACCGTGAGCCTTTGGCCAACATCAACGAGGCATTTGAGCAGATGAAGGCGGGTGACTGTATCCGATGCGTTGTTGACGCGAGGGCGTAAGGAAACGACGAACGAACGAGTGAGTGAATGAAATGCGTGTTTTGGTTCGGTTATTGGAATCATTAATAATTAGCGAGATGAACAAAATGTACTTTTCATTTCCTTTTTAACAGTATATGTCAAGAATGTTGGGCGTAATGACTTGAAATTGGGTCCAGTTAGATTGTTTCATCACGTAATGTGAGGATCAATTAGATTGATAAAGAGTAATATATGTTGATCGAAGAAGTATGGATCAGGTTCGACTTTAAATAATTACGGCTGCCCTTCCACAAGGTCCTCAATCACGCGAGTACTAGAGCAAAGAGGTGGGGGTAGCTATTTAAATATGTATCACGTCTACAATATGAAGGAAATTCAACAATCAACTTTGATGTTTGATGATTGCTATCTAAAGAACGACTAGGGGTCAGGCTGCACTAAATCAAATCGATCATCTCCATCCGCATGCCATGTTATTTGGCTTAAGGTCTGCTGCATTAAAAAAGCTTGTGCTCCAAAGTCATGTCTGACTCAGGTTGAAGACCGATACAGGCACGGAAAATGTTGGTGAGAGCGCCACGCTGCTTGGCAAGAGCGTTGACGACGGGGGTTCCGGGAGGAGTCAGAGGAGCCTGGCTATATTAGCATCATGTATACACTAAAGCAAAATGAAAGTGAAGAGGATATACCTTGAGCATGTAGCTAAGAACGCTGAGAACGCTGTGGAATCCCTTGTACTCCTCAGCATCCTTGGTCTTCCAGCTGACGCGAGTCATCAGCTCGGCAACGACAACAAGGTCGATGATCAACGGGGAGGCCAAGAGAGAGTCTTCGCACACGTTGAAAATGCTGATGGTCTGGTGACCACCCAAGAAGATCTCCGCGTAGTACTCGTCGAGAGCACGCTTGTTGTCACCAACAGCTGGCATGTACTTGATGACGACGGTGTGGTCGGGGTGCTCGCCCTCCTTGTACAGGACAGAGTTGGCGGCAACCATGTCGTCGACAACGTTAGACTTGGAAATTTCCTTGGAGCGGAACTGCTTCTGTGAGCTCAGGTTCTTGCCATCGTTGTTACCGAGATGGTTGTAGCTTGCAATCGAGGTGAGCTTAATACCAGCGCTGATCAGGAAGTCAACAAGAGCTGATTTCATCTTGGTCTGTCCCGACTTGAAGTCATCGCCACCAATGAATGCGTTGTACTTCTCGGCAAATTGAATGGCACCGGGGACAAAGGTGTTTTGTGGGGATCCGTTGATGAAGGGCGCGTTCTCGAGAATGGATGCCACGGCGAACACTGTAGAAGGAGACACTTCCTCGTGACCGGATTTGATCGCGTTGATCAAGTTGTCAGCAGTGTCGTTGACGCCAGTGATGATATCAGCGTAACGCTCGGTGTTAGCAGTCCACAGAACAATGACTTTATCCAATCCATTCTGTTCCTTGAAGTCACTGTCTGAAATTAGCATGTGCTACAAATAACTATACTATTTTAATACACTTACCGAATGTCCTTGCGCAAGTGCTCGACGTGCTCCCAGGAAGCCTTGGAACCCGGAATGACATTGTCCGCGCGATCTTCTTGATTAGCAGCGATAAAGTCTGGGTAATAGATACTGGGCAAAGGTTTCATCTCGGCCATTTCCTTGCGAACCAACTCCTTGAGAGAAGGTTCCAGGACACAGGCGCGGTCCATGGAGTCCGCCAGGCCCAATCCACTGATGTCCCAGCCGCCGATGACCAAGTCATTCGGGTGAACCATAGGGAGCATGTCGTGGAAGGGAATATTGACTTCCTGGCCAGACTTGTCGGTGCCTAGTTTGATAGTTGAGCCCATGACGACGGAGCCATAGTAGTTGGCCGCGCGCTTGCCCTCGCGAGTATCCCACACTAGACCACGACGGTTGGCAATGATACCGGCAGTGACGGTGGTACCATTGTTGCCACCCCAGCCGACCAGCATCATACCCACCTTGCCCACCTTGCGGTCGACCTTGAAGTCGTAGGCATGGGCCTTGGGGACGGCGACAAACTTGTTGTCTGCGGTGCGAGTGACCTCGGTGGTGTGGTAGGCATACTGAGTTTTGATCGCGTCCTCAGTGTAGACCACGTCGGGAGACTCAACCGTAAAGAGAGGGGTCTTCTCACCAGCCGACCCGCCAACAGCGCCAGAGGCAGCACTAGTACCGTTCGCGTGAGGAGCCATTGCAATTGACAGTAGTGACAGGTTCGCGAGTTGGAGCGAGGGATCTGTCAAGTAATCGGAGCGAGCTGTTTACAGAGTGTAAATAGCGTAGTCGGACGCCCCTCCTCGAGCGGATGTGCGCCCGCTGTTGTACGGGTGGTGACGACTGTAGAAGGGGTTAGCATTAGCATTGTGACTGTTGAACGGGCCATAATTGAGGAGCGAGTGCGTGCGAAAGAGAGGAAAGGGGTCTCACGAGTTAAGGTGGGTGGAGAAAATGTTGCCGGCGGTGTGATCACTCTCGTAAGAGCGATCTGTCTGCTTGAAAGCTACGGCAAAGACGAAAGACCTAGGAGGCCAGAGGAGGTACGAACGAAGAGTTTTCTTTGGGATAGAGCAGAAAGGAGGAGGGGGGAGGCAGAGGGAGAGTGCGGGTTAAATAGTTAATGGAAAATCACTGGAGCCCCGCGGCCGGGCGACAGTCCCGCGCCTTCCCTTCCGGCTCTACCCACTCACTCTTCCTCTATTCCTCGTTCTTTATTCCTCTCTCCCCTCTCCCCTCTCCCTCTCGCCTCTCTTCTCTCCCACTCTGGCGCCAGCTCAGCATCGCGCTCTTCTCTTCTCCACTGCTGAACTGTGCGATGTGCTGTCGAACTGCCATTTCTACCATGATTATTTATCGAGATTATCGCGTGCTCAGGGCAGACTCGGGTCTGTGCGAACCTTTACCAGGCTCGGCGCACGCTTAATGCTGCATGCGGCCACTCACAGCGCACCAGCCCCTCACTAGCCAGCAAGCCGTCTGTTTGCGTGCCTTGATAAGACTCAAGGTACTCTTACAGTATGAGGTGCAGGTACTGACCGCTTCTCTCGCACCCATTCCTTGTCGGCCGGGGCCTCGGATAATATCTCCTCTACCCTATTATCCAGATGTATGGTCTATGGAGTCTCAAGAATCCCGGTATCGGCTGCGCTCGTCCCCACCGTCACTGGCCTAGATGGTGCCTGCATGACTAGCTGGATTAGTGTGAGATTCAACTCATTTCCCCCCAACAAGAATGCCCGCCGTGCACGGACAAGCGGTGCATTCTTATAGACAAGCGCAAGTATTCGAATGTCGTGCCATGTTTACTGGTAATTTTCTATCACAAATTTGATAGTAGGGCCACACGTAACGGCGAGCTGATTGATACATCGATCTAGATAAACATTTAAGCGTGCTGCGAAGGATAAATCCAGGATTCCCCATCCGAATAATATCATTGCTTCGCATGCATCTATATGCATGCGCTCTACTATATTAATGTCAATGACAAGTAATGGTTAATAGTTTAAACTGAGCAATATGATTTAAGAAGTTCTTGGGTCCACCCCAAGTACCCCGAACCATAGACTTATAGCAAACCCATGAAAAACGTCGAGTTACTCTTACTGGAATTGGTCGGTAGAGTTAACTTGGTATTTGCTACGGAGTAAGTAGGGCTGTCGTGCATTCGCGCTTTGGCGAGTGGCGTAACATTATATCCGCGATTCGACACGATATTCACGATATCCCGACATACTAAGATTTATTATTTGTACATTTATCCGAAGTGCTACTGATCATATTCCAATTATGAATTCCAATTTACGAAAATATGCTCATTTTTCACGTTATTGTAACGATTTGAAAACCGTCCAAGTCAGGCATTGCAGACCCACACATAGATAGTCAGGTATGATGTTTGCCTCTCTGTCTGCTCAGGTAGAATACAGGCCAATCACAGTCTCCGTTTAAACCTTGGTCGGTTCACCCTGAAGAGGGAAAGCACACTTGCATCCCTGCTCTCCCTCAAGGCCACTGGAGAGGTCCCCGCATGTGCATCCATTGTTTCCGATTGAGTATAAGCCGTTTGCATAAGCGAACTTGAAGTAACCACCACCAAGGTCGGTATCGATGTCTTTAACCGTCAGGACATAAGGGAGAAAGTTTTCTTCAATAACATAAGGAGTGCCGCAGTCATTGCCCGATGGGCCATATACACCCCTTGGGATGCACGCGTTATCGTAGATGATGTATGCGTTGTGCCCCGCGAGTCCACCCCAGGGAGCGCCCCCGTTGAAAGTTGGGACGTCGACTTCGCTGATGTCCATTGCAAAGGTCCATGAGCCTTCGCCTTGAGGAATGCAAAGTTCTGTTCTTGTCTCAGGCGATGTCTCAGCCTCGGTCAGGGTATTCGAGAGTTGGCAGTCAGCGGATACATGCCCGAGAATAGCAACAAGTGTAGTGAGACTGAAAATATGACGGTGCATGATGGCGGTTTGGGTGTGGTGTCTGAGGTGAATGAATAATTTGGGAGTTCTAGAGTTTTATTTTGAATACAGAGATAAAATATCACCCTTTGGTCAGGAGAAAGTTGGGTTCTTATATAGCCAAGCCGACTATAGGTAAATATGGGTCGAAGTAAAACGGAGGGACTGTCATTCATGTCATACCTCAATCTGTTAGCGCAAACTAGAAGAATCCTTTTGATTCACGCCAGTCATATCAAGAAAATAAACCCAACAAAGCTATGCCAAACGCCAATTATTCATCTGAAAACTCATTTGAGTCGTTCTCACAGGCATCGAGCAATCAGAGTATACGAAGTGAAGCCCCCGGCCCCCAAGCCCTACGTAACAGAACCGATGTTACATAATCGAGTATTTACGCTGATTCATTAGAATGACCATTATTATGTATGGATATAAAGCAGAACCGTTTACAATAGTGCTGCCCCAATTGGACCAGATCAGACGGGGACCCCACGGAATCGTCCTCAAAAGGCTGAGATCAACATAGTACGGAGATCGCCGTGGCTGTCGACTAGTTTCGATATTCTGGGGGCCTCCGCACGGCTTCTGGGGCCGTTATTAAATTAATGCTGTTTTCTAGGGGTTCGCCGAAGTTTATTTGTGCATTGCATCGGTGGCTGAGACTACCCCAGTTTCGATGAGGTAGATAATACCCTGTCGACGGATATTTACATAACAGACGCAATTTAACCAATGACTTCGTTGTTGGTTTTCCTAATATAAACCGGTAAGAAGTGCGGGTCGGGTATATTTGAAAATTTAAAAGAATTGATACTATAACTCGTTGAAGCTAGGATAATCGAAATAACCAATGTAAATTTCTGCCATCATGTCAATTTGATGTATCCACGATGGCTGATCATATTTAGACTTTGAGAGTACCAGTTGACATATAAGGAAATGTATAACATAACAACGACCCCAGAATTAAAGGCTTAAGATCTAACATTGAAACCTAAAGTGGCTGTTATCGGCGATTAAAATGATTACGTTGTATTCAGCATGTAATGTTTTCAAAATAGTAATAGCGATCAGCCAAGCAGCCGGTGACAGTCGCACAAGTTTCTTCTGACGTCACACTGATAAAAATAGTATAATCAGTACGAATAGAATCTGCTGTTTATCAAATCAACTAGTTACCTTAGGATACTGGTTGTTGTCATATTATCCAACCCGACAACTACAGAACTCGTTTACAGAAGGTTATCTGAGAGTGATATCGCTGAACGGTCGATCATCTACATATGTTCTTGTAGAGAGACAGGAAAGTAGTGATGAGCCATATTATTAATGAAAGGACTGCATCGGCGTAAAACCCTAGCCAGGCAGGAGACTCAGATCCAGCCTATAGGTGGTGGCTACTGGAATTGGTAAATATCATCTGATAGGGTTTGGCTCGATGTTTCCTTTGGCTCTTTCGTCCACACACCAAGAGCCGTCATACTATAACAACAGAAAGCCATGAAAATTGTTGCGCTCACAGATAGGATCCATGCTACATCAAGGTAATCTGCAATTTCCAGACTTACCGAGTTGCAAGCCTCTGACCATTGAGGTTCTAAACTCGGAGACTACATAGTGCGTAAAGTTAAAAAAATATTTCGAGCACTCTAGACTTTACGCTTTCGTGGTGTTCACATACCCGAATTGTACTAGGCTCTCATAAAATCCAATAAGATTCTTTTCCACACACGGATGTTTACGGCTGTGGATTATGCGGGGTATATATAAAAGTAGGAATATAAACGTCATACCTATGGTGTATCCTAGACAGATACCCTGCACTTCCTCTGGCTATATCTACGACCACTTTGAAGCAAACAACTGATGAATGCGTTTAAATCGAAATTTCGAAACTTCCTGAGCACTATGGCAACGATCGAAAAGTATGACGCTATAATTATAGGCTCTGGCCAGTCTGGTAACCCCTTAGCTATAGCCTATGCGAAACAAGGCCAGAAAACAGCACTTGTTGAACGTAAACATATCGCTGGGTGCTGCGTTAACGAGGGCTGCACACCGACGAAAACACTAATTGCATCTGGCCGCGTCGCGTACCTAACTCGCCGGGGACAAGATTTTGGCATACACACATCAGACTCGAAAACAAGCGCAAATCATGTCGCGGTTGACATGCTCAAGGTCCGTCAACGGAAACGCGACATCGTCTCTTCATTCCGGGCTGGCAGCGAGAGTAGACTTAAGGCTGCCGGGGTGCATATTCTGAAAGGTGAAGCAAGCTTTGTCGGTCAGAAAGAGCTGAATATCAAAGATAGTACTGGTAAGGAAAATGTTATCCAAGGCGAGAAAATATATATCAACGTGGGAGACCGACCTGCACCGCCGCTTCTTGAAGGAATTTCGTCGCTTGATCCCGGACGGATTTTGGACTCCACGTCAATCCAAGAGCTAGATGAAGTTCCTAGCCATCTTGTTGTGATTGGGGGAGGATATGTAGGAGTGGAATTCGCACAGCTTTTCCGCAGATTGGGTGCACAAGTCACTGTCATTCATCGTGGAGCACATCTACTATCGCGGGAGGATCCAGAAATTGCTGATCTTTTAGCGGAAGTTCTCCAACAAGACGGACTCACAATCCACATGAATTCAAGTGCTGTCAGAATTGCGGTGTCCAATAATGGCTTCGATCTCACTGTCCAGACCAGCAACGGCAATCTGACTATCGCCGGAACACATATCCTATTTGCCGCCGGTCGCATACCAAATACGGACACTTTGAAGCTAGAAGCTGCAAATATTGCAGTTAACAAGAAAGGATATATCGTAACAAACGAATATCTCGAGACTTCATCACCTTCAGTTTTCGCAATCGGAGATGTGAAAGGGCCTCCGGCGTTCACGCACCTCTCATATGACGATTTTCGCATCATTCAGTCCAACATTCTTTCGAAAAGTCCTGCAAAGCTTTCCATCAAAGACCGCATCGTGCCTTATGTAGTTTACACCGACCCTCAACTTGCGCACGTCGGTCTCCATGAAGGAGAAGCCCGTGAAAAGTACCCCGACAGAAAGATTCAGACAGCAAAAATGCCCATGGGATACGTCGCACGTGCACTAGAAACAGATGAGCCACGGGGCATGATGAAGGCTGTTGTTGATTGCAATACCGGATTAATCCTTGGTTTTACCTGTCTCGGCCTTGAAGGCGGCGAAATCATGAGCATTGTGCAGATGGCGATGATCGGAAATATCCCATATGAAAAATTACAGAATGCTATCTGGGCCCACCCTACTTTAGCGGAGAGCCTGAACAATTTATGGGCATTTTTGGAGTAAAACTATCGTATTTTATACGTGACACAGAGCACAAAACAAAACTCGATGGGCAGTCTGGTTCAAGCGCATTCACATGAACGACTAATGCTCAAATCACAAGATGGAATGTGGGGTGAAAAGTCCATATTGAGACGCTTCCAATGTAGAGAAACCATCTATTGATAGATGTTACTCTGGATGCAGGATTTCCTACACGTTAATTGATGCTTCTATAGGTAACTGAACGCATAAAAATTAATTACCCATTCCTTCGATCAACTCTAATATGAAATAGCGAAACGAGTCCACCAAGAATCATAGAATAGAAACTTAATTATATCTATCCATACTATCATCATCTAGAAACTCGAAAGTAGTACCAATTGACCTGCATCCTTATTCGGCAGATTATTGGTTCATTAGAAAGTGGTGATAATCATAGGGCATATTTGCGGAGTTTGATCGTTCAGCTGATGATTGAGCAAGGGTACAATAGTCATTTATGATTTAACAAACACTGACCCATTTCTCATGTATACTGGGAGTACTACTAGATTTATTGGCTATCCTTGATTTTAACAATTCCCCATCAACGCACTCCCCAACTATTCAAATCTTAATCCACGGAATCCCCCTAGTACGTCCAGTATAATCAACAAATCCATTGATAGAAGAGTGTATTGTGTGAGCAAATAACAACTACTAAATAAAACCAAGACGAAAGACAACTCATGTACATGCAAAGTGATTGCATATGGCCCTTTCATTTTTGCCTGAGAAGACAATCCCAGAAGAATCCTTAGAAATATAACCTTTGTTCGTCTCTTACAAAAGCGCCTGTATTCAGCCACCGATCCTACATGTATTCTTCCAGGCCCTAAATTGCTTGGACATTAACCCAGAAACGTGTATCATCAGACTGATATTTGGTGTCACTCTCGATTTGCTGCTGGATCCATGCCACAGCATCCTTGTATGCTATATATTACGTGAGCTAAACAGTCCCAAAATTTGCCCAGATTTCCTCGGATTAAACTTACCATTGATATCTGGTGTGTTTGGATTCTGAACACCGGACGTTCCATCACGGTGACCAGCAAACCAAACATCGTAATCATAATGATCCTCACCATCATGGCGGGCTTTGACATCCTTTTCTAGATTGGAGCTATCACTTGGTTGTTAGCCAGCGAAAGTCCGAGGTTATGAATCACAGGAGACATTACTTCAAAATAGCGCCGTCAGCAACTTGGTCCACGGTCTCTCCAAGGAAATCAGATGCGGAAGTTCGCAGCATGTACCAGTTCTGCTTGAATATGCCAAAGTTTGTGGCGTCACCTGTCTTTCCATCACCTGGAGGCATATATGTTAGTCATTCTCCACTCAGTTCCGTTAGCGAATAGCTAATATTTGAACATACCATAGGTGTAATCCGCAGTCATTGTTTTCCTGCAAATTGTCAGTTGAAGCCTTCTTACGTGTATACTAAATGGAAACTGAGAGTTGACTAACGTCTCCAACATGGCGATTGCGAGATCACGGGTGTTGCCACCAGCGCCGAATACAGCCTGCTTTCGAGCCCCAAGTCCAGAAATAGTCTCATTGCCCCGATCGTCATCGCGTGCAAAGAGATCGGTGCTCAAAGGAGATGATGAAAACACCGCAGGCACAAGGGCAATGGCACCGGCAATACGGATGAGCTGCATTTTGCAGTATTATGAGGGGTAAATTGATGAATAAAAATTTCTTTTATGAATAGATAGTGATACCTGAGATGATTGTGAAGTTTGAAAAACAGAGGACTAAAGCCTCATTTATACTTGTGATTTTGATCATATTTAACGTTGTGTATATGACGCAATGGCAACGGGGTAGACTAACATCCTTCAATGCTCCATGTCTTTCTTGTCCGTGTCTGCAGAGGAGAGAATCATCTTGTTTCGAGACAAAATATAACTGCCAAGAAAGAAATAATTGATTATGGCTGCTCTCTTCTTGTATATATGGAGACTAACCCACATCCCCACATCTGATTATAGGACAGCCAAGAAATATAATTGTTTCAAGATGCAAATCTTGACTCTATCGGGAACGGATATGCCACTTGCGATACGGTATGGAACCCCGACAAGTACGATCATAATCAAAAGAACGGATGCACGATACATTAAACAATTGAAAGGACAAAAAAAGAACCGCGAAGTTGAGAAATCAACATTGACGTCGATTAAACGAGTAGTCGATGGGATGGCCAAGGCACCACTTTCATCGTTTCCCAGCAAGAAAAGTGGCCGCCAGCAAACTAAGAAACCACGACGTATTCTGTAATCTCATTTTACGAAAGAGAAATTTAAGGGTTATATTTCTTCATAGCAAACTCGGATTATTAAACATTAACTGCAATTGGGTGCCTTCGGGAGCCTTACCAAAACACGTAGATAGTTTGAATCGTCGTCCTTTGGGAATTAACCGTTCCAGCTACTTTCTCTTCAAAACACTCTTTCCCTAAGCATTGGAGACATTAGAGCCTCCGATTCTATATGTCATAGCAGTCAAATGCTGTAAGTCTATAGCTCGCACAGAGTTATTCCCGTAGAGCTGACATGCTCAGCAGCCCAGAACATTGTATTTCCCCTGGTCTGCCCCCAAGACAGAAAAGTATGCTTTTTGTCTTTTCTTAATATATCACATAAACTTTTGAAAAGCGTTATTACCATATATCAACTTAGTTTGATTAATTACTACAAGGTGTTTATTCATTATTTTCTCATATCATCCGTAGATTAGGATCTAACGTATGATTCCTGCTTGGCGCCAGTTAGCTTGGCAGGCTCTTCAGCAATAACATTTCTTTTCCCTCCTAACATCTCGATTTGATTCTTTGTGTGCTGCACAAGCTGTACAAGCTAAACTGAATGTCTTCATATGCACCGAAAAAAAAAAAAGGAATATCGCCCCCACTCACTTGAGCTGATTTCTAGAATGTAGTGGTTTTGAATAAGATAAAACTCAATAATCTAAATTGCTCGAGAGTGTTGGGGATATGATTACTCATGGTTTTAATGAATAGGAACGAACAGCCAGGATGAATATAATGTTCATACCTTTGGGTATATGTACACTTAATATAGAAGCTATATCACAGCTCTTTCAATAGATTGTAACATTGGGCGTTTGTTACCATTTTAACGTCTACTACTTATTAGACTCATGTCGATTTCTTTCTGACCTACACCATCAATGCCCGACGAAACTAATCGAATACAATCAGGACGTCAAGGAGATGTGTCATAGACTGGAACTTGGTACATTTCGAATTAATTTTCGCATGTCTATATACCCTCAAATTGCACCAACCGAAAACGAATTGCTTTGCGACTAAAGCTGACATTTTGTTCAAGATTGCAAGCTTAAATCTGAAAATGGCCCCCAACCCATTGCAGATCGCTTTCCGCTACCTTTATTCTTTATCCTATGAGAGGCCACAACTTTGCCGGTGCATTCCCCGGCTTGGGCGGTTTCACCGAATTTGGATCCTCGGATGGAATTTAAACAATGTATTGGCTTTATGGAACTATTAAAGTTATGGAGTAATAAGCACCGAATCAACTAATCTGACAGCTGCAACGGGGCCAGTAACTAGAATTTGGTCTCGGGGATAGAATGACGGCGAGTGGTCCATATGATGTTGGCTCTCCGAAAGTAAGCCTCATACGTACACGGGCCGATGTGTTGCGACATGAAATTAATCCAATATCATTGGACAATTCGCGAATAGCTGAATGGTTGGGGCTAAAGAACTACAAAGGGTGTAACACTACACGTGCGATGGGCAACTGGGGGCCTTGTTCGCAATGTGGGTATAATGAAGTTTAGATCGTCTACACTAATATTAGCTAAATAATCAAGTTCAAGCATTATAAATAAGTCCGTGACCCATCAGGAGAATCGTTTATCTTGATATCTAATCCAGGCAGTTGAACGAGAACAACTTGAACAATGGCAAGCAATCTCAAAGTAATTATATACCTTTCCTTCTTCGCACTCATCCCCTCAGGGATATGCTCATATTTTGTCAACTTTGACGCTTCCAACGATACCTTGAACGATCCTTCTAAAATTGGCCAACTGAACCTCGAGGCTGCGAGAGGCGACAAAGTTTCTAGCAACCAGCCGGATCTATACATCAAGCTTGGCAAGGATGACAATGGAACCGCCGCTTTACATTGCCATCGTATCAAAGGTGATATCCGGTCCGAGTACCATGCCTTGGCTGGGAAGACCGAAAAGGATACCACGTATTACATTGGATATCAGTTCTCTTTGGCGGAGATCGAGCAGAGCCTTATGATTTGGCAATTGTAAGAATTCTTTTCATAGAACAAAGAAATATAACTAAACTAACGACCCTGTTTAGCAAGGAATTCGAAGCGAATTCGCATGGCGGTGCTAATATCCCATTATCCATGGAGATTGTGAACGGAAAACTTGAATTTCAATATCAGTCTTCTGGCAACTCACATCGAGAAAGTCAGTGGTCGACCGAGGTTACCGCGGATACTGTATACTCTGCTGGAATTGTTATCAACACGTCGACACCAGGATGGGTGCAGTTCTACTGGAATGGAGACCTCCAGAAATTCTCCAGCACAGGAGGCCATAATCTGACTGCAACTACGTTCCCGGGCAGGGCAGATCCTAAATTCGGTGCATATCGCGGCGAGGCCGTGGGTATTGATACGTATATCTACAAAATTCAGATTGGGACGGAGCAGAGTGATATTGCAAGTGCAGCAGATCTCAAGAAGTAGAGGACTGATGGAAAGACATTAAGTATATAGACAGATCACGAACATGGATTTTGATATACGTAATATATAGTTCTTGTCTTCAAAGGAGTTTGAATGAACCCATCGGCCTCTCATAATGTATTTCATAAGCGAACGGCACACATGTGAGGCACACTCCTGATTCCGATATTAAACTGGCATTTTTGGGTCTTTATTAGAAAATATTGTTTAAAAATGATATAATATATGAATCTTACTTCTAATGTTATATATTCTTGGTTTGACTAATAATTATTAATAATTACAATATCAACCTCAGCCTATATTTTCTAAGAAAAGTGGCGAAATATTGAGGACCCAAAAATGTCAGTTTTATATCGGAATCAGGGGTGTGCCTCGCATGTGTGCCGTTCGCTTATGAAATACGTTAGTGGGAAAAGAACTGAAGATATGCTCCCTCCTAGATGACGTTGTTACTAAAAAAGAGATCTGCATGAAATTTTACGTATTCCTTGCCAAGAAAATTGACTCCTAGTATGATTATCGTTAAAACAATTCACGTCAAAAATAGCTTTAAAGAGAAATATGCTGATAGTAAACTAGTCTGGTTCCTATTTATTGTTTCATGGGGAACGAAAGAATGTCATGAATTGGGGCATTTTTAAAGAATATGCATGTATAGTTCAATAGCAGCTAATGTAATCACAAAGACGGTGATGAAATAAAGTCAAGGAAAATGAAAGAAAGAAAGAAAGAAAGAAAGAAACAACAATTCAGTGTTGTCTCAAGTGTTAGAGATTCTTCTTGCATGTAAGTAGGGCATAGAACATTCACAATAACTGTTTCAGCCATCATAAGCAACCCCGTCTTTATTGGCTTGGAGTTTTGGAGCCCCATTATTTTTCGTGGGCCAATGTGTTAAGATTAACTGTTGCATGTAAAAAAGTCCTAGCCGTACTTAGTATAAGGCTACTTAGACAGCCACCAAATTGACGACATTTAGTCGGCCAATGGTATTTTTCTACTTTTGACATGGTTCAATTGTCAAATGCAAGCACGTATCTAATACCGTTGTAGTTGAGATCTCAATGACCTGTATTTTCGCTGCTAAGTACCAGGAGCAAGGTTTCAGGGTCTTCCGCGTCATCCAGCGCTCGAATTTTATTATTTCGTCATCGATATGGATTCCGTTTAATAACACCTGATTGAGAAAGGTACTTTCTACCTGATTATATTCGAATGTTTTTTGCAACCAGTAGTTTTCTGTTATTTCCCGCAGCTGTTGAAATAACAATACAAAAGGATTCAGCCTTCGATACTTGTTTTCTTGTCGTGACCGGTGAATAAATTAGGAAAGCCAGGAATATGCCCCTTCCCAACTACTCACCAGTTAGAATCTACGCAAATTGGTACTCGCAAAATAGCATATAAGCCCAGAGGTCTAAACGTTGTTACAAATATGCCTGAAATTATGAATTGTGTGTAATACAGCCAAAGGTCTATCTGGAGTGCCCGTATCTCTAACTGCTCACCGTGCTGGATATAGTTATGAATCATTTCAAATGAAGCGGAATGTCATGTGCAAATTGCGGCGGATTAACCTATTAGATGGCAGCAGTATTTTGCGGGAATTAAATCTAGTTGGCGAAAGAGGCTCATATGACCCGAAAATGGATAAATAATGTAGTATGCTGCCGAAGCGGGCAAGTCCTTGTTAATATTAGCTGGTTTTTTATTGAAAGTGGACGTGTAGAATACCACTGCTTTAGTAGTATGTTTTGAGAGTATCCTTATAGGCTACCTACAAAAGAAATTATCCATGGCAAAGTGATTTGAAGATTATCTTTCCGAGGCTGCATGTATATGATCAACACACAGCCACTAAAACCCTGAAAACAATAAGATCTGGGGAAACCTGGTCGCTTACTCAACTGCCGGAATACTCCGTCGGAGCTTGCGTCGTTACCATGCATTTAGACAGCCTAGCGAAGCCACAACGACACCCAACAAAATTGATGATTAGTCCGACTGGCCGCAGTTACATTGTGCAAGCCACAAGCTTCATAGAAGCAGGCATATGACCAAAATGCGATAATAGACGAAGCGAGAAATAGAGCGAATTACGAGTTTTTCCATAGCGCCTCTAGCTCTGTCATTGTATTGTTTCGAGAAATTATGAACACCACCGTGCGTACCCGCCGTTGAGCCTTAATCTAATAGAACATATGGTGACGATCATTCACATATTCAGTAACCAACCACAGAAATATACATCAATTGATAGAGGTATTTCCATCAATAGCTGGAAGTTCAAGATGAAGACAGAACTTGTCGCCTCATTATGAAATGCTTAATTGCCGGGGGGATGTAGCTCTTGCTATCTAATGGCTATTTTCTGCTTCTAGCATAAAACGACTTACCCGAGTTTAGACTTTTCAATTTAGCGCTAGGCTGCCCAAGAGGGTTAAAGTCAGAGCTTGTGGAACCATAATAGAACATAGTTCATCTATGTCTTGTTGTCCGAGGCTTGTCATAAATGCACCATGTTACATTTGGTGTATCCATTCCGCTGTTGTTATTGGAGCGTGCTATAAAAGTCCATTCAATGTCACCGCGCTTCAACATTTGCGGCCACTTGTTCAGTAACCTCATTAGCCTGTTGAGATGAATAATTTAGTTCTGACTTTTAGGATTATGTTCACCGGGACCCAAGTCCAATCAACTCCCTACACTTCTCCGCCCCTGGTAGAGGTTGGCTGGATAATGGCTGAAGAAATGGAGCGAGTAAACAGTTACATCGAAAACCTATCAACCTCTTCCGGCAGTATACGACTATGATACTGTGTAGCTCGGGTACTTAAAGAGGGGGGTTTACCTGGCTTTGTAGGCTTTAATTTGATAAACTCATCCCCTTTTAAAGGAAAAAAGCAAAATTGAAGCAGCATTCTTCTGCTGACTCAACACCATGATAGCGAGAAAGCTTATACTTGCGGCATTGTCCGGTTTTGTCGGACTAGTTCAGGCACTGCCCAAACCGGATGACTCATTGAGTACAAGGCAGTCGACTAACAGGCTTGTGTTTGCTCATTTCATGGTAGGACCTCCACGGCTTGAACAGGAAGGTTGTAAGGTTGCCTAACGATCTCAAAGATTGGAATCACCAGTGATCGCCATAGTGCATCCGATTTCGATGCAGACATGAAGCGCGCTAAGTCATATGGAATCGATGCCTTTGCTCTCAATATTGGCGTAGATCCATATACCGATCAGGAATTAGGATATGCATACGACTCTGCAGCCAATAATGGAATGAAGGTTTTTATTTCTTTTGATTTTAACTGGTGGAGTACGAGCCAGGCGACTGCAATCGGACAAAAGATTGCCCAATACGGGAGCAAACCGGCCCAACTCATGGTCGATAACAAGGTATTCGTATCATCCTTTGCTGGTGATGGTCTTGATGTCGCCGCCATGCGCTCAGCCGCAGGTATGAATTTGTTTTTTGCGCCTAACTTTCACCCGTCATATGGTACGGATATTTCACCAGTTGACGGTCTATTGAATTGGATGGCATGGCCAAATAACGGAAACAATAAAGCACCAACAGCTGGCGCAAATGTCACCGTTGCAGCAGGTGATGAGCAATATGTCAATGCTCTTGGTAGCAAAGCCTACATTGCTCGTATGTTAAAAATCATTTGAACATATGGCGTATCAAACTGACATATCTGTTAAGCTGCTTCGCCTTGGTTTTCAACTCATTTCGGTCCCGAGGTCTCGTACAGTAAGAACTGGGTGTTTCCATCCGACTTGCTTTGGTATGAGCGTTGGCAGGATTTGTTGACTCTTGGTCCTCGTTTCATTGAGATCGTTACCTGGAATGACTATGGCGAGTCTCACTTTGTCGGACCTTTGAATTCCCCCCATACCGATGACGGTGCCTCAAAATGGGTCAATGATATGTAGGATTCTAGCTCGTACGCAATAGTCTGGTCTCTGACATGGTTATTTCTAGGCCCCATGACGGATGGCTTGATATGGCCAAGCCCTTCATTGCCGCATTCAAAGCTGGCGCTACTAGTGTTGATAGCTACATCACTAGTGATGAGCTCATTTACTGGTATAGGCCCACCCCTCGAAGCGTTGACTGTGACGCTACCGATACTTGTATGGTTTCGGCTCCCAATGCCTCTGGAAATTACTTTATTGGGCGTCCAAATGGATGGGAGACAATGCAAGATTCTGTTTTCGTTGTCTCGCTGCTCACTTCGGCCGCTACTATTACGGTTAACTCAGGCGGTAATGAGCAGAGTTTTAATGCACCTGCTGGCGCTAGCTCTTACCAGGTTCCTATGGGTGTTGGTTCCCAGACCTTCACCGTCACGAGAGGCGGACAAACCGTTTTTACAGGCACCAGTCTCAAGCAAATCATCAATGGATGCGTCTGTGGGTTGTATAACTTCAACGCTTACGGTTAGTACTTCATTATTAAATGAATCATGATTTTTTTGATGCTTATTATGAATATCTAGTTGGAAGTCTTCCAGCTGGCTTTAGTGATCCTCTGCAACCAGACGGCCTAGCATCGCTTGTACAGGGATTGCACGTCAGTACTTGCTCTGCCACGCCGTCTCTGGGGACAGCTCCTCCTGGGACTGCAACAGTAACGTCAACTATTGCCACCACCACTGGGACTACAACCTCTGCCCCAATTACTACCACCACGACGTCAGTCCCGATAACTACCAGTACTTCGAAGACCACCAAAACCACGACCAGCACAGCAACATCGACCCAGCCTAGCGGGACTGTATGTGTCGCTGGCACTGGTCCAGGAAACTATGTTGGTCTTTGTAGCTTCTGCTGTAATTATGGCTACTGTCCACCAGGGCCATGCACTTGCACTCAATATGGTGCACCTGTCCCAACCCCCCCAACAAATGGAAGAAACGGCCGTCCATTATCAAATGAAGATAACTCTTATCTAGGTCTATGTAGTTTTGCTTGCAACCACGGCTACTGCCCAAGTACAGCGTGCCAATATGTTTAGTTGAACAGTGGCTTGTACATCAATTGATGTTACACCAGGACAGATATGCTCAGGGTAGATGAGACCGTCCTTACAGCGTCCAAATATTCAATGTTTTAACTTTGGAATTAGTTCAATTGAAAAATAAAAATTTGTTTCAAAATGTTGACATTATCTCGATGCAATAATCCAGATATAGGACCATCAGAAAACGAACACACACGGCTAGAGATATATATAATTTTAGAAGTCGTGGCCTAGAACTTGCATGTATGAGAATGGCCATACACATAACTAAAAAGACAATTGTAAGAAAGAGGATCCTTGATCGTCGCTTAAAACAGCACCATGTATAGAGCATTTGGAGGATGAATTTAATATTATGGTCATATAAGAGAAATCTCCAACATAATCACATTGCTAGTAAGCAATATTATGAAAGTGTTTGTGACTTGGAGATATCATTCGACACAATGATTTACTGTATTCGATTCAAAACAGCAACAAGTCGGATAACAACGGGTTCACTACTTTTAAACATTGAAAAGGAACTGCGCACATTCTCGTTTGTTCCTATGGGATAATTGACTTAAGAGCGAAAAAAAGGAATAAATATGCATACGGTACGATGCTACTTGTTGGTGACTAAATCACGTTTAATAGTCTTGGTAATACTATACCGAGAATTCGATGGCCACGAGGGAGTTTCACGTGTTAATTATACCAATTTAGCTTATTAGGAGCTGAAATTCTCAAAGCCTCTGGTTTCTAAACTAAAGAGCGGGTGGGATCATGCGCAATAGTTCCTAATTTAGTAACCCGTGCTCTTTTAGGGTCAAGACCGGTGATGTCTCCTGTTTCTTGCAGGAATGAACCCACTTCGGCAAGGCTATCAGAAAAAGAAAATATTATTTCCAACAATCAGCATGAGTCATGAGAACCTGATTATCCACTTTTAAGCTTTGTACGAGGCTGATAAACAACAACGCGACCCCCACTACATAATAAGCCAATTAAGTTG
This sequence comes from Talaromyces proteolyticus, assembly GCF_021365285.1. Lineage (NCBI taxonomy): Eukaryota > Fungi > Ascomycota > Eurotiomycetes > Eurotiales > Trichocomaceae > Talaromyces > Talaromyces proteolyticus. The sequence goes on along the minus strand of NW_025764284.1, from coordinate 61,339 downwards.
GGATTTAGGACAGGGTTGAAGAAGCTAGGTGACAATTCAAAAGCTCCTGTGAGGTCTAAACACAAGGCTGGGTTATCGCTTGTGTACTTGACTAGGTTACAAGTCCGTTCCCAGCTGCAAGCCTCCTGCACGTCCCGACCGGGGACAGAGACAGTCTCTGCGAGTCTCGAGTCTTCCTCATCCCTGTGCTCGCGGTCGTCGCATAATTAAGGGGCTGTAGTGGGGATGCAAACGAACATGTTCAAGGCTGCCCATATTCCTTATTTGTCGGACGACTAATCCCTTCTAGCCTGCTCAAGTGGTTGTCGTACGACTGGAATTAATCTAAGTACAGGAAATTCATTTTTCAAAAATGGATTGGATGAAAAGACCCCGATCATTTCTATTCTCTCGTACGAAAGATGACAATGAAAGTTGGCAATCTTCGACTCAGCTACCGATTGCAACGGAGCGGGATAATGCAGGGGCGACATCCCTAGTCTCCAGATTGTCAATGTCGTCTTTCTCTGTTGCAGCAAGCTTCAAAGACCATCTCGTAGACGAAAACACCCAGGAATTATTGAAGATGACTCGACACGCATTCACTCAAGTTCGCGAAGCTCAGCGCCTACGCCAACTCAAAAATGTCGAACTCCTGGAGAATGCCGATTTCAAAGTTCGAAACTGGGTTGATTCAACAATCAAGGACGCAGAGGAAGCTACCCGGGATATGGCAGCATTGATCGAGCCCGCTCGCGTAGATCAAGAGACGCGTGGTGAGGGGGGATCGCATCTTGGGAAACGAATGCTCTGGGCACTGCGCAACAACACTCAACGCGTGGAGAAAAAGCGAAGTTACTTACTACTTTGTTTGGGGAGCCTCGCCCCAGTAATCAGTTATCTCCATCAACTTACTTATTCGGAATATCCCGTGGATGCAGACGACGACCAAGCGCGCCCGTCCTTACCGACAAACTTTGACGAAATTAGTCAAGTGAATATTGGGAGACACCGGGCAGGCTCAAAGAATTTTAGTAGTAGCATATCTCTTGTTCTCCCTAGTGAAGTTGAGTCTCTGGTATCTGCAGAAGAGATGCCTAGAAAAGGGACTCAGGAATCTGTTGCTATTAACCAGGAAGTTAGCGAAATGCTTTCCTGGCGTCGATCAAAACAGTCCGATGCGACCAAGCCCCAGTCTCAATTCGTAGCGGAGTTGGAGAGTATTGCCCCATCTGAGCGATAACTTTGCATTCATATAAGTTTCTTTATTCATGCATGTTTATTGGGCTTTCCTTGTTATTATGACATGAAGTAATGAAATCGCTACCCCCAAGAACAATTGTACTTATTCGCTTTCCAGACTCCGTTATATTATCTGTTTTTATCAACTGTCAACCGATTTTTAATCATCCACACTTCGTACTAGAATTTCATGCTTGAAACTATTTCTGGTTCATAAAGTAGTTGAAAGATGATTGTGGAACAAACTATCATGTAAAAAGAAAAATCGCATTTTGCGGTCACAGTTTTGCAGTAACTGCTTCACATAAGATTGCTTTGCTCGCCAAGCTCCGGCCCTTTTCGTCCCGGACCTTCACAATCGCAGGTAGTACTACAACCTCCTTATTCCCCATTATCCCAGTATAGATAAAATCAAATGTACAAGGTTGACTAAAAAGCCAACGCCCTAGGTCAGCAGCGGTCGTCGTCACGGTTCTCAGGTGACGAGCTCGCTCTTCTAGCGAGTGTGACGAGTCAGCGTATGGAGCAAAAGAGGCTGTGAAAACATCGACAAAGGTATTAATTTCTGTTTCTTGTGCCGTCGAGGTTGTTTTCGCCGCGTTAGGTGTTGCATGTCGAGATAGATACGCTGTTAACATGCGCCACGTATAGAGAATTTGACCGAATTCTACGACACGATTAATAGTAGATCAAACACTGATTAACCGTCTTACCTTGATCAAAATCATTATCCTCTTGGCTTCGCACCAATGGACCAGTCGTGAAGCCTAAAGGTAGCAATGGTTGTCTTGTTGTACCTTGAGGGTCTATTGCTGATAGAAGAGAGTAAACAAGAGCATGAGTGATGATAAGCCGCCGCGTTTTAGAGTTTTCCAAGAGAGTTGTCAATGACCCAGGAAGATAAGGTGTGTGAAAGTCAAATATTTTCGAATTCTGATCATGGGATGATATCAAAGTCATTGAAAACGCCTGAGAATAATAATTGTCGACGTGAAGGCTGGCTTGATCAAAAAATGTCAAAACCTGTTTCGCGACGCTATCATCGTCTGCTGGCTCGGGGATACACTTGGACAATCCACTGGCTAGGAACAAATTTTCTCCAATTGCTGTCGCACTGGGTTTTGTGCTTTGTAGACTAGAATCAGGTAGTATGTTTTGACCAGGGCCACCGCGACTTCCAGACTTCTCTGCGTCCACATATTCCACTCCGTCACTTTTACCAGGAACGTTATGCTTGCTCTTCGATCGACGAAAGAAAAACAACGCAACCAGGAACGAAAGCAACGCTGTACCGACTATGGACCCGACAATTGCACCAGCAAGCGCTCCGTTGCTTATTCTATTGCTTTGTCCATCAGAGGTTGGGACAGGATTGGTACTGGGAGAAGCAGTGGTGGTGGGAGGAGCAGTTGTGGTGGGAGGAGCAGTGGTGGTGGGAGGAGCAGTGGTGGTGGGAAGAGCAGTGGTGGTGGGAGGAGCAGTGGTGGTGGGAGGAGCAGTGGTGGTGGGAACATCCTGGGTAGAAGATGGAGCATCGAATTTCGAGGTAATTGATGTTTCTCCAACGCTAGTAGGCTCGTGCGTCGTAGATGTCAATGTTGAGGCAGATCCATAATAGGTCGTGAAAAATGTCAACACCGTGGATACCGCATAAGGACTCAGTGTAGTTGTCGATGTTAAATGAGCAACATAATCGGTTGTTGTAACTGTCGACCACGCCGTGGGATACCAAATCGTCGTTATATCTGTTGAAACTGAGATGGGCTGCATATTGGATGCAGCCATTGTATCAAATCTAGTTATACTAGACCTTGAGAGTATACCCGCACTCACAAGTACTTCCCTATTTCGGAAGGGGCAGGAGACTTTATAAAAGAACAGGAAAAGTCATAGTTGAAGGGGAGAAACAAAAGAGTAGTGAAAAAGGACGTGGAAAGCAGGTTGTAAATCTAGCAACGCCAGTTAGAACGGCCATTTCAGCACCAGAGCCTCGCGGGGGGGCTGAAAAAACCCACTCTCGGGAAAACAGAGCTACTTCCTTTGAAGGCGCATAGACCGATCCCAAAAGAAACGGGATGCAGTGAATCCATGTCACATCACAGCGCTAAACTAGGCAGGGGTGCCTGTGACGCCGGCTCAATAATTTGTTTTTTTAATACTACGATAATTAGCTTCGTCGAAGATAACTAGCGCGCCAGGCCACGTTTGTACAGCCGGGCCATTCCTCCGGGCAATCTCTTTAACAGTGACTTTTCCAAACGCGAAATTTGTACAACTAGTAATGACAGTTGCCTCATTTTCAAGCGAGAAACAATGAGTGATAAGGAAGTATTTGCTTTCAGGTCCCGATTAGTAGACCCGGATGAATGGCATCCAGATATTGTTGTCGGTGTCGATTTCGGCATGACATACACCGGTAAGGCGCGTTCCCCGCTTGAATATTAAATTATAACATTGTGACATGATTTGGGATCAAAAGGAGTGGCCTACTCGTGTGCGCCAGGGTGGTTACCACCGAAGACAATTCAGCGCTGGCCTGGCAAATTGCCTGGTGAGCTGGCGAACAAGGTGCCTACATGCATTGAATATGAAGCCGACTCGACTACGGTGAAAAACTGGGGATTCCTCTGTGATCAAGAAGATCAGTCTTCCATGATACACGAGTTCTTCAAACTCCATCTGGCACCTCATTATCGTGATGAGCATAGCACTCCTGGCAGTGGTCCTAGCAGAATGGAGGCGCAGAAATGGTTTCGAGACTATGTTCAATGCATTTATCAGCATGTAATGAATCATCTAGCCAGTACAATCCCAGACTTTCCAGTAAAGAAGGTCGAAATTCTTTTCAGTGTTCCGACTACCTGGAAGGACGTACGAATGATTGAAGAGACCAGAATTCTCATAGAGCAGGCAATAGTGATGAAGTCACCCAATCATCAAGCTACAATTGGGTTAACTGAAGCTGAAGCCGCGGCTGTCTATGCTTGTAAGCAACATTATCAGGTATTGTTAGCCAGATCTTCTTTAAGAAAAGCCACGCTCTAAACAAATTTGGCAGAGTGGCGATATTATTTTGGTTTGTGATGCTGGAGGAGGAACAACTGTGAGCAAAAAATTCTTTTTGATTCGTCTTCGCTGATCTCTGAAAAATTTGCAAGGATGTGAACGTACTCAAATTGATGTCATTAACCGGTGAGCCAACAGTTCTCGAGCAACTCGGTAATGTTGAGGGTGAGACGTAAATTATTCCTTTTTCCGCTACAACCGTGAGAATTAATGATGATTAGGACGGCCCATCGGGTCTGTCTTCATTGACAGAACCATACATCAGCTTCTTTGCGAAAGACTGTCGAAAATTAGTAATCACTTATCGAAGTCTCCAAGTGCTACAGCGTGGAAAATGATATCTGGACGGTTCCAACGACTTAAATGCTCCTTTGGTACCGAAGCCACATCAACGCCATGGTTAAAACTCGATGTCCCCTCACTGGGACCTGGAGTAGACTTCCCCGCGGCGCAGATTCAGAATGGACAAATGCAAATTTCATGGTGAGTGACTTTTCACTAGTCCCCGACGTTAAGTTGAATAATGCCGGCTGAGATTTGAAAAGGGATGTTTTGAAACGGTGCTTTGATACAAAGATTGAGGAAATGTGTGCACTTCTTGATTCACAAATTGAGCAAACACGCACCAAATATCCAAATGAGAAAATCGTACGAATTACTCGAAATTAGTTTCTACTTTTGAGGATATTGGACCTGACATGGCATATAGTCATACATTGTTCTCTCTGGAGGGTTCGGTAGCTCTCCATATGTGAGGAAACGTCTTCTTGATCGGTATAGTAGCTTAACCGTAACATCTATTGATACTCACATCGATCAAACGGGAATGGATGTTCTCATGGCAGATGAGCCGTCAGTTCGCCGCCGCCTCTCAAAAGTAAATCTGAACGCTAATTAAATTCTTCTTTCCAGGCAACTTGTTGTGGTTCACGGTTTGGTGCTGGACCGGATACAACAACTCCAGCGAGGAGTAGTTATCTTCGGATCGAGATGTTCACCCGTGAGTTATGGGATTATCTGTGACAAGATATATGACCCTGTAAAACATCTCGGGGAACCGTTAAGACTAGATACCCATGACAACAAGACGTACGCCATTCGCCAGATAGATTGGCTCGTTATTCAGGTATGCATTCTCCGAGATCTGTGCTTGCTCTCCATATTCAATACTAATGCTTTATTATGATGTAATATAATTTTTAGGGAAAGCCAGTTCCATACACAGGAATAACGAAAGAGTTCCAGCTTAAAATGCAACGTGATGAAAACGACGAAGTTTGGAAAGTCCATATTGTTATGTCAACTCTCTCACCCTCAAATCTTCCTCAGAGTATGAACCAAGGGGGTGCACAACAAGTGTGCAGTCTAGATATTGCCACGGAGTTTGCGGATCGAAAACTTAAAAATCGTCATTGGTACAATTTCAAGCCTGCCTACTGGAGAGCCACATTCGATGTGAAAGTGATGGTTGGACCTGCTGACCTTAAATTCCAGCTATGGAATAAGGAGACTCGCATCAGGAGTAGAGATCATCAGCCGATCCGAGTGAAGTGGGAGCCGGCGGCAAGACTGAACGAAGAACGCAACAATATAGGTAATAGTCGTGCATAGGAAACCTACCTATACAGTCTAGAGACCTACAATTTTTACGTTGCTCCTTTCACTCTATTGATTGATACTTCAAACTATAAATAACATAACAAAGTACCAAAATGACTCAGAAGCAAATGGCAAGCTCAAAACAGGGTTGCCAAACACACCCACCAGTAAGAATTCTCTAAATGCACCATCTTCCCACCCACAGAGACAAATCCCCCTCTATTTCATACACCTTGATATATTTTAAGCCTCCGTTTATACTATGACGATCTGACTAGAAGGCCATAGCCAAAGCTACAGAAAAGTCATTCGCTTCAGAGGAAGAGGTATGTAATCCTTGGGTCTCCCATGTGCTTGCGAGTGCAGTGCTGGGAGAACAAGTCCGCAACTGTCGATATTATGTAACTATCATCTGGTGCATCGGCTGCAGAAGGTGTGCCTTCCCATCTGCAACGGTTCGTTGTAAGCAGATGGTATGAAAAAATGGCTCCTATAACAATAGTCCCGGTACACGAGGGACGTAGCCTCTTTGAGATTTGCAAGGAGATACTAATAGTCCTCAAATGACGATAGTATGGTGTTATTTTCCGACCCATACAGAGCTTAAAGCACACTGTGCAGGCCTATCCGCCACTTGAGACTGAGATTGTGCGTTGAGCAGTATTGGTCAAATTCGAGGGGTACATCATTCTTGCCGAGAACCAGAGTGGCTAGTATGATTAGTGGCATTGTTCCCATCGATGATTTCTCTGTCCTTGTTCGCTAGTGTTGGCAACCAATGGTACAGATGCAACAATAATGGGGACAATGCGACATTGTCCACTGGTGAGTGAGTAGTTTCTTGCAGAAGTCTTCCACGATCTCGATAACATGTTCTTGAATACTGAGCCCTGCCCGCAAAAGTATTAATTTTAAAATTTGATGTATCATAGGACGCTTTTATTTAGTTTTGTACGTCAAGGAGGCTGGGACTTTAGCCCGACAGACTGACCACGTAGGATGTTGGTTCCTGACTTGCTGTATTGTGAGGAAGGCAGCTTCATGCCCTGACAATTGATGGTTGCAGCAGGAGCACCATTAGGCTACAGTTCAGGCAAGACACGCTGCACGAACTCCACCTACCTTATTTCAGAAGAATTGTCGAGGGAGGGGTCGGAGGGGTCGCATCCGTCATGTCGCCGAGTCAAATCCGTCAACGGAGAATAGGCGAGCCCAAACAGACACCTGGGAACTGATATTCTCCAAGAAAAATGGATATTGGACAACTTTTTTATATCAGATACTATCTTTGCTCTTCGTGGTGCGGCTACCTCAGTCAGAAACGGGCTGCACATCGAAACCCCGTTCCGTCAACAACGAAACATGCACTTGGTCGAGGCATTGAGGTCCAAGGAGCTCCTTTGGTCAGAAGTGAATCTTGACTGTTTAAGGACTCTGCGAAAAGAACTCGAGTTTGCTGTCCAGACTGGCGTCAACCAACCGGGCCCTTCAGTCACCTATTGTGACGAGCAAAGAGCTCTCGCTCGTGAGGCAGCTGGGAGGACCATGGTCCTTCTCAGGAATGAAATAATCCCAGGGGATAACACTCCTTTGCTTCAGGTGGCCCTAGGTGTTTACTCGACAATCGTGATTCTAGGACGCCTGTCTAAGATCGCAAACACAGACAATAAAGGCTCTTCTCAAGTGTTCCCACCTCATGTTGCGGCGGCGGTTGAGAGTATTCGAGCCGCATTCCCTGGCGCGGAGATCCTGTTTGATGACACAGATTGTCTTGAAAGCTGAGAAAATGGAAAGCGTCCCATTGACTCTAAAGAACTTTCACTCAACAAAGCAGATCTCTGTAAGAATTAATAATATCTTCCCAGTCCGGTTTATAGTAATTATCTTCAAACAGTGAAATCATCCTAGGACTTTCACTATCAATTCCAACAATGAACGATCCGTTCCCTTGCCAAATCCCAAACCTCGGTAGATTGTCCACCGACCCTAAGCGAATTTTCTTAGCGACTTCTTCCACAAGAGTTGAGGGCCCTATTAGCCTCTTCTTGAGCTGCGAAATAGAAGCCTGGGGCGATATAAGTACTTTTGAAGCAGATGATATCCAGTTCGTTTTGGTTCGCGACTTTTCTCGCAACTCTTCTTCAACCTGAAACTTGCCGCCGTCAAGAAGAGAGCTCTGCGAAAATAAGGCCATATGGTCCGCAATCGTCTCTAAGTCGCGAGGCATGTTTCTCTTCTGGGTGGGAATTATCCAGAGTAGGAACAAAATCAACAGGCACAGATATACAAGTACCGGCCAATAGTATCTGGTCCAGACCCACATCCAGTCTCCTTGGACATAGAACATGTTCGCAGCAAATCCTGGACTTAGCTCAGCGAAGAGTGCAAATAATGAAATAAGCGCAACCTTGGTATGGCCATTCTTCAGAGCTCGAAGACTCACTACCACCGGGAGATCGTTAATGTAGTTTATCCGAAAAGATTTGATGACGGAGTCTTTTGTGGCAGTCTTCCGTTTTAAATCCACGTATGGCTGAACAAGTCGATAGAATGTGTCGATGCTCTGCAGAAGCAAAAGAAAGAGCTCGGCCATGAATGCTGGGAAGAAGCTCCAAAGAAATGCCGCGGGAGAGATATCAACGAATGGAGTAATCGCAGTAGACACGCGCGGGTCGAAGCCGTTGTCAATGATGCTGTCACGTATCACCAGGGTTGACAATATAGCGAGTGAAGCAGCCAGCATAGAAACCCACACCACTATCCAGAAGGGTTTTAGGAACCATGGAACGTAGCGAAACTCAGGATACTCAGTGTGCTTTCGAGGCCGACCAGAGCGAGATAAAGTGGCTTCAGCAGAGCCTCCAAAGGAACCTTCATGAATCTTTCTTCTAATTCCGTATACTGCATTTTGGCCTTTTCTCCAGTAACCAATCCGATACTCATTCTGAGTCAGTCTCTTTCGTACAACCCATCTGCGGTCCTCATCCTCAATGCCCTGAAAGTCCTTCTGAATATCCTCCTTACTGAACATTGTGAGATACAAAGCCAAGCACCCTGGATCCTCACGAAGCCCGGTTTCGTTGAATTGAAGCCAGGCTAAAATGCCAACAGAGGTGAGAATAAATCCGACATGGCATATAATAGAAATAAGAATGACTCCACGATTTGGGCCATAGCCAATAAATGTAGAATAATCCGTCGTTGTATCGTATATATTGCCCAAGATGTTACTTTCAAACTCTATAATTGCGCTCGTAAAAACAAATGCAACAATATCCACAAGTTGGAAGAAGTGATCTCCATTTCGAAGTGCGCGGAATCTAACGAACGGCCATTCGTACGGCCAGTAATCGGAGTCAATTGTCTCTTTCACATTGCAGCAATTAGCATAGCGCATATTCCGATATGGCATGATTTTACCAATCATACGGACTTGTTGAGACAGGACAAATTTCGTAGCCGTTGCAACGTAACCTGAAAAGAGTCCGCCCAAAATAAACTCTGGGCCTTGCCATACCGGTCTGCTGTATGCTATAGCCAGCCAGATAGTCCAACCCACATTGATGAGTACCGCACATAGAAGGACCCAGGGTTGAAGGAAGAAGGGCTTGTGATTCAAAGGAGGGAGATCGTATTCCGTATGATCAATAAGTGGATCATATTCTTGTCCTGCATTGAATGGGGTTAACTCGATATTGTTCCCCGCATCCTCTATACCTCTGGGATCCTGGATGAAGGCGGTCTCAGGGGGGGATGTTTGCTTGATCTGCCTGAGCTCATATCTCATATGATTTGCGGCTTCAAGGGGTTGTTGCATATGAGATAGCCCAGCCATTTCATAGGTATTTTGAGAGTTCACAATGTTGGCTCTGACAAAAGAAATCTTCTCCAGCTCTTAGCATCGTAGCATTTCGATCTCTACATATCAAACTACAGCTGGTCGAAAGAGAAAGGTGGTGATGCGCCGCATGGCTCCAGTTAAATATTTACCTCGATGAAAGTTCCATCCTTTGTGGCCACCAACTGTCGTGTCGCTTTAATGCTTCAAAAGTTCGTATTTTCGAAGTTACTTGCTTTAGCGCCTCCTTTTCTCGTCCAAGCTTGGTTGCGGATAGTCCATCTTAAGCGATCGGCCTAAATTGCACTTTACACTCCCAACCATTTTTAATTGCTGCACAGGAAGCCAAGAAAAAGCAATTCGCCCGTGCACAGATCTTACTGCAAATCCGATTTGAAAGATAGTAAAACCATATGGCTAAGACTAGATAAAATTGGCGTCCATTGCGATTATCAGTTGCGCAACCAATCTACTGTATTCAGTGACATACTCCCTCAAAAAGCAAGCAACACAGGTAATTATAAACCCACCAATAATTACATCAACAGATCAAATGGCATATGTTTCCATAAGCACACATATTCTTGGACTGCCCATTACTAAATAGCTGTTCAAACTAATATAAGGCCCCGGAATCACCCTACGTATATAAGCGGCTTGGGTTTGGGGAATCATTTGCGCAGTTAAATTTTAGACGTGAATTCGGGGTAGGTAGTGGGGGGATGAGGGACATGGGCCCCTATTAGCCCCCCTAGCGCCCACTGAAATGAGATCTTCATAGCTTAAAGCTGGGTAAGGTCGTTGAACTTGAATGTAATAATAATATACATGTATATATTATCTATAATTGATTGTCCAGCGCTTTTCCCCAAGCATAGTATCTGACGCTACAGAAAGGGTTACTATATTAAACATTGTTGAAAGATTCAAACATTTGATAAATGCAAACTAGCTGCCCACTCAGATAGACAACAAATTAATCGTGTTTTATAATATATTTTGAGTTAAGAGTGTGTGATAGTTGTAAATCGATAGGGAGGTATCACCTCTCATCAACTCGAGCCCTCGACAAGCAATTAGGATTTTTATATAACATTTTTATATTTCTCTACTCGGCCATCATCCTAAGGACAACTGTAGTGGATTAAGAGGATATGATGGCTAGCCGGTTATAATACCCTTTTCACTTCCTAAATACACAGAATTAAGCACTCTAGGGACATCAAATGAAGCTCGATCGCACCAAGAGATTCAATTAATGTGCTATCCTGGTAGCTTATTAGTATTGCGTCGGACTAGAATTCAATACCAAGCCAAACCCAGCATAGTAAGAACTAAGATTATTCTGAAGGTAATAATCGATGTCCCCTTGGAAAGGAAAATTATTAATGTGGGGGATCCTGAATGTTTGACGTCAATAAATCAGACCTAAGACCAAGCCTATCCATGACCGTAGCAAGAGCCGTGTCTCCGCCGTCTCGATGAACAGCGCCTAATATTGCCTCGACAGCTGTTGCCATCATCCTTGGCGATACTGTGCTTAATCCACGGTTTAATGTCAGACAACGGTCTAAACCATTCTGGAATCCAACACGAGTGAGATTCTCATTTGTCAGAATTTCGTTCCGAATGTTCGTCCACTGCCCTATGGATCTCATCAGTAAAGAAACATCTCATAAAAAATGGGCTGGCGATATTACCTTTTGTCAAATGCGTTCCTAGCCATTGTCTACATAAATGTTCTTGTGCCACGGTATCACCATACACAGCCAAGCGATCGTTCTTAGGCAACTGTATCAGTTTTTGCTCGAAGCGAACCATCTCGCCTGTCATGTTCAATGCTTCAGCAAAACTGAGCTTGCCACTAATAATGGAGTGGCCAGTGATTTCCTCGCAAAGGTGTATTTTGCCTTCCATCTTCACTGTATTGATCGCTATATTGATAGCTCCAACAAGAAGAAAGCTTTAAGGTGAGGGAGATATTTAAGAAGTATTGCCTGCAAGCCTTTCTAGTGGGGTACTACGAGCTTTAAAGAAATAGTCGGAAATTTGAAAGCCTGCTTATTACGATATGGCATTAATACCCTGCCTCATCGGAGAAATTGTGCACGTGAATGGCTGATGTTAATATTTCCCGGCTTAATCAATAATGTTCTTAACCGTTTACAAGGCTGAGCACAGCAGCATTGGGCATTCATGCATTGATGAGTTGGTTTCATTAAGCATTTTTAAGTTCTTCATTGTTTCTCATTTTTGTCGACGTTGATGAAATATTCAAATAAGACGATATTCTAAGTGCCGTGTGGTGGGCATACATAACCGAATTCGTATTATTTTACCCAAGATAATACTTATAAATTATTAATTAAGTGTTTATTCAAATCCCTGTTTGCATTAGGCAGCAATGCAGATTGACACCAAGGCACAAGGCTGCTCGGTATTGTTTTTGGTACTGGTGAGCAGTTTTTTATTCAGGTTCAATATGCTCATACAGTGGGTAGACATTAAATATTGCAATGGCACTAAAAAGGTGCGCCTCAGCGCCAACAATAATAAACCAGGCTAAGCCAAAAACTGAAAACCCTCTCGCTATAGTAGTTATATTATAAGTATCTCAGCTATATTACGCGTTATTTAGGCATAGTGCCAAATTAGCATAGGCGTCGTAAGCATCAATCTTGGTGTGATATCAATATTAATATCTACCCACTGTATTTATACGAATACATTAGATAAGGTAATATTATCATTCGGTAGCTGGAGAACAGGTAGAAGGGGCCTTAAATGCTTTTTCTATTTCTATACTTTTTTACTGATATTATTGAGACAGAGCCTGATCGATCTTATTTAACCTTCTGCCAAAAGATTTTATTCATCGGGTTGTCTACTCCTATTCAATATTACATGAAATAAAATCCTCCATTATGTCTCAACATCTCCAGCACGGCCATCGTTAGAGGAACTCGATTCCATACGATCCTGTTCGTGCTCATTCGCTCGCTTAATTGCATCCTCTCGCTGCTAAGCTGCCCAGTCTAGGCCATTCCGAAACCAAGTAGCCCCTTCCCTAAACGCCTTGATATTACCAGTCATAGCCCAACTATTTATCAAAGTCATATAGTACTTGGGTGTGCCTGAAGCGGTAGATCTTTTCTGGTGGCATCAAGTTCAAGTCGAATTTGGCGATTGAGCGCCTCAGGTCGCGACCCGTAGTAGCGATCAGGATTACCCGAAACTAGTGTTCCATCTGTGAGAGGGTCAAGATTATAGAAAGGGAGAGCACCACAGACACATTTATTATCCGGGACTTTGCCTTCAATGAACGGGATTACTGTCTCTGCAACTTGCATTTCCTTGGGCGCGTCTACGTCTGCTCGCAGAAACTCTTCAAAATTATCCTCTTTGGAAGTAGAGGATGAAAGCGACCCCCGCCATCTGGAGAGTTTGGATACTATCTCATTCCAGTTACTAGGCTTTGAAGCGATGCTTCCATCCAAAAACTTATACAAATGTGGGTATATTCCGTGATCAATCAGATGTTGTGGGAAAGTCCGATGATATGGACCGATATTTTTCGAAGTTGAGGATTTGACGGACTGTGAGTCTCCTCGGTTTGTCGAAGTGCTCCGTTTTCGTTTCCTGCCTTGGCTCGACTGACGAGGAGACATAGTTGGGTCGGGATACTACTTCCAATTACACTTGGGTTTCTTCTCAGAGATGTCGGGGAAATACTTACACCCCTAAGATCAGATAAATCCGGACCACCTTCTTTAGCAAGATTTTGAATATCACTGAATATAGTGCGTGTCACAGGCCTTAACAGAAAAGGATTTCGAAAAACGATAGGTCTTTCAAGGTCTTCTAAGGTGCTTCTTTGATCAAGTTCTTGTAATGCTCCGTCAGTTAGCCAGATTTTGGATAAATTATTCCAAAAGTCGACCAGAAGAGAGGAACCCTCTTGATGGCCAGTTTTCTGCTTTTTATGAACATGAAGAGGTGGTTTGGGCGAGGATCGCTTTTGTTTGCAAGAATATTTTGATTGTGCTCTACTCATTTTGCCGTGTTGGGAGTAAAACTAGATATTAGTTGATTGCTTCGGGCAAATAGGCAAACAGGCAGATGAATAGGGTATCCGATTAAATCGAGGCAAACGGCCAATAGACTACTACAGATGTTGTATAACGATATTTAGATGTAAATCCGTCTAAAATCTTTGAATACAGCTTGATATTAAGAGTGAATATATACCTCAGAAGCTTTATGGACTAAGCTCAACGCGTTACTTTGGCATGAATAGTTCATTGATAAACAACAAGGTACAGCTTAAAGCCTTTGTTATACACTCTTTCGCTTTATATTCTTTATCCGCAATCTCTTTAATTTTTACAATGCATTACGTCGGGGTAATTGCAAACAAAACGTTTAAATTGGTTTCAAGGTTGTTTTTCATTCACCTAGAGAGAATATTTGTATCGGTGGACTTTGATGCGTCCGGAAACAAAGCCAGATTCGCTTGATAACGTTTTGACCCTTTCAACTAATATCATCATTCAGGCATACTCACTGCGGTTCGCAGTCCAGCCTAGTCGAAGATATTCGTCATCCGGTTTCGAATTCAAGGTCGACCACGTCGACCTGTTGATTTCCCTGTCCACATCGACACTAGCTCCATGTTCATCTTTTGCCCAGAGCGATAAACCAATAAATTATAGCCATTATAATCCAGAACCCCCGGTGGAATGGAGTGTGATTACATTTGTAACATACGGAAAGTATCGTCCATATTGATATCTATTGAAAAAAAGCAGAGCACGACACTTGGTTGACTTTGGGTTGGTAATGGTAAACGCCACGGACATGTCGTGTCCATCCGGGACGTCCAGGAAGACACTTGCCTCAGATATCCCCGTTGATGGAGAGCCAGCTAGTCAGTCGGTGTCGTCGAAGCGTGATCAAAACCAATCTAGAGTCCGCCTTCGTTGTATGTGCCACGAACAGATTTCAAAGTTAAATTAGGATTGAAACTAGCATTTCTAGCTACTTTCTAGTTGATTTTTTATTCATTATCACCAATTACTGTTGCGTTTAAGATGTCAGGGACCTTGCGTCGCCAGCTTCATCGCGTCCTGGGTTGTCCTGAAGAATGAGGATAATATATTAGTGTTTCTGAGAGTAGCGTTATTGAAATGGATTGTAATATTCCCAACGGTATAGCTGGCGTCTTCGAGGTAGGATGAAAGAAGATTTCCATTAAGATAAACCGGGAATCAGGTCCCGTACAATGATTACATATCGCGTTGGCCTTTTTGAATCTTCTTAAACTCGGAGACTCTAAGAAGGTTTTTAATATCATCAACTTCATCCTCAGGCACCCGTGGGCCATTGCTGAGTGTCGGCACGATAGATTGCCATGCTGTAAACCGATCGCCGATAATGGCCGGTAGCCGATCGATGGTCAGGGCAGTAATACCACTAGCCAATGTTCAACTCCGGTTACACCGACGTCAGTCCATTTTTGAAGTCGGCAAGATTGAATTGAAGTTAGCTCACGCTTGCAGCTCAATATGGGAACAGTTTACTACTACATCGTCATTATTCATAATTGATTTTTTGAACAAATAAATTCCTGTTCAATCAAGATAGTGTGTTGAAAAACGTTTCGACCGAATATAGGACTGAAAGATATAAAGCTTTCACCAATCATGATGATGTTGAGTAAATCACTTCTCTGCCAGTCTCTGTTTACGCCGCAGATCTGCCCTTACTACTTGGGGCACCCCGGTCGCATTGAACCTTAATTCTAAGATTTTAGAAGGGCATTGGACTACTCGTGGTTCATGCTACACCTAAGCATTGCAACCAACGGTATATGCAATATGCAGGATCGGAGCAGTTGTACCAACACCCAAATTGGAATGTAGTGCCCAATTTGGAAAGCGAGAGGGCTAACCGCACAGGGCTAGGGCGAAGCGGGCACACGTGACCAACCCCTGGCAAGGCTTGTTTTGTCCTTGTTTTGACTTTTTGTCGCAAGTCCGAAACTGACATCAATAGCGATAGTGACGTATAGCAGTACTGCTTCAGCTGTGACTGCTCAATTCGACACGACCGTGTCGCACGTTGTGTTTATGCTCCCACTCGTATCGGTTGACTACTGACAACACGTTACACAGGGACCTCACAGGAGACGATCGCGAAATAAGGATAATCAAGAGCTGGCCCGTCCTCGATCGATGTAACCACTGCGATTTGACCGCCCAGTCCATCGTCATTTCTCGCTCCTCCACACGGCAGCGATGCGCATAGCCCACCACAGCACACTACGACCCTTCCGTGCTAGTCTGCGCGTCCTTGTAGCTATTCCGGGCGTACCGAGAGCGGATTGCTCAGTGCAGATGCAGGGCAGCACAACACATGGAGGCTCGACGATGTGTACGGAGCGGCGGCGCTCGTGCAGATGGCAATCTCGGACTGCCATCCTGCAGCGCAGACTCGCATCATGATCCATCTGTTCTATCCTGATCAGCAGAACTCTCCTTGCTCAGGGGGGTGGGGAGCATCCGCTAGTGCTGCGAGGACCCAACTAAGACTGTTCCGTCCAGGCTACCAGGCACTACCAGCACTAGCCGCCCTGCGCGACATCTCGTTGGCCGCTTAGCGTTCGTTTCAGGGGCTGCCTCTGTCAACATCAACAGGAAAGGGACTGGCCACAGACTGGCGGCCAGATCTTTGTCCTTGCCTTCCTTGCCTGCGGTTCCTCTGTTTTGCTGTTTTGCTGTTTTGTTATGATCGTTATTATTGTTCCTCCATAGTCTTAATTCTAATAATATTCCGTGCAACAAAGCAGGTGCGCGAGCCGTCGCGCTGTCTTGGCTGTTACTCACCTGCGACTGTGGTCGTTCCTTGTTTGACTCGGAGCGTCCTTTGTCACACCAGCCTCGAGTATCGACTCGCTGCGCAAAGCGATCAAGGTGTGTATCAGATTCCACTCTGCCACGCTTTCCTGCCCAGAAACCATACTCATCATCATACATCTGACTCTTACTGATCCAACTCGCGTCTAGACGGACCCCATCGCAGTGATCGTCGCAGACTAAGAACCCGCCTTGGGGCGATGACCATCGCCTACATTATTACGACGACGACGAAGCGTCCGCGGCCCGCAACGCTTCCTGACAGATACTCGCAGCTATTCGACTTCGTTCTTCCTCTATCTTGCTGTCGGATGGCAAGCGACTATTGGAACTAACTCCATCGACTGAAATCTGTCCGACAGACATCTACCGCATGCGCAGACGCATACTTGATTGTTGTTAATAATTGATGGTGTGTTGTTGTTCTCAGGGGTATCGGCGTGGAAGACGCCGCCATGGCGAACGAAATGGATTTCGCTGGCATACTGCCTACAATTAAATGCTCCAACTGTGGCAAAAACGTGGAGATCTCTGCGATGGGCGAGCATGATTGCCACCCCACCCAAGAACGTATGCGCCTTTGTTTTAACCTTTTGTACAAGTACTTGCTGACGCGACACCACGAATACAGCAGAGCCGCGCCCCGCTCCCTCTAATGGATTCAAAAAACCAGGACCTCCCCCAATAGATCCTGCCGTTGCGAGTACGTCTACAAACCGAACCCGAGGAAGGAAGATGTTATTGACCAAATTTTAGATCGACCTTTCTTAACACCGGACTATGGCAGTCCGTCGAGCAGCCTGGGTAGTCACCCAGTCACACCACGCTTCTCTCCTCTACGCAGCCAGCCTTCTCCGCTGTCACCTGTACCTTTATCTCCTGATTCCGCAAGCGATGACGGTAATTTATATGTCAACGACCATGTTACTATCAGTCCTCATCCAGCCTCCACTATCCGTGCCGCATTGAGTCCAACAGTGGCTCCCTCACCGTTACGCTCAGCTGTGCTCTCGCAGGTGCCGACAATAAACAGCGACTCGGCGGTGACGGATGTCTCCGATAGCTCGCACAGTCGATCGCCATCAATCGAAAGCAGAAGCACATATAGAACATCGGTGTCAAGCAGGCGCTATCGCGACTCATCCTCGACATATGCCTCTAAATCTCCTCGAAGACCGTCTTTAAGCGGCGCACGCAGCCCGAGAAATTTCATGGACGAGGTGCCGCCAGTGCCTACGGGGCCATTAACTACTTTTAGACCGAATTCATCACTAAGCGTCGCCGACTCAACAATATCTAGCAGCCCGCCGATAGAGAGAAAGGCGGGATATAGTGGGTTTGACTTTGGCTTAACCGATGAGCCGCAAAGCATGGAACACGGCAGGGCAGATTCACCAGAAGCAACCACACTAATACGATCGCAAACCATGCCGGTGATGAGTGGAGAAGACAACCTTGATGTTGACCACAACCCGTTGACAAGGTGGCCGTCGCAGCCATCCCCAACGGTGCCAGGGCGACCGCCTTTGCCCAGACAGATTGAAAATCCAGCACGTCAAGGGCTTTCAGGAAACAATAAAGCAGGCGCAAACGGGTCAGAATATGTTAGGGGCCTAGGACTAGATAACAGTGCTTATCATAATACTGTGGCGTCGACTTCATCGACAGAATCATCGCATTCGGACATAGGGAGTGGTAGCTCGTTATCTAGCCCTCCATCAGATATTGAACGGAAACCGGCAGATTTGAGCGAGATTGATTCAATGTTACACGATCTGGAATTAGACCAGACCCGTGATACTAAACCACCGGCAATAGATAATAAACCGGATCTCGAGCCCTTGCAGGAAGAACCGCCGTCGCCAAAAGCCAGCACTCCGCTCCGGGAAAAGACGTCGCAAGAACTCATCGGTGAGCGAATCTCGCGTCCACCTACCGCTGGAGGCCAAAAGCGCCGTTGTCGGGGTTGCGGACAGGGAATAACAGGGAAATCGGTCTCATCAGCCGATGGCCGTCTAACAGGACGATATCACAAAGCCTGTTTTGTCTGCTTTACGTGTCGATCACCTTTTCAGACTGCTGATTTCTACGTGCTTGATGATCACCCATATTGCGCCCAGCATTACCACGAACTAAATGGCTCGACCTGCGGCACCTGTCGTCAAGGAATCGAAGGCCAATATCTAGAAAGCCAGGGTCCTGGTAGCAACCACCAGAAATTCCACCCAGACTGCTTGACCTGCCGCACATGTCGCGTCGTGCTCCGCGGCGATTACTTCGAGTGGAATGGCTCGGTGTACTGTGAGCGAGACGCGCGACGGGCCGCTGCAGTCTCCCAGCCCCCGATGCCGCCAATGCCACCTGGTGGCCCCGGTAGAAAAAGGCCAACAATGCCTTCGTCGCCGCTCGCTGGGCCCCCGGGCTATCCACCAGGTAATCGGCCTCCACCTGCAGGATTTAGAGGACCGCCGCCGCCGGGCTATCGCGGCCGAGGTGCTCCCCCGATGATGCCACGAGGTCCGCCGGGACCCCGAGGCATGGGCCGGTCTCCTCCCATGCCTCCGCCAAGCCAGGGAGGATTATCGCCGGGGGGGCCAGCTGGGGGATCACCTGGCGGAGCTCGACGATTCCCTGAACGGAGAACAACGAAATTGATGATGATGTGATCATCAAGTTGACGCTACATGCATGCATACCACGCTCGCTCGATTTCCCATTCATCTACTTTCCATCTTACATCTTTCAGCCATTGCTTCTTGTCGATACCTCTTTACTTTTATTTCTATTCACATTCTATTCTACTTCAGCCTTGGTCTTGCTCCTATACCCCTTCTGAGCCGGACACTCGTTACTTTCTGAGCTTGATATCATCCATCATCATTCACATATTTTCTACATCTATACTCCATATATGTTTTTGGTCGTGTTTAACCATACCATGAAACTGATAATGTTAACTTCTAGTCCCCTCGCTTTTTCCCACGATTTCTTTCTTGTACCAGCCTTGGTCATCCATCTATTCACTTCACATACTACAATACATATCAATGTCGGTTCGCTTCTCATCCTGTACTATACTATACTATTATCATCCTGGATCTTTGATCAGATCTATGCTCTAGAGCAGTAGTTAGTTACCTTCTAACTAATCAGAATTCAATGAGACTGAAGAATCACGTTCATCATAATCTAACAATACACACTCCCTTGGCCACCACGCCTTTACAACCCTAAATTAAATCCTCACCTCCCCCTTCCCCAAATGACTCGGATTATCATCTACCACAATCCTTCTCGTCCTCGCCGAGGGACTGATGTACTTAACCACCCACCCAAACACCACCACCAGCACGGCCACGCCCACAAGCCGTACATGATCCACCACCGTCAACCGATCCTTCCGCCGCCACTTCTCCTCCTCACGCGCATCCCACTCGTCACATATCCGGCGAAACGCCGCCGGATCGTCCGTCAACACAGCATCGACCCCGTGTCGAATCGACCAGCGCATATCCCGCGCCGAATTCACCGTCCAGGCAAACACCAGCCGGGAGGCGGCGTGCACATCATCAATAAAACGAAACCCGAGCGGCGATTGCATTGCCATCAGCAATGTGTTGAAGGATATATCCTCCGGCACGCATTTGAGCACTCTGCGCGCACTGAGTGGGTTGATGCAGATGAGCGCGATGTGGAACGCCGGTAGGTATTCGGCGCAGAGAGGGAAGTATGTAGGCTAGCTTATTATTAGCTTTATCGAGCTGTTACTGTTTGTAAGGAGAGAGCCCTGACCGCCCAACAGCCCAGGATAATCCGATCAGACCACGGCCGCGACGAACCAGGCGGGACGGAGGCTAGGGTCTCTGCGATTTTGTGGATCATTGTTTTCGCATCGTTATTCCGCTAGACAGGTGACTATTAGATGGTCTCAGACATATATGTATTTGTTAGTGACGAACCTTGATATCGAGCAGAACCCACGCATGCTCTGCACACGGTGAATTAAGAAAATCAAGCAAATCACTCAGACGGGGAAGCTTTTCGTGCGGCTGCTTGGTTGTGCGCAGTGTACTGAGATACTCCCAGTCGCAGTCGATAATCAACTTGTCCACGCCAAAACACCGCTTGAGTGATGGGTCCTAAGTCTATCAATACAATATACACACACACACACACAAAACAAAACAATTGACAATACACATGTATGGATAGGATGGTACCGTACATGCGAGATAACCACAACGCCGTCCCGCGACAGCTGCAGATCTGTCTCGATGCCGTGGCTTCCGACATCGATAGCGCCCTGGAACGCAGCCAGGGAATTCTCAGGGTACAGCTTCTTGTACCCGCGATGAGCGACGGTTTGCGGGAGCGGGGAGCTGCCGTCTTTGGCGAATAGAGAGGTTTTGAAGCGGTTGTCTGGATATATTTAGTATTAGCAAGTTGTAGGGTATTGGCATTGCGGAAGGGGTAGGTAGGTAGGGTAGGTACGTACTCTTCTCCGGAACGGGCGGAGACGCCGTCGAGCGCGTTGAGTCGCTGGAATCGCGGTTCATTGTGGCTAGAGAGGGTGGGTGTAGTGTAATAAGTGAATGTATTGGGAGTAATGATGAAGAAAAAATGGGTTGTGAATAAGAATTCGAGAGCCAGCTCGTAATGATTTACTTCGGAGTTAGCGGAAGAGCGGGGTTAGCACGCTTGCTGTCGAGCAGGCAGTAAGAATGGGTAAGATAAAGCTGACGGCAATAATAATCTATTCAGCATCTGTAATTCGTGTTTTATAGAAAGTACTCCTCTAAGCCAAGGTGTATCAGCCTCGTAATCTTTGTCCGTATGTCGCAACAGTATGCAGTGGGTCCAAATAATCTGATGTCATCGTCCTGGTACCTTTTTTCCCCTCGGTACCAGCACACTGACCCCTTTAAGCAGTGACCAGCAGCAAGACGTATGCGATCACAGGGCCGGGGCATTTATACATCGGATTAGATTTATCAAAGATATCTTCAAGTGTTGATTTTACGTATCCACTAGTGAAGCAAAATTTTACCTAGTATTAATTACTCGACTCCACGGGTATATATTTTGTATATGAAATTGATAGGGAATTACAAAAACCAGCGAAACTCGTCTAAACTCGGCCCATCACGCAGCCGCTCCGTCGGCACATCCCTGGCATCAATCACCCTGCCCGCCTTACGATTCCGCTTCGCATTATCAAACCACATATATAATCCCAGCAGTGCGGCAATCAGCGCACCGGCACCACCAAACGAGGCAATAGTCACCAGGGCGGGCATGTACTTGGGCTTGTCCTTGCTGCGGAAGACATTACTCGAAACCAGACCCATCAGATTGGCCAACGGCACGCCGATACTGGTGAGTAACACGCGCTGTCCCTCGTCGGCGATGTTGTTGTTGAACCAGGTACTCAGTAGCACGGACGGCGCGGAGGTGCCCCATGTCATCATGAAGCAGGCGTAGTAGGCCAGATGAATCTGGGCATTGACATCGTTGATAGCCGCGTAGATGACGAACCCGATCAGCGTGAAAAGGAAACCAAGCACGATGAAAGGGGAGCGCAGGCGGACGGCGTCGGACGAGAAGGCGAGGACGAGCAGCATTACGGCGCCAGTGACGTTGGGGGCGACGGTGTAGAGGTTTGTTTTGACGGTAGAATAGCCCAGACGAGAGACGATTTGTGGCAGGAACAGCGCGACGCCTTGCAAAGGCACACCGAGACAGATCTCAATTGCCAGAAAGGCGTATGTGGTGGGTCGTTTCATAATACCAAAGGCATGGCGCAGGTTAAACTCTTCGTTGACAACGGCAGAAGAATCAACCTGGATACGGTGAAAAGCAAGCTTTTTTTCCTCCTCGGACAAGAAATTTGCTTCCTGCGGGCTCTTGGGCAGGTAGAAAAACGCAAACACCGAGAAGCACACGGTGAAGGAGCCCTCAATGAGAAACAGATACTGCCAGCCGTACAGCGATGAGTTTTTAATCTGAAACACCCCAAATGCCAACAAGCCGGAAAACGCATTGGCAATATTAGACGCAGCATAAAAGATGGCCAAGCGCCGAGCCAGCTCTCCACGGCGGTAGAAGGTAGTCTGGTAGTAGATCACAAGCGGAAAAAAGGCCGCCTCGGACATACCCAGGAACCAGCGCAGCGCAAACAGGCCCGAGAAATTGGTGACTGACGCAGAAAGCAGTGTGAACACGCCGAAACTGAACATCATGACTCCGATGACTTTGGCCGGGCTGAACCGCTTGCCGAGCATGGCGATTGGCGGGGCAAAGACAACAAAGGGGATGAAGAAGATGGAGAGGAGTAGATTATACTGATCTCCGGTCATGCCAAGGTCTGCAAATCAGTACACACAACTATTTTACATTGTTTTTGAGATCACATACTATCATTCAATCCATTCGTTTCCGCATTTCCCAAATTACCCTTGTCGAGTGCGTTGCAGAGATCTAGATACTCTCGATTAGCAGGTCTTCAACACTATCAGATTGTGATTTAGCATACACATGAAAGCCAGGATTGGCAGCAGCCGAAAGTCGAATTTGCGACACAAGGCACGCTCGGCCTTGTGGTCGACGACGCGGGCGACGTCGTGCAGAGGGTCGAGAGTGCCGATGCCTGTGGACTCGTTGGTGATAGCTTTGATGGTGGCATCCTTGCCGGCGTCGTGTTCGAGATCAGCCATTGTACCCTCTTACCAGTTGAACACACAACTTCCAGCTGAATGAAGATGGATGACAGGAGCAAGCAAGAGGGAAGGGATGTCAATTTAAAACGACGATCGCAGCACAGGCCACACCAACCACATAGGCTGCGCACCTGCGATTAGAATGGCACAGCATTATGCTTATCTGGAATGTCCTGCTATGTAGTGTGGGGAGAGCTGTGATAAAGCGATCATACTAGGGTTGCATCGCGTGGGGGTGCAGGTCCAATTGCAATCCCTATGACGATTGACATAACAGTAACTCACAGGCAAGTTATATAGTAGTAGAAAGGTTAGGTAATTGAGAGTCCGAGCCTGGTTACATCGACAGCATGCAGTAAGCACTTGGCACGGACGGCAGGAAGTAAAAGAGGAAGAATAACAAGGCAAAAGAATACATATGTTTATAAGGACACCCGCAGCAAGGGTGGGATGCTGCGCGGGCTGCCCGGTCCACCGCAAACGGCGATAAGCTTACATCAATTGCACCCCCACGTCCTACTGCATGTTTATTATGCGGGGTATCATCTACTTAACTTAATCCTGAATACTCTCTAAAATCTGACTGAGATAGATCACTTCCCTCTTCCGGCCAATACTTGTATAGAGATACAATATGGATGAATGGTTAATATAATATGTTGATGAATAGCTCAACAGAAACATGTATATTTCAAGATGCAAATAAACACCTCCCGCCTGACGAAAATCTCAAGCGGGAGACTTAACGAGGGCGAAACGGATAAAGATGAGCGGTACTTCGAAATCGTGATTGACGTCACCAGCTGGTAGGATCTCCTGCTCAACCTCTTGCCGCTAACTGGAATGGAGTATTGGAGGATGAACTCAGCCTGAGTGCTGTGAGCCGGGTTGATAATAATATTCTCGGCCACTTGGGGGTGCGGTATGGGACGGTATATACAAGGGTGCATGATGTTGGGGCCGCAGGGGATAAGGAAGGGCGGCAGAAGGGGGTTGAGAGGAGGTTGGTGGAAGGAGGTGCTCCGCTGCGATATGCCGAGGATGGCGCGACGCTGGCGAAGTTTTTAAGAACATTTGCACCCGAATGTGACTGGCTTTCAGGCCATGGCGGAGGCGTTTCAAATGGAAATATTCCATGTTTAGAGATGGAGTAGCTGGGTATGACTAACAATCATATAATCTAGGGATTCACTGCATAATGTGATGAAGACGCTAAGTATAAATAACATGCACTACCTAATTATACACGAAATACACGAAATACACTCAATAATGAAGCTAGCCAGCATCTCAACTTGTCTGTACAGATAGATGTCCCAAGGCCAACAACGTCATGAGATGGCCCTTACAAAAAGACAAATGACGCACCAAACAGAGTAGACAGTGCCACAATGACACTGCAAAACAACGGCGCAAAGGTCATTTCTGGAGCACGAAGTCCGGCAGCCGCTCCCTTGGAGCTAGTCGAGGTCGAGGTAGCAGCTGCTCCTGTGGCAGAGCCCGATCCAGGAGTGGCTGTGGAAGAGGAGGCAGTACCCTTGTTTTGACTGCCCGAGCCGACGAAACCAGGGCCCTTGCCGGCACCTTCGGACATGAATTTCTTGGCAGGGGCTGGGATAGCTGGGAGAGCATCGTTGGAGACATCCCAGTTGGGTGGGTCGGAAGCAGGGCAGCCACTGGCACCACCGGTAGAGTTGTAGCCACCATCACCCTTGGGTGGGGGTGTCTTCTCCAGAGCGTTCTTCAACTCCGTGTAGTCGTCCTTTTCAGTGACGGAGTCGCCGTCAATGTTTACCAGGCCATAGTTGCTGCCTTCTTCGGAGTACTCGTAGACGAGGCCACCAGAGTAGACAGCGGTCATCTGGGTGCTGTACAGAGAGCTGACTTCTTGGAATTGACGCTTGTTGGTATTGCAGCCATATTCAGACAGGAACAGAGGAAGACCGTAGCCGGTAAAATTCTTCACCTTCTGGTCCCAGCCAGAAATGGTGAACGAGGAAGGATCGCACCAGGAATAGTCGTTAAAGGCGAAGAAGTCGCTGCGTTCGTCGTCGGTACCGCAGTTCATATATTCGGCCATTTGCAGACGGTTGGTGTCAACATCAGCCTGGTTATGATTAGCCTGGTATATTAAGAAATGAAGATTAACATACAGCAGAGTATCCAACAGGAACAGAACGCAGGTTACGAAGGCGGAGGAACTGGCGGATATCACGAGTGACAGCCTTCACATACGGTGCGGCTTTGGATGAGGGACCATCGTTGATTACTTCATTGCCTGAAAAGAAGGCAAGCGTGTTGGGGTACTTGGCAAACATTTCGACGGTGGCAAAGACATTCTGCAAGTAGACGTCGTTGTAGGAGGTCTCGGGGTCCGCACGGTTCAAGGAGTACTTGGGAGTGTTGACATCGAGGACTACGTAGATGTTGGCATCGGCCAGGGCGTTCATGCAGTCATCATGGTCGGCAGAGTTGTCGACTGAGTAGACACGGACGGTGTTGAGGCCCAGGTCGGTGAACTTCTGAATGTCTCGTTTGCAGGTGGACGCATCGGCCAGCGGGTCGACGAGCTTGGATGAGCCGCCGGGCTGATAGTCGACGCCGCGAATGTAGAAACGGTTGTCGCCCTGGAAGAAGGCGTTTCCCTTGGTGGTTATGGGAACAGGGCTGTCACGGGCCTGCAGATGCTGGGGTGCAGCTGCAGCCAGGGAGGCGGCAGCCAGCGAGGCGAGAATAGCTTTCATAGTGTAGATGTGTAGCGAATGTAGGCGTCTGTATGCAAGCACGAAAGATTGGTGTGATTACAAGTGAGTAGACTGAATTTTCGGGTAGAATGGATATTAAAAGGGAGATAGTATAGAGCGAGATGTCGAAGTACGCGAGACACGCAACGAGGGACGTGAAAGAATGATGGAGAAGGAATGACAAGAAAGAATGAATGACAAGAGTCGTTGACTCAGAATGTGCAAGAAGAGGTAAGAGGGAAGGAGGTGAGGGACAAGTGAAGAGGCAGGAGGTCGCCCGTCAAGTAGCCACGGCCTGCCATTGTTCCTGCCTCTCCTGACGATCCAGCGATCCACTTGCAGTCGCGATCCGTGCCTGCTCTTTCCTTCTGTGTGTATTACTATTATGTAGTGTCTGACTTGGCCTGGGGCAGTGCGGCCGGGGCCTGGCCGACGCTCCACCCAGCCTGGCCCACTGTTGAAAGGGTGACCAACCACAGTGGTGCCAGCAGGGCGCCACACACATCCCTGCATGACCACCGACTGGAGTTCAGAGCTCTTACTGGCCGCTGGAAATGGGCGGTGGAGCGATCTGCTGCCAGATAAACAAGCGCCCGTCGATCCTTGTATCAGGACGTTTATGAACACAGGATAGGATATGCACATCCGATAATCCCATTGCTGATGATATAATATACCATAATTAACTATTCGTACTGAAATAATCTTTCGTTGTTGAGCAATGAGCCACCATGTCTCGTGGTGGCGAGACGCCGGCCAAGAATGCGCATCCTCGTACCTCCGAGACACAAAGCACATGGATGGGTCAAAGTGTGGTGCGACTGGGTCGGCCTTGTTTCACATCGCGCTCGCTCGTCCTCCATTTATTTGCTTTTCTTGCGTCAAATGAATTTTCTCCATAACTTACTTCTTATGTTATTGGTATTGCCTGATGATTTTATAATTTGTATGCTAAAATCGCGCAACGCAATTCAATTGGCAATGGCACTGGCCTCTCCCTATCCCAGGACTAACAGTGATCGGCCAGGGGTCACCCAATAAGAATCGCAATGCGGCAGGGGCTGCTTGTATTGCATCATCGATTGACAACCGTCCCTTTCCTTTGAAACATTCCGAGATGATGTGTGACAGCTGTTGTGACGATAATACCCTCTCTGATCATTTAAATCTGATCTATTCACTGTCAAGCTGCTACGTGTATAAATTATTGAATTATTGGTCTTGAATTTTACTTTGTTTTCACACGAGTCTTGCCCTATTAAAATTGCATAATTGATGTCATATGTTTGCCTGGGGTACTCGGTCACGTGCAGAGCAACCACTCTTTGTGTTATATCTTCTTCCTGTTCTTGCTCCTTAAGTCAGTCGATCATCTCAATTAGTTATCTATGAAAGCAGCTACATTCTCCATCGCTCCTAGGTTCTGGTCAAGGTTCAGAGAAGGTACTTGGTAACAAACCGCACAATCCTTTCCATCAAGTCCTCAACGCTCTTCCTCTTCTGAAAGAAATGCCCCTCGCCGCGATAGGCTGCAAACTCAAAGGGTAATCCGACCTCGTCTAGCGCTCGTCTAAAGCCTTCAGCCTGTGAGACTGGCACACGTACATCGTCGGTGCCGTGAAGCAACAGCATTGGCGGGATCCGTCCGTCACGCGCTGCGTCACGGAACTCCCATATCGCTGAGCCTGTGCGGGTACGAATATCACTCTTGTGTATGTTCCACGGTGCCCCGCCCGCCATGCTGGCTTCCTTATATCCTATATCGGATGTCATGGTCATTGTGTCCCAATCAGTGACTCCTGCACAGGCGATGGCGGCTTGGAAGCGCCATCCCAGCCCGTGTGTGCCGTTGCGCACCGACATGAGATAAGACAGAAAGCCTCCTTGGGATTTGCCAGCCACAATGAGCCGCGAGGGGTCCGCTAGATTCTGTGTGATGGCATACTGCGTCATGGCCACGATGTCTGGCTCGTCGTAGATGCCCATACCACCCCGCGCATAGTTTGCGAAACGTTCCCCTCGACCGCTACTACCGCGGTAGTTAGGAACGAGGATTGCGAACCCTTCGTGCAAAAGCCGCGGCATGAAGAATTGATCTAGAAAGTTGAACGAGTCTGTAACGCGATAGTACGGACCCCCATGAATGAGGACAACGGTTGGAAGCGCTTTAGCTGTCACCTTCGCTGCCGTGAGGAACATGCCCTCTAGCTTTTCAGTGCCGTCTAGCGTCTGGCACTCGATGAATGTACACGTTCCGCAGTCCCTTGTCCACGCCTTGCCGTGGTTAGATACTTGGACAGAATCTCCTCCTGGTGAGGCGCTAAATACTTCTGGTGGTCGACTGACGCTACCCTGGGCGAACACCAATCTTGTCCTCCCAGCCTTATCCGGCTTAGCATCGAAACTCAGGATACACTTCGTTGCACTGTAAAGAACCGTGGAATTAAGTAAGCGTAGTTGATCCTCCATGCCATGTTCGACATGGACCAGGATGTCGCCACCAACTTTGCGAAGTCCCGCAGCACAATCATCATCGCCGTGAGCCACTTTGGCAACGGTTTTATCCTTGCTGAGCAAATTGACCGCGTAAACCGACCGTGACGAATCGCCGTCTGCCAGTGTACTGAAGGCAATGAAGTACAGATTCTCACCAACAAAAATAAGATCGGACAACTCCCGGGGAATATGGCAGACTTCACGAGCATCCGCGCCAGTTCCTGCGATCTCGATGGTGTAGATGGTGGCACCATGAAGAACCTCGCTCTCGATATGCGGAGAACGATGTGTGACAAAAGCGATTTGGCTTCCATCCTCACTCCATGAAAAATCAACCACATGTGACTCGTCTGAAATTAGAACACGGATACTACCACTTTCAACGTCGAGGAGACGCAAGTTGGCATAATCCCAGTCCTGATCCCACACGTCAACGACATCATTTACTTCCTTCTCAGCGGCAGCCAGGAAAGCGATTTGCTTGCCATCTGGACTGAACTCGAATTTTGAGATAGTCTTCTTATTCGTTGGCGGAGTCAATGCCTTTGGTTCTCCCTGGCCATCTGGCCGGCACGTATACAAAGCGCATGAATCTCCCCGGTTTCCGCGGTCAGATAGAAAGGCAATGAACTCGCCGTCTGGTGACCACTGTGGCGCGTAGTCATTGAACGAACCGTTGGTCAACATGCGTGCCGACTTGGCCGTCTCCGTGTTCCCGATCCAGATGGACGAACCTTGGTCTGCCGTTCGCCATTTTGCTTTTGCGGAGTATACAACTGACTCGGCACCTGGAGAGAGTCTTAGGCCAGTTGGAAATTCAAGATCGAGGAGTTCTTGTGCGAAGCTCATGATTGTAAGCGAACGCGGGGTGGGAGGTGGGGATGTGGCACTGATAACGCAGAAAACAAGTGATGCCGTCTACATGCACGGAATTTAGCTTGAAGGGGCTAGATACTTCAACCCAAGAATTTGGCCACTGCTTTAGGCGAAAATCTACACTTGAGGAAATTTTTGGTGTCAATAGGGATTATTATAGACATCAATATATAGGCAGCAAAATTGCCGGGCTGCTGGTAGAGCTGCAGCCTAGTATTCTAACAAGCCTGCTTCGGGCAAGAGAACTATGGCGTGATTTATGTTCCGTGACACTAATTTTCGCGTGGACTTCAATATAATACCATAGGAAGGCTTGTCAGGTACTCTATAGCGGAGCCGCACATGTATGAAATTTATTGGTACTTATAATTACAAGAATAACACACATCTTTTCTCTACATTGAACTCTTATGATATATTTATTCCGGTATACGACCGTACCGAGCTCATAGGCGAATATCTGGACCTAGATTAGCAACCACAGCTTCCCTTGGTACAGGCCACAACTCCAACGCTTTCCCTGCTTTCTCAACAACCCTCTCACGATTTTATCTCCTTCGAACACTAAACCTCATCAATGCAGGCGTTCAAGCAAGTAAACTTGTTAACGGAGACGATGTTGATTCGGCATTTGCACTGCCATGAAGACATAGTGCATGTATACGATATGATTCTTTGCGTTGGCTCCCTAGTCAAGGGTTAAGGTTGGGTACGGCGGACAAAACTAGCTTTAGGGTTAATCTACGACCCCGTCAGGTCGACGTCATGAACAAGCAAAGAGAAAAGAGTTAGGTACTAAGTATAAAGACACCAGGAATCCACAGCTGCTAAGGTAATTACGTACTCATACAATCTTAATAAACGAAATGCTAAGAGCTCAGAATACCCCCCAATCAGATGAACTCTTGCCAGCTGTTTACTAAAATAACTAGAATTTTTTTCTAGTATACGATATCCTCTATATCTTCTTATCACAGTTTATAATTAATTTATACTGGCTTAGGACGGAAAGCCATACGTTCTATTTAGTTACCATTGGTCTGGTGCTCGAAGAGCAAAGAAGCTTAGGCTATACCTTTGCTGCCATTTCGGTATTCGTATCCGTTGAGGATATGGCGTACTACGATAGTGAATGTGAGGCGCATGCAGCGCTGAAGGTGATCGCCAAGCCGCTGGTCTAGGGCTTCTCCAAGATGGTTTACTTCCAGAACGTCGTCGCGTAGATATTGCTTGAGGATGTCATCCGAAGGTGATATTCGTGGCTGTTACGAATACTCTGTATTTTCAAGAGGATAGTTTGGCTTTATAAAGTTTGAAGTTAAAATTAAATTTTGATTGATAATATACTCATTTTCGCTCATTCTCTTCACGTGGGTATGAATAAGGCTTGGAGCTTGTTCAAATATAACTGTGGAAAGAGGCATCTGCGGCAACATAGTCTGGTATAATGTATATGCGTTCTTGAGAAACTGACTCTCCTCGCTGTTAGACAGTTTAATCGGAGCTTTTACCCCTTGGGTTTGTTCCAGGAGGCTTCCTTGTGTCTCAGGCTCCTCCCCGCCGACCGTACCTGGACCCAGAAGATACCCCTCGGCCAAAATCCTATGTCTTAACTGCGTGCGAATGTCCGAAATGACTTCCATTGCCCGACACAACATCCTACACCTAGGAAGCATGGGTCACCATTGCAGTCATTGCTGACGTAGACTTGAACGTGAAAGCTTCCATCGTAATTTGATGAATTAGCAGAATTCACAGGGTCGCGCGTGTTGATGGCAGTACAACCCCATCCCACTGAGTCTCCAAAATCAGCTGGTGATTCGCCATTGCAATTGTTAGACTCATAGAAGAAAAGTGACCAATAGCTAGCAAACGCGGAAGGAAGAAGGCTCATGCCAACCACTAGCTTGGGGATTGTAGTTGTCTTGCCCCCGTTGCAAATACCCACCACCATCATCACGTATCCGCCTATCAACACGACGTTTCTTGAGTTTGGAGGGACAGATGATCCAAGCCCGACCACTATAACCAGCACCATCTCACCTTCTCCAAGTACGCTCCCTTTTTTATCGGATTATCTCTTCCCTATCTAACATTGGACAGTAACTACCACCGAAATTAACTACTGGAACATCAATATCACCTCCTTTGGTTCTTCCGGCACCACCGTCCCTATTACAGTCCTCGTCTCCTCAAGTATCCAACCAACTCCTTTCCCGATCACCTTGCCGGACAATGGAATCACAAGCACCTTCTATCCTCCTCCCTTTCCTTTCGTAACCAGTTCAGCGACCCAGAATAACCCGACAGTGACCGTCTCGAAGGGAAAGCCTGGATCGACCTACAAACATAACTGCGGCCACCACTGCGATATATTCTGCGGCGGTCCCTGCCGCTTTAATTGTCCCCCATATCTGAACTACAATGGAATCAGTCCACCAGTAATCCCCGGTCCACCCGGTCCACCCCCGGGACCGGGTCAACCTTCGTCGCAGTCGCAGTCTAGCTCTGATTATACGACAACCACAACGTCCGAGTGCATGAATTATTGTACAACAACGAGCTCGACATCGACGGCTTGCTCATCGACTTGCTCCAGTATTGTCGCCTGCGAACCAAACCCGACGGATGGAGGGGTGGTTTTCGGTATGTCTAACCCCGGTTCCTTCTCAATGAATATTCCTTGAACAGGCAAAAGGAGAAAAGAAGAAAAGACTAATAAAGTCCAGCACCAATGATTGCCGCCGCTCAGGACACATGGGTCCCGTGGGATGGTAATACGAACGCAGACTTCATTGTGTACACTTCAATGTTAAACCTGATGGATTCCATATTGCCTCTTCCAATCACCTCAGCATCACCAACCTCAGCATCATCAACGCAAAGTTCCACCGCACCAACCCCAACATTTACCTATGCGCTGTGGTCGCAATACTATACCCAAGACGAATGTGTTGACGCGCATTGCCACCCTGAGACCTATCTTTACAATTTATTTGCAATGACGGAGAACCTCGCCGATGCGTGTAATCCGAAGCACCAAACTGAGATGCAGGATGGCAATACCGGACTGTATGACGGAACCCCGACAACCAACATGAAATTCAATAACGGCGTCTGTGGAGGCCCCGGCCCGTACTGGTGCAATCAGACCTCCGGTACCACGACCTGGGCTTGTGCGAACTTGAGTGGTGGAGACGTTGGCTCCTGTTGGCCACAAAGTGAAAATGCGGATCAGATTCCAGCGTATTGCGGCGACTATACCTATGAATTGTCCCTTTACTGTGAAGGCCCTTGGAATTGTGACTCGTAACAAGCCCACAGATTGTGTGTGGTTCCCGTGGAAGACTTTCATATGTGTAGAAATTTCAATTTCCTTCAATCTATGTCACAAGCTCAGGTTGGTCCACGATTGATCTTCCAGTCACCACTCCCGTGTGGCGAACCAGCAGTGGAATTGATGTGTAGGCACATGTGGGGATCAAAAAGAGTATCCCAGTAATAAACTAGAGAGCAAAAATCTAAGATCGAAGGCGAATTCACCCGGTGAAAATGGCTATTGGGTGGGCAAAGTCAGAGATTTCATCGTAGGTAGGGGGTTGAAACCCGATGGTATCAATTTCATTTTCCTCCTCCCGGGCCATGAAGTCGCCGACAAAGTTTGCTCAGTGAGCGATCTTGATCTCTCAGATATTCGCTTGGTGAGTGATCCTCCATCGTCGCACTTATTTGTTATATAACTTATGGCGTACCTAGCAAATAAATATGTGCGACGCTAATGCGCGCAGCACAGTGCCGCTTTATGCTCAGCCCAACTCACAGAGGGTAATGGGCAGTCAGAATATAACAAATCATAATATCCATGGAATATCGTTGCCCTATACGCCCTCTCAACCCTGACTTGCTGCTTTAGGTCTAATGTTATGGGTCAGTTTTTGAAAATCCATTAGCCAGCGATGTGCCCGTTTTATTTGCCGATGGATAAAATGGAGCTCTCATCCACGACCTTACAAGGACAAACATCAGAGTTATGGCTTTTATCTCCAGGAATTATATCGAGGCAAATAGAATGCGACAAGCAGCGATTTAAGAGTTATTCAGATTGGACATCCACAGAAGCCCACTCTGGCTACGTACCAACGGAGTGCCGGTTCGCTTATGGAAGACGTTACGTTAGCTACGTAGCTGACGGGGAACCATGCCACATCTAGATGGAGTAGCAGAACGTGTCTGCCTTCCCATCCATATCCAGATCCCGTAACATGCTGCGGCAAAGCATTATAATGGTGATGTAGCATCCGTCCCTGCCTGCTCGATCACAAGATTGCGAACGCCGATCGCATCCTTAGTCAAAATGTGACAACTCAGTGGCCTTGTGCCCCTGTACCTTTCAGATCAGCCTCGAGTTTCGACTTACTTACTGGGCTAGACAAAGTAATTCTATTATAGAGCTTGCTCTAACTTTGATGGATTTCTGCTCGGTATTTGACCTTTTGTAAGTGGCCCCCAGAAACCAGTGTTGCATCCGCCGCCCCAATGGCCCCAGGCCCCCAGCGACTATTTCAGCCACACGGGGATAAGAGAGACAGAAACCCACAATTATTAATATTATTCATTCTCGTCAAATCACTTACACCAGGGTACGATAACCTAACCAGAGTTTATTATGTCAAACTCGCTCTAACAAAATTACAATAGCGAAACAGGGGCAGACCAGCCCTACCGATATAGATGATTATTAGGCGCCTACTTTACCTTCCCAAACAAGTGGATCTCGGGACAGAGAAGGAGAGATGGTGAGCATGACGGAGCAGGGCTTAAAATAAGCAATGACACCTTGGCACAGCCTGCTTGGGATAGTTTAGACCGCGAGAGTCTATAAAAGCTTACACGGCAAACCATGACACCTTGGAGAGCTTATGGCCCTACCTTATAGCCCTAACTCGGACGTAACATTACTGAACTGAATAGCCCTTCCTATATGGAGCTTGGTGTGTATAAGAAGAACCCATGCCGTCCCCTTGATCAGCTTGAAGATGTTTTCTCGGTCTCCTTCTCTGTCAAGACTCGCTCCTTGGCACTAAACCTATCATGAAATACTCCTTCACCACCGCAGGCCTCATGGCCCTAGTGTACGGCTCTGCCGTCACCGTCACTGCCGCCCTCCCATTAGATAGCACCTCCTCCAAGGCTGTGCACATCCTCGAGGTCAACCGTGACTGGGATGGCATGCGCGCCAACATAGCCCGCAAGCTTTCTCAGAAGGACAGTTTAGAGAAGCGCCAGAACTACGGCCCCTATAACCTCGACTACGCCAACTACTGGTTCGCGAACATCACGGCCGGTGGCGAGCCTGCCTCCGTCCTGCTGGACACTGGATCAGCAGACCTGTGGCTCGTCAACCCTGCTGCTAGTTCAGATGCCACTAACGGCGTGCAGACCTGGGATCCCACCACAGCTCAGGGCACGACGCAGATGGACGGGTACACCTTCAACATCGGCTACGGAGAGGGTGGCAACGGTGTAAGTGGAAATGTCTACCAGACCAACGTCTGCATAGGTGAGGCCTGCACCACCATGGCTGTCGGTTCCGCAACCACCGATCAGGGGCTCGGCAATTTCCCCCGTTCGGGTATCCTGGGTATGGCCTTCCAGGGCGGCAACAGTGTCAGCCCCAACAAGCAAAACACCTTCATGGAGTCACTTGAGGGCTCACTCAGCTCACCCGTCTTCGTCACCAAGTTCACCCCGGAGGGCAGCACCAGCCAGATCGCCTTCGGCTCCAACCCTTTCTCCTACGTGGCGCCCTTGCAGGAGATCCAGGTCGATAGCTCCTCGACGGCCACTTACCCCTACTCATGGTCCTACACCGGCGTGCAGTATTCCAAGGACGGACAGTCCCTAGGCACGTTTGATGTTGTCTTTGACAGTGGCGGTCCCATGACCTCTGCCGCGGAAGCTATCGTCCGTGGATATTATAATGGTGTGAGCGGTGCTAATGATGTCAACGGTGATGCCTCGAGCTGGACTGTACCCTGCGGAACTCAGCTGCCTGACTTGACCCTGACCTTGGGCAGTGCTACGCTCGTCATCCCCGGCGAGAGGTTCTATAACGGCAACACGGCCACGTCTGGTGACTGCACTGTTTGGTTTGTTAAGGAGAACTCGCCTTCTCGCGGTGTCATTGGTGATCCATTCTTCTGCCAGCATGTTGTCGTCTTTGACCAGCAAGCTTCCACCATCTCATGGGGCAACCAGTCATAAGCTGACTGGACTGTGGAAGGTTGCACTTTGAAGTTTCTACTTTGTACATATTTTGATCACATTACAGAAATTAGCGTGAGAGCTAAGAAAATGGACAGGAGCACTACAGGATTCACAAGGCGTAACTTACGAGCTGACAGAAGCTGAAACAGAGCCAGAGTAGGAAGAAAGCCTAGTACAGAATCGTATTTGATTAGACTTCGTGACGGTTGTGGCAAGCATACTATATGAGAGTAGTAGAGAGGATTCACCATCCTCAAATATTCTAATCTTTTGGCGCAGAGGCTTCCTGTTTGCGAATACTCCCGTTACACGGTCGTGACAATATTTATAAATTGTATAAGCATCCAGTCATGCTTCCACTACCTGTCGGTGGTTCTCTATTTAATCTAGCAGTTGAGTAAATGCGATATCTCTATAGCCGGGTCAAAGAGTTACTTTTGTTCAAACATTAGATAAGTTTAGCAAGATATAGAGAGAGGAAAGGCGATTACCTGTCGCTGGCGTTAGAGTGAGGCTCTATATGTTATTATGTCTACCAAAAGATGAATACAAGGCAAAGAATCAGAGGTGGTGAATTAGCAATCTCCATCTCAGTTCCATCTGTCTCTTCTGGTACGATTCAATAAATTTGCATTTGAAATTTTTTTTAATCTTTTTTTGTCGAGGAAAAAGCTAAAATGAAAAATAAAATGTTTACTCCGACCCCGAACTCCGACCCCGATCGATCACGTATATAGCAACTAGATCTCAAAGTTTGAGCTTCCCTATAAAAGGTACCACATATCTCTATCTGAACGCTGAATTCATCTCTCTGTTTTCTACTTTTCTCATTATTTCAGCGATGTCTGCAGAATACAAGTTTGAAGGCTGGGTCGCTAGTGATAATCTGTCCGTTCGAGGGCAGATGGTATGGGGCGAATTCGAGCCAAAGAAATGGGAGGAACATGATGTCGATATTGAAATAATTTGCTGCGGCGTGTGTGGCTCTGATATCCATACATTAGCGTCAGGCTGGGAGCCAACACTATACCGTAAGTACTGTATACTGCTCGTTGGGTAGCGAGAAATCGTGGTTGTTCTCACAAAAAATAGCATGCGTGGTTGGACATGAGATCGTTGGCAAGGCTGTTCGTGTTGGCAAAGATGTTAAGAACATCAAAGTTGGTGACCGCGTTGGAGTGGGAGCCCAAGCAGGAAGTTGCTTGAAGCCAAGTTGCGCGGATTGCTCTGCTGGCCAAGAGGCCTACTGCAATGGCCCCGAATCAGTCAACACTTACGGGTCGGTCTATCCTGACAACAAGGGAACGTCATACGGTGGATATTCGACATACAATCGCACACACAACCATTTTGTTTTCAAGATCCCAGACGCTCTGGCCTCAACCGACGCCGCTCCGATGCTCTGTGGGGGTGTGACTGTTTACTCTCCTCTAAAAGAAAACGGCTGCGGGCCTGGGAAGAGAGTCGGTGTTATTGGTATTGGCGGCTTAGGCCATTTTGCCTTGCTGTTTGCGAAAGCCCTCGGAGCTGATGAGGTAGTTGGCATCTCGAGAAAGGCAGAAAAGAAAGGCGATGCTCTCAAGCTAGGCGCAGATCGATATATAGCAACAGACGACGACGAGGACTGGGCTAATCGCAATGTCCGAACCCTAGACTTGATCATTTCTACTGTTTCAAGCGAGCACATGCCTCTTGAAAAGTATCTAGGACTACTTAAAATTAAGGGATCATACATTCAAGTTGGGTAAGTCCCCGAGGTCCTCTCTTTTCTCAAGGTATTTTGCGCTAAATATTTCACTCAGTGTTCCAGATGGTGGGAAACTTCCCCCAGTGAGTGCCTTTACACTCATTGACAACGGTATCAAAATCGGTGGTAGCGCAATCGGCTCGCCACAGGAGATTGAAGAGATGCTGCAGTTTGCAGCTGATAAGAACATCAAGCCTTGGGTCGAGTAGTGGCCAATGAAGGATGCCAATCAAGTCATCCAAGACTTGCAAGAGGGAAAGCCACGCTATAGATATGTTTTGGTGAATGGCACGTGAAATCAATAG
Source organism: Talaromyces proteolyticus (assembly GCF_021365285.1). Classification (NCBI taxonomy): domain Eukaryota; kingdom Fungi; phylum Ascomycota; class Eurotiomycetes; order Eurotiales; family Trichocomaceae; genus Talaromyces; species Talaromyces proteolyticus. The sequence continues at coordinate 23,550 of NW_025764284.1, read as the reverse complement.
GGTAGACGATGGGTAAAGTAGCAATCTTTGATGACAGATTTCCAGCCTCTTTCAAAAACCAATGCATAATGCAAAACCTCACGCACTGATGAAAACGCACCCCCTCATGCACTTAGACAAGGGTGAGAAATCGTCCGATAGAAGCTACCTGCTTTCTTGGCCTTTTCACTCCTTTTTGGATATAAAAAGAGGACCTGTGAATAAAATAGCTCTTTTCTGTCACCGAGTCTTATTAACCAACTAAAGTGTTGATGGTGGTGGCAAATTGTTTCCCGCTTGTGGCCGACATGCATGGACATGGTAATTAAACGTTATAGTAGTTTCCCGCGGAATTTTGTAATGACCCCAATTGGATCACTATGGATGTTTATCTGTGCCCCAGGAAAGTTTTACCTTGTTAGGATAAAGTATATTACGCTACGCTTATCTGCGATTTATGTGTGCATAATTGACTTTGGCAAATTGCCTGAGGCCATGAGTGACATAACCTCATAGCAGGGACAGGAACCCCTTGAAGCTGAAGCTGATTGGTACTGGAGCTGAACTTTCGACGGCGGTAGTGTATTCACGTACTCACCCCTAAACTGGCCTTCAATAGACAGGCATCGAGCACTCTTATCTCTCGCCATGTCCCTCAAGTTTATTTAAATCCTTTCCTGCTCCAGGATGTTCGTTCCAATTCACCATTCCCCGCACAACCGTCGGGAAACCAGCACTTCACCATGGCCGCTCTTACAGAGAAGACAGTTGACAGTGAGAAAGTCGCCGCTGAGTCGGGGACAGATTACCATGATATTCAGGTCGCGACGATCATTGGCAACAGCGACCAGCTGAAACGGCACCTGGGCAATCGCCAAATCCAATTGATCGCCATCGGAGGGTCCATTGGGACGGCAGTTTTCGTGACCATCGCGTCTGGTGGTCTGACCAAAGGAGGTCCGGGAAGTTTGTTTATTGCCTACACTATTTACTCGTGTATGATGGGTCTGGTCAATAACTGCATAGCTGAGATGGCGGTGTTCATGCCTATTAGCGGTGCGTTCATCAGAATGGCAGGCCGCTGGGTGGACGAGGCGTTTGGGTTCTGGGCAGGCTGGAACTTTTTCCTCTACGAGGTGCTTCTTATCCCCTTTGAGATCACTGCTCTGAACTTGGTTTTGACGTTCTGGCGAGACGATATTCCAGTAGAAGCCGTGGTGGCTGCTTGTATCGTCCTTTATTTGTAAGCCGCAATTCCTCTTGTTTCCCGTGAGAGGCCAGAGGCTAACGAAGTGGATTCCAGCGTCCTGAATGCTTTTTCGGTTAAGTGGTATGGGGAGGCGGAATTCTGGCTCGCTACAGGGAAAGTGATTCTTATTCTGATCGTCTTCCTCTTCACCTTTATCACTATGGTCGGCGGGAATCCCAAGCACGATGCGTATGGATTCCGCTACTGGAATTCGCCCGGTGCCTTCGCCGAACATATCACCACGGGGCCTTTGGGCCGCTTTGAGGGCTTCTTAGCCGCTGTTTGGAGTGCATCCTTCACGGTTGTGGGTCCAGAATATATATCCATGGTAGCTGGAGAAACAAAATTACCTCGCCGGTATCTAAAGACCGCGTTCAAGACCACCTATGCGCGGTTTGCCTTTTTCTTTATCGGAAGCGCCATCTGCGTCGGTATTGTAATTCCATATAACGACAAGACGCTGTTAGACATCATCAGTGGCTCATCCAGTGGTTCAGGCACCGCAGCAGCGTCTCCATATGTTATTGCTATGGGTAATCTTGGCATTAGCGTGCTACCACACATCACCAACGCGCTGCTGGTGACAAGTATATTCTCTGCCGGGAACGCCTACACCTATTATGGGACTCGTAGTCTCTACAGCCTCTCCCTGCAAGGCCAAGCACCTAAAGTCCTTCGACGTTGTACTGAATCCGGCGTTCCGATCTACTGCTTATTGATCGTGAGCGTCTTCCCATTCCTAGCCTTCCTGAACGTCTCGAGCGGATCTGCCAAGGTTCTAACCTGGCTCATAAACATCATCACCGCCTCCCAGGTAATCGACTACATTATTATCTGTGTGACCTATATCTTCTTCTACCGCGCCCTCCGCGCACAGAATATCGACCGTCGCACCCTCCCGTACTACGGCTACTTCCAGCCATACTCGGCGTGGATCGGTCTCATCTGGATGACAATGGTTGTATTCGTATACGGCTACACGACGTTTTTGCCGGGCAATTGGAGCGTGGGCGACTTCTTCACTTATTACACTATGGTCCTGGTGGCGCCAGTTCTTTTCTTTGGATGGAAGGTTGTCAAGCGCACCAAGTTCATCAAGCCCCATGAGGCGGATCTCATTTGGGACAGGCCTATCATTGACGCTTACGAGGCTTCTTTCACAGAATATGCTCCTGGGTTTTGGACAGAGGTCTTCCAGATGTTTGGCTTCCAGAGGAATCGGATGGAGACACAACAGGCATAAAGCTGCATAGGAGATTGTCAGTGAGTACTTTTAGACAGTGCGTAGCCTAAACAGAAACCTGTGCCTATTCAAGTTGAATTAGATATTTGCCATAAGGTTTCTAAGTAGGATTTCTCCAGCTCTACTCAGTCGCTCGTGAAATTAAATTCAAGGTCGACCCGAATCGGTTAGCATACCGGGAAAGCTGGGATTGTTCCGACTGGCCCTGAAGTGTTCCTCCAACAGCATATCCCTTCTGTCAACCCAGTTTAAACCCAGAAATGAGCCTTTTAAGCACTCTGAACTACATATAGTGTAATCATCTCTTCTTGAAACCACCGATAGCTAACCGTGTATTTGGAGGCAGACGATTGTAACAAAATACGCATTAAATATTTTCGACATTACACACATGTGAACGCACTAATTAAGCACACCAAAATCCACACATATTTGTCTAGTAGGAAATGATGATATATGCTGAGATTGTGCGATGATCTCTGTGATAAAGCTCTTTCGAACTTGGATCAAATGATTGAAAAGCTCTGAATAACCAGGGAAAAGCGAGGCTGGTTCACAGCCGGGTCAGGGGACGGCGATCCTATTCAATCACATCACCAGGCCGGTTATTATGCCTTAATGTCTGTCAAGACAAAGCCTAGCAATGCGTGCCGGCTCATGAGTTAAAGTAAAATGTGTCTTCTACCATCGCAAGTTAGCACAGACAAGCCAGTGGCTGTCATATCCATTCAGTCACAGTTTTCTCTCTGTAACAAGGCCCGTTATTTCTTAAGCCAACCGCATGAATGAATTCTCAATACACTGTTTCCAATAAGTCATCTTGTACTGGTCTATGGGATGTGAGTTTAGACTAGTTATTCTGTTATTACCATGCTGATTCCAAGTCTATTCTCAATCTCGTATCTAGCAATACATCATAAATAGACAATTTCATAAGTGATAGCATGAAACACCATTATCAGTACTAGTCTTCTGTGAGGCTTATCCTCTCATCAAGATCATCAAATTGAGCAAGACAGTGATGGCACTAAAACTCTTCCAGATACAAACAAAATAATTTTATAAAGAAACAAAATACTTAGTAACTTAAACCTGTTTTTAAAAAATCAATATTCAACACAAAATGGATATAATTAAAATTAAAAAAAGATTTAATGTTATAAGGTATCCAAATTTATAATTTTTATATTATTAAGAATAGCTTTATATTCTTGGATTAAAAGAGATGTATCTGCTTATTATCTTTCTGTTCACAGTTTGTAGAGTGGAGAGTATAACTTTTTATACACTTTGATACCTTCACAATGCAGAGTTTTGCACCCTCTGACGTCTTCTCTGTAGCCTTTCTCGACATATTTTAACTCAAACTAGCTCTAAGGAGCCATTCAATTTAAAAAACCCATCCTCAATCAAGTCCAGTTCTTTAACTTCTTGTTGATAGTATACTGTCGCCTTACCAACCGAATAAGTCTTCAGCTCTACTGTGATGAGCTTTCCGTCAGTCCATTCAAGAAACACTTCAATATTTCCCCTAGCCCGAAGACCTCGCACAAACCCCGTGGGCCATTGATCAGGTAGGGCTGGAAGAAGATCAATTTCCACTCCTTTCGGTCCATTGAATATGCTTCTTAAGAGCATCTCCGCTACCACAGCAGCACCTCCGTAATTTCCATCGACTACAAAGATGTTTGCTTCCGCCCCAGCTATTCCCGGCTTCGAGTATGTAAGAAGATTCTCAAATGTGAGGTCTGCAATCAGGTGACCTAGCTGATCGAATGCGCCACTTGAATCGTTGAGCCTTGCATAATTTAGCCCCAACAAAACTGCAGTGAATTCAATGTCTTCCAAATTGTTGCAAGCCCGTCTATTTTTAATACTCACTTGCGTAGCGGATGCTAGATCCGGACTATGTCGCAGAGTGATTTGATTGCTACGACACAGCGCCATTGTATGTGATAGGTGACGATGATCAGGCTGTGCTTCTTTGTAATCTTCCGCCCACTCTTGTAATTGACCCTGTTTGCCAATTTTGAAAGGTGGGAGTTTTTCCAACGCTTCAGTGAGTTCAGAGGCGAATTTGAGGTCGGCATTTCCAAGTTCGTTTACGGCACGTATGCAGAATTGAAACAACTCACGAACAAGAATTATATCAATGGTCGGCGCAAGGGAGAGATGGTGCTCCTCATTCCTCTCAGTGAATGGATAGAAACTATTCTCGGGAGAGACTGACGGACCGGTGACAAGGTAGCCAGTGCGGGGGTCGACTGTCATGTAATTGAGAAAGAAGCACGCAGCCTCCTTCAAAACTGGATAGGCTTTAGTAGCAAGGTATTCCCTATCTGTCGTATACTCGTAATGCTCTATCATATGAGCCGCTATCCACAATCCACCGGTGACATTCAATCCCCATGAAGTTTCCCATCCAGGATCAGAGAATCCCCATACATTTGAAAAAACATGAGCAACCCAGCCTGGTGCACCATATGATTGCTTGGCCGTTTCCCTGCCACTAACCGCGAGATACTCGCAGTAATGCATGAGAGGTACATGGAGTTCGGGAAGATTCGCGATTTCCGTTGGGAAGTAGTTCATTTGAGTGTTGATGTCGAGATGATAATCACAACTCCAATTCATTGCATTGGCCTCTCCATCATTCCACAAACCTTGAAGATGTAATGGGAGTGGCGAATCTTCTCGTGTTCCAGCAATAGTAAGATATCGGGCGTACTGGAAAAACAGAGAAAACAATTCCGGGTCGTCGTAGCCCAAAGCCAGTGAATGACGTCTTTGATCTGTTGAGAGGGTTGATCGATCGTTCTTTCCCAGGTCTATTTGTACACGTCGATAGAGTAATTGGTAATCACTGATATGACTTGCCCGGAGTTGGGAATAGGTCATGTTGTTGGTTTCCTCAAGTTGTTTGACTGCTCTGGCCTTCCACCCATCACCCTTTTCTCGAAAGTCAGTATTAAATGCCACTCTGATGACCATCTCAGTTGCACCTTGTATAAAAAGTTTGTCGGTTCCATTATGCACCATACCACTTGTAACTCCTACTTTGATTATTCCCATACCACGGACGCCACAAGTCCCATCACTATGGATGGTCTCAACCGCCCGCGTCTCAAACGCTAGCTGGCCATCACTAACGTTAGTAATCCTGAAGCTTTCGGTTACACCCTTTACAGAAAGCTCTGAAGAGAACCCTTCTGGAGCATCCGTTGTTATTCTCGCCACAAGCAGCTGATGGGCATGGGACATAAACACTTCTCGGGAATATTTGTAGCCATTGATCCAACATTCCGTCGAGACAGTTGCCTCATCAAGGTTCAGCTCCCGTTTGGTCGTAATGGCAGCATCAGCCTCTGCACGCTGTAGCTTCGGAAAATCAAGGAGGATTTCAGCAACACGGAGGTTTGTACCGAAATTACGTTTCTTGGGCTGCAAATACTTCTCCGCCAAGCGTCTACCTCCTACAAAATCATTTGCAAAGTATTTCTCCCGAATTCTCGTTAAAGCCTCTCCTCCACCATACTCATCTTCTGGTGTAGCTTCAAATTTACCGGACCAGAAGGTTATATCATTGAGTGACCATACTTCAGTTGCGATATTTGAGATGACCACAGCACCGATGCGTCCGTTCCCAATGGGAAGTCCATCTTGCCATTTGGTGGCAGGTTGATTGTACCAGAGTCTGTCTGCCATATCTCAACTTTGATAAGGGGCACAGATACTCCTGATAGACTCCTTTCGTATTTGTGCTCTAAGGGATTTATATCATGTCAACCACAGGCGATTAAAATGGCCGGGATTTTCTCCGGGGCTAAGGAGAAATCACTACTTCTGGCCTAATTATCGGTAACTTCTGCATACGGCTACATTTCCGGGCGGTAATTTTCAACTAGTGTCGAAATCCCAAGGGCTGCCATTTCCCTGGATATGCTCGGGAAGATTCTCGGCCGCTGCAAAGATACCAAACTCTGCGGGGTTAGGGTACTCCACATTGGCGTGTGAAACATGGGGTTCATTCGCTAAAACTTCTGGGGATGACTAGACCACTTTGTATGGGTTAATTGGTGTCTATTGATATTTTGTACCTGTTGTCAATTTGATAAATTCATTGCAATTCCCCGCTCCCATTCAGCAGTAGAAGCAGTTAGCACCGTTTCATAACTAAACGTGACCATGGAAAATAAACAATTGACTCAGTGGGTTGAATCCACACCTGCATCAGAAGCTGCAGGTATCCACGAAGACCCTGAAGACCCCAAGAAACTGGTTACCCTTAACAGGGAGCTGGCCAATAGAGCAACAGCAACAGAGCATGAACTAGGATACTGGGAGGCATTAATGATCTATAAGAAAGGGGCTTTCTGGTCCATGTTTATCTCGCTTTCGATAATTATGCGAGCATATGATATCGAAATTTCCGGCAACTTTTATGCTCTTCCCGCTTTTCAGCAAGCCTTTGGCAAGGAGGTCCCGGGGCATGGATATCAAATTCCCGCCAGCTGGCAGGTTGGCATGTCCTTGGGATCTCTCGTGGGCCAAATAGTTGGCGCATATATTGTTACTTTTCCAATGGAAAGATTTGGTCGCAAGAAGACCTTTGGTGTCTGTCTTGTGCTGACGGGAATATTGACTTTTATGCAATTCTTTGCAGGAAGCATCGGGGTTCTCACTGCTTCCCAATATCTTTCAGGCATTGTCTGGGGTAGCTATTGTGTTATAGCGACGACATATGCCTCCGAAGTCCTACCCCTACGTCTGCGTGGTTTCCTCACTGGTTACATTAACTTATGCTATGTCATGGGCCAGTTCATCCAAACTGGCATTACGAGAGGCTTTATCAACCGCACAGATGAGTGGGCATATCGAATTCCATTTGCCATTCAGTGGATTTGGCCGGTTGTGCTTCTTGCCGGCCTTCCATTTGTACCAGAATCCCCATGGTGGCTGATTCGACAAAATGACCTAGACGGTGCCGAGCGCTCCTTACGACGATTGTTCAAACCAACACCCAAAGTCAGCCCGACTGAAGTTCTATCCATGATGGTCAAAACAGACACATATGAACACGAAATTGAAGTTGGTGCCACATATTCTGACTGCTGGAGGGGAGCTAATCGTCGCCGAATGGAAATTTGCATCTTGCTTTTTGTTATCCAAAACTTCTCAGGCAATCCAGTCGGGTTCGCGACGTATTTCTTTGAGCAGATTGGTTTGAATAGTGTCCAGGCGTTTGATATGGGCGTTGGCCTGAACGGACTAGGCTTTGTGGGCACTCTATTCTCGGCAATCCCACTGATATATTTTGGTCGGCGCGGGGTGTACATCTTTGCTGTTGCGTTCATGGTTACTATACTCTTCATTGTTGCACTGTTGTCCTTTGCGCACGATTACACAACCAATTACTCATACCGCTGGGCACAGGCCACACTTCTTATTGTCCTGCAGTTCGTCTGGCAAGCGACTCTTGGTCCGTTGACATATGTCGTTGTTTGCGAGACTCCGTCAACAAAACTAAGATCCAAAACATTGGCGATTGCAACCTCCATCGACGCCTTGACAGGTCTCGTAACCAGCGTCATTGGTCCATATTTGCTCAATCCTGGAGCCGCGAATGCTGGCGCGAAGATTGAATTTTTATATGGTGGTATCTCAATATTTTCGTTGATTTGGTGCATCTTCCGTCTTCCGGAAACAAAAGGTCGGACCTTTGAGGAGCTGGATATTTTATTCGAAAGAAAAGTTCCCGCTAGGAAATTTGCGGAGTATGTTATTGAAGATCTCGATGCGGAGGAGGCCAAGATTGAGAAAGACATGAAATAGTGGATGTTTCGCCAACGGCTGCATCATTTCCTTTGCTCGTTAGTCAGGGTCTTGGAAATCTGTACCAGTTTCAGTGATGACCATTTTTCTTCTCATCCCATGCTATTCTTCTGAATATCACATTAGCTATCGCTCTCAGATTACTTTGCTAAGTAGCGCATGAACATTTGAACATTAAAATGAATGAATTCGAAGTCATCGTAATAGTAACATTGAAATGTTGTGTTATATTACCTAGCCGTCAACTGATATAGCTCTTTACAGTCACACGAGTTCCACAGGTGAATCAGCATCTTCAACTGTAATATCCATATGAGCAGAAAAGCCAAGCACTTTGTCTGAGACTCGACCATCGAACATCGGCAGCGTTAGGGAAGGAAAAGATCGGGCCTCAAGAATTTCTCCTTGCGCAGAATTTATAATGCCATCAGATAGTGTATCCGATGCTCCTATGATCTGAAGGAAATCATGATCGTCTAGAACTTCAATAGACGGACAGATACTACTACCTCCCAATGCTATTTCCAGTTTCTGACATAGCGATTCTCGAAGGTCCGGGAGGATAGGTTTTGTCAAGAAGATCATATCACAGAGCATCTTCAGCGTTTCTCTTGGCTTGACGACAAATGAAGAACGGCCAATATTTTCTTCCCCTGGCAAGCAGAGAATGGCGTCTGCCAGTACCATAGCAACTTCAGTCATTTTGACGTCCATCCCCGGTCCATGAACTTCGAATGCGTAGGGTGAAATGTGGGCTATCTCTGATAAGGCGTCTTGTGCAATTTGATGCGGGTACAACAAATTCATTTCCTTCCGCGCTTCTGTTGTAATATAACCTTGCTGGACGCACAGTTTCCATGCAAGTGACCGGATCCAATGCCTTGTCGCGAAGATGTCAATCTTCTGAATATCCGTAGCTTCTGTCGGAATCTCGGTCGGTAATTGCAGTTCCCTCTGCAGAAGAAGTAACTGTCTGCTGCTGACAGACAATCCATTGGATACTTGGGAAGTCCATTTACTGAAGAACTCAGTTCCTGGAGTATTAAACAAGTTGACCAAATTCAAAAAACCCGAAAGCACGTGAGGCAACTGTTCACCTTCCAAAGTTGGTAAATTAATCGGTTCAAGAACAGTAGGAAGGCCATCCTGAATGCAAAGATAACGTTCGGTCATGAAAAGGAGAAAGTATAGCTTGCGCATTATTTTCTGATCGTCTAGAGAGTGCCGAGTGTATGCTGCCTCCGTATGCATCCCCAATAACTGGGCAAAAGAGATGGCCTCTCGTATGTAAAATGCTGCTGTTTGCGACCGCGAGGGTTGCTTACCATAGTAGGTATGCAAGAAATAGGAAGTGAGGACGCTTTGCAGTGTCACTGGCTCCATATAGTCGAATGTTCCTCGCACGCGTCGTACCTCCCGAGCAAATGAGTCCGCCGTCACCTTCTCCTGTGGCGAATCGTTGATAGAAAGAGATTTACCAAGATGCGACAGTGTGGCAGCAGATAGTGCTATTGATAGGGTGTAGGTCTGAACATCGTTGGGATCCGTCTTTAGAGTGTGTATGAGATCCTCTGCGCTGAGCATTGGCCAGATCCCATATAATTTATCTTGGTACATTTCTAAAGCGACCTGGATGACTGGTATTGGAATGCGCTTTTCCGGTAGAACTGGGGCTATCATCATCTCGGGAGAATATATCGACCAGCTGTGGTGTGCCTCTTTGACGACTGCTGCTTCTGTAAGACTCATTTGACCCCTCCATATTTTCTGGATCGATGATGCACGAAGGTTACGAGGGCCTGTTTTTCGGAGCTGACGTAAATAAGTGCAGTTGAGGTCATTCACAAGACATCGATGGCATGGCTGTGTCCCGTTGCACCGGATTTTCCGAATATTGCAGCAGTCGCATGCACGTTTCGTCATAATTTTCAATCGAACAACCGATTTAATTCAGCGAAGATATCTCCAAAACCACTATTATTGGGAGTCCAGGGAGTTAATGTGCTTCATTTCTGGGTCTCCAAGTTGACATGTGAGAAGAAGAGGGGATTCTCAAGGGGAACAGATACAACCACTGCAAGTTTCTTGATCATAGTACGGATAATTATTGGAGCTGTTTTAACTTCAACCCCGCACAGTGTATTCATCCGGAATATCCTCTAGCCAATCGCATTTCCAGTTTCCTCACTCACCTAACGAACTAGTTATAAGTAGGTGGGGAACCCCGTTTTTGTGTAATGATACGGAGCACTTTCTAGTTATGTATATATTAGCGGTTAGAAATTATCAGCTGATTTACCACCACACCAAAAAAGGTACCCTTCATGGTAGTGGTAATTTATCTGGCTCTTATAGCTCCAACAGTAATACACCTAGGAATTACTCCGTATAATTCGGTAACGGTGAATTACGCAAAGAGTTTAGCGTGCCATTCGGGTTTAGCGTCTTGCTGTGCGTTTAAGCTAGACTGAAGAGCTCTCGCGTCTTCGCAGGCAGGCCAACTATATGAAGGAGCTAACAGGGGAAAATAGCCGGTGTCTACACTCTCGAAGCACAGTTTATGTCAAAAGATCTTCGGGTATTTTGCTTCCTGAATCTGTTACATGCACACGCATGATTCGAACAGTTCCGCGAACGAGGTCGTCGGAGATCTGTAGATCGCTTTCACCAGCTCGTTTCCACACAGTGGACAGCTTTTGGTCTGTACAGGGGGGCAGAATTTGCATGTGTGAAAATAGTCACACGAATAGTACTCCTCTCCCTCCAAAAGGCCTCTTAGGCAAACATCACAAAATCGAGAGCGTTTCTTTTCCGTGGATTGGGGTTCCACGCTTGGTTCTGCACTTGATTCAGTCCTTGATTCAACACCTGATTCCACATTTTTGCTATTGAGGAGCCGGTGTATCCCATGTAACCCTCTCCTCTGGGCCTCGAGAGCAGGGGTGAGCCCCCAGATGTCAGGACGGCATTTGTCAACATCTGGCAAGCCGAGGAGTAGTTGAACCATGTCTGAATGACTTCCACAGACAGCATTAAACAATGGAGTTCTTCCATATCGATCTGGGATGTCTGATTTTGCTCCAGCTGAGAGCAAAAATGTTGCCATCGATATGTGCCCCCCGGCACTCGCCATGTGAAAAGCTGTTCGATGATAAATATTGAACTGTTCAGAGTTGCTCTCTTTTTCAAGTAAAGCCCTTAAAGCCACATCGTGGCCACCCTCAGTGATTGCTGAGGGTAACTTTTGGGGTCCAGAGCTTGGAGGGCTGAGATCGGCACCCTTGTTTAAGAGCAGCCTAGACACGGTCTCATGGCCATTCAAGGAAGACCAAAATAATGGAGTGCACCCAAATCGATCAAAGACATTGACGATGGCGGCCTTATCTAAAAGCATTGCAACTATGGCCTCATTTCCTGTGGTGGCTGCGATATGCAATGCTGTTTGTCTGCTTCGACTCATGGGATCAACGCTAGCTCCACGGTCGAGGAGCATTCTGACAATTTTCACCCTCGTTTTCTGTGCAGCCAAGTGTAATGGGGTCATGCTATCGTTGGTTCTGGCCTCGATGTTGGCCCCATAGTCCAATAAAAGCTTCACCGGTGCCTCCCAGCCTCTTTGTGCAGTCCGATGCAGTGGAGTTTCGCCATCCTTGCTCTTGGCTTCAGTGTTGGCACCCTTGTCTAGGAGAAGCTTGAATGTGGCATCGAGATCTTCGTGGTTGACCAATTCGTAGAGGAGGTAATCGGAAACTTTAAGTAGTGGCGTTTCGCCTTCGTCGTTGGCTATTTCGGGGCTTACACCCTTTTCCAAGAACAGCTTGACCACTTTCAGATTTCCGTTTAATGATGCATCATGTAACGGGACGTCGCCATTATTCGTCTTGCTTTCAATGTTGGCGCCTCTGCTCAAAAGCACCTCGACTATCGTCACATAATCCCCCGTTGAAGCCGCATGCAATGCAGTCCTGTCATTATCGTTCTTAGCGTCGACATTGGCTCCTCTATCCAAAAGCTGCGTGACCACGATGTCATGGCCTCTGCCTGCGGCGACGTATAATGAGGTCTCGTTTTTCGAATTTTTCATTTCAATGTCGGCGCCTTTATCTAGGAGCATCTGAACTATCTTCGTAGAGCCTTGATATGCAGCCGCATGTAATGGCGAATTGCCATCTGTATCTGAGAGATCAACCCTGGCGCCTATATTTAGAAGCAATTTGGCCACTGATTCATGCCCGTGACGTGCAGCGAGGAACAAAGGCGTATGTTCACTCGAGTCTTGAATGTTCAAATTTCCTGGGCTTGTCTCAAGTAGGTCTTGCATCAGATGATCCAGGTTAAAAAAGGCAGCAATATGTTCCGCTTTTATTCCGCTCGTTTTAGGATCGGGTTTCCAATCCAGAGGCTCAAAACCGCAGCGGTCATATCCAGTTAATTTCGCTTCACTCCGAAGGAATTTTAGGAGTGTCGACCGGTCTCCAGATGCTTCCCGGAAATGATGTCCCCAGTTCAGAGAGGAGTAAGAGTAAAATGGGTATTCGTTTGGGATTTTTTCAACCTCTTCCTTTTCCTCAAATCTATCTTCCTCAAATACGTCGTAAGAGATGTATGTCAAACAGCAGTCCGTTATATGGTCAAGAATCTCGGGGAACCAACTCTTCAGGGTATTTTCAAAGTACTTCTGGGTGGTATAATGGACAAGTTTTACTTCAGTCGTTTGTTCGTCGACAAGAACTAAACCACAGCAATACGAAGTCAATTGCTCAATGTCCGTGATATTTGTGTCGTCGAATTCGGAAGTCTTAAGCTCAATCGCCAGCGCGTGCTCGAGTTCAGCGGTAGTCAGATTTCTTTTGGCGTTTATGATCCATCCGATTGTTTTCTTTGCAAGGCCCGAAACATTAGCCCCTTGACGCTCGATTCTACTCATGGTCTCACTATAGGCATGATCATAAGTCTTAGACTGAGAGCCAGCGTGAGAACCAGTGCGGAACTCTTCAAGCATTCTTCGAATCCCTTTTTCGTTCGATTCGTCCAAGAGAAGATTGAAATAAAGCCGAGCAAGAAGGAACCTAAGGCATGTTAGAACGTCTTCACTCCAACGTCAGATAAAATCGTACATTTCTTTGGCTGCTTCGGTGATACTATCCTTGATTGCTTGTTTCAATTTCTCTCTTTTTCGAACAAAAGACGGAAGATCATTCAAACGGACGTCAACATAGTACTGAATGTCTTCATTGCTCGCCTTTATTTCCACAGAAGCAAAGCCCTCGAAGTGGGCTGCGATTTCCTGGTCCTGTCGAGAAGTTGCAAGAAGATTAAATCCTTCTTCATTCTGCAACCGGACAAGCTCGCGAAGGAATGAATGGCGAACAGCATGGTTACCATCCGAAATTGGACATTCATCAAGTGCATCGATCACGACAAAGGCTCTTGCGCATGAAGCGAGCACATATCGCAATTCATCGAGGATTACATCCTTCGAAGGATTAGCTGATTTTGCTGAGTACTTTTTGTAAAATGATCTGATTCTCTCGGGTATCGAGCTTTTTCGTTGTACAGCTTGTCTCAACAGAGCCGAGTAGAGGTCAACAAGTGTATGTTGCTGCCGATAATCACAAAACAGATATGCGATCACAACGTCGTCTTGATTGGGAAACGTTTGCTCTATATGATCAATGATGATTGATGAAAGGACTGTCTTCCCAGAGCCAGGGATCCCAGGGCAGAATAGAATCTGCTCTTGACTGCCGATCCATCGCTGGAACTCTTTTGTTTTCAGCAGCCAAGTCCCCGTCCCCTTTTGATGAAAATTAAAAACCTCGCTCTGCCGTAGTGATGGGCTCACTGAACTCAGCCAAGTCAGGATTTTGTCGCGTTCATGATCTTCTTCCCTCTGGTTAATAGTTTGTATTCCATGCCTAATCTCCAAGATTGTACATTAGAAATAAAGGCATATGACAGGGCCAGTTGGAAGAGCAGAAAGAATAGAGTTGACGTACTGATTGGTATTTCCTACAATGAGATTCAGCAGAGAAATATTGGAAACGATTCGAGAGCGAAAATTATTGATCTCTGCTTGGTTCCATCGGATCCTTTTCCACGCCTGGCGTATTCTGCCCGTCCAGTCTGGAGCTGAGTCCTTTGCCAAAACGTGGAATTTTTGTAGCCTAGAATCAAGCTCCTGAAGAAGAATGTCACAGCTCTGGATGACTTGGTTCACACCATCTTTCTGTTTGGCATCGAATTCCTCTTCATCAAGGTCGCCGATGCGGTTTAGTGCAAAAATAAGAGACTCGATCCTGCCGTAGGTCGTCAATATGTGATTTAACGATCTAAAATTCAACACATACTCTTCCTTGATAGCTTTGTACTCCCTCGGTGCTTGCTCAAAGCGACCTCCTAAGTCATTTGCTAGTTGCAAGACCGCCAGAAAGTCACCAATACTGAAGCCAAAACTCATGCTGTTACTAGTTTATTAAGGCTCGGGCCAAAGCAAAGTTTAAATGCCAGGTACTGTAAGGAATTATCAAGGAGAGGATTTGGCAACAGTGGAAACAAACATCTCACATCCCAAACCGCTAGAAGTGGGGTCAGTTCAGCTGAGCTGAGCAGCTCAACAACAATTAGGCGAGAATCCAGGCAAGAATTGCCGGAGGCGCTCTCAATAATTCGTCATCTCTACGGTGATACAAGGCAAACATAAATTGTCCGGGAATAATCAATAAAGGAAAGCTATCAAACGCCAATGTAGTCAAAGCTATCAATTCTAACAGGAGAGGGTCTGGGAGCAAATGCCAAGAATAGCGTTACCGTATCACTCAAAGTGAAACAACTAACATGAGGGTAATCATTAAATTGTCATTAAGAGCTCATTTATACCTTCTGCCTATTATGCACGCGCTTCAACCGTTCTTGTGTGATGTACATTTTTTATCAAAGCAAGTGCGCTAGACCTAATCTGGCTAACGTCGTATCTGACGCGCTAGGTGAAAAGACCACGATTCTCCATCCAAAAGCCATACACAATCGTGGGCTTTTCACCGTCACCACGATTTTCTCCGTAGTGTGGTTAGCCATTCCATAGGGTTACTAGAAGCTAATTAGGGCATGGCTTCCCAATCAAGTAAGGTACGGTTACTCTACATGTTCCAGGCGTTATTAAGCTAGTTTCTTAATAATGTATACAGGAAAATAAGTAAGCTACTTAACTTAATTAGCCTGGTTAGCCACTAGCAATAAGTTAACTAAAACAGCGAGGACTCGCGAGGCGTTAATTATGTCTTCAGGTCTCAGCCAGCAAAAGACATGCTCCATTCTACGACTTGTAACCAACCGAATTTCTAACATTAACTGTAGGGGGCTCTTCAAAGACCAAAACGTGTTGTATTGGCTCATATTTACCAGAAAACTATTACGCAGGCGGTTTGTTGGTGCACACTGCTACTGCAAGCTGTCCTGAGATTGCTGCCTCAGGCGTCAACACACCACACCACGGACATCACTAGTTTCAGTAACTGCCATATTATGATTTTTTGGCTTCTGCGTCGGCTAATTCTACTGCTCTATTTACTTCTTAATCCTAACCCTTAAACAACACTAGGTCTTCGGTTTCACTTCCTGCCACAGAGAATTCGCAATATCCGCACGATCTATATCATAAATATGTGGCAACGTTGTGGCCAAATTCTCTGTCCGTAAGTCTGGAAACTTTTCTCGAACCGTATTCAGAAAAAGATCAAACAAAACTCGATATGCTTTGCCTGAGAAATGCACCCCATCGGTTAACATATACCGCAAATGTCTGTCTGCCATTTCTCCTCTGTTCCCGATTATGGGATCTCCGTAATCCCACCCTTCAGCAAGAAGAAGGCCCTCCCAGAGGTTAATAAAAGGAATCCCATTATCCTTTGCAATATCCTGACAGGCTTCCGCATACTGACGTGCTCTCAGTGTCGATCTACCACATTCCTCAGTACCATTTGCAGAGTATTCGTCGATCGGGCCAGGGCTGATTAGAATTGTTGGGATATTTCTTTGTCTGGCGAGCAATATCATATCTTCTAAATTCTCCTTATATCGCGGTAGTGGAACAAACTGATAATCGTTCTTTGTAGCATCGTTTGTGCCGAAACAGATGCTTAGAAGTTTGATTTCGGTTGCATCGCCGGAAGGGGCTTCGTAGTCGAGGATAGGACCAAGAATATGCCGAGCATGCTCCGTCGTGTACCCTCCGTATCCATGCACGACTACTTTGAGTTTTCGGAAGTATTCATGTTGTAGAGCAGGCGCGAATGCGAACCCTAGGGATTGGTCGCTACTAAGTTCGGTAAGTGAGTCGCCGAAGAGGATTATCTTAGGTGTCGCAATACGCTGGCGGATTACTGATGGAGGTATCGACTTGGTGCCCATTTTGTGGCTATCAATACCTTGATAGATAGAATACCTTGAATATTCATGTCAAAGAGTGGATGTCCAATGTTAAGTTAATTTTCTCCTGTTTTCAAACTATATCTAGACACAGCGCGGATTGCGGGGTTTCTTTCGGTATTTAGACTTTCAGAATGAATTAAATTTCTGGTTAGGAACGAATGCGTGTACTGTTAATTAAGAGAAGACCTGCCAATTTCCAAATTCCTTTACGTGATTTTGTCTGTGCTTTATCTGTACAAACCCCGCCCCCACAGTTGTCGGCTCAATTCTCGGTCAATCTAGTCAAATCTATGGAGTAAGGTGGAAATTTTTTACACTCCAATTGTGGGGAAATATAGCGTTGGAAATTTATTGTGCAGTGGGTAATATTCTTCTCAATAGCACTAAAGTATCTTAGGAGAAAATCATGCGATCCGAGTAGTGTCTAGTTGGCACTTCAAATTTCCCATGCATTGTTCAGAGATGAAAAATTAAAGACTTTTTCATTTTAAATCTCCAGCCATAGACTATGTCATTTCTTTGACACGTCAATGAGGAGGCTCATTCCCCCTTTAACATATCCACCTATGATATGTATTGAAGGCATATATTTCTCTTAGAGAGATACAGATGTTCAGTCTATGTGAATGCAACGCGTTATGAAATGAGAAACAGAAATAGTGGAGTTTTGTAGTATATCCAACCTAAACCGATCTTGGTTGTAGAGTGAAACAGTCGAGAATGAATTGTATCACAATACCAACTGGCTCAAGATATCAATCATGCAGAAACAGAAACAGATACCATCCAGGTGCTTTTGCCTTCAACGGATGTAGCATTCGTCAGGTCAACCTTCACCAAAACCGACCCATCAGTCAATCGTAAAGAGCGTGGCTCTACAATGCTGCCATCAACTGTAACGTAGATAGAGCTGGGCTCTCTAGCAAGGATGAATCCAAGCACTCCATCGTATTTGCTTTCAACTTCCAAGCTGGTACCCTGGATCTTGACGCATTGTAAAGCAGCTAATCCTGCATATTTATCGATGAGGCCTAGAACAGATATCTTCGTCGGTCCAAGATTATGATAAGGAGCTACTGTTAGAACCTCGTAGCTTTTTGGTGCAACTGATATAGATAGGATAGGTTTCGACGCTAGTATCTGAAAGCAAGCATCAGCTGATACTGAGTTCACGGAAACAGCCGTAGCCTGGGCAGCATTACTAGCCCAGACAACGCCTTTCCAGGGACTCTCGATGGATTTGTTTTCATGCTCTAGAGCATCAATAATGTCTCCCTCAAATATGATATCAATGCTATTATCACACCCATCACTCCTTGCGTTCCACAGTACAATAGAGGCGGACTCGCATTCTGGAAAATACGTCCCTGCTCTTATTGAGGGGCCTTGACCAGCATCTAAGGTCGCTTCCCAAACATTGCGATGTAGAGGCCGAATGACATTTTTGGTTCGGATGGTTCGGTACGCAATTTCATCCCCAGGTGATCGTGCGGTCAACTTGCTGTGGACTTTGAAGTCACCGACACCCGGTTTGTCCGCTACAAAGATTGGTCCATTAAAGAAAGCCCGTAGCACGGCGTGGTATTCTGGCCATTGATCATTGGTCATGAACATGTCAGCATCAAGTAATAGACACTGCTGTGATAATAGAATCCCGTTGTATAGGTTGTAATGAATATGGTCTCGATGGACGTTGCGACGAGGAAGGCCAAAATCGTCTGTGTTTCGAATAACAATTTTCCTACCCTTTGTGGCTTCTCCCATGCCTATGTCTCCGTTAAATGTACGCTCGTAGTGAGCCATACAGTGAATGACTCGATTTTCACCGAATATTTCATCAGCTGCTCTGGTCATGCTATTCCACATGGTGACAAACTCCTCACCACCTTCAACAGCTTTCAGAAATGAGTTGTAAGCTTGGTTGTCAACTTTAACAAAGGTAATTCCAGCGTCTACCACAGACTGAAAATAATCTCTCCAAAATTCATATGCTCTATGAGGCGGTGGAAGACAGTAAGCACGGAGCTCAAGATCCACCAACGAGGCGCTCTGTTGGCCATCAAACCCATGTTCAGGCCATTCCATGCCAAGGACATTGTTTCTTTCGAGCGGATACATTCTCATTTCGTAGTTTCGCGCCAAGGGAGAATAAGGAGATATCGAGTTCCAATATCCAGCCAAAGTCATCCAGACGCCGATATCCTTAACAGTTGGTAGATTTTCCTTAATGAGGGCAACATTATCAGCGAGACTGCTCTTCATTCCACTCCACGTCGCGAAACTCCAGAGCCCTCGAGACCTTGGTGCTCCATTGTGGCCATACCGAATATCCTGCCAACCGTCGTCAATTAGAAAGGTACCGATTGGCACTTTATCTCTGTTTAGCAGCTTGACAAGATTCTCCATGAGATCATAAGTTAGCGGGATATTTTCTCCTATACTGCTCCACGTGCAGAATCCAAGCCGGTCAAATGGTGTTTCCTTATTCTCTACGACAAAAGGAGCACGTGCTGAGTAGCCATATTTCACCCGTGCAATCTCCACTGCTTCAGATATAGCATTGGTAGTTCCTTTCCGCACTTTCAGTTTTCCAACTACGTAAACTTGTATTGGGCTTCCATTCTTGACACGCCGCACTCTCGCATAAACCCCGGGTGGTTCACCATCACGAGCAGCAGACAGGGTGACAAATGCTTCCTTGGTAGAGGCTGGAAATACCGCTAAAATCGAGCGCGGGTCTTGTGTTGAATTATTCGGTTGAAGCAGAAGATTATGAGTAGCAAGAAAAGAGTCGAGGTTGAGCAACGGCGTGAATCGGGCTTCGATCCAGGTGTCTCGTGACCGATACCAGGCCCAGCCTTTCCAGTCATTGATATCCAGCCACTCTATTCTTTCGCTTCTAAACTCCTCGTCCACGGGAAGAATGATTTCAGTCAGAAATTCCTGGTCATTTCCTTTCGTACTCGCTTTTGCCAACGTTATCTTGCCATATTGAACGCCGTTTCCAACAACCTTGATCTCGGTATTTGGCTTGCTTATGGGAATAATAGCTCGAAAATTCTGAACTGGAGAAGTTCCAATTGTTCCCAAGTCAATTCTTGTAAAATCAGAGTTTTGGTGTTCGTCGATGAGGGCCTGTAGCTGAATGGGATTGAAGGTTGAGGCATAAAGAGCGAAGGTGGTGGCCTTTTCAGCTATCACAAAAGTTTGGTTTAAGGCAGGAGTGAACACAACCTGATCAGGCGCCATGATCACAAATTATCACCTTTTTAGCGTGGTCAGCTTATGCTGTTTTATGAAACGGACAGCAGTTATATACCACTTACACTCCCCACCGGATCAATATCTAAGAGCTCATTCAGGAACACCGAGAATTGCGCCACCAAATCGACCGCCGAGCTGTCCACAACTTGAAGAGACCGAGAATTCCCCCGGAAATAGATTTTCCAGCTATATACCCTTTTAATCATAGTGCATCATACGTGGAGCGATGCTCTTCTCAGTAATTTCAATTTACGTACAATTAGAGACCCACTATATGCGATATTTAAATATGCAAGGCGATACCTCATTTCTTCCCCAGATCGCAATGAGACCAACGTGTTACAAGGCTAAATCAGCGCACACTCATCGAGCATGACTGTATTTTCTGTATTATGTGGGGCTTTGCCCATTCTTTCAACACTTGTGTGCCAAACACTAGCCCAAACAAATTGCGGGGGAACGCAATACGTACCAGGCAGTCTCAACTTGACGCTGGAATGCTACAACGCTATTCAAGACTGCACATCTCAATTCGAAGCAAATGCGAGCCAAGTCAACTGCAATGATGGTCATGGTAATGTGTATATGCAACAACAAGCCAATCTCCAGGCTACCGGTTCCAGCCAGAATAACGACGCTGTTATTGCCTTCCAAGATATTGTTGAGTTCTGCATCCGGGGTGGTTATTCAACCGGCACCTGGGGCTACAGCGATAATCAGTGGTATTGGGTCGCTGCCGGAAGCGCCTGCTATACGAACGATCCCAACACCACCGATGTAGTGCCTACGCGCCCTCCTCGCTTCTGCGTACAAAACCGCGATTCCAGTCTGCCAGATTGTTATCCCCAGCCTGCTTCTGGCGGTGGCCCGTTGAAGGTTTTAAAGACTGCCAGAACCGCCAATGGATTTATCTCATCCGCTCGGGGTTGGAATACCTACGGCATCCAAGCACTGGCAAATGGTTCTCAAGTGGTGCCGTCCTTTGTAGGATCCTCAGGCTTAGATTACACCCAAGAATTTGTTCAAACACAATGTGGTGTACTTGCTCAGTCGAGATTCAGAAATGCTGGCTATAATTATTGCAGCCTTGACTCAGGCTGGCAAGCAACGTCAGCCGTGGATGAATACGGCCGAATCACCTATAATCACACAAGATTCAATCTGCCAGACTTAGGATCTTGGCTTCACAACCGAGGTTTGAAATTGGGGGTGTACATTACTCCCGGTGTTCCATGTTTCGCACAAAACAAGACTATAAAAAATACAAAAATCAATATTGGAGAAGTCCTGGATGGCAACAATGACCAGATCAACTGTGACTGGGACTTCACTAAAAATGGCGTTCAGCAATGGCATGACTCTGTGGTCGAACTGTGGGCTTCTTGGGGGGTTGACTTGATCAAACTAGATTTTGTCACCCCTGGAAGCCCTCAAAACGGAGCGAACCTCGCATGTAATAACTCGGAAGCAGTCAGAATGTATCAAAATGCAATTAAAAAATCGGGCCGTCAAATTCGCCTCGACCTGTCCTGGAAACTGTGCAGGAACGAGACCTGGCTTCCAGTCTGGAGCGGACTGGCCGAGTCTATGAGAACTGATCAAGACCTCGACAATTATGGTACCAACACTCTAATGGCTTGGGCTGTCGGCCAGCGCGCCATTGAAAACTACCGTCAGTATATCGGCCTACAGGCGCAGCGAGATGTTCCACTGACGATATATCCTGACATGGATAACTTGTTCACCGCAAATGCTGAAAATTTGACAGGCGTCAATGATACAAAGCGAATCACCGTGATGAATCATTGGCTAGGAGCAGGTGCAAATTTAATTCTCGGTGGTGATTTGACGCAGATTGATGAACTAGGCTACCAGTTAATTACTAGCAATGAGTCTATCACGGCAGCCAAGTTTTTTGCCCAATATCCGATGCAGCCTCGCAATCCTGGAACGGGTAATAATACTGCTCAGCAACTGCAAGCTTGGATTGCAGGACCTTCGTCAGAAAATGTTGCCTATGTCCTCGTAGTGAATTACGGTCCTGATGAAGGACAAGGTGGATTCGGCACTCAACTAGCTGGCGTTCAGAACGTAACAGTGTCACTCAACGACTTGGGGATTGGGGGGAAGAAGTGGACTTTTACAGATATTTGGAGTGGCTCCTCTACTACTGTGTCGAACTCTTATACCGCAACACTAGATGAGGGCACTTCACAACTCTTTCGGCTATCTGTGCATAACAGTTGAGTGTTGGACTTTGTGTTATGAAGAAAATTCATGTCAATACCACCTTGCTCTTAAACTGGTTCTCTCTCCGGACATAATAGTTTTTGACTATTTGCCGGACCTCAATACATGTAGCACTGCGGAGTTATATGTGTATATATGTGTGTATATATTGTATCAGGTTTTACAATTTGATTCATCCAATACTTCATAGCAAAGACCTAGGTCGTTCTGATGGCCAATAAATAGTTGTTATATCGATCCTTGACATGGCTATTATATTGAGAATAGACAAACTCCATACTAAAAGAGTCCGCAAGAGCAGTTGTTTTTGTCTGAATCTTTTCTTGCGTTCAGAAATCCGTGGATATACCGAGCTATAAGAAACTCTTTATTTAGGACGTAGCGAATGGTCTGCTCATTGGCCTACTAAAGTGAGAACAGACTCATCTTGATATCGTATTTGCCATTCTTGCCAAGGCTAGGATATTGTAACTTCGCGAATTCCAACCTCCTAGGACTCAACTTTTTGGGGACATTTAAACATCCCCATAGGCAAATATCCGAAAAGCAAGGTAAATTTACGACTGGCCGAGTCGAGATTTCGTAATAATAAACGGGCAACTTTTCAATAGTAACCTACTTACGTTAACAAGTGCGAGTAATTAAATTATTAAGTATAAACTATGATTCGCAGCACGGAGCAAGCATATAAATTTAATCAGTTGGAATCCCTCTCAGTCTTTTGGCACAATACAACGTAAAATCGTCCAGTGTGTTCCACATACAACAAGTAGAAGCAACGGCGCCAATAGATCCTCAAAATCACTGATACTCCCAGAAGTCCTAAAAAAATCTGGGGTATGCGGGGTATGACTGACCATATGATTCGCGTTCAATAGTTTTTGAGAAAAGCTGATAAAGCAACCTCTTATAAATGCTAGACTGTGACTCCTAGGTTGAATCAGACGGGTATGAATATGATAGGTCTCATTTTTCCTGCTATTTCGATGATTAGGTTACGGCCAAATGTCTCATTGGAGAATCTTTGAAAGGAAGCTATAAATGTGAGTCTTTGGTTCTACTACTTTTACTGGGACAGATTTGCATTGTCATCGGTTCGGTGGGCTTCAGGATTGTTATGCATGTAAAATACCACTCTTTTATGGACATGTTTGTCTTGAGTCTCTAAACATTATAATCTATTCTATCAATTGATATCTTGAAATAAATTAGCTATTCCTTAAGGTCTCGGTACGGTCGATAAAAGTAGGTCTTATTCAAAATTCCCCGGAAGCTGCCATGTGATCTGAATCCTACGAAACTC